>NC_140579.1:644193948-645402898 GCF_964204655.1 Triturus cristatus | reverse complement strand
GACCTGATTCTCTGGCTCTAGAGCAACTCTGCTGACCTGATTCTCTGGCTCTAGAGCAGCTCGGCTGACCTGGTTCTCTGGCTCTTAAGCAGCTCTGCTGACCTGGTTGTCTGGCTCTAGAGCAGCTCTGCTGACCTGGTTCTCTGGCTCTAGAGCGGCTCTGCTGACGTGGTTCTCCGGCTTTAGAGCAGCTCTGCTGACCTGGTTCTCTGGCTCTAGGGCAGCTCTGCTGACCTGGTTCTTAGGCTCTAGAGGAGCTCTGCTGACCTGATTCTCTGGCTCTTAATCAGGTCTGCTGACCTGGTTCTCTGGCTCTAGAGCAGCTCTGCTGACCTGGTTCTCTGCCTCTAGAGCAGCTCTGCTGAACTGGTTCTTCGGCTTTACAGCAGCTCTGCTGACCTGGTACTCTGGTTCTAAAGCAGCTCTGCTGACCTGGTTCTCTGGCTCTAAAGCAGCTCTGCTGTCCTGGTTCTCTGGCTCTAGAGCAGCTCTGCTGACCTGGTTCTCTGGCTCTAAAGTAGCTCTGCTGAACTGGTTCTTAGGCTTTACAGCAGCTCTGCTGACCTGTTACTCTGGTTCTAAAGCAGCTCTGCTGACCTGGTTGTCTGGCTCTAAAGCAGCTCTGCTGTCCTGGTTCTCTGGCTCTAGAGCAGCTCTGCTGACCTGGTTCTTTGGCTCTATAACGGCTCTGCTGACCTTGTTCTCTGGTTCTACAGCAGCTCTGCTGACCTGGTTCTATGGCTCTACACCAACTCTGCCGACCTGTTTCTCTTCCTCTAAAGCAGCTCTGCTGACCTGATTCTCTGGGTCTAGAGCAACTCTGCTGACCTGATTCTCTGGCTCTAGAGCAGCTCGGCTGACCTGGTTCTCTGGCTCTTAAGCAGCTCTGCTGACCTGGTTGTCTGGCTCTAGAGCAGCTCTGCTGACCTGGTTCTCTGGCTCTAGAGCGGCTCTGCTGACGTGGTTCTCTGGCTCTAGAGCAGCTCTGCTGACCTGGTTCTCTGGCTCTAGGGCAGCTCTGCTGACCTGGTTCTCTGGCTCTAATGCAGCTCTGCTGACCTGATTCAATGGCTCTGAAGCAGCTCTGCTGACCTGGTTCTTAGGATCTAAAGCAGCTCTGCTGACCTGGTTCTCTGGCTCTAAAGCAGCTCTGCTGTCCTGGTTCTCTGGCTCTAGAGCAGCTCTGCTGACCTGGTTCTCTGGCTCTATAACGTCTCTGCTGACCTGGTTATCTGGCTCTACAGCAGCTCTGCTGACCTGGTTCTATAGCTCTACAGCAACTTTGCTGACCTGTTTCTCTCCCCCTAAAGCAGCTCTGCTGACATTGTTCTCTGGAGCAGCTCTGCTGACCTGGTTCTTAGGCTGTAGAGCAGCTCTGCTGACCTGGTTCTCTGGCTCTAGAGCAGCTCTGCTGGCCTGCTTCTCTCCCTCGAAAGCAGCTCTGCTGACTTGGTTTCTCTGGCTCTACTAGAGCTCTGCTGACCTGGTTCTCTGGCTCCACAGTAGCTCTGCTGACCTGGTTCTCTGGCTCTAGAGCGGCTCTGCTGATGTGGTTCTCTGGCTCTAGAGCAGCTCTGCTGACCTGGTTCTCTGGCTCTAGGGCAGTTCTGCTGACCTGGTTCTCTGGCTCTAAAGCAGCTCTGCTGACCTGATTCAATGGCTCTAAAGCAGCTCTGCTGACCTGGTTCTTAGGATCTAAAGCAGCTCTGCTGACCTAGGTCTCTGGCTCTAGAGCGGATCTGCTGACGTGGTTCTCTGGCTCTAGAGCAGCTCTGCTGACCTGGTTCTCTGGCTCTAGGGCAGCTCTGCTGACCTGGTTCTCTGGCTCTAAAGCAGCTCTGCTGACCTGATTCAATGGCTCTAAAGCAGCTCTGCTGACCTGGTTCTTAGTATCTAAAGCAGCTCTGCTGACCTGGTTCTCTGGCTCTAAAGCAGCTCTGCTGTCCTGGTTCTCTGGCTCTAGAGCAGCTCTGCCGACCTGGTTCTCTGGCTCTATAACGTCTCTGCTGACCTGGTTCTCTGGCTCTACAGCAGCTCTGCTGACCTGGTTCTATAGCTCTAGAGCAACTTTGCTGACCTGTTTCTCTCCCCCTAAAGCAGCTCTGCTGACATTGTTCTCTGGAGCAGCTCTGCTGATCTGGTTCTTAGGCTGTAGAGCAGCTCTGCTGACCTGGTTCTCTGGCTCTAGAGCAGCTCTGCTGACCTGCTTCTCTCCCTCGAAAGCAGCTCTGCTGACTTGGATTCTCTGGCTCTACTACAGCTCTTCTGACCTGGTTCTCTGGATCCACAGTAGCTCTGCTGACCTGGTTCTCTGGCTTTGAAGCATCTCTGCTGATCTGGTTCTCTGGCTCTAGAGCAGCTCTGCTGACCTGGTTCTCTGGCTCTAGAGCAGCTCTACTGAACTGGTTCTTAGGCTTTACAGCAGCTCTGCTGACCTGGTACTCTCCCTCTAAAGCAGTTCTGCTGATCTGGTTCTCTGGTTCTAAAGCAGCTCTGCTGACCTGGTTCTCTGGCTCTAAAGCAGCTCTGCTGTCCTGGTTCTCTGGCTCCACAGTAGCTCTGCTGACCTGGTTCTCTGGCTTTGAAGCATCTCTGCTGATCTGGTTCTCTGGCTCTAGAGCAGCTCTGCTGACCTGGTTCTCTCCCTGTAAAGCAGTTCTGCTGATCTGGTTCTCTGGCTCTAAAGCAGTTCTGCTGAACTGATTCTCTGGCTCTAGAGCAGCTCTGCTGACCTGGTTCTCTGGCTCTAGAGCAGCTCTGCTGAACTGGTTCTTAGGCTTTACAGCAGCTCTGCTGACCTGGTTCTCTCCCTCTAAAGCAGTTCTGCTGCTCTGGTTCTCTGGTTCTAAAGCAGCTCTGCTGACCTGGTTCTCTGGCTCTAAAGCAGCTCTGCTGTCCTGGTTCTCTGGCTCTAGAGCAGCTCTGCTGACATGGTTCTCTGGCTCCATAACGGGTCTGCTGACCTTGTTCTCTGGCTCTACAGCAGCTCTGCTGACCTGGTTCTATGACTCTACAGCAACTCTGCTGACCTGTTTCTCTTCCTCTAAAGCAGCTCTGCTGACCTGATTCTCTGGCTCTAGAGCAACTCTGCTGACCTGATTCTCTGGCTCTAGAGCAGCTCGGCTGACCTGGTTCTCTGGCTCTTAAGCAGCTCTGCTGACCTGGTTGTCTGGCTCTAGAGCAGCTCTGCTGACCTGGTTCTCTGGCTCTAGAGCGGCTCTGCTGACGTGGTTCTCTGGCTTTAGAGCAGCTCTGCTGACCTGGTTCTCTGGCTCTAGGGCAGCTCTGCTGAACTGGTTCTCTGGCTCTAAAGCAGCTCTGCTGACCTGATTCAATGGCTCTAAAGCAGCTCTGCTGACCTGGTTCTTAGGATCTAAAGCAGCTCTGCTGACCTGGTTCTCTGGCTCTAAAGCAGCTCTGCTGTCCTGGTTCTCTGGCTCTAGAGCAGCTCTGCTGATCTGGTTCTCTGGCTCTATAACTTCTCTGTTGACCTGGTTCTCTGGCTCTACAGCAGCTCGGCTGACCTGGTTCTATAGCTCTAGAGCAACTTTGCTGACCTGGTTCTCTTGCTCTAGAGCGGCTCTGCTGACCTGATTCTCTGGCTCTAAAGCAGCTCTGCTGACCTGATTGTATGGCTCTAAAGCAGCTCTGCTGACCTGGTTCTTAGGCTCTAAAGCTGCTCTGCTGACCTGGTTCTCTGGCTCTATAGCAGCTCTGCTGTCCTGGTTCTCTGGCTCTAGAGCAGCTCTGCTGACCTGGTTCTCTGGCTCTATAACAGCTCTGCTGATCTTGTTCCTTGGCTCTACAGCAGCTTTGCTGACCTGGTTCTATGTCTCTACAGCAACTCCGCTGACCTGTTTCTCTCCCTCTAAAGCAGCTCTGCTGACCTGATTCTCTGGCTCTAGAGCAGCTCTGCTGACCTGGTTCTCTGGCTCTTGAGGAGCTCTGCTGACCTGGTTCTCTGGCTCTTAAGCAGCTCTGCTGACCTGGTTGTCTGGCTCTAGATCAGCACTGCTGACCTGGTTCTTAGGCACTATAGCAGCTCTGCTGACTTGGTTCTCTGGATCTACAATGGCTCTGCTGACATGGTTCTATGGCTCTAGAGCAGCTCTGCTGACCTGGTTTTCTGGCTCAAGTGCAGCTCTGCTGACTTGCTTCTTAGGCTATAGAGCAGCTCTGTTGACCTGGTTCTCTGGCTCTAGAGCAGCTCTGCTGACCTGGTTCTTAGGCTCTAGAGGAGCTCTGCTGACCTGATTCTCTGGCTCTTAATCAGGTCTGCTGACCTGGTTCTCTGGCTCTAGAGCAGCTCTGCTGACCTGGTTCTCTGCCTCTAGAGCAGCTCTGCTGAACTGGTTCTTCGGCTTTACAGCAGCTCTACTGACCTGGTACTCTGGTTCTAAAGCAGCTCTGCTGACCTGGTTCTCTGGCTCTAAAGCAGCTCTGCTGTCCTGGTTCTCTGGCTCTAGAGCAGCTCTGCTGACCTGGTTCTCTGGCTCTAAAGTAGCTCTGCTGAACTGGTTCTTAGGCTTTACAGCAGCTCTGCTGACCTGTTACTCTGGTTCTAAAGCAGCTCTGCTGACCTGGTTGTCTGGCTCTAAAGCAGCTCTGCTGTCCTGGTTCTCTGGCTCTAGAGCAGCTCTGCTGACCTGGTTCTTTGGCTCTATAACGGCTCTGCTGACCTTGTTCTCTGGTTCTAGGGCAGCTCTGCTGACCTGGTTCTATGGCTCTACAGCAACTCTGCTGACCTGTTTCTCTTCCTCTAAAGCAGCTCTGCTGACCTGATTCTCTGGCTCTAGAGCAACTCTGCTGACCTGATTCTCTGGCTCTAGAGCAGCTCGGCTGACATGGTTCTCTGGCTCTTAAGCAGCTCTGCTGACCTGGTTGTCTGGCTCTAGAGCAGCTCTGCTGACCTGGTTCTCTGGCTCTAGAGCGGCTCTGCTGACGTGGTTCTCTGGCTCTAGAGCAGCTCTGCTGACCTGGTTCTCTGGCTCTAGGGCAGCTCTGCTGACCTGGTTCTCTGGCTCTAATGCAGCTCTGCTGACCTGATTCAATGGCTCTGAAGCAGCTCTGCTGACCTGGTTCTTAGGATCTAAAGCAGCTCTGCTGACCGGGTTCTCTGGCTCTAAAGCAGCTCTGCTGTCCTGGTTCTCTGGCTCTAGAGCAGCTCTGCTGACCTGGTTCTCTGGCTCTATAACGTCTCTGCTGACCTGGTTATCTGGCTCTACAGCAGCTCTGCTGACCTGGTTCTATAGCTCTACAGCAACTTTGCTGACCTGTTTCTCTCCCCCTAAAGCAGCTCTGCTGACATTGTTCTCTGGAGCAGCTCTGCTGACCTGGTTCTTAGGCTGTAGAGCAGCTCTGCTGACCTGGTTCTCTGGCTCTAGAGCAGCTCTGATGACCTGCTTCTCTCCCTCGAAAGCAGCTCTGCTGACTTGGTTTCTCTGGCTCTACTACAGCTCTGCTGACCTGGTTCTCTGGCTCCACAGTAGCTCTGCTGACCTGGTTCTCTGGCTCTAGAGCGGCTCTGCTGACGTGGTTCTCTGGCTCTAGAGCAGCTCTGCTGACCTGGTTCTCTCCCTCTAAAGCAGTTCTGCTGATCTGGTTCTCTGGCTCTAAAGCAGCTCTGCTGACCTGATTCTCTGGCTCTAGAGCAGCTCTGCTGACCTGGTTCTCTGGCTCTAGAGCAGCTCTGCTGAACTGGTTCTTAGGCTTTACAGCAGCTCTGCTGACCTGGTACTCTCCCTCTAAAGCAGTTCTGCTGATCTGGTTCTCTGGTTCTAAAGCAGCTCTGCTGACCTGGTTCTCTGGCTCTAAAGCAGCTCTGCTGTCCTGGTTCTCTGGCTCCACAGTAGCTCTGCTGACCTGGTTCTCTGGCTTTGAAGCATCTCTGCTGATCTGGTTCTCTGGCTCTAGAGCAGCTCTGCTGACCTGGTTCTCTCCCTCTAAAGCAGTTCTGCTGATCTGGTTCTCTGGCTCTCAAGCAGCTCTGCTGACCTGATTCTCTGGCTCTAGAGCAGCTCTGCTGACCTGGTTCTCTGGCTCTAGAGCAGCTCTGCTGAACTGGTTCTTAGGCTTTACAGCAGCTCTGCTGACCTGGTTCTCTCCCTCTAAAGCAGTTCTGCTGCTCTGGTTCTCTGGTTCTAAAGCAGCTCTGCTGACCTCGTTCTCTGGCTCTAAAGCAGCTCTGCTGTCCTGGTTCTCTGGCTCTAGAGCAGCTCTGCTGACATGGTTCTCTGGCTCCATAACGGGTCTGCTGACCTTGTTCTCTGGCTCTACAGCAGCTCTGCTGACCTGGTTCTATGACTCTACAGCAACTCTGCTGACCTGTTTCTCTTCCTCTAAAGCAGCTCTGCTGACCTGATTCTCTGGCTCTAGAGCAACTCTGCTGACCTGATTCTATGGCTCTAGAGCAGCTCGGCTGACCTGGTTCTCTGGCTCTTAAGCAGCTCTGCTGACCTGGTTGTCTGGCTCTAGAGCAGCTCTGCTGACCTGGTTCTCTGGCTCTAGAGCGGCTCTGCTGACGTGGTTCTCTGGCTTTAGAGCAGCTCTGCTGACCTGGTTCTTTGGCTCTAGGGCAGCTCTGCTGACCTGGTTCTTAGGCTCTAGAGGAGCTCTGCTGACCTGATTCTCTGGCTCTTAATCAGGTCTGCTGACCTGGTTCTCTGGCTCTAGAGCAGCTCTGCTGACCTGGTTCTCTGCCTCTAGAGCAGCTCTGCTGAACTGGTTCTTCGGCTTTACAGCAGCTCTGCTGACCTGGTACTCTGGTTCTAAAGCAGCTCTGCTGACCTGGTTCTCTGGCTCTAAAGCAGCTCTGCTGTCCTGGTTCTCTGGCTCTAGAGCAGCTCTGCTGACCTGGTTCTCTGGCTCTAAAGTAGCTCTGCTGAACTGGTTCTTAGGCTTTACAGCAGCTCTGCTGACCTGTTACTCTGGTTCTAAAGCAGCTCTGCTGACCTGGTTCTCTGGCTCTAAAGCAGCTCTGCTGTCCTGGTTCTCTGGCTCTAGAGCAGCTCTGCTGACCTGGTTCTCTGGCTCTATAACGGCTCTGCTGACCTTGTTCTCTGGTTCTACAGCAGCTCTGCTGATCTGGTTCTATGGCTCTACAGCAACTCTGCTGATCTGTTTCTCTCCCTCTAAAGCAGCTCTGCTGACCTGATTCTCTGGCTCTAGAGCAGCTCTTCTGACCTGGTTCTCTGGCTCTAGAGCAGCTCTGCTGAACTGGTTCTTAGGCTTTACAGCAGCTCTGCTGACCTGGTACTCTGGTTCTAAAGCAGCTCTGCTGACCTGGTTCTCTGGCTCTAAAGCAGCTCTGCTGTCCTGGTTCTCTGGCTCTAGAGCAGCTCTGCTGACATGGTTCTCTGGCTCTATAACGGCTCTGCTGACCTTGTTCTCTGGCTCTACAGCAGCTCTGCTGACCTGGTTCTATGACTCTACAGCAACTCTGCTGACTTGTTTCTCTTCCTCTAAAGCAGCTCTGCTGACCTGATTCTCTGGCTCTAGAGCAACTCTGCTGACCTGATTCTCTGGCTCTAGAGCAGCTCGGCTGACCTGGTTCTCTGGCTCTTAAGCAGCTCTGCTGTCCTGGTTCTCTGGCTCTAGAGCAGCTCTGCTGACATGGTTCTCTGGCTCTATAACGGCTCTGCTGACCTTGTTCTCTGGCTCTACAGCAGCTCTGCTGACCTGGTTCTATGACTCTACAGCAACTCTGCTGACCTGTTTCTCTTCCTCTAAAGCAGCTCTGCTGACCTGATTCTCTGGCTCTAGAGCAACTCTGCTGACCTGATTCTCTGGCTCTAGAGCAGCTCGGCTGACCTGGTTCTCTGGCTCTTAAGCAGCTTTGCTGACCTGGTTGTCTGGCTCTAGAGCAGCTCTGCTGACCTGGTTCTCTGGCTCTAGAGCGGCTCTACTGACGTGGTTCTCTGGCTCTAGAGCAGCTCTGCTGACCTGGTTCTCTGGCTCTAGGGCAGCTCTGCTGACCTGGTTCTCTGGCTCTAAAGCAGCTCTGCTGACCTGATTCAATGGCTCTAAAGCAGCTCTGCTGACCTGGTTCTTAGGATCTAAAGCATCTCTGCTGAACTGGTTCTCTGGCTCTAAAGCAGCTCTGCTGTCCTGGTTCTCTGGCTCTAGAGCAGCTCTGCTGACCTGGTTCTCTGGCTCTATAACGTCTCTGCTGACCTGGTTCTCTGGCTCTACAGCAGCTCTGCTGACCTGGTTCTATAGCTCTACAGCAACTTTGCTGACCTGTTTCTCTCCCCCTAAAGCAGCTCTGCTGACATTGTTCTCTGGAGCAGCTCTGCTGACCTGGTTCTTAGGCTGTAGAGCAGCTCTGCTGACCTGGTTCTCTGGCTCTAGAGCAGCTCTGCTGACCTGCTTCTCTCCCTCGAAAGCAGCTCTGCTGACTTGGTTTCTCTGGCTCTACTGCAGCTCTGCTGACCTGGTTCTCTGGCTCCACAGTAGCTCTGCTGACCTGGTTCTCTGGCTCTAGAGCGGCTCTGCTGACGTGGTTCTCTGGCTCTAGAGCAGCTCTGCTGACCTGGTTCTCTGGCTCTAGGGCAGCTCTGCTGACCTGGTTCTCTTGCTCTAAAGCAGCTCTGCTGACCTGATTCAATGGCTCTAAAGCAGCTCTGCTGACCTGGTTCTCTGGCTCTAGAGCAGCTCTGCTGACCTGCTTCTCTCCCTCTAAAGCAGTTCTGCTGACCTGGTTCTCTGGCTCTAAAGCAGCTCTGCTGACCTGGTTCTCTCCCTCTAAAGCAGATCTGCTGACCTGGTTTCTCTGGCTCTACAGCAGCTCTGTTGACCTGGTTCTCTGGCTCTAGAGCAGCTCTGCTGACCTGGTTCTTAGGCTCTAGAGGAGCTCTGCTGACCTGATTCTCTGGCTCTTAATCAGGTCTGCTGACCTGGTTCTCTGGCTCTAGAGCAGCTCTGCTGACCTGGTTCTCTGCCTCTAGAGCAGCTCTGCTGAACTGGTTCTTCGGCTTTACAGCAGCTCTGCTGACCTGGTACTCTGGTTCTAAAGCAGCTCTGCTGACCTGGTTCTCTGGCTCTAAAGCAGCTCTGCTGTCCTGGTTCTCTGGCTCTAGAGCAGCTCTGCTGACCTGGTTCTCTGGCTCTAAAGCAGCTCTGCTGAACTGGTTCTTAGGCTTTACAGCAGCTCTGCTGACCTGTTACTCTGGTTCTAAAGCAGCTCTGCTGGCCTGGTTGTCTGGCTCTAAAGCAGCTCTACTGTCCTGGTTCTCTGGCTCTAGAGCAGCTCTGCTGACCTGGTTCTTTGGCTCTATAACGGCTCTGCTGACCTTGTTCTCTGGTTCTACAGCAGCTCTGCTGACCTGGTTCTATGGCTCTACAGCATCTCTGCCGACCTGTTTCTCTTCCTCTAAAGCAGCTCTGCTGACCTGATTCTCTGGCTCTAGAGCAACTCTGCTGACCTGATTCTCTGGCTCTAGAGCAGCTCGGCTGACCTGGTTCTCTGGCTCTTAAGCAGCTCTGCTGAACTGGTTGTCTGGCTCTAGAGCAGCTCTGCTGACCTGGTTCTCTGGCTCTAGAGCGGCTCTGCTGACGTGGTTCTCTGGCTCTAGAGCAGCTCTGCTGACCTGGTTCTCTGGCTCTAGGGCAGCTCTGCTGACCTGGTTCTCTGGCTCTAAAGCAGCTCTGCTGACCTGATTCAATGGCTCTAAAGCAGCTCTGCTGACCTGGTTCTTAGGATCTAAAGCAGCTCTGCTGACCTGGTTCTCTGGCTCTAAAGCAGCTCTGCTGTCCTGGTTCTCTGGCTCTAGAGCAGCTCTGCTGACCTGGTTCTCTGGCTCTATAACGGCTCTGCTGATCTTGTTCCTTGGCTCTACAGCAGCTTTGCTGACCTGGTTCTATGTCTCTACAGCAACTCCGCTGACCTGTTTCTCTCCCTCTAAAGCAGCTCTGCTGACCTGATTCTCTGGCTCTAGAGCAGCTCTGCTGACCTGGTTCTCTGGCTCTAGAGGAGCTCTGCTGACCTGGTTCTCTGGCTCTTAAGCAGCTCTGCTGACCTGGTTGTCTGGCTCTAGATCAGCACTGCTGACCTGGTTCTTAGGCACTATAGCAGCTCTGCTGACTTGGTTCTCTGGATCTACAATGGCTCTGCTGACATGGTTCTATGGCTCTAAAGCAGCTCTGCTGACCTGGTTCTCTGGCTCAAGTGCAGCTCTGCTGACTTGCTTCTTAGGCTATAGAGCAGCTCTGCTGACCTGGTTCTCTGAAACTACAACGGATCTGCTGACCTGGTTCTCTGGCTCTAAAGCAGCTCTGCTGACCTGGTTCTCTGCCTCTACAGCTGCTCTGATGAAATGGTTTCTCTGGTTCTACAACAGCTTTGCTGACCTGGTTCTCTGCCTCTAGAGCAGCTCTGCTGAACTGGTTCTTAGGCTTTACAGCAGCTCTGCTGACCTGGTACTCTGGTTCTAAAGCAGCTCTGCTGACCTGGTTCTCTGGCTCTAAAGCAGCTCTGCTGTCCTGGTTCTCTGGCTCTAGAGCAGCTCTGCTGACCTGGTTCTCTGGCTCTATAACGGCTCTGCTGACCTTGTTCTCTGGCTCTACAGCAGCTCTGCTGACCTGGTTCTATGGCTCTACAGCAACTCGGCTGACCTGTTTCTCTCCCTCTAAAGCAGCTCTGCTGACCTGATTCTCTGGCTCTAGAGCAGCTCTGCTGACCTGGTTCTCTGGCTCTAGAGCAGCTCTGCTGAACTGGTTCTTAGGCTTTACAGCAGCTCTGCTGACCTGGTACTCTGGTTCTAAAGCAGCTCTGCTGACCTGGTTCTCTGGCTCTAAAGCAGCTCTGCTGTCCTGGTTCTCTGGCTCTAGAGCAGCTCTGCTGACATGGTTCTCTGGCTCCATAACGGCTCTGCTGACCTTGTTCTCTGGCTCTACAGCAGCTCTGCTGACCTGGTTCTATGACTCTACAGCAACTCTGCTGACCTGTTTCTCTTCCTCTAAAGCAGCTCTGCTGACCTGATTCTCTGGCTCTAGAGCAACTCTGCTGACCTGATTCTCTGGCTCTAGAGCAGCTCGGCTGACCTGGTTCTCTGGCTCTTAAGCAGCTCTGCTGACCTGATTCTCTGGCTCTAGAGCAACTCTGCTGACCTGATTCTCTGGCTCTAGAGCTGCTCGGCTGACCTGGTTCTCTGGCTCTTAAGCAGCTCTGCTGAACTGGTTGTCTGGCTCTAGAGCAGCTCTGCTGACCTGGTTCTCTGGCTCTAGAGCGGCTCTGCTGACGTGGTTCTCTGGCTCTAGAGCAGCTCTGCTGACCTGGTTCTCTGGCTCTAGGGCAGCTCTGCTGACCTGGTTCTCTGGCTCTAAAGCAGCTCTGCTGACCTGATTCAATGGCTCTAAAGCAGCTCTGCTGACCTGGTTCTTAGGATCTAAAGCAGCTCTGCTGACCTGGTTCTCTGGCTCTAAAGCAGCTCTGCTGTCCTGGTTCTCTGGCTCTAGAGCAGCTCTGCTGACCTGGTTCTCTGGCTCTATAACGGCTCTGCTGATCTTGTTCCTTGGCTCTACAGCAGCTTTGCTGACCTGGTTCTATGTCTCTACAGCAACTCCGCTGACCTGTTTCTCTCCCTCTAAAGCAGCTCTGCTGACCTGATTCTCTGGCTCTAGAGCAGCTCTGCTGACCTGGTTCTCTGGCTCTAGAGGAGCTCTGCTGACCTGGTTCTCTGGCTCTTAAGCAGCTCTGCTGACCTGGTTGTCTGGCTCTAGATCAGCACTGCTGACCTGGTTCTTAGGCACTATAGCAGCTCTGCTGACTTGGTTCTCTGGATCTACAATGGCTCTGCTGACATGGTTCTATGGCTCTAAAGCAGCTCTGCTGACCTGGTTCTCTGGCTCAAGTGCAGCTCTGCTGACTTGCTTCTTAGGCTATAGAGCAGCTCTGCTGACCTGGTTCTCTGAAACTACAACGGATCTGCTGACCTGGTTCTCTGGCTCTAAAGCAGCTCTGCTGACCTGGTTCTCTGCCTCTACAGCTGCTCTGATGAAATGGTTTCTCTGGTTCTACAACAGCTTTGCTGACCTGGTTCTCTGCCTCTAGAGCAGCTCTGCTGAACTGGTTCTTAGGCTTTACAGCAGCTCTGCTGACCTGGTACTCTGGTTCTAAAGCAGCTCTGCTGACCTGGTTCTCTGGCTCTAAAGCAGCTCTGCTGTCCTGGTTCTCTGGCTCTAGAGCAGCTCTGCTGACCTGGTTCTCTGGCTCTATAACGGCTCTGCTGACCTTGTTCTCTGGCTCTACAGCAGCTCTGCTGACCTGGTTCTATGGCTCTACAGCAACTCTGCTGACCTGTTTCTCTCCCTCTAAAGCAGCTCTGCTGACCTGATTCTCTGGCTCTAGAGCAGCTCTGCTGACCTGGTTCTCTGGCTCTAGAGCAGCTCTGCTGAACTGGTTGTTAGGCTTTACAGCAGCTCTGCTGACCTGGTACTCTGGTTCTAAAGCAGCTCTGCTGACCTGGTTCTCTGGCTCTAAAGCAGCTCTGCTGTCCTGGTTCTCTGGCTCTAGAGCAGCTCTGCTGACATGGTTCTCTGGCTCTATAACGGCTCTGCTGACCTTGTTCTCTGGCTCTACAGCAGCTCTGCTGACCTGGTTCTATGACTCTACAGCAACTCTGCTGACCTGTTTCTCTTCCTCTAAAGCAGCTCTGCTGACCTGATTCTCTGGCTCTAGAGCAACTCTGCTGACCTGATTCTCTGGCTCTAGAGCAGCTCGGCTGACCTGGTTCTCTGGCTCTTAAGCAGCTCTGCTGACCTGGTTGTCTGGCTCTAGAGCAGCTCTCCTGACCTGGTTCTCTCCCTCTAAAGCAGCTCTGCTGACCTGGTTCTATGGCTCTAAAGCAGCTCTGCTGACCTGGTTCTCTGACTCTAGAGCAGCTATGCTGACCTGGTTCTCTCCCTCTAAAGCAGCTCTGCTGACCTGGTTTCTCTTGCTCTAGAGCAGCTCTGCTTACCTGGTTCTCTGGCTCTAAATCAGCTCTGCTGACCTGGTTCTCTCCCTCTAAAGCAGCTCTGCTGACCTGGTTCTCTGCCTCTAGAGCAGCTCTGCTGACCTGGTTCTATGGCTCTAAAGCAGCTCTGCTGACCTGGTTCTCTGGCTCTAAAGCGGCTCTGCTGACCTGGTTCTCTCTCTCTAAAGCAGCTCTACTGACCTGGTTTCTCTGGCTCTACAGCAGCTCTGCTGACCTGGTTCTCTGGCTCTAGAGCAGCTCTGCTGACCTGGTTCTCTGGCTCTAGAGCGGCTCTGCTGACGTGGTTCTCTGGCTCTAGAGCAGCTCTGCTGACCTGGTTCTCTGGCTCTAGGGCAGCTCTGCTGACCTGGTTCTCTGGCTCTAAAGCAGCTCTGCTGACCTGATTCAATGGCTCTAAAGCAGCTCTGCTGACCTGGTTCTTAGGATCTAAAGCAGCTCTGCTGAACTGGTTCTCTGGCTCTAAAGCAGCTCTGCTGTCCTGGTTCTCTGGCTCTAGAGCAGCTCTGCTGACCTGGTTCTCTGGCTCTATAACGTCTCTGCTGACCTGGTTCTCTGGCTCTACAGCAGCTCTGCTGACCTGGTTCTATAGCTCTACAGCAACTTTGCTGACCTGTTTCTCTCCCCCTAAAGCAGCTCTGCTGACATTGTTCTCTGGAGCAGCTCTGCTGACCTGGTTCTTAGGCTGTAGAGCAGCTCTGCTGACCTGGTTCTCTGGCTCTAGAGCAGCTCTGCTGACCTGCTTCTCTCCCTCGAAAGCAGCTCTGCTGACTTGGTTTCTCTGGCTCTACTACAGCTCTGCTGACCTGGTTCTCTGGCTCCACAGTAGCTCTGCTGACCTGGTTCTCTGGCTCTAGAGCGGCTCTGCTGACGTGGTTCTCTGGCTCTAGAGCAGCTCTGCTGACCTGGTTCTCTGGCTCTAGGGCAGCTCTGCTGACCTGGTTCTCTTGCTCTAAAGCAGCTCTGCTGACCTGATTCAATGGCTCTAAAGCAGCTCTGCTGACCTGGTTCTTAGGATCTAAAGCAGCTCTGCTGACCTGGTTCTCTGGCTCTAGAGCGGCTCTGCTGACGTGGTTCTTTGGCTCTAGAGCAGCTCTGCTGACCTGGTTCTCTGGCTCTAGGGCAGCTCTGCTGACCTGGTTCTCTGGCTCTAAAGCAGCTCTGCTGACCTGATTCAATGGCTCTAAAGCAGCTCTGCTGACCTGGTTCTTAGGATCTAAAGCAGCTCTGCTGACCTGGTTCTCTGGCTCTAAAGCAGCTCTGCTGTCCTGGTTCTCTGGCTTTAGAGCAGCTCTGCTGACCTGGTTCTCTGGCTCTATAACGTCTCTGCTGACCTGGTTTTCTGGCTCTACAGCAGCTCTGCTGACCTGGTTCTATAGCTCTAGAGCAACTTTGCTGACCTGTTTCTCTCCCCCTAAAGCAGCTCTGCTGACATTGTTCTCTGAAGCAGCTCTGCTGACCTGGTTCTCTGGCTCTAAAGCAGCTCTGCTGTCCTGGTTCTCTGGCTCTAGAGCAGCTCTGCTGACATGGTTCTCTGGCTCCATAACGGGTCTGCTGACCTTGTTCTCTGGCTCTACAGCAGCTCTGCTGACCTGGTTCTATGACTCTACAGCAACTCTGCTGACCTGTTTCTCTTCCTCTAAAGCAGCTCTGCTGACCTGATTCTCTGGCTCTAGAGCAACTCTGCTGACCTGATTCTCTGGCTCTAGAGCAGCTCGGCTGACCTGGTTCTCTGGCTCTTAAGCAGCTCTGCTGACCTGGTTGTCTGGCTCTAGAGCAGCACTGCTGACCTGGTTCTTAGGCACTATAGCAGATCTGCTGACCTGGTTCTCTGGCTCTACAATGGCTCTGCTGACATGGTTCTATGGCTCTAAAGCAGCTCTGCTGACCTGGTTCTCTGGCTCAAGTGCAGCTCTGCTGACTTGCTTCTTAGGCTATAGAGCAGCTCTGCTGACCTGGTTCTCTGAATCTACAACGGATCTGCTGACCTGGTTCTCTGGCTCTAGAGCAGCTCTGCTGACCTGGTTCTCTGCCTCTACAGCTGCTCTGATGACCTAGTTTCTCTGGTTCTACAACAGCTTTGCTGACCTGGTTCTCTGCCTCTAGATCAGCACTGCTGACCTGGTTCTTAGGCACTATAGCAGCTCTGCTGACTTGGTTCTCTGGATCTACAATGGCTCTGCTGACATGGTTCTATGGCTCTAAAGCAGCTCTGCTGACCTGGTTCTCTGGCTCAAGTGCAGCTCTGCTGACTTGCTTCTTAGGCTATAGAGCAGCTCTGCTGACCTGGTTCTCTGAAACTACAACGGATCTGCTGACCTGGTTCTCTGGCTCTAAAGCAGCTCTGCTGACCTGGTTCTCTGCCTCTACAGCTGCTCTGATGAAATGGTTTCTCTGGTTCTACAACAGCTTTGCTGACCTGGTTCTCTGCCTCTAGAGCAGCTCTGCTGAACTGGTTCTTAGGCTTTACAGCAGCTCTGCTGACCTGGTACTCTGGTTCTAAAGCAGCTCTGCTGACCTGGTTCTCTGGCTCTAAAGCAGCTCTGCTGTCCTGGTTCTCTGGCTCTAGAGCAGCTCTGCTGACCTGGTTCTCTGGCTCTATAACGGCTCTGCTGACCTTGTTCTCTGGCTCTACAGCAGCTCTGCTGACCTGGTTCTATGGCTCTACAGCAACTCGGCTGACCTGTTTCTCTCCCTCTAAAGCAGCTCTGCTGACCTGATTCTCTGGCTCTAGAGCAGCTCTGCTGACCTGGTTCTCTGGCTCTAGAGCAGCTCTGCTGAACTGGTTCTTAGGCTTTACAGCAGCTCTGCTGACCTGGTACTCTGGTTCTAAAGCAGCTCTGCTGACCTGGTTCTCTGGCTCTAAAGCAGCTCTGCTGTCCTGGTTCTCTGGCTCTAGAGCAGCTCTGCTGACATGGTTCTCTGGCTCTATAACGGCTCTGCTGACCTTGTTCTCTGGCTCTACAGCAGCTCTGCTGACCTGGTTCTATGACTCTACAGCAACTCTGCTGACCTGTTTCTCTTCCTCTAAAGCAGCTCTGCTGACCTGATTCTCTGGCTCTAGAGCAACTCTGCTGACCTGATTCTCTGGCTCTAGAGCAGCTCGGCTGACCTGGTTCTCTGGCTCTTAAGCAGCTCTGCTGACCTGATTCTCTGGCTCTAGAGCAACTCTGCTGACCTGATTCTCTGGCTCTAGAGCTGCTCGGCTGACCTGGTTCTCTGGCTCTTAAGCAGCTCTGCTGAACTGGTTGTCTGGCTCTAGAGCAGCTTTGCTGACCTGGTTCTCTGGCTCTAGAGCGGCTCTGCTGACGTGGTTCTCTGGCTCTAGAGCAGCTCTGCTGACCTGGTTCTCTGGCTCTAGGGCAGCTCTGATGACCTGTTTCTCTGGCTCTAAAGCAGCTCTGCTGACCTGATTCAATGGCTCTAAAGCAGCTCTGCTGACCTGGTTCTTAGGATCTAAAGCAGCTCGGCTGACCTGGTTCTCTGGCTCTAAAGCAGCTCTGCTGTCCTGGTTCTCTGGCTCTAGAGCAGCTCTGCTGACCTGGTTCTCTGGCTCTATAACGGCTCTGCTGATCTTGTTCCTTGGCTCTACAGCAGCTTTGCTGACCTGGTTCTATGTCTCTACAGCAACTCCGCTGACCTGTTTCTCTCCCTCTAAAGCAGCTCTGCTGACCTGATTCTCTGGCTCTAGAGCAGCTCTGCTGACCTGGTTCTCTGGCTCTAGAGGAGCTCTGCTGACCTGGTTCTCTGGCTCTTAAGCAGCTCTGCTGACCTGGTTGTCTGGCTCTAGATCAGCACTGCTGACCTGGTTCTTAGGCACTATAGCAGCTCTGCTGACTTGGTTCTCTGGATCTACAATGGCTCTGCTGACATGGTTCTATGGCTCTAAAGCAGCTCTGCTGACCTGGTTCTCTGGCTCAAGTGCAGCTCTGCTGACTTGCTTCTTAGGCTATAGAGCAGCTCTGCTGACCTGGTTCTCTGAAACTACAACGGATCTGCTGACCTGGTTCTCTGGCTCTAAAGCAGCTCTGCTGACCTGGTTCTCTGCCTCTACAGCTGCTCTGATTAAATGGTTTCTCTGGTTCTACAACAGCTTTGCTGACCTGGTTCTCTGCCTCTAGAGCAGCTCTGCTGAACTGGTTCTTAGGCTTTACAGCAGCTCTGCTGACCTGGTACTCTGGTTCTAAAGCAGCTCTGCTGACCTGGTTCTCTGGCTCTAAAGCAGCTCTGCTGTCCTGGTTCTCTGGCTCTAGAGCAGCTCTGCTGACCTGGTTCTCTGGCTCTATAACGGCTCTGCTGATCTTGTTCCTTGGCTCTACAGCAGCTTTGCTGACCTGGTTCTATGTCTCTACAGCAACTCCGCTGACCTGTTTCTCTCCCTCTAAAGCAGCTCTGCTGACCTGATTCTCTGGCTCTAGAGCAGCTCTGCTGACCTGGTTCTCTGGCTCTAGAGGAGCTCTGCTGACCTGGTTCTCTGGCTCTTAAGCAGCTCTGCTGACCTGGTTGTCTGGCTCTAGATCAGCACTGCTGACCTGGTTCTTAGGCACTATAGCAGCTCTGCTGACTTGGTTCTCTGGATCTACAATGGCTCTGCTGACATGGTTCTATGGCTCTAAAGCAGCTCTGCTGACCTGGTTCTCTGGCTCAAGTGCAGCTCTGCTGACTTGCTTCTTAGGCTATAGAGCAGCTCTGCTGACCTGGTTCTCTGAAACTACAACGGATCTGCTGACCTGGTTCTCTGGCTCTAAAGCAGCTCTGCTGACCTGGTTCTCTGCCTCTACAGCTGCTCTGATGAAATGGTTTCTCTGGTTCTACAACAGCTTTGCTGACCTGGTTCTCTGCCTCTAGAGCAGCTCTGCTGAACTGGTTCTTAGGCTTTACAGCAGCTCTGCTGACCTGGTACTCTGGTTCTAAAGCAGCTCTGCTGACCTGGTTCTCTGGCTCTAAAGCAGCTCTGCTGTCCTGGTTCTCTGGCTCTAGAGCAGCTCTGCTGACCTGGTTCTCTGGCTCTATAACGGCTCTGCTGACCTTGTTCTCTGGCTCTACAGCAGCTCTGCTGACCTAGTTCTATGGCTCTACAGCAACTCTGCTGACCTGTTTCTCTCCCTCTAAAGCAGCTCTGCTGACCTGATTCTCTGGCTCTAGAGCAGCTCTGCTGACCTGGTTCTCTGGCTCTAGAGCAGCTCTGCTGAACTGGTTCTTAGGCTTTACAGCAGCTCTGCTGACCTGGTACTCTGGTTCTAAAGCAGCTCTGCTGACCTGGTTCTCTGGCTCTAAAGCAGCTCTGCTGTCCTGGTTCTCTGGCTCTAGAGCAGCTCTGCTGACATGGTTCTCTGGCTCTATAACGGCTCTGCTGACCTTGTTCTCTGGCTCTACAGCAGCTCTGCTGACCTGGTTCTATGACTCTACAGCAACTCTGCTGACCTGGTACTCTGGTTCTAAAGCAGCTCTGCTGACCTGGTTCTCTGGCTCTAAAGCAGCTCTGCTGTCCTGGTTCTCTGGCTCTAGAGCAGCTCTGCTGACATGGTTCTCTGGCTCTATAACGGCTCTGCTGACCTTGTTCTCTGGCTCTACAGCAGCTCTCCTGACCTGGTTCTCTCCCTCTAAAGCAGCTCTGCTGACCTGGTTTCTCTGGCTCTACAGCAGCTCTGCTGACCTGGTTCTCTGGCTCTACAGCTGCTCTGCTGACCTGGTTCCCTGGCTCTAGATCAGCACTGCTGACCTGGTTCTTAGGCACTATAGCAGCTCTGCTGACCTGGTTCTCTGGCTCTACATGGCTCTGCTGACATGGTTTTATGGCTCTAAAGCAGCTCTGCTGACCTGGTTCTCTGGCTCAAGTGCAGCTCTGCTGACCTGGTTTCTCTGGCTCTACAGCAGCTCTGCTGACCTGGTTCTCTGGCTCTAGAGCAGCTCTGCTGACCTGGTTCTCTGGCTCTAGAGCGGCTCTGCTGACGTGGTTCTCTGGCTCTAGAGCAGCTCTGCTGACCTGGTTCTCTGGCTCTAGGGCAGCTCTGCTGACCTGGTTCTCTGGCTCTAAAGCAGCTCTGCTGACCTGATTCAATGGCTCTAAAGCAGCTCTGCTGACCTGGTTCTTAGGATCTAAAGCAGCTCTGCTGAACTGGTTCTCTGGCTCTAAAGCAGCTCTGCTGTCCTGGTTCTCTGGCTCTAGAGCAGCTCTGCTGACCTGGTTCTCTGGCTCTATAACGTCTCTGCTGACCTGGTTCTCTGGCTCTACAGCAGCTCTGCTGACCTGGTTCTATAGCTCTACAGCAACTTTGCTGACCTGTTTCTCTCCCCCTAAAGCAGCTCTGCTGACATTGTTCTCTGGAGCAGCTCTGCTGACCTGGTTCTTAGGCTGTAGAGCAGCTCTGCTGACCTGGTTCTCTGGCTCTAGAGCAGCTCTGCTGACCTGCTTCTCTCCCTCGAAAGCAGCTCTGCTGACTTGGTTTCTCTGGCTCTACTACAGCTCTGCTGACCTGGTTCTCTGGCTCCACAGTAGCTCTGCTGACCTGGTTCTCTGGCTCTAGAGCGGCTCTGCTGACGTGGTTCTCTGGCTCTAGAGCAGCTCTGCTGACCTGGTTCTCTGGCTCTAGGGCAGCTCTGCTGACCTGGTTCTCTTGCTCTAAAGCAGCTCTGCTGACCTGATTCAATGGCTCTAAAGCAGCTCTGCTGACCTGGTTCTTAGGATCTAAAGCAGCTCTGCTGACCTGGTTCTCTGGCTCTAGAGCGGCTCTGCTGACGTGGTTCTTTGGCTCTAGAGCAGCTCTGCTGACCTGGTTCTCTGGCTCTAGGGCAGCTCTGCTGACCTGGTTCTCTGGCTCTAAAGCAGCTCTGCTGACCTGATTCAATGGCTCTAAAGCAGCTCTGCTGACCTGGTTCTTAGGATCTAAAGCAGCTCTGCTGACCTGGTTCTCTGGCTCTAAAGCAGCTCTGCTGTCCTGGTTCTCTGGCTTTAGAGCAGCTCTGCTGACCTGGTTCTCTGGCTCTATAACGTCTCTGCTGACCTGGTTTTCTGGCTCTACAGCAGCTCTGCTGACCTGGTTCTATAGCTCTAGAGCAACTTTGCTGACCTGTTTCTCTCCCCCTAAAGCAGCTCTGCTGACATTGTTCTCTGAAGCAGCTCTGCTGACCTGGTTCTCTGGCTCTAAAGCAGCTCTGCTGTCCTGGTTCTCTGGCTCTAGAGCAGCTCTGCTGACATGGTTCTCTGGCTCCATAACGGGTCTGCTGACCTTGTTCTCTGGCTCTACAGCAGCTCTGCTGACCTGGTTCTATGACTCTACAGCAACTCTGCTGACCTGTTTCTCTTCCTCTAAAGCAGCTCTGCTGACCTGATTCTCTGGCTCTAGAGCAACTCTGCTGACCTGATTCTCTGGCTCTAGAGCAGCTCGGCTGACCTGGTTCTCTGGCTCTTAAGCAGCTCTGCTGACCTGGTTGTCTGGCTCTAGAGCAGCACTGCTGACCTGGTTCTTAGGCACTATAGCAGATCTGCTGACCTGGTTCTCTGGCTCTACAATGGCTCTGCTGACATGGTTCTATGGCTCTAAAGCAGCTCTGCTGACCTGGTTCTCTGGCTCAAGTGCAGCTCTGCTGACTTGCTTCTTAGGCTATAGAGCAGCTCTGCTGACCTGGTTCTCTGAATCTACAACGGATCTGCTGACCTGGTTCTCTGGCTCTAGAGCAGCTCTGCTGACCTGGTTCTCTGCCTCTACAGCTGCTCTGATGACCTAGTTTCTCTGGTTCTACAACAGCTTTGCTGACCTGGTTCTCTGCCTCTAGATCAGCACTGCTGACCTGGTTCTTAGGCACTATAGCAGCTCTGCTGACTTGGTTCTCTGGATCTACAATGGCTCTGCTGACATGGTTCTATGGCTCTAAAGCAGCTCTGCTGACCTGGTTCTCTGGCTCAAGTGCAGCTCTGCTGACTTGCTTCTTAGGCTATAGAGCAGCTCTGCTGACCTGGTTCTCTGAAACTACAACGGATCTGCTGACCTGGTTCTCTGGCTCTAAAGCAGCTCTGCTGACCTGGTTCTCTGCCTCTACAGCTGCTCTGATGAAATGGTTTCTCTGGTTCTACAACAGCTTTGCTGACCTGGTTCTCTGCCTCTAGAGCAGCTCTGCTGAACTGGTTCTTAGGCTTTACAGCAGCTCTGCTGACCTGGTACTCTGGTTCTAAAGCAGCTCTGCTGACCTGGTTCTCTGGCTCTAAAGCAGCTCTGCTGTCCTGGTTCTCTGGCTCTAGAGCAGCTCTGCTGACCTGGTTCTCTGGCTCTATAACGGCTCTGCTGACCTTGTTCTCTGGCTCTACAGCAGCTCTGCTGACCTGGTTCTATGGCTCTACAGCAACTCGGCTGACCTGTTTCTCTCCCTCTAAAGCAGCTCTGCTGACCTGATTCTCTGGCTCTAGAGCAGCTCTGCTGACCTGGTTCTCTGGCTCTAGAGCAGCTCTGCTGAACTGGTTCTTAGGCTTTACAGCAGCTCTGCTGACCTGGTACTCTGGTTCTAAAGCAGCTCTGCTGACCTGGTTCTCTGGCTCTAAAGCAGCTCTGCTGTCCTGGTTCTCTGGCTCTAGAGCAGCTCTGCTGACATGGTTCTCTGGCTCTATAACGGCTCTGCTGACCTTGTTCTCTGGCTCTACAGCAGCTCTGCTGACCTGGTTCTATGACTCTACAGCAACTCTGCTGACCTGTTTCTCTTCCTCTAAAGCAGCTCTGCTGACCTGATTCTCTGGCTCTAGAGCAACTCTGCTGACCTGATTCTCTGGCTCTAGAGCAGCTCGGCTGACCTGGTTCTCTGGCTCTTAAGCAGCTCTGCTGACCTGATTCTCTGGCTCTAGAGCAACTCTGCTGACCTGATTCTCTGGCTCTAGAGCTGCTCGGCTGACCTGGTTCTCTGGCTCTTAAGCAGCTCTGCTGAACTGGTTGTCTGGCTCTAGAGCAGCTCTGCTGACCTGGTTCTCTGGCTCTAGAGCGGCTCTGCTGACGTGGTTCTCTGGCTCTAGAGCAGCTCTGCTGACCTGGTTCTCTGGCTCTAGGGCAGCTCTGATGACCTGTTTCTCTGGCTCTAAAGCAGCTCTGCTGACCTGATTCAATGGCTCTAAAGCAGCTCTGCTGACCTGGTTCTTAGGATCTAAAGCAGCTCGGCTGACCTGGTTCTCTGGCTCTAAAGCAGCTCTGCTGTCCTGGTTCTCTGGCTCTAGAGCAGCTCTGCTGACCTGGTTCTCTGGCTCTATAACGGCTCTGCTGATCTTGTTCCTTGGCTCTACAGCAGCTTTGCTGACCTGGTTCTATGTCTCTACAGCAACTCCGCTGACCTGTTTCTCTCCCTCTAAAGCAGCTCTGCTGACCTGATTCTCTGGCTCTAGAGCAGCTCTGCTGACCTGGTTCTCTGGCTCTAGAGGAGCTCTGCTGACCTGGTTCTCTGGCTCTTAAGCAGCTCTGCTGACCTGGTTGTCTGGCTCTAGATCAGCACTGCTGACCTGGTTCTTAGGCACTATAGCAGCTCTGCTGACTTGGTTCTCTGGATCTACAATGGCTCTGCTGACATGGTTCTATGGCTCTAAAGCAGCTCTGCTGACCTGGTTCTCTGGCTCAAGTGCAGCTCTGCTGACTTGCTTCTTAGGCTATAGAGCAGCTCTGCTGACCTGGTTCTCTGAAACTACAACGGATCTGCTGACCTGGTTCTCTGGCTCTAAAGCAGCTCTGCTGACCTGGTTCTCTGCCTCTACAGCTGCTCTGATTAAATGGTTTCTCTGGTTCTACAACAGCTTTGCTGACCTGGTTCTCTGCCTCTAGAGCAGCTCTGCTGAACTGGTTCTTAGGCTTTACAGCAGCTCTGCTGACCTGGTACTCTGGTTCTAAAGCAGCTCTGCTGACCTGGTTCTCTGGCTCTAAAGCAGCTCTGCTGTCCTGGTTCTCTGGCTCTAGAGCAGCTCTGCTGACCTGGTTCTCTGGCTCTATAACGGCTCTGCTGATCTTGTTCCTTGGCTCTACAGCAGCTTTGCTGACCTGGTTCTATGTCTCTACAGCAACTCCGCTGACCTGTTTCTCTCCCTCTAAAGCAGCTCTGCTGACCTGATTCTCTGGCTCTAGAGCAGCTCTGCTGACCTGGTTCTCTGGCTCTAGAGGAGCTCTGCTGACCTGGTTCTCTGGCTCTTAAGCAGCTCTGCTGACCTGGTTGTCTGGCTCTAGATCAGCACTGCTGACCTGGTTCTTAGGCACTATAGCAGCTCTGCTGACTTGGTTCTCTGGATCTACAATGGCTCTGCTGACATGGTTCTATGGCTCTAAAGCAGCTCTGCTGACCTGGTTCTCTGGCTCAAGTGCAGCTCTGCTGACTTGCTTCTTAGGCTATAGAGCAGCTCTGCTGACCTGGTTCTCTGAAACTACAACGGATCTGCTGACCTGGTTCTCTGGCTCTAAAGCAGCTCTGCTGACCTGGTTCTCTGCCTCTACAGCTGCTCTGATGAAATGGTTTCTCTGGTTCTACAACAGCTTTGCTGACCTGGTTCTCTGCCTCTAGAGCAGCTCTGCTGAACTGGTTCTTAGGCTTTACAGCAGCTCTGCTGACCTGGTACTCTGGTTCTAAAGCAGCTCTGCTGACCTGGTTCTCTGGCTCTAAAGCAGCTCTGCTGTCCTGGTTCTCTGGCTCTAGAGCAGCTCTGCTGACCTGGTTCTCTGGCTCTATAACGGCTCTGCTGACCTTGTTCTCTGGCTCTACAGCAGCTCTGCTGACCTAGTTCTATGGCTCTACAGCAACTCTGCTGACCTGTTTCTCTCCCTCTAAAGCAGCTCTGCTGACCTGATTCTCTGGCTCTAGAGCAGCTCTGCTGACCTGGTTCTCTGGCTCTAGAGCAGCTCTGCTGAACTGGTTCTTAGGCTTTACAGCAGCTCTGCTGACCTGGTACTCTGGTTCTAAAGCAGCTCTGCTGACCTGGTTCTCTGGCTCTAAAGCAGCTCTGCTGTCCTGGTTCTCTGGCTCTAGAGCAGCTCTGCTGACATGGTTCTCTGGCTCTATAACGGCTCTGCTGACCTTGTTCTCTGGCTCTACAGCAGCTCTGCTGACCTGGTTCTATGACTCTACAGCAACTCTGCTGACCTGGTACTCTGGTTCTAAAGCAGCTCTGCTGACCTGGTTCTCTGGCTCTAAAGCAGCTCTGCTGTCCTGGTTCTCTGGCTCTAGAGCAGCTCTGCTGACATGGTTCTCTGGCTCTATAACGGCTCTGCTGACCTTGTTCTCTGGCTCTACAGCAGCTCTCCTGACCTGGTTCTCTCCCTCTAAAGCAGCTCTGCTGACCTGGTTCTATGGCTCTAAAGCAGCTCTGCTGACCTGGTTCTCTGACTCTAGAGCAGCTATGCTGACCTGGTTCTCTCCCTCTAAAGCAGCTCTGCTGACCTGGTTTCTCTTGCTCTAGAGCAGCTCTGCTTACCTGGTTCTCTGGCTCTAAATCAGCTCTGCTGACCTGGTTCTCTCCCTCTAAAGCAGCTCTGCTGACCTGATTCAATGGCTCTAAAGCAGCTCTGCTGACCTGGTTCTTAGGATCTAAAGCAGCTCTGCTGACCTGGTTCTCTGGCTCTAAAGCAGCTCTGCTGTCCTGGTTCTCTGGCTCTAGAGCAGCTCTGCTGACCTGGTTCTCTGGCTCTATAACGGCTCTGCTGATCTTGTTCCTTGGCTCTACAGCAGCTTTGCTGACCTGGTTCTATGTCTCTACAGCAACTCCGCTGACCTGTTTCTCTCCCTCTAAAGCAGCTCTGCTGACCTGATTCTCTGGCTCTAGAGCAGCTCTGCTGACCTGGTTCTCTGGCTCTAGAGGAGCTCTGCTGACCTGGTTCTCTGGCTCTTAAGCAGCTCTGCTGACCTGGTTGTCTGGCTCTAGATCAGCACTGCTGACCTGGTTCTTAGGCACTATAGCAGCTCTGCTGACTTGGTTCTCTGGATCTACAATGGCTCTGCTGACCTTGTTCTCTGGCTCTACAGCAGCTCTGCTGACCTGGTTCTATGGCTCTACAGCAACTCTGCTGACCTGTTTCTCTCCCTCTAAAGCAGCTCTGCTGACCTGATTCTCTGGCTCTAGAGCAGCTCTGCTGACCTGGTTCTCTGGCTCTAGAGCAGCTCTGCTGAACTGGTTCTTAGGCTTTACAGCAGCTCTGCTGACCTGGTACTCTGGTTCTAAAGCAGCTCTGCTGACCTGGTTCTCTGGCTCTAAAGCAGCTCTGCTGTCCTGGTTCTCTGGCTCTAGAGCAGCTCTGCTGACATGGTTCTCTGGCTCTATAACGGCTCTGCTGACCTGATTCTCTGGCTCTAGAGCAGCTCTGCTGACCTGGTTCTCTGGCTCTAGAGGAGCTCTGCTGACCTGGTTCTCTGGCTCTTAAGCAGCTCTGCTGACCTGGTTGTCTGGCTCTAGATCAGCACTGCTGACCTGGTTCTTAGGCACTATAGCAGCTCTGCTGACTTGGTTCTCTGGATCTACAATGGCTCTGCTGACCTTGTTCTCTGGCTCTACAGCAGCTCTGCTGACCTGGTTCTATGGCTCTACAGCAACTCTGCTGACCTGTTTCTCTCCCTCTAAAGCAGCTCTGCTGACCTGATTCTCTGGCTCTAGAGCAGCTCTGCTGACCTGGTTCTCTGGCTCTAGAGCAGCTCTGCTGAACTGGTTCTTAGGCTTTACAGCAGCTCTGCTGACCTGGTACTCTGGTTCTAAAGCAGCTCTGCTGACCTGGTTCTCTGGCTCTAAAGCAGCTCTGCTGTCCTGGTTCTCTGGCTCTAGAGCAGCTCTGCTGACATGGTTCTCTGGCTCTATAACGGCTCTGCTGACCTTGTTCTCTGGCTCTACAGCAGCTCTGCTGACCTGGTTCTATGACTCTAAAGCAGCTCTGCTGAACTGGTTCTTAGGCTTTACAGCAGCTCTGCTGACCTGGTACTCTGGTTCTAAAGCAGCTCTGCTGACCTGGTTCTCTGGCTCTAAAGCAGCTCTGCTGTCCTGGTTCTCTGGCTCTAGAGCAGCTCTGCTGACATGGTTCTCTGGCTCTATAACGGCTCTGCTGACCTTGTTCTCTGGCTCTACAGCAGCTCTCCTGACCTGGTTCTCTCCCTCTAAAGCAGCTCTGCTGACCTGGTTCTCTGACTCTAGAGCAGCTATGCTGACCTGGTTCTCTCCCTCTAAAGCAGCTCTGCTGACCTGGTTTCTCTTGCTCTAGAGCAGCTCTGCTTACCTGGTTCTCTGGCTCTAAATCAGCTCTGCTGACCTGGTTCTCTCCCTCTAAAGCAGCTCTGCTGACCTGGTTCTCTGCCTCTAGAGCAGCTCTGCTGACCTGGTTCTATGGCTCTAAAGCAGCTCTGCTGACCTGGTTCTCTGGCTCTAAAGCGGCTCTGCTGACCTGGTTCTCTCTCTCTAAAGCAGCTCTACTGACCTGGTTTCTCTGGCTCTACAGCAGCTCTGCTGACCTGGTTCTCTGGCTCTAGAGCAGCTCTGCTGACCTGGTTCTCTGGCTCTAGAGCGGCTCTGCTGACGTGGTTCTCTGGCTCTAGAGCAGCTCTGCTGACCTGGTTCTCTGGCTCTAGGGCAGCTCTGCTGACCTGGTTCTCTGGCTCTAAAGCAGCTCTGCTGACCTGATTCAATGGCTCTAAAGCAGCTCTGCTGACCTGGTTCTTAGGATCTAAAGCAGCTCTGCTGAACTGGTTCTCTGGCTCTAAAGCAGCTCTGCTGTCCTGGTTCTCTGGCTCTAGAGCAGCTCTGCTGACCTGGTTCTCTGGCTCTATAACGTCTCTGCTGACCTGGTTCTCTGGCTCTACAGCAGCTCTGCTGACCTGGTTCTATAGCTCTACAGCAACTTTGCTGACCTGTTTCTCTCCCCCTAAAGCAGCTCTGCTGACATTGTTCTCTGGAGCAGCTCTGCTGACCTGGTTCTTAGGCTGTAGAGCAGCTCTGCTGACCTGGTTCTCTGGCTCTAGAGCAGCTCTGCTGACCTGCTTCTCTCCCTCGAAAGCAGCTCTGCTGACTTGGTTTCTCTGGCTCTACTACAGCTCTGCTGACCTGGTTCTCTGGCTCCACAGTAGCTCTGCTGACCTGGTTCTCTGGCTCTAGAGCGGCTCTGCTGACGTGGTTCTCTGGCTCTAGAGCAGCTCTGCTGACCTGGTTCTCTGGCTCTAGGGCAGCTCTGCTGACCTGGTTCTCTTGCTCTAAAGCAGCTCTGCTGACCTGATTCAATGGCTCTAAAGCAGCTCTGCTGACCTGGTTCTTAGGATCTAAAGCAGCTCTGCTGACCTGGTTCTCTGGCTCTAGAGCGGCTCTGCTGACGTGGTTCTTTGGCTCTAGAGCAGCTCTGCTGACCTGGTTCTCTGGCTCTAGGGCAGCTCTGCTGACCTGGTTCTCTGGCTCTAAAGCAGCTCTGCTGACCTGATTCAATGGCTCTAAAGCAGCTCTGCTGACCTGGTTCTTAGGATCTAAAGCAGCTCTGCTGACCTGGTTCTCTGGCTCTAAAGCAGCTCTGCTGTCCTGGTTCTCTGGCTTTAGAGCAGCTCTGCTGACCTGGTTCTCTGGCTCTATAACGTCTCTGCTGACCTGGTTTTCTGGCTCTACAGCAGCTCTGCTGACCTGGTTCTATAGCTCTAGAGCAACTTTGCTGACCTGTTTCTCTCCCCCTAAAGCAGCTCTGCTGACATTGTTCTCTGAAGCAGCTCTGCTGACCTGGTTCTCTGGCTCTAAAGCAGCTCTGCTGTCCTGGTTCTCTGGCTCTAGAGCAGCTCTGCTGACATGGTTCTCTGGCTCCATAACGGGTCTGCTGACCTTGTTCTCTGGCTCTACAGCAGCTCTGCTGACCTGGTTCTATGACTCTACAGCAACTCTGCTGACCTGTTTCTCTTCCTCTAAAGCAGCTCTGCTGACCTGATTCTCTGGCTCTAGAGCAACTCTGCTGACCTGATTCTCTGGCTCTAGAGCAGCTCGGCTGACCTGGTTCTCTGGCTCTTAAGCAGCTCTGCTGACCTGGTTGTCTGGCTCTAGAGCAGCTCTGCTGACCTGGTTCTCTGGCTCTAGAGCGGCTCTGCTGACGTGGTTCTCTGGCTTTAGAGCAGCTCTGCTGACCTGGTTCTCTGGCTCTAGGGCAGCTCTGCTGACCTGGTTCTCTGGCTCTAAAGCAGCTCTGCTGACCTGATTCAATGGCTCTAAAGCAGCTCTGCTGACCTGGTTCTTAGGATCTAAAGCAGCTCTGCTGACCTGGTTCTCTGGCTCTAAAGCAGCTCTGCTGTCCTGGTTCTCTGGCTCTAGAGCAGCTCTGCTGATCTGGTTCTCTGGCTCTATAACTTCTCTGCTGACCTGGTTCTCTGGCTCTACAGCAGCTCTGCTGACCTGGTTCTATAGCTCTAGAGCAACTTTGCTGACCTGGTTCTCTGGCTCTAGAGCGGCTCTGCTGACCTGATTCTCTGGCTCTAAAGCAGCTCTGATGACCTGATTATATGGCTCTAAAGCAGCTCTGCTGACCTGGTTCTTAGGCTCTAAAGCTGCTCTGCTGACCTGGTTCTCTGGCTCTATAGCAGCTCTGCTGTCCTGGTTCTCTGGCTCTAGAGCAGCTCTGCTGACCTGGTTCTCTGGCTCTATAACGGCTCTGCTGATCTTGTTCCTTGGCTCTACAGCAGCTTTGCTGACCTGGTTCTATGTCTCTACAGCAACTCCGCTGACCTGTTTCTCTCCCTCTAAAGCAGCTCTGCTGACCTGATTCTCTGGCTGTAGAGCAGCTCTGCTGACCTGGTTCTCTGGCTCTTGAGGAGCTCTGCTGACCTGGTTCTCTGGCTCTTAAGCAGCTCTGCTGACCTGGTTGTCTGGCTCTAGATCAGCACTGCTGACCTGGTTCTTAGGCACTATAGCAGCTCTGCTGACTTGGTTCTCTGGATCTACAATGGCTCTGCTGACATGGTTCTATGGCTCTAGAGCAGCTATGCTGACCTGGTTCTCTGGCTCAAGTCCAGCTCTGCTGACTTGCTTCTTAGGCTATAGAGCAGCTCTGCTGACCTGGTTCTCTGAATCTACAACGGATCTGCTGACCTGGTTCTCTGGCTCTAAAGCAGCTCTGCTGACCTGGTTCTCTGCCTCTACAGCTGCTCTGATGAAATGGTTTCTCTGGTACTACAACAGCTTTGCTGACCTGGTTCTCTGCCTCTAGAGCAGCTCTGCTGAACTGGTTCTTAGGCTTTACAGCAGCTCTGCTGACCTGGTACTCTGGTTCTAAAGCAGCTCTGCTGACCTGGTTCTCTGGCTCTAAAGCAGCTCTGCTGTCCTGGTTCTCTGGCTCTAGAGCAGCTCTGCTGACCTGGTTCTCTGGCTCTATAACGGCTCTGCTGACCTTGTTCTCTGGCTCTACAGCAGCTCTGCTGACCTGGTTCTATGGCTCTACAGCAACTCTGCTGACCTGTTTCTCTCCCTCTAAAGCAGCTCTGCTGACCTGATTCTCTGGCTCTAGAGCAGCTCTTCTGACCTGGTTCTCTGGCTCTAGAGCAGCTCTGCTGAACTGGTTCTTAGGCTTTACAGCAGCTCTGCTGACCTGGTACTCTAGTTCTAAAGCAGCTCTGCTGACCTGGATCTCTGGCTCTAAAGCAGCTCTGCTGTCCTGGTTCTCTGGCTCTAGAGCAGCTCTGCTGACATGGTTCTCTGGCTCTATAACGGCTCTGCTGACCTTGTTCTCTGGCTCTACAGCAGCTCTGCTGACCTGGTTCTATGGCTCTACAGCAACTCTGCTGACCTGTTTCTCTTCCTCTAAAGCAGCTCTGCTGACCTGATTCTCTGGCTCTAGAGCAACTCTGCTGACCTGATTCTCTGGCTCTAGAGCAGCTCGGCTGACCTGGTTCTCTGGCTCTAGAGCGGCTCTACTGACGTGGTTCTCTGGCTCTAGAGCAGCTCTGCTGACCTGGTTCTCTGGCTCTAGGGCAGCTCTGCTGACCTGGTTCTCTGGCTCTAAAGCAGCTCTGCTGACCTGATTCAATGGCTCTAAAGCAGCTCTGCTGACCTGGTTCTTAGGATCTAAAGCAGCTCTGCTGAACTGGTTCTCTGGCTCTAAAGCAGCTCTGCTGTCCTGGTTCTCTGGCTCTAGAGCAGCTCTGCTGACCTGGTTCTCTGGCTCTATAACGTCTCTGCTGACCTGGTTCTCTGGCTCTACAGCAGCTCTGCTGACCTGGTTCTATAGCTCTACAGCAACTTTGCTGACCTATTTCTCTCCCCCTAAAGCAGCTCTGCTGACATTGTTCTCTGGGGCAGCTCTGCTGACCTGGTTCTTAGGCTGTAGAGCAGCTCTGCTGACCTGGTTCTCTGGCTCTAGAGCAGCTCTGCTGACCTGCTTCTCTCCCTCGAAAGCAGCTCTGCTGACTTGGTTTCTCTGGCTCTACTACAGCTCTGCTGACCTGGTTCTCTGGCTCCACAGTAGCTCTGCTGACCTGGTTCTCTGGCTCTAGAGCGGCTCTGCTGACGTGGTTCTCTGGCTCTAGAGCAGCTCTGCTGACCTGGTTCTCTGGCTCTAGGGCAGCTCTGCTGACCTGGTTCTGTTGCTCTAAAGCAGCTCTGCTGACCTGATTCAATGGCTCTAAAGCAGCTCTGCTGACCTGGTTCTTAGGATCTAAAGCAGCTCTGCTGACCTGGTTCTCTGGCTCTAGAGCGGCTCTGCTGACGTGGTTCTTTGGCTCTAGAGCAGCTCTGCTGACCTGGTTCTCTGGCTCTAGGGCATCTCATCAGACATGGTTCTCTGGCTCTAAAGCAGCTCTGCTGACCTGATTCAATGGCTCTAAAGCAGCTCTGCTGACCTGGTTCTTAGGATCTAAAGCAGCTCTGCTGACCTGGTTCTCTGGCTCTAAAGCAGCTCTGCTGTCCTGGTTCTCTGGCTTTAGAGCAGCTCTGCTGACCTGGTTCTCTGGCTCTATAACGTCTCTGCTGACCTGGTTCTCTGGCTCTACAGCAGCTCTGCTGACCTGGTTCTATAGCTCTAGAGCAACTTTGCTGACCTGTTTCTCTCCCCCTAAAGCAGCTCTGCTGACATTGTTCTCTGGAGCAGCTCTGCTGACCTGGTTCTTAGGCTGTAGGGCAGCTCTGCTGACCTGGTTCTCTGGCTCTAGAGCAGCTCTGCTGACCTGCTTCTCTCCCTCGAAAGCAGCTCTGCTGACTTGGTTTCTCTGGCTCTACTACAGCTCTGCTGACCTGGTTCTCTGGCTTTGAAGCATCTCTGCTGACCTGGTTCTCTGGCTTTGAAGCATCTCTGCTGACCTGGTTCTCTGGCTTTGAAGCATCTCTGCTGATCTGGTTCTTTGGCTCTAGAGCAGCTCTGCTGACCTGGTTCTCTCCCTCTAAAGCAGTTCTGCTGACCTGGTTCTCTGGCTCTAAAGGAGATCTGCTGACCTGGTTTCTCTGGCTCTACAGCAGCTCTGTTGACCTGGTTCTCTGGCTCTAGAGCAGCTCTGCTGACCTGGTTCTTAGGCTCTAGAGAAGCTCTGCTGACCTGATTCTCTGGCTCTTAATCAGGTCTGCTGACCTGGTTCTCTGGCTCTAGAGCAGCTCTGCTGACCTGGTTCTCTGCCTCTAGAGCAGCTCTGCTGAACTGGTTCTCTGGCTCTAAAGCAGCTCTGCTGAACTGGTTCTTAGGCTTTACAGCAGCTCTGCTGACCTGTTACTCTGGTTCTAAAGCAGCTCTGCTGACCTGGTTGTCTGGCTCTAAAGCAGCTCTACTGTCCTGGTTCTCTGGCTCTAGAGCAGCTCTGCTGACCTGGTTCTTTGGCTCTATAACGGCTCTGCTGACCTTGTTCTCTGGTTCTACAGCAGCTCTGCTGACCTGGTTCTATGGCTCTACAGCATCTCTGCCGACCTGTTTCTCTTCCTCTAAAGCAGCTCTGCTGACCTGATTCTCTGGCTCTAGAGCAACTCTGCTGACCTGATTTTCTGGCTCTAGAGCAGCTCGGCTGACCTGGTTCTCTGGCTCTTAAGCAGCTCTGCTGACCTGGTTGTCTGGCTCTAGAGCAGCTCTGCTGACCTGGTTCTCTGGCTCTAGAGCGGCTCTGCTGACGTGGTTCTCTGGCTCTAGAGCAGCTCTGCTGACCTGGTTCTCTGGCTCTAGGGCAGCTCTGCTGACCTGGTTCTCTGGCTCTAAAGCAGCTCTGCTGACCTGATTCAATGGCTCTAAAGCAGCTCTGCTGACCTGGTTCTTAGGATCTAAAGCAGCTCTGCTGACCTGGTTCTCTGGCTCTAAAGCAGCTCTGCTGTCCTGGTTCTCTGGCTCTAGAGCAGCTCTGCTGACCTGGTTCTCTGGCTCTATAACGTCTCTGCTGATCTTGTTCCTTGGCTCTACAGCAGCTTTGCTGACCTGGTTCTATGTCTCTACAGCAACTCCGCTGACCTGTTTCTCTCCCTCTAAAGCACCTCTGCTGACCTGATTCTCTGGCTCTAGAGCAGCTCTGCTGACCTGGTTCTCTGGCTCTAGAGGAGCTCTGCTGACCTGGTTCTCTGGCTCTTAAGCAGCTCTGCTGACCTGGTTGTCTGGCTCTAGATCAGCACTGCTGACCTGGTTCTTAGGCACTATAGCAGCTCTGCTGACTTGGTTCTCTGGATCTACAATGGCTCTGCTGACATGGTTCTATGGCTCTAAAGCAGCTCTGCTGACCTGGTTCTCTGGCTCTAGTGCAGCTCTGCTGACTTGCTTCTTAGGCTATAGAGCAGCTCTGCTGACCTGGTTCTCTGAAACTACAACGGATCTGCTGACCTGGTTCTCTGGCTCTAAAGCAGCTCTGCTGACCTGGTTCTCTGCCTCTACAGCTGCTCTGATGAAATGGTTTCTCTGGTTCTACAACAGCTTTGCTGACCTGGTTCTCTGCCTCTAGAGCAGCTCTGCTGAACTGGTTCTTAGGCTTTACAGCAGTTCTGCTGACCTGGTACTCTGGTTCTAAAGCAGCTCTGCTGACCTGGTTCTCTGGCTCTAAAGCAGCTCTGCTGTCCTGGTTCTCTGGCTCTAGAGCAGCTCTGCTGACCTGGTTCTCTGGCTCTATAACGGCTCTGCTGACCTTGTTCTCTGGCTCTACAGCAGCTCTGCTGACCTGGTTCTATGGCTCTACAGCAACTCTGCTGACCTGTTTCTCTCCCTCTAAAGCAGCTCTGCTGACCTGATTCTCTGGCTCTAGAGCAGCTCTGCTGACCTGGTTCTCTGGCTCTAGAGCAGCTCTGCTGAACTGGTTCTTAGGCTTTACAGCAGCTCTGCTGACCTGGTACTCTGGTTCTAAAGCAGCTCTGCTGACCTGGTTCTCTGGCTCTAAAGCAGCTCTGCTGTCCTGGTTCTCTGGCTCTAGAGCAGCTCTGCTGACATGGTTCTCTGGCTCTATAACGGCTCTGCTGACCTTGTTCTCTGGCTCTACAGCAGGTCTGCTGACCTGGTTCTATGACTCTACAGCAACTCTGCTGACCTGTTTCTCTTCCTCTAAAGCAGCTCTGCTGACCTGATTCTCTGGCTCTAGAGCAACTCTGCTGACCTGATTCTCTGGCTCTAGAGCAGCTCGGCTGACCTGGTTCTCTGGTTCTTAAGCAGCTCTGCTGACCTGGTTGTCTGGCTCTAGAGCAGCTCTGCTGACCTGGTTCTCTGGCTCTAGAGCGGCTCTACTGACGTGGTTCTCTGGCTCTAGAGCAGCTCTGCTGACCTGGTTCTCTGGCTCTAGGGCAGCTCTGCTGACCTGGTTCTCTGGCTCTAAAGCAGCTCTGCTGACCTGATTCAATGGCTCTAAAGCAGCTCTGCTGACCTGGTTCTTAGGATCTAAAGCAGCTCTGCTGAACTGGTTCTCTGGCTCTAAAGCAGCTCTGCTGTCCTGGTTCTCTGGCTCTAGAGCAGCTCTGCTGACCTGGTTCTCTGGCTCTATAACGTCTCTGCTGACCTGGTTCTCTGGCTCTACAGCAGCTCTGCTGACCTGGTTCTATAGCTCTACAGCAACTTTGCTGACCTGTTTCTCTCCCCCTAAAGCAGCTCTGCTGACATTGTTCTCTGGAGAAGCTCTGCTGACCTGGTTCTTAGGCTGTAGAGCAGCTCTGCTGACCTGGTTCTCTGGCTCTAGAGCAGCTCTGCTGACCTGCTTCTCTCCCTCGAAAGCAGCTCTGCTGACTTGGTTTCTCTGGCTCTACTACAGCTCTGCTGACCTGGTTCTCTGGCTCCACAGTAGCTCTGCTGACCTGGTTCTCTGGCTCTAGAGCGGCTCTGCTGACGTGGTTCTCTGGCTCTAGAGCAGCTCTGCTGACCTGGTTCTCTGGCTCTAGGGCAGCTCTGCTGACCTGGTTCTCTTGCTCTAAAGCAGCTCTGCTGACCTGATTCAATGGCTCTAAAGCAGCTCTGCTGACCTGGTTCTTAGGATCTAAAGCAGCTCTGCTGACCTGGTTCTCTGGTTCTAGAGCGGCTCTGCTGACGTGGTTCTTTGGCTCTAGAGCAGCTCTGCTGAACTGGTTCTCTGGCTCTAGGGCAGCTCTGCTGACCTGGTTCTCTGGCTCTAAAGCAGCTCTGCTGACCTGATTCAATGGCTCTAAAGCAGCTCTGCTGACCTGGTTCTTAGGATCTAAAGCAGCTCTGCTGAACTGGTTCTCTGGCTCTAAAGCAGCTCTGCTGTCCTGGTTCTCTGGCTTTAGAGCAGCTCTGCTGACCTGGTTCTCTGGCTCTATACCGTCTCTGCTGACCTGGTTCTCTGGCTGTACAGCAGCTCTGCTGACCTGGTTCTATAGCTCTTGAGCAACTTTGCTGACCTGTTTCTCTCCCCCTAAAGCAGCTCTGCTGACATTGTTCTCTGAAGCAGCTCTGCTGACCTGGTTCTCTGGCTCTAAAGCAGCTCTGCTGTCCTGGTTCTCTGGCTCTAGAGCAGCTCTGCTGACATGGTTCTCTGGCTCCATAACGGGTCTGCTGACCTTGTTCTCTGGCTCTACAGCAGCTCTGCTGACCTGGTTCTATGACTCTACAGCAACTCTGCTGACCTGTTTCTCTTCCTCTAAAGCAGCTCTGCTGACCTGATTCTCTGGCTCTAGAGCAACTCTGTTGACCTGATTCTCTGGCTCTAGAGCAGCTCGGCTGACCTGGTTCTCTGGCTCTTAAGCAGCTCTGCTGACCTGGTTGTCTGGCTCTAGAGCAGCTCTGCTGACCTGGTTCTCTGGCTCTAGAGCGGCTCTGCTGACGTGGTTCTCTGGCTTTAGAGCAGCTCTGCTGACCTGGTTCTCTGGCTCTAGGGCAGCTCTGCTGACCTGGTTCTCTGGCTCTAAAGCAGCTCTGCTGACCTGATTTAATGGCTCTAAAGCAGCTCTGCTGACCTGGTTCTTAGGATCTAAAGCAGCTCTGCTGACCTGGTTCTCTGGCTCTAAAGCAGCTCTGCTGTCCTGGTTCTCTGGCTCTAGAGCAGCTCTGCTGATCTGGTTCTCTGGCTCTATAACTTCTCTGCTGACCTGGTTCTCTGGCTCTACAGCAGCTCTGCTGACCTGGTTCTATAGCTCTAGAGCAGCTCTGCTGACCTGGTTCTCTGGCTCTAGGGCAGCTCTGCTGACCTGGTTCTCTGGCTCTAAAGCAGCTCTGCTGACCTGATTCAATGGCTCTAAAGCAGCTCTGCTGACCTGGTTCTTAGGATCTAAAGCAGCTCTGCTGACCTGGTTCTCTGGCTCTAAAGCAGCTCTGCTGTCCTGGTTCTCTGGCTCTAGAGCAGCTCTGCTGACCTGGTTCTCTGGCTCTATAACGGCTCTGCTGACCTTGTTCTCTGGCTCTACAGCAGCTCTGCTGACCTGGTTCTATGGCTCTACAGCAACTCTGCTGACCTGTTTCTCTCCCTCTAAAGCAGCTCTGCTGACCTGATTCTCTGGCTCTAGAGCAGCTCTTCTGACCTGGTTCTCTGGCTCAAAAGCAGCTCTGCTGAACTGGTTCTTAGGCTTTACAGCAGCTCTGCTGACCTGGTACTCTGGTTCTAAAGCAGCTCTGCTGACCTGGTTCTCTGGCTCTTAAGCAGCTCTGCTGTCCTGGTTCTCTGGCTCTAGAGCAGCTCTGCTGACATGGTTCTCTGGCTCTATAACGGCTCTGCTGACCTTGTTCTCTGGCTCTACAGCAGCTCTGCTGACCTGGTTCTATGACTCTACAGCAACTCTGCTGACCGGTTTCTCTTCCTCTAAAGCAGCTCTGCTGACCTGATTCTCTGGCTCTAGAGCAACTCTGCTGACCTGATTCTCTGGCTCTAGAGCAGCTCGGCTGACCTGGTTCTCTGGCTCTTAAGCAGCTCTGCTGACCTGGTTGTCTGGCTCTAGAGCAGCTCTGCTGACCTGGTTCTCTGGCTTTAGAGCGGCTCTACTGACGTGGTTCTCTGGCTCTAGAGCAGCTCTGCTGACCTGGTTCTCTGGCTCTAGGGCAGCTCTGCTGACCTGGTTCTCTGGCTCTAAAGCAGCTCTGCTGACCTGATTCAATGGCTCTAAAGCAGCTCTGCTGACCTGGTTCTTAGGATCTAAAGCAGCTCTGCTGAACTGGTTCTCTGGCTCTAAAGCAGCTCTGCTGTCCTGGTTCTCTGGCTCTAGAGCAGCTCTGCTGACCTGGTTCTCTGGTTCTATAACGTCTCTGCTGACCTGGTTCTCTGGCTCTACAGCAGCTCTGCTGACCTGGTTCTATAGCTCTACAGCAACTTTGCTGACCTGTTTCTCTCCCCCTAAAGCAGCTCTGCTGACATTGTTCTCTGGAGCAGCTCTGCTGACCTGGTTCTTAGGCTGTAGAGCAGCTCTGCTGACCTGGTTCTCTGGCTCTAGAGCAGCTCTGCTGACCTGCTTCTCTCCCTCGAAAGCAGCTCTGCTGACTTGGTTTCTCTGGCACTACTACAGCTCTGCTGACCTGGTTCTCTGGCTCCACAGTAGCTCTGCTGACCTGGTTCTCTGGCTCTAGAGCGGCTCTGCTGACGTGGTTCTCTGGCTCTAGAGCAGCTCTGCTGACCTGGTTCTCTGGCTCTAGGGCAGCTCTGCTGACCTGGTTCTCTTGCTCTAAAGCAGCTCTGCTGACCTGATTCAATGGCTCTAAAGCAGCTCTGCTGACCTGGTTCTTAGGATCTAAAGCAGCTCTGCTGACCTGGTTCTCTGGCTCTAGAGCGGCTCTGCTGACGTGGTTCTTTGGCTCTAGAGCAGCTCTGCTGACCTGGTTCTCTGGTTCTAGGGCAGCTCTGCTGACCTGGTTCTCTGGCTCTAAAGCAGCTCTGCTGACCTGATTCAATGGCTCTAAAGCAGCTCTGCTGACCTGGTTCTTAGGATCTAAAGCAGCTCTGCTGACCTGGTTCTCTGGCTCTAAAGCAGCTCTGCTGTCCTGGTTCTCTGGCTCTATAATGTCTCTGCTGACCTGGTTCTCTGGCTCTACAGCAGCTCTGCTGACCTGGTTCTATAGCTCTAGAGCAACTTTGCTGACCTGTTTCTCTCCCCCTAAAGCAGCTCTGCTGACATTGTTCTCTGGAGCAGCTCTGCTGACCTGGTTCTTAGGCTGTAGGGCAGCTCTGCTGACCTGGTTCTCTGGCTCTAGAGCAGCTCTGCTGACCTGCTTCTCTCCCTCGAAAGCAGCTCTGCTGACTTGGTTTCTCTGGCTCTACTACAGCTCTGCTGACCTGGTTCTCTGGCTTTGAAGCATCTCTGCTGACCTGGTTCTCTGGCTTTGAAGCATCTCTGCTGATCTGGTTCTCTGGCTCTAGAGCAGCTCTGCTGACCTGGTTCTCTCCCTCTAAAGCAGTTCTGCTGACCTGGTTCTCTGGCTCTAAAGCAGCTCTGCTGACCTGGTTCTCTCCCTCTAAAGCAGATCTGCTGACCTGGTTTCTCTGGCTCTACAGCAGCTCTGTTGACCTGGTTCTCTGGCTCTAGAGCAGCTCTGCTGACCTGGTTCTTAGGCTCTAGAGGAGCTCTGCTGACCTGATTCTCTGGCTCTTAGTCAGGTCTGCTGACCTGGTTCTCTGGCTCTAGAGCAGCTCTGCTGACCTGGTTCTCTGCCTTTAGAGCAGCTCTGCTGAACTGGTTCTTCGGCTTTACAGCAGCTCTGCTGACCTGGTACTCTGGTTCTAAAGCAGCTCTGCTGACCTGGTTCTCTGGCTCTAAAGCAGCTCTGCTGTCCTGGTTCTCTGGCTCTAGAGCAGCTCTGCTGACCTGGTTCTCTGGCTCTAAAGCAGCTCTGCTGAACTGGTTCTTAGGCTTTACAGCAGCTCTGCTGACCTGTTACTCTGGTTCTAAAGCAGCTCTGCTGACCTGGTTGTCTGGCTCTAAAGCAGCTCTACTGTCCTGGTTCTCTGGCTCTAGAGCAGCTCTGCTGACCTGGTTCTTTGGCTCTATAACGGCTCTGCTGACCTTGTTCTCTGGTTCTACAGCAGCTCTGCTGACCTGGTTCTATGGCTCTACAGCATCTCTGCCGACCTGTTTCTCTTCCTCTAAAGCAGCTCTGCTGACCTGATTCTCTGGCTCTAGAGCAACTCTGCTGACCTGATTCTCTGGCTCTAGAGCAGCTCGGCTGACCTGGTTCTCTGGCTCTTAAGCAACTCTGCTGACCTGGTTGTCTGGCTCTAGAGCAGCTCTGCTGACCTGGTTCTCTGGCTCTAGAGCGGCTCTGCTGACGTGGTTCTCTGGCTCTAGAGCAGCTCTGCTGACCTGGTTCTCTGGCTCTAGGGCAGCTCTGCTGACCTGGTTCTCTGGCTCTAAAGCAGCTCTGCTGACCTGATTCAATGGCTCTAAAGCAGCTCTGCTGACTTGGTTCTTAGGATCTAAAGCAGCTCTGCTGACCTGGTTCTCTGGCTCTAAAACAGCTCTGCTGTCCTGGTTCTCTGGCTCTAGAGCAGCTCTGCTGACCTGGTTCTCTGGCTCTATAACGGCTCTGCTGATCTTGTTCCTTGGCTCTACAGCAGCTTTGCTGACCTGGTTCTATGTCTCTACAGCAACTCCGCTGACCTGTTTCTCTCCCTCTAAAGCAGCTCTGCTGACCTGATTCTCTGGCTCTAGAGCAGCTCTGCTGGCCTGGTTCTCTGGCTCTAGAGGAGCTCTGCTGACCTGGTTCTCTGGCTCTTAAGCAGCTCTGCTGACCTGGTTGTCTGGCTCTAGATCAGCACTGCTGACCTGGTTCTTAGGCACTATAGCAGCTCTGCTGACTTGGTTCTCTGGATCTACAATGGCTCTGCTGACATGGTTCTATGGCTCTAAAGCAGCTCTGCTGACCTGGTTCTCTGGCTCAAGTGCAGCTCTGCTGACTTGCTTCTTAGGCTATAGAGCAGCTCTGCTGACCTGGTTCTCTGAAACTACAACGGATCTGCTGACCTGGTTCTCTGGCTCTAAAGCAGCTCTGCTGACCTGGTTCTCTGCCTCTACAGCTGCTCTGATGAAATGGTTTCTCTGGTTCTACAACAGCTTTGCTGACCTGGTTCTCTGCCTCTAGAGCAGCTCTGCTGAACTGGTTCTTAGGCTTTACAGCAGTTCTGCTGACCTGGTACTCTGGTTCTAAAGCAGCTCTGCTGACCTGGTTCTCTGGCTCTAAAGCAGCTCTGCTGTCCTGGTTCTCTGGCTCTAGAGCAGCTCTGCTGACCTGGTTCTCTGGCTCTATAACGGCTCTGCTGACCTTGTTCTCTGGCTCTACAGCAGCTCTGCTGACCTGGTTCTATGGCTCTACAGCAACTCTGCTGACCTGTTTCTCTCCCTCTAAAGCAGCTCTGCTGACCTGATTCTCTGGCTCTAGAGCAGCTCTGCTGACCTGGTTCTCTGGCTCTAGAGCAGCTCTGCTGAACTGGTTCTTAGGCTTTACAGCAGCTCTGCTGACCTGGTACTCTGGTTCTAAAGCAGCTCTGCTGACCTGGTTCTCTGGCTCTAAAGCAGCTCTGCTGTCCTGGTTCTCTGGCTCTAGAGCAGCTCTGCTGACATGGTTCTCTGGCTCTATAACGGCTCTGCTGACCTTGTTCTCTGGCTCTACAGCAGCTCTGCTGACCTGGTTCTATGACTCTACAGCAACTCTGCTGACCTGTTTCTCTTCCTCTAAAGCAGCTCTGCTGACCTGATTCTCTGGCTCTAGAGCAACTCTGCTGACCTGATTCTCTGGCTCTAGAGCAGCTCGGCTGACCTGGTTCTCTGGTTCTTAAGCAGCTCTGCTGACCTGGTTGTCTGGCTCTAGAGCAGCTCTGCTGACCTGGTTCTCTGGCTCTAGAGCGGCTCTACTGACGTGGTTCTCTGGCTCTAGAGCAGCTCTGCTGACCTGGTTCTCTGGCTCTAGGGCAGCTCTGCTGACCTGGTTCTCTGGCTCTAAAGCAGCTCTGCTGACCTGATTCAATGGCTCTAAAGCAGCTCTGCTGACCTGGTTCTTAGGATCTAAAGCAGCTCTGCTGAACTGGTTCTCTGGCTCTAAAGCAGCTCCGCTGTCCTGGTTCTCTGGCTCTAGAGCAGCTCTGCTGACCTGGTTCTCTGGCTCTATAACGTCTCTGCTGACCTGGTTCTCTGGCTCTACAGCAGCTCTGCTGACCTGGTTCTATAGCTCTACAGCAACTTTGCTGACCTGTTTCTCTCCCCCTAAAGCAGCTCTGCTGACATTGTTCTCTGGAGAAGCTCTGCTGACCTGGTTCTTAGGCTGTAGAGCAGCTCTGCTGACCTGGTTCTCTGGCTCTAGAGCAGCTCTGCTGACCTGCTTCTCTCCCTCGAAAGCAGCTCTGCTGACTTGGTTTCTCTGGCTCTACTACAGCTCTGCTGACCTGGTTCTCTGGCTCCACAGTAGCTCTGCTGACCTGGTTCTCTGGCTCTAGAGCGGCTCCGCTGACGTGGTTCTCTGGCTCTAGAGCAGCTCTGCTGACCTGGTTCTCTGGCTCTAGGGCAGCTCTGCTGACCTGGTTCTCTTGCTCTAAAGCAGCTCTGCTGACCTGATTCAATGGCTCTAAAGCAGCTCTGCTGACCTGGTTCTTAGGATCTAAAGCAGCTCTGCTGACCTGGTTCTCTGGTTCTAGAGCGGCTCTGCTGACGTGGTTCTTTGGCTCTAGAGCAGCTCTGCTGAACTGGTTCTCTGGCTCTAGGGCAGCTCTGCTGACCTGGTTCTCTGGCTCTAAAGCAGCTCTGCTGACCTGATTCAATGGCTCTAAAGCAGCTCTGCTGACCTGGTTCTTAGGATCTAAAGCAGCTCTGCTGAACTGGTTCTCTGGCTCTAAAGCAGCTCTGCTGTCCTGGTTCTCTGGCTTTAGAGCAGCTCTGCTGACCTGGTTCTCTGGCTCTATACCGTCTCTGCTGACCTGGTTCTCTGGCTGTACAGCAGCTCTGCTGACCTGGTTCTATAGCTCTAGAGCAACTTTGCTGACCTGTTTCTCTCCCCCTAAAGCAGCTCTGCTGACATTGTTCTCTGAAGCAGCTCTGCTGACCTGGTTCTCTGGCTCTAAAGCAGCTCTGCTGTCCTGGTTCTCTGGCTCTAGAGCAGCTCTGCTGACATGGTTCTCTGGCTCCATAACGGGTCTGCTGACCTTGTTCTCTGGCTCTACAGCAGCTCTGCTGACCTGGTTCTATGACTCTACAGCAACTCTGCTGACCTGTTTCTCTTCCTCTAAAGCAGCTCTGCTGACCTGATTCTCTGGCTCTAGAGCAACTCTGTTGACCTGATTCTCTGGCTCTAGAGCAGCTCGGCTGACCTGGTTCTCTGGCTCTTAAGCAGCTCTGCTGACCTGGTTGTCTGGCTCTAGAGCAGCTCTGCTGACCTGGTTCTCTGGCTCTAGAGCGGCTCTGCTGACGTGGTTCTCTGGCTTTAGAGCAGCTCTGCTGACCTGGTTCTCTGGCTCTAGGGCAGCTCTGCTGACCTGGTTCTCTGGCTCTAAAGCAGCTCTGCTGACCTGATTTAATGGCTCTAAAGCAGCTCTGCTGACCTGGTTCTTAGGATCTAAAGCAGCTCTGCTGACCTGGTTCTCTGGCTCTAAAGCAGCTCTGCTGTCCTGGTTCTCTGGCTCTAGAGCAGCTCTGCTGATCTGGTTCTCTGGCTCTATAACTTCTCTGCTGACCTGGTTCTCTGGCTCTACAGCAGCTCTGCTGACCTGGTTCTATAGCTCTAGAGCAGCTCTGCTGACCTGGTTCTCTGGCTCTAGGGCAGCTCTGCTGACCTGGTTCTCTGGCTCTAAAGCAGCTCTGCTGACCTGATTCAATGGCTCTAAAGCAGCTCTGCTGACCTGGTTCTTAGGATCTAAAGCAGCTCTGCTGACCTGGTTCTCTGGCTCTAAAGCAGCTCTGCTGTCCTGGTTCTCTGGCTCTAGAGCAGCTCTGCTGACCTGGTTCTCTGGCTCTATAACGGCTCTGCTGACCTTGTTCTCTGGCTCTACAGCAGCTCTGCTGACCTGGTTCTATGGCTCTACAGCAACTCTGCTGACCTGTTTCTCTCCCTCTAAAGCAGCTCTGCTGACCTGATTCTCTGGCTCTAGAGCAGCTCTTCTGACCTGGTTCTCTGGCTCAAAAGCAGCTCTGCTGAACTGGTTCTTAGGCTTTACAGCAGCTCTGCTGACCTGGTACTCTGGTTCTAAAGCAGCTCTGCTGACCTGGTTCTCTGGCTCTTAAGCAGCTGTGCTGTCCTGGTTCTCTGGCTCTAGAGCAGCTCTGCTGACATGGTTCTCTGGCTCTATAACGGCTCTGCTGACCTTGTTCTCTGGCTCTACAGCAGCTCTGCTGACCTGGTTCTATGACTCTACAGCAACTCTGCTGACCTGTTTCTCTTCCTCTAAAGCAGCTCTGCTGACCTGATTCTCTGGCTCTAGAGCAACTCTGCTGACCTGATTCTCTGGCTCTAGAGCAGCTCGGCTGACCTGGTTCTCTGGCTCTTAAGCAGCTCTGCTGACCTGGTTGTCTGGCTCTAGAGCAGCTCTGCTGACCTGGTTCTCTGGCTTTAGAGCGGCTCTACTGACGTGGTTCTCTGGCTCTAGAGCAGCTCTGCTGACCTGGTTCTCTGGCTCTAGGGCAGCTCTGCTGACCTGGTTCTCTGGCTCTAAAGCAGCTCTGCTGACCTGATTCAATGGCTCTAAAGCAGCTCTGCTGACCTGGTTCTTAGGATCTAAAGCAGCTCTGCTGAACTGGTTCTCTGGCTCTAAAGCAGCTCTGCTGTCCTGGTTCTCTGGCTCTAGAGCAGCTCTGCTGACCTGGTTCTCTGGTTCTATAACGTCTCTGCTGACCTGGTTCTCTGGCTCTACAGCAGCTCTGCTGACCTGGTTCTATAGCTCTACAGCAACTTTGCTGACCTGTTTCTCTCCCCCTAAAGCAGCTCTGCTGACATTGTTCTCTGGAGCAGCTCTGCTGACCTGGTTCTTAGGCTGTAGAGCAGCTCTGCTGACCTGGTTCTCTGGCTCTAGAGCAGCTCTGCTGACCTGCTTCTCTCCCTCGAAAGCAGCTCTGCTGACTTGGTTTCTCTGGCACTACTACAGCTCTGCTGACCTGGTTCTCTGGCTCCACAGTAGCTCTGCTGACCTGGTTCTCTGGCTCTAGAGCGGCTCTGCTGACGTGGTTCTCTGGCTCTAGAGCAGCTCTGCTGACCTGGTTCTCTGGCTCTAGGGCAGCTCTGCTGACCTGGTTCTCTTGCTCTAAAGCAGCTCTGCTGACCTGATTCAATGGCTCTAAAGCAGCTCTGCTGACCTGGTTCTTAGGATCTAAAGCAGCTCTGCTGACCTGGTTCTCTGGCTCTAGAGCGGCTCTGCTGACGTGGTTCTTTGGCTCTAGAGCAGCTCTGCTGACCTGGTTCTCTGGTTCTAGGGCAGCTCTGCTGACCTGGTTCTCTGGCTCTAAAGCAGCTCTGCTGACCTGATTCAATGGCTCTAAAGCAGCTCTGCTGACCTGGTTCTTAGGATCTAAAGCAGCTCTGCTGACCTGGTTCTCTGGCTCTAAAGCAGCTCTGCTGTCCTGGTTCTCTGGCTCTATAACGTCTCTGCTGACCTGGTTCTCTGGCTCTACAGCAGCTCTGCTGACCTGGTTCTATAGCTCTAGAGCAACTTTGCTGACCTGTTTCTCTCCCCCTAAAGCAGCTCTGCTGACATTGTTCTCTGGAGCAGCTCTGCTGACCTGGTTCTTAGGCTGTAGGGCAGCTCTGCTGACCTGGTTCTCTGGCTCTAGAGCAGCTCTGCTGACCTGCTTCTCTCCCTCGAAAGCAGCTCTGCTGACTTGGTTTCTCTGGCTCTACTACAGCTCTGCTGACCTGGTTCTCTGGCTTTGAAGCATCTCTGCTGACCTGGTTCTCTGGCTTTGAAGCATCTCTGCTGATCTGGTTCTCTGGCTCTAGAGCAGCTCTGCTGACCTGGTTCTCTCCCTCTAAAGCAGTTCTGCTGACCTGGTTCTCTGGCTCTAAAGCAGCTCTGCTGACCTGGTTCTCTCCCTCTAAAGCAGATCTGCTGACCTGGTTTCTCTGGCTCTACAGCAGCTCTGTTGACCTGGTTCTCTGGCTCTAGAGCAGCTCTGCTGACCTGGTTCTTAGGCTCTAGAGGAGCTCTGCTGACCTGATTCTCTGGCTCTTAGTCAGGTCTGCTGACCTGGTTCTCTGGCTCTAGAGCAGCTCTGCTGACCTGGTTCTCTGCCTCTAGAGCAGCTCTGCTGAACTGGTTCTTCGGCTTTACAGCAGCTCTGCTGACCTGGTACTCTGGTTCTAAAGCAGCTCTGCTGACCTGGTTCTCTGGCTCTAAAGCAGCTCTGCTGTCCTGGTTCTCTGGCTCTAGAGCAGCTCTGCTGACCTGGTTCTCTGGCTCTAAAGCAGCTCTGCTGAACTGGTTCTTAGGCTTTACAGCAGCTCTGCTGACCTGTTACTCTGGTTCTAAAGCAGCTCTGCTGACCTGGTTGTCTGGCTCTAAAGCAGCTCTACTGTCCTGGTTCTCTGGCTCTAGAGCAGCTCTGCTGACCTGGTTCTTTGGCTCTATAACGGCTCTGCTGACCTTGTTCTCTGGTTCTACAGCAGCTCTGCTGACCTGGTTCTATGGCTCTACAGCATCTCTGCCGACCTGTTTCTCTTCCTCTAAAGCAGCTCTGCTGACCTGATTCTCTGGCTCTAGAGCAACTCTGCTGACCTGATTCTCTGGCTCTAGAGCAGCTCGGCTGACCTGGTTCTCTGGCTCTTAAGCAACTCTGCTGACCTGGTTGTCTGGCTCTAGAGCAGCTCTGCTGACCTGGTTCTCTGGCTCTAGAGCGGCTCTGCTGACGTGGTTCTCTGGCTCTAGAGCAGCTCTGCTGACCTGGTTCTCTGGCTCTAGGGCAGCTCTGCTGACCTGGTTCTCTGGCTCTAAAGCAGCTCTGCTGACCTGATTCAATGGCTCTAAAGCAGCTCTGCTGACTTGGTTCTTAGGATCTAAAGCAGCTCTGCTGACCTGGTTCTCTGGCTCTAAAACAGCTCTGCTGTCCTGGTTCTCTGGCTCTAGAGCAGCTCTGCTGACCTGGTTCTCTGGCTCTATAACGGCTCTGCTGATCTTGTTCCTTGGCTCTACAGCAGCTTTGCTGACCTGGTTCTATGTCTCTACAGCAACTCCGCTGACCTGTTTCTCTCCCTCTAAAGCAGCTCTGCTGACCTGATTCTCTGGCTCTAGAGCAGCTCTGCTGACCTGGTTCTCTGGCTCTAGAGGAGCTCTGCTGACATGGTTCTCTGGCTCTTAAGCAGCTCTGCTGACCTGGTTGTCTGGCTCTAGAGCAGCTCTGCTGAACTGGATCTTAGGCTTTACAGCAGCTCTGCTGACCTGGTACTCTGGTTCTAAAGCAGCTCTGCTGACCTGTTTCTCTTCCTCTAAAGCAGCTCTGCTGACCTGATTCTCTGGCTCTAGAGCAACTCTGCTGACCTGATTCTCTGGCTCTAGAGCAGCTCGGCTGACCTGGTTCTCTGGCTCTTAAGCAGCTCTGCTGACCTGGTTGTCTGGCTCTAGAGCAGCTCTGCTGACCTGGTTCTCTGGCTCTAGAGCGGCTCTGCTGACGTGGTTCTCTGGCTCTAGAGCAGCTCTGCTGACCTGGTTCTCTGGCTCTAGGGCAGCTCTGCTGACCTGGTTCTCTGGCTCTAAAGCAGCTCTGCTGACCTGATTCACTGGATCTAAAGCAGCTCTGCTGACCTGGTTCTTAGGATCTAAAGCAGCTCTGCTGAGCTGGTTCTCTGGCTCTAAAGCAGCTCTGCTGTCCTGGTTCTCTGGCTCTAGAGCAGCTCTGCTGACCTGGTTCTCTGGCTCTATAACGTCTCTGCTGACCTGGTTCTCTGGCTCTACAGCAGCTCTGCTGACCTGGTTCTATAGCTCTACAGCAACGTTGCTGACCTGTTTCTCTCCCCCTAAAGCAGCTCTGCTGACATTGTTCTCTGGAGCAGCTCTGCTGACCTGGTTCTTAGGCTGTAGAGCAGCTCTGCTGACCTGGTTCTCTGGCTCTAGAGCAGCTCTGCTGACCTGCTTCTCTCCCTCGAAAGCAGCTCTGCTGACTTGGTTTCTCTGGCTCTTCTACAGCTCTGCTGACCTGGTTCTCTGGCTCCACAGTAGCTCTGCTGACCTGGTTCTCTGGCTCTAGAGCGGCTCTGCTGACGTGGTTCTCTTGCTCTAGAGCAGCTCTGCTGACCTGGTTCTCTGGCTCTAGGGCAGCTCTGCTGACCTGGTTCTCTTGCTCTAAAGCAGCTCTGCTGACCTGATTCAATGGCTCTAAAGCAGCTCTGCTGACCTGGTTCTTAGGATCTAAAGCAGCTCTGCTGACCTGGTTCTCTGGCTCTAGAGCGGCTCTGCTGACGTGGTTCTTTGGCTCTAGAGCAGCTCTGCTGACCTGGTTCTCTGGCTCTAGGGCAGCTCTGCTGACCTGGTTCTCTGGCTCTAAAGCAGCTCTGCTGACCTGATTCAATGGCTCTAAAGCATCTCTGCTGACCTGGTTCTTAGGATCTAAAGCAGCTCTGCTGACCTGGTTCTCTGGCTCTAAAGCAGCTCTGCTGTCCTGGTTCTCTGGCTTTAGAGCAGCTCTGCTGACCTGGTTCTCTGGCTCTATAACGTCTCTGCTGACCTAGTTCTCTGGCTCTACAGCAGCTCTGCTGACCTGGTTCTATAGCTCTAGAGCAACTTTGCTGACCTGTTTCTCTCCCCCTAAAGCAGCTCTGCTGACATTGTTCTCTGGAGCAGCTCTGCTGACCTGGTTCTTAGGCTGTAGGGCAGCTCTGCTGACCTGGTTCTCTGGCTCTAGAGCAGCTCTGCTGACCTGCTTCTCTCCCTCGAAAACAGCTCTGCTGACTTGGTTTCTCTGGCTCTACTACAGCTCTGCTGACCTGGTTCTCTGGCTCCACAGTAGCTCTGCTGACCTGGTTCTCTGGCTTTGAAGCATCTCTGCTGATCTGGTTCTCTGGCTCTAGAGCAGCTCTGCTGCCCTGGTTCTCTCCCTCTAAAGCAGTTCTGCTGACCTGGTTCTCTGGCTCTAAAGCAGCTCTGCTGACCTGGTTCTCTCCCTCTAAAGCAGATCTGCTGACCTGGTTTCTCTGGCTCTACAGCAGCTCTGTTGACCTGGTTCTCTGGCTCTAGAGCAGCTCTGCTGACCTGGTTCTTAGGCTCTAGAGGAGCTCTGCTGACCTGATTCTCTGGCTCTTAATCAGGTCTGCTGACCTGGTTCTCTGGCTCTAGAGCAGCTCTGCTGACCCGGTTCTCTGCCTCTAGAGCAGCTCTGCTGAACTGGTTCTTCGGCTTTACAGCAGCTCTGCTGACCTGGTACTCTGGTTCTAAAGCAGCTCTGCTGACCTGGTTCTCTGGCTCTAAAGCAGCTCTGCTGTCCTGGTTCTCTGGCTCTAGAGCAGCTCTGCTGACCTGGTTCTCTGGCTCTAAAGCAGCTCTGCTGAACTGGTTCTTAGACTTTACAGCAGCTCTGCTGACCTGTTACTCTGGTTCTAAAGCAGCTCTGCTGACCTGGTTGTCTGGCTCTAAAGCAGCTCTACTGTCCTGGTTCTCTGGCTCTAGAGCAGCTCTGCTGACATGGTTCTTTGGCTCTATAACGGCTCTGCTGACCTTGTTCTCTGGTTCTACAGCAGCTCTGCTGACCTGGTTCTATGGCTCTACAGCATCTCTGCCGACCTGTTTTTCTTCCTCTAAAGCAGCTCTGCTGACCTGATTCTCTGGCTCTAGAGCAACTCTGCTGACCTGATTCTCTGGCTCTAGAGCAGCTCGGCTGATCTGGTTCTCTGGCTCTTAAGCAGCTCTGCTGACCTGGTTGTCTGGCTCTAGAGCAGCTCTGCTGACCTGGTTCTCTGGCTCTAGAGCGGCTCTGCTGACGTGGTTCTCTGGCTCTAGAGCAGCTCTGCTGACCTGGTTCTCTGGCTCTAAAGCAGCTCTGCTGACCTGATTCAATGGCTCTAAAGCAGCTCTGTTGACCTGGTTCTTAGGATCTAAAACAGCTCTGCTGACCTGGTTCTCTGGCTCTAAAGCAGCTCTGCTGTCCTGGTTCTCTGGCTCTAGAGCAGCTCTGCTGACCTGGTTCTCTGGCTCTATAACGTCTCTGCTGACCTGGTTATCTGGCTCTACAGCAGCTCTGCTGACCTGGTTCTATAGCTCTACAGCAACTTTGCTGACCTGTTTCTCTCCCCCTAAAGCAGCTCTGCTGACATTGTTCTCTGGAGCAGCTCTGCTGACCTGGTTCTTAGGCTGTAGAGCAGCTCTGCTGACCTGGTTCTCTGGCTCTAGAGCAGCTCTGCTGACCTGCTTCTCTCCCTCGAAAGCAGCTCTGCTGACTTGGTTTCTCTGGCTCTACTACAGTTCTGCTGACCTGGTTCTCTGGCTCCACAGTAGCTCGGCTGACCTGGTTCTCTGGCTCTAGAGCGGCTCTGCTGACGTGGTTCTCTGGCTCTAGAGCAGCTCTGCTGACCTGGTTCTCTGGCTCTAGGGCAGTTCTGCTGACCTGGTTCTCTGGCTCTAAAGCAGCTCTGCTGACCTGATTCAATGGCTCTAAAGCAGCTCTGCTGACCTGGTTCTTAGGATCTAAAGCAGCTCTGCTGACCTGGTTCTCTGGCTCTAGAGCGGATCTGCTGACGTGGTGCTCAGGCTCTAGAGCAGCTCTGCTGACCTGGTTCTCTGGCTCTAGGGCAGCTCTGCTGACCTGGTTCTCTGGCTCTAAAGCAGCTCTGCTGACCTGATTCAATGGCTCTAAAGCAGCTCTGCTGACCTGGTTCTTAGTATCTAAAGCAGCTCTGCTGACCTGGTTCTCTGGCTCTAGAGCAGCTCTGCTGACCTGGTTCTTAGGCTCTAGAGGAGCTCTGCTGACATGATTCTCTGGCTCTTAATCAGGTCTGCTGACCTGGTTCTCTGGCACGAATGCAGCTCTGCTGACCTGGTTCTCTGGCTCTAAAGCAGCTCTGCTGACCTGGTTCTCTGGCTTTAGAGTAGCTCTTCTGACCTGGTTCTCTGGCTCCAGAGCAGCTCTGCTGACCTGCTTCTCTCCCTCTAAAGCAACTCTGCTGACCTGGTTCTCTGGCTCTAAATCAGCTCTGCTGAACTGGTTCTTAGGCTTTACAGCAGCTCTGCTGACCTGTTACTCTGGTTCTAAAGCAGCTCTGCTGACCTGGTTGTCTGGCTCTAAAGCAGCTCTGCTGTCCTGGTTCTCTGGCTCTAGAGCAGCTCTGCTGACCTGGTTCTCTGGCTTTAGAGTAGCTCTTCTGACCTGGTTCTCTGGCTCTAGAGCAGCTCTGCTGACCTGCTTCTCTCCCTCTAAAGCAGCTCTGCTGACCTGGTTCTCTGGCTCTAAAGCAGCTCTGCTGAACTGGTTCTTAGGCTTTACAGCAGCTCTGCTGACCTGTTACTCTGGTTCTAAAGCAGCTCTGCTGACCTGGTTGTCTGGCTCTAAAGCAGCTCTGCTGTCCTGGTTCTCTGGCTCTAGAGCAGCTCTGCTGACCTGGTTCTTTGGCTCTATAACGGCTCTGCTGACCTTGTTCTCTGGTTCTACAGCAGCTCTGCTGACCTGGTTCTATGGCTCTACAGCAAATCTGCCGACCTGTTTCTCTCCCTCTAAAGCAGCTCTGCTGACCTGGTTCTCTGGCTCTAGAGCGGCTCTGCTGACCTGATTCTCTGGCTCTAAAGCAGCTCTGCTGACCTGGTTATATGGCTCTAAAGCAGCTCTGCTGACCTGGTTCTTAGGCTCTAAAGCTGCTCTGCTGACCTGGTTCTCTGGCTCTATAGCAGCTCTGCTGTCCTGGTTCTCTGGCTCTAGAGCAGCTCTGCTGACCTGGTTCTCTGGCTCTATAACGGCTCTGCTGATGTTGTTCCTTGGCTCTACAGCAGCTTTGCTGACCTGGTTCTATGTCTCTACAGCAACTCCGCTGACCTGTTTCTCTCCCTCTAAAGCAGCTCTGCTGACCTGGTTCTCTGGCTCTAGAGGAGCTCTGCTGACCTGGTTCTCTGGCTCTTAAGCAGCTCTCCTGACCTGGTTGTCTGGCTCTATATCAGCACTGCTGACCTGGTTCTTAGGCACTATAGCAGCTCTGCTGACTTGGTTCTCTGGATCTACAATGGCTCTGCTGACATGGTTCTATGGCTCTAAAGCAGCTCTGCTGACCTGGTTCTCTGGCTCAAGTGCAGCTCTGCTGACTTGCTTCTTAGGCTATAGAGCAGCTCTGCTGACCTGGTTCTCTGAATCTACAACGGATCTGCTGACCTGGTTCTCTGGCTCTAAAGCAGCTCTGCTGACCTGGTTCTCTGCCTCTACAGCTGCTCTGATGAAATGGTTTCTCTGGTTCTACAACAGCTTTGCTGACCTGGTTCTCTGCCTCTAGAGCAGCTCTGCTGAACTGGTTCTTAGGCTTTACAGCAGCTCTGCTGACCTGGTACTCTGGTTCTAAAGCAGCTCTGCTGACCTGGTTCTCTGGCTCTAAAGCAGCTCTGCTGTCCTGGTTCTCTGGCTCTAGAGCAGATCTGCTGACCTGGTTCTCTGGCTCTATAACGGCTCTGCTGACCTTGTTCTCTGGCTCTACAGCAGCTCTGCTGACCTGGTTCTATGGCTCTACAGCAACTCTGCTGACCTGTTTCTCTCCCTCTAAAGCAGCTCTGCTGACCTGATTCTCTGGCTCTAGAGCAGCTCTGCTGACCTGGTTCTCTGGCTCTAGAGCAGCTCTGCTGAACTGGTTCTTAGGCTTTACAGCAGCTCTGCTGACCTGGTACTCTGGTTCTAAAGCAGCTCTGCTGACCTGGTTCTCTGGCTCTAAAGCAGCTCCGCTGTCCTGGTTCTCTGGCTCTAGAGCAGCTCTGCTGACATGGTTCTCTGGCTCTATAACGGCTCTGCTGACCTTGTTCTCTGGCTCTACAGCAGCTCTGCTGACCTGGTTCTATGACTCTACAGCAATTCTGCTGACCTGTTTCTCTTCCTCTAAAGCAGTTCTGCTGACCTGATTCTCTGGCTCTAGAGCAACTCTGCTGACCTGATTCTCTGGCTCTAGAGCAGCTCGGCTGTCCTGGTTCTCTGGCTCTTAAGCAGCTCTGCTGACCTGGTTGTCTGGCTCTAGAGCAGCTCTGCTGACCTGGTTCTCTGGCTCTAGAGCGGCTCTACTGACGTGGTTCTCTGGCTCTAGAGCAGCTCTGCTGACCTGGTTCTCTGGCTCTAGGGCAGCTCTGCTGACCTGGTTCTCTGGCTCTAAAGCAGCTCTGCTGACCTGATTCAATGGCTCTAAAGCAGCTCTGCTGACCTGGTTCTTAGGATCTAAAGCAGCTCTGCTGAACTGGTTCTCTGGCTCTAAAGCAGCTCTGCTGTCCTGGTTCTCTGGCTCTAGAGCAGCTCTGCTGACCTGGTTCTCTGGCTCTATAACGTCTCTGCTGACCTGGTTCTCTGGCTCTACAGCAGCTCTGCTGACCTGGTTCTGTAGCTCTACAGCAACTTTGCTGACCTGTTTCTCTCCCCCTAAAGCAGCTCTGCTGACATTGTTCTCTGGAGCAGCTCTGCTGACCTGGTTCTTAGGCTGTAGAGCAGCTCTGCTGACCTGGTTCTCTGGCTCTAGAGCAGCTCTGCTGACCTGCTTCTCTCCCTCGAAAGCAGCTCTGCTGACTTTGTTTCTCTGGCTCTACTACAGCTCTGCTGACCTGGTTCTCTGGCTCCACAGTAGCTCTGCTGACCTGGTTCTCTGGCTCTAGAGCGGCTCTGCTGACGTGGTTCTCTGGCTCTAGAGCAGCTCTGCTGACCTGGTTCTCTGGCTCTAGGGCAGCTCTGCTGACCTGGTTCTCTTGCTCTAAAGCAGCTCTGCTGACCTGATTCAATGGCTCTAAAGCAGCTCTGCTGACCTGGTTCTTAGGATCTAAAGCAGCTCTGCTGACCTGGTTCTCTGGCTCTAGAGCGGCTCTGCTGATGTGGTTCTCTGGCTCTAGAGCAGCTCTGCTGACCTGGTTCTCTGGCTCTAGGGCAGCTCTGCTGACCTGGTTCTCTGGCTCTAGAGCAGCTCTGCTGACCTGGTTCTCTGGCTCTATAACGTCCCTGCTGACCTGGTTATCTGGCTCTACAGCAGCTCTGCTGACCTGGTTCTATAGCTCTAGAGCAACTTTGCTGACCTGTTTCTCTCCCCCTAAAGCAGCTCTGCTGACATTGTTCTCTGGAGCAGCTCTGCTGACCTGGTTCTTAGGCTGTAGGGCAGCTCTGCTGACCTGGTTCTCTGGCTCTAGAGCAGCTCTGCTGACCTGCTTCTCTCCCTCGAAAGCAGCTCTGCTGACTTGGTTTCTCTGGCTCTACTACAGCTCTGCTGACCTGGTTCTCTGGCTCCACAGTAGCTCTGCTGACCTGGTTCTCTGGCTTTGAAGCATCTCTGCTGATCTGGTTCTCTGGCTCTAGAGCAGCTCTGCTGACCTGGTTCTATCCCTCTATAGCAGTTCTGCTGACCTGGTTCTCTGGCTCTAAAGCAGCTCTGCTGACCTGGTTCTCTCCCTCTAAAGCAGATCTGCTGACCTGGTTTCTCTGGCTCTACAGCAGCTCTGTTGACCTGGTTCTCTGGCTCTAGAGCAGCTCTGCTGACCTGGTTCTTAGGCTCTAGAGGAGCTCTGCTGACCTGATTCTCTGGCTCTTAATCAGGTCTGCTGACCTGGTTCTCTGGCTCTAGAGCAGCTCTGCTGACCAGGTTCTCTGGCTCTAGAGCAGCTCTGCTGAACTGGTTCTTAGGCTTTACAGCAGCTCTGCTGACCTGGTACTCTCCCTCTAAAGCAGTTCTGCTGATCTGGTTCTCTGGTTCTAAAGCAGCTCTGCTGACCTGGTTCTCTGGCTCTAAAGCAGCTCTGCTGTCCTGGTTCTCTGGCTCCACAGTAGCTCTGCTGACCTGGTTCTCTGGCTTTGAAGCATCTCTGCTGATCTGGTTCTCTGGCTCTAGAGCAGCTCTGCTGACCTGGTTCTCTCCCTCTAAAGCAGTTCTGCTGATCTGGTTCTCTGGCTCTAAAGCAGCTCTGCTGACCTGATTCTCTGGCTCTAGAGCAGCTCTGCTGACCTGGTTCTCTGGCTCTAGAGCAGTTCTGCTGAACTGGTTCTTAGGCTTTACAGCAGCTCTGCTGACCTGGTTCTCTCCCTCTAAAGCAGTTCTGCTGATCTGGTTCTCTGGTTCTAAAGCAGCTCTGCTGACCTGGTTCTCTGGCTCTAAAGCAGCTCTGCTGTCCTGGTTCTCTGGCTCTAGAGCAGCTCTGCTGACATGGTTCTCTGGCTCCATAACGGGTCTGCTGACCTTGTTCTCTGGCTCTACAGCAGCTCTGCTGACCTGGTTCTATGACTCTACAGCAACTCTGCTGACCTGTTTCTCTTCCTCTAAAGCAGCTCTGCTGACCTGATTCTCTGGTTCTAGAGCAACTCTGCTGACCTGATTCTCTGGCTCTAGAGCAGCTCGGCTGACCTGGTTCTCTGGCTCTTAAGCAGCTCTGCTGACCTGGTTGTCTGGCTCTAGAACAGCTCTGCTGACCTGGTTCTCTGGCTCTAGAGCGGCTCTGCTGACGTGGTTCTCTGGCTTTAGAGCAGCTCTGCTGACCTGGTTCTCTGGCTCTAGGGCAGCTCTGCTGACCTGGTTCTCTGGCTCTAAAGCAGCTCTGCTGACCTGATTCAATGGCTCTAAAGCAGCTTTGCTGACCTGGTTCTTAGGATCTAAAGCAGCTCTGCTGACCTGGTTCTCTGGCTATAAAGCAGCTCTGCTGTCCTGGTTCTCTGGCTCTAGAGCAGCTCTGCTGACCTGGTTCTCTGGCTCTATAACTTCTCTGCTGACCTGGTTCTCTGGCTCTACAGCAGCTCTGCTGACCTGGTTCTATAGCTCTAGAGCAACTTTGCTGACCTGTTTCTCTCCCCTTAAAGCAGCTCTGCTGACATTGTTCTCTGGAGCAGCTCTGCTGACCTGGTTCTTAGGCTGTAGAGCAGCTCTGCTGACCTGGTTCTCTGGCTCTAGAGCAGCTCTGCTGACCTGCTTCTCTCCCTCGAAAGCAGCTCTGCTGACTTGGTTTCTCTGGCTCTACTACAGCTCTGCTGACCTGGTTCTCTGGCTCCACAGTAGCTCTGCTGACCTGGTTCTCGGGCTTTGAAGCATCTCTGCTGATCGGGTTCTCTGGCTCTAGAGCAGCTCTGCTGACCTGGTTCTCTCCCTCTAAAGCAGTTCTGCTGACCTGGTTCTCTGGCTCTAAAGCAGCTCTGCTGACCTGGTTCTCTCCCTCTAAAGCAGATCTGCTGACCTGGTTTCTCTGGCTCTACAGCAGCTCTGTTGACCTGGTTCTCTGGCTCTAGAGCAGCTTTGCTGACCTGGTTCTTAGGCTCTAGAGGAGCTCTGCTGACATGATTCTCTGGCTCTTAATCAGGTCTGCTGACCTGGTTCTCTGGCACGAATGCAGCTCTGCTGACCTGGTTCTCTGGCTCTAAAGCAGCTCTGCTGACCTGGTTCTCTGGCTTTAGAGTAGCTCTTCTGACCTGGTTCTCTGGCTCCAGAGCAGCTCTGCTGACCTGCTTCTCTCCCTCTAAAGCAACTCTGCTGACCTGGTTCTCTGGCTCTAAATCAGCTCTGCTGAACTGGTTCTTAGGCTTTACAGCAGCTCTGCTGACCTGTTACTCTGGTTCTAAAGCAGCTCTGCTGACCTGGTTGTCTGGCTCTAAAGCAGCTCTGCTGTCCTGGTTCTCTGGCTCTAGAGCAGCTCTGCTGACCTGGTTCTTTGGCTCTATAACGGCTCTGCTGACCTTGTTCTCTGGTTCTACAGCAGCTCTGCTGACCTGGTTCTATGGCTCTACAGCAAATCTGCCGACCTGTTTCTCTCCCTCTAAAGCAGCTCTGCTGACCTAGTTCTCTGGCTCTAGAGCGGCTCTGCTGACCTGATTCTCTGGCTCTAAAGCAGCTCTGCTGACCTGGTTATATGGCTCTAAAGCAGCTCTGCTGACCTGGTTCTTAGGCTCTAAAGCTGCTCTGCTGACCTGGTTCTCTGGCTCTATAGCAGCTCTGCTGTCCTGGTTCTCTGGCTCTAGAGCAGCTCTGCTGACCTGGTTCTCTGGCTCTATAACGGCTCTGCTGATGTTGTTCCTTGGCTCTACAGCAGCTTTGCTGACCTGGTTCTATGTCTCTACAGCAACTCCGCTGACCTGTTTCTCTCCCTCTAAAGCAGCTCTGCTGACCTGGTTCTCTGGCTCTAGAGGAGCTCTGCTGACCTGGTTCTCTGGCTCTTAAGCAGCTCTCCTGACCTGGTTGTCTGGCTCTAGATCAGCACTGCTGACCTGGTTCTTAGGCACTATAGCAGCTCTGCTGACTTGGTTCTCTGGATCTACAATGGCTCTGCTGACATGGTTCTATGGCTCTAAAGCAGCTCTGCTGACCTGGTTCTCTGGCTCAAGTGCAGCTCTGCTGACTTGCTTCTTAGGCTATAGAGCAGCTCTGCTGATCTGGTTCTCTGAATCTACAACGGATCTGCTGACCTGGTTCTCTGGCTCTAAAGCAGCTCTGCTGACCTGGTTCTCTGCCTCTACAGCTGCTCTGATGAAATGGTTTCTCTGGTTCTACAACAGCTTTGCTGACCTGGTTGTCTGCCTCTAGAGCAGCTCTGCTGAACTGGTTCTTAGGCTTTACAGCAGCTCTGCTGACCTGGTACTCTGGTTCTAAAGCAGCTCTGCTGACCTGGTTCTCTGGCTCTAGAGCAGCTCTGCTGACCTGGTTCTCTGGCTCTAGAGCAGTTCTGCTGAACTGGTTCTTAGGCTTTACAGCAGCTCTGCTGACCTGGTTCTCTCCCTCTAAAGCAGTTCTGCTGATCTGGTTCTCTGGTTCTAAAGCAGCTCTGCTGACCTGGTTCTCTGGCTCTAAAGCAGCTCTGCTGTCCTGGTTCTCTGGCTCTAGAGCAGCTCTGCTGACATGGTTCTCTGGCTCCATAACGGGTCTGCTGACCTTGTTCTCTGGCTCTACAGCAGCTCTGCTGACCTGGTTCTATGACTCTACAGCAACTCTGCTGACCTGTTTCTCTTCCTCTAAAGCAGCTCTGCTGACCTGATTCTCTGGTTCTAGAGCAACTCTGCTGACCTGATTCTCTGGCTCTAGAGCAGCTCGGCTGACCTGGTTCTCTGGCTCTTAAGCAGCTCTGCTGACCTGGTTGTCTGGCTCTAGAACAGCTCTGCTGACCTGGTTCTCTGGCTCTAGAGCGGCTCTGCTGACGTGGTTCTCTGGCTTTAGAGCAGCTCTGCTGACCTGGTTCTCTGGCTCTAGGGCAGCTCTGCTGACCTGGTTCTCTGGCTCTAAAGCAGCTCTGCTGACCTGATTCAATGGCTCTAAAGCAGCTTTGCTGACCTGGTTCTTAGGATCTAAAGCAGCTCTGCTGACCTGGTTCTCTGGCTATAAAGCAGCTCTGCTGTCCTGGTTCTCTGGCTCTAGAGCAGCTCTGCTGACCTGGTTCTCTGGCTCTATAACTTCTCTGCTGACCTGGTTCTCTGGCTCTACAGCAGCTCTGCTGACCTGGTTCTATAGCTCTAGAGCAACTTTGCTGACCTGTTTCTCTCCCCTTAAAGCAGCTCTGCTGACATTGTTCTCTGGAGCAGCTCTGCTGACCTGGTTCTTAGGCTGTAGAGCAGCTCTGCTGACCTGGTTCTCTGGCTCTAGAGCAGCTCTGCTGACCTGCTTCTCTCCCTCGAAAGCAGCTCTGCTGACTTGGTTTCTCTGGCTCTACTACAGCTCTGCTGACCTGGTTCTCTGGCTCCACAGTAGCTCTGCTGACCTGGTTCTCGGGCTTTGAAGCATCTCTGCTGATCGGGTTCTCTGGCTCTAGAGCAGCTCTGCTGACCTGGTTCTCTCCCTCTAAAGCAGTTCTGCTGACCTGGTTCTCTGGCTCTAAAGCAGCTCTGCTGACCTGGTTCTCTCCCTCTAAAGCAGATCTGCTGACCTGGTTTCTCTGGCTCTACAGCAGCTCTGTTGACCTGGTTCTCTGGCTCTAGAGCAGCTTTGCTGACCTGGTTCTTAGGCTCTAGAGGAGCTCTGCTGACATGATTCTCTGGCTCTTAATCAGGTCTGCTGACCTGGTTCTCTGGCACGAATGCAGCTCTGCTGACCTGGTTCTCTGGCTCTAAAGCAGCTCTGCTGACCTGGTTCTCTGGCTTTAGAGTAGCTCTTCTGACCTGGTTCTCTGGCTCCAGAGCAGCTCTGCTGACCTGCTTCTCTCCCTCTAAAGCAACTCTGCTGACCTGGTTCTCTGGCTCTAAATCAGCTCTGCTGAACTGGTTCTTAGGCTTTACAGCAGCTCTGCTGACCTGTTACTCTGGTTCTAAAGCAGCTCTGCTGACCTGGTTGTCTGGCTCTAAAGCAGCTCTGCTGTCCTGGTTCTCTGGCTCTAGAGCAGCTCTGCTGACCTGGTTCTTTGGCTCTATAACGGCTCTGCTGACCTTGTTCTCTGGTTCTACAGCAGCTCTGCTGACCTGGTTCTATGGCTCTACAGCAAATCTGCCGACCTGTTTCTCTCCCTCTAAAGCAGCTCTGCTGACCTAGTTCTCTGGCTCTAGAGCGGCTCTGCTGACCTGATTCTCTGGCTCTAAAGCAGCTCTGCTGACCTGGTTATATGGCTCTAAAGCAGCTCTGCTGACCTGGTTCTTAGGCTCTAAAGCTGACTGCTGACCTGGTTCTCTGGCTCTATAGCAGCTCTGCTGTCCTGGTTCTCTGGCTCTAGAGCAGCTCTGCTGACCTGGTTCTCTGGCTCTATAACGGCTCGGCTGATGTTGTTCCTTGGCTCTACAGCAGCTTTGCTGACCTGGTTCTATGTCTCTACAGCAACTCCGCTGACCTGTTTCTCTCCCTCTAAAGCAGCTCTGCTGACCTGGTTCTCTGGCTCTAGAGGAGCTCTGCTGACCTGGTTCTCTGGCTCTTAAGCAGCTCTCCTGACCTGGTTGTCTGGCTCTAGATCAGCACTGCTGACCTGGTTCTTAGGCACTATAGCAGCTCTGCTGACTTGGTTCTCTGGATCTACAATGGCTCTGCTGACATGGTTCTATGGCTCTAAAGCAGCTCTGCTGACCTGGTTCTCTGGCTCAAGTGCAGCTCTGCTGACTTGCTTCTTAGGCTATAGAGCAGCTCTGCTGATCTGGTTCTCTGAATCTACAACGGATCTGCTGACCTGGTTCTCTGGCTCTAAAGCAGCTCTGCTGACCTGGTTCTCTGCCTCTACAGCTGCTCTGATGAAATGGTTTCTCTGGTTCTACAACAGCTTTGCTGACCTGGTTGTCTGCCTCTAGAGCAGCTCTGCTGAACTGGTTCTTAGGCTTTACAGCAGCTCTGCTGACCTGGTACTCTGGTTCTAAAGCAGCTCTGCTGACCTGGTTCTCTGGCTCTAAAGCAGCTCTGCTGTCCTGGTTCTCTGGCTCTAGAGCAGATCTGCTGACCTGGTTCACTGGCTCTATAACGGCTCTGCTGACCTTGTTCTCTGGCTCTACAGCAGCTCTGCTGACCTGGTTCTATGGCTCTACAGCAACTCTGCTGACCTGTTTCTCTCCCTCTAAAGCAGCTCTGCTGACCTGATTCTCTGGCTCTAGAGCAGCTCTGCTGACCTGGTTCTCTGGCTCTAGAGCAGCTCTGCTGAACTGGTTCTTAGGCTTTACAGCAGCTCTGCTGACCTGGTACTCTGGTTCTAAAGCAGCTCTGCTGACCTGGTTCTCTGGCTCTAAAGCAGCTCCGCTGTCCTGGTTCTCTGGCTCTAGAGCAGCTCTGCTGACATGGTTCTCTTGCTCTATAACGGCTCTGCTGACCTTGTTCTCTGGCTCTACAGCAGCTCTGCTGACCTGGTTCTATGACTCTACAGCAATTCTGCTGACCTGTTTCTCTTCCTCTAAAGCAGTTCTGCTGACCTGATTCTCTGGCTCTAGAGCAACTCTGCTGACCTGATTCTCTGGCTCTAGAGCAGCTCGGCTGTCCTGGTTCTCTGGCTCTTAAGCAGCTCTGCTGACCTGGTTGTCTGGCTCTAGAGCAGCTCTGCTGACCTGGTTCTCTGGCTCTAGAGCGGCTCTACTGACGTGGTTATCTGGCTCTAGAGCAGCTCTGCTGACCTGGTTCTCTGGCTCTAGGGCAGCTCTGCTGACCTGGTTCTCTGGCTCTAAAGCAGCTCTGCTGACCTGATTCAATGGCTCTAAAGCAGCTCTGCTGACCTGGTTCTTAGGATCTAAAGCAGCTCTGCTGAACTGGTTCTCTGGCTCTAAAGCAGCTCTGCTGTCCTGGTTCTCTGGCTCTAGAGCAGCTCTGCTGACCTGGTTCTCTGGCTCTATAACGTCTCTGCTGACCTGGTTCTCTGGCTCTACAGCAGCTCTGCTGACCTGGTTCTATAGCTCTACAGCAACTTTGCTGACCTGTTTCTCTCCCCCTAAAGCAGCTCTGCTGACATTGTTCTCTGGAGCAGCTCTGCTGACCTGGTTCTTAGGCTGTAGAGCAGCTCTGCTGACCTGGTTCTCTGGCTCTAGAGCAGCTCTGCTGACCTGCTTCTCTCCCTCGAAAGCAGCTCTGCTGACTTTGTTTCTCTGGCTCTACTACAGCTCTGCTGACCTGGTTCTCTGGCTCCACAGTAGCTCTGCTGACCTGGTTCTCTGGCTCTAGAGCGGCTCTGCTGACGTGGTTCTCTGGCTCTAGAGCAGCTCTGCTGACCTGGTTCTCTGGCTCTAGGGCAGCTCTGCTGACCTGGTTCTCTTGCTCTAAAGCAGCTCTGCTGACCTGATTCAATGGCTCTAAAGCAGCTCTGCTGACCTGGTTCTTAGGATCTAAAGCAGCTCTGCTGACCTGGTTCTCTGGCTCTAGAGCGGCTCTGCTGACGTGGTTCTCTGGCTCTAGAGCAGCTCTGCTGACCTGGTTCTCTGGCTCTAGGGCAGCTCTGCTGACCTGGTTCTCTGGCTCTAGAGCAGCTCTGCTGACCTGGTTCTCTGGCTCTATAACGTCTCTGCTGAGCTGGTTATCTGGCTCTACAGCAGCTCTGCTGACCTGGTTCTATAGCTCTAGAGCAACTTTGCTGACCTGTTTCTCTCCCCCTAAAGCAGCTCTGCTGACATTGTTCTCTGGAGCAGCTCTGCTGACCTGGTTCTTAGGCTGTAGGGCAGCTCTGCTGACCTGGTTCTCTGGCTCTAGAGCAGCTCTGCTGACCTGCTTCTCTCCCTCGAAAGCAGCTCTGCTGACTTGGTTTCTCTGGCTCTACTGCAGCTCTGCTGACCTGGTTCTCTGGCTCCACAGTAGCTCTGCTGACCTGGTTCTCTGGTGTTGCAGGGATTCTGCTTATACACAGAACTATGCTTAGAACCCCAGGACCTCAGTGAATTGTGGTGTACCAGAAACTCACCTCAGAACCCAGAACCCAGTATCCGGCTAGCATAAGTGTCCCATTCGTTATCCAAGATTTAGCTCAGAGATCCCAATGAATAGACAACCCAGAACAAGCTACTTAGTGTACTCTCAGGAATGGTGGGAATCGGAAATACCTGTTCGTATATTATTCTCACATCAGTCCACAACAATAATCAACAGAGACACGGTGTAAATAAAAAGAGTTTATTTTTATAGACCACGTGTCCTAAGATGCAGTACTTTGGCTAATACAAGCAGACAAATGATTAATATCAAAACCAGCAACATAGTTACAATACCATAGAATATAAACGGGGTAATCATATTATAATGACAGTGGATACTACCACCTTCCCTTTACTAAGAAGCTAATATTATTATTATACTAATAGAAGGTCTCTTAGGCTTGAATAGGGGACCCCATACCTCAAAGATCAGCTTAGTGAAATCACATCACAGGAGCATCAGGAGACTTCTCGCAGGAAGGCTCGTCTTCGGTCTGAATAATAAACATGATGTCTGTGATATTAAAAGCACCAACTTTCAGGTATGTGCAGCTGCGCGTGTGTTATGGCTAAATAGTGGGTCGATCATCCTAGAGTGGAAAACATGCATTGTGTAATAATCCAAACTGTTTGTCACACCATGTACAGACCAAGGTCGCTGCGCAGAGCTTGGGATGGTAACAACAGATTGCTCTCGTGTGAAGCAAGTCTCGAGTCAGCAGTTTATTTAAGAAATAACATGTAAACGCAGTATCGTGTGCAAAAGCAGAAAGATGGCATTCTAACATCTAACGTGGTTATGCTAACTTAACAATGTATGTACGTATTCAGGAAGAACTCACTACACGCCCCCTTGATCGAAGCACTATTTAATAGTCAAGAAAAGAGAGAACGCAGAGTTCAGTTTCGTCAGAGCAGAACAAGGCGTAACCAATGCATAGTTCCAGAATGCGCCAAAGTCCGAAACTACAAAAAATATAAACCAGGGTTGTTTAATAAAAAAATGGAAGTAAAAAAAAAAAAAAAAACTCAAAACGACCATCAGGAAAAAAAAGAGAAAGAAAAGAAGAAATGTTGTGCTAGGGTGCTGTCCAGTAGCACAGGCGCAAAGGACGACTGTCCAGTTAATCCATGAATGTATAAGCAGCATATGTGGCCACTGCTTCCAACAAAAAATCATTTGCAGGTCCACTGAAAGTCTCAGCCATCCAATCCATCAACGAAAAGGAACATACGTGTTCTTCAACCATCGGAGCCTCTAGCACGATCAGAGGGCACCCGGAATGTTCCTCCAAATAGCTCATAGCCAAGAAGTTGTAGGCAGCTGTTGAGATGTCCCAATTACCCAGGATACCATGCGCCGCACCACAGGCCATAATCCGGACACCAGAACAGGCCAACTCGTGAGACACTAAGGGCCTCATCAGTCGATCGAAATCCGGCACCGGAGACACCAGGTTGGTCAAGCACAAATCCAAAGGCCATTCAAAGGGACAATCCAGGCAGTGAAATACAGGCTGCACGCAGGTGAAGTAGGAATACCTGAAGGATAATCCATATGCCAGGCTTAAAGTCGCCAACGGCAGAGTTCCATAAAAGTCAAGCATCCTATCACGAAGAAGATGCAGGCGGGACAGGCGCTCGTGTGGCACAGAAGGAGCAGCCATTCCGTAGTATGAAAAGTAAAAGCAGCACACCTGCCACCAGCGCCAGAAGCAGCGGAACACCTCCAAAGATGCTCGAGAAAAGTGAATGAAAAAATGCCGGAATCACACCAAAAATAGTTTTGAAAGAGGTCACGAGACCCGAGCCCACAAGTTTAAAAAAATGAGCCAGGCCGGTCGTGGTCGAGGCATTAAAAATAGTTTGGATCAAAGTGCCGAAATGTAGGGGGAGGTCAGTATTCAGAAGCGCCTGTACCTCAGTGCGCGTATTAGCAACGTGAAGGACAAATGTTTCACGAGAGGAAGTCAATGGCACCTCTTTTTGGGACAATAGAGCTCTTATTCTGCTCAACTTGTTGAACTCTGCTTTCAAGGTTGGAATCGAAGGCCAGATAGAAACATCCAGCCGCCCATGCGGGGGTGGAAAGAGAACATTATTGCAGCAGACAACTTTCTGCGAGACAGTTACTATGTACGGGATTCCCACTAACATCCCGCAGCAAGCTTCATTATTCAAAATTAAATAACTGCCGTTTGCAAGCAGCGTGAAAGAAGGCGTAATCACAGGCACTGGGATACCTCGTAGGACGCAGGTCAAGTTCGGGGCTTGTACATTGCATGCGCCGTGTAATTGAATGTGCCTACATACCAAGGAATGGTCTGGTGTCGTGGTACATTCCTCGCCTTTCAAATAAACCTCAGTTCCGTCCCTCGTACATCTATACGTAAAGGGGAGGGACCAAACCTCATGTATGAAAGCGGTGCCCAGCGGTTCATATCTACCCAAAGCATAATGTTTCATACAAGATGTAAACTTAAAAAGCGCGAAAGGGAGAGTTATCAATCCGTGTACTAACCACGTAGCTGAATTGATCTCCGCTACAGAGAAAGGCAACGGTTCTAACCTTTCAATATGTAACAATGAATATGTTGCATCCTTCATGGACATAAATCGCTGCTTGTCAGTAAGGTTAAAGGGAAGGAATAACGATGTAGTGTTCAGATAGTCCCAAGGGACTCTCCCTGCCTTTAACGTCTGTAATGTCCATGCAAACTGCATAACAGAACGCAACTGGTTTTGACCATGATATAACACAGACATATCATCATGCACAATATCAACAACAGAAGAAACAATATTATCTAATGTATAAATCCTAGAAGAGAGAGTGCTAATGCTATTATCTATAACGGCTAAAACCTTCTCCATGTTTGCTTGGTCAATAGCTCTCAATCTGGAAGCCGCCTCAACCTGCGACAACTTCCAGACTTCGTTGTAAATAGCATACGCCCACCTTTTAGTTCTGCCACCCACAGGACCCCTAACAAAATCATTCAAATCTATTTTGTCATGTAATTGTGATAAATGAACTTTGACAGACGCCAAGGTGGAATGTCGCAGCCAAGATTGACATAACTTGCCCACAGAGTATGTAGTTACAGTATGTGACGACTCAAACCGAGGGTCTACGCGTTCCCGAGTATACCCCGGTTTCAGTCCCAGAAAACGACGTTGACAGGTGTCTGAACTGCTTTGCCAAACTAACCAACCCTCACTATTAAATTTCGAAATATTAAAAGATGTATTTGAAACTAAGGATTGCAAAGCAGTAAGGGATAGATCCGTGTGGTTATCCCAATTGGGATAAGCGCCCAAATCCGGCACTGAAGGTGACTTTAATTGTTTAGAAGTAGCCAATCCAAAACAGGTGGTTTGGAAGATAGATGAATTTAGAAACAAAATATGATTTGGTATAAGACAGGCACGATGTAAAGCCTCTGTACCCTGAACCTGCCACGGTCTGGAACCCCAAACCGACTTCAGATCAATAGTAGCCTTCCATAGATCATAACCTTTGATTGACAACTCGTCCATAAAGGACTTGGAATAAAGCAACTTTGTGTGTGTTAGTCGAACCTTTGTGGCAGACTCAGGCAGCACCTTAAAATAAAACGCTGCCGGGTTGGAAACACTGAAATCGGTAAAATAAGAATACTTGTTAACTAGTGTTTGTGAACTTCCGAATGCGGGAGTAGGACAGTGTTCCCATTGGGTAAAATTTACAAAATTTCTAAATGTATTTGCTTTATGCAGGAAGTGATTGCCATAATGTTGAAAACAATACTGTTCCGCATAATTAGCCGCATTTTCATATAAATCTTCAGCATCAAAAGCGGCATAATATTTCAAATCAGAAAACAGTGATTCAATGGCGTGTACATCCCAATCATCAGAACGTATGTTCTGCCTAACCACATCACCCATAGAAACACGAAATACATTAGGTACATTAATGACCTCTGTAGGTCCATGAATTTGGAATTTAACAGCATCCCATGCGATTCCATCCAAGACAGGCCAGGCAGTAATATTCACAAAAGTCTGGTCCCTTTTCATGATGTGGGACGAGGAGTGGGGGGCCAAAGTTCCATTGATAAGTCTAATTGTCGATCTCTCACTCAGATAGTGGCCATCCACAAGACGGAAAAAAACTATTACAAATCCAATTGACATAAACAAAAAAATAGTAAAAAGCATCAACCAGATGTATGTCCAAGGGGCAATCAAAAAATGTCTCTTAAACCAGCTGAAAAAAACAGCAACGTTTGATGGGGGGCTTGAGGGTAACGAGTTAGTGTCAAAGGAGAAACGGGACTGGCCAAGTGCTGTAGATTGTAAAACAGGCGAGGGACCACGTGTAGGATAAGCATACTCAGTCTCTTCGGGTAAACCACCAGCCGATGGTATCAACAAGGGATCAGTAACAGATTGCATCTCGATGGCAACCTCAGGCAAGGTGTTAGAAGCAAGAGCCAACATTGAATTTCTTTGCATCGTCTGGCAGGAAACTGCTGGAGTCATACTAAGAAGTATCGGCCACTCGTTGAAGTTTGACATTGTCAATAGAGATGTACCTGTTTTCTTTGCGACCAGGAAGTGGAGGTAAAACGACTGTTCTTGTACCCTGCACTCCAAGCACTGGAACTGGTGCACGATAAGAGGGGCCAAACTCCTTCTTGTTCTCCACCTTCTCACGGACCAGGTCTCCAACTCGGGGTAGCCAGCCGACTACCGGAACCTGAACTTCAGCTTCAGAAGTGGAGGGCAAATGTTCCTTCGAAAGAGTGTCTCTGGCTTCTTGTAGAGTCTGTAAAACAGCACAGTGATCATCTACGTCAAAGGGTGCGGTCGACGCCGCCATGTCTAGACCATCAAGGTCTGGGACAAACATTCTGATTCCGAAGAGCATCATGTACGGGGTCCGCCCACCCAGAGACCTTCTAGGGAGATTATTAAGTGCACGTTGGACGTTATACAAATGGGCTAGCCAGTTCCGGCCCGTGCCTAAAACACGTGCTGTCAATGATTGCTTTAAGTCACGGTTCATTCGCTCCACCACACTATTACCCTCAGGTCGGTAGGGGGACGAAAATTTGACTAGGACCCCCAAATTTCTCATAGCCTCCTTGTAAGCCTTAGAGGCGAACGCAGGGCCCTGATCAGAATGGAAGGTACCACACGCAAAAGTTCCCACAAAGACACGCAAATCCCTGATGACAGTCCGCGAGTCAGCACTCCTTTGTGGCCATACCCATAGAAAACGTGTGCACGAATCCACTGCAACCAAGATGTACTTGTACGCAGTATCAGAGGAAAAAGGACCGCAGTGATCTAAATAAACACAACCAAATGGCTTATTAGAGATGTACAGCTGTGTCTGTGGTGGCCGCGCAGCAGTAGAAGGTTTAATCTGTTGGCAAATGTCACAATCAAGAACATAAGCACGCGCTTGTTTATATAAACCAAACCACCAGTAACGTTGTTGTAGCAGAGATATTGTAGCTGACACACCAGCGTGGGCAGACGCCAACCCCTCATGTGCAGCCAAGATCAGTGCTGGCCTGCAGTCCGCGTTGGGAATAATTCTGTCACCAATGTCGTTAATCCTCACTAATGGGACATTATCAGGACTTAAATGGTAAATGTAACGAGAAGGAAAACCCCTCGGGTAATCGCCTCCCTTTTCTGTAGCAGCAATAGCTGCCAAGATGTCATCATCAATCTTACTTTTTGATCTGGTAACTGCTGCCACTAAGTATGTAGCCACTGCTGTTTTTGCTGCCTCGTCAGCCAAGCTGTTGCCGACAGCATGGACACCAAGTCGTTGGTGACCAAGAGTGTGAATAACATTCACGAGAGGGAGACGGTCTTTAAAGTCTGCCACTCGAACCCAAAGCGTTTTATGCTTAATTGTGCTACCTTTTGTGTCTCGATAATCATTCTGAGACCAGAAATGTAAATTGTCATTATAGGACTGGACACAGTAGAAGGAGTCACTCACTATAAGAGTAGTGACCCGGGGATCAGCAAACTCCAGTGCAAGGACTAGAGCCCGAAGCTCCGCCAATTGCGCGGTACAATCACCCAATGACTGCGTATGTACTGCATCAGATTGGAATTCACCATTTACGAATGTACCTACGACAATTGCGCAAGCCGCTGAGTAAGCGTGCTTCGATCCAATCGCGGGCTGCGCAGACCCGTCAGTGTATATGACACAATGGTATTCTTCGAGCGGGCGCAAAGACAGAGGAGCCGGATGAACTAATTCATACTGCAAGAACTCTTGAGTCTGTAATGAGGCATCAAAGATGTAGGTGACGTCTGGCGACGTCAGTGTTGTGGCCCATTGTATCCACCGAGGATGCAAAGCTTTAGAATTTGGTACACTTGCCTTTGTCACTGCTTCTAAGGCAGGATAGGGTGTTACAACCAGAATCTGTTTCCCATGTGACAGTGCGCGTTCTTTAAGGATCGCCATCTGTACAGCAGTCAGAACTTTTTCGACCGCGGAAAAACGTAATTCAGCAGAGGTGTACAAGTGGGATTTGTACGCAATGGGGACGGTATCGCCCTCATTAAACGTCAAATACGTGAAACCCACGGCGCCTGGCACTATTCGTATTACCAGGTTAGTGCGGTTATCACGTGTCAGCAAATATTGTGAAGCAAGAAGGTCAGCCTGTAAAGACTGTAAAATTTTAGAATGTTCCAGCTGCCAGCTAGACTTCGAAAATGTTGGTTGTACCAAGGCGTAAAGCGGCTTGATACGCTGGGCATAATCAGGAATGTACGTACGGCCGAAATTCAGAAAGCCCAGCAAAGATTGTAATTTCTTTAGTGTCGTAGGCGCACTCAAGCATGCGCACTTCTCCAGAAAGTGGGGAGCTAACCCCTTTCCCTCATTATTGAGCTCGTAGCCCAAAAACAACACCGTATATTCCGCGATGTGAGACTTCGCAAAATTGAATTTGTAGCCATAGTCAGCAAAACTCACTATAATATTGTCGACTCGAGACAGATGTGGCAACAGCTCATCATCCGTGAGGTAGATATCGTCAACATAGGAGTATGCCTCGGGGTCTATTCTTTCTAAGAGAGAAACCACGCGAGCGGAAAAGACGCCAGGGCTATTTTTATACCCCATTGCTAATCTGGTAAACTGTTTTTGTTTTCCGCCCGAAGTAAACGCTGTCCACTGGCTACTCAGTGTGGACAGGTTATGGCTAAAAAAGCCATTGGAAATGTCAAGTGTCGTTTTAAATCTTTTACGCACGAGACTGTCGACTAGAGCCGAGCTATGTGTATTTTGTACCGCGCAGGTCCGGCAATGGGAGTTTAGGTGCCGGTAATCCAAAACTAAACGGTACGAGCCGTCAGGCTTCGCTACAGTGAATAAAGGGTTATTCATAGGGGACACACAAGTTTCAATTACACCCTGATATTCCAATTGTTCAAGGATCGCCGCGACGTGGGGTCTAGCTTCACGATGCATGGGATACTGGGGCTGAGGCTGGGGCATAGACCGCAATGGAATCTCATGGCAGGGGGACAACCGGTCCCAACCCACCTGAGTACGATACACCGCTGGCGCAAGCGCCAGCGCCCACTCCCCAGCGTACATTTCAGCCTGGTCCTTAGGCACTGTGTGCGCAAAGGACGGGAGGATTTTCTCCTCCCCTTTAGGAGCTTCCAAAATGAAGGCTGGGGGCCAATCTGCCTCCGCTAGGAGGATATTATAGGTGGTGGTCAGATTATCCCAAAAAATCCCTTTTATAGTACGTTGTATGTCACCCTCTATTAATAAGACTATTTCATAAAGTCTGTCAGGGGGAGCCACTCTGGTGTCAGCTGTTTCAACAGTAACCAATACATCAGTTGCTGTCGCCGCCAGAAATGGACGCAGAGCTTGACGGACTATGGTAATTTCCGCCGCGCTGTCCAGTAGCGTCAGCGCCCATGTCCTGTTCCGAAGCTGTGTCCGCACTATCTGAGGCATACTTTGCCGTCAGAGCCGCCACTTTCTTCTTCTGAAACGGGGGTCTTTGTCGAGCAAATTCGTCCTGCTTGCCTTTTCCCTCAGTCTGTCGAGGTTGGTCACGCTGTTGTGGAGCACCCCGACCTTTGCCACCGCCTCCGCCACCGGACTGTGTAGCCGATGTTTCCTGTGAAGAACGAGGAGAACGCGGTTCAGAAACCTGAAATCTATCAGGAGACTTAATAGTAGCACGATCTCGAAGATCATAAGTGCGTTCACTACTTGACTGTACGGGAGAGGCAGGCCGAGAGCCCTGTTTCTGCTGCTGCTTTCCCTGTTGTTTTGACCGCCAATTTTGTTTTTGAAAAGCTGGCCGGCCATCCTTACCAGGAGTTTCTGCCTTACCCTGCTGCTTAGAATCGGGATTTTTGATCACGGGCTTAACTCCTAAAGAGCTACGACCCAAATCTCGATATGCCTCAGAGATTATTTTTGCAAATTCCTGCGGTTTGTCCTCTTCAGCAACTTTCTTCAGTTCATTACGAACCTGAAAGTGCAACGCATCACCCTTAAGGTTTCCCATTATCATGGTAGCCACCAGGCCAAAATCTCCGAGGAGCCGCATCCCCAATTCTATCGCAGACTCCGCTCCATGGTCCTCTTGAACCTGTTTAATAATGGAGGGCAGCTGTAACATAGACGGAGTGCCAAAGCACTGCGCGTACGTTGCAGCAAAAATCTTACCCCAGGATACACAATCATCCATATGGGGAACTAAATCTTTAGGCAAACTAATGGTGAGGATCCTGTGTTTCTCCACAGGAGTTGTATGCGGATAAACCGCCTCTATTTGGTCAAATTTTTCAGCAAGCCAAAAGGGATAATCATCCCTCGTGGGGGGACGCTTGCCCATAACAGAATTAACCATAACAGGACTAATGACCACCGCGTGACGATCACTAGGTTGTCCCGCACTAACAGGCGCCCCCGCCTGTACAGTGCGTGACACATACTGCACTAACGCCCTATATACTGTTATAAGGGCAGTGTGTAGTACACGCAATTCATCCACCGTCACCGTGAGGTAACGGGGATGAGGCGTAAATCCGGCTAGTACCGGCCAAGTGGCCCCCGCAATTGATAAAGGGCCCATTCTCGGCGGTATAACCACATGGGGGAGGGCGCCATTAAACCAAATCTGATGTTGCCAAGCAGATATTGGTATCTCCTGTGTCCTATACGGCGCATAGGCGGCAGGCACGGCAGTGGCCGTGTAAGAATGAAATGTGTTATCATTACCACTGACTGCCGGAATCGTCACCCAAGAGTAGAATAACTCAAAGGGATGAGCCGCATCGGCTCCCACCACAAAGATGACGTCCATGCCCGCGTCCGGCACTCCATATTGCGTCAAGTGACGTTTCAGTGCCGCACGGCTATGCGCCGCAATATTTATCGCCATAAGGACAAGCTACACTTCAAGTATTCAGTAGCACAAGGGTTCAATAACCTTTTAATAATCAAGCTTGAAGGAACCTATATCAATAGAACTAGGTAGGTTTAAAATCCGTCAGACTTGTTATCCGGAAACAAGAATGAGGGTGCTGTGGACTAAATGTAGGCACTACTAAGGCGTTTCAACTCATAGACCAAACGTTAGGTGCGCCATGTTGCAGGGATTCTGCTTATACACAGAACTATGCTTAGAACCCCAGGACCTCAGTGAATTGTGGTGTACCAGAAACTCACCTCAGAACCCAGAACCCAGTATCCGGCTAGCATAAGTGTCCCATTCGTTATCCAAGATTTAGCTCAGAGATCCCAATGAATAGACAACCCAGAACAAGCTACTTAGTGTACTCTCAGGAATGGTGGGAATCGGAAATACCTGTTCGTATATTATTCTCACATCAGTCCACAACAATAATCAACAGAGACACGGTGTAAATAAAAAGAGTTTATTTTTATAGACCACGTGTCCTAAGATGCAGTACTTTGGCTAATACAAGCAGACAAATGATTAATATCAAAACCAGCAACATAGTTACAATACCATAGAATATAAACGGGGTAATCATATTATAATGACAGTGGATACTACCACCTTCCCTTTACTAAGAAGCTAATATTATTATTATACTAATAGAAGGTCTCTTAGGCTTGAATAGGGGACCCCATACCTCAAAGATCAGCTTAGTGAAATCACATCACAGGAGCATCAGGAGACTTCTCGCAGGAAGGCTCGTCTTCGGTCTGAATAATAAACATGATGTCTGTGATATTAAAAGCACCAACTTTCAGGTATGTGCAGCTGCGCGTGTGTTATGGCTAAATAGTGGGTCGATCAACCTAGAGTGGAAAACATGCATTGTGTAATAATCCAAACTGTTTGTCACACCATGTACAGACCAAGGTCGCTGCGCAGAGCTTGGGATGGTAACAACAGATTGCTCTCGTGTGAAGCAAGTCTCGAGTCAGCAGTTTATTTAAGAAATAACATGTAAATGCAGTATCGTGTGCAAAAGCAGAAAGATGGCATTCTAACATCTAACGTGGTTATGCTAACTTAACAATGTATGTACGTATTCAGGAAGAACTCACTACACTGGCTTTGAAGCATCTCTGCTGATCTGGTTCTCTGGCTCTAGAGCAGCTCTGCTGACCTGGTTCTCTCCCTCTAAAGCAGTTCTGCTGACCTGGTTCTCTGGCTCTAAAGCAGCTCTGCTGACCTGGTTCTCTCCCTCTAAAGCAGATCTGCTGACCTGGTTTCTCTGGCTCTACAGCAGCTCTGTTGACCTGGTTCTCTGGCTCTAGAGCAGCTCTGCTGACCTGGTTCTTAGGCTCTAGAGGAGCTCTGCTGACCTGATTCTCTGGCTCTTAATCAGGTCTGCTGACCTGGTTCTCTGGCTCTAGAGCAGCTCTGCTGACCTGGTTCTCTGGCTCTAGGGCAGCTCTGCTGACCTAGTTCTCTGGCTCTAAAGCAGCTCTGCTGACCTGATTCAATGGCTCTAAAGCAGCTCTGCTGACCTGGTTCTCTGGCTCTAAAGCAGATCTGCTGTCCTGGTTCTCTGGCTCTAGAGCAGCTCTGCTGACCTGGTTCTCTGGCTCTATAACGTCTCTGCTGACCTGGTTCTCTGGCTCTACAGCAGCTCTGCTGACCTGGTTCTAAAGCTCTACAGCAACTTTGCTGACCTGTTTCTCTCCCCCTAAAGCAGCTCTGCTGACATTGTTCTCTGGAGCAGCTCTGCTGACCTGGTTCTTAGGCTGTAGAGCAGCTCTGCTGACCTGGTTCTCTGGCTCTAGAGCAGCTCTGCTGACCTGCTTCTCTCCCTCGAAAGCAGATCTGATGACTTGGTTTCTCTGGCTCTACTACAGCTCTGCTGACCTGGTTCTCTGGCTCCACAGTAGCTCTGCTGACCTGGTTCTCTGGCTCTAGAGCGGCTCTGCTGACGTGGTTCTCTTGCTCTAGAGCAGCTCTGCTGACCTGGTTCTCTGGCTCTAGGGCAGCTCTGCTGACCTGGTTCTCTGGCTCTAAAGCAGCTCTGCTGACCTGATTCAATGGCTCTAAAGCAGCTCTGCTGACCTGGTTCTTAGGATCTAAAGCAGCTCTGCTGACCTGGTTCTCTGGCTCTAGAGCGGCTCTGCTGACGTGGTTCTCTGGCCCTAGAGCAGCTCTGCTGACCTGGTTCTCTGGCTCTAGGGCAGCTCTGCTGACCTGGTTCTCTGGCTCTAAAGCAGCTCTGCTGACCTGATTCAATGGCTCTAAAGCAGCTCTGCTGACCTGGTTCTTAGTATCGAAAGCAGCTCTGCTGACCTGGTTCTCTGGCTCTAAAGCAGCTCTGCTGTCCTGGTTCTCTGGCTCTAGAGCAGCTCTGCTGACCTGGTTCTCTGGCTCTATAACGTCTCTGCTGACCTGGTTCTCTGGCTCTACAGCAGCTCTGCTGACCTGGTTCTATAGCTCTAGAGCAACTGTGCTGACCTGTTTCTCTCCCCCTGAAGCAGCTCTGCTGACATTGTTCTCTGGAGCAGCTCTGCTGACCTGGTTCTTAGGCTGTAGAGCAGCTCTGCTGACCTGGTTCTCTGGCTCTAGAGCAGCTCTGCTGACCTGCTTCTCTCCCTCGAAAGCAGCTCTGCTGACTTGGTTTCTCTGGCTCTACTACAGCTCTGCTGACCTGGTTCTCTGGCTCCACAGTAGCTCTGCTGACCTGGTTCTCTGGCTTTGAAGCATCTCTGCTGATCTGGTTTTCTGGCTCTAGAGCAGCTCTGCTGACCTGGTTCTCTCCCTCTAAAGCAGTTCTGCTGATCTGGTTCTCTGGCTCTAAAGCAGCTCTGCTGACCTGATTCTCTGGCTCTAGAGCAGCTCTGCTGACCTGGTTCTCTGGCTCTAGAGCAGCTCTGCTGAACTGGTTCTTATGCTTTACAGCAGCTCTGCTGACCTGGTACTCTGGTTCTAAAGCAGCTCTGCTGACCTGGTTCTCTGGCTCTAAAGCAGCTCTGCTGTCCTGGTTCTCTGGCTCTAGAGCAGCTCTGCTGACATGGTTCTCTGGCTCCATAACGGCTCTGCTGACCTTGTTCTCTGGCTCTACAGCAGCTCTGCTGACCTGGTTCTATGACTCTACAGCAACTCTGCTGTTTGTTTCTCTTCCTCTAAAGCAGCTCTGCTGACCTGATTCTCTGGCTCTAGAGCAACTCTGCTGACCTGATTCTCTGGCTCTAGAGCAGCTCGGCTGACCTGGTTCTCTGGCTCTTAAGCAGCTCTGCTGACCTGGTTGTCTGGCTCTAGAGCAGCTCTGCTGACCTGGTTCTCTGGCTCTAGAGCGGCTCTGCTGACCTGGTTCTCTGGCTCTAGAGCAGCTCTGCTGACCTGGTTTTCTGACTCTAGGGCAGCTCTGCTGACCTGGTTCTCTGGCTCTAAAGCAGCTCTGCTGACCTGATTCAATGGCTCTAAAGCAGCTCTGCTGACCTGGTTCTTAGGATCTAAAGCAGCTCTGCTGACCTGGTTCTCTGACTCTAAAGCAGCTCTGCTGTCCTGGTTCTCTGGCTCTAGAGCAGCTCTGCTGACCTGGTTCTCTGGCTCTATAAAGGCTCTGCTGACCTTGTTCTCTGGCTCTACAGCAGCTCTGCTGACCTGGTTCTATGGCTCTACAGCAACTCTGCTGACCTGTTTCTCTCCCTCTAAAGCAGCTCTGCTGACCTGATTCTCTGGCTCTAGAGCAGCTCTGCTGACCTGGTTCTCTGGCTCTAGAGCAGCTCTGCTGAACTGGTTCTTAGGCTTTACAGCAGCTCTGCTGACCTGGTACTCTGGTTCTAAAGCAGTTCTGCTGACCTGGTTCTCTGGCTCTAAAGCAGCTCTGCTGTCCTGGTTCTCTGGCTCTAGAGCAGCTCTGCTGACATGGTTCTCTAGCTCTATAACGGCTCTGCTGACCTTGTTCTCTGGCTCTACAGCAGCTCTGCTGACCTAGTTCTCTGGCTCTACTACAGCTCTGCTGACCTGGTTCTCTGGCTCCACAGTAGCTCTGCTGACCTGGTTCTCTGGCTTTGAAGCATCTCTGCTGATCTGGTTTTCTGGCTCTAGAGCAGCTCTGCTGACCTGGTTCTCTCCCTCTAAAGCAGTTCTGCTGATCTGGTTCTCTGGCTCTAAAGCAGCTCTGCTGACCTGATTCTCTGGCTCTAGAGCAGCTCTGCTGACCTGGTTCTCTGGCTCTAGAGCAGCTCTGCTGAACTGGTTCTTATGCTTTACAGCAGCTCTGCTGACCTGGTACTCTGGTTCTAAAGCAGCTCTGCTGACCTGGTTCTCTGGCTCTAAAGCAGCTCTGCTGTCCTGGTTCTCTGGCTCTAGAGCAGCTCTGCTGACATGGTTCTCTGGCTCCATAACGGCTCTGCTGACCTTGTTCTCTGGCTCTACAGCAGCTCTGCTGACCTGGTTCTATGACTCTACAGCAACTCTGCTGTTTGTTTCTCTTCCTCTAAAGCAGCTCTGCTGACCTGATTCTCTGGCTCTAGAGCAACTCTGCTGACCTGATTCTCTGGCTCTAGAGCAGCTCGGCTGACCTGGTTCTCTGGCTCTTAAGCAGCTCTGCTGACCTGGTTGTCTGGCTCTAGAGCAGCTCTGCTGACCTGGTTCTCTGGCTCTAGAGCGGCTCTGCTGACCTGGTTCTCTGGCTCTAGAGCAGCTCTGCTGACCTGGTTTTCTGACTCTAGGGCAGCTCTGCTGACCTGGTTCTCTGGCTCTAAAGCAGCTCTGCTGACCTGATTCAATGGCTCTAAAGCAGCTCTGCTGACCTGGTTCTTAGGATCTAAAGCAGCTCTGCTGACCTGGTTCTCTGACTCTAAAGCAGCTCTGCTGTCCTGGTTCTCTGGCTCTAGAGCAGCTCTGCTGACCTGGTTCTCTGGCTCTATAAAGGCTCTGCTGACCTTGTTCTCTGGCTCTACAGCAGCTCTGCTGACCTGGTTCTATGGCTCTACAGCAACTCTGCTGACCTGTTTCTCTCCCTCTAAAGCAGCTCTGCTGACCTGATTCTCTGGCTCTAGAGCAGCTCTGCTGACCTGGTTCTCTGGCTCTAGAGCAGCTCTGCTGAACTGGTTCTTAGGCTTTACAGCAGCTCTGCTGACCTGGTACTCTGGTTCTAAAGCAGTTCTGCTGACCTGGTTCTCTGGCTCTAAAGCAGCTCTGCTGTCCTGGTTCTCTGGCTCTAGAGCAGCTCTGCTGACATGGTTCTCTAGCTCTATAACGGCTCTGCTGACCTTGTTCTCTGGCTCTACAGCAGCTCTGCTGACCTAGTTCTATGACTCTACAGCAACTCTGCTGACCTGTTTCTCTTCTTCTAAAGCAGCTCTGCTGACCTGATTCTCTGGCTCTAGAGCAACTCTGCTGACCTGATTCTCTGGCTCTAGAGCAGCTCGGCTGACCTGGTTCTCTGGCTCTTAAGCAGCTCTGCTGACCTGGTTGTCTGGCTCTAGAGCAGCTCTGCTGACCTGGTTCTCTGGCTCTAGAGCGGCTCTGCTGACGTGGTTCTCTGGCTCTAGAGCAGCTCTGCTGACCTGGTTCTCTGGCTCTAGGGCAGCTCTGCTGACCTGGTTCTCTGGCTCTAAAGCAGCTCTGCTGACCTGATTCAATGGCTCTAAAGCAGCTCTGCTGACCTGGTTCTTAGGATCTAAAGCAGCTCTGCTGAACTGGTTCTCTGGCTCTAATGCAGCTCTGCTGTCCTGGTTCTCTGGCTCTAGAGCAGCTCTGCTGACCTGCTTCTCTGGCTCTATAACGTCTCTGCTGACCTGGTTCTCTGGCTCTACAGCAGCTCTGCTGACCTGGTTCTATAGCTCTACAGCAACTTTGCTGACCTGTTTCTCTCCCCCTAAAGCAGCTCTGCTGACATTGTTCCCTGGAGCAGCTCTTCTGACCTGGTTCTTAGGCTGTAGAGCAGCTCTGCTGACCTGGTTCTCTGGCTCTAGAGCAGCTCTGCTGACCTGCTTCTCTCCCTCGAAAGCAGCTCTGCTGACTTGGTTTCTCTGGCTCTACCACAGCTCTGCTGACCTGGTTCTCTGGCTCCACAGTAGCTCTGCTGACCTGGTTCTCTGGCTCTAGAGCGGCTCTGCTGACGTGGTTCTCTGGCTCTAGAGTAGCTCTGCTGACCTGGTTCTCTGGCTCTAGGGCAGCTCTGCTGACCTGGTTCTCTGGCTCTAAAGCAGCTCTGCTGACCTGATTCAATGGCTCTAAAGCAGCTCTGCTGACCTGGTTCTTAGGATCTAAAGCAGCTCTGCTGACCTGGTTCTCTGGCTCTAGAGTGGCTCTGCTGACCTGGTTCTCTGGCTCTAGGGCAGCTCTGCTGACCTGGTTCTCTGGCTCTAAAGCAGCTCTGCTGACCTGATTCAATGGCTCTAAAGCAGCTCTGCTGACCTGGTTCTTAGGATCTAAAGCAGCTCTGCTGACCTGGTTCTCTGGCTCTAAAGCAGCTCTGCTGTCCTGGTTCTCTGGCTCTAGAGCAGCTCTGCTGACCTGGTTCTTAGGCTGTAGAGCAGCTCTGCTGACCTGGTTCTCTGGCTCTAGAGCAGCTCTGCTGACCTGCTTCTCTCCCTCGAAAGCAGCTCTGCTGACTTGGTTTCTCTGGCTCTACCACAGCTCTGCTGACCTGGTTCTCTATCTCCACAGTAGCTCTGCTGACCTGGTTCTCTGGCTCTAGAGCGGCTCTGCTGACGTGGTTCTCTGGCTCTAGAGTAGCTCTGCTGACCTGGTTCTCTGGCTCTAGGGCAGCTCTGCTGACCTGGTTCTCTGGCTCTAAAGCAGCTCTGCTGACCTGATTCAATGGCTCTAAAGCAGCTCTGCTGACCTGTTTCTTAGGATCTAAAGCAGCTCTGCTGACCTGGTTCTCTGGCTCTAGAGCGGCTCTGCTGACGTGGTTCTCTGGCTCTAGAGCAGCTCTGCTGACCTGGTTCTCTGGCTCTAGGGCAGCTCTGCTGACCTGGTTCTCTGGCTCTAAAGCAGCTCTGCTGACCTGATTCAATGGCTCTAAAGCAGCTCTGCTGACCTGGTTCTTAGGATCTAAAGCAGCTCTGCTGACCTGGTTCTCTGGCTCTAAAGCAGCTCTGCTGTCCTGGTTCTCTGGCTCTAGAGCAGCTCTGCTGACCTGGTTCTCTGGCTCTATAACGTCTCTGCTGATCTGGTTCTCTGGCTCTACAGCAGCTCTGCTGACCTGGTTCTATAGCTCTACAGCAACTTTGCTGACCTGTTTCTCCCCCCCTAAAGCAGCTCTGCTGACATTGTTCTCTGGAGCAGCTCTGCTGACCTGGTTCTTAGGCTGTAGAGCAGCTCTGCTGACCTGGTTCTCTGGCTCTAGAGCAGCTCTGCTGACCTGCTTCTCTCCCTCGAAAGCAGCTCTGCTGACTTGGTTTCTCTGGCTCTACTACAGCTCTGCTGACCTGGTTCTCTGGCTCCACAGTAGCTCTGCTGACCTGGTTCTCTGGCTCTAGAGCGGCTCTGCTGACGTGGTTCTCTGGCTCTAGAGCAGCTCTGCTGACCTGGTTCTCTGGCTCTAGGGCAGCTCTGCTGACCTGGTTTTCTGGCTCTAAAGCAGCTCTGCTGACTTGATTCAATGGCTCTAAAGAAGCTCTGCTGACCTGGTTCTTAGGATCTAAAGCAGCTCTGCTGACCTGGTTCTCTGGCTCTAGAGCGGCTCTGCTGACGTGGTTCTCTGGCTCTAGAGCAGCTCTGCTGACCTGGTTCTCTGGCTCTAAACAGCTCTGCTGACCTGGTTCTATGGCTTTAGAGTAGCTCTTCTGACCTGGTTCTCTGGCTCTAGAGCAGCTCTGCTGACCTGCTTCTCTCCCTCTAAAGCAACTCTGCTGACCTGGTTCTCTGGCTCTAAAGCAGCTCTGCTGAACTGGTTTTTAGGCTTTACAGCAGCTCTGCTGACCTGTTACTCTGGTTCTAAAGCAGCTCTGCTGACCTGGTTGTCTGGCTCTAAAGCAGCTCTGCTGTCCTGGTTCTCTGGCTCTAGAGCAGCTCTGCTGACCTGGTTCTTTGGCTCTATAACGGCTCTGCTGACCTTGTTCTCTGGTTCTACAGCAGCTCTGCTGACCTGGTTCTATGGCTCTACAGCAACTCTGCCGACCTGTTTCTCTCCCTCTAAAGCAGCTCTGCTGACCTGGTTCTCTGGCTCTAGAGCAGCTCTGCTGACCTGGTTCTCTGGCTCTAGAGCAGCTCTGCTGACCTGATTCTCTGGCTCTAAAGCAGCTCTGCTGACCTGATTATATGGCTCTAAAGCAGCTCTGCTGACCTGGTTCTTAGGCTCTAAAGCTGCTCTGCTGACCTGGTTCTCTGGCTCTATAGCAGCTCTGCTGTCCTGGTTCTCTGGCTCTAGAGCAGCTCTGCTGACCTGGTTCTCTGGCTCTATAACGGCTCTGCTGATCTTGTTCCTTGGCTCTACAGCAGCTTTGCTGACCTGGTTCTATGTCTCTACAGCAACTCTGCTGACCTGTTTCTCTCCCTCTAAAGCAGCTCTGCTGACCTGATTCTCTGGCTCTAGAGCAGCTCGGCTGACCTGGTTCTCTGGCTCTTAAGCAGCTCTGCTGACCTGGTTCTCTCCCTCTAAGGCAGTTCTGCTGACCTGGTTCTCTGGCTCTAAAGCAGCTCTGCTGACCTGGTTCTCTCCCTCTAAAGCAGATCTGCTGACCTGGTTTCTCTGGCTCTACAGCCGCTCTATTGACCTGGTTCTCTGGCTCTAGAGCAGCTCTGCTGACCTGGTTCTTAGGCTCTTAATCAGGTCTGCTGACCTGGTTCTCTGGCTCTAGAGCAGCTCTGCTGACCTGGTTCTCTGTCTCTAAAGCAGCTCTGCTGACCTGGTTCTCTGGCTTTAGAGTAGCTCTTCTGACCTGGTTCTCTGGTTCTAGAGCAGCTCTGCTGACCTGCTTCTCTCCCTCTAAAGCAGCTCTGCGGACCTGGTTCTCTGGCTCTAAAGCAGCTCTGCTGAACTGGTTCTTAGGCTTTACAGCAGCTTTGCTGACCTGTTACTCTGGTTCTAAAGCAGATCTGCTGACCTGGTTGTCTGGCTCTAGAGCAGCTCTGCTGACCTGGTTCTTTGGCTCTATAACGGCTCTGCTGACCTTGTTCTCTGGTTCTACAGCAGCTCTGCTGACCTGGTTCTGTGGCTCTACAGCAAATCTGCCGACCTGTTTCTCTCCCTCTAAAGCAGCTCTGCTGACCTGGTTCTCTGGCTCTAGAGCGGCTCTGCTGACCTGATTCTCTGGCTCTAAAGCAGCTCTGCTGACCTGATTATATGGCTCTAAAGCAGCTCTGCTGACCTGGTTCTTAGGCTCTAAAGCTGCTCTGCTGACCTGGTTCTCTGGCTCTATAGCAGCTCTGCTGTCCTGGTTCTCTGGCTCTAGAGCAGCTCTGCTGACCTGGTTCTCTGGCTCTATAACGGCTCTGCTGATCTTGTTCCTTGGCTCTACAGCAGCTCTGCTGACCTGGTTCTCTGGCTCTAAAGCAGCTCTGCTGCCTGGTTCTCTGGCTCTAGAGCAACTCTGCTGACCTGGTTCTTTGGCTCTATAACGGCTCTGCTGACCTTGTTCTCTGGTTCTACAGCAGCTCTGCTGACCTGGTTCTATGGCTCTACAGCAACTCTGCCGACCTGTTTCTCTCCCTCTAAAGCAGCTCTGCTGACCTGGTTCTCTGGCTCTAGAGCAGCTCTGCTGACCTGGTTCTCTGGCTCTAGAGCAGCTCTGCTGACCTGATTCTCTGGCTCTAAAGCAGCTCTGCTGACCTGATTATATGGCTCTAAAGCAGCTCTGCTGACCTGGTTCTTAGGCTCTAAAGCTGCTCTGCTGACCTGGTTCTCTGGCTCTATAGCAGCTCTGCTGTCCTGGTTCTCTGGCTCTAGAGCAGCTCTGCTGACCTGGTTCTCTGGCTCTATAACGGCTCTGCTGATCTTGTTCCTTGGCTCTACAGCAGCTTTGCTGACCTGGTTCTATGTCTCTACAGCAACTCTGCTGACCTGTTTCTCTCCCTCTAAAGCAGCTCTGCTGACCTGATTCTCTGGCTCTAGAGCAGCTCGGCTGACCTGGTTCTCTGGCTCTTAAGCAGCTCTGCTGACCTGGTTCTCTCCCTCTAAGGCAGTTCTGCTGACCTGGTTCTCTGGCTCTAAAGCAGCTCTGCTGACCTGGTTCTCTCCCTCTAAAGCAGATCTGCTGACCTGGTTTCTCTGGCTCTACAGCAGCTCTATTGACCTGGTTCTCTGGCTCTAGAGCAGCTCTGCTGACCTGGTTCTTAGGCTCTTAATCAGGTCTGCTGACCTGGTTCTCTGGCTCTAGAGCAGCTCTGCTGACCTGGTTCTCTGTCTCTAAAGCAGCTCTGCTGACCTGGTTCTCTGGCTTTGGAGTAGCTCTTCTGACCTGGTTCTCTGGTTCTAGAGCAGCTCTGCTGACCTGCTTCTCTCCCTCTAAAGCAGCTCTGCGGACCTGGTTCTCTGGCTCTAAAGCAGCTCTGCTGAACTGGTTCTTAGGCTTTACAGCAGCTTTGCTGACCTGTTACTCTGGTTCTAAAGCAGCTCTGCTGACCTGGTTGTCTGGCTCTAGAGCAGCTCTGCTGACCTGGTTCTTTGGCTCTATAACGGCTCTGCTGACCTTGTTCTCTGGTTCTACAGCAGCTCTGCTGACCTGGTTCTATGGCTCTACAGCAAATCTGCCGACCTGTTTCTCTCCCTCTAAAGCAGCTCTGCTGACCTGGTTCTCTGGCTCTAGAGCGGCTCTGCTGACCTGATTCTCTGGCTCTAAAGCAGCTCTGCTGACCTGATTATATGGCTCTAAAGCAGCTCTGCTGACCTGGTTCTTAGGCTCTAAAGCTGCTCTGCTGACCTGGTTCTCTGGCTCTATAGCAGCTCTGCTGTCCTGGTTCTCTGGCTCTAGAGCAGCTCTGCTGACCTGGTTCTCTGGCTCTATAACGGCTCTGCTGATCTTGTTCCTTGGCTCTACAGCAGCTCTGCTGACCTGGTTCTCTGGCTCTAAAGCAGCTCTGCTGCCTGGTTCTCTGGCTCTAGAGCAACTCTGCTGACCTGGTTCTTTGGCTCTATAACGGCTCTGCTGACCTTGTTCTCTGGTTCTACAGCAGCTCTGCTGACCTGGTTCTATGGCTCTACAGCAACTCTGCCGACCTGTTTCTCTCCCTCTAAAGCAGCTCTGCTGACCTGGTTCTCTGGCTCTAGAGCAGCTCTGCTGACCTGGTTCTCTGGCTCTAGAGCAGCTCTGCTGACCTGATTCTCTGGCTCTAAAGCAGCTCTGCTGACCTGATTATATGGCTCTAAAGCAGCTCTGCTGACCTGGTTCTTAGGCTCTAAAGCTGCTCTGCTGACCTGGTTCTCTGGCTCTATAGCAGCTCTGCTGTCCTGGTTCTCTGGCTCTAGAGCAGCTCTGCTGACCTGGTTCTCTGGCTCTATAACGGCTCTGCTGATCTTGTTCCTTGGCTCTACAGCAGCTTTGCTGACCTGGTTCTATGTCTCTACAGCAACTCTGCTGACCTGTTTCTCTCCCTCTAAAGCAGCTCTGCTGACCTGATTCTCTGGCTCTAGAGCAGCTCGGCTGACCTGGTTCTCTGGCTCTTAAGCAGCTCTGCTGACCTGGTTCTCTCCCTCTAAGGCAGTTCTGCTGACCTGGTTCTCTGGCTCTAAAGCAGCTCTGCTGACCTGGTTCTCTCCCTCTAAAGCAGATCTGCTGACCTGGTTTCTCTGGCTCTACAGCAGCTCTATTGACCTGGTTCTCTGGCTCTAGAGCAGCTCTGCTGACCTGGTTCTTAGGCTCTTAATCAGGTCTGCTGACCTGGTTCTCTGGCTCTAGAGCAGCTCTGCTGACCTGGTTCTCTGTCTCTAAAGCAGCTCTGCTGACCTGGTTCTCTGGCTTTGGAGTAGCTCTTCTGACCTGGTTCTCTGGTTCTAGAGCAGCTCTGCTGACCTGCTTCTCTCCCTCTAAAGCAGCTCTGCGGACCTGGTTCTCTGGCTCTAAAGCAGCTCTGCTGAACTGGTTCTTAGGCTTTACAGCAGCTTTGCTGACCTGTTACTCTGGTTCTAAAGCAGCTCTGCTGACCTGGTTGTCTGGCTCTAGAGCAGCTCTGCTGACCTGGTTCTTTGGCTCTATAACGGCTCTGCTGACCTTGTTCTCTGGTTCTACAGCAGCTCTGCTGACCTGGTTCTATGGCTCTACAGCAAATCTGCCGACCTGTTTCTCTCCCTCTAAAGCAGCTCTGCTGACCTGGTTCTCTGGCTCTAGAGCGGCTCTGCTGACCTGATTCTCTGGCTCTAAAGCAGCTCTGCTGACCTGATTATATGGCTCTAAAGCAGCTCTGCTGACCTGGTTCTTAGGCTCTAAAGCTGCTCTGCTGACCTGGTTCTCTGGCTCTATAGCAGCTCTGCTGTCCTGGTTCTCTGGCTCTAGAGCAGCTCTGCTGACCTGGTTCTCTGGCTCTATAACGGCTCTGCTGATCTTGTTCCTTGGCTCTACAGCAGCTTTGCTGACCTGGTTCTATGTCTCTACAGCAACTCTGCTGACCTGTTTCTCTCCCTCTAAAGCAGCTCTGCTGACCTGATTCTCTGGCTCTAGAGCAGCTCTGCTGGCCTGGTTCTCTGGCTCTAGAGGAGCTCTGCTGACCTGGTTCTCTGGCTCTTAAACAGCTCTGCTGACCTGGTTGTCTGGCTCTAGATCAGCACTGCTGACCTGGTTCTTAGGCACTATAGCAGCTCTGCTGACTTGGTTCTCTGGATCTACAATGGCTCTGCTGACATGGTTCTATGGCTCTAAAGCAGCTCTGCTGACCTGGTTCTCTGGCTCAAGTGCAGCTCTGCTGACTTGCTTCTTAGGCTATAGAGCAGCTCTGCTGACCTGGTTCTCTGAATCTACAACGGATCTGCTGACCTGGTTCTCTGGCTCTAAAGCAGCTCTGCTGACCTGGTTCTCTGCCTCTACAGCTGCTCTGATGAAATGGTTTCTCTGGTTCTACAACAGCTTTGCTGACCTGGTTCTCTGCCTCTAGAGCAGCTCTGCTGAACTGGTTCTTAGGCTTTACAGCAGCTCTGCTGACCTGGTACTCTGGTTCTAAGGCAGCTCTGCTGACCTGGTTCTCTGACTCTAAAGCAGCTCTGCTGTCCTGGTTCTCTGGCTCTAGAGCAGCTCTGCTGACCTGGTTCTCTGGCTCTATAACGGCTCTGCTGACCTTGTTCTCTGGCTCTACAGCAGCTCTGCTGACCTGGTTCTATGGCTCTACAGCAACTCTGCTGACCTGTTTCTCTCCCTCTAAAGCAGCTCTGCTGACCTGATTCTTTGGCTCTAGAGCAGCTCTGCTGACCTGGTTCTCTGGCTCTAGAGCAGCTCTGCTGAACTGGTTCTTAGGCTTTACAGCAGCTCTGCTGACCTGGTACTCTGGTTCTAAAGCAGCTCTGCTGACCTGGTTCTCTGGCTCTAAAGCAGCTCTGCTGTCCTGGTTCTCTGGCTCTAGAGCAGCTCTGCTGACATGGTTCTCTGGCTCTATAACGGCTCTGCTGACCTTGTTCTCTGGCTCTACAGCAGCTCTGCTGACCTGGTTCTATGACTCTAGAGCAGCTCTGCTGACCTGATTCTCTGGCTCTAGAGCAGCTCGGCTGACCTGGTTCTCTGGCTCTTAAGCAGCTCTGCTGACCTGGTTGTCTGGCTCTAGAGCAGCTCTGCTGACCTGGTTCTCTGGCTCTAGAGCGGCTCTGCTGATGTGGTTCTCTGGCTCTAGAGCAGCTCTGCTGACCTGGTTCTCTGGCTCTAGGGCAGCTCTGCTGACCTGGTTCTCTGGCTCTAAAGCAGCTCTGCTGACCTGATTCAATGGCTCTAAAGCAGCTCTGCTGACCTGGTTCTTAGGATCTAAAGCAGCTCTGCTGACCTGGTTCTCTGGCTCTAAAGCAGCTCTGCTGCCCTGGTTCTCTGGCTCTAGAGCAGCTCTGCTGACCTGGTTCTCTGGCTCTATAACGTCTCTGCTGACCTGGTTCTCTGGCTCTACAGCAGCTCTGCTGACCTGGTTCTATAGCTCTACAGCAACTTTGCTGACCTGTTTCTCTCCCCCGAAAGCAGCTCTGCTGACATTGTTCTCTGGAGCAGTTCTGCTGACCTGGTTCTTAGGCTGTAGAGCAGCTCTGCTGACCTGGTTCTCTGGCTCTAGAGCAGCTCTGCTGACCTGCTTCTCTCCCTCGAAAGCAGCTCTGCTGACCTGGTTCTCTGGCTCTATAACAGCTCTGCTGACCTTGTTCTCTGGCTCTACAGCAGATCTGCTGACCTGGTTCTATGGCTCTACAGCAACTCTGCTGACCTGTTTCTCTCCCTCTACAGCAGCTCTGCTGACCTGATTCTCTGGCTCTAGAGCAGCTCTGCTGACCTGGTTCTCAGGCTCTAGAGCAGCTCTGCTGAACTGGTTCTTAGGCTTTACAGCAGCTCTGCTGACCTGGTACTCTGGTTCTAAAGCGGCTCTGCTGACCTGGTTGTCTGGCTCTAAAGCAGCTCTGCTGTCCTGGTTCTCTGGCTCTAGAGCAGCTCTGCTGACATGGTTCTCTGGCTCTATAACGGCTCTGGCTCTAGAGCAGCTCTGCTGACCTGGTTCTCTGGCTCTAGGGCAGCTCTGCTGACCTGGTTCTCTGGCTCTAAAGCAGCTCTGCTGACCTGATTCAATGGCTCTAAAGCAGCTCTGCTGACCTGGTTCTTAGGATCTAAAGCAGCTCTGCTGACCTGGTTCTCTGGCTCTAAAGCAGCTCTGCTGTCCTGGTTCTCTGGCTCTAGAGCAGGTCTGCTGACCTGGTTCTCTGGCTCTATAACGTCTCTGCTGACCTGGTTCTCTGGCTCTACAGCAGCTCCGCTGACCTGGTTCTATAGCTCTACAGCAACTTTGCTGACCTGTTTCTCTCCCCCTAAAGCAGCTCTGCTGACATTGTTCTCTGGAGCAGCTCTGCTGACCTGGTTCTTAGGCTGTAGAGCAGCTCTGCTGACCTGGTTCTCTGGCTCTAGAGCAGCTCTGCTGACCTGCTTCTCTCCCTCGAAAGCAGCTCTGCTGACCTGGTTCTCTGGCTCTATAACGGCTCTGCTGACCTTGTTCTCTGGCTCTACAGCAGATCTGCTGACCTGGTTCTATGGCTCTACAGCAACTCTGCTGACCTGTTTCTCTCCCTCTACAGCAGCTCTGCTGACCTGATTCTCTGGCTCTAGAGCAGCTCTGCTGACCTGGTTCTCAGGCTCTAGAGCAGCTCTGCTGAACTGGTTCTTAGGCTTTACAGCAGCTCTGCTGACCTGGTACTCTGGTTCTAAAGCGGCTCTGCTGACCTGGTTCTCTGGCTCTAAAGCAGCTCTGCTGTCCTGGTTCTCTGGCTCTAGAGCAGCTCTGCTGACATGGTTCTCTGGCTCTATAACGGCTCTGCTGACCTTGTTCTCTGGCTCTACAGCAGCTCTGCTGACCTGGTTCTATGACTCTACAGCAACTCTGCTGACCTGTTTCTCTTCCTCTAAAGCAGCTCTGCTGACCTGATTCTCTGGCTCTAGAGCAACTCTGCTGACCTGATTCTCTGGCTCTAGAGCAGCTCGACTGACCTGGTTCTCTGGCTCTTAAGCAGCTCTGCTGACCTGGTTGTCTGGCTCTAGAGCAGCTCTGCTGACCTGGTTCTCTGGCTCTAGAGCAGCTCTGCTGACGTGGTTCTCTGGCTCTAGAGCAGCTCTGCTGGCCTGGTTCTCTGGCTCTAGGGCAGCTCTGCTGACCTGGTTCTCTGGCTCTAAAGCAGCTCTGCTGACCTGATTCAATGGCTCTAAAGCAGCTCTGCTGACCTGGTTCTTAGGATCTAAAGCAGCTCTGCTGACCTGGTTCTCTGGCTCTAAAGCAGCTCTGCTGTCCTGGTTCTCTGGCTCTAGAGCAGCTCTGCTGACCTGGTTCTCTGGCTATAAAGCAGCTCTGCTGACCTGGTTCTCTGGCTCTAGAGCAGCTCTGTTGACCTGGTTCTCTCCCTCTAAAGCAGCTCTGCTGACCTGGTTCTATAGCTGTAGAGCAACTTTGCTGACCTGTTTCTCTCCCCCTAAAACAGCTCTGCTGACATTGTTCTCTGGAGCAGCTCTGCTGACCTGGTTCTTAGGCTGTAGAGCAGCTCTGCTGACCTGCTTCTCTCCCTCGAAAGCAGCTCTGCTGACTTGGTTTCTCTGGCTCTACTACAGCTCTGCTGACCTGGTTCTCTGGCTCCACAGTAGCTCTGCTGACCTGGTTCTCTGGCTTTGAAGCATCTCTGCTGATCTGGTTCTATGGCTCTAGAGCAGCTCTGCTGACCTGGTTCTCTCCCTCTAAAGCAGTTCTGCTGACCTGGTTCTCTGGCTCTAAAGCAGCTCTGCTGACCTGGTTCTCTCCCTCTAAAGCGGATCTGCTGACCTGGTTTCTCTGGCTCTACAGCAGCTCTGTTGACCTGGTTCTCTGGCTCTAGAGCAGCTCTGCTGACCTGATTCTCTGGCTCTTAATCAGGTCTGCTGACCTGGTTCTCTGGCACGAGAGCAGCTCTTCTGACCTGGTTCTCTGGCTGTAAAGCAGCTCTGCTGACCTGGTTCTCTGGCTTTAGAGTAGCTCTTCTGACCTGGTTCTCTGGCTCTAGAGCAGCTCTGCTGACCTGCTTCTCTCCCTCTAAAGCAGCTCTGCTGACCTGGTTCTCTGGCTCTAAAGCAGCTCTGCTGAACTGGTTCTTAGGCTTTACAGCAGCTCTGCTGACCTGTTACTCTGGTTCTAAAGCAGCTCTGCTGACCTGGTTGTCTGGCTCTAAAGCAGCTCTGCTGTCCTGGTTCTCTGGCTCTAGAGCAGCTCTGCTGACATGGTTCTTTGGCTCTATAACGGCTCTGCTGACCTTGTTCTCTGATTCTACAGCAGCTCTGCTGACCTGGTTCTATGGCTCTACAGCAACTCTGCCGACCTGTTTCTCTCCCTCTAAAGCAGCTCTGCTGACCTGGTTCTCTGGCTCTAGAGCAGCTCTGCTGACCTGGTTCTCTGGCTCTAGAGCAGCTCTGCTGACCTGATTCTCTGGCTCTAAAGCAGCTCTGCTGACCTGATTATATGGCTCTAAAGCAGCTCTGCTGACCTGGTTCTTAGGCTCTAAAGCTGCTCTGCTGACCTGGTTCTCTGGCTCTATAGCAGCTCTGCTGTCCTGGTTCTTAGGCTGTAGAGCAGCTCTGCTGACCTGGTTCTCTGGCTCTAGAGCAGCTCTGCTGACCTGCTTCTCTCCCTCGAAAGCAGCTCTGCTGACTTGGTTTCTCTGGCTCTACTACAGCTCTGCTGACCTGGTTCTCTGGCTCCACAGTAGCTCTGCTGACCTGGTTCTCTGGCTTTGAAGCATCTCTGCTGATCTGGTTCTCTGGCTCTAGAGCAGCTCTGCTGACCTGGTTCTCTCCCTCTAAAGCAGTTCTGCTGACCTGGTTCTCTGGCTTTAGAGTATCTCTTCTGACCTGGTTCTCTGGCTCTAGAGCAGCTCTGCTGACCTGCTTCTCTCCCTCTAAAGCAGCTCTGCTGACCTGGTTCTCTGGCTCTAAAGCAGCTCTGCTGAACTGGTTCTTAGGCTTTACAGCAGTTCTGCTGACCTGTTACTCTGGTTCTAAAGCAGCTCTGCTGACCTGGTTGTCTGGCTCTAAAGCAGCTCTGCTGTCCTGGTTCTCTGGCTCTAGAGCAGATCTGCTGACCTGGTTCTTTGGCTCTATAACGGCTCTGCTGACCTTGTTCTCTGGTTCTGCAGCAGCTCTGCTGACCAGGTTCTATGGCTCCACAGCAACTCTGCCGACCTGTTTCTCTCCCTCTAAAGCGGCTCTGCTGACGTGGTTCTCTGGCTCTAGAGCAGCTCTGCTGACCTGGTTCTCTGGCTCTAGAGCAGCTCTGCTGACCTAGTTCTCTGGCTCTAGAGCGGCTCTGCTGACGTGGTTCTCTGGCTCTAGAGCAGCTCTGCTGACCTGGTTCTCTGGCTCTAGGGCAGCTCTGCTGACCTGGTTCTCTGGCTCTAAAGCAGCTCTGCTGACCTGATTCAATGGCTCTAAAGCAGCTCTGCTGACCTGGTTCTTAGGATCTAAAGCAGCTCTGCTGACCTGGTTCTCTGGCTCTAAAGCAGCTCTGCTGACCTGGTTCTCTGGCTCTATAACGTCTCTGCTGACCTGGTTCTCTGGCTCTACAGCAGCTCTGCTGACCTGGTTCTATAGCTCTACAGCAACTTTGCTGACCTGTTTCTCTCCCCCTAAATCAGCTCTGCTGACATTGTTCTCTGGAGCAGCTCTGCTGACCTGGTTCTTAGGCTGTAGAGCAGCTCTGCTGACCTGGATCTCTGGCTCTAGAGCAGCTCTGCTGACCTGCTTCTCTCCCTCGAAAACAGCTCTGCTGACTTGGTTTCTCTGGCTCTACTACAGCTCTGCTGCCCTGGTTCTCTGGCTCCACAGTAGCTCTGCTGACCTGGTTCTCTGGCTCTAGAGCGGCTCTGCTGACGTGGTTCTCTGGCTCTAGAGCAGCTCTGCTGACCTGGTTCTCTGGCTCTAGGGCAGCTCTGCTGACCTGGTTCTCTGGCTCTAAAGCAGCTCTGCTGACCTGATTCAATGGCTCTAAAGCAGCTCTGCTGACCTGGTTCTCTGGCTCTAGAGCGGCTCTGCTGACGTGGTTCTCTGGCTCTAGAACAGCTCTGCTGACCTGGTTCTCTGGCTCTAGGGCAGCTCTGCTGACCTGGTTCTCTGGCTCTAAAGCAGCTCTGCTGACCTGATTCAATGGCTCTAAAGCAGCTCTGCTGACCTGGTTCTTAGGATCTAAAGCAGCTCTGCTGACCTGGTTCTCTGGCTCTAAAGCAGCTCTGCTGTCCTGGTTCTCTGGCTCTAGAGCAGCTCTGCTGTCCTGGTTCTCTGGATCTAAAGCAGCTCTGCTGACCTGGTTCTCTGGCTCTAAAGCAGCTCTGCTGTCCTGGTTCTCTGGATCTAGAGCAGCTCTGCTGACCTGGTTCTCTGGCTCTATAACGTCTCTGCTGACCTGGTTCTCTGGCTCTACAGCAGCTCTGCTGACCTGGTTCTATAGCTCTACAGCAACTTTGCTGACCTGCTTCTCTCCTCCTAAAGCAGCTCTGCTGACATTGTTTTCTGGAGCAGCTCTGCTGACCTGGTTCTTAGGCTGTAGAGCAGCTCTGCTGACCTGGTTCTCTGGCTCTAGAGCAGCTCTGCTGACCTGCTTCTCTCCCTCGAAAGCAGCTCTGCTGACTTGGATTCTCTAGCTCTACTACAGCTCTGCTGACCTGGTTCTCTGGCTCCACAGTAGCTCTGCTGACCTGGTTCTCTGGCTTTGAAGCATCTCTGCTGATCTGGTTCTCTGGCTCTAGAGCAGCTCTGCTGGCCTGGTTCTCTCCCTCTAAAGCAGTTCTGCTGACCTGGTTCTCTGGCTCTAAAGCAGCTCTGCTGACCTGGTTCTCTCCCTCTAAAGCAGATCTGCTGACCTGGTTTCTCTGGCTCTACAGCAGCTCTGTTGACCTGGTTCTCTGGCTCTAGAGCAGCTCTGCTGACCTGGTTCTTAGGCTCTAGAGGAGCTCTGCTGACCTGATTCTCTGGCTCTTAATCAGGTCTGCTGACCTGGTTCTCTGGCACGAGAGCAGCTCTGCTGACCTGGTTCTCTGGCTCTAAAGTAGCTCTGCTGACCTGGTTCTCTGGCTTTAGAGTAGCTCTTCTGACCTGGTTCTCTGGCTCTAGAGCAGCTCTGCTGACCTGCTTCTCTCCCTCTAAAGCAGCTCTGCTGACCTAGTTCTCAGGCTCTAAAGCAGCTCTGCTGAACTGGTTCTTAGGTTTTACAGCAGCTCTGCTGACCTGTTACTCTGGTTCTAAAGCAGCTCTGCTGACCTGGTTGTCTGGCTCTAAAGCAGCTCTGCTGTCCTGGTTCTCTGGCTCTAGAGCAGCTCTGCTGACCTGGTTCTTTGGCTCTATAACGGCTCTGCTGACCTTGTTCTCTGGTTCTACAGCAGCTCTGCTGACCTGGTTCTATGGCTCTACAGCAACTCTGCCAACCTGTTTCTCTCCCTCTAAAGCAGCTCTGCTGACCTGGTTCTCTGGCTCTAGAGCAGCTCTGCTGACCTGATTCTCTGGCTCTAAAGCAGCTCTGCTGACCTGATTATATGGCTCTAAAGCAGCTCTGCTGACCTGGTTCTTAGGCTCTAAAGCTGCTCTGCTGACCTGGTTCTCTGGCTCTAGAGCAGCTCTGCTGACCTGGTTCTCTGGCTCTATAACGGCTCTGCTGATCTTGTTCCTTGGCTCTACAGCAGCTTTGCTGACCTGGTTCTATGTCTCTACAGCAACTCTGCTGACCTGTTTCTCTCCCTCTAAAGCTGCTCTGCTGACCTGGTTCTCTGGCTCTAGAGCAGCTCTGCTGACCTGGTTCTCTGGCTCTATAACGGCTCTGCTGATCTTGTTCCTTGGCTCTACAGCAGCTTTGCTGACCTGGTTCTATGTCTCTACAGCAACTCTGCTGACCTGTTTCTCTCCCTCTAAAGCAGCTCTGCTGACCTGATTCTCTGGCTCTAGAGCAGCTCGGCTGACCTGGTTCTCTGGCTCTTAAGCAGCTCTGCTGACCTGGTTGTCTGGCTCTAGAGCAGCTCTGCTGACCTGGTTCTCTGGCTCTAGAGCGGCTCTGCTGATGTGGTTCTCTGGCTCTAGAGCAGCTCTGCTGACCTGGTTCTCTGGCTCTTGGGCAGCTCTGCTGACCTGGTTCTCTGGCTCTAAAGCAGCCCTGCTGACCTGATTCAATGGCTCTAAAGCAGCTCTGCTGACCTGGTTCTCTGGCTCTAGAGCAGCTCTGCTGACCTGCTTCTCTCCCTCGAAAGCAGCTCTGCTGACTTGGTTTCTCTGGCTCTACTACAGCTCTGCTGACCTGGTTCTCTGGCTCCACAGTAGCTCTGCTGACCTGGTTCTCTGGCTTTAAAGCATCTCTGCTGATCTGGTTCTCTGGCTCTAGAGCAGCTCTGCTGGCCTGGTTCTCTCCCTCTAAAGCAGTTCTGCTGACCTGGTTCTCTGGCTCTAAAGCAGCTCTGCTGACCTGGTTCTCTCCCTCTAAAGCAGATCTGCTGACCTGGTTTCTCTGGCTCTACAGCAGCTCTGTTGACCTGGTTCTCTGGCTCTAGAGCAGCTCTGCTGACCTGGTTCTTAGGCTCTAGAGGAGCTCTGCTGACCTGATTCTCTGGCTCTTAATCAGGTCTGCTGACCTGGTTCTCTGGCACGAGAGCAGCTCTGCTGACCTGGTTCTCTGGCTCTAAAGTAGCTCTGCTGACCTGGTTCTCTGGCTTTAGAGTAGGTCTTCTGACCTGGTTCTCTGGCTCTAGAGCAGCTCTGCTGACCTGCTTCTCTCCCTCTAAAGCAGCTCTGCTGACCTAGTTCTCAGGCTCTAAAGCAGCTCTGCTGAACTGGTTCTTAGGCTTTACAGCAGCTCTGCTGACCTGTTACTCTGGTTCTAAAGCAGCTCTGCTGACCTGGTTGTCTGGCTCTAAAGCAGCTCTGCTGTCCTGGTTCTCTGGCTCTAGAGCAGCTCTGCTGACCTGGTTCTTTGGCTCTATAACGGCTCTGCTGACCTTGTTCTCTGGTTCTACAGCAGCTCTGCTGACCTGGTTCTATGGCTCTACAGCAACTCTGCCAACCTGTTTCTCTCCCTCTAAAGCAGCTCTGCTGACCTGGTTCTCTGGCTCTAGAGCAGCTCTGCTGACCTGATTCTCTGGCTCTAAAGCAGCTCTGCTGACCTGATTATATGGCTCTAAAGCAGCTCTGCTGACCTGGTTCTTAGGCTCTAAAGCTGCTCTGCTGACCTGGTTCTCTGGCTCTAGAGCAGCTCTGCTGACCTGGTTCTCTGGCTCTATAACGGCTCTGCTGATCTTGTTCCTTGGCTCTACAGCAGCTTTGCTGACCTGGTTCTATGTCTCTACAGCAACTCTGCTGACCTGTTTCTCTCCCTCTAAAGCTGCTCTGCTGACCTGGTTCTCTGGCTCTAGAGCAGCTCTGCTGACCTGGTTCTCTGGCTCTATAACGGCTCTGCTGATCTTGTTCCTTGGCTCTACAGCAGCTTTGCTGACCTGGTTCTATGTCTCTACAGCAACTCTGCTGACCTGTTTCTCTCCCTCTAAAGCAGCTCTGCTGACCTGATTCTCTGGCTCTAGAGCAGCTCGGCTGACCTGGTTCTCTGGCTCTTAAGCAGCTCTGCTGACCTGGTTGTCTGGCTCTAGAGCAGCTCTGCTGACCTGGTTCTCTGGCTCTAGAGCGGCTCTGCTGATGTGGTTCTCTGGCTCTAGAGCAGCTCTGCTGACCTGGTTCTCTGGCTCTAGGGCAGCTCTGCTGACCTGGTTCTCTGGCTCTAAAGCAGCCCTGCTGACCTGATTCAATGGCTCTAAAGCAGCTCTGCTGACCTGGTTCTTAGGATCTAAAGCAGCTCTGCTGACCTGGTTCTCTGGCTCTAAAGCAGCTCTGCTGTCCTGGTTCTCTGGATCTAGAGCAGCTCTGCTGACCTGGTTCTCTGGCTCTATAACGTCTCTGCTGACCTGGTTCACTGGCTCTACAGCAGCTCTGCTGACCTGGTTCTATAGCTCTACAGCAACTTTGCTGACCTGTTTCTCTCCCCCTAAAGCAGCTCTGCTGACATTGTTCTCTGGAGCAGCTCTGCTGACCTGGTTCTTAGGCTGTAGAGCAGCTCTGCTGACCTGGTTCTCTGGCTCTAGAGCAGCTCTGCTGACCTGCTTCTCTCCCTCGAAAGCAGCTCTGCTGACTTGGTTTCTCTGGCTCTACTACAGCTCTGCTGACCTGGTTCTCTGGCTCCACAGTAGCTCTGCTGACCTGGTTCTCTGGCTTTGAAGCATCTCTGCTGATCTGGTTCTCTGGCTCTAGAGCAGCTCTGCAGACCTGGTTCTCTCCCTCTAAAGCAGTTCTGCTGACCTGGTTCTCTGGCTCTAAAGCAGCTCTGCTGACCTGGTTCTCTCCCTCTAAAGCAGATCTGCTGACCTGGTTTCTCTGGCTCTACAGCAGCTCTGTTGACCTGGTTCTCTGGCTCTAGAGCAGCTCTGCTGACCTGGTTCTTAGGCTCTAGAGGAGCTCTGCTGACCTCATTCTCTGGCTCTTAATCAGGTCTGCTGACCTGGTTCTCTGGCTCTAGAGCAGCTCTGCTGACCTGGTTCTCTGGCTCTAAAGCAGCTCTGCTGACCTGGTTCGCTGGCTTTAGAGTAGCTCTTCTGACCTGGTTCTCTGGCTCTAGAGCAGCTCTGCTGACCTGCTTCTCTCCCTCTAAAGCAGCTCTGCTGACCTGGTTGTCTGGCTCTAGAGCAGCTCTGCTGACCTAGTTCTCTGGCTCTAGAGCGGCTCTGCTGACGTGTTTCTCTGGCTCTAGAGCAGCTCTGCTGACCTGGTTCTCTGGCTCTAGGGCAGCTCTGCTGACCTGGTTCTCTGGCTCTAAAGCAGCTCTGCTGACCTGATTCAATGGCTCTAAAGCAGCTCTGCTGACCTGGTTCTTAGGATCTAAAGCAGCTCTGCTGACCTGGTTCTCTGGCTCTAAAGCAGCTCTGCTGTCCTTGTTCTCTGGCTCTAGAGCAGCTCTGCTGACCTGGTTCTCTGGCTCTATAACGTCTCTGCTGACCTGGTTCTCTGGCTCTACAGCAGCTCTGCTGACCTGGTTCTATAGCTCTACAGCAACTTTGCCGACCTGTTTCTCTCCCCCTAAAGCAGCTCTGCTGATATTGTTCTCTGGAGCAGCTCTGCTGACCTGGTTCTTAGGCTGTAGAGCAGCTCTGCTTACCTGGTTCTCTGGCTGTAGAGCAGCTCTGCTGACCTGCTTCTCTCCCTCGAAAACAGCTCTGCTGACTTGGTTTCTCTGGCTCTACTACAGCTCTGCTGACCTGGTTCTCTGGCTCCACAGTAGCTCTGCTGACCTGGTTCTCTGGCTCTAGAGCGGCTCTGCTGACGTGGTTCTCTGGCTCTAGAGCAGCTCTGCTGACCTGGTTCTCTGGCTCTAGGGCAGCTCTGCTGACCTGGTTCTCTGGCTCTAAAGCAGCTCTGCTGACCTGATTCAATGGCTCTAAAGCAGCTCTGCTGACCTGGTTCTTAGGATCTAAAGCAGCTCTGCTGACCTGGTTCTCTGGCTCTAGAGCGGCTCTGCTGACGTGGTTCTCTGGCTCTAGAACAGCTCTGCTGACCTGGTTCTCTGGCTCTAGGGCAGCTCTGCTGACCTGGTTCTCTGGCTCTAAAGCAGCTCTGCTGACCTGATTCAATGGCTCTAAAGCAGCTCTGCTGACCTGGTTCTATAGCTCTACAGCAACTTTGCTGACCTGTTTCTCTCCCCCTAAAGCAGCTCTGCTGACATTGTTCTCTGGAGCAGCTCTGCTGACCTGGTTCTTAGGCTGTAGAGCAGCTCTGCTGACCTGGTTCTCTGGCTCTAGAGCAGCTCTGCTGACCTGCTTCTCTCCCTCGAAAGCAGCTCTGCTGACTTGGTTTCTCTGGCTCTACTACAGCTCTGCTGACCTGGTTCTCTGGCTCCACAGTAGCTCTGCTGACCTGGTTCTCTGGCTTTGAAGCATCTCTGCTGATCTGGTTCTCTGGCTCTAGAGCAGCTCTGCAGACCTGGTTCTCTCCCTCTAAAGCAGTTCTGCTGACCTGGTTCTCTGGCTCTAAAGCAGCTCTGCTGACCTGGTTCTCTCCCTCTAAAGCAGATCTGCTGACCTGGTTTCTCTGGCTCTACAGCAGCTCTGTTGACCTGGTTCTCTGGCTCTAGAGCAGCTCTGCTGACCTGGTTCTTAGGCTCTAGAGGAGCTCTGCTGACCTCATTCTCTGGCTCTTAATCAGGTCTGCTGACCTGGTTCTCTGGCTCTAGAGCAGCTCTGCTGACCTGGTTCTCTGGCTCTAAAGCAGCTCTGCTGACCTGGTTCTCTGGCTTTAGAGTAGCTCTTCTGACCTGGTTCTCTGGCTCTAGAGCAGCTCTGCTGACCTGCTTCTCTCCCTCTAAAGCAGCTCTGCTGACCTGGTTGTCTGGCTCTAGAGCAGCTCTGCTGACCTAGTTCTCTGGCTCTAGAGCGGCTCTGCTGACGTGTTTCTCTGGCTCTAGAGCAGCTCTGCTGACCTGGTTCTCTGGCTCTAGGGCAGCTCTGCTGACCTGGTTCTCTGGCTCTAAAGCAGCTCTGCTGACCTGATTCAATGGCTCTAAAGCAGCTCTGCTGACCTGGTTCTTAGGATCTAAAGCAGCTCTGCTGACCTGGTTCTCTGGCTCTAAAGCAGCTCTGCTGTCCTTGTTCTCTGGCTCTAGAGCAGCTCTGCTGACCTGGTTCTCTGGCTCTATAACGTCTCTGCTGACCTGGTTCTCTGGCTCTACAGCAGCTCTGCTGACCTGGTTCTATAGCTCTACAGCAACTTTGCCGACCTGTTTCTCTCCCCCTAAAGCAGCTCTGCTGATATTGTTCTCTGGAGCAGCTCTGCTGACCTGGTTCTTAGGCTGTAGAGCAGCTCTGCTTACCTGGTTCTCTGGCTGTAGAGCAGCTCTGCTGACCTGCTTCTCTCCCTCGAAAACAGCTCTGCTGACTTGGTTACTCTGGCTCTACTACAGCTCTGCTGACCTGGTTCTCTGGCTCCACAGTAGCTCTGCTGACCTGGTTCTCTGGCTCTAGAGCGGCTCTGCTGACGTGGTTCTCTGGCTCTAGAGCAGCTCTGCTGACCTGGTTCTCTGGCTCTAGGGCAGCTCTGCTGACCTGGTTCTCTGGCTCTAAAGCAGCTCTGCTGACCTGATTCAATGGCTCTAAAGCAGCTCTGCTGACCTGGTTCTTAGGATCTAAAGCAGCTCTGCTGACCTGGTTCTCTGGCTCTAGAGCGGCTCTGCTGACGTGGTTCTCTGGCTCTAGAACAGCTCTGCTGACCTGGTTCTCTGGCTCTAGGGCAGCTCTGCTGACCTGGTTCTCTGGCTCTAAAGCAGCTCTGCTGACCTGATTCAATGGCTCTAAAGCAGCTCTGCTGACCTGGTTCTTAGGATCTAAAGCAGCTCTGCTGACCTGGTTCTCTGGCTCTAAAGCAGCTCTGCTGTCCTGGTTCTCTGGCTCTAGAGCAGCTCTGCTGACCTGGTTCTCTGGCTCTATAACGTCTCTGCTGACCTGGTTCTCTGGCTCTACAGCAGCTCTGCTGACCTGGTTCTATAGCTCTACAGCAACTTTGCTGACCTGTTTCTCTCCCCTTAAAGCAGCTCTGCTGACATTGTTTTCTGGAGCAGCTCTGCTGACCTGGTTCTTAGGCTGTAGAGCAGCTCTGCTGACCTGGTTCTCTGGCTCTAGAGAAGCTCTGCTGACCTGCTTCTCTCCCTCGAAAGCAGCTCTGCTGACTTGGTTTCTCTGGCTCTACTACAGCTCTGCTGACCTGGTTCTCTGGCTCCACAGTAGCTCTGCTGACCTGGTTCTCTGGCTTTGAAGCATCTCTGCTGATCTGGTTCTCTGGCTCTAGAGCAGCTTTGCTGACCTGGTTCTCTCCCTCTAAAGCAGTTCTGCTGACCTGGTTCTCTGGCTCTAAAGCAGCTCTGCTGACCTGGTTCTCTCCCTCTAAAGCAGATCTGCTGACCTGGTTTCTCTGGCTCTACAGCAGCTCTGTTGACCTGGTTCTCTGGCTCTATAGCAGCTCTGCTGACCTGGTTCTTAGGCTCTAGAGGAGCTCTGCTGACCTGATTCTCTGGCTCTTAATCAGGTCTGCTGACCTGGTTCTCTGGCACGAGAGCAGCTCTGCTGACCTGGTTCTCTGGCTCTAAAGCAGCTCTGCTGACCTGGTTCTCTGGCTTTAGAGTAGCTCTTCTGACCTGGTTCTCTGGCTCTAGAGCAGCTCTGCTGACCTGCTTCTCTCCCTCTAAAGCAGCTCTGCTGACCTGGTTCTCTGGCTCTAAAGCAGCTCTGCTGAACTGGTTCTTAGGCTTTACAGCAGCTCTGCTGACCTGTTACTCTGGTTCTAAAGCAGCTCTGCTGACCTGGTTGTCTGGCTCTAAAGCAGCTCTGCTGTCCTGGTTCTCTGGCTCTAGAGCAGCTCTGCTGACCTGGTTCTTTGGCTCTATAACAGCTCTGCTGACCTTGTTCTCTGGTTCTACAGCAGCTCTGCTGACCTGGTTCTATGGCTCTACAGCAACTCTGCCAACCTGTTTCTCTCCCTCTAAAGCAGCTCTGCTGACCTGGTTCTCTGGCTCTAGAGCAGCTCTGCTGACCTGATTCTCTGGCTCTAAAGCAGCTCTGCTGACCTGATTATATGGCTCTAAAGCAGCTCTGCTGACCTGGTTCTTAGGCTCTAAAGCTGCTCTGCTGACCTGGTTCTCTGGCTCTAGAGCAGCTCTGCTGACCTGGTTCTCTGGCTCTATAACGGCTCTGCTGATCTTGTTCCTTGGCTCTACAGCAGCTTTGCTGACCTGGTTCTATGTCTCTACAGCAACTCTGCTGACCTGTTTCTCTTCCTCTAAAGCAGCTCTGCTGACCTGATTCTCTGGCTCTAGAGCAGCTCGGCTGACCTGGTTCTCTGGCTCTTAAGCAGCTCTGCTGACCTGGTTGTCTGGCTCTAGAGCAGCTCTGCTGACCTGGTTCTCTGGCTCTAGAGCTGCTCTGCTGACCTTGTTCTCTGGCTCTAGAGCAGCTCTGCTGACCTGGTTCTCTGGCTCTAGGGCAGCTCTGCTGACCTGGTTCTCTGGCTCTAAAGCAGCCCTGCTGGCCTGATTCAATGGCTCTAAAGCAGCTCAGCTGACCTGGTTCTTAGGATCTAAAGCAGCTCTGCTGACCTGGTTCTCTGGCTCTAAAGCAGCTCTGCTGTCCTGGTTCTCTGGCTCTAGAGCAGCTCTGCTGACCTGGTTCTCTGGCTCTATAACGTCTCTGCTGACCTGGTTCTCTGGCTCTACAGCAGCTCTGCTGACCTGGTTCTATAGCTCTACAGCAGTTTTGCTGACCTGTTTCTCTCCCCCTAAATCAGCTCTGCTGACATTGTTCTCTGGAGCAGCTCTGCTGACCTGGTTCTTAGGCTGTAGAGCAGCTCTGCTGACCTGGTTCTCTGGCTCTAGAGCAGCTCTGCTGACCTGCTTCTCTCCCTCGAAAGCAGCTCTGCTGACTTGGTTTCTCTGGCTCTATTACAGCTCTGCTGACCTGGTTCTCTGGCTCCACAGTAGCTCTGCTGACCTGGTTCTCTGGCTCTAGAGCGGCTTTGCTGACGTGGTTCTCTGGCTCTAGAGCAGCTCTGCTGACCTGGTTCTCTGGCTCTAGGGCAGCTCTGCTGACCTGGTTCTCTGGCTCTAAAGCAGCTCTGCTGACCTGGTTCTTAGGATCTAAAGCAGCTCTGCTGACCTGGTTCTCTGGCTCTAGAGCGGCTCTGCTGACGTGGTTCTCTGGCTCTAGAGCAGCTCTGCTGACCTGGTTCTCTGGCTCTAGGGCAGCTCTGCTGACCTGGTTCTCGGGCTCTAAAGTAGCTCTGCTGACCTGATTCAATGGCTCTAAAGCAGCTCTGCTGACCTGGTTCTCTGGCTCTATAGCAGCTCTGCTGTCCTGGTTCTTTGGCTATAGAGCAGCTCTGCTGACCTCATTCTCTGGTTCTTAATCAGGTCTGCTGACCTGGTTCTCTGGCTCTAGAGCAGCTCTGCTGACCTGGTTCTCTGGCTCTAAAGCAGCTCTGCTGACCTGGTTCTCTGGCTTTAGAGTAGCTCTTCTGACCTGGTTCTCTGGCTCTAGAGCAGCTCTGCTGACCTGCTTCTCTCCCTCTAAAGCAGCTCTGCTGACCTGGTTCTCGGGCTCTAAAGCAGCTCTGCTGACCTGATTCAATGGCTCTAAAGCAGCTCTGCTGACCTGGGTCTCTGGCTCTATAGCAGCTCTGCTGTCCTGGTTCTTTGGCTCTAGAGCAGCTCTGCTGACCTCATTCTCTGGCTCTTAATCAGGTCTGCTGACCTGGTTCTCTGGCTCTAGAGCAGCTCTGCTGACCTGGTTCTCTGGCTCTAAAGCAGCTCTGCTGACCTGGTTCTCTGGCTTTAGAGTAGCTCTTCTGACCTGGTTCTCTGGCTCTAGAGCAGCTCTGCTGACCTGCTTCTCTCCCTCTAAAGCACCTCTGCTGACCTGGTTTCTCTGGCTCTACAGCAGCTCTGTTGACCTGGTTCTCTGGCTCTAGAGCAGCTCTGCTGACCTGGTTCTTAGGCTCTAGAGGAGCTCTGCTGACCTCATTCTCTGGCTCTTAATCAGGTCTGCTGACCTGGTTCTCTGGCTCTAGAGCAGCTCTGCTGACCTGGTTCTCTGGCTCTAAAGTAGCTCTGCTGACCTGGTTCTCTGGCTTTAGAGTAGCTCTTCTGACCTGGTTCTCTGGCTCTAGAGCAGCTCTGCTGACCTGCTTCTCTCCCTCTAAAGCAGCTCTGCTGACCTGGTTCTCTGGCTCTAAAGCAGCTCTGCTGAACTGGTTCTTAGGCTTTACAGCAGCTCTGCTGACCTGTTACTCTGGTTCCAAAGCAGCTCTGCTGACCCGGTTGTCTGGCTCTAAAGCAGCTCTGCTGTCCTGGTTCTCTGGCTCTAGAGCAGCTCTGCTGACCTGGTTCTTTGGCTCTATAACGGCTCTGCTGACCTTGTTCTCTGGTTCTACAGCAGCTCTGCTGACCAGGTTTTATGGCTCCACAGCAACTCTGCTGACCTGTTTCTCTCCCTCTAAAGCGGCTCTGCTGATGTGGTTCTCTGGCTCTAGAGCAGCTCTGCTGACCTGGTTGTCTGGCTCTAGAGCAGCTCTGCTGACCTAGTTCTCTGGCTCTAGAGCGGCTCTGCTGACGTGGTTCTCTGGCTCTAGAGCAGCTCTGCTGACCTGGTTCTCTGGCTCTAGGGCAGCTCTGCTGACCTGGTTCTCTGGCTCTAAAGCAGCTCTGCTGACCTGATTCAATGGCTCTAAAGCAGCTCTGCTGACCTGGTTCTTAGGATCTAAAGCAGCTCTGCTGACCTGGTTCTCTGGCTCTAAAGCAGCTCTGCTGTCCTTGTTCTCTGGCTCTAGAGCAGCTCTGCTGACCTGGTTCTCTGGCTCTATAACGTCTCTGCTGACCTGGTTCTCTGGCTCTACAGCAGCTCTGCGGACCTGGTTCTATAGCTCTACAGCAACTTTGCTGACCTGTTTCTCTCCCCCTAAAGCAGCTCTGCTGACATTGTTCTCTGGAGCAGCTCTGCTGACCTGGTTCTTAGGCTGTAGAGCAGCTCTGCTTACCTGGTTCTCTGGCTGTAGAGCAGCTCTGCTGACCTGCTTCTCTCCCTCGAAAACAGCTCTGCTGACTTGGTTTCTCTGGCTCTACTACAGCTCTGCTGACCTGGTTCTCTGGCTCCACAGTAGCTCTGCTGACCTGGTTCTCTGGCTCTAGAGCGGCTCTGCTGACGTGGTTCTCTGGCTCTAGAGCAGCTCTGCTGACCTGGTTCTCTGGCTCTAGGGCAGATCTGCTGACCTGGTTCTCTGGCTCTAAAGCAGCTCTGCTGACCTGATTCAATGGCTCTAAAGCAGCTCTGCTGACCTGGTTCTTAGGATCTAAAGCAGCTCTGCTGACCTGGTTCTCTGGCTCTAGAGCGGCTCTGCTGACGTGGTTCTCTGGCTCTAGAACAGCTCTGCTGACCTGGTTCTCTGGCTCTAGGGCAGCTCTGCTGACCTGGTTCTCTGGCTCTAAAGCAGCTCTGCTGACCTGATTCAATGGCTCTAAAGCAGCTCTGCTGACCTGGTTCTTAGGATCTAAAGCAGCTCTGCTGACCTGGTTCTCTGGCTCTAAAGCAGCTCTGCTGTCCTGGTTCTCTGGCTCTAGAGCATCTCTGCTGACCTGGTTCTCTGGCTCTATAACGTCTCTGCTGACCTGGTTCTCTGGCTCTACAGCAGCTCTGCTGACCTGGTTCTATAGCTCTACAGCAACTTTGCTGACCTGTTTCTCTCCCCCTAAAGCAGCTCTGCTGACATTGTTTTCTGGAGCAGCTCTGCTGACCTGGTTCTTAGGCTGTAGAGCAGCTCTGCTGACCTGGTTCTCTGGCTCTAGAGCAGCTCTGCTGACCTGCTTCTCTCCCTCGAAAGCAGCTCTGCTGACTTGGTTTCTCTGGCTCTACTACAGCTCTGCTGACCTGGTTCTCTGGCTCCACAGTAGCTCTGCTGACCTGGTTCTCTGGCTTTGAAGCATCTCTGCTGATCTGGTTCTCTGGCTCTAGAGCAGCTCTGCTGACCTGGTTCTCTCCCTCTAAAGCAGTTCTGCTGACCTGGTTCTCTGGCTCTAAAGCAGCTCTGCTGACCTGGTTCTCTCCCTCTAAAGCAGTTCTGCTGACCTGGTTCTCTGGCTCTAGAGCAGCTCTGCTGACCTAGTTCTCTGGCTCTAGAGCGGCTCTGCTGACGTGTTTCTCTGGCTCTAGAGCAGCTCTGCTGACCTGGTTCTCTGGCTCTAGGGCAGCTCTGCTGACCTGGTTCTCTGGCTCTAAAGCAGCTCTGCTGACCTGATTCAATGGCTCTAAAGCAGCTCTGCTGACCTGGTTCTTAGGATCTAAAGCAGCTCTGCTGACCTGGTTCTCTGGCTCTAAAGCAGCTCTGCTGTCCTTGTTCTCTGGCTCTAGAGCAGCTCTGCTGACCTGGTTCTCTGGCTCTATAACGTCTCTGCTGACCTGGTTCTCTGGCTCTACAGCAGCTCTGCTGACCTGGTTCTATAGCTCTACAGCAACTTTGCTGACCTGTTTCTCTCCCCCTAAAGCAGCTCTGCTGATATTGTTCTCTGGAGCAGCTCTGCTGACCTGGTTCTTAGGCTGTAGAGCAGCTCTGCTTACCTGGTTCTCTGGCTGTAGAGCAGCTCTGCTGACCTGCTTCTCTCCCTCGAAAACAGCTCTGCTGACTTGGTTTCTCTGGCTCTACTACAGCTCTGCTGACCTGGTTCTCTGGCTCCACAGTAGCTCTGCTGACCTGGTTCTCTGGCTCTAGAGCGGCTCTGCTGACGTGGTTCTCTGGCTCTAGAGCAGCTCTGCTGACCTGGTTCTCTGGCTCTAGGGCAGCTCTGCTGACCTGGTTCTCTGGCTCTAAAGCAGCTCTGCTGACCTGATTCAATGGCTCTAAAGCAGCTCTGCTGACCTGGTTCTTAGGATCTAAAGCAGCTCTGCTGACCTGGTTCTCTGGCTCTAGAGCGGCTTTGCTGACGTGGTTCTCTGGCTCTAGAACAGCTCTGCTGACCTGGTTCTCTGGCTCTAGGGCAGCTCTGCTGACCTGGTTCTCTGGCTCTAAAGCAGCTCTGCTGACCTGATTCAATGGCTCTAAAGCAGCTCTGCTGACCTGGTTCTTAGGATCTAAAGCAGCTCTGCTGACCTGGTTCTCTGGCTCTAAAGCAGCTCTGCTGTCCTGGTTCTCTGGCTCTAGAGCAGCTCTGCTGACCTGGTTCTCTGGCTCTATAACGTCTCTGCTGACCTGGTTCTCTGGCTCTACAGCAGCTCTGCTGACCTGGTTCTATAGCTCTACAGCAACTTTGCTGACCTGTTTCTCTCCCCTTAAAGCAGCTCTGCTGACATTGTTTTCTGGAGCAGCTCTGCTGACCTGGTTCTTAGGCTGTAGAGCAGCTCTGCTGACCTGGTTCTCTGGCTCTAGAGAAGCTCTGCTGACCTGCTTCTCTCCCTCGAAAGCAGCTCTGCTGACTTGGTTTCTCTGGCTCTACTACAGCTCTGCTGACCTGGTTCTCTGGCTCCACAGTAGCTCTGCTGACCTGGTTCTCTGGCTTTGAAGCATCTCTGCTGATCTGGTTCTCTGGCTCTAGAGCAGCTTTGCTGACCTGGTTCTCTCCCTCTAAAGCAGTTCTGCTGACCTGGTTCTCTGGCTCTAAAGCAGCTCTGCTGACCTGGTTCTCTCCCTCTAAAGCAGATCTGCTGACCTGGTTTCTCTGGCTCTACAGCAGCTCTGTTGACCTGGTTCTCTGGCTCTAGAGCAGCTCTGCTGACCTGGTTCTTAGGCTCTAGAGGAGCTCTGCTGACCTGATTCTCTGGCTCTTAATCAGGTCTGCTGACCTGGTTCTCTGGCACGAGAGCAGCTCTGCTGACCTGGTTCTCTGGCTCTAAAGCAGCTCTGCTGACCTGGTTCTCTGGCTTTAGAGTAGCTCTTCTGACCTGGTTCTCTGGCTCTAGAGCAGCTCTGCTGACCTGCTTCTCTCCCTCTAAAGCAGCTCTGCTGACCTGGTTCTCTGGCTCTAAAGCAGCTCTGCTGAACTGGTTCTTAGGCTTTACAGCAGCTCTGCTGACCTGTTACTCTGGTTCTAAAGCAGCTCTGCTGACCTGGTTGTCTGGCTCTAAAGCAGCTCTGCTGTCCTGGTTCTCTGGCTCTAGAGCAGCTCTGCTGACCTGGTTCTTTGGCTCTATAACGGCTCTGCTGACCTTGTTCTCTGGTTCTACAGCAGCTCTGCTGACCTGGTTCTATGGCTCTACAGCAACTCTGCCAACCTGTTTCTCTCCCTCTAAAGCAGCTCTGCTGACCTGGTTCTCTGGCTCTAGAGCAGCTCTGCTGACCTGATTCTCTGTCTCTAAAGCAGCTCTGCTGACCTGATTATATGGCTCTAAAGCAGCTCTGCTGACCTGGTTCTTAGGCTCTAAAGCTGCTCTGCTGACCTGGTTCTCTGGCTCTAGAGCAGCTCTGCTGACCTGGTTCTCTGGCTCTATAACGGCTCTGCTGATCTTGTTCCTTGGCTCTACAGCAGCTTTGCTGACCTGGTTCTATGTCTCTACAGCAACTCTGCTGACCTGTTTCTCTCCCTCTAAAGCAGCTCTGCTGACCTGATTCTCTGGCTCTAGAGCAGCTCGGCTGACCTGGTTCTCTGGCTCTTAAGCAGCTCTGCTGACCTGGTTGTCTGGCTCTAGAGCAGCTCTGCTGACCTGGTTCTCTGGCTCTAGAGCTGCTCTGCTGACCTGGTTCTCTGGCTCTAGAGCAGCTCTGCTGACCTGGTTCTCTGGCTCTAGGGCAGCTCTGCTGACCTGGTTCTCTGGCTCTAAAGCAGCCCTGCTGGCCTGATTCAATGGCTCTAAAGCAGCTCAGCTGACCTGGTTCTTAGGATCTAAATCAGCTCTGCTGACCTGGTTCTCTGGCTCTAAAGCAGCTCTGCTGTCCTGGTTCTCTGGCTCTAGAGCAGCTCTACTGACCTGGTTCTCTGGCTCTATAACGTCTCTGCTGACCTGGTTCTCTGGCTCTACAGCAGCTCTGCTGACCTGGTTCTATAGCTCTACAGCAGTTTTGCTGACCTGTTTCTCTCCCCCTAAATCAGCTCTGCTGACATTGTTCTCTGGAGCAGCTCTGCTGACCTGGTTCTTAGGCTGTAGAGCAGCTCTGCTGACCTGGTTCTCTGGCTCTAGAGCAGCTCTGCTGACCTGCTTCTCTCCCTCGAAAGCAGCTCTGCTGACTTGGTTTCTCTGGCTCTATTACAGCTCTGCTGACCTGGTTCTCTGGCTCCACAGTAGCTCTGCTGACCTGGTTCTCTGGCTCTAGAGCGGCTTTGCTGACGTGGTTCTCTGGCTCTAGAGCAGCTCTGTTGACCTGGTTCTCTGGCTCTAGGGCAGCTCTGCTGACCTGGTTCTCTGGCTCTAAAGCAGCTCTGCTGACCTGGTTCTTAGGATCTAAAGCAGCTCTGCTGACCTGGTTCTCTGGCTCTAGAGCGGCTCTGCTGACGTGGTTCTCTGGCTCTAGAGCAGCTCTGCTGACCTGGTTCTCTGGCTCTAGGGCAGCTCTGCTGACCTGGTTCTCGGGCTCTAAAGCAGCTCTGCTGACCTGATTCAATGGCTCTAAAGCAGCTCTGCTGACCTGGTTCTCTGGCTCTATAGCAGCTCTGCTGTCCTGGTTCTTTGGCCATAGAGCAGCTCTGCTGACCTCATTCTCTGGCTCTTCATCAGGTCTGCTGACCTGGTTCTCTGGCTCTAGAGCAGCTCTGCTGACCTGGTTCTCTGGCTCTAAAGCAGCTCTGCTGACCTGGTTCTCTGGCTTTAGAGTAGCTCTTCTGACCTGGTTCTCTGGCTCTAGAGCAGCTCTGCTGACCTGCTTCTCTCCCTCTAAAGCAGCTCTGCTGACTTGGTTCTCGGGCTCTAAAGCAGCTCTGCTGACCTGATTCAATGGCTCTAAAGCAGCTCTGCTGACCTGGTTCTCTGGCTCTATAGCAGCTCTGCTGTCCTGGTTCTTTGGCTCTAGAGCAGCTCTGCTGACCTCATTCTCTGGCTCTTAATCAGGTCTGCTGACCTGGTTCTCTGGCTCTAGAGCAGCTCTGCTGACCTGGTTCTCTGGCTCTAAAGCAGCTCTGCTGACCTGGTTCTCTGGCTTTAGAGTAGCTCTTCTGATCTGGTTCTCTGGCTCTAGAGCAGCTCTGCTGACCTGCTTCTCTCCCTCTAAAGCACCTCTGCTGACCTGGTTTCTCTGGCTCTACAGCAGCTCTGTTGACCTGGTTCTCTGGCTCTAGAGCAGCTCTGCTGACCTGGTTCTTAGGCTCTAGAGGAGCTCTGCTGACCTCATTCTCTGGCTCTTAATCAGGTCTGCTGACCTGGTTCTCTGGCTCTAGAGCAGCTCTGCTGACCTGGTTCTCTGGCTCTAAAGCAGCTCTGCTGACCTGGTTCTCTGGCTTTAGAGTAGCTCTTCTGACCTGGTTCTCTGGCTCTAGAGCAGCTCTGCTGACCTGCTTCTCTCCCTCTAAAGCAGCTCTGCTGACCTGGTTCTCTGGCTCTAAAGCAGCTCTGCTGAACTGGTTCTTAGGCTTTACAGCAGCTCTGCTGACCTGTTACTCTGGTTCTAAAGCAGCTCTGCTGACCTGGTTGTCTGGCTCTAAAGCAGCTCTGCTGTCCTGGTTCTCTGGCTCTAGAGCAGCTCTGCTGACCTGGTTCTTTGGCTCTATAACGGCTCTGCTGACCTTGTTCTCTGGTTCTACAGCAGCTCTGCTGACCAGGTTCTATGGCTCCACAGCAACTCTGCTGACCTGTTTCTCTCCCTCTAAAGCGGCTCTGCTGATGTGGTTCTCTGGCTCTAGAGCAGCTCTGCTGACCTGGTTGTCTGGCTCTAGAGCAGCTCTGCTGACCTAGTTCTCTGGCTCTAGAGCGGCTCTGCTGACGTGGTTCTCTGGCTCTAGAGCAGCTCTGCTGACCTGGTTCTCTGGCTCTAGGGCAGCTCTGCTGACCTGGTTCTCTGGCTCTAAAGCAGCTCTGCTGACCTGATTCAATGGCTCTAAAGCAGCTCTGCTGACCTGGTTCTTAGGATCTAAAGCAGCTCTGCTGACCTGGTTCTCTGGCTCTAAAGCAGCTCTGCTGTCCTTGTTCTCTGGCTCTAGAGCAGCTCTGCTGACCTGGTTCTCTGGCTCTATAACGTCTCTGCTGACCTGGTTCTCTGGCTCTACAGCAGCTCTGCAGACCTGGTTCTATAGCTCTACAGCAACTTTGCTGACCTGTTTCTCTCCCCCTAAAGCAGCTCTGCTGACATTGTTCTCTGGAGCAGCTCTGCTGACCTGGTTCTTAGGCTGTAGAGCAGCTCTGCTTACCTGGTTCTCTGGCTGTAGAGCAGCTCTGCTGACCTGCTTCTCTCCCTCGAAAACAGCTCTGCTGACTTGGTTTCTCTGGCTCTACTACAGCTCTGCTGACCTGGTTCTCTGGCTCCACAGTAGCTCTGCTGACCTGGTTCTCTGGCTCTAGAGCGGCTCTGCTGACGTGGTTCTCTGGCTCTAGAGCAGCTCTGCTGACCTGGTTCTCTGGCTCTAGGGCAGATCTGCTGACCTGGTTCTCTGGCTCTAAAGCAGCTCTGCTGACCTGATTCAATGGCTCTAAAGCAGCTCTGCTGACCTGGTTCTTAGGATCTAAAGCAGCTCTGCTGACCTGGTTCTCTGGCTCTAGAGCGGCTCTGCTGACGTGGTTCTCTGGCTCTAGAACAGCTCTGCTGACCTGGTTCTCTGGCTCTAGGGCAGCTCTGCTGACCTGGTTCTCTGGCTCTAAAGCAGCTCTGCTGACCTGATTCAATGGCTCTAAAGCAGCTCTGCTGACCTGGTTCTTAGGATCTAAAGCAGCTCTGCTGACCTGGTTCTCTGGCTCTAAAGCAGCTCTGCTGTCCTGGTTCTCTGGCTCTAGAGCAGCTCTGCTGACCTGGTTCTCTGGCTCTATAACGTCTCTGCTGACCTGGTTCTCTGGCTCTACAGCAGCTCTGCTGACCTGGTTCTATAGCTCTACAGCAACTTTGCTGACCTGTTTCTCTCCCCCTAAAGCAGCTCTGCTGACATTGTTTTCTGGAGCAGCTCTGCTGACCTGGTTCTTAGGCTGTAGAGCAGCTCTGCTGACCTGGTTCTCTGGCTCTAGAGCAGCTCTGCTGACCTGCTTCTCTCCCTCGAAAGCAGCTCTGCTGACTTGGTTTCTCTGGCTCTACTACAGCTCTGCTGACCTGGTTCTCTGGCTCCACAGTAGCTCTGCTGACCTGGTTCTCTGGCTTTGAAGCATCTCTGCTGATCTGGTTCTCTGGCTCTAGAGCAGCTCTGCTGACCTGGTTCTCTCCCTCTAAAGCAGTTCTGCTGACCTGGTTCTCTGGCTCTAAAGCAGCTCTGCTGACCTGGTTCTCTCCCTCTAAAGCAGTTCTGCTGACCTGGTTCTCTGGCTCTAAAGCAGATCTGCTGACCTGGTTTCTCTGGCTCTACAGCAGCTCTGTTGACCTGGTTCTCTGGCTCTAGAGCAGCTCTGCTGACCTGGTTCTTAGGCTCTAGAGGAGCTCTGCTGACCTGATTCTCTGGCTCTTAATCAGGTCTGCTGACCTGGTTCTCTGGCACGAGAGCAGCTCTGCTGACCTGGTTCTCTGGCTCTAAAGCAGCTCTGCTGACCTGGTTCTCTGGCTTTAGAGTAGCTCTTCTGACCTGGTTCTCTGGCTCTAGAGCAGCTCTGCTGACCTGCTTCTCTCCCTCTAAAGCAGCTCTGCTGACCTGGTTCTCTGGCTCTAAAGCAGCTCTGCTGAACTGGTTCTTAGGCTTTACAGCAGCTCTGCTGACCTGTTACTCTGGTTCTAAAGCAGCTCTGCTGACCTGGTTGTCTGGCTCTAAAGCAGCTCTGCTGTCCTGGTTCTCTGGCTCTAGAGCAGCTCTGCTGACCTGGTTCTTTGGCTCTATAACGGCTCTGCTGACCTTGTTCTCTGGTTCTACAGCAGCTCTGCTGACCTGGTTCTTTGGCTCTACAGCAACTCTGCCAACCTGTTTCTCTCCCTCTAAAGCAGCTCTGCTGACCTGGTTCTCTGGCTCTAGAGCAGCTCTGCTGACCTGATTCTCTGGCTCTAAAGCAGCTCTGCTGACATGATTATATGGCTCTAAAGCAGCTCTGCTGACCTGGTTCTTAGGCTCTAAAGCTGCTCTGCTGACCTGGTTCTCTGGCTCTAGAGCAGCTCTGCTGACCTGGTTCTCTGGCTCTATAACGGCTCTGCTGATCGTGTTCCTTGGCTCTACAGCAGCTTTGCTGACCTGGTTCTATGTCTCTACAGCAACTCTGCTGACCTGTTTCTCTCCCTCTAAAGCAGCTCTGCTGACCTGATTCTCTGGCTCGAGAGCAGCTCGGCTGACCTGGTTCTCTGGCTCTTAAGCAGCTCTGCTGACCTGGTTGTCTGGCTCTAGAGCAGCTCTGCTGACCTGGTTCTCTGGCTCTAGAGCTGCTCTGCTGATGTGGTTCTCTGGCTCTAGAGCAGCTCTGCTGACCTGGTTCTCTGGCTCTAGGGCAGCTCTGCTGACCTGGTTCTCTGGCTCTAAAGCAGCCCTGCTGGCCTGATTCAATGGCTCTAAAGCAGCTCTGCTGACCTGGTTCTTAGGATCTAAAGCAGCTCTGCTGATCTGGTTCTCTGGCTCTAAAGCAGCTCTGCTGTCCTGGTTCTCTGGCTCTAGAGCAGCTCTGCTGACCTGGTTCTCTGGCTCTATAACGTCTCTGCTGACCTGGTTCTCTGGCTCTACAGCAGCTCTGCTGACCTGGTTCTATAGCTCTACAGCAATTTTGCTGACCTGTTTCTCTCCCCCTAAATCAGCTCTGCTGACATTGTTCTCTGGAGCAGCTCTGCTGACCTGGTTCTTAGGCTGTAGAGCAGCTCTGCTGACCTGGTTCTCTGGCTCTAGAGCAGCTCTGCTGACGTGCTTCTCTCCCTCGAAGCAGCTCTGCTGACTTGGTTTCTCTGGCTCTATTACAGCTCTGCTGACCTGGTTCTCTGGCTCCACAGTAGCTCTGCTGACCTGGTTCTCTGGCTCTAGAGCGGCTTTGCTGACGTGGTTCTCTGGCTCTAGAGCAGCTCTGCTGACCTGGTTCTCTGGCTCTAGGGCAGCTCTGCTGACCTGGTTCTCTGGCTCTAAAGCAGCTCTGCTGACCTGGTTCTTAGGATCTAAAGCAGCTCTGCTGACCTGGTTCTCTGGCTCTAGAGCGGCTCTGCTGACGTGGTTCTCTGGCTCTAGAGCAGCTCTGCTGACCTGGTTCTCTGGCTCTAGGGCAGCTCTGCTGACCTGGTTCTCGGGCTCTAAAGCAGCTCTGCTGACCTGATTCAATGGCTCTAAAGCAGCTCTGCTGACCTGGTTCTCTGGCTCTATAGCAGCTCTGCTGTCCTGGTTCTTTGGCTCTAGAGCAGCTCTGCTGACCTGGTCCTCTGGCTCTATAACGTCTCTGCTGACCTGGTTCTCTGGCTCTACAGCAGCTCTGCTGACCTGGTTCTATAGCTCTACAGCAACTTTGCTGACCTGTTTCTCTCCCCCTAAAGCAGCTCTGCTGACATTGTTCTCTGGAGCAGCTCTGCTGACCTGGTTCTTAGGCTGTAGAGCAGCTCTGCTGACCTGGTTCTCTGGCTCTAGAGCAGCTCTGCTGACCTGCTTCTCTCCCTCGAAAGCAGCTCTGCTGACTTGGTTTCTCTGGCTCTACTACAGCTCTGCTGACCTGGTTCTCTGGCTCTAAAGCAGCTCTGCTGACCTGGTTCTTAGGATCTAAAGCAGCTCTGCTGACCTGGTTCTCTGGCTCTAGAGCGGCTCTGCTGACGTGGTTCTCTGGCTCTAGAGCAGCTCTGCTGACCTGGTTCTCTGGCTCTAGGGCAGCTCTGCTGACCTGGTTCTCGGGCTCTAAAGCAGCTCTGCTGACCTGATTCAATGGCTCTAAAGCAGCTCTGCTGACCTGGTTCTCTGGCTCTATAGCAGATCTGCTGTCCTGGTTCTTTGGCTCTAGAGCAGCTCTGCTGACCTGGTCCTCTGGCTCTATAACGTCTCTGCTGACCTGGTTCTCTGGCTCTACAGCAGCTCTGCTGACCTGGTTCTATAGCTCTACAGCAACTTTGCTGACCTGTTTCTCTCCCCCTAAAGCAGCTCTGCTGACATTGTTCTCTGGAGCAGCTCTGCTGACCTGGTTCTTAGGCTGTAGAGCAGCTCTGCTGACCTGGTTCTCTGGCTCTAGAGCAGCTCTGCTGACCTGCTTCTCTCCCTCGAAAGCAGCTCTGCTGACTTGGTTTCTCTGGCTCTACTACAGCTCTGCTGACCTGCTTCTCTGGCTCCACAGTAGCTCTGCTGACCTGGTTCTCTGGCTTTGACGCATCTCTGCTGATCTGGTTCTCTGGCTCTAGAGCAGCTCTGCTGACCTGATTCTCTCCCTCTAAAGAAGTTCTGCTGACCTGGTTCTCTGGCTCTAAAGCAGCTCTGCTGACCTGGTTCTCTCCCTCTAAAGCAGATCTGCTGACCTGGTTTCTCTGGCTCTACAGCAGCTCTGTTGACCTGGTTCTCTGGCTCTAGAGCAGCTCTGCTGACCTGGTTCTTAGGCTCTAGAGGAGCTCTGCTGACCTGATTCTCTGGCTCTTAATCAGGTCTGCTGACCTGGTTCTCTGGCTCTAGAGCAGCTCTGCTGACCTGGTTCTCTGGCTCTAAAGCAGCTCTGCTGACCTGGTTCTCTGGCTTTAGAGTAGCTCTTCTGACCTGGTTCTCTGGCTCTTGAGCAGCTCTGCTGACCTGCTTCTCTCCCTCTAAAGCAGCTCTGCTGACCTGGTTTTCTGGCTCTAAAGCAGCTCTGCTGAACTGGTTCTTAGGCTTTACAGCAGCTCTGCTGACCTGTTACTCTGGTTCTAAAGCAGCTCTGCTGACCTGGTTGTCTGGCTCTAAAGCAGCTCTGCTGTCCTGGTTCTGTGGCTCTAGAGCAGCTCTGCTGACCTGGTTCTTTGGCTCTATAACGGCTCTGCTGACCTTGTTCTCTGGTTCTACAGCAGCTCTGCTGACCAGGTTCTATGGCTCTACAGCAACTCTGCCGACCTGTTTCTCTCCCTCTAAAGCAGCTCTGCTGACCTGGTTCTCTGGCTCTAGAGCAGCTCTGCTGACCTGGTTCTCTGGCTCTAGAGCAGCTCTGCTGACCTGATTCTCTGGCTCTAAAGCAGCTCTGCTGACCTGATTATATGGCTCTAAAGCAGCTCTGCTGACCTGGTTCTAAGGCTCTAAAGCTGCTCTGCTGACCTGGTTCTCTGGCTCTAGAGCAGCTCTGCTGTCCTTGTTCTCTGGCTCTAGAGCAGCTCTGCTGACTTGGTTTCTCTGGCTCTACTACAGCTCTGCTGACCTGCTTCTCTGGCTCCACAGTAGCTCTGCTGACCTGGTTCTCTGGCTTTGAAGCATCTCTGCTGATCTGGTTCTCTGGCTCTAGAGCAGCTCTGCTGACCTGATTCTCTCCCTCTAAAGAAGTTCTGCTGACCTGGTTCTCTGGCTCTAAAGCAGCTCTGCTGACCTGGTTCTCTCCCTCTAAAGCAGATCTGCTGACCTGGTTTCTCTGGCTCTACAGCAGCTCTGTTGACCTGGTTCTCTGGCTCTAGAGCAGCTCTGCTGACCTGGTTCTTAGGCTCTAGAGGAGCTCTGCTGACCTGATTCTCTGGCTCTTAATCAGGTCTGCTGACCTGGTTCTCTGGCTCTAGAGCAGCTCTGCTGACCTGGTTCTCTGGCTCTAAAGCAGCTCTGCTGACCTGGTTCTCTGGCTTTAGAGTAGCTCTTCTGACCTGGTTCTCTGGCTCTTGAGCAGCTCTGCTGACCTGCTTCTCTCCCTCTAAAGCAGCTCTGCTGACCTGGTTTTCTGGCTCTAAAGCAGCTCTGCTGAACTGGTTCTTAGGCTTTACAGCAGCTCTGCTGACCTGTTACTCTGGTTCTAAAGCAGCTCTGCTGACCTGGTTGTCTGGCTCTAAAGCAGCTCTGCTGTCCTGGTTCTGTGGCTCTAGAGCAGCTCTGCTGACCTGGTTCTTTGGCTCTATAACGGCTCTGCTGACCTTGTTCTCTGGTTCTACAGCAGCTCTGCTGACCAGGTTCTATGGCTCTACAGCAACTCTGCCGACCTGTTTCTCTCCCTCTAAAGCAGCTCTGCTGACCTGGTTCTCTGGCTCTAGAGCAGCTCTGCTGACCTGGTTCTCTGGCTCTAGAGCAGCTCTGCTGACCTGATTCTCTGGCTCTAAAGCAGCTCTGCTGACCTGATTATATGGCTCTAAAGCAGCTCTGCTGACCTGGTTCTTAGGCTCTAAAGCTGCTCTGCTGACCTGGTTCTCTGGCTCTAGAGCAGCTCTGCTGTCCTGGTTCTCTGGCTCTAGAGCAGCTCTGCTGACCTGGTTCTCTGGCTCTATAACGGCTCTGCTGATCTTGTTCCTTGGCTCTACAGCAGCTTTGCTGACCCGGTTCTATGTCTCTACAGCAACTCTGCTGACCTGTTTCTCTCCCTCTAAAGCAGCTCTGCTGACCTGGTTCTTTGGCTCTATAACGGCTCTGCTGACCTTGTTCTCTGGTTCTACAGCAGCTCTGCTGACCAGGTTCTATGGCTCTACAGCAACTCTGCCGACCTGTTTCTCTCCCTCTAAAGCAGCTCTGCTGACCTGGTTCTCTGGCTCTAGAGCAGCTCTGCTGACCTGGTTCTCTGGCTCTAGAGCAGCTCTGCTGACCTGGTTCTCTGGCTCTAGAGGAGCTCTGCTGACCTGGTTCTCTGGCTCTTAAGCAGCTCTGCTGACCTGGTTGTCTGGCTCTAGAGCAGCACTGCTGACCTGGTTCTTAGGCACTATAGCAGCTCTGCTGACTTGGTTCTCTGGCTCTACAATGGCTCTGCTGACATGGTTCTATGGCTCTAAAGCAGCTCTGCTGACCTGGTTCTCTGGCTCAAGTGCAGCTCTGCTGACTTGCTTCTCAGGCTATAGAGCAGCTCTGCTGACCTGGTTCTCTGAATCTACAACGGATCTGCTGACCTGGTTCTCTGGCTCTAAAGCAGCTCTGCTGACCTGGTTCTCTGCCTCTACAGCTGCTCTGATGAAATGGTTTCTCTGGTTCTACAACAGCTTTGCTGACCTGGTTCTCTGCCTCTAGAGCAGCTCTGCTGAACTGGTTCTTAGGTTTTACAGCAGCTCTGCTGACCTGGTACTCTGGTTCTAAAGCAACTCTGCTGTCCTGGTTCACTGGCTCTAGAGCAGCTCTGCTGACCTCGTTCTCTGGCTCTATAACGGCTCTGCTGACCTTGTTCTCTGGCTCTACAGCAGCTCTGCTGACCTGGTTCTATGGCTCTACAGCAACTCTGCTGACCTGTTTCTCTCCCTCTAAAGCAGCTCTGCTGACCTGATTCTCTGGCTCTAGAGCAGCTCTGCTGACCTGGTTCTCTGGCTCTAGAGCAGCTCTGCTGAACTGGTTCTTAGGCTTTACAGCAGCTCTGCTGACCTGGTACTCTGGTTCTAAAGCAGCTCTGCTGACCTGGTTCTCTGGCTCTAAAGCAGCTCTGCTGTCCTGGTTCTCTGGCTCTAGAGCAGCTCTGCTGACATGGTTCTCTGGCTCTATAACAGCTCTGCTGACCTTGTTCTCTGGCTCTACAGCAGCTCTGCTGACCTGGTTCTATGACTCTACAGCAACTCTGCTGACCTGTTTCTCTTCCTTTAAAGCAGCTCTGCTGACCTGATTCTCTGGCTCTAGAGCAACTCTGCTGACCTGATTCTCTGGCTCTAGAGCAGCTCGGCTGACCTGGTTCTCTGGCTCTTAAGCAGCTCTGCTGACCTGGTTGTCTGGCTCTAGAGCAGCTCTGCTGACCTGGTTCTCTGGCTCTAGAGCGGCTCTGCTGACGTGGTTCTCTGGCTCTAGAGCAGCTCTGCTGACCTGGTTCTCTGGCTCTAGGGCAGCTCTGCTGACCTGGTTCTCTGGCTCTAAAGCAGCTCTGCTAACCTGATTCAATGGCTCTAAAGCAGCTCTGCTGACCTGGTTCTTAGGATCTAAAGCAGCTCTGCTGACCTGTTTCTCTGGCTCTAAAGCAGCTCTGCTGTCATGGTTCTCTGGCTCTAGAGCAGCTCTGCTGACCTGGTTCTCTGGCTCTATAACGTCTCTGCTGACCTGGTTCTCTGGCTCTACAGCAGCTCTGCTGACCTGGTTCTATAGCTCTACAGCAACTTTGCTGACCTGTTTCTCTCCCCCTAAAGCAGCTCTGCTGACATTGTTCTCTGGAGCAGCTCTGCTGACCTGGTTCTTAGGCTGTAGAGCAGCTCTGCTGACCTGGTTCTCTGGCTCTAGAGCAGCTCTGCTGACCTGCTTCTCTCCCTCGAAAACAGCTCTGCTGACTTGGTTTCTCTGGCTCTACTACAGCTCTGCTGACCTGGTTCTCTGGCTCCACAGTAGCTCTGCTGACCTGGTTCTCTGGCTCTAGAGCAGCTCTGCTGACCTGGTTCTCTGGCTCTAGGGCAGCTCTGCTGACCTGGTTCTCTGGCTCTAAAGCAGCTCTGCAGACCTGATTCAATGGCTCTAAAGCAGCTCTGCTGACCTGGTTCTTAGGATACAAAGCAGCTCTGCTGACCTGGTTCTCTGGCCCTAGAGCGGCTCTGCTGACGTGGTTCTCTGGCTCTAGAGCAGCTCTGATGACCTGGTTCTCTGGCTCTATAACGTCTCTGCTGACCTGGTACTCTGGTTCTAAAGCAGCTCTGCTGACCTGGTTCTCTGGCTCTAAAGCAGCTCTGCTGTCCTGGTTCTCTGGCTCTAGAGCAGCTCTGCTGACATGGTTCTCTGGCTCTATAACGGCTCTGCTGACCTTGTTCTCTGGCTCTACAGCAGCTCTGCTGACCTGGTTCTATGACTCTACAGCAACTCTGCTGACCTGTTTCTCTTCCTTTAAAGCAGCTCTGCTGACCTGATTCTCTGGCTCTAGAGCAACTCTGCTGACCTGATTCTCTGGCTCTAGAGCAGCTCGGCTGACCTGGTTCTCTGGCTCTTAAGCAGCTCTGCTGACCTGGTTGTCTGGCTCTAGAGCAGCTCTGCTGACCTGGTTCTCTGGCTCTAGAGCGGCTCTGCTGACGTGGTTCTCTGGCTCTAGAGCAGCTCTGCTGACCTGGTTCTCTGGCTCTAGGGCAGCTCTTCTGACCTGGTTCTCTGGCTCTAGAGCAGCTCTGCTGACCTGCTTCTCTCCCTCTAAAGCAGCTCTGCTGACCTGGTTCTCTGGCTCTAAAGCAGCTCTGCTGAACTGGTTCTTAGGCTTTACAGCAGCTCTGCTGACCTGTTACTCTGGTTCTAAAGCAGCTCTGCTGACCTGGTTGTCTGGCTCTAAAGCAGCTCTGCTGTCCTGGTTCTCTGGCTCTAGAGCAGCTCTGCTGACCTGGTTCTTTGGCTCTATAACGGCTCTGCTGACCTTGTTCTCTGGTTCTACAGCAGCTCTGCTGACCTGGTTCTATGGCTCTACAGCAACTCTGCCAACCTGTTTCTCTCCCTCTAAAGCAGCTCTGCTGACCTGGTTCTCTGGCTCTAGAGCAGCTCTGCTGACCTGATTCTCTGGCTCTAAAGCAGCTCTGCTGACCTGATTATATGGCTCTAAAGCAGCTCTGCTGACCTGGTTCTTAGGCTCTAAAGCTTCTCTGCTGACCTGGTTCTCTGGCTCTAGAGCAGCTCTGCTGACCTGGTTCTCTTGCTCTATAACGGCTCTGCTGATCTTGTTCCTTGGCTCTACAGCAGCTTTGCTGACCTGGTTCTATGTCTCTACAGCAACTCTGCTGACCTGTTTCTCTCCCTCTAAAGCTGCTCTGCTGACCTGGTTCTCTGGCTCTAGAGCAGCTCTGCTGACCTGGTTCTCTGGCTCTATAACGGCTCTGCTGATCTTGTTCCTTGGCTCTACAGCAGCTTTGCTGACCTGGTTCTATGTCTCTACAGCAACTCTGCTGACCTGTTTCTCTCCCTCTAAAGCAGCTCTGCTGACCTGATTCTCTGGCTCTAGAGCAGCTCGGCTGACCTGGTTCTCTGGCTCTTAAGCAGCTCTGCTGACCTGGTTGTCTGGCTCTAGAGCAGCTCTGCTGACCTGGTTCTCTGGCTCTAGAGCGGCTCTGCTGATGTGGTTCTCTGGCTCTAGAGCAGCTCTGCTGACCTGGTTCTCTGGCTCTAGGGCAGCTCTGCTGACCTGGTTCTCTGGCTCTAAAGCAGCCTTGCTGACCTGATTCAATGGCTCTAAAGCAGCTCTGCTGACCTTGTTCTTAGGATCTAAAGCAGCTCTGCTGACATGGTTCTCTGGCTCTAAAGCAGCTCTGCTGTCCTGGTTCTCTGGCTCTAGAGCAGCTCTGCTGACCTGGTTCTCTGGCTCTATAATGTCTCTGCTGACCTGGTTCACTGGCTCTACAGCAGCTCTGCTGACCTGGTTCTATAGCTCTACAGCAACTTTGCTGACCTGTTTCTCTTCCCCTAAAGCAGCTCTGCTGACATTGTTCTCTGGAGCAGCTCTGCTGACCTGGTTCTTAGGCTGTAGAGCAGCTCTGCTGACCTGGTTCTCTGGCTCTAGAGCAGCTCTGCTGACCTGCTTCTCTCCCTCGAAAGCAGCTCTGCTGACTTGGTTTCTCTGGCTCTACTACAGCTCTGCTGACCTGGTTCTCTGGCTCCACAGTAGCTCTGCTGACCTGGTTCTCTGGCTTTGAAGCATCTCTGCTGATCTGGTTCTCTGGCTCTGGAGCAGCTCTGCTGACCTGGTTCTCTCCCTCTAAAGCAGTTCTGCTGACCTGGTTCTCTGGCTCTAAAGCAGCTCTGCTGACCTGGTTCTCTCCCTCTAAAGCAGATCTGCTGACCTGCTTTCTCTGGCTCTACAGCAGCTCTGTTGACCTGGTTCTCTGGCTCTAGAGCAGCTCTGCTGACCTGGTTCTTAGGCTCTAGAGGAGCTCTGCTGACCTCATTCTCTGGCTCTTAATCAGGTCTGCTGACCTGGTTCTCTGGCTCTAGAGCAGCTCTGCTGACCTGGTTCTCTGGCTCTAAAGCAGCTCTGCTGACCTGGTTCTCTGGCTTTAGAGTAGCTCTTCTGACCTGGTTCTCTGGCTCTAGAGCAGCTCTGCTGACCTGCTTCTCTCCCTCTAAAGCAGCTCTGCTGACCTGGTTCTCTGGCTCTAAAGCAGCTCTGCTGAACTGGTTCTTAGGCTTTACAGCAGCTCTGCTGACCTGTTACTCTGGTTCTAAAGCAGCTCTGCTGACCTGGTTGTCTGGCTCTAAAGCAGCTCTGCTGTCCTGGTTCTCTGGCTCTAGAGCAGCTCTGCTGACCTGGTTCTTTGGCTCTATAACGGCTCTGCTGACCTTGTTCTCTGGTTCTACAGCAGCTCTGCTGACCAGGTTCTATGGCTCCACAGCAACTCTGCCGACCTGTTTCTCTCCCTCTAAAGCGGCTCTGCTGATGTGGTTCTCTGGCTCTAGAACAGCTCTGCTGACCTGGTTGTCTGGCTCTAGAGCAGCTCTGCTGACCTAGTTCTCTGGCTCTAGAGCGGCTCTGCTGACGTGGTTCTCTGGCTCTAGAGCAGCTCTGCTGACCTGGTTCTCTGGCTCTAGGGCAGCTCTGCTGACCTGGTTCTCTGGCTCTAAAGCAGCTCTGCTGACCTGATTCAATGGCTCTAAAGCAGCTCTGCTGACCTGGTTCTTAGGATCTAAAGCAGCTCTGCTGACCTGGTTCTCTGGCTCTAAAGCAGCTCTGCTGTCCTTGTTCTCTGGCTCTAGAGCAGCTCTGCTGACCTGGTTCTCTGGCTCTATAACGTCTCTGCTGACCTGGTTCTCTGGATCTACAGCAGCTCTGCTGACCTGGTTCTATAGCTCTACAGCAACTTTGCTGACCTGTTTCTCTCCCCCTAAAGCAGCTCTGCTGACATTGTTTTCTGGAGCAGCTCTGCTGACCTGGTTCTTAGGCTGTAGAGCAGCTCTGCTGACCTGGTTCTCTGGCTCTAGAGCAGCTCTGCTGACCTGCTTCTCTCCCTCGAAAGCAGCTCTGCTGACTTGGTTTCTCTGGCTCTACTACAGCTCTGCTGACCTGGTTCTCTGGCTCCACAGTAGCTCTGCTGACCTGGTTCTCTGGCTTTGAAGCATCTCTGCTGATCTGGTTCTCTGGCTCTAGAGCAGCTCTGCTGACCTGGTTCTCTCCCTCTAAAGCAGTTCTGCTGACCTGGTTCTCTGGCTCTGAAGCAGCTCTGCTGACCTGGTTCTCTCCCTCTAAAGCAGATCTGCTGACCTGGTTTCTCTGGCTCTACAGCAGCTCTGTTGACCTGGTTCTCTGGCTCTACAGCAGCTCTGCTGACCTGGTTCTTAGGCTCTAGAGGAGCTCTGCTGACCTGATTCTCTGGCTCTTAATCAGGTCTGCTGACCTGGTTCTCTGGCACGAGAGCAGCTCTGCTGACCTGGTTCTCTGGCTCTAAAGCAGCTCTGCTGACCTGGTTCTCTGGCTTTAGAGTAGCTCTTCTGACCTGGTTCTCTGGCTCTAGAGCAGCTCTGCTGACCTGCTTCTCTCCCTCTAAAGCAGCTCTGCTGACCTGGTTCTCTGGCTCTAAAGCAGCTCTGCTGAACTGGTTCTTAGGCTTTACAGCAGCTCTGCTGACCTGTTACTCTGGTTCTAAAGCAGCTCTGCTGACCTGCTTGTCTGGCTCTAAAGCAGCTCTGCTGTCCTGATTCTCTGGCTCTAGAGCAGCTCTGCTGACCTGGTTCTTTGGCTCTATAACGGCTCTGCTGACCTTGTTCTCTGGTTCTACAGCAGCTCTGCTGACCTGGTTCTATGGCTCTACAGCAACTCTGCCAACCTGTTTCTCTCCCTCTAAAGCAGCTCTGCTGACCTGGTTCTCTGGCTCTAGAGCAGCTCTGCTGACCTGATTCTCTGGCTCTAAAGCAGCTCTGCTGACCTGATTATATGGCTCTAAAGCAGCTCTGCTGACCTGGTTCTTAGGCTCTAAAGCTGCTCTGCTGACCTGGTTCTCTGGCTCTAGAGCAGCTCTGCTGACCTGGTTCTCTGGCTCTATAACGGCTCTGCTGATCTTGTTCCTTGGCTCTACAGCAGCTTTGCTGACCTGGTTCTATGTCTCTACAGCAACTCTGCTGACCTGTTTCTCTCCCTCTAAAGCAGCTCTGCTGACCTGATTCTCTGGCTCTAGAGCAGCTCGGCTGACCTGGTTCTCTGGCTCTTAAGCAGCTCTTCTGACCTGGTTCTCTGGCTCTAGAGCAGCTCTGCTGACCTGCTTCTCTCCCTCTAAAGCAGCTCTGCTGACCTGGTTCTCTGGCTCTAAAGCAGCTCTGCTGAACTGGTTCTTAGGCTTTACAGCAGCTCTGCTGACCTGTTACTCTGGTTCTAAAGCAGCTCTGCTGACCTGGTTGTCTGGCTCTAAAGCAGCTCTGCTGTCCTGGTTCTCTGGCTCTAGAGCAGCTCTGCTGACCTGGTTCTTTGGCTCTATAACGGCTCTGCTGACCTTGTTCTCTGGTTCTACAGCAGCTCTGCTGACCAGGTTCTATGGCTCCACAGCAACTCTGCCGACCTGTTTCTCTCCCTCTAAAGCGGCTCTGCTGATGTGGTTCTCTGGCTCTAGAACAGCTCTGCTGACCTGGTTGTCTGGCTCTAGAGCAGCTCTGCTGACCTAGTTCTCTGGCTCTAGAGCGGCTCTGCTGACGTGGTTCTCTGGCTCTAGAGCAGCTCTGCTGACCTGGTTCTCTGGCTCTAGGGCAGCTCTGCTGACCTGGTTCTCTGGCTCTAAAGCAGCTCTGCTGACCTGATTCAATGGCTCTAAAGCAGCTCTGCTGACCTGGTTCTTAGGATCTAAAGCAACTCTGCTGACCTGGTTCTCTGGCTCTAAAGCAGCTCTGCTGTCCTTGTTCTCTGGCTCTAGAGCAGCTCTGCTGACCTGGTTCTCTGGCTCTATAACGTCTCTGCTGACCTGGTTCTCTGGCTCTACAGCAGCTCTGCTGACCTGGTTCTATAGCTCTACAGCAACTTTGCTGACCTGTTTCTCTCCCCCTAAAGCAGCTCTGCTGACATTGTTCTCTGGAGCAGCTCTGCTGACCTGGTTCTTAGGCTGTAGAGCAGCTCTGCTTACCTGGTTCTCTGGCTCTAGAGCAGCTCTGCTGACCTGCTTCTCTCCCTCGAAAACAGCTCTGCTGACTTGGTTTCTCTGGCTCTACTACAGCTCTGCTGACCTGGTTCTCTGGCTCCACAGTAGCTCTGCTGACCTGGTTCTCTGGCTCTAGAGCGGCTCTGCTGACGTGGTTCTCTGGCTCTAGAGCAGCTCTGCTGACCTGGTTCTCTGGCTCTAGGGCAGCTCTGCTGACCTGGTTCTCTGGCTCTAAAGCAGCTCTGCTGACCTGATTCAATGGCTCTAAAGCAGCTCTGCTGACCTGGTTCTTAGGATCTAAAGCAGCTCTGCTGACCTGGTTCTCTGGCTCTAAAGCAGCTCTGCTGTCCTGGTTCTCTGGCTCTAGAGCAGCTCTGCTGACCTGGTTCTCTGGCTCTATAACGTCTCTGCTGACCTGGTTCTCTGGATCTACAGCAGCTCTGCTGACCTGGTTCTATAGCTCTACAGCAACTTTGCTGACCTGTTTCTCTCCCCCTAAAGCAGCTCTGCTGACATTGTTTTCTGGAGCAGCTCTGCTGACCTGGTTCTTAGGCTGTAGAGCAGCTCTGCTGACCTGGTTCTCTGGCTCTAGAGCAGCTCTGCTGACCTGCTTCTCTCCCTCGAAAGCAGCTCTGCTGACTTGGTTTCTCTGGCTCTACTACAGCTCTGCTGACCTGGTTCTCTGGCTCCACAGTAGCTCTGCTGACCTGGTTCTCTGGCTTTGAAGCATCTCTGCTGATCTGGTTCTCTGGCTCTAGAGCAGCTCTGCTGACCTGGTTCTCTCCCTCTAAAGCAGTTCTGCTGACCTGGTTCTCTGGCTCTAAAGCAGCTCTGCTGACCTGGTTCTCTCCCTCTAAAGCAGATCTGCTGACCTGGTTTCTCTGGCTCTACAGCAGCTCTGTTGACCTGGTTCTCTGGCTCTACAGCAGCTCTGCTGACCTGGTTCTTAGGCTCTAGAGGAGCTCTGCTGACCTGATTCTCTGGCTCTTAATCAGGTCTGCTGACCTGGTTCTCTGGCACGAGAGCAGCTCTGCTGACCTGGTTCTCTGGCTCTAAAGCAGCTCTGCTGACCTGGTTCTCTGGCTTTAGAGTAGCTCTTCTGACCTGGTTCTCTGGCTCTAGAGCAGCTCTGCTGACCTGCTTCTCTCCCTCTAAAGCAGCTCTGCTGACCTGGTTCTCTGGCTCTAAAGCAGCTCTGCTGAACTGGTTCTTAGGCTTTACAGCAGCTCTGCTGACCTGTTACTCTGGTTCTAAAGCAGCTCTGCTGACCTGCTTGTCTGGCTCTAAAGCAGCTCTGCTGTCCTGATTCTCTGGCTCTAGAGCAGCTCTGCTGACCTGGTTCTTTGGCTCTATAACGGCTCTGCTGACCTTGTTCTCTGGTTCTACAGCAGCTCTGCTGACCTGGTTCTATGGCTCTACAGCAACTCTGCCAACCTGTTTCTCTCCCTCTAAAGCAGCTCTGCTGACCTGGTTCTCTGGCTCTAGAGCAGCTCTGCTGACCTGATTCTCTGGCTCTAAAGCAGCTCTGCTGACCTGATTATATGGCTCTAAAGCAGCTCTGCTGACCTGGTTCTTAGGCTCTAAAGCTGCTCTGCTGACCTGGTTCTCTGGCTCTAGAGCAGCTCTGCTGAGCTGGTTCTCTGGCTCTATAACGGCTCTTCTGATCTTGTTCCTTGGCTCTACAGCAGCTTTGCTGACCTGGTTCTATGTCTCTACAGCAACTCTGCTGACCTGTTTCTCTCCCTCTAAAGCAGCTCTGCTGACCTGATTCTCTGGCTCTAGAGCAGCTCAGCTGACCTGGTTCTCTGGCTCTTAAGCAGCTCTGCTGACCTGGTTGTCTGGCTCTAGAGCAGCTCTGCTGACCTGGTTCTCTGGCTCTAGAGCTGCTCTGCTGACGTGGTTCTCTGGCTCTAGAGCAGCTCTGCTGACCTGGTTCTCTGGCTCTAGGGCAGCTCTGCTGACCTGGTTCTCTGGCTCTAAAGCAGCCCTGCTGGCCTGATTCAATGGCTCTAAAGCAGCTCTGCTGACCTGGTTCTTAGGATCTAAAGCAGCTCTGCTGGCCTGGTTCTCTGGCTCTAAAGCAGCTCTGCTGTCCTGGTTCTCTGGCTCTAGAGCAGCTCTGCTGACCTGGTTCTCTGGCTCTATAACGTCTCTGCTGACCTGGTTCTCTGGCTCTACAGCAGCTCTGCTGACCTGGTTCTATAGCTCTACAGCAATTTTGCTGACCTGTTTCTCTCCCCCTAAATCAGCTCTGCTGACATTGTTCTCTGGAGCAGCTCTGCTGACCTGGTTCTTAGGCTGTAGAGCAGCTCTGCTGACCTGGTTCTCTGGCTCTAGAGCAGCTCTGCTGACCTGCTTCTCTCCCTCGAAAGCAGCTCTGCTGACTTGGTTTCTCTGGCTCTATTACAGCTCTGCTGACCTGGTTCTCTGGCTCCACATTAGCTCTGCTGACCTGGTTCTCTGGCTCTAGAGCGGCTTTGCTGACGTGGTTCTCTGGCTCTAGAGCAGCTCTGCTGACCTGGTTCTCTGGCTCTAGGGCAGCTCTGCTGACCTGGTTCTCTGGCTCTAAAGCAGCTCTGCTGACCTGGTTCTTAGGATCTAAAGCAGCTCTGCTGACCTGGTTCTCTGGCTCTAGAGCGGCTCTGCTGACGTGGTTCTCTGGCTCTAGAGCAGCTCTGCTGACCTGGTTCTCTGGCTCTAGAGCAGCTCTGCTGACCTGCTTCTCTCCCTCTAAAGCAGCTCTGCTGACCTGGTTCTCTGGCTCTAAAGCAGCTCTGCTGAACTGGTTCTTAGGCTTTACAGCAGCTCTGCTGACCTGTTACTCTGGTTCTAAAGCAGCTCTGCTGACCTGGTTGTCTGGCTCTAAAGCAGCTCTGCTGTCCTGGTTCTCTGGCTCTAGAGCAGCTCTGCTGACCTGGTTCTTTGGCTCTATAACGGCTCTGCTGACCTTGTTCTCTGGTTCTACAGCAGCTCTGCTGACCTGGTTCTATGGCTCTACAGCAACTCTGCCAACCTGTTTCTCTCCCTCTAAAGCAGCTCTGCTGACCTGGTTCTCTGGCTCTAGAGCAGCTCTGCTGACCTGATTCTCTGGCTCTAAAGCAGCTCTGCTGACCTGATTATATGGCTCTAAAGCAGCTCTGCTGACCTGGTTCTTAGGCTCTAAAGCTTCTCTGCTGACCTGGTTCTCTGGCTCTAGAGCAGCTCTGCTGACCTGGTTCTCTTGCTCTATAACGGCTCTGCTGATCTTGTTCCTTGGCTCTACAGCAGCTTTGCTGACCTGGTTCTATGTCTCTACAGCAACTCTGCTGACCTGTTTCTCTCCCTCTAAAGCTGCTCTGCTGACCTGGTTCTCTGGCTCTAGAGCAGCTCTGCTGACCTGGTTCTCTGGCTCTATAACGGCTCTGCTGATCTTGTTCCTTGGCTCTACAGCAGCTTTGCTGACCTGGTTCTATGTCTCTACAGCAACTCTGCTGACCTGTTTCTCTCCCTCTAAAGCAGCTCTGCTGACCTGATTCTCTGGCTCTAGAGCAGCTCGGCTGACCTGTTTCTCTGGCTCTTAAGCAGCTCTGCTGACCTGGTTGTCTGGCTCTAGAGCAGCTCTGCTGACCTGGTTCTCTGGCTCTAGAGCGGCTCTGCTGATGTGGTTCTCTGGCTCTAGAGCAGCTCTGCTGACCTGGTTCTCTGGCTCTAGGGCAGCTCTGCTGACCTGGTTCTCTGGCTCTAAAGCAGCCCTGCTGACCTGATTCAATGGCTCTAAAGCAGCTCTGCTGACCTGGTTCTTAGGATCTAAAGCAGCTCTGCTGACATGGTTCTCTGGCTCTAAAGCAGCTCTGCTGTCCTGGTTCTCTGGCTCTAGAGCAGCTCTGCTGACCTGGTTCTCTGGCTCTATAATGTCTCTGCTGACCTGGTTCACTGGCTCTACAGCAGCTCTGCTGACCTGGTTCTATAGCTCTACAGCAACTTTGCTGACCTGTTTCTCTCCCCCTAAAGCAGCTCTGCTGACATTGTTCTCTGGAGCAGCTCTGCTGACCTGGTTCTTAGGCTGTAGAGCAGCTCTGCTGACCTGGTTCTCTGGCTCTAGAGCAGCTCTGCTGACCTGCTTCTCTCCCTCGAAAGCAGCTCTGCTGACTTGGTTTCTCTGGCTCTACTACAGCTCTGCTGACCTGGTTCTCTGGCTCCACAGTAGCTCTGCTGACCTGGTTCTCTGGCTTTGAAGCATCTCTGCTGATCTGGTTCTCTGGCTCTAGAGCAGCTCTGCTGACCTGGTTCTCTCCCTCTAAAGCAGTTCTGCTGACCTGGTTCTCTGGCTCTAAAGCAGCTCTGCTGACCTGGTTCTCTCCCTCTAAAGCAGATCTGCTGACCTGCTTTCTCTGGCTCTACAGCAGCTCTGTTGACCTGGTTCTCTGGCTCTAGAGCAGCTCTGCTGACCTGGTTCTTAGGCTCTAGAGGAGCTCTGCTGACCTCATTCTCTGGCTCTTAATCAGGTCTGCTGACCTGGTTCTCTGGCTCTAGAGCAGCTCTGCTGACCTGGTTCTCTGGCTCTAAAGCAGCTCTGCTGACCTGGTTCTCTGGCTTTAGAGTAGCTCTTCTGACCTGGTTCTCTGGCTCTAGAGCAGCTCTGCTGACCTGCTTCTCTCCCTCTAAAGCAGCTCTGCTGACCTGGTTCTCTGGCTCTAAAGCAGCTCTGCTGAACTGGTTCTTAGGCTTTACAGCAGCTCTGCTGACCTGTTACTCTGGTTCTAAAGCAGCTCTGCTGACCTGGTTGTCTGGCTCTAAAGCAGCTCTGCTGTCCTGGTTCTCTGGCTCTAGAGCAGCTCTGCTGACCTGGTTCTTTGGCTCTATAACGGCTCTGCTGACCTTGTTCTCTGGTTCTACAGCAGCTCTGCTGACCAGGTTCTATGGCTCCACAGCAACTCTGCCGACCTGTTTCTCTCCCTCTAAAGCGGCTCTGCTGATGTGGTTCTCTGGCTCTAGAACAGCTCTGCTGACCTGGTTGTCTGGCTCTAGAGCAGCTCTGCTGACCTAGTTCTCTGGCTCTAGAGCGGCTCTGCTGACGTGGTTCTCTGGCTCTAGAGCAGCTCTGCTGACCTGGTTCTCTGGCTCTAGGGCAGCTCTGCTGACCTGGTTCTCTGGCTCTAAAGCAGCTCTGCTGACCTGATTCAATGGCTCTAAAGCAGCTCTGCTGACCTGGTTCTCTGGCTCTAAAGCAGCTCTGCTGTCCTTGTTCTCTGGCTCTAGAGCAGCTCTGCTGACCTGGTTCTCTGGCTCTATAACGTCTCTGCTGACCTGGTTCTCTGGCTCTACAGCAGCTCTGCTGACCTGGTTCTATAGCTCTACAGCAACTTTGCTGACCTGTTTCTCTCCCCCTAAAGCAGCTCTGCTGACATTGTTCTCTGGAGCAGCTCTGCTGACCTGGTTCTTAGGCTGTAGAGCAGCTCTGCTTACCTGGTTCTCTGGCTCTAGAGCAGCTCTGCTGACCTGCTTCTCTCCCTCGAAAACAGCTCTGCTGACTTGGTTTCTCTGGCTCTACTACAGCTCTGCTGACCTGGTTCTCTGGCTCCACAGTAGCTCTGCTGACCTGGTTCTCTGGCTCTAGAGCGGCTCTGCTGACGTGGTTCTCTGGCTCTAGAGCAGCTCTGCTGACCTGGTTCTCTGGCTCTAGGGCAGCTCTGCTGACCTGGTTCTCTGGCTCTTAAGCAGCTCTGCTGACCTGGTTGTCTGGCTCTAGAGCAGCTCTGCTGACCTGGTTCTCTGGCTCTAGAGCGGCTCTGCTGATGTGGTTCTCTGGCTCTAGAGCAGCTCTGCTGACCTGGTTCTCTGGCTCTAGGGCAGCTCTGCTGACCTGGTTCTCTGGCTCTAAAGCAGCCCTGCTGACCTGATTCAATGGCTCTAAAGCAGCTCTGCTGACCTGGTTCTTAGGATCTAAAGCAGCTCTGCTGACATGGTTCTCTGGCTCTAAAGCAGCTCTGCTGTCCTGGTTCTCTGGCTCTAGAGCAGCTCTGCTGACCTGGTTCTCTGGCTCTATAATGTCTCTGCTGACCTGGTTCACTGGCTCTACAGCAGCTCTGCTGACCTGGTTCTATAGCTCTACAGCAACTTTGCTGACCTGTTTCTCTCCCCCTAAAGCAGCTCTGCTGACATTGTTCTCTGGAGCAGCTCTGCTGACCTGGTTCTTAGGCTGTAGAGCAGCTCTGCTGACCTGGTTCTCTGGCTCTAGAGCAGCTCTGCTGACCTGCTTCTCTCCCTCGAAAGCAGCTCTGCTGACTTGGTTTCTCTGGCTCTACTACAGCTCTGCTGACCTGGTTCTCTGGCTCCACAGTAGCTCTGCTGACCTGGTTCTCTGGCTTTGAAGCATCTCTGCTGATCTGGTTCTCTGGCTCTAGAGCAGCTCTGCTGACCTGGTTCTCTCCCTCTAAAGCAGTTCTGCTGACCTGGTTCTCTGGCTCTAAAGCAGCTCTGCTGACCTGGTTCTCTCCCTCTAAAGCAGATCTGCTGACCTGCTTTCTCTGGCTCTACAGCAGCTCTGTTGACCTGGTTCTCTGGCTCTAGAGCAGCTCTGCTGACCTGGTTCTTAGGCTCTAGAGGAGCTCTGCTGACCTCATTCTCTGGCTCTTAATCAGGTCTGCTGACCTGGTTCTCTGGCTCTAGAGCAGCTCTGCTGACCTGGTTCTCTGGCTCTAAAGCAGCTCTGCTGACCTGGTTCTCTGGCTTTAGAGTAGCTCTTCTGACCTGGTTCTCTGGCTCTAGAGCAGCTCTGCTGACCTGCTTCTCTCCCTCTAAAGCAGCTCTGCTGACCTGGTTCTCTGGCTCTAAAGCAGCTCTGCTGAACTGGTTCTTAGGCTTTACAGCAGCTCTGCTGACCTGTTACTCTGGTTCTAAAGCAGCTCTGCTGACCTGGTTGTCTGGCTCTAAAGCAGCTCTGCTGTCCTGGTTCTCTGGCTCTAGAGCAGCTCTGCTGACCTGGTTCTTTGGCTCTATAACGGCTCTGCTGACCTTGTTCTCTGGTTCTACAGCAGCTCTGCTGACCAGGTTCTATGGCTCCACAGCAACTCTGCCGACCTGTTTCTCTCCCTCTAAAGCGGCTCTGCTGATGTGGTTCTCTGGCTCTAGAACAGCTCTGCTGACCTGGTTGTCTGGCTCTAGAGCAGCTCTGCTGACCTAGTTCTCTGGCTCTAGAGCGGCTCTGCTGACGTGGTTCTCTGGCTCTAGAGCAGCTCTGCTGACCTGGTTCTCTGGCTCTAGGGCAGCTCTGCTGACCTGGTTCTCTGGCTCTAAAGCAGCTCTGCTGACCTGATTCAATGGCTCTAAAGCAGCTCTGCTGACCTGGTTCTTAGGATCTAAAGCAGCTCTGCTGACCTGGTTCTCTGGCTCTAAAGCAGCTCTGCTGTCCTTGTTCTCTGGCTCTAGAGCAGCTCTGCTGACCTGGTTCTCTGGCTCTATAACGTCTCTGCTGACCTGGTTCTCTGGCTCTACAGCAGCTCTGCTGACCTGGTTCTATAGCTCTACAGCAACTTTGCTGACCTGTTTCTCTCCCCCTAAAGCAGCTCTGCTGACATTGTTCTCTGGAGCAGCTCTGCTGACCTGGTTCTTAGGCTGTAGAGCAGCTCTGCTTACCTGGTTCTCTGGCTCTAGAGCAGCTCTGCTGACCTGCTTCTCTCCCTCGAAAACAGCTCTGCTGACTTGGTTTCTCTGGCTCTACTACAGCTCTGCTGACCTGGTTCTCTGGCTCCACAGTAGCTCTGCTGACCTGGTTCTCTGGCTCTAGAGCGGCTCTGCTGACGTGGTTCTCTGGCTCTAGAGCAGCTCTGCTGACCTGGTTCTCTGGCTCTAGGGCAGCTCTGCTGACCTGGTTCTCTGGCTCTAAAGCAGCTCTGCTGACCTGATTCAATGGCTCTAAAGCAGCTCTGCTGACCTGGTTCTTAGGATCTAAAGCAGCTCTGCTGACCTGGTTTTCTGGCTCTAGAGCGGCTCTGCTGACGTGGTTCTCTGGCTCTAGAACAGCTCTGCTGACCTGGTTCTCTGGCTCTAGGGCAGCTCTGCTGACCTGGTTCTCTGGCTCTAAAGCAGCTCTGCTGACCTGATTCAATGGCTCTAAAGCAGCTCTGCTGACCTGGTTCTTAGGATCTAAAGCAGCTCTGCTGACCTGGTTCTCTGGCTCTAAAGCAGCTCTGCTGTCCTGGTTCTCTGGCTCTAGAGCAGCTCTGCTGACCTGGTTCTCTGGCTCTATAACGTCTCTGCTGACCTGGTTCTCTGGATCTACAGCAGCTCTGCTGACCTGGTTCTATAGCTCTACAGCAACTTTGCTGACCTGTTTCTCTCCCCCTAAAGCAGCTCTGCTGACATTGTTTTCTGGAGCAGCTCTGCTGACCTGGTTCTTAGGCTGTAGAGCAGCTCTGCTGACCTGGTTCTCTGGCTCTAGAGCAGCTCTGCTAACCTGCTTCTCTCCCTCGAAAGCAGCTCTGCTGACTTGGTTTCTCTGGCTCTACTACAGCTCTGCTGACCTGGTTCTCTGGCTCCACAGTAGCTCTGCTGACCTGGTTCTCTGGCTTTGAAGCATCTCTGCTGATCTGGTTCTCTGGCTCTAGAGCAGCTCTGCTGACCTGGTTCTCTCCCTCTAAAGCAGTTCTGCTGACCTGGTTCTCTGGCTCTAAAGCAGCTCTGCTGACCTGGTTCTCTCCCTCTAAAGCAGATCTGCTGACCTGGTTTCTCTGGCTCTACAGCAGCTCTGTTGACCTGGTTCTCTGGCTCTACAGCAGCTCTGCTGACCTGGTTCTTAGGCTCTAGAGGAGCTCTGCTGACCTGATTCTCTGGCTCTTAATCAGGTCTGCTGACCTGGTTCTCTGGCACGAGAGCAGCTCTGCTGACCTGGTTCTCTGGCTCTAAAGCAGCTCTGCTGACCTGGTTCTCTGGCTTTAGAGTAGCTCTTCTGACCTGGTTCTCTGGCTCTAGAGCAGCTCTGCTGACCTGCTTCTCTCCCTCTAAAGCAGCTCTGCTGACCTGGTTCTCTGGCTCTAAAGCAGCTCTGCTGAACTGGTTCTTAGGCTTTACAGCAGCTCTGCTGACCTGTTACTCTGGTTCTAAAGCAGCTCTGCTGACCTGCTTGTCTGGCTCTAAAGCAGCTCTGCTGTCCTGATTCTCTGGCTCTAGAGCAGCTCTGCTGACCTGGTTCTTTGGCTCTATAACGGCTCTGCTGACCTTGTTCTCTGGTTCTACAGCAGCTCTGCTGACCTGGTTCTATGGCTCTACAGCAACTCTGCCAACCTGTTTCTTTCCCTCTAAAGCAGCTCTGCTGACCTGGTTCTCTGGCTCTAGAGCAGCTCTGCTGACCTGATTCTCTGGCTCTAAAGCAGCTCTGCTGACCTGATTATATGGCTCTAAAGCAGCTCTGCTGACCTGGTTCTTAGGCTCTAAAGCTGCTCTGCTGACCTGGTTCTCTGGCTCTAGAGCAGCTCTGCTGACCTGGTTCTCTGGCTCTATAACGGCTCTGCTGATCTTGTTCCTTGGCTCTACAGCAGCTTTGCTGACCTGGTTCTATGTCTCTACAGCAACTCTGCTGACCTGTTTCTCTCCCTCTAAAGCAGCTCTGCTGACCTGATTCTCTGGCTCTAGAGCAGCTCGGCTGACCTGGTTCTCTGGCTCTTAAGCAGCTCTGCTGACCTGGTTGTCTGGCTCTAGAGCAGCTCTGCTGACCTGGTTCTCTGGCTCTAGAGCTGCTCTGCTGACGTGGTTCTCTGGCTCTAGAGCAGCTCTGCTGACCTGGTTCTCTGGCTCTAGGGCAGCTCTGCTGACCTGGTTCTCTGGCTCTAAAGCAGCCCTGCTGGCCTGATTCAATGGCTCTAAAGCAGCTCTGCTGACCTGGTTCTTAGGATCTAAAGCAGCTCTGCTGGCCTGGTTCTCTGGCTCTAAAGCAGCTCTGCTGTCCTGGTTCTCTGGCTCTAGAGCAGCTCTGCTGACCTGGTTCTCTGGCTCTATAACGTCTCTGCTGACCTGGTTCTCTGGCTCTACAGCAGCTCTGCTGACCTGGTTCTATAGCTCTACAGCAATTTTGCTGACCTGTTTCTCTCCCCCTAAATCAGCTCTGCTGACATTGTTCTCTGGAGCAGCTCTGCTGACCTGGTTCTTAGGCTGTAGAGCAGCTCTGCTGACCTGGTTCTCTGGCTCTAGAGCAGCTCTGCTGACCTGCTTCTCTCCCTCGAAAGCAGCTCTGCTGACTTGGTTTCTCTGGCTCTATTACAGCTCTGCTGACCTGGTTCTCTGGCTCCACATTAGCTCTGCTGACCTGGTTCTCTGGCTCTAGAGCGGCTTTGCTGACGTGGTTCTCTGGCTCTAGAGCAGCTCTGCTGACCTGGTTCTCTGGCTCTAGGGCAGCTCTGCTGACCTGGTTCTCTGGCTCTAAAGCAGCTCTGCTGACCTGGTTCTTAGGATCTAAAGCAGCTCTGCTAACCTGGTTCTCTGGCTCTAGAGCGGCTCTGCTGACGTGGTTCTCTGGCTCTAGAGCAGCTCTGCTGACCTGGTTCTCTGGCTCTAGGGCAGCTCTGCTGACCTGGTTCTCGGGCTCTAAAGCAGCTCTGCTGACCTGATTCAATGGCTCTAAAGCAGCTCTGCTGACCTGGTTCTCTGGCTCTATAGCAGCTCTGCTGTCCTGGTTCTTTGGCTCTAGAGCAGCTCTGCTGACCTGGTCCTCTGGCTCTATAACGTCTCTGCTGACCTGGTTCTCTGGCTCTACAGCAGCTCTGCTGACCTGGTTCTATAGCTCTACAGGAACTTTGCTGACCTGTTTCTCTCCCCCTAAAGCAGCTCTGCTGACATTGTTCTCTGGAGCAGCTCTGCTGACCTGGTTCTTAGGCTGTAGAGCAGCTCTGCTGACCTGGTTCTCTGGCTCTAGAGCAGCTCTGCTGACCTGCTTCTCTCCCTCGAAAGCAGCTCTGCTGACTTGGTTTCTCTGGCTCTACTACAGCTCTGCTGACCTGGTTCTCTGGCTCTAAAGCAGCTCTGCTGACCTGGTTCTTAGGATCTAAAGCAGCTCTGCTGACCTGGTTCTCTGGCTCTAGAGCGGCTCTGCTGACGTGGTTCTCTGGCTCTAGAGCAGCTCTGCTGACCTGGTTCTCTGGCTCTAGGGCAGCTCTGCTGACCTGGTTCTCGGGCTCTAAAGCAGCTCTGCTGACCTGATTCAATGGCTCTAAAGCAGCTCTGCTGACCTGGTTCTCTGGCTCTACTACAGCTCTGCTGACCTGGTTCTCTGGCTCTAAAGCAGCTCTGCTGACCTGGTTCTTAGGATCTAAAGCAGCTCTGCTGACCTGGTTCTCTGGCTCTAGAGCGGCTCTGCTGACGTGGTTCTCTGGCTCTAGAGCAGCTCTGCTGACCTGGTTCTCTGGCTCTAGGGCAGCTCTGCTGACCTGGTTCTCGGGCTCTAAAGCAGCTCTGCTGACCTGATTCAATGGCTCTAAAGCAGCTCTGCTGACCTGGTTCTCTGGCTCTATAGCAGATCTGCTGTCCTGGTTCTTTGGCTCTAGAGCAGCTCTGCTGACCTGGTCCTCTGGCTCTATAACGTCTCTGCTGACCTGGTTCTCTGGCTCTACAGCAGCTCTGCTGACCTGGTTCTATAGCTCTACAGCAACTTTGCTGACCTGTTTCTCTCCCCCTAAAGCAGCTCTGCTGACATTGTTCTCTGGAGCAGCTCTGCTGACCTGGTTCTTAGGCTGTAGAGCAGCTCTGCTGACCTGGTTCTCTGGCTCTAGAGCAGCTCTGCTGACCTGCTTCTCTCCCTCGAAAGCAGCTCTGCTGACTTGGTTTCTCTGGCTCTACTACAGCTCTGCTGACCTGCTTCTCTGGCTCCACAGTAGCTCTGCTGACCTGGTTCTCTGGCTTTGAAGCATCTCTGCTGATCTGGTTCTCTGGCTCTAGAGCAGCTCTGCTGACCTGATTCTCTCCCTCTAAAGAAGTTCTGCTGACCTGGTTCTCTGGCTCTAAAGCAGCTCTGCTGACCTGGTTCTCTCCCTCTAAAGCAGATCTGCTGACCTGGTTTCTCTGGCTCTACAGCAGCTCTGTTGACCTGGTTCTCTGGCTCTAGAGCAGCTCTGCTGACCTGGTTCTTAGGCTCTAGAGGAGCTCTGCTGACCTGATTCTCTGGCTCTTAATCAGGTCTGATGACCTGGTTCTCTGGCTCTAGAGCAGCTCTGCTGACCTGGTTCTCTGGCTCTAAAGCAGCTCTGCTGACCTGGTTCTCTGGCTTTAGAGTAGCTCTTCTGACCTGGTTCTCTGGCTCTAGAGCAGCTCTGCTGACCTGGTTCTTTGGCTCTATAACGGCTCTGCTGACCTTGTTCTCTGGTTCTACAGCAGCTCTGCTGACCAGGTTCTATGGCTCTACAGCAACTCTGCCGACCTGTTTCTCTCCCTCTAAAGCAGCTCTGCTGACCTGGTTCTCTGGCTCTAGAGCAGCTCTGCTGACCTGGTTCTCTGGCTCTAGAGCAGCTCTGCTGACCTGATTCTCTGGCTCTAAAGCAGCTCTGCTGACCTGATTATATGGCTCTAAAGCAGCTCTGCTGACCTGGTTCTTAGGCTCTAAAGCTGCTCTGCTGACCTGGTTCTCTGGCTCTAGAGCAGCTCTACTGTCCTGGTTCTCTGGCTCTAGAGCAGCTCTGCTGACCTGGTTCTCTGGCTCTATAACGGCTCTGCTGATCTTGTTCCTTGGCTCTACAGCAGCTTTGCTGACCCGGTTCTATGTCTCTACAGCAACTCTGCTGACCTGTTTCTCTCCCTCTAAAGCAGCTCTGCTGACCTGATTCTCTGGCTCTAGAGCAGCTCTGCTGACCTGGTTCTCTGGCTCTAGAGGAGCTCTGCTGACCTGGTTCTCTGGCTCTTAAGCAGCTCTGCTGACCTGGTTGTCTGGCTCTAGAGCAGCACTGCTGACCTGGTTCTTAGGCACTATAGCAGCTCTGCTGACTTGGTTCTCTGGCTCTACAATGGCTCTGCTGACATGGTTCTATGGCTCTAAAGCAGCTCTGCTGACCTGGTTCTCTGGCTCACGTGCAGCTCTGCTGACTTGCTTCTCAGGCTATAGAGCAGCTCTGCTGACCTGGTTCTCTGAATCTACAACGGATCTGCTGACCTGGTTCTCTGGCTCTAAAGCAGCCCTGCTGACCTGGTTCTCTGCCTCTACAGCTGCTCTGATGAAATGGTTTCTCTAGTTCTACAACAGCTTTGCTGACCTGGTTCTCTGCCTCTAGAGCAGCTCTGCTGAACTGGTTCTTAGGTTTTACAGCAGCTCTGCTGACCTGGTACTCTGGTTCTAAAGCAGCTCTGCTGTCCTGGTTCACTGGCTCTAGAGCAGCTCTGCTGACCTCGTTCTCTGGCTCTATAACGGCTCTGCTGACCTTGTTCTCTGGCTCTACAGCAGCTCTGCTGACCTGGTTCTATGGCTCTACAGCAACTCTGCTGACCTGTTTCTCTCCCTCTAAAGCAGCTCTGCTGACCTGATTCTCTGGCTCTAGAGCAGCTCTGCTGACCTGGTTCTCTGGCTCTAGAGCAGCTCTGCTGAACTGGTTCTTAGGCTTTACAGCAGCTCTGCTGACCTGGTACTCTGGTTCTAAAGCAGCTCTGCTGACCTGGTTCTCTGGCTCTAAAGCAGCTCTGCTGTCCTGGTTCTCTGGCTCTAGAGCAGCTCTGCTGACATGGTTCTCTGGCTCTATAACGGCTCTGCTGACCTTGTTCTCTGGCTCTACAGCAGCTCTGCTGACCTGGTTCTATGACTCTACAGCAACTCTGCTGACCTGTTTCTCTTCCTTTAAAGCAGCTCTGCTGACCTGATTCTCTGGCTCTAGAGCAACTCTGCTGACCTGATTCTCTGGCTCTAGAGCAGCTCGGCTGACCTGGTTCTCTGGCTCTTAAGCAGCTCTGCTGACCTGGTTGTCTGGCTCTAGAGCAGCTCTGCTGACCTGGTTCTCTGGCTCTAGAGCGGCTCTGCTGACGTGGTTCTCTGGCTCTAGAGCAGCTCTGCTGACCTGGTTCTCTGGCTCTAGGGCAGCTCTGCTGACCTGGTTCTCTGGCTCTAAAGCAGCTCTGCTAACCTGATTCAATGGCTCTAAAGCAGCTCTGCTGACCTGGTTCTTAGGATCTAAAGCAGCTCTGCTGACCTGTTTCTCTGGCTCTAAAGCAGCTCTGCTGTCCTGGTTCTCTGGCTCTAGAGCAGCTCTGCTGACCTGGTTCTCTGGCTCTATAACGTCTCTGCTGACCTGGTTCTCTGGCTCTACAGCAGCTCTGCTGACCTGGTTCTATAGCTCTACAGCAACTTTGCTGACCTGTTTCTCTCCCCCTAAAGCAGCTCTGCTGACATTGTTCTCTGGAGCAGCTCTGCTGACCTGGTTCTTAGGCTGTAGAGCAGCTCTGCTGACCTGGTTCTCTGGCTCTAGAGCAGCTCTGCTGACCTGCTTCTCTCCCTCGAAAACAGCTCTGCTGACTTGGTTTCTCTGGCTCTACTACAGCTCTGCTGACCTGGTTCTCTGGCTCCACAGTAGCTCTGCTGACCTGGTTCTCTGGCTCCAGAGCAGCTCTGCTGACCTGGTTCTCTGGCTCTAGGGCAGCTCTGCTGACCTGGTTCTCTGGCTCTAAAGCAGCTCTGCTGACCTGATTCAATGGCTCTAAAGCAGCTCTGCTGACCTGGTTCTTAGGATACAAAGCAGCTCTGCTGACCTGGTTCTCTGGCTCTAGAGCGGCTCTGCTGACGTGGTTCTCTGGCTCTAGAGCAGCTTTGCTGACCTGTTTCTCTCCCCCTAAAGCAGCTCTGCTGACATTGTTCTCTGGAGCAGCTCTGCTGACCTGGTTCTTAGGCTCTAGAGCAGCTCGGCTGACCTGGTTCTCTGGCTCTTAAGCAGCTCTGCTGACCTGGTTGTCTGGCTCTAGAGCAGCTCTGCTGACCTGGTTCTCTGGCTCTAGAGCGGCTCTGCTGACGTGGTTCTCTGGCTCTAGAGCAGCTCTGCTGACCTGGTTCTCTGGCTCTAGGGCAGCTCTGCTGACCTGGTTCTCTGGCTCTAAAGCAGCTCTGCTAACCTGATTCAATGGCTCTAAAGCAGCTCTGCTGACCTGGTTCTTAGGATCTAAAGCAGCTCTGCTGACCTGTTTCTCTGGCTCTAAAGCAGCTCTGCTGTCCTGGTTCTCTGGCTCTAGAGCAGCTCTGCTGACCTGGTTCTCTGGCTCTATAACGTCTCTGCTGACCTGGTTCTCTGGCTCTACAGCAGCTCTGCTGACCTGGTTCTATAGCTCTACAGCAACTTTGCTGACCTGTTTCTCTCCCCCTAAAGCAGCTCTGCTGACATTGTTCTCTGGAGCAGCTCTGCTGACCTGGTTCTTAGGCTGTAGAGCAGCTCTGCTGACCTGGTTCTCTGGCTCTAGAGCAGCTCTGCTGACCTGCTTCTCTCCCTCGAAAACAGCTCTGCTGACTTGGTTTCTCTGGCTCTACTACAGCTCTGCTGACCTGGTTCTCTGGCTCCACAGTAGCTCTGCTGACCTGGTTCTCTGGCTCCAGAGCAGCTCTGCTGACCTGGTTCTCTGGCTCTAGGGCAGCTCTGCTGACCTGGTTCTCTGGCTCTAAAGCAGCTCTGCTGACCTGATTCAATGGCTCTAAAGCAGCTCTGCTGACCTGGTTCTTAGGATACAAAGCAGCTCTGCTGACCTGGTTCTCTGGCTCTAGAGCAGCTCTGCTGACCTGGTTCTTAGGCTCTAGAGGAGCTCTGCTGACCTGATTCTCTGGCTCTTAATCAGGTCTGATGACCTGGTTCTCTGGCTCTAGAGCAGCTCTGCTGACCTGGTTCTCTGGCTCTAAAGCAGCTCTGCTGACCTGGTTCTCTGGCTTTAGAGTAGCTCTTCTGACCTGGTTCTCTGGCTCTAGAGCAGCTCTGCTGACCTGGTTCTTTGGCTCTATAACGGCTCTGCTGACCTTGTTCTCTGGTTCTACAGCAGCTCTGCTGACCAGGTTCTATGGCTCTACAGCAACTCTGCCGACCTGTTTCTCTCCCTCTAAAGCAGCTCTGCTGACCTGGTTCTCTGGCTCTAGAGCAGCTCTGCTGACCTGGTTCTCTGGCTCTAGAGCAGCTCTGCTGACCTGATTCTCTGGCTCTAAAGCAGCTCTGCTGACCTGATTATATGGCTCTAAAGCAGCTCTGCTGACCTGGTTCTTAGGCTCTAAAGCTGCTCTGCTGACCTGGTTCTCTGGCTCTAGAGCAGCTCTACTGTCCTGGTTCTCTGGCTCTAGAGCAGCTCTGCTGACCTGGTTCTCTGGCTCTATAACGGCTCTGCTGATCTTGTTCCTTGGCTCTACAGCAGCTTTGCTGACCCGGTTCTATGTCTCTACAGCAACTCTGCTGACCTGTTTCTCTCCCTCTAAAGCAGCTCTGCTGACCTGATTCTCTGGCTCTAGAGCAGCTCTGCTGACCTGGTTCTCTGGCTCTAGAGGAGCTCTGCTGACCTGGTTCTCTGGCTCTTAAGCAGCTCTGCTGACCTGGTTGTCTGGCTCTAGAGCAGCACTGCTGACCTGGTTCTTAGGCACTATAGCAGCTCTGCTGACTTGGTTCTCTGGCTCTACAATGGCTCTGCTGACATGGTTCTATGGCTCTAAAGCAGCTCTGCTGACCTGGTTCTCTGGCTCACGTGCAGCTCTGCTGACTTGCTTCTCAGGCTATAGAGCAGCTCTGCTGACCTGGTTCTCTGAATCTACAACGGATCTGCTGACCTGGTTCTCTGGCTCTAAAGCAGCCCTGCTGACCTGGTTCTCTGCCTCTACAGCTGCTCTGATGAAATGGTTTCTCTAGTTCTACAACAGCTTTGCTGACCTGGTTCTCTGCCTCTAGAGCAGCTCTGCTGAACTGGTTCTTAGGTTTTACAGCAGCTCTGCTGACCTGGTACTCTGGTTCTAAAGCAGCTCTGCTGTCCTGGTTCACTGGCTCTAGAGCAGCTCTGCTGACCTCGTTCTCTGGCTCTATAACGGCTCTGCTGACCTTGTTCTCTGGCTCTACAGCAGCTCTGCTGACCTGGTTCTATGGCTCTACAGCAACTCTGCTGACCTGTTTCTCTCCCTCTAAAGCAGCTCTGCTGACCTGATTCTCTGGCTCTAGAGCAGCTCTGCTGACCTGGTTCTCTGGCTCTAGAGCAGCTCTGCTGAACTGGTTCTTAGGCTTTACAGCAGCTCTGCTGACCTGGTACTCTGGTTCTAAAGCAGCTCTGCTGACCTGGTTCTCTGGCTCTAAAGCAGCTCTGCTGTCCTGGTTCTCTGGCTCTAGAGCAGCTCTGCTGACATGGTTCTCTGGCTCTATAACGGCTCTGCTGACCTTGTTCTCTGGCTCTACAGCAGCTCTGCTGACCTGGTTCTATGACTCTACAGCAACTCTGCTGACCTGTTTCTCTTCCTTTAAAGCAGCTCTGCTGACCTGATTCTCTGGCTCTAGAGCAACTCTGCTGACCTGATTCTCTGGCTCTAGAGCAGCTCGGCTGACCTGGTTCTCTGGCTCTTAAGCAGCTCTGCTGACCTGGTTGTCTGGCTCTAGAGCAGCTCTGCTGACCTGGTTCTCTGGCTCTAGAGCGGCTCTGCTGACGTGGTTCTCTGGCTCTAGAGCAGCTCTGCTGACCTGGTTCTCTGGCTCTAGGGCAGCTCTGCTGACCTGGTTCTCTGGCTCTAAAGCAGCTCTGCTAACCTGATTCAATGGCTCTAAAGCAGCTCTGCTGACCTGGTTCTTAGGATCTAAAGCAGCTCTGCTGACCTGTTTCTCTGGCTCTAAAGCAGCTCTGCTGTCCTGGTTCTCTGGCTCTAGAGCAGCTCTGCTGACCTGGTTCTCTGGCTCTATAACGTCTCTGCTGACCTGGTTCTCTGGCTCTACAGCAGCTCTGCTGACCTGGTTCTATAGCTCTACAGCAACTTTGCTGACCTGTTTCTCTCCCCCTAAAGCAGCTCTGCTGACATTGTTCTCTGGAGCAGCTCTGCTGACCTGGTTCTTAGGCTGTAGAGCAGCTCTGCTGACCTGGTTCTCTGGCTCTAGAGCAGCTCTGCTGACCTGCTTCTCTCCCTCGAAAACAGCTCTGCTGACTTGGTTTCTCTGGCTCTACTACAGCTCTGCTGACCTGGTTCTCTGGCTCCACAGTAGCTCTGCTGACCTGGTTCTCTGGCTCCAGAGCAGCTCTGCTGACCTGGTTCTCTGGCTCTAGGGCAGCTCTGCTGACCTGGTTCTCTGGCTCTAAAGCAGCTCTGCTGACCTGATTCAATGGCTCTAAAGCAGCTCTGCTGACCTGGTTCTTAGGATACAAAGCAGCTCTGCTGACCTGGTTCTCTGGCTCTAGAGCGGCTCTGCTGACGTGGTTCTCTGGCTCTAGAGCAGCTCTGCTGACCTGGTTCTCTGGCTCTATAACGTCTCTGCTGACCTGGTACTCTGGTTCTAAAGCAGCTCTGCTGACCTGGTTCTCTGGCTCTAAAGCAGCTCTGCTGTCCTGGTTCTCTGGCTCTAGAGCAGCTCTGCTGACATGGTTCTCTGGCTCTATAACGGCTCTGCTGACCTTGTTCTCTGGCTCTACAGCAGCTCTGCTGACCTGGTTCTATGACTGTACAGCAACTCTGCTGACCTGTTTCTCTTCCTTTAAAGCAGCTCTGCTGACCTGATTCTCTGGCTCTAGAGCAACTCTGCTGACCTGATTCTCTGGCTCTAGAGCAGCTCGGCTGACCTGGTTCTCTGGCTCTTAAGCAGCTCTGCTGACCTGGTTGTCTGGCTCTAGAGCAGCTCTGCTGACCTGGTTCTCTGGCTCTAGAGCGGCTCTGCTGACGTGGTTCTCTGGCTCTAGAGCAGCTCTGCTGACCTGGTTCTCTGGCTCTAGGGCAGCTCTTCTGACCTGGTTCTCTGGCTCTAGAGCATTTCTGCTGACCTGCTTCTCTCCTTCTAAAGCAGCTCTGCTGACCTGGTTCTCTGGCTCTAAAGCAGCTCTGCTGAACTGGTTCTTAGGCTTTACAGCAGCTCTGCTGACCTGTTACTCTGGTTCTAAAGCAGCTCTGTGACCTGGTTGTCTGGCTCTAAAGCAGCTCTGCTGTCCTGGTTCTCTGGCTCTAGAGCAGCTCTGCTGACCTGGTTCTTTGGCTCTATAACGGCTCTGCTGACCTTGTTCTCTGGTTCTACAGCAGCTCTGCTGACCTGGTTCTATGGCTCTACAGCAACTCTGCCAACCTGTTTCTCTCCCTCTAAAGCAGCTCTGCTGACCTGGTTCTCTGGCTCTAGAGCAGCTCTGCTGACCTGATTCTCTGGCTCTAAAGCAGCTCTGCTGACCTGATTATATGGCTCTAAAGCAGCTCTGCTGACCTGGTTCTTAGGCTCTAAAGCTTCTCTGCTGACCTGGTTCTCTGGCTCTAGAGCAGCTCTGCTGACCTGGTTCTCTTGCTCTATAACGGCTCTGCTGATCTTGTTCCTTGGCTCTACAGCAGCTTTGCTGACCTGGTTCTATGTCTCTACAGCAACTCTGCTGACCTGTTTCCCTCCCTCTAAAGCTGCTCTGCTGACCTGGTTCTCTGGCTCTAGAGCAGCTCTGCTGACCTGGTTCTCTGGCTCTATAACGGCTCTGCTGATCTTGTTCCTTGGCTCTACAGCAGCTTTGCTGACCTGGTTCTATGTCTCTACAGCAACTCTGCTGACCTGTTTCTCTCCCTCTAAAGCAGCTCTGCTGACCTGATTCTCTGGCTCTAGAGCAGCTCGGCTGACCTGGTTCTCTGGCTCTTAAGCAGCTCTGCTGACCTGGTTGTCTGGCTCTAGAGCAGCTCTGCTGACCTGGTTCTCTGGCTCTAGAGCGGCTCTGCTGATGTGGTTCTCTGGCTCTAGAGCAGCTCTGCTGACCTGGTTCTCTGGCTCTAGGGCAGCTCTGCTGACCTGGTTCTCTGGCTCTAAAGCAGCCCTGCTGACCTGATTCAATGGCTCTAAAGCAGCTCTGCTGACCTGGTTCTTAGGATCTAAAGCAGCTCTGCTGACATGGTTCTCTTGCTCTAAAGCAGCTCTGCTGTCCTGGTTCTCTGGCTCTAGAGCAGCTCTGCTGACCTGGTTCTCTGGCTCTATAACGTCTCTGCTGACCTGGTTCACTGGCTCTACAGCAGCTCTGCTGACCTGGTTCTATAGCTCTACAGCAACTTTGCTGACCTGTTTCTCTCCCCCTAAAGCAGCTCTGCTGACATTGTTCTCTGGAGTAGCTCTGCTGACCTGGTTCTTAGGCTGTAGAGCAGCTCTGCTGACCTGGTTCTCTGGCTCTAGAGCAGCTCTGCTGACCTGCTTCTCTCCCTCGAAAGCAGCTCTGCTGACTTGGTTTCTCTGGCTCTACTACAGCTCTGCTGACCTGGTTCTCTGGCTCCACAGTAGCTCTGCTGACCTGGTTCTCTGGCTTTGAAGCATCTCTGCTGATCTGGTTCTCTGGCTCTAGAGCAGCTCTGCTGACCTGGTTCTCTCCCTCTAAAGCAGTTCTGCTGACCTGGTTCTCTGGCTCTAAAGCAGCTCTGCTGACCTGGTTCTCTCCCTCTAAAGCAGATCTGCTGACCTGCTTTCTCTGGCTCTACAGCAGCTCTGTTGACCTGGTTCTCTGGCTCTGGAGCAGCTCTGCTGACCTGGTTCTTAGGCTCTAGAGGAGCTCTGCTGACCTCATTCTCTGGCTCTTAATCAGGTCTGCTGACCTGGTTCTCTGGCTCTAGAGCAGCTCTGCTGACCTGGTTCTCTGGCTCTAAAGCAGCTCTGCTGACCTGGTTCTCTGGCTTTAGAGTAGCTCTTCTGACCTGGTTCTCTGGCTCTAGAGCAGCTCTGCTGACCTGCTTCTCTCCCTCTAAAGCAGCTCTGCTGACCTGGTTCTCTGGCTCTAAAGCAGCTCTGCTGAACTGGTTCTTAGGCTTTACAGCAGCTCTGCTGACCTGTTACTCTGGTTCTAAAGCAGCTCTGCTGACCTGGTTGTCTGGCTCTAAAGCAGCTCTGCTGTCCTGGTTCTCTGGCTCTAGAGCAGCTCTGCTGACCTGGTTCTGTGGCTCTATAACGGCTATGCTGACCTTGTTCTCTGGTTCTACAGCAGCTCTGCTGACCAGGTTCTATGGCTCCACAGCAACTCTGCCGACCTGTTTCTCTCCCTCTAAAGCGGCTCTGCTGATGTGGTTCTCTGGCTCTAGAGCAGCTCTGCTGACCTGGTTGTCTGGCTCTAGAGCAGCTCTGCTGACCTAGTTCTCTGGCTCTAGAGCGGCTCTGCTGACGTGGTTCTCTGGCTCTAGAGCAGCTCTGCTGACCTGGTTCTCTGGCTCTAGGGCAGCTCTGCTGACCTGGTTCTCTGGCTCTAAAGCAGCTCTGCTCGCCTGGTTCTATAGCTCTACAGCAACTTTGCTGACCTGTTTCTCTCCCCCTAAAGCAGCTCTGCTGACATTGTTCTCTGGAGCAGCTCTGCTGACCTGGTTCTTAGGCTGTAGAGCAGCTCTGCTTACCTGGTTCTCTGGCTCTAGAGCAGCTCTGCTGACCTGCTTCTCTCCCTCGAAAACAGCTCTGCTGACTTGGTTTCTCTGGCTCTACTAAAGCTCTGCTGACCTGGTTCTCTGGCTCCACAGTAGCTCTGCTGACCTGGTTCTCTGGCTCTAGAGCGGCTCTGCTGACGTGGTTCTCTGGCTCTAGAGCAGCTCTGCTGACCTGGTTCTCTGGCTCTAGGGCAGCTCTGCTGACCTGGTTCTCTGGCTCTAAAGCAGCTCTGCTGACCTGATTCAATGGCTCTAAAGCAGCTCTGCTGACCTGGTTCTTAGGATCTAAAGCAGCTCTGCTGACCTGGTTCTCTGGCTCTAGAGCGTCTCTGCTGACGTGGTTCTCTGGCTCTAGAACAGCTCTGCTGACCTGGTTCTCTGGCTCTAGGGCAGCTCTGCTGACCTGGTTCTCTGGCTCTAAAGCAGCTCTGCTGACCTGATTCAATGGCTCTAAAGCAGCTCTGCTGACCTGGTTCTTAGGATCTAAAGCAGCTCTGCTGACCTGGTTCTCTGGCTCTAAAGCAGCTCTGCTGTCCTGGTTCTCTGGCTCTAGAGCAGCTCTGCTGACCTGGTTCTCTGGCTCTATAACGTCTCTGCTGACCTGGTTCTCTGGCTCTACAGCAGCTCTGCTGACCTGGTTCTATAGCTCTACAGCAACTTTGCTGACCTGTTTCTCTCCCCCTAAAGCAGCTCTGCTGACATTGTTTTCTGGAGCAGCTCTGCTGACCTGGTTCTTAGGCTGTAGAGCAGCTCTGCTGACCTGGTTCTCTGGCTCTAGAGCAGCTCTGCTGACCTGCTTCTCTCCCTCGAAAGCAGCTCTGCTGACTTGGTTTCTCTGGCTCTACTACAGCTCTGCTGACCTGGTTCTCTGGCTCCACAGTAGCTCTGCTGACCTGGTTCTCTGGCTTTGAAGCATCTCTGCTGATCTGGTTCTCTGGCTCTAGAGCAGCTCTGCTGACCTGGTTCTCTCCCTCTAAAGCAGTTCTGCTGACCTGGTTCTCTGGCTCTAAAGCAGCTCTGCTGACCTGGTTCTCTCCCTCTAAAGCAGATCTGCTGACCTGGTTTCTCTGGCTCTACAGCAGCTCTGTTGACCTGGTTCTCTGGCTCTACAGCAGCTCTGCTGACCTGGTTCTTAGGCTCTAGAGGAGCTCTGCTGACCTGATTCTCTGGCTCTTAATCAGGTCTGCTGACCTGGTTCTCTGGCACGAGAGCAGCTCTGCTGACCTGGTTCTCTGGCTCTAAAGCAGCTCTGCTGACCTGGTTCTCTGGCTTTAGAGTAGCTCTTCTGACCTGGTTCTCTGGCTCTAGAGCAGCTCTGCTGACCTGCTTCTCTCCCTCTAAAGCAGCTCTGCTGACCTGGTTCTCTGGCTCTAAAGCAGCTCTGCTGAACTGGTTCTTAGGCTTTACAGCAGCTCTGCTGACCTGTTACTCTGGTTCTAAAGCAGCTCTGCTGACCTGCTTGTCTGGCTCTAAAGCAGCTCTGCTGTCCTGATTCTCTGGCTCTAGAGCAGCTCTGCTGACCTGGTTCTTTGGCTCTATAACGGCTCTGCTGACCTTGTTCTCTGGTTCTACAGCAGCTCTGCTGACCTGGTTCTATGGCTCTACAGCAACTCTGCCAACCTGTTTCTCTCCCTCTAAAGCAGCTCTGCTGACCTGGTTCTCTGGCTCTAGAGCAGCTCTGCTGACCTGATTCTCTGGCTCTAAAGCAGCTCTGCTGACCTGATTATATGGCTCTAAAGCAGCTCTGCTGACCTGGTTCTTAGGCTCTAAAGCTGCTCTGCTGACCTGGTTCTCTGGCTCTAGAGCAGCTCTGCTGACCTGGTTCTCTGGATCTATAACGGCTCTGCTGATCTTGTTCCTTGGCTCTACAGCAGCTTTGCTGACCTGGTTCTATGTCTCTACAGCAACTCTGCTGACCTGTTTCTCTCCCTCTAAAGCAGCTCTGCTGACCTGATTCTCTGGCTCTAGAGCAGCTCGGCTGACCTGGTTCTCTGGCTCTTAAGCAGCTCTGCTGACCTGGTTGTCTGGCTCTAGAGCAGCTCTGCTGACCTGGTTCTCTGGCTCTAGAGCTGCTCTGCTGACGTGGTTCTCTGGCTCTAGAGCAGCTCTGCTGACCTGGTTCTCTGGCTCTAGGGCAGCTCTGCTGACCTGGTTCTCTGGCTCTAAAGCAGCCCTGCTGGCCTGATTCAATGGCTCTAAAGCAGCTCTGCTGACCTGGTTCTTAGGATCTAAAGCAGCTCTGCTGGCCTGGTTCTCTGGCTCTAAAGCAGCTCTGCTGTCCTGGTTCTCTGGCTCTAGAGCAGCTCTGCTGACCTGGTTCTCTGGCTCTATAACGTCTCTGCTGACCTGGTTCTCTGGCTCTACAGCAGCTCTGCTGACCCGGTTCTATAGCTCTACAGCAATTTTGCTGACCTGTTTCTCTCCCCCTAAATCAGCTCTGCTGACATTGTTCTCTGGAGCAGCTCTGCTGACCTGGTTCTTAGGCTGTAGAGCAGCTCTGCTGACCTGGTTCTCTGGCTCTAGAGCAGCTCTGCTGACCTGCTTCTCTCCCTCGAAAGCAGCTCTGCTGACTTGGTTTCTCTGGCTCTATTACAGCTCTGCTGACCTGGTTCTCTGGCTCCACATTAGCTCTGCTGACCTGGTTCTCTGGCTCTAGGGCAGCTCTGCTGACCTGGTTCTCTGGCTCTAAAGCAGCTCTGCTGACCTGGTTCTTAGGATCTAAAGCAGCTCTGCTGACCTGGTTCTCTGGCTCTAGAGCGGCTCTGCTGACGTGGTTCTCTGGCTCTAGAGCAGCTCTGCTGACCTGGTTCTCTGGCTCTAGGGCAGCTCTGCTGACCTGGTTCTCGGGCTCTAAAGCAGCTCTGCTGACCTGATTCAATGGCTCTAAAGCAGCTCTGCTGACCTGTTTCTCTGGCTCTAAAGCAGCTCTGCTGTCCTGGTTCTCTGGCTCTAGAGCAGCTCTGCTGACCTGGTTCTCTGGCTCTATAACGTCTCTGCTGACCTGGTTCTCTGGCTCTACAGCAGCTCTGCTGACCTGGTTCTATAGCTCTACAGCAACTTTGCTGACCTGTTTCTCTCCCCCTAAAGCAGCTCTGCTGACATTGTTCTCTGGAGCAGCTCTGCTGACCTGGTTCTTAGGCTGTAGAGCAGCTCTGCTGACCTGGTTCTCTGGCTCTAGAGCAGCTCTGCTGACCTGCTTCTCTCCCTCGAAAACAGCTCTGCTGACTTGGTTTCTCTGGCTCTACTACAGCTCTGCTGACCTGGTTCTCTGGCTCCACAGTAGCTCTGCTGACCTGGTTCTCTGGCTCTAGAGCAGCTCTGCTGACCTGGTTCTCTGGCTCTAGGGCAGCTCTGCTGACCTGGTTCTCTGGCTCTAAAGCAGCTCTGCTGACCTAATTCAATGGCTCTAAAGCAGCTCTGCTGACCTGGTTCTTAGGATACAAAGCAGCTCTGCTGACCTGGTTCTCTGGCTCTAGAGCGGCTCTGCTGACGTGGTTCTCTGGCTCTAGAGCAGCTCTGCTGACCTGGTTCTCTGGCTCTATAACGTCTCTGCTGACCTGGTACTCTGGTTCTAAAGCAGCTCTGCTGACCTGGTTCTCTGGCTCTAAAGCAGCTCTGCTGTCCTGGTTCTCTGGCTCTAGAGCAGCTCTGCTGACATGGTTCTCTGGCTCTATAACGGCTCTGCTGACCTTGTTCTCTGGCTCTACAGCAGCTCTGCTGACCTGGTTCTATGACTCTACAGCAACTCTGCTGACCTGTTTCTCTTCCTTTAAAGCAGCTCTGCTGACCTGATTCTCTGGCTCTAGAGCAACTCTGCTGACCTGATTCTTTGGCTCTAGAGCAGCTCGGCTGACCTGGTTCTCTGGCTCTTAAGCAGCTCTGCTGACCTGGTTGTCTGGCTCTAGAGCAGCTCTGCTGACCTGGTTCTCTGGCTCTAGAGCAGCTCTGCTGACCTGGTTCTCTGGCTCTAGGGCAGCTCTTCTGACCTGGTTCTCTGGCTCTAGAGCAGCTCTGCTGACCTGCTTCTCTCCCTCTAAAGCAGCTCTGCTGACCTGGTTCTCTGGCTCTAAAGCAGCTCTGCTGAACTGGTTCTTAGGCTTTACAGCAGCTCTGCTGGCCTGTTACTCTGGTTCTAAAGCAGCTCTGCTGACCTGGTTGTCTGGCTCTAAAGCAGCTCTGCTGTCCTGGTTCTCTGGCTCTAGAGCAGGTCTGCTGACCTGGTTCTTTGGCTCTATAACGGCTCTGCTGACCTTGTTCTCTGGTTCTACAGCAGCTCTGCTGACCTGGTTCTATGGCTCTACAGCAACTCTGCCAACCTGTTTCTCTCCCTCTAAAGCAGCTCTGCTGACCTGGTTCTCTGGCTCTAGAGCAGCTCTGCTGACCTGATTCTCTGGCTCTAAAGCAGCTCTGCTGACCTGATTATATGGCTCTAAAGCAGCTCTGCTGACCTGGTTCTTAGGCTCTAAAGCTTCTCTGCTGACCTGGTTCTCTGGCTCTAGAGCAGCTCTGCTGACCTGGTTCTCTTGCTCTATAACGGCTCTGCTGATATTGTTCCTTGGCTCTACAGCAGCTTTGCTGACCTGGTTCTATGTCTCTACAGCAACTCTGCTGACCTGTTTCTCTCCCTCTAAAGCTGCTCTGCTGACCTGGTTCTCTGGCTCTAGAGCAGCTCTGCTGACCTGGTTCTCTGGCTCTATAACGGCTCTGCTGATCTTGTTCCTTGGCTCTACAGCAGCTTTGCTGACCTGGTTCTATGTCTCTACAGCAACTCTGCTGACCTGTTTCTCTCCCTCTAAAGCAGCTCTGCTGACCTGATTCTCTGGCTCTAGAGCAGCTCGGCTGACCTGGTTCTCTGGCTCTTAAGCAGCTCTGCTGACCTGGTTGTCTGGCTCTAGAGCAGCTCTGCTGACCTGGTTCTCTGGCTCTAGAGCGGCTCTGCTGATGTGGTTCTCTGGCTCTAGAGCAGCTCTGCTGACCTGGTTCTCTGGCTCTAGGGCAGCTCTGCTGACCTGGTTCTCTGGCTCTAAAGCAGCCCTGCTGACCTGATTCAATGGCTCTAAAGCAGCTCTGCTGACCTGGTTCTTAGGATCTAAAGCAGCTCTGCTGACATGGTTCTCTGGCTCTAAAGCAGCTCTGCTGTCCTGGTTCTCTGGCTCTAGAGCAGCTCTGCTGACCTGGTTCTCTGGCTCTATAACGTCTCTGCTGACCTGGTTCACTGGCTCTACAGCAGCTCTGCTGACCTGGTTCTATAGCTCTACAGCAACTTTGCTGACCTGTTTCTCTCCCCCTAAAGCAGCTCTGCTGACATTGTTCTCTGGAGCAGCTCCGCTGACCTGGTTCTTAGGCTGTAGAGCAGCTCTGCTGACCTGGTTCTCTGGCTCTAGAGCAGCTCTGCTGACCTGCTTCTCTCCCTCGAAAGCAGCTCTGCTGACTTGGTTTCTCTGGCTCTACTACAGCTCTGCTGACCTGGTTCTCTGGCTCCACAGTAGCTCTGCTGACCTGGTTCTCTGGCTTTGAAGCATCTCTGCTGATCTGGTTCTCTGGCTCTAGAGCAGCTCTGCTGACCTGGTTCTCTCCCTCTAAAGCAGTTCTGCTGACCTGGTTCTCTGGCTCTAAAGCAGCTCTGCTGACCTGGTTCTCTCCCTCTAAAGCAGATCTGCTGACCTGCTTTCTCTGGCTCTACAGCAGCTCTGTTGACCTGGTTCTCTGGCTCTAGAGCAGCTCTGCTGACCTGGTTCTTAGGCTCTAGAGGAGCTCTGCTGACCTCATTCTCTGGCTCTTAATCAGGTCTGCTGACCTGGTTCTCTGGCTCTAGAGCAGCTCTGCTGACCTGGTTCTTAGGCTCTAGAGGAGCTCTGCTGACCTCATTCTCTGGCTCTTAATCAGGTCTGCTGACCTGGTTCTCTGGCTCTAGAGCAGCTCTGCTGACCTGGTTCTCTGGCTCTAAAGCAGCTCTGCTGACCTGGTTCTCTGGCTTTAGAGTAGCTCTTCTGACCTGGTTCTCTGGCTCTAGAGCAGCTCTGCTGACCTGCTTCTCTCCCTCTAAAGCAGCTCTGCTGACCTGGTTCTCTGGCTCTAAAGCAGCTCTGCTGAACTGGTTCTTAGGCTTTACAGCAGCTCTGCTGACCTGTTACTCTGGTTCTAAAGCAGCTCTGCTGACCTGGTTGTCTGGCTCTAAAGCAGCTCTGCTGTCCTGGTTCTCTGGCTCTAGAGCAGCTCTGCTGACCTGGTTCTTTGGCTCTATAACGGCTCTGCTGACCTTGTTCTCTGGTTCTACAGCAGCTCTGCTGACCAGGTTCTATGGCTCCACAGCAACTCTGCCGACCTGTTTCTCTCCCTCTAAAGCGGCTCTGCTGATGTGGTTCTCTGGCTCTAGAGCAGCTCTGCTGACCTGGTTGTCTGGCTCTAGAGCAGCTCTGCTGACCTACTTCTCTGGCTCTAGAGCGGCTCTGCTGACGTGGTTCTCTGGCTCTAGAGCAGCTCTGCTGACCTGGTTCTCTGGCTCTAGGGCAGCTCTGCTGACCTGGTTCTCTGGCTCTAAAGCAGCTCTGCTGACCTGATTCAATGGCTCTAAAGCAGCTCTGCTGACCTGGTTCTTAGGATCTAAAGCAGCTCTGCTGACCTGGTTCTCTGGCTCTAAAGCAGCTCTGCTGTCCTTGTTCTCTGGCTCTAGAGCAGCTCTGCTGACCTGGTTCTCTGGCTCTATAACGTCTCTGCTGACCTGGTTCTCTGGCTCTACAGCAGCTCTGCTGACCTGGTTCTATAGCTCTACAGCAACTTTGCTGACCTGTTTCTCTCCCCCTAAAGCAGCTCTGCTGACATTGTTCTCTGGAGCAGCTCTGCTGACCTGGTTCTTAGGCTGTAGAGCAGCTCTGCTTACCTGGTTCTCTGGCTCTAGAGCAGCTCTGCTGACCTGCTTCTCTCCCTCGAAAACAGCTCTGCTGACTTGGTTTCTCTGGCTCTACTACAGCTCTGCTGACCTGGTTCTCTGGCTCCACAGTAGCTCTGCTGACCTGGTTCTCTGGCTCTAGAGCGGCTCTGCTGACGTGGTTCTCTGGCTCTAGAGCAGCTCTGCTGACCTGGTTCTCTGGCTCTAGGGCAGCTCTGCTGACCTGGTTCTCTGGCTCTAAAGCAGCTCTGCTGACCTGATTCAATGGCTCTAAAGCAGCTCTGCTGACCTGGTTCTTAGGATCTAAAGCAGCTCTGCTGACCTGGTTCTCTGGCTCTAGAGCGGCTCTGCTGACGTGGTTCTCTGGCTCTAGAACAGCTCTGCTGACCTGGTTCTCTGGCTCTAGGGCAGCTCTGCTGACCTGGTTCTCTGGCTCTAAAGCAGCTCTGCTGACCTGATTCAATGGCTCTAAAGCAGCTCTGCTGACCTGGTTCTTAGGATCTAAAGCAGCTCTGCTGACCTGGTTCTCTGGCTCTAAAGCAGCTCTGCTGTCCTGGTTCTCTGGCTCTAGAGCAGCTCTGCTGACCTGGTTCTCTGGCTCTATAACGTCTCTGCTGACCTGGTTCTCTGGCTCTACAGCAGCTCTGCTGACCTGGTTCTATAGCTCTACAGCAACTTTGCTGACCTGTTTCTCTCCCCCTAAAGCAGCTCTGCTGACATTGTTTTCTGGAGCAGCTCTGCTGACCTGGTTCTTAGGCTGTAGAGCAGCTCTGCTGACCTGGTTCTCTGGCTCTAGAGCAGCTCTGCTGACCTGCTTCTCTCCCTCGAAAGCAGCTCTGCTGACTTGGTTTCTCTGGCTCTACTACAGCTCTGCTGACCTGGTTCTCTGGCTCCACAGTAGCTCTGCTGACCTGGTTCTCTGGCTTTGAAGCATCTCTGCTGATCTGGTTCTCTGGCTCTAGAGCAGCTCTGCTGACCTGGTTCTCTCCCTCTAAAGCAGTTCTGCTGACCTGGTTCTCTGGCTCTAAAGCAGCTCTGCTGACCTGGTTCTCTCCCTCTAAAGCAGATCTGCTGACCTGGTTTCTCTGGCTCTACAGCGGCTCTGTTGACCTGGTTCTCTGGCTCTACAGCAGCTCTGCTGACCTGGTTCTTAGGCTCTAGAGGAGCTCTGCTGACCTGATTCTCTGGCTCTTAATCAGGTCTGCTGACCTGGTTCTCTGGCACGAGAGCAGCTCTGCTGACCTGGTTCTCTGGCTCTAAAGCAGCTCTGCTGACCTGGTTCTCTGGCTTTAGAGTAGCTCTTCTGACCTGGTTCTCTGGCTCTAGAGCAGCTCTGCTGACCTGCTTCTCTCCCTCTAAAGCAGCTCTGCTGACCTGGTTCTCTGGCTCTAAAGCAGCTCTGCTGAACTGGTTCTTAGGCTTTACAGCAGCTCTGCTGACCTGTTACTCTGGTTCTAAAGCAGCTCTGCTGACCTGCTTGTCTGGCTCTAAAGCAGCTCTGCTGTCCGGATTCTCTGGCTCTAGAGCAGCTCTGCTGACCTGGTTCTTTGGCTCTATAACGGCTCTGCTGACCTTGTTCTCTGGTTCTACAGCAGCTCTGCTGACCTGGTTCTATGGCTCTACAGCAACTCTGCCAACCTGTTTCTCTCCCTCTAAAGCAGCTCTGCTGATCTGGTTCTCTGGCTCTAGAGCAGCTCTGCTGACCTGATTCTCTGGCTCTAAAGCAGCTCTGCTGACCTGATTATATGGCTCTAAAGCAGCTCTGCTGACCTGGTTCTTAGGCTCTAAAGCTGCTCTGCTGACCTGGTTCTCTGGCTCTAGAGCAGCTCTGCTGACCTGGTTCTCTGGCTCTATAACGGCTCTGCTGATCTTGTTCCTTGGCTCTACAGCAGCTTTGCTGACCTGGTTCTATGTCTCTACAGCAACTCTGCTGACCTGTTTCTCTCCCTCTAAAGCAGCTCTGCTGACCTGATTCTCTGGCTCTAGAGCAGCTCGGCTGACCTGGTTCTCTGGCTCTTAAGCAGCTCTGCTGACCTGGTTGTCTGGCTCTAAAGCAGCTCTGCTGACCTGGTTCTCTGGCTCTAGAGCTGCTCTGCTGACGTGGTTCTCTGGCTCTAGAGCAGCTCTGCTGACCTGGTTCTCTGGCTCTAGGGCAGCTCTGCTGACCTGGTTCTCTGGCTCTAAAGCAGCCCTGCTGGCCTGATTCAATGGCTCTAAAGCAGCTCTGCTGACCTGGTTCTTAGGATCTAAAGCAGCTCTGCTGGCCTGGTTCTCTGGCTCTAAAGCAGCTCTGCTGTCCTGGTTCTCTGGCTCTAGAGCAGCTCTGCTGACCTGGTTCTCTGGCTCTATAACGTCTCTGCTGACCTGGTTCTCTGGCTCTACAGCAGCTCTGCTGACCTGGTTCTATAGCTCTACAGCAATTTTGCTGACCTGTTTCTCTCCCCCTAAATCAGCTCTGCTGACATTGTTCTCTGGAGCAGCTCTGCTGACCTGGTTCTTAGGCTGTAGAGCAGCTCTGCTGACCTGGTTCTCTGGCTCTAGAGCAGCTCTGCTGACCTGCTTCTCTCCCTCGAAAGCAGCTCTGCTGACTTGGTTTCTCTGGCTCTATTACAGCTCTGCTGACCTGGTTCTCTGGCTCCACATTAGCTCTGCTGACCTGGTTCTCTGGCTCTAGAGCGGCTTTGCTGACGTGGTTCTCTGGCTCTAGAGCAGCTCTGCTGACCTGGTTCTCTGGCTCTAGGGCAGCTCTGCTGACCTGGTTCTCTGGCTCTAAAGCAGCTCTGCTGACCTGGTTCTTAGGATCTAAAGCAGCTCTGCTGACCTGGTTCTCTGGCTCTAGAGCGGCTCTGCTGACGTGGTTCTCTGGCTCTAGAGCAGCTCTGCTGACCTGGTTCTCTGGCTCTAGGGCAGCTCTGCTGACCTGGTTCTCGGGCTCTAAAGCAGCTCTGCTGACCTGATTCAATGGCTCTAAAGCAGCTCTGCTGACCTGGTTCTTAGGATCTAAAGCAGCTCTGCTGACCTGTTTCTCTCCCCCTAAAGCAGCTCTGCTGACATTGTTTTCTGGAGCAGCTCTGCTGACCTGGTTCTTAGGCTGTAGAGCAGCTCTGCTGACCTGGTTCTCTGGCTCTAGAGCAGCTCTGCTGACCTGCTTCTCTCCCTCGAAAGCAGCTCTGCTGACTTGGTTTCTCTGGCTCTACTACAGCTCTGCTGACCTGGTTCTCTGGCTCCACAGTAGCTCTGCTGACCTGGTTCTCTGGCTTTGAAGCATCTCTGCTGATCTGGTTCTCTGGCTCTAGAGCAGCTCTGCTGACCTGGTTCTCTCCCTCTAAAGCAGTTCTGCTGACCTGGTTCTCTGGCTCTAAAGCAGCTCTGCTGACCTGGTTCTCTCCCTCTAAAGCAGATCTGCTGACCTGGTTTCTCTGGCTCTACAGCGGCTCTGTTGACCTGGTTCTCTGGCTCTACAGCAGCTCTGCTGACCTGGTTCTTAGGCTCTAGAGGAGCTCTGCTGACCTGATTCTCTGGCTCTTAATCAGGTCTGCTGACCTGGTTCTCTGGCACGAGAGCAGCTCTGCTGACCTGGTTCTCTGGCTCTAAAGCAGCTCTGCTGACCTGGTTCTCTGGCTTTAGAGTAGCTCTTCTGACCTGGTTCTCTGGCTCTAGAGCAGCTCTGCTGACCTGCTTCTCTCCCTCTAAAGCAGCTCTGCTGACCTGGTTCTCTGGCTCTAAAGCAGCTCTGCTGAACTGGTTCTTAGGCTTTACAGCAGCTCTGCTGACCTGTTACTCTGGTTCTAAAGCAGCTCTGCTGACCTGCTTGTCTGGCTCTAAAGCAGCTCTGCTGTCCGGATTCTCTGGCTCTAGAGCAGCTCTGCTGACCTGGTTCTTTGGCTCTATAACGGCTCTGCTGACCTTGTTCTCTGGTTCTACAGCAGCTCTGCTGACCTGGTTCTATGGCTCTACAGCAACTCTGCCAACCTGTTTCTCTCCCTCTAAAGCAGCTCTGCTGATCTGGTTCTCTGGCTCTAGAGCAGCTCTGCTGACCTGATTCTCTGGCTCTAAAGCAGCTCTGCTGACCTGATTATATGGCTCTAAAGCAGCTCTGCTGACCTGGTTCTTAGGCTCTAAAGCTGCTCTGCTGACCTGGTTCTCTGGCTCTAGAGCAGCTCTGCTGACCTGGTTCTCTGGCTCTATAACGGCTCTGCTGATCTTGTTCCTTGGCTCTACAGCAGCTTTGCTGACCTGGTTCTATGTCTCTACAGCAACTCTGCTGACCTGTTTCTCTCCCTCTAAAGCAGCTCTGCTGACCTGATTCTCTGGCTCTAGAGCAGCTCGGCTGACCTGGTTCTCTGGCTCTTAAGCAGCTCTGCTGACCTGGTTGTCTGGCTCTAAAGCAGCTCTGCTGACCTGGTTCTCTGGCTCTAGAGCTGCTCTGCTGACGTGGTTCTCTGGCTCTAGAGCAGCTCTGCTGACCTGGTTCTCTGGCTCTAGGGCAGCTCTGCTGACCTGGTTCTCTGGCTCTAAAGCAGCCCTGCTGGCCTGATTCAATGGCTCTAAAGCAGCTCTGCTGACCTGGTTCTTAGGATCTAAAGCAGCTCTGCTGGCCTGGTTCTCTGGCTCTAAAGCAGCTCTGCTGTCCTGGTTCTCTGGCTCTAGAGCAGCTCTGCTGACCTGGTTCTCTGGCTCTATAACGTCTCTGCTGACCTGGTTCTCTGGCTCTACAGCAGCTCTGCTGACCTGGTTCTATAGCTCTACAGCAATTTTGCTGACCTGTTTCTCTCCCCCTAAATCAGCTCTGCTGACATTGTTCTCTGGAGCAGCTCTGCTGACCTGGTTCTTAGGCTGTAGAGCAGCTCTGCTGACCTGGTTCTCTGGCTCTAGAGCAGCTCTGCTGACCTGCTTCTCTCCCTCGAAAGCAGCTCTGCTGACTTGGTTTCTCTGGCTCTATTACAGCTCTGCTGACCTGGTTCTCTGGCTCCACATTAGCTCTGCTGACCTGGTTCTCTGGCTCTAGAGCGGCTTTGCTGACGTGGTTCTCTGGCTCTAGAGCAGCTCTGCTGACCTGGTTCTCTGGCTCTAGGGCAGCTCTGCTGACCTGGTTCTCTGGCTCTAAAGCAGCTCTGCTGACCTGGTTCTTAGGATCTAAAGCAGCTCTGCTGACCTGGTTCTCTGGCTCTAGAGCGGCTCTGCTGACGTGGTTCTCTGGCTCTAGAGCAGCTCTGCTGACCTGGTTCTCTGGCTCTAGGGCAGCTCTGCTGACCTGGTTCTCGGGCTCTAAAGCAGCTCTGCTGACCTGATTCAATGGCTCTAAAGCAGCTCTGCTGACCTGGTTCTCTGGCTCTATAGCAGCTCTGCTGTCCTGGTTCTTTGGCTCTAGAGCAGCTATGCTGACCTGGTCCTCTGGCTCTATAACGTCTCTGCTGACCTGGTTCTCTGGCTCTACAGCAGCTCTGCTGACCTGGTTCTATAGCTCTACAGCAACTTTGCTGACCTGTTTCTCTCCCCCTAAAGCAGCTCTGCTGACATTGTTCTCTGGAGCAGCTCTGCTGACCTGGTTCTTAGGCTGTAGAGCAGCTCTGCTGACCTGGTTCTCTGGCTCTAGAGCAGCTCTGCTGACCTGCTTCTCTCCCTCGAAAGCAGCTCTGCTGACTTGGTTTCTCTGGCTCTACTACAGCTCTGCTGACCTGGTTCCCTGGCTCTAAAGCAGCTCTGCTGACCTGGTTCTTAGGATCTAAAGCAGCTCTGCTGACCTGGTTCTCTGGCTCTAGAGCGGCTCTGCTGACGTGGTTCTCTGGCTCTAGAGCAGCTCTGCTGACCTGGTTCTCTGGCTCTAGGGCAGCTCTGCTGACCTGGTTCTCGGGCTCTAAAGCAGCTCTGCTGACCTGATTCAATGGCTCTAAAGCAGCTCTGCTGACCTGGTTCTCTGGCTCTATAGCAGATCTGCTGTCCTGGTTCTTTGGCTCTAGAGCAGCTCTGCTGACCTGGTCCTCTGGCTCTATAACGTCTCTGCTGACCTGGTTCTCTGGCTCTACAGCAGCTCTGCTGACCTGGTTCTATAGCTCTACAGCAACTTTGCTGACCTGTTTCTCTCCCCCTAAAGCAGCTCTGCTGACATTGTTCTCTGGAGCAGCTCTGCTGACCTGCTTCTCTCCCTCGAAAGCAGCTCTGCTGACTTGGTTTCTCAGGCTCTACTACAGCTCTGCTGACCTGCTTCTCTGGCTCCACAGTAGCTCTGCTGACCTGGTTCTCTGGCTTTGAAGCATCTCTGCTGATCTGGTTCTCTGGCTCTAGAGCAGCTCTGCTGACCTGATTCTCTCCCTCTAAAGAAGTTCTGCTGACCTGGTTCTCTGGCTCTAAAGCAGCTCTGCTGACCTGGTTCTCTCCCTCTAAAGCAGATCTGCTGACCTGGTTTCTCTGGCTCTACAGCAGCTCTGTTGACCTGGTTCTCTGGCTCTAGAGCAGCTCTGCTGACCTGGTTCTTAGGCTCTAGAGGAGCTCTGCTGACCTGATTCTCTGGCTCTTAATCAGGTCTGCTGACCTGGTTCTCTGGCTCTAGAGCAGCTCTGCTGACCTGGTTCTCTGGCTCTAAAGCAGCTCTGCTGACCTGGTTCTCTGGCTTTAGAGTAGCTCTTCTGACCTGGTTCTCTGGCTCTAGAGCAGCTCTGCTGACCTGCTTCTCTCCCTCTAAAGCAGCTCTGCTGACCTGGTTTTCTGGCTCTAAAGCAGCTCTGCTGAACTGGTTCTTAGGCTTTACAGCAGCTCTGCTGACCTGTTACTCTGGTTCTAAAGCAGCTCTGCTAACCTGGTTGTCTGGCTCTAAAGCAGCTCTGCTGTCCTGGTTCTCTGGCTCTAGAGCAGCTCTGCTGACCTGGTTCTTTGGCTCTATAACGGCTCTGCTGACCTTGTTCTCTGGTTCTACAGCAGCTCTGCTGACCAGGTTCTATGGCTCTACAGCAACTCTGCCGACCTGTTTCTCTCCCTCTAAAGCAGCTCTGCTGACCTGGTTCTCTGGCTCTAGAGCAGCTCTGCTGACCTGGTTCTCTGGCTCTAGAGCAGCTCTGCTGACCTGATTCTCTGGCTCTAAAGCAGCTCTGCTGACCTGATTATATGGCTCTAAAGCAGCTCTGCTGACCTGGTTCTTAGGCTCTAAAGCTGCTCTGCTGACCTGGTTCTCTGGCTCTAGAGCAGCTCTGCTGTCCTGGTTCTCTGGCTCTAGAGCAGCTCTGCTGACCTGGTTCTCTGGCTCTATAACGGCTCTGCTGATCTTGTTCCTTGGCTCTACAGCAGCTTTGCTGACCCGGTTCTATGTCTCTACAGCAACTCTGCTGACCTGTTTCTCTCCCTCTAAAGCAGCTCTGCTGACCTGATTCTCTGGCTCTAGAGCAGCTCTGCTGACCTGGTTCTCTGGCTCTAGAGGAGCTCTGCTGACCTGGTTCTCTGGCTCTTAAGCAGCTCTGCTGACCTGGTTGTCTGGCTCTAGAGAAGCACTGCTGACCTGGTTCTTAGGCACTATAGCAGCTCTGCTGACTTGGTTCTCTGGCTCTACAATGGCTCTGCTGACATGGTTCTATGGCTCTAAAGCAGCTCTGCTGACCTGGTTCTCTGGCTCAAGTGCAGCTCTGCTGACTTGCTTCTCAGGCTATAGAGCAGCTCTGCTGACCTGGTTCTCTGAATCTACAACGGATCTGCTGACCTGGTTCTCTGGCTCTAAAGCAGCTCTGCTGACCTGGTTCTCTGCCTCTACAGCTGCTCTGATGAAATGGTTTCTCTGGTTCTACAACAGCTTTGCTGACCTGGTTCTCTGCCTCTAGAGCAGCTCTGCTGAACTGGTTCTTAGGTTTTACAGCAGCTCTGCTGACCTGGTACTCTGGTTCTAAAGCAGCTCTGCTGTCCTGGTTCACTGGCTCTAGAGCAGCTCTGCTGACCTCGTTCTCTGGCTCTATAACGGCTCTGCTGACCTTGTTCTCTGGCTCTACAGCAGCTCTGCTGACCTGGTTCTATGGCTCTACAGCAACTCTGCTGACCTGTTTCTCTCCCTCTAAAGCAGCTCTGCTGACCTGATTCTCTGGCTCTAGAGCAGCTCTGCTGACCTGGTTCTCTGGCTCTAGAGCAGCTCTGCTGAACTGGTTCTTAGGCTTTACAGCAGCTCTGCTGACCTGGTACTCTGGTTCTAAAGCAGCTCTGCTGACCTGGTTCTCTGGCTCTAAAGCAGCTCTGCTGTCCTGGTTCTCTGGCTCTAGAGCAGCTCTGCTGACATGGTTCTCTGGCTCTATAATGGCTCTGCTGACCTTGTTCTCTGGCTCTACAGCAGCTCTGCTGACCTGGTTCTATGACTCTACAGCAACTCTGCTGACCTGTTTCTCTTCCTTTAAAGCAGCTCTGCTGACCTGATTCTCTGGCTCTAGAGCAACTCTGCTGACCTGATTCTCTGGCTCTAGAGCAGCTCGGCTGACCTGGTTCTCTGGCTCTTAAGCAGCTCTGCTGACCTGGTTGTCTGGCTCTAGAGCAGCTCTGCTGACCTGGTTCTCTTGCTCTAGAGCGGCTCTGCTGACGTGGTTCTCTGGCTCTAGAGCAGCTCTGCTGACCTGGTTCTCTGGCTCTAGGGCAGCTCTGCTGACCTGGTTCTCTGGCTCTAAAGCAGCTCTGCTAACCTGATTCAATGGCTCTAAAGCAGCTCTGCTGACCTGGTTCTTAGGATCTAAAGCAGCTCTGCTGACCTGTTTCTCTGGCTCTAAAGCAGCTCTGCTGTCCTGGTTCTCTGGCTCTAGAGCAGCTCTGCTGACCTGGTTCTCTGGCTCTATAACGTCTCTGCTGACCTGGTTCTCTGGCTCTACAGCAGCTCTGCTGACCTGGTTCTATAGCTCTACAGCAACTTTGCTGACCTGTTTCTCTCCCCCTAAAGCAGCTCTGCTGACATTGTTCTCTGGAGCAGCTCTGCTGACCTGGTTCTTAGGCTGTAGAGCAGCTCTGCTGACCTGGTTCTCTGGCTCTAGAGCAGCTCTGCTGACCTGCTTCTCTCCCTCGAAAACAGCTCTGCTGACTTGGTTTCTCTGGCTCTACTACAGCTCTGCTGACCTGGTTCTCTGGCTCCACAGTAGCTCTGCTGACCTGGTTCTCTGGCTCTAGAGCAGCTCTGCTGACCTGGTTCTCTGGCTCTAGGGCAGCTCTGCTGACCTGGTTCTCTGGCTCTAAAGCAGCTCTGCTGACCTGATTCAATGGCTCTAAAGCAGCTCTGCTGACCTGGTACTTAGGATACAAAGCAGCTCTGCTGACCTGGTTCTCTGGCTCTAGAGCGGCTCTGCTGACGTGGTTCTCTGGCTCTAGAGCAGCTCTGCTGACCTGGTTCTCTGGCTCTATAACTTCTCTGCTGACCTGGTACTCTGGTTCTAAAGCAGCTCTGCTGACCTGGTTCTCTGGCTCTAAAGCAGCTCTGCTGTCCTGGTTCTCTGGCTCTAGAGCAGCTCTGCTGACATGGTTCTCTGGCTCTATAACGGCTCTGCTGACCTGGTTCTCTGGCTCTATAACTTCTCTGCTGACCTGGTACTCTGGTTCTAAAGCAGCTCTGCTGACCTGGTTCTCTGGCTCTAAAGCAGCTCTGCTGTCCTGGTTCTCTGGCTCTAGAGCAGCTCTGCTGACATGGTTCTCTGGCTCTATAACGGCTCTGCTGACCTTGTTCTCTGGCTCTACAGCAGCTCTGCTGACCTGGTTCTATGACTCTACAGCAACTCTGCTGACCTGTTTCTCTTCCTTTAAAGCAGCTCTGCTGACCTGATTCTCTGGCTCTAGAGCAACTCTGCTGACCTGATTCTCTGGCTCTAGAGCAGCTCGGCTGACCTGGTTCTCTGGCTCTTAAGCAGCTCTGCTGACCTGGTTGTCTGGCTCTAGAGCAGCTCTGCTGACCTGGTTCTCTCCCTCTAAAGCAGTTCTGCTGACCTGGTTCTCTGGCTCTAAAGCAGCTCTGCTGACCTGGTTCTCTCCCTCTAAAGCAGATCTGCTGACCTGCTTTCTATGGCTCTACAGCAGCTCTGTTGACCTGGTTCTCTGGCTCTAGAGCAGCTCTGCTGACCTGGTTCTTAGGCTCTAGAGGAGCTCTGCTGACCTCATTCTCTGGCTCTTAATCAGGTCTGCTGACCTGGTTCTCTGGCTCTAGAGCAGCTCTGCTGACCTGGTTCTCTGGCTCTAAAGCAGCTCTGCTGACCTGGTTCTCTGGCTTTAGAGTAGCTCTTCTGACCTGGTTCTCTGGCTCTAGAGCAGCTCTGCTGACCTGCTTCTCTCCCTCTAAAGCAGCTCTGCTGACCTGGTTCTCTGGCTCTAAAGCAGCTCTGCTGAACTGGTTCTTAGGCTTTACAGCAGCTCTGCTGACCTGTTACTCTGGTTCTAAAGCAGCTCTGCTGACCTGGTTGTCTGGCTCTAAAGCAGCTCTGCTGTCCTGGTTCTCTGGCTCTAGAGCAGCTCTGCTGACCTGGTTCTTTGGCTCTATAACGGCTCTGCTGACCTTGTTCTCTGGTTCTACAGCAGCTCTGCTGACCTGGTTCTATGGCTCTACAGCAACTCTGCCAACCTGTTTCTCTCCCTCTAAAGCAGCTCTGCTGACCTGGTTCTCTGGCTCTAGAGCAGCTCTGCTGACCTGATTCTCTGGCTCTAAAGCAGCTCTGCTGACCTGATTATATGGCTCTAAAGCAGCTCTGCTGACCTGGTTCTTAGGCTCTAAAGCTTCTCTGCTGACCTGGTTCTCTGGCTCTAGAGCAGCTCTGCTGACCTGGTTCTCTTGCTCTATAACGGCTCTGCTGATCTTGTTCCTTGGCTCTACAGCAGCTTTGCTGACCTGGTTCTATGTCTCTACAGCAACTCTGCTGACCTGTTTCTCTCCCTCTAAAGCTGCTCTGCTGACCTGGTTCTCTGGCTCTAGAGCAGCTCTGCTGACCTGGTTCTCTGGCTCTATAACGGCTCTGCTGATCTTGTTCCTTGGCTCTACAGCAGCTTTGCTGACCTGGTTCTATGTCTCTACAGCAACTCTGCTGACCTGTTTCTCTCCCTCTAAAGCAGCTCTGCTGACCTGATTCTCTGGCTCTAGAGCAGCTCGGCTGACCTGGTTCTCTGGCTCTTAAGCAGCTCTGCTGACCTGGTTGTCTGGCTCTAGAGCAGCTCTGCTGACCTGGTTCTCTGGCTCTAGAGCGGCTCTGCTGATGTGGTTCTCTGGCTCTAGAGCAGCTCTGCTGACCTGGTTCTCTGGCTCTAGGGCAGCTCTGCTGACCTGGTTCTCTGGCTCTAAAGCAGCCCTGCTGACCTGATTCAATGGCTCTAAAGCAGCTCTGCTGACCTGGTTCTTAGGATCTAAAGCAGCTCTGCTGACATGGTTCTCTGGCTCTAAAGCAGCTCTGCTGTCCTGGTTCTCTGGCTCTAGAGCAGCTCTGCTGACCTGGTTCTCTGGCTCTATAACGTCTCTGCTGACCTGGTTCACTGGCTCTACAGCAGCTCTGCTGACCTGGTTCTATAGCTCTACAGCAACTTTGCTGACCTGTTTCTCTCCCCCTAAAGCAGCTCTGCTGACATTGTTCTCTGGAGCAGCTCTGCTGACCTGGTTCTTAGGCTGTAGAGCAGCTCTGCTGACCTGGTTCTCTGGCTGTAGAGCAGCTCTGCTGACCTGCTTCTCTCCCTCAAAAGCAGCTCTGCTGACTTGGTTTCTCTGGCTCTACTACAGCTCTGCTGACCTGGTTCTCTGGCTCCACAGTAGCTCTGCTGACCTGGTTCTCTGGCTTTGAAGCATCTCTGCTGATCTGGTTCTCTGGCTCTAGAGCAGCTCTGCTGACCTGGTTCTCTCCCTCTAAAGCAGTTCTGCTGACCTGGTTCTCTGGCTCTAAAGCAGCTCTGCTGACCTGGTTCTCTCCCTCTAAAGCAGATCTGCTGACCTGCTTTCTATGGCTCTACAGCAGCTCTGTTGACCTGGTTCTCTGGCTCTAGAGCAGCTCTGCTGACCTGGTTCTTAGGCTCTAGAGGAGCTCTGCTGACCTCATTCTCTGGCTCTTAATCAGGTCTGCTGACCTGGTTCTCTGGCTCTAGAGCAGCTCTGCTGACCTGGTTCTCTGGCTCTAAAGCAGCTCTGCTGACCTGGTTCTCTGGCTTTAGAGTAGCTCTTCTGACCTGGTTCTCTGGCTCTAGAGCAGCTCTGCTGACCTGCTTCTCTCCCTCTAAAGCAGCTCTGCTGACCTGGTTCTCTGGCTCTAAAGCAGCTCTGCTGAACTGGTTCTTAGGCTTTACAGCAGCTCTGCTGACCTGTTACTCTGGTTCTAAAGCAGCTCTGCTGACCTGGTTGTCTGGCTCTAAAGCAGCTCTGCTGTCCTGGTTCTCTGGCTCTAGAGCAGCTCTGCTGACCTGGTTCTTTGGCTCTATAACGGCTCTGCTGACCTTGTTCTCTGGTTCTACAGCAGCTCTGCTGACCAGGTTCTATGGCTCCACAGCAACTCTGCCGACCTGTTTCTCTCCCTCTAAAGCGGCTCTGCTGATGTGGTTCTCTGGCTCTAGAGCAGCTCTGCTGACCTGGTTCTCTGGCTCTAAAGCAGCTCTGCTGACCTGATTCAATGGCTCTAAAGCAGCTCTGCTGACCTGGTTCTTAGGATCTAAAGCAGCTCTGCTGACCTGGTTCTCTGGCTCTAAAGCAGCTCTGCTGTCCTTGTTCTCTGGCTCTAGAGCAGCTCTGCTGACCTGGTTCTCTGGCTCTATAACGTCTCTGCTGACCTGGTTCTCTGGCTCTACAGCAGCTCTGCTGACCTGGTTCTATAGCTCTACAGCAACTTTGCTGACCTGTTTCTCTCCCCCTAAAGCAGCTCTGCTGACATTGTTCTCTGGAGCAGCTCTGCTGACCTGGTTCTTAGGCTGTAGAGCAGCTCTGCTTACCTGGTTCTCTGGCTCTAGAGCAGCTCTGCTGACCTGCTTCTCTCCCTCGAAAACAGCTCTGCTGACTTGGTTTCTCTGGCTCTACTACAGCTCTGCTGACCTGGTTCTCTGGCTCCACAGTAGCTCTGCTGACCTGGTTCTCTGGCTCTAGAGCGGCTCTGCTGACGTGGTTCTCTGGCTCTAGAGCAGCTCTGCTGACCTGGTTCTCTGGCTCTAGGGCAGCTCTGCTGACCTGGTTCTCTGGCTCTAAAGCAGCTCTGCTGACCTGATTCAATGGCTCTAAAGCAGCTCTGCTGACCTGGTTCTTAGGATCTAAAGCAGCTCTGCTGACCTGGTTCTCTGGCTCTAGAGCGGCTCTGCTGACGTGGTTCTCTGGCTCTAGAACAGCTCTGCTGACCTGGTTCTCTGGCTCTAGGGCAGCTCTGCTGACCTGGTTCTCTGGCTCTAAAGCAGCTCTGCTGACCTGATTCAATGGCTCTAAAGCAGCTCTGCTGACCTGGTTCTTAGGATCTAAAGCAGCTCTGCTGACCTGGTTCTCTGGCTCTAAAGCAGCTCTGCTGTCCTGGTTCTCTGGCTCTAGAGCAGCTCTGCTGACCTGGTTCTCTGGCTCTATAACGTCTCTGCTGACCTGGTTCTCTGGCTCTACAGCAGCTCTGCTGACCTGGTTCTATATTTCTACAGCAACTTTGCTGACCTGTTTCTCTCCCCCTAAAGCAGCTCTGCTGACATTGTTTTCTGGAGCAGCTCTGCTGACCTGGTTCTTAGGCTGTAGAGCAGCTCTGCTGACCTGGTTCTCTGGCTCTAGAGCAGCTCTGCTGACCTGCTTCTCTCCCTCGAAAGCAGCTCTGCTGACTTGGTTTCTCTGGCTCTACTACAGCTCTGCTGACCTGGTTCTCTGGCTCCACAGTAGCTCTGCTGACCTGGTTCTCTGGCTTTGAAGCATCTCTGCTGATCTGGTTCTCTGGCTCTAGAGCAGCTCTGCTGACCTGGTTCTCTCCCTCTAAAGCAGTTCTGCTGACCTGGTTCTCTGGCTCTAAAGCAGCTCTGCTGACCTGGTTCTCTCCCTCTAAAGCAGATCTGCTGACCTGGTTTCTCTGGCTCTACAGCAGCTCTGTTGACCTGGTTCTCTGGCTCTACAGCAGCTCTGCTGACCTGGTTCTTAGGCTCTAGAGGAGCTCTGCTGACCTGATTCTCTGGCACGAGAGCAGCTCTGCTGACCTGGTTCTCTGGCTCTAAAGCAGCTCTGCTGACCTGGTTCTCTGGCTTTAGAGTAGCTCTTCTGACCTGGTTCTCTGGCTCTAGAGCAGCTCTGCTGACCTGCTTCTCTCCCTCTAAAGCAGCTCTGCTGACCTGGTTCTCTGGCTCTAAAGCAGCTCTGCTGAACTGGTTCTTAGGCTTTACAGCAGCTCTGCTGACCTGTTACTCTGGTTCTAAAGCAGCTCTGCTGACCTGCTTGTCTGGCTCTAAAGCAGCTCTGCTGTCCTGATTCTCTGGCTCTAGAGCAGCTCTGCTGACCTGGTTCTTTGGCTCTATAACGGCTCTGCTGACCTTGTTCTCTGGTTCTACAGCAGCTCTGCTGACCTGGTTCTATGGCTCTACAGCAACTCTGCCAACCTGTTTCTCTCCCTCTAAAGCAGCTCTGCTGACCTGGTTCTCTGGCTCTAGAGCAGCTCTGCTGACCTGATTCTCTGGCTCTAAAGCAGCTCTGCTGACCTGATTATATGGCTCTAAAGCAGCTCTGCTGACCTGGTTCTTAGGCTCTAAAGCTGCTCTGCTGACCTGGTTCTCTGGCTCTAGAGCAGCTCTGCTGACCTGGTTCTCTGGCTCTATAACGGCTCTGCTGATCTTGTTCCTTGGCTCTACAGCAGCTTTGCTGACCTGGTTCTATGTCTCTACAGCAACTCTGCTGACCTGTTTCTCTCCCTCTAAAGCAGCTCTGCTGACCTGATTCTCTGGCTCTAGAGCAGCTCGGCTGACCTGGTTCTCTGGCTCTTAAGCAGCTCTGCTGACCTGGTTGTCTGACTCTAGAGCAGCTCTGCTGACCTGGTTCTCTGGCTCTAGAGCTGCTCTGCTGACGTGGTTCTCTGGCACTAGAGCAGCTCTGCTGACCTGGTTCTCTGGCTCTAGGGCAGCTCTGCTGACCTGGTTCTCTGGCTCTAAAGCAGCCCTGCTGGCCTGATTCAATGGCTCTAAAGCAGCTCTGCTGACCTGGTTCTTAGGATCTAAAGCAGCTCTGCTGGCCTGGTTCTCTGGCTCTAAAGCAGCTCTGCTGTCCTGGTTCTCTGGCTCTAGAGCAGCTCTGCTGACCTGGTTCTCTGGCTCTATAACGTCTCTGCTGACCTGGTTCTCTGGCTCTACAGCAGCTCTGCTGACCTGGTTCTATAGCTCTACAGCAATTTTGCTGACCTGTTTCTCTCCCCCTAAATCAGCTCTGCTGACATTGTTCTCTGGAGCAGCTCTGCTGACCTGGTTCTTAGGCTGTAGAGCAGCTCTGCTGACCTGGTTCTCTGGCTCTAGAGCAGCTCTGCTGACCTGCTTCTCTCCCTCGAAAGCAGCTCTGCTGACTTGGTTTCTCTGGCTCTATTACAGCTCTGCTGACCTGGTTCTCTGGCTCCACATTAGCTCTGCTGACCTGGTTCTCTGGCTCTAGGGCAGCTCTGCTGACCTGGTTCTCTGGCTCTAAAGCAGCTCTGCTGACCCGGTTCTTAGGATCTAAAGCAGCTCTGCTGACCTGGTTCTCTGGCTCTAGAGCGGCTCTGCTGACGTGGTTCTCTGGCTCTAGAGCAGCTCTGCTGACCTGGTTCTCTGGCTCTAGGGCAGCTCTGCTGACCTGGTTCTCGGGCTCTAAAGCAGCTCTGCTGACCTGATTCAATGGCTCTAAAGCAGCTCTGCTGACCTGGTTCTCTGGCTCTATAGCTGCTCTGCTGTCCTGGTTCTTTGGCTCTAGAGCAGCTCTGCTGACCTGGTCCTCTGGCTCTATAACGTCTCTGCTGACCTGGTTCTCTGGCTCTACAGCAGCTCTGCTGACCTGGTTCTATAGCTCTACAGCAACTTTGCTGACCTGTTTCTCTCCCCCTAAAGCAGCTCTGCTGACATTGTTCTCTGGAGCAGCTCTGCTGACCTGGTTCTTAGGCTGTAGAGCAGCTCTGCTGACCTGGTTCTCTGGCTCTAGAGCAGCTCTGCTGACCTGCTTCTCTCCCTCGAAAGCAGCTCTGCTGACTTGGTTTCTCTGGCTCTACTACAGCTCTGCTGACCTGGTTGTCTGGCTCTAAAGCAGCTCTGCTGACCTGGTTCTTAGGATCTAAAGCAGCTCTGCTGACCTGGTTCTCTGGCTCTAGAGCGGCTCTGCTGACGTGGTTCTCTGGATCTAGAGCAGCTCTGCTGACCTGGTTCTCTGGCTCTAGGGCAGCTCTGCTGACCTGGTTCTCGGGCTCTAAAGCAGCTCTGCTGACCTGATTCAATGGCTCTAAAGCAGCTCTGCTGACCTGGTTCTCTGGCTCTATAGCAGATCTGCTGTCCTGGTTCTTTGGCTCTAGAGCAGCTCTGCTGACCTGGTCCTCTGGCTCTATAACGTCTCTGCTGACCTGGTTCTCTGGCTCTACAGCAGCTCTGCTGACCTGGTTCTACAGCTCTACAGCAACTTTGCTGACCTGTTTCTCTCCCCCTAAAGCAGCTCTGCTGACATTGTTCTCTGGAGCAGCTCTGCTGACCTGGTTCTTAGGCTGTAGAGCAGCTCTGCTGACCTGGTTCTCTGGCTCTAGAGCAGCTCTGCTGACCTGCTTCTCTCCCTCGAAAGCAGCTCTGCTGACTTGGTTTCTCTGGCTCTACTACAGCTCTGCTGACCTGCTTCTCTGGCTCCACAGTAGCTCTGCTGACCTGGTTCTCTGGCTTTGAAGCATCTCTGCTGATCTGGTTCTCTGGCTCTAGAGCAGCTCTGCTGACCTGATTCTCTCCCTCTAAAGAAGTTCTGCTGACCTGGTTCTCTGGCTCTAAAGCAGCTCTGCTGACCTGGTTCTCTCCCTCTAAATCAGGTCTGCTGACCTGGTTCTCTGGCTCTAGAGCAGCTCTGCTGACCTGGTTCTCTGGCTCTAAAGCAGCTCTGCTGACCTGGTTCTCTGGCTTTAGAGTAGCTCTTCTGACCTGGTTCTCTGGCTCTAGAGCAGCTCTGCTGACCTGGTTCGTAGGCTCTAGAGGAGCTCTGCTGACCTAATTCTCTGGCTCTTAATCAGGTCTGTTGACCTGCTTCTCTCCCTCTAAAGCAGCTCTGCTGACCTGGTTTTCTGGCTCTAAAGCAGCTCTGCTGAACTGGTTCTTAGGCTTTACAGCAGCTCTGCTGACCTGTTACTCTGGTTCTAAAGCAGCTCTGCTGACCTGGTTGTCTGGCTCTAAAGCAGCTCTGCTGTCCTGGTTCTCTGGCTCTAGAGCAGCTCTGCTGACCTGGTTCTTTGGCTCTATAACGGCTCTGCTGACCTTGTTCTCTGGTTCTACAGCAGCTCTGCTGACCAGGTTCTATGGCTCTACAGCAACTCTGCCGACCTGTTTCTCCCTCTAAAGCAGCTCTGCTGACCTGGTTCTCTGGCTCTAGAGCAGCTCTGCTGACCTGGTTCTCTGGCTCTAGAGCAGCTCTGCTGACCTGATTCTCTGGCTCTAAAGCAGCTCTGCTAACCTGATTATATGGCTCTAAAGCAGCTCTGCTGACCTGGTTCTTAGGCTCTAAAGCTGCTCTGCTGAACTGGTTCTCTGGCTCTAGAGCAGCTCTGCTGTCCTGGTTCTCTGGCTCTAGAGCAGCTCTGCTGACCTGGTTCTCTGGCTCTATAACGGCTCTGCTGATCTTGTTCCTTGGCTCTACAGCAGCTTTGCTGACCCGGTTCTATGTCTCTTCAGCAACTCTGCTGACCTGTTTCTCTCCCTCTAAAGCAGCTCTGCTGACCTGATTCTCTGGCTCTAGAGCAGCTCTGCTGACCTGGTTCTCTGGCTCTAGAGGAGCTCTGCTGACCTGGTTCTCTGGCTCTTAAGCAGCTCTGCTGACCTGGTTGTCTGGCTCTAGAGCAGCACTGCTGACCTGGTTCTTAGGCACTATAGCAGCTCTGCTGACTTGGTTCTCTGGCTCTGCAATGGCTCTGCTGACATGGTTCTATGGCTCTAAAGCAGCTCTGCTGACCTGGTTCTCTGGCTCAAGTGCAGCTCTGCTGACTTGCTTCTCAGGCTATAGAGCAGCTCTGCTGACCTGGTTCTCTGAATCTACAACGGATCTGCTGACCTGGTTCTCTGGCTCTAAAGCAGCTCTGCTGACCTGGTTCTCTGCCTCTACAGCTGCTCTGATGAAATGGTTTCTCTGGTTCTACAACAGCTTTGCTGACCTGGTTCTCTGCCTCTAGAGCAGCTCTGCTGAACTGGTTCTTAGGCTTTACAGCAGCTCTGCTGACCTGGTACTCTGGTTCTAAAGCAGCTCTGCTGTCCTGGTTCACTGGCTCTAGAGCAGCTCTGCTGACCTCGTTCTCTGGCTCTATAACGGCTCTGCTGACCTTGTTCTCTGGCTCTACAGCAGCTCTGCTGACCTGGTTCTATGGCTCTACAGCAACTCTGCTGACCTGTTTCTCTCCCTCTAAAGCAGCTCTGCTGACCTGATTCTCTGGCTCTAGAGCAGCTCTGCTGACCTGGTTCTCTGGCTCTAGAGCAGCTCTGCTGAACTGGTTCTTAGGCTTTACAGCAGCTCTGCTGACCTGGTACTCTGGTTCTAAAGCAACTCTGCTGACCTGGTTCTCTGGCTCTAAAGCAGCTCTGCTGTCCTGGTTCTCTGGCTCTAGAGCAGCTCTGCTGACATGGTTCTCTGGCTCTATAACGGCTCTGCTGACCTTGTTCTCTGGCTCTACAGCAGCTCTGCTGACCTGGTTCTATGACTCTACAGCAACTCTGCTGACCTGTTTCACTTCCTTTAAAGCAGCTCTGCTGACCTGATTCTCTGGCTCTAGAGCAACTCTGCTGACCTGATTCTCTGGCTCTAGAGCAGCTCGGCTGACCTGGTTCTCTGGCTCTTAAGCAGCTCTGCTGACCTGGTTGTCTGGCTCTAGAGCAGCTCTGCTGACCTGGTTCTCTGGCTCTAGAGCGGCTCTGCTGACGTGGTTCTCTGGCTCTAGAGCAGCTCTGCTGACCTGGTTCTCTGGCTCTAGGGCAGCTCTGCTGACCTGGTTCTCTGGCTCTAAAGCAGCTCTGCTGACCTGATTCAATGGCTCTAAAGCAGCTCTGCTGACCTGGTTCTTAGGATCTAAAGCAGCTCTGCTGACCTGTTTCTCTGGCTCTAAAGCAGCTCTGCTGTCCTGGTTCTCTGGCTCTAGAGCAGCTCTGCTGACCTGGTTCTCTGGCTCTATAACGTCTCTGCTGACCTGGTTCTCTGGCTCTACAGCAGCTCTGCTGACCTGGTTCTATAGCTCTACAGCAACTTTGCTGACCTGTTTCTCTCCCCCTAAAGCAGCTCTGCTGACATTGTTCTCTGGAGCAGCTCTGCTGACCTGGTTCTTAGGCTGTAGAGCAGCTCTGCTGACCTGGTTCTCTGGCTCTAGAGCAGCTCTGCTGACCTGCTTCTCTCCCTCGAAAACAGCTCTGCTGACTTGGTTTCTCTGGCTCTGCTACAGCTCTGCTGACCTGGTTCTCTGGCTCCACAGTAGCTCTGCTGACCTGGTTCTCTGGCTCTGGAGCAGCTCTGCTGACCTGGTTCTCTGGCTCTAGGGCAGCTCTGCTGACCTGGTTCTCTGGCTCTAAAGCAGCTCTGCTGACCTGATTCAATGGCTCTAAAGCAGCTCTGCTGACCTGGTTCTTAGGATACAAAGCAGCTCTGCTGACCTGGTTCTCTGGCTCTAGAGCGGCTCTGCTGACGTGGTTCTCTGGCTCTAGAGCAGCTCTGCTGACCTGGTTCTCTGGCTCTATAACGTCTCTGCTGACCTGGTACTCTGGTTCTAAAGCAGCTCTGCTGACCTGGTTCTCTGGCTCTAAAGCAGCTCTGCTGTCCTGGTTCTCTGGCTCTAGAGCAGCTCTGCTGACATGGTACTCTGGCTCTATAACGGCTCTGCTGACCTTGTTCTCTGGCTCTACAGCAGCTCTGCTGACCTGGTTCTATGACTCTACAGCAACTCTGCTGACCTGTTTCTCTTCCTTTAAAGCAGCTCTGCTGACCTGATTCTCTGGCTCTAGAGCAACTCTGCTGACCTGATTCTCTGGCTCTAGAGCAGCTCGGCTGACCTGGTTCTCTGGCTCTTAAGCAGCTCTGCTGACCTGGTTGTCTGGCTCTAGAGCAGCTCTGCTGACCTGGTTCTCTGGCTCTAGAGCGGCTCTGCTGACGTGGTTCTCTGGCTCTAGAGCAGCTCTGCTGACCTGGTTCTCTGGCTCTAGGGCAGCTCTTCTGACCTGGTTCTCTGGCTCTAGAGCAGCTCTGCTGACCTGCTTCTCTCCCTCTAAAGCAGCTCTGCTGACCTGGTTCTCTGGCTCTAAAGCAGCTCTGCTGAACTGGTTCTTAGGCTTTACAGCAGCTCTGCTGACCTGTTACTCTGGTTCTAAAGCAGCTCTGCTGACCTGGTTGTCTGGCTCTAAAGCAGCTCTGCTGTCCTGGTTCTCTGGCTCTAGAGCAGCTCTGCTGACCTGGTTCTTTGGCTCTATAACGGCTCTGCTGACCTTGTTCTCTGGTTCTACAGCAGCTCTGCTGACCTGGTTCTATGGCTCTACAGCAACTCTGCCAACCTGTTTCTCTCCCTCTAAAGCAGCTCTGCTGACCTGGTTCTCTGGCTCTAGAGCAGCTCTGCTGACCTGATTCTCTGGCTCTAAAGCAGCTCTGCTGACCTGATTATATGGCTCTAAAGCAGCTCTGCTGACCTGGTTCTTAGGCTCTAAAGCTGCTCTGCTGACCTGGTTCTCTGGCTCTAGAGCAGCTCTGCTGACCTGGTTCTCTTGCTCTATAACGGCTCTGCTGATCTTGTTCCTTGGCTCTACAGCAGCTTTGCTGACCTGGTTCTATGTCTCTACAGCAACTCTGCTGACCTGTTTCTCTCCCTCTAAAGCTGCTCTGCTGACCTGGTTCTCTGGCTCTAGAGCAGCTCTGCTGACCTGGTTCTCTGGCTCTATAACGGCTCTGCTGATCTTGTTCCTTGGCTCTACAGCAGCTTTGCTGACCTGGTTCTATGTCTCTACAGCAACTCTGCTTACCTGTTTCTCTCCCTCTAAAGCAGCTCTGCTGACCTGATTCTCTGGCTCTAGAGCAGCTCAGCTGACCTGGTTCTCTGGCTCTTAAGCAGCTCTGCTGACCTGGTTGTCTGGCTCTAGAGCAGCTCTGCTGACCTGGTTCTCTGGCTCTAGAGCGGCTCTGCTGATGTGGTTCTCTGGCTCTAGAGCAGCTCTGCTGACCTGGTTCTCTGGCTCTAGGGCAGCTCTGCTGACCTGGTTCTCTGGCTCTAAAGCAGCTCTGCTGACCTGATTCAATGGCTCTAAAGCAGCTCTGCTGACCTGGTTCTTAGGATCTAAAGCAGCTCTGCTGACCTGGTTCTCTGGCTCTAAAGCAGCTCTGCTGTCCGGGTTCTCTGGCTCTAGAGCAGCTCTGCTGACCTGGTTCTCTGGCTCTATAACGTCTCTGCTGACCTGGTTCACTGGCTCTAAAGCAGCTCTGCTGACCTGGTTCTATAGCTCTACAGCAACTTTGCTGACCTGTTTCTCTCCCCCTAAAGCAGCTCTGCTGACATTGTTCTCTGGAACAGCTCTGCTGACCTGGTTCTTAGGCTGTAGAGCAGCTCTGCTGACCTGGTTCTCTGGCTCTAGAGCAGCTCTGCTGACCTGCTTCTCTCCCTCGAAAGCAGCTCTGCTGACTTGGTTTCTCTGGCTCTACTACAGCTCTGCTGACCTGGTTCTCTGGCTCCACAGTAGCTCTGCTGACCTGGTTCTCTGGCTTTGAAGCATCTCTGCTGATCTGGTTCTCTGGCTCTAGAGCAGCTCTGCTGACCTGGTTCTCTCCCTCTAAAGCAGTTCTGCTGACCTGGTTCTCTGGCTCTAAAGCAGCTCTGCTGACCTGGTTCTCTCCCTCTAAAGCAGATCTGCTGACCTGCTTTCTCTGGCTCTACAGCAGCTCTGTTGACCTGGTTCTCTGGCTCTAGAGCAGCTCTGCTGACCTGGTTCTTAGGCTCTAGAGGAGCTCTGCTGACCTCATTCTCTGGCTCTTAATCAGGTCTGCTGACCTGGTTCTCTGGCTCTAGAGCAGCTCTGCTGACCTGGTTCTCTGGCTCTAAAGCAGCTCTGCTGACCTGGTTCTCTGGCTTTAGAGTAGCTCTTCTGACCTGGTTCTCTGGCTCTAGAGCAGCTCTGCTGACCTGCTTCTCTCCCTCTAAAGCAGCTCTGCTGATCTGGTTCTCTGGCTCTAAAGCAGCTCTGCTGAACTGGTTCTTAGGCTTTACAGCAGCTCTGCTGACCTGTTACTCTGGTTCTAAAGCAGCTCTGCTGACCTGGTTGTCTAGCTCTAAAGCAGCTCTGCTGTCCTGGTTCTCTGGCTCTAGAGCAGCTCTGCTGACCTGGTTCTTTGGCTCTATAACGGCTCTGCTGACCTTGTTCTCTGGTTCTACAGCAGCTCTGCTGACCAGGTTCTATGGCTCCACAGCAACTCTGCCGACCTGTTTCTCTCCCTCTAAAGCGGCTCTGCTGATGTGGTTCTCTGGCTCTAGAGCAGCTCTGCTGATCTGGTTGTCTGGCTCTAGAGCAGCTCTGCTGACCTAGTTCTCTGGCTCTAGAGCGGCTCTGCTGACGTGGTTCTCTGGCTCTAGAGCAGCTCTGCTGACCTGGTTCTCTGGCTCTAGGGCAGCTCTGCTGACCTGGTTCTCTGGCTCTAAAGCAGCTCTGCTGACCTGATTCAATGGCTCTAAAGCAGCTCTGCTGACCTGGTTCTTAGGATCTAAAGCAGCTATGCTGACCTGGTTCTCTGGCTCTAAAGCAGCTCTGCTGTCCTTGTTCTCTGGCTCTAGAGCAGCTCTGCTGACCTGGTTCTCTGGCTCTATAACGTCTCTGCTGACCTGGTTCTCTGGCTCTACAGCAGCTCTGCTGACCTGGTTCTATAGCTCTACAGCAACTTTGCTGACCTGTTTCTCTCCCCCTGAAGCAGCTCTGCTGACATTGTTCTCTGGAGCAGCTCTGCTGACCTGGTTCTTAGGCTGTAGAGCAGCTCTGCTTACCTGGTTCTCTGGCTCTAGAGCAGCTCTGCTGACCTGCTTCTCTCCCTCGAAAACAGCTCTGCTGACTTGGTTTCTCTGGCTCTACTACAGCTCTGCTGACCTGGTTCTCTGGCTCCACAGTAGCTCTGCTGACCTGGTTCTCTGGCTGTAGAGCGGCTCTGCTGACGTGGTTCTCTGGCTCTAGAGCAGCTCTGCTGACCTGGTTCTCTGGCTCTAGGGCAGCTCTGCTGACCTGGTTCTCTGGCTCTAAAGCAGCTCTGCTGACCTGATTCAATGGCTCTAAAGCAGCTCTGCTGACCTGGTTCTTAGGATCTAAAGCAGCTCTGCTGACCTGGTTCTCTGGCTCTAGAGCGGCTCTGCTGACGTGGTTCTCTGGCTCTAGAACAGCTCTGCTGACCTGGTTCTCTGGCTCTAGGGCAGCTCTGCTGACCTGGTTCTCTGGCTCTAAAGCAGCTCTGCTGACCTGATTCAATGGCTCTAAAGCAGCTGTGCTGACCTGGTTCTTAGGATCTAAAGCAGCTCTGCTGACCTGGTTCTCTGGCTCTAAAGCAGCTCTGCTGTCCTGGTTCTCTGGCTCTAGAGCAGCTCTGCTGACCTGGTTCTCTGGCTCTATAACGTCTCTGCTGACCTGGTTCTCTGGCTCTACAGCAGCTCTGCTGACCTGGTTCTATAGCTCTACAGCAACTTTGCTGACCTGTTTCTCTCCCCCTAAAGCAGCTCTGCTGACATTGTTTTCTGGAGAATCTCTGCAGACCTGGTTCTTAGGCTGTAGAGCAGCTCTGCTGACCTGGTTCTCCGGCTCTAGAGCAGCTCTGCTGACCTGCTTCTCTCCCTCGAAAGCAGCTCTGCTGACTTGGTTTCTCTGGCTCTACTACAGCTCTGCTGACCTGGTTCTCTGGCTCCACAGTAGCTCTGCTGACCTGGTTCTCTGGCTTTGAAGCATCTCTGCTGATCTGGTTCTCTGGCTCTAGAGCAGCTCTGCTGACCTGGTTCTCTCCCTCTAAAGCAGTTCTGCTGACCTGGTTCTCTGGCTCTAAAGCAGCTCTGCTGACCTGGTTCTCTCCCTCTAAAGCAGATCTGCTGACCCGGTTTCTCTGGCTCTACAGCAGCTCTGTTGACCTGGTTCTCTGGCTCTACAGCAGCTCTGCTGACCTGGTTCTTAGGCTCTAGAGGAGCTCTGCTGACCTGATTCTCTGGCTCTTAATCAGGTCTGCTGACCTGGTTCTCTGGCACGAGAGCAGGTCTGCTGACCTGGTTCTCTGGCTCTAAAGCAGCTCTGCTGACCTGGTTCTCTGGCTTTAGAGTAGCTCTTCTGACCTGGTTCTCTGGCTCTAGAGCAGCTCTGCTGACTTGCTTCTCTCCCTCTAAAGCAGCTCTGCTGACCTGGTTCTCTGGCTCTAAAGCAGCTCTGCTGAACTGGTTCTTAGGCTTTACAGCAGCTCTGCTGACCTGTTACTCTGGTTCTAAAGCAGCTCTGCTGACCTGGTTGACTGGCTCTAAAGCAGCTCTGCTGTCCTGATTCTCTGGCTCTAGAGCAGCTCTGCTGACCTGGTTCTTTGGCTCTATAACAGCTCTGCTGACCTTGTTCTCTGGTTCTACAGCAGCTCTGCTGACCTGGTTCTATGGCTCTACAGCAACTCTGCCAACCTGTTTCTCTCCCTCTAAAGCAGCTCTGCAGACCTGGTTCTCTGGCTCTAGAGCAGCTCTGCTGACCTGATTCTCTGGCTCTAAAGCAGCTCTGCTGACCTGATTATATGGCTCTAAAGCAGCTCTGCTGACCTGGTTCTTAGGCTCTAAAGCTGCTCTGCTGACCTGGTTCTCTGGCTCTAGAGCAGCTCTGCTGACCTGGTTCTCTGGCTCTATAACGGCTCTGCTGATCTTGTTCCTTGGCTCTACAGCAGCTTTGCTGACCTGATTCTCTGGCTCTAGAGCAGCTCGGCTGACCTGGTTCTCTGGCTCTTAAGCAGCTCTGCTGACCTGGTTGTCTGGCTCTAGAGCAGCTCTGCTGACCTGGTTCTCTGGCTCTAGAGCTGCTCTGCTGACGTGGTTCTCTGGCTCTAGAGCAGCTCTGCTGACCTGGTTCTCTGGCTCTAGGGCAGCTCTGCTGACCTGGTTCTCTGGCTCTAGAGCAGCTCTGCTGACCTGATTATATGGCTCTAAAGCAGCTCTGCTGACCTGGTTCTTAGGCTCTAAAGCTGCTCTGCTGACCTGGTTCTCTGGCTCTAGAGCAGCTCTGCTGACCTGGTTCTCTGGCTCTATAACGGCTCTGCTGATCTTGTTCCTTGGCTCTACAGCAGCTTTGCTGACCTGGTTCTATGTCTCTACAGCAACTCTGCTGACCTGTTTCTCTCCCTCTAAAGCAGCTCTGCTGACCTGATTCTCTGGCTCTAGAGCAGCTCGGCTGACCTGGTTCTCTGGCTCTTAAGCAGGTCTGCTGACCTGGTTGTCTGGCTCTAGAGCAGCTCTGCTGACCTGGTTCTCTGGCTCTAGAGCTGCTCTGCTGACGTGGTTCTCTGGCTCTAGAGCAGCTCTGCTGACCTGGTTCTCTGGCTCTAGGGCAGCTCTGCTGACCTGGTTCTCTGGCTCTAAAGCAGCCCTGCTGGCCTGATTCAATGGCTCTAAAGCAGCTCTGCTGACCTGGTTCTTAGGATCTAAAGCAGCTCTGCTGACCTGGTTCTCTGGCTCTAAAGCAGCTCTGCTGTCCTGGTTCTCTGGCTCTAGAGCAGCTCTGCTGACCTGGTTCTCTGGCTCTATAACGTCTCTGCTGACCTGGTTCTCTGGCTCTACAGCAGCTCTGCTGACCTGGTTCTATAGCTCTACAGCAATTTTGCTGACCTGTTTCTCTCCCCCTAAATCAGCTCTGCTGACATTGTTCTCTGGAGCAGCTCTGCTGACCTGGTTCTTAGGCTGTAGAGCAGCTCTGCTGACCTGGTTCTCTGGCTCTAGAGCAGCTCTGCTGACCTGCTTCTCTCCCTCGAAAGCAGCTCTGCTGACTTGGTTTCTCTGGCTCTATTACAGCTCTGCTGACCTGGTTCTCTGGCTCCACAGTAGCTCTGCTGACCTGGTTCTCTGGCTCTAGAGCGGCTTTGCTGACGTGGTTCTCTGGCTCTAGAGCAGCTCTGCTGACCTGGTTCTCTGGCTCTAGGGCAGCTCTGCTGACCTGGTTCTCTGGCTCTAAAGCAGCTCTGCTGACCTGGTTCTTAGGATCTAAAGCAGCTCTGCTGACCTGGTTCTCTGGCTCTAGAGCAGCTCTGCTGACGTGGTTCTCTGGCTCTAGAGCAGCTCTGCTGACCTGGTTCTCTGGCTCTAGGGCAGCTCTGCTGACCTGGTTCTCGGGCTCTAAAGCAGCTCTGCTGACCTGATTCAATGGCTCTAAAGCAGCTCTGCTGACCTGGTTCTCTGGCTCTATAGCAGCTCTGCTGTCCTGGTTCTTTGGCTCTAGAGCAGCTCTGCTGACCTGGTCCTCTGGCTCTATAACGTCTCTGCTGACCTGGTTCTCTGGCTTTACAGCAGCTCTGCTGACCTGGTTCTATAGCTCTACAGCAACTTTGCTGACCTGTTTCTCTCCCCCTAAAGCAGCTCTGCTGACATTGTTCTCTGGAGCAGCTCTGCTGACCTGGTTCTTAGGCTGTAGAGCAGCTCTGCTGACCTGGTTCTCTGGCTCTAGAGCAGCTCTGCTGACCTGCTTCTCTCCCTCGAAAGCAGCTCTGCTGACTTGGTTTCGCTGGCTCTACTACAGCTCTGCTGACCTGGTTCTCTGGCTCTAAAGCAGCTCTGCTGACCTGGTTCTCTGGCTCTAGAGCGGCTCTGCTGACGTGGTTCTCTGGCTCTAGAGCAGCTCTGCTGACCTGGTTCTCTGGCTCTAGGGCAGCTCTGCTGACCTGGTTCTCGGGCTCTAAAGCAGCTCTGCTGACCTGATTCAATGGCTCTAAAGCAGCTCTGCTGACCTGGTTCTCTGGCTCTATAGCAGATCTGCTGTCCTGGTTCTTTGGCTCTAGAGCAAGTCTGCTGACCTGGTCCTCTGGCTCTATAACGTCTCTGCTGACCTGGTTCTCTGGCTCTACAGCAGCTCTGCTGACCTGGTTCTATAGCTCTACAGCAACTTTGCTGACCTGTTTCTCTCCCCCTAAAGCAGCTCTGCTGACATTGTTCTCTGGAGCAGCTCTGCTGACCTGGTTCTTAGGCTGTAGAGCAGCTCTGCTGACTTGGTTTCTCTGGCTCTACTACAGCTCTGCTGACCTGGTTCTCTGGCTCCACAGTAGCTCTGCTGACCTGGTTCTCTGGCTTTGAAGCATCTCTGCTGATCTGGTTCTCTGGCTCTAGAGCAGCTCTGCTGACCTGGTTCTCTCCCTCTAAAGAAGTTCTGCTGACCTGGTTCTCTGGCTCTAAAGCAGCTCTGCTGACCTGGTTCTCTCCCTCTAAAGCAGATCTGCTGACCTGGTTTCTCTGGCTCTACAGCAGCTCTGTTGACCTGGTTCTCTGGCTCTAGAGCAGCTCTGCTGACCTGGTTCTTAGGCTCTAGAGGAGCTCTGCTGACCTGATTCTCTGGCTCTTAATCAGGTCTGCTGACCTGGTTCTCTGGCTCTAGAGCAGCTCTGCTGACCTGGTTCTCTGGCTCTAAAGCAGCTCTGCTGACCTGGTTGTCTGGCTTTAGAGTAGCTCTTCTGACCTGGTTCTTTGGCTCTAGAGCAGCTCTGCTGACCTGCTTCTCTCCCTCTAAAGCAGCTCTGCTGACCTGGTTCTCTGGCTCTAAAGCAGCTCTGCTGAACTGGTTCTTAGGCTTTACAGCAGCTCTGCTGACCTGTTACTCTGGTTCTAAAGCAGCTCTGCTGACCTGGTTGTCTGGCTCTAAAGCAGCTCTGCTGACCTGGTTCTTTGGCTCTATAACGGCTCTGCTGACCTTGTTCTCTGGTTCTACAGCAGCTCTGCTGACCAGGTTCTATGGCTCTACAGCAACTCTGCCGACCTGTTTCTCTCCCTCTAAAGCAGCTCTGCTGACCTGGTTCTCTGGCTCTAGAGCAGCTCTGCTGACCTGGTTCTCTGGCTCTAGAGCAGCTCTGCTGACCTGATTCTCTGGCTCTAAAGCAGCTCTGCTGACCTGATTATATGGCTCTAAAGCAGCTCTGCTGACCTGGTTCTTAGGCTCTAAAGCTGCTCTGCTGACCTGGTTCTCTGGCTCTATAGCAGCTCTGCTGTCCTGGTTCTCTGGCTCTAGAGCAGCTCTGCTGACCTGGTTCTCTGGCTCTATAACGGCTCTGCTGATCTTGTTCCTTGGCTCTACAGCAGCTTTGCTGACCTGGTTCTATGTCTCTACAGCAACTCTGTTGACCTGTTTCTCTCCCTCTAAAGCAGCTCTGCTGACCTGATTCTCTGGCTCTAGAGCAGCTCTGCTGACCTGGTTCTCTGGCTCTAGAGGAGCTCTGCTGACCTGGTTCTCTGGCTCTTAAGCAGCTCTGCTGACCTGGTTGTCTGGCTCTAGAGCAGCACTGCTGACCTGGTTCTTAGGCACTATAGCAGCTCTGCTGACGTGGTTCTCTGGCTCTAGAGCAGCTCTGCTGACCTGGTTCTCTGGCTCTAGGGCAGCTCTGCTGACCTGGTTCTCTGGCTCTAAAGCAGCCCTGCTGGCCTGATTCAATGGCTCTAAAGCAGCTCTGCTGACCTGGTTCTTAGGATCTAAAGCAGCTCTGCTGACCTGGTTCTCTGGCTCTAAAGCAGCTCTGCTGTCCTGGTTCTCTGGCTCTAGAGCAGCTCTGCTGACCTGGTTCTCTGGCTCTATAACGTCTCTGCTGACCTGGTTCTCTGGCTCTACAGCAGCTCTGCTGACCTGGTTCTATAGCTCTACAGCAATTTTGCTGACCTGTTTCTCTCCCCCTAAATCAGCTCTGCTGACATTGTTCTCTGGAGCAGCTCTGCTGACCTGGTTCTTAGGCTGTAGAGCAGCTCTGCTGACCTGGTTCTCTGGCTCTAGAGCAGCTCTGCTGACCTGCTTCTCTCCCTCGAAAGCAGCTCTGCTGACTTGGTTTCTCTGGCTCTATTACAGCTCTGCTGACCTGGTTCTCTGGCTCCACAGTAGCTCTGCTGACCTGGTTCTCTGGCTCTAGAGCGGCTTTGCTGACGTGGTTCTCTGGCTCTAGAGCAGCTCTGCTGACCTGGTTCTCTGGCTCTAGGGCAGCTCTGCTGACCTGGTTCTCTGGCTCTAAAGCAGCTCTGCTGACCTGGTTCTTAGGATCTAAAGCAGCTCTGCTGACCTGGTTCTCTGGCTCTAGAGCAGCTCTGCTGACGTGGTTCTCTGGCTCTAGAGCAGCTCTGCTGACCTGGTTCTCTGGCTCTAGGGCAGCTCTGCTGACCTGGTTCTCGGGCTCTAAAGCAGCTCTGCTGACCTGATTCAATGGCTCTAAAGCAGCTCTGCTGACCTGGTTCTCTGGCTCTATAGCAGCTCTGCTGTCCTGGTTCTTTGGCTCTAGAGCAGCTCTGCTGACCTGGTCCTCTGGCTCTATAACGTCTCTGCTGACCTGGTTCTCTGGCTTTACAGCAGCTCTGCTGACCTGGTTCTATAGCTCTACAGCAACTTTGCTGACCTGTTTCTCTCCCCCTAAAGCAGCTCTGCTGACATTGTTCTCTGGAGCAGCTCTGCTGACCTGGTTCTTAGGCTGTAGAGCAGCTCTGCTGACCTGGTTCTCTGGCTCTAGAGCAGCTCTGCTGACCTGCTTCTCTCCCTCGAAAGCAGCTCTGCTGACTTGGTTTCGCTGGCTCTACTACAGCTCTGCTGACCTGGTTCTCTGGCTCTAAAGCAGCTCTGCTGACCTGGTTCTCTGGCTCTAGAGCGGCTCTGCTGACGTGGTTCTCTGGCTCTAGAGCAGCTCTGCTGACCTGGTTCTCTGGCTCTAGGGCAGCTCTGCTGACCTGGTTCTCGGGCTCTAAAGCAGCTCTGCTGACCTGATTCAATGGCTCTAAAGCAGCTCTGCTGACCTGGTTCTCTGGCTCTATAGCAGATCTGCTGTCCTGGTTCTTTGGCTCTAGAGCAAGTCTGCTGACCTGGTCCTCTGGCTCTATAACGTCTCTGCTGACCTGGTTCTCTGGCTCTACAGCAGCTCTGCTGACCTGGTTCTATAGCTCTACAGCAACTTTGCTGACCTGTTTCTCTCCCCCTAAAGCAGCTCTGCTGACATTGTTCTCTGGAGCAGCTCTGCTGACCTGGTTCTTAGGCTGTAGAGCAGCTCTGCTGACCTGGTTATCTGGCTCTAGAGCAGCTCTGCTGACCTGCTTCTCTCCCTCGAAAGCAGCTCTGCTGACTTGGTTTCTCTGGCTCTACTACAGCTCTGCTGGCCTGGTTCTCTGGCTCCACAGTAGCTCTGCTGACCTGGTTCTCTGGCTTTGAAGCATCTCTGCTGATCTGGTTCTCTGGCTCTAGAGCAGCTCTGCTGACCTGGTTCTCTCCCTCTAAAGAAGTTCTGCTGACCTGGTTCTCTGGCTCTAAAGCAGCTCTGCTGACCTGGTTCTCTCCCTCTAAAGCAGATCTGCTGACCTGGTTTCTCTGGCTCTACAGCAGCTCTGTTGACCTGGTTCTCTGGCTCTAGAGCAGCTCTGCTGACCTGGTTCTTAGGCTCTAGAGGAGCTCTGCTGACCTGATTCTCTGGCTCTTAATCAGGTCTGCTGACCTGGTTCTCTGGCTCTAGAGCAGCTCTGCTGACCTGGTTCTCTGGCTCTAAAGCAGCTCTGCTGACCTGGTTGTCTGGCTTTAGAGTAGCTCTTCTGACCTGGTTCTTTGGCTCTAGAGCAGCTCTGCTGACCTGCTTCTCTCCCTCTAAAGCAGCTCTGCTGACCTGGTTCTCTGGCTCTAAAGCAGCTCTGCTGAACTGGTTCTTAGGCTTTACAGCAGCTCTGCTGACCTGTTACTCTGGTTCTAAAGCAGCTCTGCTGACCTGGTTGTCTGGCTCTAAAGCAGCTCTGCTGACCTGGTTCTTTGGCTCTATAACGGCTCTGCTGACCTTGTTCTCTGGTTCTACAGCAGCTCTGCTGACCAGGTTCTATGGCTCTACAGCAACTCTGCCGACCTGTTTCTCTCCCTCTAAAGCAGCTCTGCTGACCTGGTTCTCTGGCTCTAGAGCAGCTCTGCTGACCTGGTTCTCTGGCTCTAGAGCAGCTCTGCTGACCTGATTCTCTGGCTCTAAAGCAGCTCTGCTGACCTGATTATATGGCTCTAAAGCAGCTCTGCTGACCTGGTTCTTAGGCTCTAAAGCTGCTCTGCTGACCTGGTTCTCTGGCTCTATAGCAGCTCTGCTGTCCTGGTTCTCTGGCTCTAGAGCAGCTCTGCTGACCTGGTTCTCTGGCTCTATAACGGCTCTGCTGATCTTGTTCCTTGGCTCTACAGCAGCTTTGCTGACCTGGTTCTATGTCTCTACAGCAACTCTGTTGACCTGTTTCTCTCCCTCTAAAGCAGCTCTGCTGACCTGATTCTCTGGCTCTAGAGCAGCTCTGCTGACCTGGTTCTCTGGCTCTAGAGGAGCTCTGCTGACCTGGTTCTCTGGCTCTTAAGCAGCTCTGCTGACCTGGTTGTCTGGCTCTAGAGCAGCACTGCTGACCTGGTTCTTAGGCACTATAGCAGATCTGCTGACTTGGTTCTCTGGCTCTACAATTGCTCTGCTGACATGGTTCTATGGCTCTAAAGCAGCTCTGCTGACCTGGTTCTCTGGCTCAAGTGCAGCTCTGCTGACTTGCTTCTCAGGCTATAGAGCAGCTCTGCTGACCTGGTTCTCTGAATCTACAACGGATCTGCTGACCTGGTTCTCTGGCTCTAAAGCAGCTCTGCTGACCTGGTTCTCTGCCTCTACAGCTGCTCTGATGAAATGGTTTCTCTGGTTCTCCAACAGCTTTGCTGACCTGGTTCTCTGCCTCTAGAGCAGCTCTGCTGAACTGGTTCTTAGGCTTTACAGCAGCTCTGCTGACCTGGTACTCTGGTTCTAAAGCAGCTCTGCTGTCCTGGTTCACTGGCTCTAGAGCAGCTCTGCTGACCTCGTTCTCTGGCTCTATAACGGCTCTGCTGACCTTGTTCTCTGGCTCTACAGCAGCTCTGCTGACCTGGTTCTATGGCTCTACAGCAACTCTGCTGACCTGTTTCTCTCCCTCTAAAGCAGCTCTGCTGACCTGATTCTCTGGCTCTAGAGCAGCTCTGCTGACCTGGTTCTCTGGCTCTAGAGCAGCTCTGCTGAACTGGTTCTTAGGCTTTACAGCAGCTCTGCTGACCTGGTACTCTGGTTCTAAAGCAGCTCTGCTGACCTGGTTCTCTGGCTCTAAAGCAGCTCTGCTGTCCTGGTTCTCTGGCTCTAGAGCAGCTCTGCTGACATGGTTCTCTGGCTCTATAACGGCTCTGCTGACCTTGTTCTCTGGCTCTACAGCAGCTCTGCTGACCTGGTTCGATGACTCTACAGCAACTCTGCTGACCTGTTTCTCTTCCTTTAAAGCAGCTCTGCTGACCTGATTCTCTGGCTCTAGAGCAACTCTGCTGACCTGATTCTCTGGCTCTAGAGCAGCTCGGCTGACCTGGTTCTCTGGCTCTTAAGCAGCTCTGCTGACCTGGTTGTCTGGCTCTAGAGCAGCTCTGCTGACCTGGTTCTCTGGCTCTAGAGCGGCTCTGCTGACGTGGTTCTCTGGCTCTAGAGCAGCTCTGCTGACCTGGTTCTCTGGCTCTAGGGCAGCTCTGCTGACCTGGTTCTCTGGCTCTAAAGCAGCTCTGCTGACCTGATTCAATGGCTCTAAAGCAGCTCTGCTGACCTGGTTCTTAGGATCTAAAGCAGCTCTGCTGACCTGGTTCTCTGGCTCTAAAGCAGCTCTGCTGTCCTGGTTCTCTGGCTCTAGAGCAGCTCTGCTGACCTGGTTCTCTGGCTCTATAACGTCTCTGCTGACCTGGTTCTCTGGCTCTACAGCAGCTCTGCTGACCTGGTTCTATAGCTCTACAGCAACTTTGCTGACCTGTTTCTCTCCCCCTAAAGCAGCTCTGCTGACATTGTTCTCTGGAGCAGATCTGCTGACCTGGTTCTTAGGCTGTAGAGCAGCTCTGCTGACCTGGTTCTCTGGCTCTAGAGCAGCTCTGCTGACCTGCTTCTCTCCCTCGAAAACAGCTCTGCTGACTTGGTTTCTCTGGCTCTACTACAGCTCTGCTGACCTGGTTCTCTGGCTCCACAGTAGCTCTGCTGACCTGGTTCTCTGGCTCTAGAGCGGCTCTGCTGACGTGGTTCTCTGGCTCTAGAGCAGCTCTGCTGACCTGGTTCTCTGGCTCTAGGGCAGCTCTGCTGACCTGGTTCTCTGGCTCTAAAGCAGCTCTGCTGACCTGATTCAATGGCTCTAAAGCAGCTCTGCTGACCTGGTTCTTAGGATCTAAAGCAGCTCTGCTGACCTGGTTCTCTGGCTCTAGAGCGGCTCTGCTGACGTGGTTCTCTGGCTCTAGAGCAGCTCTGCTGACCTGGTTCTCTGGCTCTATAACGTCTCTGCTGACCTGGTACTCTGGTTCTAAAGCAGCTCTGCTGACCTGGTTCTCTCCCTCTAAAGCAGATCTGCTGACCTGGTTTCTCTGGCTCTACAGCAGCTCTGTTGACCTGGTTCTCTGGCTCTAGAGCAGCTCTGCTGACCTGGTTCTCTGGCTCTAAAGCAGCTCTGCTGACCTGGTTCTCTGGCTTTAGAGTAGCTCTTCTGACCTGGTTCTCTGGCTCTAGAGCAGCTCTGCTGACCTGCTTCTCTCCCTCTAAAGCAGCTCTGCTGACCTGGTTCTCTGGCTCTAAAGCAGCTCTGCTGAACTGGTTCTTAGGCTTTACAGCAGCTCTGCTGACCTGTTACTCTGGTTCTAAAGCAGCTCTGCTGACCTGGTTGTCTGGCTCTAAAGCAGCTCTGCTGTCCTGGTTCTCTGGCTCTAGAGCAGCTCTGCTGACCTGGTTCTTTGGCTCTATAACGGCTCTGCTGACCTTGTTCTCTGGTTCTACAGCAGCTCTGCTGACCAGGTTCTATGGCTCCACAGCAACTCTGCCGACCTGTTTCTCTCCCTCTAAAGCGGCTCTGCTGATGTGGTTCTCTGGCTCTAGAGCAGCTCTGCTGACCTGGTTGTCTGGCTCTAGAGCAGCTCTGCTGACCTAGTTCTCTGGCTCTAGAGCGGCTCTGCTGACGTGGTTCTCTGGCTCTAGAGCAGCTCTGCTGACCTGGTTCTCTGGCTCTAGGGCAGCTCTGCTGACCTGGTTCTCTGGCTCTAAAGCAGCTCTGCTGACCTGATTCAATGGCTCTAAAGCAGCTCTGCTGACCTGGTTCTTAGGATCTAAAGCAGCTCTGCTGACCTGGTTCTCTGGCTCTAAAGCAGCTCTGCTGTCCTTGTTCTCTGGCTCTAGAGCAGCTCTGCTGACCTGGTTCTCTGGCTCTATAACGTCTCTGCTGACCTGGTTCTCTGGCTCTACAGCAGCTCTGCTGACCTGGTTCTATAGCTCTACAGCAACTTTGCTGACCTGTTTCTCTCCCCCTAAAGCAGCTCTGCTGACATTGTTCTCTGGAGCAGCTCTGCTGACCTGGTTCTTAGGCTGTAGAGCAGCTCTGCTTACCTGGTTCTCTGGCTCTAGAGCAGCTCTGCTGACCTGCTTCTCTCCCTCGAAAACAGCTCTGCTGACTTGGTTTCTCTGGCTCTACTACAGCTCTGCTGACCTGGTTCTCTGGCTCCACAGTAGCTCTGCTGACCTGGTTCTCTGGCTCTAGAGCGGCTCTGCTGACGTGGTTCTCTGGCTCTAGAGCAGCTCTGCTGACCTGGTTCTCTGGCTCTAGGGCAGCTCTGCTGACCTGGTTCTCTGGCTCTAAAGCAGCTCTGCTGACCTGATTCAATGGCTCTAAAGCAGCTCTGCTGACCTGGTTCTTAGGATCTAAAGCAGCTCTGCTGACCTGGTTCTCTGGCTCTAAAGCAGCTCTGCTGTCCTGGTTCTCTGGCTCTAGAGCAGCTCTGCTGACCTGGTTCTCTGGCTCTATAACGTCTCTGCTGACCTGATTCTCTGGCTCTACAGCAGCTCTGCTGACCTGGTTCTATAGCTCTACAGCAACTTTGCTGACCTGTTTCTCTCCCCCTAAAGCAGCTCTGCTGACATTGTTTTCTGGAGCAGCTCTGCTGACCTGGTTCTTAGGCTGTAGAGCAGCTCTGCTGACCTGGTTCTCTGGCTCTAGAGCAGCTCTGCTGACCTGCTTCTCTCCCTCGAAAGCAGCTCTGCTGACTTGGTTTCTCTGGCTCTACTACAGCTCTGCTGACCTGGTTCTCTGGCTCCACAGTAGCTCTGCTGACCTGGTTCTCTGGCTTTGAAGCATCTCTGCTGATCTGGTTCTCTGGCTCTAGAGCAGCTCTGCTGACCTGGTTCTCTCCCTCTAAAGCAGTTCTGCTGACCTGGTTCTCTGGCTCTAAAGCAGCTCTGCTGACCTGGTTCTCTCCCTCTAAAGCAGATCTGCTGACCTGGTTTCTCTGGCTCTACAGCAGCTCTGTTGACCTGGTTCTCTGGCTCTAGAGCAGCTCTGCTGACCTGGTTCTTAGGCTCTAGAGGAGCTCTGCTGACCTGATTCTCTGGCTCTTAATCAGGTCTGCTGACCTGGTTCTCTGGCACGAGAGCAGCTCTGCTGACCTGGTTCTCTGGCTCTAAAGCAGCTCTGCTGACCTGGTTCTCTGGCTTTAGAGTAGCTCTTCTGACCTGGTTCTCTGGCTCTAGAGCAGCTCTGCTGACCTGCTTCTCTCCCTCTAAAGCAGCTCTGCTGACCTGGTTCTCTGGCTCTAAAGCAGCTCTGCTGAACTGGTTCTTAGGCTTTACAGCAGCTCTGCTGACCTGTTACTCTGGTTCTAAAGCAGCTCTGCTGACCTGGTTGTCTGGCTCTAAAGCAGCTCTGCTGTCCTGGTTCTCTGGCTCTAGAGCAGCTATGCTGACCTGGTTCTTTGGCTCTATAACGGCTCTGCTGACCTTGTTCTCTGGTTCTACAGCAGCTCTGCTGACCTGGTTCTATGGCTCTACAGCAACTCTGCCAACCTGTTTCTCTCCCTCTAAAGCAGCTCTGCTGACCTGGTTCTCTGGCTCTAGAGCAGCTCTGCTGACCTGATTCTCTGGCTCTAAAGCAGCTCTGCTGACCTGATTATATGGCTCTAAAGCAGCTCTGCTGACCTGGTTCTTAGGCTCTAAAGCTGCTCTGCTGACCTGGTTCTCTGGCTCTAGAGCAGCTCTGCTGACCTGGTTCTCTGGCTCTATAACGGCTCTGCTGATCTTGTTCCTTGGCTCTACAGCAGCTTTGCTGACCTGGTTCTATGTCTCTACAGCAACTCTGCTGACCTGTTTCTCTCCCTCTAAAGCAGCTCTGCTGACCTGATTCTCTGGCTCTAGAGCAGCTCGGCTGACCTGGTTCTCTGGCTCTTAAGCAGCTCTGCTGACCTGGTTGTCTGGCTCTAGAGCAGCTCTGCTGACCTGGTTCTCTGGCTCTAGAGCTGCTCTGCTGACGTGGTTCTCTGGCTCTAGAGCAGCTCTGCTGACCTGGTTCTCTGGCTCTAGGGCAGCTCTGCTGACCTGGTTCTCTGGCTCTAAAGCAGCCCTGCTGGCCTGATTCAATGGCTCTAAAGCAGCTCTGCTGACCTGGTTCTTAGGATCTAAAGCAGCTCTGCTGACCTGGTTCTCTGGCTCTAAAGCAGCTCTGCTGTCCTGGTTCTCTGGCTCTAGAGCAGCTCTGCTGACCTGGTTCTCTGGCTCTATAACGTCTCTGCTGACCTGGTTGTCTGGCTCTAAAGCAGCTCTGCTGTCCTGGTTCTCTGGCTCTAGAGCAGCTCTGCTGACCTGGTTCTTTGGCTCTATAACGGCTCTGCTGACCTTGTTCTCTGGTTCTACAGCAGCTCTGCTGACAAGGTTCTATGGCTCCACAGCAACTCTGCCGACCTGTTTCTCTCCCTCTAAAGCGGCTCTGCTGATGTGGTTCTCTGGCTCTAGAGCAGCTCTGCTGACCTGGTTGTCTGGCTCTAGAGCAGCTCTGCTGACCTAGTTCTCTGGCTCTAGAGCGGCTCTGCTGACGTGGTTCTCTGGCTCTAGAGCAGCTCTGCTGACCTGGTTCTCTGGCTCTAGGGCAGCTCTGCTGACCTGGTTCTCTGGCTCTAAAGCAGCTCTGCTGACCTGATTCAATGGCTCTAAAGCAGCTCTGCTGACCTGGTTCTTAGGATATAAAGCAGCTCTGCTGACCTGGTTCTCTGGCTCTAAAGCAGCTCCGCTGTCCTTGTTCTCTGGCTCTAGAGCAGCTCTGCTGACCTGGTTCTCTGGCTCTATAACGTCTCTGCTGACCTGGTTCTCTGGCTCTACAGCAGCTCTGCTGACCTGGTTCTATAGCTCTACAGCAACTTTGCTGACCTGTTTCTCTCCCCCTAAAGCAGCTCTGCTGACATTGTTCTCTGGAGCAGCTCTGCTGACCTGGTTCTTAGGCTGTAGAGCAGCTCTGCTTACCTGGTTCTCTGGCTCTAGAGCAGCTCTGCTGACCTGCTTCTCTCCCTCGAAAACAGCTCTGCTGACTTGGTTTCTCTGGCTCTACTACAGCTCTGCTGACCTGGTTCTCTGGCTCCACAGTAGCTCTGCTGACCTGGTTCTCTGGCTCTAGAGCGGCTCTGCTGACGTGGTTCTCTGGCTCTAGAGCAGCTCTGCTGACCTGGTTCTCTGGCTCTAGGGCAGCTCTGCTGATCTGGTTCTCTGGCTCTAAAGCAGCTCTGCTGACCTGATTCAATGGCTCTAAAGCAGCTCTGCTGACCTGGTTCTTAGGATCTAAAGCAGCTCTGCTGACCTGGTTCTCTGGCTCTAGAGCGGCTCTGCTGACGTGGTTCTCTGGCTCTAGAACAGCTCTGCTGACCTGGTTCTCTGGCTCTAGGGCAGCTCTGCTGACCTGGTTCTCTGGCTCTAAAGCAGCTCTGCTGACCTGGTTCAATGGCTCTAAAGCAGCTCTGCTGACCTGGTTCTTAGGATCTAAAGCAGATCTGCTGACCTGGTTCTCTGGCTCTAAAGCAGCTCTGCTGTCCTGGTTCTCTGGCTCTAGAGCAGCTCTGCTGACCTGGTTCTCTGGCTCTATAACGTCTCTGCTGACCTGATTCTCTGGCTCTACAGCAGCTCTGCTGACCTGGTTCTATAGCTCTACAGCAACTTTGCTGACCTGTTTCTCTCCCCCTAAAGCAGCTCTGCTGACATTGTTTTCTGGAGCAGCTCTGCTGACCTGGTTCTTAGGCTGTAGAGCAGCTCTGCTGACCTGGTTCTCTGGCTCTAGAGCAGCTCTGCTGACCTGCTTCTCTCCCTCGAAAGCAGCTCTGCTGACTTGGTTTCTCTGGCTCTACTACAGCTCTGCTGACCTGGTTCTCTGGCTCCACAGTAGCTCTGCTGACCTGGTTCTCTGGCTTTGAAGCATCTCTGCTGATCTGGTTCTCTGGCTCTAGAGCAGCTCTGCTGACCTGGTTCTCTCCCTCTAAAGCAGTTCTGCTGACCTGGTTCTCTGGCTCTAAAGCAGCTCTGCTGACCTGGTTCTCTCCCTCTAAAGCAGATCTGCTGACCTGGTTTCTCTGGCTCTACAGCAGCTCTGTTGACCTGGTTCTCTGGCTCTAGAGCAGCTCTGCTGACCTGGTTCTTAGGCTCTAGAGGAGCTCTGCTGACCTGATTCTCTGGCTTTTAATCAGGTCTGCTGACCTGGTTCTCTGGCACGAGAGCAGCTCTGCTGACCTGGTTCTCTGGCTCTAAAGCAGCTCTGCTGACCTGGTTCTCTGGCTTTAGAGTAGCTCCTCTGACCTGGTTCTCTGGCTCTAGAGCAGCTCTGCTGACCTGCTTCTCTCCCTCTAAAGCAGCTCTGCTGACCTGGTTCTCTGGCTCTAAAGCAGCTCTGCTGAACTGGTTCTTAGGCTTTACAGCAGCTCTGCTGACCTGTTACTCTGGTTCTAAAGCAGCTCTGCTGACCTGATTCAATGGCTCTAAAGCAGCTCTGCTGACCTGGTTCTTAGGATCTAAAGCAGCTCTGCTGACCTGGTTCTCTGGCTCTAGAGCGGCTCTGCTGACGTGGTTCTCTGGCTCTAGAGCAGCTCTGCTGACCTGGTTCTCTGGCTCTATAACGTCTCTGCTGACCTGGTACTCTGGTTTTAAAGCAGCTCTGCTGACCTGGTTCTCTCCCTCTAAAGCAGATCTGCTGACCTGGTTTCTCTGGCTCTACAGCAGCTCTGTTGACCTGGTTCTCTGGCCCTAGAGCAGCTCTGCTGACCTGGTTCTTAGGCTCTAGAGGAGCTCTGCTGACCTCATTCTCTGGCTCTTAATCAGGTCTGCTGACCTGGTTCTCTGGCTCTAGAGCAGCTCTGCTGACCTGGTTCTCTGGCTCTAAAGCAGCTCTGCTGACCTGGTTCTCTGGCTTTAGAGTAGCTCTTCTGACCTGGTTCTCTGGCTCTAGAGCAGCTCTGCTGACCTGCTTCTCTCCCTCTAAAGCAGCTCTGCTGACCTGGTTCTTAGGCTTTACAGCAGCTCTGCTGACCTGTTACTCTGGTTCTAAAGCAGCTCTGCTGACCTGGTTGTCTGGCTCTAAAGCAGCTCTGCTGTCCTGGTTCTCTGGCTCTAGAGCAGCTCTGCTGACCTGGTTCTTTGGCTCTATAACGGCTCTGCTGACCTTGTTCTCTGGTTCTACAGCAGCTCTGCTGACCAGGTTCTATGGCTCCACAGCAACTCTGCCGACCTGTTTCTCTCCCTCTAAAGCGGCTCTGCTGATGTGGTTCTCTGGCTCTAGAGCAGCTCTGCTGACCTGGTTGTCTGGCTCTAGAGCAGCTCTGCTGACCTAGTTCTCTGGCTCTAGAGCGGCTCTGCTGACGTGGTTCTCTGGCTCTAGAGCAGCTCTGCTGACCTGGTTCTCTGGCTCTAGGGCAGCTCTGCTGACCTGGTTCTCTGGCTCTAAAGCAGCTCTGCTGACCTGATTCAATGGCTCTAAAGCAGCTCTGCTGACCTGGTTCTTAGGATCTAAAGCAGCTCTGCTGACCTGGTTCTCTGGCTCTAAAGCAGCTCTGCTGTCCTTGTTCTCTGGCTCTAGAGCAGCTCTGCTGACCTGGTTCTCTGGCTCTATAACGTCTCTGCTGACCTGGTTCTCTGGCTCTACAGCAGCTCTGCTGACCTGGTTCTATAGCTCTACAGCAACTTTGCTGACCTGTTTCTCTCCCCCTAAAGCAGCTCTGCTGACATTGTTCTCTGGAGCAGCTCTGCTGACCTGGTTCTTAGGCTGTAGAGCAGCTCTGCTTACCTGGTTCTCTGGCTCTAGAGCAGCTCTGCTGACCTGCTTCTCTCCCTCAAAAACAGCTCTGCTGACTTGGTTTCTCTGGCTCTACTACAGCTCTGCTGACCTGGTTCTCTGGCTCCACAGTAGCTCTGCTGACCTGGTTCTCTGGCTCTAGAGCAGCTCTGCTGACCTGGTTCTCTGGCTCTAGGGCAGCTCTGCTGACCTGGTTCTCTGGCTCTAAAGCAGCTCTGCTGACCTGATTCAATGGCTCTAAAGCAGCTCTGCTGACCTGGTTCTTAGGATCTAAAGCAGCTCTGCTGACCTGGTTCTCTGGCTCTAAAGCAGCTCTGCTGTCCTGGTTCTCTGGCACTAGAGCAGCTCTGCTGACCTGGTTCTCTGGCTCTATAACATCTCTGCTGACCTGATTCTCTGGCTCTACAGCAGCTCTGCTGACCTGGTTCTATAGCTCTACAGCAACTTTGCTGACCTGTTTCTCTCCCCCTAAAGCAGCTCTGCTGACATTGTTTTCTGGAGCAGCTCTGCTGACCTGGTTCTTAGGCTGTAGAGCAGCTCTGCTGACCTGGTTCTCTGGCTCTAGAGCAGCTCTGCTGACCTGCTTCTCTCCCTCGAAAGCAGCTCTGCTGACTTGGTTTCTCTGGCTCTACTACAGCTCTGCTGACCTGGTTCTCTGGCTCCACAGTAGCTCTGCTGACCTGGTTCTCTGGCTTTGAAGCATCTCTGCTGATCTGGTTCTCTGGCTCTAGAGCAGCTCTGCTGACCTGGTTCTCTCCCTCTAAAGCAGTTCTGCTGACCTGGTTCTCTGCCTCTAAAGCAGCTCTGCTGACCTGGTTCTCTCCCTCTAAAGCAGATCTGCTGACCTGGTTTCTCTGGCTCTACAGCAGCTCTGTTGACCTGGTTCTCTGGCTCTAGAGCAGCTCTGCTGACCTGGTTCTTAGGCTCTAGAGGAGCTCTGCTGACCTGATTCTCTGGCTCTTAATCAGGTCTGCTGACCTGGTTCTCTGGCACGAGAGCAGCTCTGCTGACCTGGTTCTCTGGCTCTAAAGCAGCTCTGCTGACCTGGTTCTCTGGCTTTAGAGTAGCTCTTCTGACCTGGTTCTCTGGCTCTAGAGCAGCTCTGCTGACCTGCTTCTCTCCCTCTAAAGCAGCTCTGCTGACCTGGTTCTCTGGCTCTAAAGCAGCTCTGCTGAACTGGTTCTTAGGCTTTACAGCAGCTCTGCTGACCTGTTACTCTGGTTCTAAAGCAGCTCTGCTGACCTGGTTGTCTGGCTCTAAAGCAGCTCTGCTGTCCTGGTTCTCTGGCTCTAGAGCAGCTATGCTGACCTGGTTCTTTGGCTCTATAACGGCTCTGCTGACCTTGTTCTCTGGTTCTACAGCAGCTTTGCTGACCTGGTTCTATGGCTCTACAGCAACTCTGCCAACCTGTTTCTCTCCCTCTAAAGCAGCTCTGCTGACCTGGTTCTCTGGCTCTAAAGCAGCTCTGCTGACCTGATTATATGGCTCTAAAGCAGCTCTGCTGACCTGGTTCTTAGGCTCTAAAGCTGCTCTGCTGACCTGGTTCTCTGGCTCTAGAGCAGCTCTGCTGACCTGGTTCTCTGGCTCTATAACAGCTCTGCTGATCTTGTTCCTTGGCTCTACAGCAGCTTTGCTGACCTGGTTCTATGTCTCTACAGCAACTCTGCTGACCTGTTTCTCTCCCTCTAAAGCAGCTCTGCTGACCTGATTCTCTGGCTCTAGAGCAGCTCGGCTGACCTGGTTCTCTGGCTCTTAAGCAGCTCTGCTGACCTGGTTGTCTGGCTCTAGAGCAGCTCTGCTGACCTGGTTCTCTGGCTCTAGAGCTGCTCTGCTGACGTGGTTCTCTGGCTCTAGAGCAGCTCTGCTGACCTGGTTCTCTGGCTCTAGGGCAGCTCTGCTGACCTGGTTCTCTGGCTCTAAAGCAGCCCTGCTGGCCTGATTCAATGGCTCTAAAGCAGCTCTGCTGACCTGGTTCTTAGGATCTAAAGCAGCTCTGCTGACCTGGTTCTCTGGCTCTAAAGCAGCTCTGCTGTCCTGGTTCTCTGGCTCTAGAGCAGCTCTGCTGACCTGGTTCTCTGGCTCTATAACGTCTCTGCTGACCTGGTTGTCTGGCTCTAAAGCAGCTCTGCTGTCCTGGTTCTCTGGCTCTAGAGCAGCTCTGCTGACCTGGTTCTTTGGCTCTATAACGGCTCTGCTGACCTTGTTCTCTGGTTCTACAGCAGCTCTGCTGACCAGGTTCTATGGCTCCACAGCAACTCTGCCGACCTGTTTCTCTCCCTCTAAAGCGGCTCTGCTGATGTGGTTCTCTGGCTCTAGAGCAGCTCTGCTGACCTGGTTGTCTGGCTCTAGAGCAGCTCTGCTGACCTAGTTCTCTGGCTCTAGAGCGGCTCTGCTGACGTGGTTCTCTGGCTCTAGAGCAGCTCTGCTGACCTGGTTCTCTGGCTCTAGGGCAGCTCTGCTGACCTGGTTCTCTGGCTCTAAAGCAGCTCTGCTGACCTGATTCAATGGCTCTAAAGCAGCTCTGCTGACCTGGTTCTTAGGATCTATAGCAGCTCTGCTGACCTGGTTCTCTGGCTCTAAAGCAGCTCTGCTGTCCTTGTTCTCTGGCTCTAGAGCAGCTCTGCTGACCTGGTTCTCTGGCTCTATAACGTCTCTGCTGACCTGGTTCTCTGGCTCTACAGCAGCTCTGCTGACCTGGTTCTATAGCTCTACAGCAACTTTGCTGACCTGTTTATCTCCCCCTAAAGCAGCTCTGCTGACATTGTTCTCTGGAGCAGCTCTGCTGACCTGGTTCTTAGGCTGTAGAGCAGCTCTGCTTACCTGGTTCTCTGGCTCTAGAGCAGCTCTGCTGACCTGCTTCTCTCCCTCAAAAACAGCTCTGCTGACTTGGTTTCTCTGGCTCTACTACAGCTCTGCTGACCTGGTTCTCTGGCTCCACAGTAGCTCTGCTGACCTGGTTCTCTGGCTCTAGAGCGGCTCTGCTGATGTGGTTCTCTGGCTCTAGAGCAGCTCTGCTGACCTGGTTCTCTGGCTCTAGGGCAGCTCTGCTGACCTGGTTCTCTGGCTCTAAAGCAGCTCTGCTGACCTGATTCAATGGCTCTAAAGCAGCTCTGCTGACCTGGTTCTTAGGATCTAAAGCAGCTCTGCTGACCTGGTTCTCTGGCTCTAGAGCGGCTCTGCTGACGTGGTTCTCTGGCTCTAGAACAGCTCTGCTGACCTGGTTCTCTGGCTCTAGGGCAGCTCTGCTGACCTGGTTCTCTGGCTCTAAAGCAGCTCTGCTGACCTGATTCAATGGCTCTAAAGCAGCTCTGCTGACCTGGTTCTTAGGATCTAAAGCAGCTCTGCTGACCTGGTTCTCTGGCTCTAAAGCAGCTCTGCTGTCCTGGTTCTCTGGCTCTAGAGCAGCTCTGCTGACCTGGTTCTCTGGCTCTATAACGTCTCTGCTGACCTGATTCTCTGGCTCTACAGCAGCTCTGCTGACCTGGTTCTATAGCTCTACAGCAACTTTGCTGACCTGTTTCTCTCCCCCTAAAGCAGCTCTGCTGACATTGTTTTCTGGAGCAGCTCTGCTGACCTGGTTCTCTGGCTCTAGGGCAGCTCTGTTGACCTGGTTCTCTGGCTCTAGAGCAGCTCTGCTGACCTGGTTCTTAGGCTCTAGAGGAGCTCTGCTGACCTGATTCTCTGGCTTTTAATCAGGTCTGCTGACCTGGTTCTCTGGCACGAGAGCAGCTCTGCTGACCTGGTTCTCTGGCTCTAAAGCAGATCGGCTGACCTGGTTCTCTGGCTTTAGAGTAGCTCTTCTGACCTGGTTCTCTGGCTCTAGAGCAGCTCTGCTGACCTGCTTCTCTCCCTCTAAAGCAGCTCTGCTGACCTGGTTCTCTGGCTCTAAAGCAGCTCTGCTGAACTGGTTCTTAGGCTTTACAGCAGCTCTGCTGACCTGTTACTCTGGTTCTAAAGCAGCTCTGCTGACCTGGTTGTCTGGCTCTAAAGCAGCTCTGCTGTCCTGGTTCTCTGGCTCTAGAGCAGCTATGCTGACCTGGTTCTTTGGCTCTATAACGGCTCTGCTGACCTTGTTCTCTGGTTCTACAGCAGCTCTGCTGACCTGTATCTATGGCTCTACAGCAACTCTGCCAACCTGTTTCTCTCCCTCTAAAGCAGCTCTGCTGACCTGGTTCTCTGGCTCTAGAGCAGCTCTGCTGACCTGATTCTCTGGCTCTAAAGCAGCTCTGCTGACCTGATTATATGGCTCTAAAGCAGCTCTGCTGACCTGGTTCTTAGGCTCTAAAGCTGCTCTGCTGACCTGGTTCTCTGGCTCTAGAGCAGCTCTGCTGACCTGGTTCTCTGGCTCTATAACGGCTCTCCTGATCTTGTTCCTTGGCTCTACAGCAGCTTTGCTGACCTGGTTCTATGTCTCTACAGCAACTCTGCTGACCTGTTTCTCTCCCTCTAAAGCAGCTCTGCTGACCTGATTCTCTGGCTCTAGAGCAGCTCGGCTGACCTGGTTCTCTGGCTCTTAAGCAGCTCTGCTGACCTGGTTGTCTGGCTCTAGAGCAGCTCTGCTGACCTGGTTCTCTGGCTCTAGAGCTGCTCTGCTGACGTGGTTCTCTGGCTCTAGAGCAGCTCTGCTGACCTGGTTCTCTGAATCTAGGGCAGCTCTGCTGACCTGGTTCTCTGGCTCTAAAGCAGCCCTGCTGGCCTGATTCAATGGCTCTAAAGCAGCTCTGCTGACCTGGTTCGTAGGATCTAAAGCAGCTCTGCTGACCTGGTTCTCTGGCTCTAAAGCAGCTCTGCTGTCCTGGTTCTCTGGCTCTAGAGCAGCTCTGCTGACCTGGTTCTCTGGCTCTATAACGTCTCTGCTGACCTGGTTGTCTGGCTCTAAAGCAGCTCTGTTGTCCTGGTTCTCTGGCTCTAGAGCAGCTCTGCTGACCTGGTTCTTTGGCTCTATAACGGCTCTGCTGACCTTGTTCTCTGGTTCTACAGCAGCTCTGCTGACAAGGTTCTATGGCTCCACAGCAACTCTGCCGACCTGTTTCTCTCCCTCTAAAGCGGCTCTGCTGATGTGGTTCTCTGGCTCTAGAGCAGCTCTGCTGACCTGGTTGTCTGGCTCTAGAGCAGCTCTGCTGACCTAGTTCTCTGGCTCTAGAGCGGCTCTGCTGACGTGGTTCTCTGGCTCTAGAGCAGCTCTGCTGACCTGGTTCTCTGGCTCTAGGGCAGCTCTGCTGACCTGGTTCTCTGGCTCTAAAGCAGCTCTGCTGACCTGATTCAATGGCTCTAAAGCAGCTCTGCTGACCTGGTTCTTAGGATATAAAGCAGCTCTGCTGACCTGGTTCTCTGGCTCTAAAGCAGCTCCGCTGTCCTTGTTCTCTGGCTCTAGAGCAGCTCTGCTGACCTGGTTCTCTGGCTCTATAACGTCTCTGCTGACCTGGTTCTCTGGCTCTACAGCAGCTCTGCTGACCTGGTTCTATAGCTCTACAGCAACTTTGCTGACCTGTTTCTCTCCCCCTAAAGCAGCTCTGCTGACATTGTTCTCTGGAGCAGCTCTGCTGACCTGGTTCTTAGGCTGTAGAGCAGCTCTGCTTACCTGGTTCTCTGGCTCTAGAGCAGCTCTGCTGACCTGCTTCTCTCCCTCGAAAACAGCTCTGCTGACTTGGTTTCTCTGGCTCTACTACAGCTCTGCTGACCTGGTTCTCTGGCTCCACAGTAGCTCTGCTGACCTGGTTCTCTGGCTCTAGAGCGGCTCTGCTGACGTGGTTCTATGGCTCCACAGCAACTCTGCCGACCTGTTTCTCTCCCTCTAAAGCGGCTCTGCTGATGTGGTTCTCTGGCTCTAGAGCAGCTCTGCTGACCTGGTTGTCTGGCTCTAGAGCAGCTCTGCTGACCTAGTTCTCTGGCTCTAGAGCGGCTCTGCTGACGTGGTTCTCTGGCTCTAGAGCAGCTCTGCTGACCTGGTTCTCTGGCTCTAGGGCAGCTCTGCTGACCTGGTTCTCTGGCTCTAAAGCAGCTCTGCTGACCTGATTCAATGGCTCTAAAGCAGCTCTGCTGACCTGGTTCTTAGGATATAAAGCAGCTCTGCTGACCTGGTTCTCTGGCTCTAAAGCAGCTCCGCTGTCCTTGTTCTCTGGCTCTAGAGCAGCTCTGCTGACCTGGTTCTCTGGCTCTATAACGTCTCTGCTGACCTGGTTCTCTGGCTCTACAGCAGCTCTGCTGACCTGGTTCTATAGCTCTACAGCAACTTTGCTGACCTGTTTCTCTCCCCCTAAAGCAGCTCTGCTGACATTGTTCTCTGGAGCAGCTCTGCTGACCTGGTTCTTAGGCTGTAGAGCAGCTCTGCTTACCTGGTTCTCTGGCTCTAGAGCAGCTCTGCTGACCTGCTTCTCTCCCTCGAAAACAGCTCTGCTGACTTGGTTTCTCTGGCTCTACTACAGCTCTGCTGACCTGGTTCTCTGGCTCCACAGTAGCTCTGCTGACCTGGTTCTCTGGCTCTAGAGCGGCTCTGCTGACGTGGTTCTCTGGCTCTAGAGCAGCTCTGCTGACCTGGTTCTCTGGCTCTAGGGCAGCTCTGCTGATCTGGTTCTCTGGCTCTAAAGCAGCTCTGCTGACCTGATTCAATGGCTCTAAAGCAGCTCTGCTGACCTGGTTCTTAGGATCTAAAGCAGCTCTGCTGACCTGGTTCTCTGGCTCTAGAGCGGCTCTGCTGACGTGGTTCTCTGGCTCTAGAACAGCTCTGCTGACCTGGTTCTCTGGCTCTAGGGCAGCTCTGCTGACCTGGTTCTCTGGCTCTAAAGCAGCTCTGCTGACCTGATTCAATGGCTCTAAAGCAGCTCTGCTGACCTGGTTCTTAGGATCTAAAGCAGATCTGCTGACCTGGTTCTCTGGCTCTAAAGCAGCTCTGCTGTCCTGGTTCTCTGGCTCTAGAGCAGCTCTGCTGACCTGGTTCTCTGGCTCTATAACGTCTCTGCTGACCTGATTCTCTGGCTCTACAGCAGCTCTGCTGACCTGGTTCTATAGCTCTACAGCAACTTTGCTGACCTGTTTCTCTCCCCCTAAAGCAGCTCTGCTGACATTGTTTTCTGGAGCAGCTCTGCTGACCTGGTTCTTAGGCTGTAGAGCAGCTCTGCTGACCTGGTTCTCTGGCTCTAGAGCAGCTCTGCTGACCTGCTTCTCTCCCTCAAAAGCAGCTCTGCTGACTTGGTTTCTCTGGCTCTACTACAGCTCTGCTGACCTGGTTCTCTGGCTCCACAGTAGCTCTGCTGACCTGGTTCTCTGGCTTTGAAGCATCTCTGCTGATCTGGTTCTCTGGCTCTAGAGCAGCTCTGCTGACCTGGTTCTCTCCCTCTAAAGCAGTTCTGCTGACCTGGTTCTCTGGCTCTAAAGCAGCTCTGGTGACCTGGTTCTCTCCCTCTAAAGCAGATCTGCTGACCTGGTTTCTCTGGCTCTACAGCAGCTCTGTTGACCTGGTTCTCTGGCTCTAGAGCAGCTCTGCTGACCTGGTTCTTAGGCTCTAGAGGAGCTCTGCTGACCTGATTCTCTGGCTTTTAATCAGGTCTGCTGACCTGGTTCTCTGGCACGAGAGCAGCTCTGCTGACCTGGTTCTCTGGCTCTAAAGCAGCTCTGCTGACCTGGTTCTCTGGCTTTAGAGTAGCTCCTCTGACCTGGTTCTCTGGCTCTAGAGCAGCTCTGCTGACCTGCTTCTCTCCCTCTAAAGCAGCTCTGCTGACCTGGTTCTCTGGCTCTAAAGCAGCTCTGCTGAACTGGTTCTTAGGCTTTACAGCAGCTCTGCTGACCTGTTACTCTGGTTCTAAAGCAGCTCTGCTGACCTGATTCAATGGCTCTAAAGCAGCTCTGCTGACCAGGTTCTTAGGATCTAAAGCAGCTCTGCTGACCTGGTTCTCTGGCTCTAGAGCGGCTCTGCTGACGTGGTTCTCTGGCTCTAGAGCAGCTCTGCTGACCTGGTTCTCTGGCTCTATAACGTCTCTGCTGACCTGGTACTCTGGTTTTAAAGCAGCTCTGCTGACCTGGTTCTCTCCCTCTAAAGCAGATCTGCTGACCTGGTTTCTCTGGCTCTACAGCAGCTCTGTTGACCTGGTTCTCTGGCCCTAGAGCAGCTCTGCTGACCTGGTTCTTAGGCTCTAGAGGAGCTCTGCTGACCTCATTCTCTGGCTCTTAATCAGGTCTGCTGACCTGGTTCTCTGGCTCTAGAGCAGCTCTGCTGACCTGGTTCTCTGGCTCTAAAGCAGCTCTGCTGACCTGGTTCTCTGGCTTTAGAGTAGCTCTTCTGACCTGGTTCTCTGGCTCTAGAGCAGCTCTGCTGACCTGCTTCTCTCCCTCTAAAGCAGCTCTGCTGACCTGGTTCTTAGGCTTTACAGCAGCTCTGCTGACCTGTTACTCTGGTTCTAAAGCAGCTCTGCTGACCTGGTTGTCTGGCTCTAAAGCAGCTCTGCTGTCCTGGTTCTCTGGCTCTAGAGCAGCTCTGCTGACCTGGTTCTTTGGCTCTATAACGGCTCTGCTGACCTTGTTCTCTGGTTCTACAGCAGCTCTGCTGACCAGGTTCTATGGCTCCACAGCAACTCTGCCGACCTGTTTCTCTCCCTCTAAAGCGGCTCTGCTGATGTGGTTCTCTGGCTCTAGAGCAGCTCTGCTGACCTGGTTGTCTGGCTCTAGAGCAGCTCTGCTGACCTAGTTCTCTGGCTCTAGAGCGGCTCTGCTGACGTGGTTCTCTGGCTCTAGAGCAGCTCTGCTGACCTGGTTCTCTGGCTCTAGGGCAGCTCTGCTGACCTGGTTCTCTGGCTCTAAAGCAGCTCTGCTGACCTGATTCAATGGCTCTAAAGCAGCTCTGCTGACCTGGTTCTTAGGATCTAAAGCAGCTCTGCTGACCTGGTTCTCTGGCTCTAAAGCAGCTCTGCTGTCCTTGTTCTCTGGCTCTAGAGCAGCTCTGCTGACCTGGTTCTCTGGCTCTATAACGTCTCTGCTGACCTGGTTCTCTGGCTCTACAGCAGCTCTGCTGACCTGGTTCTATAGCTCTACAGCAACTTTGCTGACCTGTTTCTCTCCCCCTAAAGCAGCTCTGCTGACATTGTTCTCTGGAGCAGCTCTGCTGACCTGGTTCTTAGGCTGTAGAGCAGCTCTGCTTACCTGGTTCTCTGGCTCTAGAGCAGCTCTGCTGACCTGCTTCTCTCCCTCAAAAACAGCTCTGCTGACTTGGTTTCTCTGGCTCTACTACAGCTCTGCTGACCTGGTTCTCTGGCTCCACATTAGCTCTGCTGACCTGGTTCTCTGGCTCTAGAGCGGCTCTGCTGACGTGGTTCTCTGGCTCTAGAGCAGCTCTGCTGACCTGGTTCTCTGGCTCTAGGGCAGCTCTGCTGACCTGGTTCTCTGGCTCTAAAGCAGCTCTGCTGACCTGATTCAATGGCTCTAAAGCAGCTCTGCTGACCTGGTTCTTAGGATCTAAAGCAGCTCTGCTGACCTGGTTCTCTGGCTCTAAAGCAGCTCTGCTGTCCTGGTTCTCTGGCACTAGAGCAGCTCTGCTGACCTGGTTCTCTGGCTCTATAACATCTCTGCTGACCTGATTCTCTGGCTCTACAGCAGCTCTGCTGACCTGGTTCTATAGCTCTACAGCAACTTTGCTGACCTGTTTCTCTCCCCCTAAAGCAGCTCTGCTGACATTGTTTTCTGGAGCAGCTCTGCTGACCTGGTTCTTAGGCTGTAGAGCAGCTCTGCTGACCTGGTTCTCTGGCTCTAGAGCAGCTCTGCTGACCTGCTTCTCTCCCTCGAAAGCAGCTCTGCTGACTTGGTTTCTCTGGCTCTACTACAGCTCTGCTGACCTGGTTCTCTGGCTCCACAGTAGCTCTGCTGACCTGGTTCTCTGGCTTTGAAGCATCTCTGCTGATCTGGTTCTCTGGCTCTAGAGCAGCTCTGCTGACCTGGTTCTCTCCCTCTAAAGCAGTTCTGCTGACCTGGTTCTCTGCCTCTAAAGCAGCTCTGCTGACCTGGTTCTCTCCCTCTAAAGCAGATCTGCTGACCTGGTTTCTCTGGCTCTACAGCAGCTCTGTTGACCTGGTTCTCTGGCTCTAGAGCAGCTCTGCTGACCTGGTTCTTAGGCTCTAGAGGAGCTCTGCTGACCTGATTCTCTGGCTCTTAATCAGGTCTGCTGACCTGGTTCTCTGGCACGAGAGCAGCTCTGCTGACCTGGTTCTCTGGCTCTAAAGCAGCTCTGCTGACCTGGTTCTCTGGCTTTAGAGTAGCTCTTCTGACCTGGTTCTCTGGCTCTAGAGCAGCTCTGCTGACCTGCTTCTCTCCCTCTAAAGCAGCTCTGCTGACCTGGTTCTCTGGCTCTAAAGCAGCTCTGCTGAACTGGTTCTTAGGCTTTACAGCAGCTCTGCTGACCTGTTACTCTGGTTCTAAAGCAGCTCTGCTGACCTGGTTGTCTGGCTCTAAAGCAGCTCTGCTGTCCTGGTTCTCTGGCTCTAGAGCAGCTATGCTGACCTGGTTCTTTGGCTCTATAACGGCTCTGCTGACCTTGTTCTCTGGTTCTACAGCAGCTTTGCTGACCTGGTTCTATGGCTCTACAGCAACTCTGCCAACCTGTTTCTCTCCCTCTAAAGCAGCTCTGCTGACCTGGTTCTCTGGCTCTAAAGCAGCTCTGCTGACCTGATTATATGGCTCTAAAGCAGCTCTGCTGACCTGGTTCTTAGGCTCTAAAGCTGCTCTGCTGACCTGGTTCTCTGGCTCTAGAGCAGCTCTGCTGACCTGGTTCTCTGGCTCTATAACGGCTCTGCTGATCTTGTTCCTTGGCTCTACAGCAGCTTTGCTGACCTGGTTCTATGTCTCTACAGCAACTCTGCTGACCTGTTTCTCTCCCTCTAAAGCAGCTCTGCTGACCTGATTCTCTGGCTCTAGAGCAGCTCGGCTGACCTGGTTCTCTGGCTCTTAAGCAGCTCTGCTGACCTGGTTGTCTGGCTCTAGAGCAGCTCTGCTGACCTGGTTCTCTGGCTCTAGAGCTGCTCTGCTGACGTGGTTCTCTGGCTCTAGAGCAGCTCTGCTGACCTGGTTCTCTGGCTCTAGGGCAGCTCTGCTGACCTGGTTCTCTGGCTCTAAAGCAGCCCTGCTGGCCTGATTCAATGGCTCTAAAGCAGCTCTGCTGACCTGGTTCTTAGGATCTAAAGCAGCTCTGCTGACCTGGTTCTCTGGCTCTAAAGCAGCTCTGCTGTCCTGGTTCTCTGGCTCTAGAGCAGCTCTGCTGACCTGGTTCTCTGGCTCTATAACGTCTCTGCTGACCTGGTTGTCTGGCTCTAAAGCAGCTCTGCTGTCCTGGTTCTCTGGCTCTAGAGCAGCTCTGCTGACCTGGTTCTTTGGCTCTATAACGGCTCTGCTGACCTTGTTCTCTGGTTCTACAGCAGCTCTGCTGACCAGGTTCTATGGCTCCACAGCAACTCTGCCGACCTGTTTCTCTCCCTCTAAAGCGGCTCTGCTGATGTGGTTCTCTGGCTCTAGAGCAGCTCTGCTGACCTGGTTGTCTGGCTCTAGAGCAGCTCTGCTGACCTAGTTCTCTGGCTCTAGAGCGGCTCTGCTGACGTGGTTCTCTGGCTCTAGAGCAGCTCTGCTGACCTGGTTCTCTGGCTCTAGGGCAGCTCTGCTGACCTGGTTCTCTGGCTCTAAAGCAGCTCTGCTGACCTGATTCAATGGCTCTAAAGCAGCTCTGCTGACCTGGTTCTTAGGATCTATAGCAGCTCTGCTGACCTGGTTCTCTGGCTCTAAAGCAGCTCTGCTGTCCTTGTTCTCTGGCTCTAGAGCAGCTCAGCTGACCTGGTTCTCTGGCTCTATAACGTCTCTGCTGACCTGGTTCTCTGGCTCTACAGCAGCTCTGCTGACCTGGTTCTATAGCTCTACAGCAACTTTGCTGACCTGTTTCTCTCCCCCTAAAGCAGCTCTGCTGACATTGTTCTCTGGAGCAGCTCTGCTGACCTGGTTCTTAGGCTGTAGAGCAGCTCTGCTTACCTGGTTCTCTGGCTCTAGAGCAGCTCTGCTGACCTGCTTCTCTCCCTCAAAAACAGCTCTGCTGACTTGGTTTCTCTGGCTCTACTACAGCTCTGCTGACCTGGTTCTCTGGCTCCACAGTAGCTCTGCTGACCTGGTTCTCTGGCTCTAGAGCGGCTCTGCTGATGTGGTTCTCTGGCTCTAGAGCAGCTCTGCTGACCTGGTTCTCTGGCTCTAGGGCAGCTCTGCTGACCTGGTTCTCTGGCTCTAAAGCAGCTCTGCTGACCTGATTCAATGGCTCTAAAGCAGCTCTGCTGACCTGGTTCTTAGGATCTAAAGCAGCTCTGCTGACCTGGTTCTCTGGCTCTAGAGCGGCTCTGCTGACGTGGTTCTCTGGCTCTAGAACAGCTCTGCTGACCTGGTTCTCTGGCTCTAGGGCAGCTCTGCTGACCTGGTTCTCTGGCTCTAAAGCAGCTCTGCTGACCTGATTCAATGGCTCTAAAGCAGCTCTGCTGACCTGGTTCTTAGGATCTAAAGCAGCTCTGCTGACCTGGTTCTCTGGCTCTAAAGCAGCTCTGCTGTCCTGGTTCTCTGGCTCTAGAGCAGCTCTGCTGACCTGGTTCTCTGGCTCTATAACGTCTCTGCTGACCTGATTCTCTGGCTCTACAGCAGCTCTGCTGACCTGGTTCTATAGCTCTACAGCAACTTTGCTGACCTGTTTCTCTCCCCCTAAAGCAGCTCTGCTGACATTGTTTTCTGGAGCAGCTCTGCTGACCTGGTTCTCTGGCTCTAGGGCAGCTCTGTTGACCTGGTTCTCTGGCTCTAGAGCAGCTCTGCTGACCTGGTTCTTAGGCTCTAGAGGAGCTCTGCTGACCTGATTCTCTGGCTTTTAATCAGGTCTGCTGACCTGGTTCTCTGGCACGAGAGCAGCTCTGCTGACCTGGTTCTCTGGCTCTAAAGCAGATCGGCTGACCTGGTTCTCTGGCTTTAGAGTAGCTCTTCTGACCTGGTTCTCTGGCTCTAGAGCAGCTCTGCTGACCTGCTTCTCTCCCTCTAAAGCAGCTCTGCTGACCTGGTTCTCTGGCTCTAAAGCAGCTCTGCTGAACTGGTTCTTAGGCTTTACAGCAGCTCTGCTGACCTGTTACTCTGGTTCTAAAGCAGCTCTGCTGACCTGGTTGTCTGGCTCTAAAGCAGCTCTGCTGTCCTGGTTCTCTGGCTCTAGAGCAGCTATGCTGACCTGGTTCTTTGGCTCTATAACGGCTCTGCTGACCTTGTTCTCTGGTTCTACAGCAGCTCTGCTGACCTGTATCTATGGCTCTACAGCAACTCTGCCAACCTGTTTCTCTCCCTCTAAAGCAGCTCTGCTGACCTGGTTCTCTGGCTCTAGAGCAGCTCTGCTGACCTGATTCTCTGGCTCTAAAGCAGCTCTGCTGACCTGATTATATGGCTCTAAAGCAGCTCTGCTGACCTGGTTCTTAGGCTCTAAAGCTGCTCTGCTGACCTGGTTCTCTGGCTCTAGAGCAGCTCTGCTGACCTGGTTCTCTGGCTCTATAACGGCTCTCCTGATCTTGTTCCTTGGCTCTACAGCAGCTTTGCTGACCTGGTTCTATGTCTCTACAGCAACTCTGCTGACCTGTTTCTCTCCCTCTAAAGCAGCTCTGCTGACCTGATTCTCTGGCTCTAGAGCAGCTCGGCTGACCTGGTTCTCTGGCTCTTAAGCAGCTCTGCTGACCTGGTTGTCTGGCTCTAGAGCAGCTCTGCTGACCTGGTTCTCTGGCTCTAGAGCTGCTCTGCTGGCGTGGTTCTCTGGCTCTAGAGCAGCTCTGCTGACCTGGTTCTCTGGCTCTAGGGCAGCTCTGCTGACCTGGTTCTCTGGCTCTAAAGCAGCCCTGCTGGCCTGATTCAATGGCTCTAAAGCAGCTCTGCTGACCTGGTTCTTAGGATCTAAAGCAGCTCTGCTGACCTGGTTCTCTGGCTCTAAAGCAGCTCTGCTGTCCTGGTTCTCTGGCTCTAGAGCAGCTCTGCTGACCTGGTTCTCTGGCTCTATAACGTCTCTGCTGACCTGGTTCTCTGGCTCTACAGCAGCTCTGCTGACCTGGTTCTATAGCTCTACAGCAATTTTGCTGACCTGTTTCTCTCCCCCTAAATCAGCTCTGCTGACATTGTTCTCTGGAGCAGCTCTGCTGACCTGGTTCTTAGGCTGTAGAGCAGCTCTGCTGACCTGGTTCTCTGGCTCTAGAGCAGCTCTGCTCACCTGCTTCTCTCCCTCGAAAGCAGCTCTGCTGACTTGGTTTCTCTGGCTCTATTACAGCTCTGCTGACCTGGTTCTCTGGCTCCACAGTAGCTCTGCTGACCTGGTTCTCTGGCTCTAGAGCGGCTTTGCTGACGTGGTTCTCTGGCTCTAGAGCAGCTCTGCTGACCTGGTTCTCTGGCTCTAGGGCAGCTCTGCTGACCTGGTTCTCTGGCTCTAAAGCAGCTCTGCTGACCTGGTTCTTAGGATCTAAAGCAGCTCTGCTGACCTGGTTCTCTGGCTCTAGAGCGGCTCTGCTGACGTGGTTCTCTGGCTCTAGAGCAGCTCTGCTGACCTGGTTCTCTGGCTCTAGGGCAGCTCTGCTGACCTGGTTCTCGGGCTCTAAAGCAGCTCTGCTGACCTGATTCAATGGCTCTAAAGCAGCTCTGCTGACCTGGTTCTCTGGCTCTATAGCAGCTCTGCTGTCCTGGTTCTTTGGCTCTAGAGCAGCTCTGCTGACCTGGTCCTCTGGCTCTATAACGTCTCTGCTGACCTGGTTCTCTGGCTCTACAGCAGCTCTGCTGACATGGTTCTATAGCTCTACAGCAACTTTGCTGACCTGTTTCTCTCCCCCTAAAGCAGCTCTGCTGACATTGTTCTCTGGAGCAGCTCTGCTGACCTGGTTCTTAGGCTGTAGAGCAGCTCTGCTGACCTGGTTCTCTGGCTCTAGAGCAGCTCTGCTGACCTGCTTCTCTCCCTCGAAAGCAGCTCTGCTGACTTGGTTTCTCTGGCTCTACTACAGCTCTGCTGACCTGGTTCTCTGGCTCTAAAGCAACTCTGCTGACCTGGTTCTCTGGCTCTAGAGCGGCTCTGCTGACGTGGTTCTCTGGCTCTAGAGCAGCTCTGCTGACCTGGTTCTCTGGCTCTAGGGCAGCTCTGCTGACCTGGTTCTCGGTCTCTAAAGCAGCTCTGCTGACCTGATTCAATTGCTCTAAAGCAGCTCTGCTGACCTGGTTCTCTGGCTCTATAGCAGATCTGCTGTCCTGGTTCTTTGGCTCTAGAGCAAGTCTGCTGACCTGGTCCTCTGGCTCTATAACGTCTCTGCTGACCTGGTTCTCTGGCTCTACAGCAGCTCTGCTGACCTGGTTCTATAGCTCTACAGCAACTTTGCTGACCTGTTTCTCTCCCCCTAAAGCAGCTCTGCTGACATTGTTCTCTGGAGCAGCTCTGCTGACCTGGATCTTAGGCTGTAGAGCAGCTCTGCTGACCTGGTTCTCTGGCTCTAGAGCAGCTCTGCTGACCTGCTTCTCTCCCTCGAAAGCAGCTCTGCTGACTTGGTTTCTCTGGCTCTACTACAGCTCTGCTGACCTGGTTCTCTGGCTCCACAGTAGCTCTGCTGACCTGGTTCTCTGGCTTTGAAGCATCTCTGCTGATCTGGTTCTCTGGCTCTAGAGCAGCTCTGCTGACCTGGTTCTCTCCCTCTAAAGAAGTTCTGCTGACCTGGTTCTCTGGCTCTAAAGCAGCTCTGCTGACCTGGTTCTCTCCCTCTAAAGCAGATCTGCTGACCTGGTTTCTCTGGCTCTACAGCAGCTCTGTTGACCTAGTTCTCTGGCTCTAGAGCAGCTCTACTGACCTGGCTCTTACGCTCTAGAGGAGCTCTGCTGACCTCATTCTCTGGCGCTTAATCAGGTCTGCTGACCTGGTTCTCTGGCTCTAGAGCAGCTCTGCTGACCTGGTTCTCTGGCTCTAAAGCAGCTCTGCTGACCTGGTTCTCTGGCTTTAGAGTAGCTCTTCTGACCTGGTTCTCTGGCTTTAGAGCAGCTCTGCTGACCTGCTTCTCTCCCTCTAAAGCAGCTCTGCTGACCTGGTTCTCTGGCTCTAAAGCAGCTCTGCTGAACTGGTTCTTAGGCTTTACAGCAGCTCTGCTGACCTGTTACTCTGGTTCTAAAGCAGCTCTGCTGACCTGGTTGTCTGGCTCTAAAGCAGCTCTGCTGTCCTGGTTCTCTGGCTCTAGAGCAGCTCTGCTGACCTGGTTCTTTGGCTCTATAACGGCTCTGCTGACCTTGTTCTCTGGTTCTACAGCAGCTCTGCTGACCAGGTTCTATGGCTCTACAGCAACTCTGCCGACCTGTTTCTCTCCCTCTAAAGCAGCTCTGCTGACCTGGTTCTCTGGCTCTAGAGCAGCTCTGCTGACCTGGTTCTCTGGCTCTAGAGCAGCTCTGCTGACCCGATTCTCTGGCTCTAAAGCAGCTCTGCTGACCTGATTATATGGCTCTAAAGCAGCTCTGCTGACCTGGTTCTTAGGCTCTAAAGCTGCTCTGCTGACCTGGTTCTCTGGCTCTATAGCAGCTCTGCTGTCCTGGTTCTCTGGCTCTAGAGCAGCTCTGCTGACCTGGTTCTCTGGCTCTATAACGGCTCTGCTGATCTTGTTCCTTGGCTCTACAGCAGCTTTGCTGACCTGGTTCTATGTCTCTACAGCAACTCTGTTGACCTGTTTCTCTCCCTCTAAAGCAGCTCTGCTGACCTGATTCTCTGGCTCTAGAGCAGCTCTGCTGACCTGGTTCTCTGGCTCTAGAGGAGCTCTGCTGACCTGGTTCTCTGGCTCTTAAGCAGCTCTGCTGACCTGGTTGTCTGGCTCTAGAGCAGCACTGCTGACCTGGTTCTTAGGCACTATAGCAGCTCTGCTGACTTGGTTCTCTGGCTCTACAATGGCTCTGCTGACATGGTTCTATGGCTCTAAAGCAGCTCTGCTGACCTGGTTCTCTGGCTCAAGTGCAGCTCTGCTGACTTGCTTCTCAGGCTATAGAGCAGCTCTGCTGACCTGGTTCTCTGAATCTACAACGGATCTGCTGACCTGGTTCTCTGGCTCTAAAGCAGCTCTGCTGGCCTGGTTCTCTGCCTCTACAGCTGCTCTGATGAAATGGTTTCTCTGGTTCTACAACAGCTTTGCTGACCTGGTTCTCTGCCTCTAGAGCAGCTCTGCTGAACTGGTTCTTAGGCTTTACAGCAGATCTGCTGACCTGGTACTCTGGTTCTAAAGCAGCTCTGCTGTCCTGGTTCACTGGCTCTAGAGCAGCTCTGCTGACCTCGTTCTCTGGCTCTATAACGGCTCTGCTGACCTTGTTCTCTGGCTCTACAGCAGCTCTGCTGACCTGGTTCTATGGCTCTACAGCAACTCTGCTGACCTGTTTCTCTCCCTCTAAAGCAGCTCTGCTGACCTGATTCTCTGGCTCTAGAGCAGCTCTGCTGACCTGGTTCTCTGGCTCTAGAGCAGCTCTGCTGAACTGGTTCTTAGGCTTTACAGCAGCTCTGATGACCTGGTACTCTGATTCTAAAGCAGCTCTGCTGACCTGGTTCTCTGGCTCTAAAGCAGCTCTGCTGTCCTGGTTCTCTGGCTCTAGAGCAGCTCTGCTGACATGGTTCTCTGGCTCTATAACGGCTCTGCTGACCTTGTTCTCTGGCTCTACAGCAGCTCTGCTGACCTGGTTCTATGACTCTACAGCAACTCTGCTGACCTGTTTCTCTTCCTTTAAAGCAGCTCTGCTGACCTGATTCTCTGGCTCTAGAGCAACTCTGCTGACCTGATTCTCTGGCTCTAGAGCAGCTCGGCTGACCTGGTTCTCTGGCTCTTAAGCAGCTCTGCTGACCTGGTTGTCTGGCTCTAGAGCAGCTCTGCTGACCTGGTTCTCTGGCTCTAGAGCGGCTCTGCTGACGTGGTTCTCTGGCTCTAGAGCAGCTCTGCTGACCTGGTTCTCTGGCTCTAGGGCAGCTCTGCTGACCTGGTTCTCTGGCTCTAAAGCAGCTCTGCTGACCTGATTCAATGGCTCTAAAGCAGCTCTGCTGACCTGGTTCTTAGGATCTAAAGCAGCTCTGCTGACCTGTTTCTCTGGCTCTAAAGCAGCTCTGCTGTCCTGGTTCTCTGGCTCTAGAGCAGCTCTGCTGACCTGGTTCTCTGGCTCTATAACGTCTCTGCTGACCTGGTTCTCTGGCTCTACAGCAGCTCTGCTGACCTGGTTCTATAGCTCTACAGCAACTTTGCTGACCTGTTTCTCTCCCCCTAAAGCAGCTCTGCTGACATTGTTCTCTGGAGCAGCTCTGCTGACCTGGTTCTTAGGCTGTAGAGCAGCTCTGCTGACCTGGTTCTCTGGCTCTAGAGCAGCTCTGCTGACCTGCTTCTCTCCCTCAAAAACAGCTTTGCTGACTTGGTTTCTCTGGCTCTACTACAGCTCTGCTGACCTGGTTCTCTGGCTCCACAGTAGCTCTGCTGACCTGGTTCTCTGGCTCTAGAGCGGCTCTGCTGACGTGGTTCTCTGGCTCTAGAGCAGCTCTGCTGACCTGGTTCTCTGGCTCTAGAGCAGCTCTGCTGACCTGGTTCTCTGGCTCTAAAGCAGCTCTGCTGACCTGATTCAATGGCTCTAAAGCAGCTCTGCTGACCTGGTTCTTAGGATCTAAAGCAGCTCTGCTGACCTGGTTCTCTGGCTCTAGAGCGGCTCTGCTGACGTGGTTCTCTGGCTCTAGAGCAGCTCTGCTGACCTGGTTCTCTGGCTCTATAACGTCTCTGCTGACCTGGTACTCTGGTTCTAAAGCAGCTCTGCTGACCTGGTTCTCTGGCTCTAAAGCAGCTCTGCTGTCCTGGTTCTCTGGCTCTAGAGCAGCTCTGCTGACATGGTTCTCTGGCTCTATAACAGCTCTGCTGACCTTGTTCTCTGGCTCTACAGCAGCTCTGCTGACCTGGTTCTATGACTCTACAGCAACTCTGCTGACCTGTTTCTCTTCCTTTAAAGCAGCTCTGCTGACCTGATTCTCTGGCTCTAGAGCAACTCTGCTGACCTGATTCTCTGGCTCTAGAGCAGCTCGGCTGACCTGGTTCTCTGGCTCTTAAGCAGCTCTGCTGACCTGGTTGTCTGGCTCTAGAGCGGCTCTGCTGACGTGGTTCTCTGGCTCTAGAGCAGCTCTGCTGACCTGGTTCTCTGGCTCTAGGGCAGCTCTGCTGACCTGGTTCTCTGGCTCTAAAGCAGCTCTGCTGACCTGATTCAATGGCTCTAAAGCAGCTCTGCTGACCTGGTTCTTAGGATCTAAAGCAGCTCTGCTGACCTGTTTCTCTGGCTCTAAAGCAGCTCTGCTGTCCTGGTTCTCTGGCTCTAGAGCAGCTCTGCTGACCTGGTTCTCTGGCTCTATAACGTCTCTGCTGACCTGGTTCTCTGGCTCTACAGCAGCTCTGCTGACCTGGTTCTATAGCTCTACAGCAACTTTGCTGACCTGTTTCTCTCCCCCTAAAGCAGCTCTGCTGACATTGTTCTCTGGAGCAGCTCTGCTGACCTGGTTCTTAGGCTGTAGAGCAGCTCTGCTGACCTGGTTCTCTGGCTCTAGAGCAGCTCTGCTGACCTGCTTCTCTCCCTCGAAAACAGCTCTGCTGACTTGGTTTCTCTGGCTCTACTACAGCTCTGCTGACCTGGTTCTCTGGCTCCACAGTAGCTCTGCTGACCTGGTTCTCTGGCTCTAGAGCGGCTCTTCTGACGTGGTTCTCTGGCTCTAGAGCAGCTCTGCTGACCTGGTTCTCTGGCTCTAGGGCAGCTCTGCTGACCTGGTTCTCTGGCTCTAAAGCAGCTCTGCTGACCTGATTCAATGGCTCTAAAGCAGCTCTGCTGACCTGGTTCTTAGGATCTAAAGCAGCTCTGCTGACCTGGTTCTCTGGCTCTATAGCGGCTCTGCTGACGTGGGTCTCTGGCTTTAGAACAGCTCTGCTGACCTGGTTCTCTGGCTCTAGGGCAGCTCTGCTGACCTGGTTCTCTGGCTCTAAAACAGCTCTGCTGACCTGATTCAATGGCTCTAAAGCAGCTCTGCTGACCTGGTTCTTAGGATCTAAAGCAGCTCTGCTGACCTGGTTCTCTGGCTCTAAAGCAGCTCTGCTGTCCTGGTTCTCTGGCTCTAGAGCAGCTCTGCAGACCTGGTTCTCTGGCTCTACAGCAGCTCTGCTGACCTGGTTCTATAGCTCTACAGCAACTTTGCTGACCTGTTTCTCTCCCCCTAAAGCAGCTCTGCTGACATTGTTTTCTGGAGCAGCTCTGCTGACCTGGTTCTCTGGCTCTAAAGCAGCTCTGCTGACCTGATTCAATGGCTCTAAAGCAGCTCTGCTGACCTGGTTCTTAGGATCTAAAGCAGCTCTGCTGACCTGGTTCTCTGGCTCTAGAGCGGCTCTGCTGACGTGGTTCTCTGGCTCTAGAGCAGCTCTGCTGACCTGGTTCTCTGGCTCTATAACGTCTCTGCTGACCTGGTACTCTGGTACTAAAGCAGCTCTGCTGACCTGGTTCTCTGGCTCTAAAGCAGCTCTGCTGTCCTGGTTCTCTGGCTCTAGAGCAGCTCTGCTGACATGGTTCTCTGGCTCTATAACAGCTCTGCTGACCTTGTTCTCTGGCTCTACAGCAGCTCTGCTGACCTGGTTCTATGACTCTACAGCAACTCTGCTGACCTGTTTCTCTTCCTTTAAAGCAGCTCTGCAGACCTGATTCTCTGGCTCTAGAGCAACTCTGCTGACCTGATTCTCTGGCTCTAGAGCAGCTCGGCTGACCTGGTTCTCTGGCTCTTAAGCAGCTCTGCTGACCTGGTTGTCTGGCTCTAGAGCGGCTCTGCTGACGTGGTTCTCTGGCTCTAGAGCAGCTCTGCTGACCTGGTTCTCTGGCTCTAGGGCAGCTCTGCTGACCTGGTTCTCTGGCTCTAAAGCAGCTCTGCTGACCTGATTCAATGGCTCTAAAGCAGCTCTGCTGACCTGGTTCTTAGGATCTAAAGCAGCTCTGCTGACCTGTTTCTCTGGCTCTAAAGCAGCTCTGCTGTCCTGGTTCTCTGGCTCTAGAGCAGCTCTGCTGACCTGGTTCTCTGGCTCTATAACGTCTCTGCTGACCTGGTTCTCTGGCTCTACAGCAGCTCTGCTGACCTGGTTCTATAGCTCTACAGCAACTTTGCTGACCTGTTTCTCTCCCCCTAAAGCAGCTCTGCTGACATTGTTCTCTGGAGCAGCTCTGCTGACCTGGTTCTTAGGCTGTAGAGCAGCTCTGCTGACCTGGTTCTCTGGCTCTAGAGCAGCTCTGCTGACCTTCTTCTCTCCCTCGAAAACAGCTCTGCTGACTTGGTTTCTCTGGCTCTACTACAGCTCTGCTGACCTGGTTCTCTGGCTCCACAGTAGCTCTGCTGACCTGGTTCTCTGGCTCTAGAGCGGCTCTGCTGACGTGGTTCTCTGGCTCTAGAGCAGCTCTGCTGACCTGGTTCTCTGGCTCTAGGGCAGCTCTGCTGACCTGGTTCTCTGGCTCTAAAGCAGCTCTGCTGACCTGATTCAATGGCTCTAAAGCAGCTCTGCTGACCTGGTTCTTAGGATCTAAAGCAGCTCTGCTGACCTGGTTCTCTGGCTCTAGAGCGGCTCTGCTGACGTGGTTCTCTGGCTCTAGAACAGCTCTGCTGACCTGGTTCTCTGGCTCTAGGGCAGCTCTGCTGACCTGGTTCTCTGGCTCTAAAACAGCTCTGCTGACCTGATTCAATGGCTCTAAAGCAGCTCTGCTGACCTGGTTCTTAGGATCTAAAGCAGCTCTGCTGACCTGGTTCTCTGGCTCTAAAGCAGCTCTGCTGTCCTGGTTCTCTGGCTCTAGAGCAGCTCTGCAGACCTGGTTCTCTGGCTCTATAACGTCTCTGCTGACCTGGTTCTCTGGCTCTACAGCAGCTCTGCTGACCTGGTTCTATAGCTCTACAGCAACTTTGCTGACCTGTTTCTCTCCCCCTAAAGCAGCTCTGCTGACATTGTTTTCTGGAGCAGCTCTGCTGACCTGGTTCTTAGGCTGTAGAGCAGCTCTGCTGACCTGGTTCTCTGGCTCTAGAGCAGCTCTGCTGACCTGCTTCTCTCCCTCGAAAGCAGCTCTGCTGACTTGGTTTCTCTGGCTCTACTACAGCTCTGCTGACCTGGTTCTCTGGCTCCACAGTAGCTCTGCTGACCTGGTTCTCTGGCTCCACAGTAGCTCTGCTGACCTGGTTCTCTGGCTTTGAAGCATCTCTGCTGATCTGGTTCTCTGGCTCTAGAGCAGCTCTGCTGACCTGGTTCTCTCCCTCTAAAGCAGTTCTGCTGACTTGGTTCTCTGGCTCTAAAGCAGCTCTGCTGACCTGGTTCTCTCCCTCTAAAGCAGATCTGCTGACCTGGTTTCTCTGGCTCTACAGCAGCTCTGTTGACCTGGTTCTCTGGCTCTAGAGCAGCTCTGCTGACCTGGTTCTTAGGCTCTAGAGGAGCTTTGCTGACCTGATTCTCTGGCTCTTAATCAGGTCTGCTGACCTGGTTCTCTGGCACGAGAGCAGCTCTGCTGACCTGGTTCTCTGGCTCTAAAGCAGCTCTGCTGACCTGGTTCTCTGGCTTTAGAGTAGCTCTTCTGACCTGGTTCACTGGCTCTAGAGCAGCTCTGCTGACCTGCTTCTCTCCCTCTAAAGCAGCTCTGCTGACCTGGTTCTCTGGCTCTAAAGCAGCTCTGCTGAACTGGTTCTTAGGCTTTACAGCAGCTCTGCTGACCTGTTACTCTGGTTCTAAAGCAGCTCTGCTGACCTGGTTCTCTGGCTCTAAAGCAGCTTTGCTGACCTGGTTCTCTCCCTCTCAAGCAGATCTGCTGACCTGGTTTCTCTGGCTCTACAGCAGCTCTGTTGACCTGGTTCTCTGGCTCTAGAGCAGCTCTGCTGACCTGGTTCTTAGGCTCTAGAGGAGCTCTGCTGACCTGATTCTCTGGCTCTTAATCAGGTCTGCTGACCTGGTTCTCTGGCTCTAGAGCAGCTCTGCTGACCTGGTTCTCTGGCTCTAAAGCAGCTCTGCTGACCTGGTTCTCTGGCTTTAGAGTAGCTCTTCTGACCTGGTTCTCTGGCTCTAGAGCAGCTCTGCTGACCTGCTTCTCTCCCTCTAAAGCAGCTCTGCTGACCTGGTTCTCTGGCTCTAAAGCAGCTCTGCTGAACTGGTTCTTAGGCTTTACAGCAGCTCTGCTGACCTGTTACTCTGGTTCTAAAGCAGCTCTGCTGACCTGGTTGTCTGGCTCTAAAGCAGCTCTGCTGTCCTGGTTCTCTGGCTCTAGAGCAGCTCTGCTGACCTGGTTCTTTGGCTCTATAACGGCTCTGCTGACCTTGTTCTCTGGTTCTAGAGCAGCTCTGCTGACCTGGTTCTATGGCTCTACAGCAACTCTGCCAACCTGTTTCTCTCCCTCTAAAGCAGCTCTGCTGACCTGGTTCTCTGGCTCTAGAGCAGCTCTGCTGACCTGATTCTCTGGCTCTAAAGCAGCTCTGCTGACCTGATTATATGGCTCTAAAGCAGCTCTGCTGACCTGGTTCTTAGGCTCTAAAGCTGCTCTGCTGACCTGGTTCTCTGGCGCTAGAGCAGCTCTGCTGACCTGGTTCTCTGGCTCTATAACGGCTCTGCTGATCTTGTTCCTTGGCTCTACAGCAGCTTTGCTGACCTGGTTCTATGTCTCTACAGCAACTCTGCTGACCTGTTTCTCTCCCTCTAAAGCAGCTCTGCTGACCTGATTCTCTGGCTCTAGAGCAGCTCGGCTGACCTGGTTCTCTGGCTCTAGAGCAGCTCTGCTGACCTGGTTCTCTGGCTCTAGAGCTGCTCTGCTGATGTGGTTCTCTGGCTCTAGAGCAGCTCTGCTGACCTGGTTCTCTGGCTCTAGGGCAGCTCTGCTGACCTGGTTCTCTGGCTCTAAAGCAGCCCTGCTGGCCTGATTCAATGGCTCTAAAGCAGCTCTGCTGACCTGGTTCTTAGGATCTAATGCAGCTCTGCTGACCTGGTTCTCTGGCTCTAAAGCAGCTCTGCTGTCCTGGTTCTCTGGCTCTAGAGCAGCTCTGCTGACCTGGTTCTCTGGCTCTATAACGTCTCTGCTGACCTGGTTCTCTGGCTCTACAGCAGCTCTGCTGACCTGGTTCTATAGCTCTACAGCAATTTTGCTGACCTGTTTCTCTCCCCCTAAATCAGCTCTGCTGACATTGTTCTCTGGAGCAGCTCTGCTGACCTGGTTCTTAGGCTGTAGAGCAGCTCTGCTGACCTGGTTCTCTGGCTCTAGAGCAGCTCTGCTGACCTGCTTCTCTCCCTCGAAAGCAGCTCTGCTGACTTGGTTTCTCTGGCTCTATTACAGCTCTGATGACCTGGTTCTCTGGCTCCACAGTAGCTCTGCTGACCTGGTTCTCTGGCTCTAGAGCGGCTTTGCTGACGTGGTTCTCTGGCTCTAGAGCAGCTTTGCTGACCTGGTTCTCTGGCTCTAGGGCAGCTATGCTGACCTGGTTCTCTGGCTCTAAAGCAGCTCTGCTGACCTGGTTCTTAGGATCTAAAGCAGCTCTGCTGACCTGGTTCTCTGGCTCTAGAGCGGCTCTGCTGACGTGGTTCTCTGGCTCTAGAGCAGCTCTGCTGACCTGGTTCTCTGGCTCTAGGGCAGCTCTGCTGACCTGGTTCTCGGGCTCTAAAGCAGCTCTGCTGACCTGATTCAATGGCTCTAAAGCAGCTCTGCTGACCTGGTTCTCTGGCTCTATAGCAGCTCTGCTGTCCTGGTTCTTTGGCTCTAGAGCAGCTCTGCTGACCTGGTCCTCTGGCTCTATAACGTCTCTGCTGACCTGGTTCTCTGGCTCTACAGCAGCTCTGCTGACCCGGTTCTATAGCTCTACAGCAACTTTGCTGACTTGTTTCTCTCCCCCTAAAGCAGCTCTGATGACATTGTTCTCTGGAGCAGCTCTGCTGACCTGGTTCTTAGGCTGTAGAGCAGCTCTGCTGACCTGGTTCTCTGGCTCTAGAGCCGCTCTGCTGACCTGCGTCCCTCCCTCGAAAGCAGCTCTGCTGACTTGGTTTCTCTGGCTCTACTACATCTCTGCTGACCTGGTTCTCTGGCTCCACAGTAGCTCTGCTGACCTGGTTCTCTGGCTTTGAAGCATCTCTGCTGATCTGGTTCTCTGGCTCTAGAGCAGCTCTGCTGACCTGGTTCTCTCCCTCTAAAGAAGTTCTGCTGACCTGGTTCTCTGGCTCTAAAGCAGCTCTGCTGACCTGGTTCTCTCTCTCTATAGCAGATCTACTGACCTGGTTTCTCTGGCTCTACAGCAGCTCTGTTGAACTGGTTCTCTGGCTCTAGAGCAGCTCTGCTGACCTGGTTCTTAGGCTCTAGAGGAGCTCTGCTGACCTGATTCTCTGGCTATTAATCAGGTCTGCTGACCTGGTTCTCTGGCTCTAGAGCAGCTCTGCTGACCTGGTTCTCTGGCTCTAAAGCAGCTCTGCTGACCTGGTTCTCTGGCTTTAGAGTAGCTCTTCTGACCTGGTTCTCTGGCTCTAGAGCAGCTCTGCTGACCTGCTTCTCTCCCTCTAAAGCAGCTCTGCTGACCTGGTTCTCTGGCTCTAAAGCAGCTCTGCTGAACTGGTTCTTAGGCTTTACAGCAGCTCTGCTGACCTGTTACTCTGGTTCTAAAGCAGCTCTGCTGACCTGGTTGTCTGGCTCTAAAGCAGCTCTGCTGTCCTGGTTCTCTGGCTCTAGAGCAGCTCTGCTGACCTGGTTCTTTGGCTCTATAACGGCTCTGTTGACCTTGTTCTCTGGTTCTACAGCAGCTCTGCTGACCAGGTTCTATGTCTCTACAGCAACTCTGCTGACCTGTTTCTCTCCCTCTAAAGCAGCTCTGCTGACCTGATTCTCTGGCTCTAGAGCAGCTCTGCTGACCTGGTTCTCTGGCTCTAGAGGATCTCTGCTGACCTGGTTCTCTGGCTCTTAAGCAGCTCTGCTGACCTGGTTGTCTGGCTCTAGAGCAGCACTGCTGACCTGGTTCTTAGGCACTATAGCAGCTCTGCTGACTTGGTTCTCTGGCTCTACAATGGCTCTGCTGACATGGTTCTATGGCTATAGAGCAGCTCTGCTGACCTGGTTCTCTGAATCTACAACGGATCTGCTGACCTGGTTCTCTGGCTCTAAAGCAGCTCTGCTGACCTGGTTCTCTGCCTCTACAGCTGCTCTGATGAAATGGTTTCTCTGGTTCTACAACAGCTTTGCTGACCTGGTTCTCTGCCTCTACAGCAGCTCTGCTGACCTGGTTCTATGGCTCTACAGCAACTCTGCTGACCTGTTTCTCTCCCTCTAAAGCAGCTCTGCTGACCTGATTCTCTGGCTCTATAGCAGCTCTGCTGACCTGGTTCTCTGGCTCTAGAGCAGCTCTGCTGAACTGGTTCTTAGGCTTTACAGCAGCTCTGCTGACCTGGTACTCTGGTTCTAAAGCAGCTCTGCTGACCTGGTTCTCTGGCTCTAAAGCAGCTCTGCTGTCCTGGTTCTCTGGCTCTAGAGCAGCTCTGCTGACATGGTTCTCTGGCTCTATAACGGCTCTGCTGACCTTGTTCTCTGGCTCTACAGCAGCTCTGCTGACCTGGTTCTATGACTCTACAGCAACTCTGCTGACCTGTTTCTCTTCCTTTAAAGCAGCTCTGCTGACCTGATTCTCTGGCTCTAGAGCAACTCTGCTGACCTGATTCTCTGTCTCTAGAGCAGCTCGGCTGACCTGGTTCTCTGGCTCTTAAGCAGCTCTGCTGACCTGGTTGTCTGGCTCTAGAGCAGCTCTGCTGACCTGGTTCTCTGGCTCTAGAGCGGCTCTGCTGAGGTGGTTCTCTGGCTCTAGAGCAGCTCTGCTGACCTGGTTCTCTGGCTCTAGGGCAGCTCTGCTGACCTGGTTCTCTGGCTCTAAAGCAGCTCTGCTGACCTGATTCAATGGCTCTAAAGCAGCTCTGCTGACCTGGTTCTTAGGATCTAAAGCAGCTCTGCTGACCTGTTTCTCTGGCTCTAAAGCAGCTCTGCTGTCCTGGTTCTCTGGCTCTAGAGCAGCTCTGCTGACCTGATTCTCTGGCTCTAAAGCAGCTCTGCTGACCTGATTATATGGCTCTAAAGCAGCTCTGCTGACCTGGTTCTTAGGCTCTAAAGCTGCTCTGCTGACCTGGTTCTCTGGCTCTATAGCAGCTCTGCTGTCCTGGTTCTCTGGCTCTAGAGCAGCTCTGTTGACCTGGTTCTCTGGCTCTATAACGGCTCTGCTGATCTTGTTCCTTGGCTCTACAGCAGCTTTGCTGACCTGGTTCTATGTCTCTACAGCAACTCTGCTGACCTGTTTCTCTCCCTCTAAAGCAGCTCTGCTGACCTGATTCTCTGGCTCTAGAGCAGCTCTGCTGACCTGGTTCTCTGGCTCTAGAGGAGCTCTGCTGACCTGGTTCTCTGGCTCTTAAGCAGCTCTGCTGACCTGGTTGTCTGGCTCTAGAGCAGCACTGCTGACCTGGTTCTTAGGCACTATAGCAGCTCTGCTGACTTGGTTCTCTGGCTCTACAATGGCTCTGCTGACATGGTTCTATGGCTCTAAAGCAGCTCTGCTGACCTGGTTCTCTGGCTCAAGTGCAGCTCTGCTGACTTGCTTCTCAGGCTATAGAGCAGCTCTGCTGACCTGGTTCTCTGAATCTACAACGGATCTGCTGACCTGGTTCTCTGGCTCTAAAGCAGCTCTGCTGACCTGGTTCTCTGCCTCTACAGCTGCTCTGATGAAATGGTTTCTCTGGTTCCACAACAGCTTTGCTGACCTGGTTCTCTGCCTCTACAGCAGCTCTGCTGACCTGGTTCTATGGCTCTACAGCAACTCTGCTGACCTGTTTCTCTCCCTCTAAAGCAGCTCTGCTGACCTGATTCTCTGGCTCTAGAGCAGCTCTGCTGACCTGGTTCTCTGGCTCTAGAGCAGCTCTGCTGAACTGGTTCTTAGGCTTTACAGCAGCTCTGCTGACCTGGTACTCTGGTTCTAAAGCAGCTCTGCTGACCTGGTTCTCTGGCTCTAAAGCAGCTCTGCTGTCCTGGTTCTCTGGCTCTAGAGCAGCTCTGCTGACATGGTTCTCTGGCTCTATAACGGCTCTGCTGACCTTGTTCTCTGGCTCTACAGCAGCTCTGCTGACCTGGTTCTATGACTCTACAGCAACTCTGCTGACCTGTTTCTCTTCCTTTAAAACAGCTCTGATGACCTGATTCTCTGGCTCTAGAGCAACTCTGCTGACCTGATTCTCTGTCTCTAGAGCAGCTCGGCTGACCTGGTTCTCTGGCTCTTAAGCAGCTCTGCTGACCTGGTTGTCTGGCTCTAGAGCAGCTCTGCTGACCTGGTTCTCTGGCTCTAAAGTAGCTCTGCTGACCTGATTCAATGGCTCTAAAGCAGCTCTGCTGACCTGGTTCTTAGGATCTAAAGCAGCTCTGCTGACCTGTTTCTCTGGCTCTAAAGCAGCTCTGCTGTCCTGGTTCTCTGGCTCTAGAGCAGCTCTGCTGACCTGGTTCTCTGGCTCTATAACGTCTCTGCTGACCTGGTTCTCTGGCTCTACAGCAGCTCTGCTGACCTGGTTCTATAGCTCTACAGCAACTTTGCTGACCTGTTTCTCTCCCCCTAAAGCAGCTCTGCTGACATTGTTCTCTGGAGCAGCTCTGCTGACCTGGTTCTTAGGCTGTACAGCAGCTCTGCTGACCTGGTTCTCTGGCTCTAGAGCAGCTCTGCTGACCTGCTTCTCTCCCTCGAAAGCAGCTCTGCTGACTTGGTTTCTCTGGCTCTACTACAGCTCTGCTGACCTGGTTCTCTGGCTCCACAGTAGCTCTGCTGACCTGGTTCTCTGGCTTTGAAGCATCTCTGCTGATCTGGTTCTCTGGCTCTAGAGCAGCTCTGCTGACCTGGTTCTCTCCCTCTAAAGCAGTTCTGCTGACCTTGTTCTCTGGCTCTAAAGCAGCTCTGCTGACCTGGTTCTCTCCCTCTAAAGCAGATCTGCTGACCTGGTTTCTCTGGCTCTACAGCAGCTCTGTTGACCTGGTTCTCTGGCTCTAGAGCAGCTCTGCTGACCTGTTTCTTAGGCTCTAGAGGAGCTCTGCTGACCTGATTGTCTGTCTCTTAATCAGGTCTGCTGACCTGGTTCTCTGGCTCTAGAGCAGCTCTGCTGACCTGGTTCTCTGGCTCTAAAGCAGCTCTGCTGACCTGGTTCTCTGGCTTTAGAGTAGCTCTTCTGACCTGGTTCTCTGGCTCTAGAGCAGCTCTGCTGACCTGCTTCTCTCCCTCTAAAGCAGCTCTGCTGACCTGGTTCTCTGGCTCTAAAGCAGCTCTGCTGAACTGGTTCTTAGGCTTTACAGCAGCTCTGCTGACCTGTTACTCTGGTTCTAAAGCAGCTCTGCTGACCTGGTTGTCTGGCTCTAAAGCAGCTCTGCTGTCCTGGTTCTCTGGCTCTAGAGCAGCTCTGCTGACCTGGTTCTTTGGCTCTATAACGGCTCTGCTGACCTTGTTCTCTGGTTCTACAGCAGCTCTGCTGAACTGGTTCTATGGCTCTACAGCAACTCTGCCGACCTGTTTCTCTCCCTCTAAAGCAGCTCTGCTGACCTGGTTCTCTGGCTCTAGAGCAGCTCTGCTGACCTGGTTCTCTGGCTCTAGAGCAGCTCTGCTGACCTGATTCTCTGGCTCTAAAGCAGCTCTGCTGACCTGATTATATGGCTCTAAAGCAGCTCTGCTGACCTGGTTCTTAGGCTCTAAATCAGCTCTGCTGACCTGGTTCTCTGGCTCTAGAGGAGATCTGCTTACCTGGTTCTCTGGCTCTTAAGCAGCTCTGCTGACCTGGTTGTCTGGCTCTAGAGCAGCACTGCTGACCTGGTTCTTAGGCACTATAGCAACTCTGCTGACTTGGTTCTCTGGATCTACAATGGCTCTGCTGACATGGTTCTATGGCTCTAAAGCAGCTCTGCTGACCTGGTTCTCTGGCTCAAGTGCAGCTCTGCTGACTTGCTTCTTAGGCTATAGAGCAGCTCTGCTGACCTGGTTCTCTGAATCTACAACGGATCTGCTGACCTGGTTCTCTGGCTCTAAAGCAGCTCTGCTGACCTGGTTCTCTGGCTCTAAAGCAGCTCTGCTGACCTGGTTCTCTCCCTCTAAAGGAGCTATGCTGACCTGTTTTCTCTGGCTCTACAGCAGCTCTGCTGACCTAGTTCTCTGGCTCTAGAGCAGCTCTGCTGACCCGGTTGTTAGGCTGTAGAGTAGATCTGCTGACCTGGTTCTCTGGATCTAGAGCTGATCTGCTGACCTGGTTCTCTCCCTCTAAAGCAGATCTGCTGACCTGGTTTCTCTGGCTCTACAGCAGCTCTGTTGACTTGGTTCTCTGGCTCTAGAGCAGCTCTACTGACCTGATTCTTAGGCTCTAGAGAAGCTCTGCTGACCTGATTCTCTGGCTCTTAATCAGGTCTGCTGACCTGGTTCTCTGGCTCTAGAGCAGCTCTGCTGACCTGGTTCTCTGGCTCTAAAGCAGCTCTGCTGACCTGGTTCTCTGGCTTTAGAGTAGCTCTTCTGACCTGGTTCTCTGGCTCTAGAGCAGCTCTGCTGACCTGCTTCTCTCCCTCTAAAGCAGCTCTGCTGACCTGGTTCTCTGGCTCTAAAGCAGCTCTGCTGAACTGGTTCTTAGGCTTTACAGCAGCTCTGCTGACCTGTTACTCTGGTTCTAAAGCAGCTCTGCTGACCTGGTTGTCTGGCTCTAAAGCAGCTCTGCTGTCCTGTTTCTCTGGCTCTAGAGCAGCTCTGCTGACCTGGTTCTTTGGCTCTATAACGGCTCTGCTGACCTTGTTGTCTGGTTCTACAGCAGCTCTGCTGACCTGGTTCTATGGCTCTACAGCAACTCTGCCGACCTGTTTCTCTCCCTCTAAAGCAGCTCTGCTGACCTGGTTCTCTGGCTCTAGAGCAGCTCTGCTGACCTGGTTCTCTGGCTCTAGAGCAGCTCTGCTGACCTGATTCTCTGGCTCTAAAGCAGCTCTGCTGACCTGGTTCTTAGGCTCTAAAGCTGCTCTGCTGACCTGGTTCTCTGGCTCTATAGCAGCTCTGCTGTCCTGGTTCTCTGGCTCTAGAGCAGTTCTGCTGACCTGGTTCTCTGGCTCTATAACGGCTCTGCTGATCTTGTTCCTTGGCTCTAGAGCATCTCTGCTGACCTGGTTCTCTGGCTATAGAGCAGCTCTCCTGACCTGATTCTCTGGCTCTAAAGCAGGTCTGCTGACCTGATTATATGGCTCTAAAGCAGCTCTGCTGACCTGATTCTTAGGCTCTAAAGCTGCTCTGCTGACCTGTTTCTCTCCCTCTAAAGCAGCTCTGCTGACCTGATTCTCTGGCTCTAGAGCAGCTCGGCTGACCTGGTTCTCTGGCTCTTAAGCAGGTCTGCTGACCTGGTTGTCTGGTTCTAGAGCAGCTCTGCTGACCTGGTTCTCTGGCTCTAGAGCAGCTCTGCTGACGTGGTTCTCTGGCTCTAGAGCAGCTCTGCTGACCTAGTTCTCTGGCTCTAGGGCAGCTCTGCTGACTTGGTTCTCTGGCTCTAAAGCAGCCCTGCTGACCTGATTCAATGGCTCTAAAGCAGCTCTGCTGACCTGGTTCTTAGGATCTAAAGCAGCTCTGCTGAACTGGTTCTCTGGCTCTAAAGCAGCTCTGCTGTCCTGGTTCTCTGGCTCTAGAGCAGCTCTGCTGACCTGGTTCTCTGGCTCTATAACATCTCTGCTGACCTGGTTCTCTGGCTCTACAGCAGCTCTGCTGACCTGGTTCTATAGCTCTACAGCAACTTTGCTGACCTGTTTCTCTCCCCCTAAAGCAGCTCTGCTGACATTGTTCTCTGGAGCAGCTTGCTGACCTGGTTCTTAGGCTGTAGAGCAGCTCTGCTGACCTGGTTCTCTGGCTCTAGAGCAGCTCTGCTGACCTGGTTCTCTGGCTCTAGAGCAGCTCTGCTGACCTGCTTCTCTCCCTCGAAAGCAGCTCTGCTGACTTGGTTTCTCTGGCTCTACTACAGCTCTGATGACCTGGTTCTCTGGCTCCACAGTAGCTCTGCTGACCTGGTTCTCTGGCTTTGAAGCATCTCTGCTGATCTGGTTCTCTGGCTCTAGAGCAGCTCTGCTGACCTGGTTCTCTCCCTCTAAAGCAGTTCTGCTGACCTGGTTCTCTGGCTCTAAAGCAGCTCTGCTGACCTGGTTCTCTCCCGCTAAAGCAGATCTGCTGACCTGGTTTCTCTGGCTCTACAGCAGCTCTGTTGACCTGGTTCTCTGGCTCTAGAGCAGCTCTGCTGACCTGGTTCTTAGGCTCTGGAGGAGCTCTGCTGACCTGATTCTCTGGCTGTTAATCAGGTCTGCTGACCTGGTTCTCTGGCTCTAGAGCAGCTCTGCTGACCTGGTTCTCTGGCTCTACAGCAGCTCTGCTGACCTGGTTCTCTGGCTTTAGAGTAGCTCTTCTGACCTGGTTCTCTGGCCCTAGAGCAGCTCTGCTGACCTGCTTCTCTCCCTCTAAAGCAGCTCTGCTGACCTGGTTCTCTGGCTCTAAAGCAGCTCTGCTGAACTGGTTCTTAGGCTTTACAGCAGCTCTGCTGACCTGTTACTCTGGTTCTAAAGCAGCTCTGCTGACCTGGTTGTCTGGCTCTAAAGCAGCTCTGCTGTCCTGGTTCTCTGGCTCTAGAGCAGCTCTGCTGACCTGGTTCTTTGGCTCTATAACGGCTCTGCTGACCTTGTTCTCTGGTTCTACAGCAGCTCTGCTGACTAGGTTCTATGGCTCTACAGCAACTCTGCCGACCTGTTTCTCTCCCTCTAAAGCGGCTCTGCTGACGTGGTTCTCTGGCTCTAGAGCAGCTCTGCTGACCTGGTTGTCTGGCTCTAGAGCAGCTCTGCTGACCTGGTTCTCTGGCTCTAGAGCGGCTCTGCTGACGTGGTTCTCTGGCTCTAGAGCAGCTCTGCTGACCTGGTTCTCTGGCTCTAGGGCAGCTCTGCTGACCTGGTTCTCTGGCTCTAAAGCAGCTCTGCTAACCTGATTCAATGGCTCTAATGCAGCTCTGCTGACCTGGTTCTTAGGATCTAAAGCAGCTCTGCTGACCTGGTTCTCTGGCTCTAAAGCAGCTCTGCTGTCCTGGTTCTCTGGCTCTAGAGCAGCTCTGCTGACCTGGTTCTCTGGCTCTATAACGGTTCTGCTGATCTTGTTCCTTGGCTCTAAAGCAGCTTTGCTGACCTGGTTCTCTGGCTCCACAGTAGCTCTGCTGACCTGGTTCTCTGGCTCTAGAGCGGCTCTGCTGACGTGGTTCTCTGGCTCTAGAGCAGCTCTGCTGACCTGGTTCTCTGGCTCTAGGGCAGCTCTGCTGACCTGGTTCTCTGGCTCTAAAGCAGCTCTGCTGACCTGATTCAATGGCTCCAAAGCAGCTCTGCTGACCTGGTTCTTAGGATCTAAAGCAGCTCTGCTGACCTGGTTCTCTGGCTCTAGAGCGGCTCTGCTGACGTGGTTCTCTGGCTCTAGAGCAGCTCTGCTGACCTGGTTCTCTGGCTCTAGGGCAGCTCTGCTGACCTGGTTCTCTGGCTCTAAAGCAGCTCTGCTGACCTGATTCAATGGCTCTAAAGCAGCTCTGCTGACCTGGTTCTTAGGATCTAAAGCAGCTCTGCTGACCTGGTTCTCTGGCTCTAAAGCAGCTCTGCTGTCCTTGTTCTCTGGCTCTAGAGCAGCTCTGCTGACCTGGTTCTCTGGCTCTATAACATCTCTGCTGACCTGGTTCTCTGGCTCTACAGCAGCTCTGCTGACCTGGTTCTATAGCTCTAGAGCAACTTTGCTGACCTGTTTCTCTCCGCCTAAAGCAGCTCTGCTGACATTGTTCTCTGGAGCAGCTCTGCTGACCTGGTTCTTAGCCTGTAGAGCAGCTCTGCTGACCTGGTTCTCTGGCTCTAGAGCAGCTCTGCTGACCTGCTTCTCTCCCTCGAAAGCAGCTCTGCTGACTTGGTTTCTCTGGCTCTACTACAGCTCTGCTGACCTGGTTCTCTGGCTCCACAGTAGCTCTGCTGACCTGGTTCTCTGGCTTTGAAGCATCTCTGCTGATCTGGTTCTCTGGCTCTAGAGCAGCTCTGCTGACCTGGTTCTCTCCCTCTAAAGCAGTTCTGCTGACCTGGTTCTCTGGCTCTAAAGCAGCTCTGCTGACCTGGTTCTCTCCCTCTAAAGCAGATCTGCTGACCTGGTTTCTCTGGCTCTACAGCAACTCTGTTGACCTGGTTCTCTGGCTCTAGAGCAGCTCTGCTGACCTGGTTCTTAGGCTCTAGAGGAGCTCTGCTGACCTGATTCTCTGGCTCTTAATCAGGTCTGCTGACCTGGTTCTCTGGCACGAGAGCAGCTCTGCTGACCTGGTTCTCTGGCTCTAAAGCAGCTCTGCTGACCTGGTTCTTAGGCTTTAGAGTAGCTCTTCTGACCTGGTTCTCTGGCTCTAGAGCAGCTCTGCTGACCTGCTTCTCTCCCTCTAAAGCAGCTCTGCTGACCTGGTTCTCTGGCTCTAAAGCAGCTCTGCTGAACTGGTTCTTAGGCTTTACAGCAGCTCTGCTGACCTGTTACTCTGGTTCTAAAGCAGCTCTGCTGACCTGGTTGTCTGGCTCTAAAGCAGCTCTGCTGTCCTGGTTCTCTGGCTCTAGAGCAGCTCTGCTGACCTGGTTCTTTGGCTCTATAACGGCTCTGCTGACCTTGTTCTCTGGTTCTACAGCAGCTCTGCTGACCTGGTTCTATGGCTCTACAGCAACTCTGCCGACCTCTTTCTCTCCCTCTAAAGCAGCTCTGCTGACCTGGTTCTCTGGCTCTAGAGCAGCTCTGCTGACCTGGTTCTCTGGCTCTAGAGCAGCTCTGCTGACCTGATTCTCTGGCTCTAAAGCAGCTCTGCTGACCTGATTATATGGCTCTAAAGCAGCTCTGCTGACCTGGTTCTTAGGCTCTAAAGCTGCTCTGCTGACCTGGTTCTCTGGCTCTATAGCAGCTCTGCTGTCCTGGTTTTCTGGCTCTAGAGCAGCTCTGCTGACCTGGTTCTCTGGCTCTATAACGTCTCTGCTGACCTGGTTCTCTGGCTCTACAGCAGCTCTGCTGACCTGGTTGTATAGCTCTAGAGCAACTTTGCTGACCTGTTTCTCTCCCCCTAAAGCAGCTCTGCTGACATTGTTCTCTGGAGCAGCTCTGCTGACCTGGTTCTTAGGCTGTAGAGCAGCTCTGCTGACCTGGTTCTCTGGCTCTAGAGCAGCTCTGCTGACTTGCTTCTCAGGCTATAGAGCAGCTCTGCTGACCTGGTTCTCTGAATCTACAACGGATCTGCTGACCTGGTTCTCTGGCTCTAAAGCAGCTCTGCTGACCTGGTTCTCTGCCTCTACAGCTGCTCTGATGAAATGGTTTCTCTGGTTCTACAACAGCTTTGCTGACCTGGTTCTCTGCCTCTAGAGCAGCTCTGCTGAACTGGTTCTTAGGCTTTACAGCAGCTCTGCTGACCTGGTACTCTGGTTCTAAAGCAGCTCTGCTGTCCTGGTTCACTGGCTCTAGAGCAGCTCTGCTGACCTCGTTCTCTGGCTCTATAACGGCTCTGCTGACCTTGTTCTCTGGCTCTATAGCAGCTCTGCTGACCTGGTTCTATGGCTCTACAGCAACTCTGCTGACCTGTTTCTCTCCCTCTAAAGCAGCTCTGCTGACCTGATTCTCTGGCTCTAGAGCAGCTCTGCTGACCTGGTTCTCTGGCTCTAGAGCAGCTCTGCTGAACTGGTTCTTAGGCTTTACAGCAGCTCTGCTGACCTGGTACTCTGGTTCTAAAGCAGCTCTGCTGACCTGGTTCTCTGGCTCTAAAGCAGCTCTGCTGTCCTGGTTCTCTGGCTCTAGAGCAGCTCTGCTGACATGGTTCTCTGGCTCTATAACGGCTCTGCTGACCTTGTTCTCTGGCTCTACAGCAGCTCTGCTGACCTGGTTCTATGACTCTACACCAACTCTGCTGACCTGTTTCTCTTCCTTTAAAGCAGCTCTGCTGACCTGATTCTCTGGCTCTAGAGCAACTCTGCTGACCTGATTCTCTGGCTCTAGAGCAGCTCGGCTGACCTGGTTGTCTGGCTCTAGAGCAGCTCTGCTGACCTGGTTCTCTGGCTCTAGAGCGGCTCTGCTGACGTGGTTCTCTGGCTCTAGAGCAGCTCTGCTGACCTGGTTCTCTGGCTCTAGGGCAGCTCTGCTGACCTGGTTCTCTGGCTCTAAAGCAGCTCTGCTGACCTGATTCAATGGCTCTAAAGCAGCTCTGCTGACCTGGTTCTTAGGATCTAAAGCAGCTCTTCTAACCTGTTTCTCTGGCTCTAAAGCAGCTCTGCTGTCCTGGTTCTCTGGCTCTAGAGCAGCTCTGCTGACCTGGTTCTCTGGCTCTATACCGTCTCTGCTGACCTGGTTCTCTGGCTCTACAGCAGCTCTGCTGACCTGGTTCTATAGCTCTACAGCAACTTTGCTGACCTGTTTCTCTCCCCCTAAAGCAGCTCTGCTGACATTGTTCTCTGGAGCAGCTCTGCTGACCTGGTTCTTAGGCTGTAGAGCAGCTCTGCTGACCTGGTTCTCTGGCTCTAGAGCAGCTCTGCTGACCTGCTTCTCTCCCTCGAAAACAGCTCTGCTGACTTGGTTTCTCTGGCTCTACTACAGCTCTGCTGACCTGGTTCTCTGGCTCCACAGTAGCTCTGCTGACCTGGTTCTCTGGCTTTGAAGCATCTCTGCTGATCTGGTTCTCTGGCTCTAGAGCAGCTCTGCTGACCTGGTTCTCTCCCTCTAAAGCAGCTCTGCTGACCTGGTTCTCTGGCTCTAGAGCATCTCTGCTGATCTGGTTCTCTGGCTCTAGAGCAGTTCTGCTGACCTGGTTCTCTGGCTCTAAAGCAGCTCTGCTGACCTGGTTCTCTCCCTCTAAAGCAGATCTGCTGACCTGGTTTCTCTGGCTCTACAGCAGCTCTGTTGACCTGGTTCTCTGGCTCTAGAGCAGCTCTGCTGACCTGTTTCTTAGGCTCTAGAGGAGCTCTGCTGACCTGATTGTCTGTCTCTTAATCAGGTCTGCTGACCTGGTTCTCTGGCTCTAGAGCAGCTCTGCTGACCTGGTTCTCTGGCTCTAAAGCAGCTCTGCTGACCTGGTTCTCTGGCTTTAGAGTAGCTCTTCTGACCTGGTTCTCTGGCTCTAGAGCAGCTCTGCTGACCTGCTTCTCTCCCTCTAAAGCAGCTCTGCTGGCCTGGTTCTCTGGCTCTAAAGCAGCTCTGCTGAACTGGTTCTTGGGCTTTACAGCAGCTCTGCTGACCTGTTACTCTGGTTCTAAAGCAGCTCTGCTGACCTGGTTGTCTGGCTCTAAAGCAGCTCTGCTGTCCTGGTTCTCTGGCTCTAGAGCAGCTCTGCTGACCTGGTTCTTTGGCTCTATAACGGCTCTGCTGACCTTGTTCTCTGGTTCTACAGCAGCTCTGCTTACCTGGTTCTATGGCTCTACAGCAACTCTGCCGACCTGTTTCTCTCCCTCTAAAGCAGCTCTGCTGACCTGGTTCTCTGGCTCTAGAGCAGCTCTGCTGACCTGGTTCTCTGGCTCTAGAGCAGCTCTGCTGACGTGATTCTCTGGCTCTAAAGCAGCTCTGCTGACCTGATTATATGTCTCTAAAGCAGCTCTGCTGACCTGGTTCTTAGGCTCTAAATCAGCTCTGCTGACCTGGTTCTCTGGCTCTAGAGGAGATCTGCTGACCTGGTTCTCTGGCTCTTAAGCAGCTCTGCTGACCTGGTTGTCTGGCTCTAGAGCAGCACTGCTGACCTGGTTCTTAGGCACTATAGCAACTCTGCTGACTTGGTTCTCTGGATCTACAATGGCTCTGCTGACATGGTTCTATGGCTCTAAAGCAGCTCTGCTGACCTGGTTCTCTGGCTCAAGTGCAGCTCTGCTGACTTGCTTCTTAGGCTATAGAGCAGCTCTGCTGACCTGGTTCTCTGAATCTACAACGGATCTGCTGACCTGGTTCTCTGGCTCTAAAGCAGCTCTGCTGACCTGGTTCTCTGGCTCTAAAGCAGCTCTTCTGACCTGGTTCTCTCCCTCTAAAGGAGCTATGCTGACCTGTTTTCTCTGGCTCTACAGCAGCTCTGCTGACCTAGTTCTCTGGCTCTAGAGCAGCTCTGCTGACCCGGTTCTTAGGCTGTAGAGTAGATCTGCTGACCTGGTTCTCTGGATCTAGAGCTGATCTGCTGACCTGGTTCTCTCCCTCTAAAGCAGATCTGCTGACCTGGTTTCTCTGGCTCTACAGCAGCTCTGTTGACTTGGTTCTCTGGCTCTAGAGCAGCTCTGCTGACCTGATTCTTAGGCTCTAGAGAAGCTCTGCTGACCTGATTCTCTGGCTCTTAATCAGGTCTGCTGACCTGGTTCTCTGGCTCTAGAGCAGCTCTGCTGTCCTGGTTCTCTGGCTCTAAAGCAGCTCTGCTGACCTGGTTTTCTGGCTTTAGAGTAGCTCTTCTGACCTGGTTCTCTGGCTCTAGAGCAGCTCTGCTGACCTGCTTCTCTCCCTCTAAAGCAGCTCTGCTGACCTAGTTCTCTGGCTCTAAAGCAGCTCTGCTGAACTGGTTCTTAGGCTTTACAGCAGCTCTGCTGACCTGTTACTCTGGTTCTAAAGCAGCTCTGCTGACCTGGTTGTCTGGCTCTAAAGCAGCTCTGCTGTCCTGTTTCTCTGGCTCTAGAGCAGCTCTGCTGACCTGGTTCTTTGGCTCTATAACGGCTCTGCTGACCTTGTTGTCTGGTTCTACAGCAGCTCTGCTGACCTGGTTCTATGGCTCTACAGCAACTCTGCCGACCTGTTTCTCTCCCTCTAAAGCAGCTCTGCTGACCTGGTTCTCTGGCTCTAGAGCAGCTCTGCTGACCTGGTTCTCTGGCTCTAGAGCAGCTCTGCTGACCTGATTCTCTGGCTCTAAAGCAGCTCTGCTGACCTGGTTCTTAGGCTCTAAAGCTGCTCTGCTGTCCTGGTTCTCTGGCTCTATAGCAGCTCTGCTGTCCGGGTTCTCTGGCTCTAGAGCAGCTCTGCTGACCTGGTTCTCTGGCTCTATAACGGCTCTGCTGATCTTGTTCCTTGGCTCTAGAGCATCTCTGCTGACCTGGTTCTCTGGCTATAGAGCAGCTCTCCTGACCTGATTCTCTGGCTCTAAAGCAGGTCTGCTGACCTGATTATATGGCTCTAAAGCAGCTCTGCTGACCTGATTCTTAGGCTCTAAAGCTGCTCTGCTGACCTGTTTCTCTCCCTCTAAAGCAGCTCTGCTGACCTGATTCTCTGGCTCTAGAGCAGCTCGGCTGACCTGGTTCTCTGGCTCTTAAGCAGCTCTGCTGACCTGGTTGTCTGGTTCTAGAGCAGCTCTGCTGACCTGGTTCTCTGGCTCTAGAGCAGCTCTGCTGACGTGGTTCTCTGGCTCTAGAGCAGCTCTGCTGACCTAGTTCCTGGCTCTAGGGCAGCTCTGCTGACATGGTTCTCTGGCTCTAAAGCAGCCCTGCTGACCTGATTTAATGGCTCTAAAGCAGCTCTGCTGACCTGGCTCTTAGGATCTAAAGCAGCTCTGCTGACCTGGTTCTCTGGCTCTAAAGCAGCTCTGCTGTCCTGGTTCTCTGGCTCTAGAGCAGCTCTGCTGACCTGGTTCTCTGGCTCTATAACGTCTCTGCTGACCTGGTTCTCTGGCTCTACAGCAGCTCTGCTGACCTGGTTCTATAGCTCTACAGCAACTTTGCTGACCTGTTTCTCTCCCCCTAAAGCAGCTCTGCTGACATTGTTCTCTGGAGCAGCTCTGCTGACCTGGTTCTTAGGCTGTAGAGCAGCTCTGCTGACCTGGTTCTCTGGCTCTAGAGCAGCTCTGCTGACCTGGTTCTCTGGCTCTAGAGCAGCTCTGCTGACCTGCTTCTCTCCCTCGAAAGCAGCTCTGCTGACTTGGTTTCTCTGGCTCTACTACAGCTCTGCTGACCTGGTTCTCTGGCTCCACAGTAGCTCTGCTGACCTGGTTCTCTGGCTTTGAAGCATCTCTGCTGATCTGGTTCTCTGGCTCTGGAGCAGCTCTGCTGACCTGGTTCTCTGGCTCTAAAGCAGCTCTGCTGACCTGGTTCTCTGGCTCTAAAGCAGCTCTGCTGACCTGGTTCTCTCCCTCTAAAGGAGCTATGCTGACCTGTTTTCTCTGGCTCTACAGCAGCTCTGCTGACCTAGTTCTCTGGCTCTAGAGCAGCTCTGCTGACCCGGTTGTTAGGCTGTAGAGTAGATCTGCTGACCTGGTTCTCTGGATCTAGAGCTGATCTGCTGACCTGGTTCTCTCCCTCTAAAGCAGATCTGCTGACCTGGTTTCTCTGGCTCTACAGCAGCTCTGTTGACTTGGTTCTCTGGCTCTAGAGCAGCTCTACTGACCTGATTCTTAGGCTCTAGAGAAGCTCTGCTGACCTGATTCTCTGGCTCTTAATCAGGTCTGCTGACCTGGTTCTCTGGCTCTAGAGCAGCTCTGCTGACCTGGTTCTCTGGCTCTAAAGCAGCTCTGCTGACCTGGTTCTCTGGCTTTAGAGTAGCTCTTCTGACCTGGTTCTCTGGCTCTAGAGCAGCTCTGCTGACCTGCTTCTCTCCCTCTAAAGCAGCTCTGCTGACCTGGTTCTCTGGCTCTAAAGCAGCTCTGCTGAACTGGTTCTTAGGCTTTACAGCAGCTCTGCTGACCTGTTACTCTGGTTCTAAAGCAGCTCTGCTGACCTGGTTGTCTGGCTCTAAAGCAGCTCTGCTGTCCTGGTTCTCTGGCTCTAGAGCAGCTCTGCTGACCTGGTTCTTTGGCTCTATAACGGCTCTGCTGACCTTGTTCTCTGGTTCTACAGCAGCTCTGCTGACCTGGTTCTATGGCTCTACAGCAACTCTGCCGACCTCTTTCTCTCCCTCTAAAGCAGCTCTGCTGACCTGGTTCTCTGGCTCTAGAGCAGCTCTGCTGACCTGGTTCTCTGGCTCTAGAGCAGCTCTGCTGACCTGATTCTCTGGCTCTAAAGCAGCTCTGCTGACCTGATTATATGGCTCTAAAGCAGCTCTGCTGACCTGGTTCTTAGGCTCTAAAGCTGCTCTGCTGACCTGGTTCTCTGGCTCTATAGCAGCTCTGCTGTCCTGGTTTTCTGGCTCTAGAGCAGCTCTGCTGACCTGGTTCTCTGGCTCTATAACGTCTCTGCTGACCTGGTTCTCTGGCTCTACAGCAGCTCTGCTGACCTGGTTGTATAGCTCTAGAGCAACTTTGCTGACCTGTTTCTCTCCCCCTAAAGCAGCTCTGCTGACATTGTTCTCTGGAGCAGCTCTGCTGACCTGGTTCTTAGGCTGTAGAGCAGCTCTGCTGACCTGGTTCTCTGGCTCTAGAGCAGCTCTGCTGACTTGCTTCTCAGGCTATAGAGCAGCTCTGCTGACCTGGTTCTCTGAATCTACAACGGATCTGCTGACCTGGTTCTCTGGCTCTAAAGCAGCTCTGCTGACCTGGTTCTCTGCCTCTACAGCTGCTCTGATGAAATGGTTTCTCTGGTTCTACAACAGCTTTGCTGACCTGGTTCTCTGCCTCTAGAGCAGCTCTGCTGAACTGGTTCTTAGGCTTTACAGCAGCTCTGCTGACCTGGTACTCTGGTTCTAAAGCAGCTCTGCTGTCCTGGTTCACTGGCTCTAGAGCAGCTCTGCTGACCTCGTTCTCTGGCTCTATAACGGCTCTGCTGACCTTGTTCTCTGGCTCTATAGCAGCTCTGCTGACCTGGTTCTATGGCTCTACAGCAACTCTGCTGACCTGTTTCTCTCCCTCTAAAGCAGCTCTGCTGACCTGATTCTCTGGCTCTAGAGCAGCTCTGCTGACCTGGTTCTCTGGCTCTAGAGCAGCTCTGCTGAACTGGTTCTTAGGCTTTACAGCAGCTCTGCTGACCTGGTACTCTGGTTCTAAAGCAGCTCTGCTGACCTGGTTCTCTGGCTCTAAAGCAGCTCTGCTGTCCTGGTTCTCTGGCTCTAGAGCAGCTCTGCTGACATGGTTCTCTGGCTCTATAACGGCTCTGCTGACCTTGTTCTCTGGCTCTACAGCAGCTCTGCTGACCTGGTTCTATGACTCTACACCAACTCTGCTGACCTGTTTCTCTTCCTTTAAAGCAGCTCTGCTGACCTGATTCTCTGGCTCTAGAGCAACTCTGCTGACCTGATTCTCTGGCTCTAGAGCAGCTCGGCTGACCTGGTTGTCTGGCTCTAGAGCAGCTCTGCTGACCTGGTTCTCTGGCTCTAGAGCGGCTCTGCTGACGTGGTTCTCTGGCTCTAGAGCAGCTCTGCTGACCTGGTTCTCTGGCTCTAGGGCAGCTCTGCTGACCTGGTTCTCTGGCTCTAAAGCAGCTCTGCTGACCTGATTCAATGGCTCTAAAGCAGCTCTGCTGACCTGGTTCTTAGGATCTAAAGCAGCTCTTCTAACCTGTTTCTCTGGCTCTAAAGCAGCTCTGCTGTCCTGGTTCTCTGGCTCTAGAGCAGCTCTGCTGACCTGGTTCTCTGGCTCTATACCGTCTCTGCTGACCTGGTTCTCTGGCTCTACAGCAGCTCTGCTGACCTGGTTCTATAGCTCTACAGCAACTTTGCTGACCTGTTTCTCTCCCCCTAAAGCAGCTCTGCTGACATTGTTCTCTGGAGCAGCTCTGCTGACCTGGTTCTTAGGCTGTAGAGCAGCTCTGCTGACCTGGTTCTCTGGCTCTAGAGCAGCTCTGCTGACCTGCTTCTCTCCCTCGAAAACAGCTCTGCTGACTTGGTTTCTCTGGCTCTACTACAGCTCTGCTGACCTGGTTCTCTGGCTCCACAGTAGCTCTGCTGACCTGGTTCTCTGGCTTTGAAGCATCTCTGCTGATCTGGTTCTCTGGCTCTAGAGCAGCTCTGCTGACCTGGTTCTCTCCCTCTAAAGCAGCTCTGCTGACCTGGTTCTCTGGCTCTAGAGCATCTCTGCTGATCTGGTTCTCTGGCTCTAGAGCAGTTCTGCTGACCTGGTTCTCTGGCTCTAAAGCAGCTCTGCTGACCTGGTTCTCTCCCTCTAAAGCAGATCTGCTGACCTGGTTTCTCTGGCTCTACAGCAGCTCTGTTGACCTGGTTCTCTGGCTCTAGAGCAGCTCTGCTGACCTGTTTCTTAGGCTCTAGAGGAGCTCTGCTGACCTGATTGTCTGTCTCTTAATCAGGTCTGCTGACCTGGTTCTCTGGCTCTAGAGCAGCTCTGCTGACCTGGTTCTCTGGCTCTAAAGCAGCTCTGCTGACCTGGTTCTCTGGCTTTAGAGTAGCTCTTCTGACCTGGTTCTCTGGCTCTAGAGCAGCTCTGCTGACCTGCTTCTCTCCCTCTAAAGCAGCTCTGCTGGCCTGGTTCTCTGGCTCTAAAGCAGCTCTGCTGAACTGGTTCTTGGGCTTTACAGCAGCTCTGCTGACCTGTTACTCTGGTTCTAAAGCAGCTCTGCTGACCTGGTTGTCTGGCTCTAAAGCAGCTCTGCTGTCCTGGTTCTCTGGCTCTAGAGCAGCTCTGCTGACCTGGTTCTTTGGCTCTATAACGGCTCTGCTGACCTTGTTCTCTGGTTCTACAGCAGCTCTGCTTACCTGGTTCTATGGCTCTACAGCAACTCTGCCGACCTGTTTCTCTCCCTCTAAAGCAGCTCTGCTGACCTGGTTCTCTGGCTCTAGAGCAGCTCTGCTGACCTGGTTCTCTGGCTCTAGAGCAGCTCTGCTGACGTGATTCTCTGGCTCTAAAGCAGCTCTGCTGACCTGATTATATGTCTCTAAAGCAGCTCTGCTGACCTGGTTCTTAGGCTCTAAATCAGCTCTGCTGACCTGGTTCTCTGGCTCTAGAGGAGATCTGCTGACCTGGTTCTCTGGCTCTTAAGCAGCTCTGCTGACCTGGTTGTCTGGCTCTAGAGCAGCACTGCTGACCTGGTTCTTAGGCACTATAGCAACTCTGCTGACTTGGTTCTCTGGATCTACAATGGCTCTGCTGACATGGTTCTATGGCTCTAAAGCAGCTCTGCTGACCTGGTTCTCTGGCTCAAGTGCAGCTCTGCTGACTTGCTTCTTAGGCTATAGAGCAGCTCTGCTGACCTGGTTCTCTGAATCTACAACGGATCTGCTGACCTGGTTCTCTGGCTCTAAAGCAGCTCTGCTGACCTGGTTCTCTGGCTCTAAAGCAGCTCTTCTGACCTGGTTCTCTCCCTCTAAAGGAGCTATGCTGACCTGTTTTCTCTGGCTCTACAGCAGCTCTGCTGACCTAGTTCTCTGGCTCTAGAGCAGCTCTGCTGACCCGGTTCTTAGGCTGTAGAGTAGATCTGCTGACCTGGTTCTCTGGATCTAGAGCTGATCTGCTGACCTGGTTCTCTCCCTCTAAAGCAGATCTGCTGACCTGGTTTCTCTGGCTCTACAGCAGCTCTGTTGACTTGGTTCTCTGGCTCTAGAGCAGCTCTGCTGACCTGATTCTTAGGCTCTAGAGAAGCTCTGCTGACCTGATTCTCTGGCTCTTAATCAGGTCTGCTGACCTGGTTCTCTGGCTCTAGAGCAGCTCTGCTGTCCTGGTTCTCTGGCTCTAAAGCAGCTCTGCTGACCTGGTTCTCTGGCTTTAGAGTAGCTCTTCTGACCTGGTTCTCTGGCTCTAGAGCAGCTCTGCTGACCTGCTTCTCTCCCTCTAAAGCAGCTCTGCTGACCTAGTTCTCTGGCTCTAAAGCAGCTCTGCTGAACTGGTTCTTAGGCTTTACAGCAGCTCTGCTGACCTGTTACTCTGGTTCTAAAGCAGCTCTGCTGACCTGGTTGTCTGGCTCTAAAGCAGCTCTGCTGTCCTGTTTCTCTGGCTCTAGAGCAGCTCTGCTGACCTGGTTCTTTGGCTCTATAACGGCTCTGCTGACCTTGTTGTCTGGTTCTACAGCAGCTCTGCTGACCTGGTTCTATGGCTCTACAGCAACTCTGCCGACCTGTTTCTCTCCCTCTAAAGCAGCTCTGCTGACCTGGTTCTCTGGCTCTAGAGCAGCTCTGCTGACCTGGTTCTCTGGCTCTAGAGCAGCTCCGCTGACCTGATTCTCTGGCTCTAAAGCAGCTCTGCTGACCTGGTTCTTAGGCTCTAAAGCTGCTCTGCTGTCCTGGTTCTCTGGCTCTATAGCAGCTCTGCTGTCCGGGTTCTCTGGCTCTAGAGCAGCTCTGCTGACCTGGTTCTCTGGCTCTATAACGGCTCTGCTGATCTTGTTCCTTGGCTCTAGAGCATCTCTGCTGACCTGGTTCTCTGGCTATAGAGCAGCTCTCCTGACCTGATTCTCTGGCTCTAAAGCAGGTCTGCTGACCTGATTATATGGCTCTAAAGCAGCTCTGCTGACCTGATTCTTAGGCTCTAAAGCTGCTCTGCTGACCTGTTTCTCTCCCTCTAAAGCAGCTCTGCTGACCTGATTCTCTGGCTCTAGAGCAGCTCGGCTGACCTGGTTCTCTGGCTCTTAAGCAGCTCTGCTGACCTGGTTGTCTGGTTCTAGAGCAGCTCTGCTGACCTGGTTCTCTGGCTCTAGAGCAGCTCTGCTGACGTGGTTCTCTGGCTCTAGAGCAGCTCTGCTGACCTAGTTCCTGGCTCTAGGGCAGCTCTGCTGACATGGTTCTCTGGCTCTAAAGCAGCCCTGCTGACCTGATTTAATGGCTCTAAAGCAGCTCTGCTGACCTGGCTCTTAGGATCTAAAGCAGCTCTGCTGACCTGGTTCTCTGGCTCTAAAGCAGCTCTGCTGTCCTGGTTCTCTGGCTCTAGAGCAGCTCTGCTGACCTGGTTCTCTGGCTCTATAACGTCTCTGCTGACCTGGTTCTCTGGCTCTACAGCAGCTCTGCTGACCTGGTTCTATAGCTCTACAGCAACTTTGCTGACCTGTTTCTCTCCCCCTAAAGCAGCTCTGCTGACATTGTTCTCTGGAGCAGCTCTGCTGACCTGGTTCTTAGGCTGTAGAGCAGCTCTGCTGACCTGGTTCTCTGGCTCTAGAGCAGCTCTGCTGACCTGGTTCTCTGGCTCTAGAGCAGCTCTGCTGACCTGCTTCTCTCCCTCGAAAGCAGCTCTGCTGACTTGGTTTCTCTGGCTCTACTACAGCTCTGCTGACCTGGTTCTCTGGCTCCACAGTAGCTCTGCTGACCTGGTTCTCTGGCTTTGAAGCATCTCTGCTGATCTGGTTCTCTGGCTCTAGAGCAGCTCTGCTGACCTGGTTCTCTCCCTCTAAAGCAGTTCTGCTGACCTGGTTCTCTGGCTCTAAAGCAGCTCTGCTGACCTGGTTCTCTCCCGCTAAAGCAGATCTGCTGACCTGGTTTCTCTGGCTCTACAGCAGCTCTGTTGACCTGGTTCTCTGGCTCTAGAGCAGCTCTGCTGACCTGGTTCTTAGGCTCTAGAGGAGCTCTGCTGACCTGATTCTCTGGCTGTTAATCAGGTCTGCTGACCTGGTTCTCTGGCTCTAGAGCAGCTCTGCTGACCTGGTTCTCTGGCTCTAAAGCAGCTCTGCTGACCTGGTTCTCTGGCTTTAGAGTAGCTCTTCTGACCTGGTTCTCTGGCCCTAGAGCAGCTCTGCTGACCTGCTTCTCTCCCTCTAAAGCAGCTCTGCTGACCTGGTTCTCTGGCTCTAAAGCAGCTCTGCTGAACTGGTTCTTAGGCTTTACAGCAGCTCTGCTGACCTGTTACTCTGGTTCTAAAGCAGCTCTGCTGACCTGGTTGTCTGGCTCTAAAGCAGCTCTGCTGTCCTGGTTCTCTGGCTCTAGAGCAGCTCTGCTGACCTGGTTCTTTGGCTCTATACGGCTCTGCTGACCTTGTTCTCTGGTTCTACAGCAGCTCTGCTGACTAGGTTCTATGGCTCTACAGCAACTCTGCCGACCTGTTTCTCTCCCTCTAAAGCGGCTCTGCTGACGTGGTTCTCTGGCTCTAGAGCAGCTCTGCTGACCTGGTTGTCTGGCTCTAGAGCAGCTCTGCTGACCAGGTTCTCTGGCTCTAGAGCGGCTCTGCTGACGTGGTTCTCTGGCTCTAGAGCAGCTCTGCTGACCTGGTTCTCTGGCTCTAGGGCAACTCTGCTGACCTGGTTCTCTGGCTCTAAAGCAGCTCTGCTGACCTGATTCAATGGCTCTAATGCAGCTCTGCTGACCTGGTTCTTAGGATCTAAAGCAGCTCTGCTGACCTGGTTCTCTGGCTCTAAAGCAGCTCTGCTGTCCTGGTTCTCTGGCTCTAGAGCAGCTCTGCTGACCTGGTTCTCTGGCTCTATAACGGCTCTGCTGATCTTGTTCCTTGGCTCTACAGCAGCTTTGCTGACCTGGTTCTCTGGCTCCACAGTAGCTCTGCTGACCTGGTTCTCTGGCTCTAGAGCGGCTCTGCTGACGTGGTTCTCTGGCTCTAGAGCAGCTCTGCTGACCTGGTTCTCTGGCTCTAGGGAAGCTCTGCTGACCTGGTTGTCTGGCTCTAAAGCAGCTCTGCTGACCTGATTCAATGGCTCCAAAGCAGCTCTGCTGACCTGGTTCTTAGGATCTAAAGCAGCTCTGCTGACCTGGTTCTCTGGCTCTAGAGCGGCTCTGCTGACGTGGTTCTCTAGCTCTAGAGCAGCTCTGCTGACCTGGTTCTCTGGCTCTAGGGCAGCTCTGCTGACCTGGTTCTCTGGCTCTAAAGCAGCTCTGCTGACCTGATTCAATGGCTCTAAAGCAGCTCTGCTGACCTGGTTCTTAGGATCTAAAGCAGCTCTGCTGACCTGGTTCTCTGGCTCTAAAGCAGCTCTGCTGTCCTGGTTCTCTGGCTCTAGAGCAGCTCTGCTGACCTGGTTCTCTGGCTCTATAACATCTCTGCTGACCTGGTTCTCTGGCTCTACAGCAGCTCTGCTGACCTGGTTCTATAGCTCTAGAGCAACTTTGCTGACCTGTTTCTCTCCGCCTAAAGCAGCTCTGCTGACATTGTTCTCTGGAGCAGCTCTGCTGACCTGGTTCTTAGCCTGTAGAGCAGCTCTGCTGACCTGGTTCTCTGGCTCTAGAGCAGCTCTGCTGACCTGCTTCTCTCCCTCGAAAGCAGCTCTGCTGACTTGGTTTCTCTGGCTCTACTGCAGCTCTGCTGACCTGGTTCTCTGGCTCCACAGTAGCTCTGCTGACCTGGTTCTCTGGCTTTGAAGCATCTCTGCTGATCTGGTTCTCTGGCTCTAGAGCAGCTCTGCTGACCTGGTTCTCTCCCTCTAAAGCAGTTCTGCTGACCTGGTTCTCTGGCTCTAAAGCAGCTCTGCTGACCTGGTTCTCTCCCTCTAAAGCAGATCTGCTGACCTGGTTTCTCTGGCTCTACAGCAACTCTGTTGACCTGGTTCTCTGGCTCTAGAGCAGCTCTGCTGACCTGGTTCTTAGGCTCTAGAGGAGCTCTGCTGACCTGATTCTCTGGCTCTTAATCAGGTCTGCTGACCTGGTTCTCTGGCACGAGAGCAGCTCTGCTGACCTGGTTCTCTGGCTCTAAAGCAGCTCTGCTGACCTGGTTCTCTGGCTTTAGAGTAGCTCTTCTGACCTGGTTCTCTGGCTCTAGAGCAGCTCTGCTGACCTGCTTATCTCCCTATAAAGCAGCTCTGCTGACCTGGTTCTCTGGCTCTAAAGCAGCTCTGCTGAACTGGTTCTTAGGCTTTACAGCAGCTCTGCTGACCTGTTACTCTGGTTCTAAAGCAGCTCTGCTGACCTGGTTGTCTGGCTCTAAAGCAGCTCTGCTGTCCTGGTTCTCTGGCTCTAGAGCAGCTCTGCTGACCTGGTTCTTTGGCTCTATAACGGCTCTGCTGACCTTGTTCTCTGGTTCTACAGCAGCTCTGCTGACCTGGTTCTATGGCTCTACAGCAACTCTGCCGACCTGTTTCTCTCCCTCTAAAGCAGCTCTGCTGACCTGGTTCTCTGGCTCTAGAGCAGCTCTGCTGACCTGATTCTCTGGCTCTAAAGCAGCTCTGCTGACCTGATTATATGGCTCTAAAGCAGCTCTGCTGACCTGGTTCTTAGGCTCTAAAGCTGCTCTGCTGACCTGGTTCTCTGGCTCTATAGCAGCTCTGCTGTCCTGGTTCTCTGGCTCTAGAGCAGCTCTGCTGACCTGGTTTTCTGGCTCTATAACGTCTCTGCTGACCTGGTTCTCTGGCTCTACAGTAGCTCTGCTGACCTGGTTCTATAGCTCTAGAGCAACTTTGCTGACCTGATTCTCTCCCCCTAAAGCAGCTCTGCTGACATTGTTCTCTGGAGCAGCTCTGCTGACCTGGTTCTTAGGCTGTAGAGCAGCTCTGCTGACCTGGTTCTCTGGCTCTAGAGCAGCTCTGCTGACCTGCTTCTCTCCCTCGAAAGCAGCTCTGCTGACTTGGTTTCTCTGGCTCTACTACAGCTCTGCTGACCTGGTTCTCTGGCTCCACAGTAGCTCTGCTGACCTGGTTCTCTGGCTTTGAAGCATCTCTGCTGATCTGGTTCTCTGGCTCTAGAGCAACTCTGCTGACCTGGTTCTCTCCCTCTAAAGCAGTTCTGCTGACCTGGTTCTCTGGCTCTAAAGCAGCTCTGCTGACCTGGTTCGCTCCCTCTAAAGCAGATCTGCTGACCTGGTTTCTCTGGCTCTACAGCAACTCTGTTGACCTGGTTCTCTGGCTCTAGAGCAGCTCTGCTGACCTGGTTCTTAGGCTCTAGAGGAGCTCTGCTGACCTGATTCTCTGGCTCTTAATCAGGTCTGCTGACCTGGTTCTCTGGCACGAGAGCAGCTCTGCTGACCTGGTTCTCTGGCTCTAAAGCAGCTCTGCTGACCTGGTTCTCTGGCTTTAGAGTAGCTCTTCTGACCTGGTTCTCTGGCTCTAGAGCAGCTCTGCTGACCTGATTCTCTCCCTCTAAAGCAGCTCTGCTGACCTGGTTCTCTGGCTCTAAAGCAGCTCTGCTGAACTGGTTCTTAGGCTTTACAGCAGCTCTGCTGACCTGTTACTCTGGTTCTAAAGCAGCTCTGCTGACCTGGTTGTCTGGCTCTAAAGCAGCTCTGCTGTCCTGGTTCTCTGGCTCTAGAGCAGCTCTGCTGACCTGGTTCTTTGGTTCTATAACGGCTCTGCTGACCTTGTTCTCTGGTTCTACAGCAGCTCTGCTGACCTGGTTCTATGGCTCTACAGCAACTCTGCCGACCTGTTTCTTTCCCTCTAAAGCAGCTCTGCTGACCTGGTTCTCTGGCTCTAGAGCAGCTCTGCTGACCTGGTTCTCTGGCTCTAGAGCAGCTCTGCTGACCTGATTCTCTGGCTCTAAAGCAGCTCTGCTGACCTGATTATATGGCTCTAAAGCAGCTCTGCTGACCTGGTTCTTAGGCTCTAAAGCTGCTCTGCTGACCTGGTTCTCTGGCTCTATAGCAGCTCTGCTGTCCTGGTTCTCTGGCTCTAGAGCAGCTCTGCTGACCTGGTTCTCTGGCTCTATAACGGCTCTGCTGATCTTGTTCCTTGGCTCTACAGCAGCTTTGCTGACCTGGTTCTATGTCTCTACAGCAGCTCTGCTGACCTGATTCTCTGGCTCTAGAGCAGCTCGGCTGACCTGGTTCTCTGGCTCTTTTGCAGCTCTGCTGACCTGGTTGTCTGGCTCTAGAGCAGCTCTGCTGACCTGGTTCTCTGGCTCTAGAGCGGCTCTGCTGACATGGTTCTCTGGCTCTAGAGCAGCTCTGCTGACCTGGTTCTCTGGCTCTAGGGCAGCTCTGCTGACCTGGTTCTCTGGCTCTAAAGCAGCCCTGCTGACCTGATTCAATGGCTCTAAAGCAGCTCTGCTGACCTGGTTCTTAGGATCTAAAGCAGCTCTGCTGACCTGGTTCTCTGGCTCTAAAGCAGCTCTGCTGTCCTGGTTCTCTGGCTCTAGAGCAGCTCTGCTGACCTGGTTCTCTGGCTCTATAACGTCTCTGCTGACCTGGTTCTCTGGCTCTACAGCAGCTCTGCTGACCTGGTTCTATAGCTCTACAGCAATTTTGCTGACCTGTTTCTCTCCCCCTAAATCAGCTCTGCTGACATTGTTCTCTGGAGCAGCTCTGCTGACCTGGTTCTTAGGCTTTAGAGCAGCTCTGCTGACCTGGTTCTCTGGCTCTAGAGCAGCTCTGCTGACCTGCTTCTCTCCCTCGAAAGCAGCTCTGCTGACTTGGTTTCTCTGGCTCTAATACAGCTCTGCTGACCTGGTTCTCTGGCTCCACAGTAGCTCTGCTGACCTGGTTCTCTGGCTCTAGAGCGGCTTTGCTGACGTGGTTCTCTGGCTCTAGAGCAGCTCTGCTGACCTGGTTCTCTGGCTCTAGGGCAGCTCTGCTGACCTGGTTCTCTGGCTCTAAAGCAGCTCTGCTGACCTGGTTCTTAGGATCTAAAGCAGCTCTGCTGACCTGGTTCTCTGGCTCTAGAGCGGCTCTGCTGACGTGGTTCTCTGGCTCTAGAGCAGCTCTGCTGACCTGGTTCTCTGGCTCTAGGGCAGCTCTGCTGACCTGGTTCTCTGGCTCTAAAGCAGCTCTGCTCACCTGATTCAATGGCTCTAAAGCAGCTCTGCTGTCCTGGTTCTCTGGCTCTAGAGCAGCTCTGCTGACCTGGTTCTTTGGCTCTATACGGCTCTGCTGACCTTGTTCTCTGGTTCTACAGCAGCTCTGCTGACTAGGTTCTATGGCTCTACAGCAACTCTGCCGACCTGTTTCTCTCCCTCTAAAGCGGCTCTGCTGACGTGGTTCTCTGGCTCTAGAGCAGCTCTGCTGACCTGGTTGTCTGGCTCTAGAGCAGCTCTGCTGACCTGGTTCTCTGGCTCTAGAGCGGCTCTGCTGACGTGGTTCTCTGGCTCTAGAGCAGCTCTGCTGACCTGGTTCTCTGGCTCTAGGGCAACTCTGCTGACCTGGTTCTCTGGCTCTAAAGCAGCTCTGCTGACCTGATTCAATGGCTCTAATGCAGCTCTGCTGACCTGGTTCTTAGGATCTAAAGCAGCTCTGCTGACCTGGTTCTCTGGCTCTAAAGCAGCTCTGCTGTCCTGGTTCTCTGGCTCTAGAGCAGCTCTGCTGACCTGGTTCTCTGGCTCTATAACGGCTCTGCTGATCTTGTTCCTTGGCTCTACAGCAGCTTTGCTGACCTGGTTCTCTGGCTCCACAGTAGCTCTGCTGACCTGGTTCTCTGGCTCTAGAGCGGCTCTGCTGACGTGGTTCTCTGGCTCTAGAGCAGCTCTGCTGACCTGGTTCTCTGGCTCTAGGGCAGCTCTGCTGACCTGGTTGTCTGGCTCTAAAGCAGCTCTGCTGACCTGATTCAATGGCTCCAAAGCAGCTCTGCTGACCTGGTTCTTAGGATCTAAAGCAGCTCTGCTGACCTGGTTCTCTGGCTCTAGAGCGGCTCTGCTGACGTGGTTCTCTAGCTCTAGAGCAGCTCTGCTGACCTGGTTCTCTGGCTCTAGGGCAGCTCTGTTGACCTGGTTCTCTGGCTCTAAAGCAGCTCTGCTGACCTGATTCAATGGCTCTAAAGCAGCTCTGCTGACCTGGTTCTTAGGATCTAAAGCAGCTCTGCTGACCTGGTTCTCTGGCTCTAAAGCAGCTCTGCTGTCCTGGTTCTCTGGCTCTAGAGCAGCTCTGCTGACCTGGTTCTCTGGCTCTATAACATCTCTGCTGACCTGGTTCTCTGGCTCTACAGCAGCTCTGCTGACCTGGTTCTATAGCTCTAGAGCAACTTTGCTGACCTGTTTCTCTCCGCCTAAAGCAGCTCTGCTGACATTGTTCTCTGGAGCAGCTCTGCTGACCTGGTTCTTAGCCTGTAGAGCAGCTCTGCTGACCTGGTTCTCTGGCTCTAGAGCAGCTCTGCTGACCTGCTTCTCTCCCTCGAAAGCAGCTCTGCTGACTTGGTTTCTCTGGCTCTACTGCAGCTCTGCTGACCTGGTTCTCTGGCTCCACAGTAGCTCTGCTGACCTGGTTCTCTGGCTTTGAAGCATCTCTGCTGATCTGGTTCTCTGGCTCTAGAGCAGCTCTGCTGACCTGGTTCTCTCCCTCTAAAGCAGTTCTGCTGACCTGGTTCTCTGGCTCTAAAGCAGCTCTGCTGACCTGGTTCTCTCCCTCTAAAGCAGATCTGCTGACCTGGTTTCTCTGGCTCTACAGCAACTCTGTTGACCTGGTTCTCTGGCTCTAGAGCAGCTCTGCTGACCTGGTTCTTAGGCTCTAGAGGAGCTCTGCTGACCTGATTCTCTGGCTCTTAATCAGGTCTGCTGACCTGGTTCTCTGGCACGAGAGCAGCTCTGCTGACCTGGTTCTCTGGCTCTAAAGCAGCTCTGCTGACCTGGTTCTCTGGCTTTAGAGTAGCTCTTCTGACCTGGTTCTCTGGCTCTAGAGCAGCTCTGCTGACCTGCTTATCTCCCTATAAAGCAGCTCTGCTGACCTGGTTCTCTGGCTCTAAAGCAGCTCTGCTGAACTGGTTCTTAGGCTTTACAGCAGCTCTGCTGACCTGTTACTCTGGTTCTAAAGCAGCTCTGCTGACCTGGTTGTCTGGCTCTAAAGCAGCTCTGCTGTCCTGGTTCTCTGGCTCTAGAGCAGCTCTGCTGACCTGGCTCTTTGGCTCTATAACGGCTCTGCTGACCTTGTTCTCTGGTTCTACAGCAGCTCTGCTGACCTGGTTCTATGGCTCTACAGCAACTCTGCCGACCTGTTTCTCTCCCTCTAAAGCAGCTCTGCTGACCTGGTTCTCTGGCTCTAGAGCAGCTCTGCTGACCTGATTCTCTGGCTCTAAAGCAGCTCTGCTGACCTGATTATATGGCTCTAAAGCAGCTCTGCTGACCTGGTTCTTAGGCTCTAAAGCTGCTCTGCTGACCTGGTTCTCTGGCTCTATAGCAGCTCTGCTGTCCTGGTTCTCTGGCTCTAGAGCAGCTCTGCTGACCTGGTTTTCTGGCTCTATAACGTCTCTGCTGACCTGGTTCTCTGGCTCTACAGTAGCTCTGCTGACCTGGTTCTATAGCTCTAGAGCAACTTTGCTGACCTGTTTCTCTCCCCCTAAAGCAGCTCTGCTGACATTGTTCTCTGGAGCAGCTCTGCTGACCTGGTTCTTAGGCTGTAGAGCAGCTCTGCTGACCTGGTTCTCTGGCTCTAGAGCAGCTCTGCTGACCTGCTTCTCTCCCTCGAAAGCAGCTCTGCTGACTTGGTTTCTCTGGCTCTACTACAGCTCTGCTGACCTGGTTCTCTGGCTCCACAGTAGCTCTGCTGACCTGGTTCTCTGGCTTTGAAGCATCTCTGCTGATCTGGTTCTCTGGCTCTAGAGCAACTCTGCTGACCTGGTTCTCTCCCTCTAAAGCAGTTCTGCTGACCTGGTTCTCTGGCTCTAAAGCAGCTCTGCTGACCTGGTTCGCTCCCTCTAAAGCAGATCTGCTGACCTGGTTTCTCTGGCTCTACAGCAACTCTGTTGACCTGGTTCTCTGGCTCTAGAGCAGCTCTGCTGACCTGGTTCTTAGGCTCTAGAGGAGCTCTGCTGACCTGATTCTCTGGCTCTTAATCAGGTCTGCTGACCTGGTTCTCTGGCACGAGAGCAGCTCTGCTGACCTGGTTCTCTGGCTCTAAAGCAGCTCTGCTGACCTGGTTCTCTGGCTTTAGAGTAGCTCTTCTGACCTGGTTCTCTGGCTCTAGAGCAGCTCTGCTGACCTGATTCTCTCCCTCTAAAGCAGCTCTGCTGACCTGGTTCTCTGGCTCTAAAGCAGCTCTGCTGAACTGGTTCTTAGGCTTTACAGCAGCTCTGCTGACCTGTTACTCTGGTTCTAAAGCAGCTCTGCTGACCTGGTTGTCTGGCTCTAAAGCAGCTCTGCTGTCCTGGTTCTCTGGCTCTAGAGCAGCTCTGCTGACCTGGTTCTCTGGTTCTACAGCAGCTCTGCTGACCTGGTTCTATGGCTCTACAGCAACTCTGCCGACCTGTTTCTTTCCCTCTAAAGCAGCTCTGCTGACCTGGTTCTCTGGCTCTAGAGCAGCTCTGCTGACCTGGTTCTCTGGCTCTAGAGCAGCTCTGCTGACCTGATTCTCTGGCTCTAAAGCAGCTCTGCTGACCTGATTATATGGCTCTAAAGCAGCTCTGCTGAACTGGTTCTTAGGCTCTAAAGCTGCTCTGCTGACCTGGTTCTCTGGCTCTATAGCAGCTCTGCTGTCCTGGTTCTCTGGCTCTAGAGCAGCTCTGCTGACCTGGTTCTCTGGCTCTATAACGGCTCTGCTGATCTTGTTCCTTGGCTCTACAGCAGCTTTGCTGACCTGGTTCTATGTCTCTACAGCAGCTCTGCTGACCTGATTCTCTGGCTCTAGAGCAGCTCGGCTGACCTGGTTCTCTGGCTCTTTTGCAGCTCTGCTGACCTGGTTGTCTGGCTCTAGAGCAGCTCTGCTGACCTGGTTCTCTGGCTCTAGAGCGGCTCTGCTGACATGGTTCTCTGGCTCTAGAGCAGCTCTGCTGACCTGGTTCTCTGGCTCTAGGGCAGCTCTGCTGACCTGGTTCTCTGGCTCTAAAGCAGCCCTGCTGACCTGATTCAATGGCTCTAAAGCAGCTCTGCTGACCTGGTTCTTAGGATCTAAAGCAGCTCTGCTGACCTGGTTCTCTGGCTCTAAAGCAGCTCTGCTGTCCTGGTTCTCTGGCTCTAGAGCAGCTCTGCTGACCTGGTTCTCTGGCTCTATAACGTCTCTGCTGACCTGGTTCTCTGGCTCTACAGCAGCTCTGCTGACCTGGTTCTATAGCTCTACAGCAATTTTGCTGACCTGTTTCTCTCCCCCTAAATCAGCTCTGCTGACATTGTTCTCTGGAGCAGCTCTGCTGACCTGGTTCTTAGGCTTTAGAGCAGCTCTGCTGACCTGGTTCTCTGGCTCTAGAGCAGCTCTGCTGACCTGCTTCTCTCCCTCGAAAGCAGCTCTGCTGACTTGGTTTCTCTGGCTCTAATACAGCTCTGCTGACCTGGTTCTCTGGCTCCACAGTAGCTCTGCTGACCTGGTTCTCTGGCTCTAGAGCGGCTTTGCTGACGTGGTTCTCTGGCTCTAGAGCAGCTCTGCTGACCTGGTTCTCTGGCTCTAGGGCAGCTCTGCTGACCTGGTTCTCTGGCTCTAAAGCAGCTCTGCTGACCTGGTTCTTAGGATCTAAAGCAGCTCTGCTGACCTGGTTCTCTGGCTCTAGAGCGGCTCTGCTGACGTGGTTCTCTGGCTCTAGAGCAGCTCTGCTGACCTGGTTCTCTGGCTCTAGGGCAGCTCTGCTGACCTGGTTCTCTGGCTCTAAAGCAGCTCTGCTCACCTGATTCAATGGCTCTAAAGCAGCTCTGCTGACCTGGTTCTCTGGCTCTAAAGCAGCTCTGCTGTCCTGGTTCTCTGGCTCTAGAGCAGCTCTGCTGACCTGGCTCTCTGGCTCTATAACGTCTCTGCTGACCTGGTTCTCTGGCTCTACAGCAGCTCTGCTGACCTGGTTCTATAGCTCTACAGCAACTTTGCTGACCTGTTTCTCTCCCCCTAAAGCAGCTCTGCTGACATTGTTCTCTGGAGCAGCTCTGCTGACCTGGTTCTTAGGCTGTAGCGCAGCTCTGCTGACCTGGTTCTCTGGCTCTAGAGCAGCTCTGCTGACCTGCTTCTCTCCCTCGAAAGCAGCTCTGCTGACTTGGTTTCTCTGGCTCTACTACAGCTCTGCTGACCTGGTTCTCTGGCTCCACAGTAGCTCTGCTGACCTGGCTCTCTTGCTTTGAAGCATCTCTGCTGATCTGGTTCTCTGGCTCTAGAGCAGCTCTGCTGACTTGGTTCTCTCCCTCTAAAGCTGTTCTGCTGACCTGGTTCTCTGGCTCTAAAGCAGCTCTGCTGACCTGGTTCTCTCCCTCTAAAGCAGATCTGCTGACCTGGTTTCTCTGGCTCTACAGCAGCTCTGTTGACCTGGTTCTCTAGCTCTAGAGCAGCTCTGCTGACCTGGTTCTTAGGCTCTAGAGGAGCTCTGCTGACCTGATTCTCTGGCTCTTAATCAGGTCTGCTGACCTGGTTCTCTGGCTCTAGAGCAGCTCTGCTGACCTGGTTCTCTGGCTCTAAAGCATCTCTGCTGACCTGGTTCTCTGGCTTTAGAGTAGCTCTTCTGACCTGGTTCTCTGGCTCTAGAGCAGCTCTGCTGACCTGCTTCTCTCCCTCTAAAGCAGCTCTGCTGACCTGGTTCTCTGGCTCTAAAGCAGCTCTGCTGAACTGGTTCTTAGGCTTTACAGCAGCTCTGCTGACCTGTTACTCTGGTTCTAAAGCAGCTCTGCTGACCTGGTTGTCTGGCTCTAAAGCAGCTCTGCTGTCCTGGTTCTCTGGCTCTAGAGCAGCTATGCTGACCTGGTTCTTTGGCTCTATAACGGCTCTGCTGACCTTGTTCTCTGGTTCTACAGCAGCTCTGCTGACCTGGTTCTATGGCTCTACAGCAACTCTGCCGACCTGTTTCTCTCCCTCTAAAGCAGCTCTGCTGACCTGGTTCTCTGGCTCTAGAGCAGCTCTGCTGACCTGATTCTCTGGCTCTAAAGCAGCTCTGCTGACCTGATTATATGGCTCTAAAGCAGCTATGCTGACCTGGTTCTTAGGCTCTAAATCAGCTCTGCTGACCTGGTTCTCTGGCTCTAGAGGAGCTCTGCTGACCTGGTTCTATGGCTCTTAAGCAGCTCTGCTGACCTGGTTGTCTGGCTCTAGAGCAGCACTGCTGACCTGGTTCTTAGGCACTATAGCAGCTCTGCTGACTTGGTTCTCTGGATCTACAATGGCTCTGCTGACATGGTTCTATGGCTCTAAAGCAGCTCTGCTGACCTGGTTCTCTGGCTCAAGTGCAGCTCTGCTGACTTGCTTCTTAGGCTATAGAGCAGCTCTGCTGACCTGGTTCTCTGAATCTACAACGGATCTGCTGACCTGGTTCTCTGGCTCTAAAGCAGCTCTGCTGACCTGGTTCTCTGCCTCTACAGCTGCTCTGATGAAATGGTTTCTCTGGTTCTACAACAGCTTTGCTGACCTGGTTCTCTGCCTCTAGAGCAGCTCTGCTAAACTGGTTCTTAGGCTTTACAGCAGCTCTGCTGACCTGGTACTCTGGTTCTAAAGCAGCTCTGCTGACCTGGTTCTCTGGCTCTAAAGCAGCTCTGCTGTCCTGGTTCTCTGGCTCTATAACGGCTCTGCTGACCTTGTTCTCTGGCTCTACAGCAGCTCTTCTGACCTGGTTCTATGGCTCTACAGCAACTCTGCTGACCTGTTTCTCTCCCTCTAAAGAAGCTCTGCTGACCTGATTCTCTGGCTCTAGAGCAGCTCTGCTGACCTGGTTCTCTGGCTCTAGAGCAGCTCTGCTGAACTGGTTCTTAGGCTTTACAGCAGCTCTGCTGACCTGGTACTCTGGTTCTAAAGCAGCTCTGCTGACCTGGTTCTCTGGCTCTAAAGCAGCTCTGCTGTCCTGGTTCTCTGGCTCTAGAGCAGCTCTGCTGACATGGTTCTCTGGCTCTATAACGGCTCTTCTGACCTTGTTCTCTGTCTCTACAGCAGCTCTGCTGACCTGGTTCTATGACTCTACAGCAACTCTGCTGACCTGTTTCTCTCCCTCTAAAGCAGCTCTGCTGACCTGATTCTCTGGCTCTAGAGCAGCTCTGCTGACCTGGTTCTCTGGCTCTAGAGGAGCTCTGCTGACCTGGTTATCTAGCTCTTAAGCAGCTCTGCTGAACTGGTTCTTAGGCTTTACAGCAGCTCTGCTGACCTGGTACTCTGGTTCTAAAGCAGCTCTGCTGACCTGGTTCTCTGGCTCTAAAGCAGCTCTGCTGTCCTGGTTCTCTGACTCTAGAGCAGCTCTGCTGACATTGTTCTCTGGCTCTATAACGGCTCTGCTGACCTTGTTCTCTGTCTCTACAGCAGCTCTGCTGACCTGGTTCTATGACTCTACAGCAACTCTGCTGACCTGTTTCTCTTCCTCTAAAGCAGCTCTGCTGACCTGATTCTCTGGCTCTAGAGCAGCTCTGCTGACCTGATTCTCTGGCTCTAGAGCAGCTCGGCTGACCTGGTTCTCTGGCTCTTAAGCAGCTCTGCTGACCGGGTTGTCTGGCTCTAGAGCAACTCTGCTGACCTGTTTCTCTTCCTCTAAAGCAGCTCTGCTGACCTGATTCTCTGGCTCTAAAGCAGCTCTGCTGTCCTGGTTCTCTGGCTCTAGAGCAGCTCTGCTGACCTGGTTCTCTGGCTCTATAACGGCTCTGCTGACCTTGTTCTATGGCTCTACAGCAGCTCTGCTGACCTGTATCTCTCCCTCTAAAGCAGCTCTGCTGACCTGATTCTCTGGCTCTAGAGCAGCTCTGCTGACCTGGTTCTCTGGCTCTAGAGCAGCTCTGCTGAACTGGTTCTTAGGCGTTACAGCAGCTCTGCTGACCTGGTACTCTGGTTCTAAAGCAGCTCTGCTGACTTGGTTCTCTGGATCTACAATGGCTCTGCTGACATGGTTCTATGGCTCTAAAGCAGCTCTGCTGACCTGGTTCTCTGGCTCAAGTGCAGCTCTGCTGACTTGCTTCTTAGGCTATAGAGCAGCTCTGCTGACCTGGTTCTCTGAATCTACAACGGATCTGCTGACCTGGTTCTCTGGCTCTAAAGCAGCTCTGCTGACCTGGTTCTCTGCCTCTACAGCTGCTCTGATGAAATGGTTTCTCTGGTTCTACAACAGCTTTGCTGACCTGGTTCTCTGCCTCTAGAGCAGCTCTGCTGAACTGGTTCTTAGGCTTTACAGCAGCTCTGCTGACCTGGTACTCTGGTTCTAAAGCAGCTCTGCTGACCTGGTTCTCTGGCTCTAAAGCAGCTCTGCTGTCCTGGTTCTCTGGCTCTATAACGGCTCTGCTGACCTTGTTCTCTGGCTCTACAGCAGCTCTGCTGACCTGGTTCTATGGCTCTACAGCAACTCTGCTCACCTGATTCAATGGCTCTAAAGCAGCTCTGCTGACCTGGTTCTCTGGCTCTAAAGCAGCTCTGCTGTCCTGGTTCTCTGGCTCTAGAGCAGCTCTGCTGACCTGGTTCTCTGGCTCTATAACGTCTCTGCTGACCTGGTTCTCTGGCTCTACAGCAGCTCTGCTGACCTGGTTCTATAGCTCTACAGCAACTTTGCTGACCTGTTTCTCTCCCCCTAAAGCAGCTCTGCTGACATTGTTCTCTGGAGCAGCTCTGCTGACCTGGTTCTTAGGCTGTAGCGCAGCTCTGCTGACCTGGTTCTCTGGCTCTAGAGCAGCTCTGCTGACCTGCTTCTCTCCCTCGAAAGCAGCTCTGCTGACTTGGTTTCTCTGGCTCTACTACAGCTCTGCTGACCTGGTTCTCTGGCTCCACAGTAGCTCTGCTGACCTGGCTCTCTGGCTTTGAAGTATCTCTGCTGATCTGGTTCTCTGGCTCTAGAGCAGCTCTGCTGACCTGGTTCTCTCCCTCTAAAGCAGTTCTGCTGACCTGGTTCTCTGGCTCTAAAGCAGCTCTGCTGACCTGGTTCTCTCCCTCTAAAGCAGATCTGCTGACCTGGTTTCTCTGGCTCTACAGCAGCTCTGTTGACCTGGTTCTCTAGCTCTAGAGCAGCTCTGCTGACCTGGTTCTTAGGCTCTAGAGGAGCTCTGCTGACCTGATTCTCTGGCTCTTAATCAGGTCTGCTGACCTGGTTCTCTGGCTCTAGAGCAGCTCTGCTGACCTGGTTCTCTGGCTCTAAAGCAGCTCTGCTGACCTGGTTCTCTGGCTTTAGAGTAGCTCTTCTGACCTGGTTCTCTGGCTCTAGAGCAGCTCTGCTGACATGCTTCTCTCCCTCTAAAGCAGCTCTGCTGACCTGGTTCTCTGGCTCTAAAGCAGCTCTGCTGAACTGGTTCTTAGGCTTTACAGCAGCTCTGCTGACCTGTTACTCTGGTTCTAAAGCAGCTCTGCTGACCTGGTTGTCTGGCTCTAAAGCAGCTCTGCTGTCCTGGTTCTCTGGCTCTAGAGCAGCTATGCTGACCTGGTTCTTTGGCTCTATAACGGCTCTGCTGACCTTGTTCTCTGGTTCTACAGCAGCTCTGCTGACCTGGTTCTATGGCTCTACAGCAACTCTGCCGACCTGTTTCTCTCCCTCTAAAGCAGCTCTGCTGACCTGGTTCTCTGGCTCTAGAGCAGCTCTGCTGACCTGGTTCTCTGGCTCTAGAGCAGCTCTGCTGACCTGATTCTCTGGCTCTAAAGCAGCTCTGCTGACCTGATTATATGGCTCTAAAGCAGCTCTGCTGACCTGGTTCTTAGGCTCTAAATCAGCTCTGCTGACCTGGTTCTCTGGCTCTAGAGGAGCTCTGCTGACCTGGTTCTATGGCTCTTAAGCAGCTCTGCTGACCTGGTTGTCTGGCTCTAGAGCAGCACTGCTGACCTGGTTCTTAGGCACTATAGCAGCTCTGCTGACTTGGTTCTCTGGATCTACAATGGCTCTGCTGACATGGTTCTATGGCTCTAAAGCAGCTCTGCTGACCTGGTTCTCTGGCTCAAGTGCAGCTCTGCTGACTTGCTTCTTAGGCTATAGAGCAGCTCTGCTGACCTGGTTCTCTGAATCTACAACGGATCTGCTGACCTGGTTCTCTGGCTCTAAAGCAGCTCTGCTGACCTGGTTCTCTGCCTCTACAGCTGCTCTGATGAAATGGTTTCTCTGGTTCTACAACAGCTTTGCTGACCTGGTTCTCTGCCTCTAGAGCAGCTCTGCTAAACTGGTTCTTAGGCTTTACAGCAGCTCTGCTGCCCTGGTACTCTGGTTCTAAAGCAGCTCTGCTGACCTGGTTCTCTGGCTCTAAAGCAGCTCTGCTGTCCTGGTTCTCTGGCTCTATAACGGCTCTGCTGACCTTGTTCTCTGGCTCTACAGCAGCTCTTCTGACCTGGTTCTATGGCTCTACAGCAATTCTGCTGACCTGTTTCTCTCCCTCTAAAGCAGCTCTGCTGACCTGATTCTCTGGCTCTAGAGCAGCTCTGCTGACCTGGTTCTCTGGCTCTAGAGCAGCTCTGCTGAACTGGTTCTTAGGCTTTACAGCAGCTCTGCTGACCTGGTACTCTGGTTCTAAAGCAGCTCTGCTGACCTGGTTCTCTGGCTCTAAAGCAGCTCTGCTGTCCTGGTTCTCTGGCTCTAGAGCAGCTCTGCTGACATGGTTCTCTGGCTCTATAACGGCTCTGCTGACCTTGTTCTCTGTCTCTACAGCAGCTCTGCTGACCTGGTTCTATGACTCTACAGCAACTCTGCTGACCTGTTTCTCTCCCTCTAAAGCAGCTCTGCTGACCTGATTCTCTGGCTCTAGAGCAGCTCTGCTGACCTGGTTCTCTGGCTCTAGAGGAGCTCTGCTGACCTGGTTATCTAGCTCTTAAGCAGCTCTGCTGAACTGGTTCTTAGGCTTTACAGCAGCTCTGCTGACCTGGTACTCTGGTTCTAAAGCAGCTCTGCTGACCTGGTTCTCTGGCTCTAAAGCAGCTCTGCTGTCCTGGTTCTCTGGCTCTAGAGCAGCTCTGCTGACATTGTTCTCTGGCTCTATAACGGCTCTGCTGACCTTGTTCTCTGTCTCTACAGCAGCTCTGCTGACCTGGTTCTATGACTCTACAGCAACTCTGCTGACCTGTTTCTCTTCCTCTAAAGCAGCTCTGCTGACCTGATTCTCTGGCTCTAGAGCAGCTCTGCTGACCTGATTCTCTGGCTCTAGAGCAGCTCGGCTGACCTGGTTCTCTGGCTCTTAAGCAGCTCTGCTGACCGGGTTGTCTGGCTCTAGAGCAACTCTGCTGACCTGTTTCTCTTCCTCTAAAGCAGCTCTGCTGACCTGATTCTCTGGCTCTAAAGCAGCTCTGCTGTCCTGGTTCTCTGGCTCTAGAGCAGCTCTGCTGACCTGGTTCTCTGGCTCTATAACGGCTCTGCTGACCTTGTTCTCTGGCTCTACAGCAGCTCTGCTGACCTGTATCTCTCCCTCTAAAGCAGCTCTGCTGACCTGATTCTCTGGCTCTAGAGCAGCTCTGCTGACCTGGTTCTCTGGCTCTAGAGCAGCTCTGCTGAACTGGTTCTTAGGCGTTACAGCAGCTCTGCTGACCTGGTACTCTGGTTCTAAAGCAGCTCTGCTGACTTGGTTCTCTGGATCTACAATGGCTCTGCTGACATGGTTCTATGGCTCTAAAGCAGCTCTGCTGACCTGGTTCTCTGGCTCAAGTGCAGCTCTGCTGACTTGCTTCTTAGGCTATAGAGCAGCTCTGCTGACCTGGTTCTCTGAATCTACAACGGATCTGCTGACCTGGTTCTCTGGCTCTAAAGCAGCTCTGCTGACCTGGTTCTCTGCCTCTACAGCTGCTCTGATGAAATGGTTTCTCTGGTTCTACAACAGCTTTGCTGACCTGGTTCTCTGCCTCTAGAGCAGCTCTGCTGAACTGGTTCTTAGGCTTTACAGCAGCTCTGCTGACCTGGTACTCTGGTTCTAAAGCAGCTCTGCTGACCTGGTTCTCTGGCTCTAAAGCAGCTCTGCTGTCCTGGTTCTCTGGCTCTATAACGGATCTGCTGACCTTGTTCTCTGGCTCTACAGCAGCTCTGCTGACCTGGTTCTATGGCTCTACAGCAACTCTGCTGACCTGTTTCTCTCCCTCTAAAGCAGCTCTGCTGACCTGATTCTCTGGCTCTAGAGCAGCTCTGCTGACCTGGTTCTCTGGCTCTAGAGCAGCTCTGCTGAACTGGTTCTTAGGCTTTACAGCAGCTCTGCTGACCTGGTACTCTGGTTCTAAAGCAGCTCTGCTGACCTGGTTCTCTGGCTCTAAAGCAGCTCTGCTGTCCTGGTTCTCTGGCTCTAGAGCAGCTCTGCTGACATGGTTCTTTGCTCTATAACGGCTCTGCTGACCTTGTTCTCTGTCTCTACAGCAGCTCTGCTGACCTGGTTCTATGACTCTACAGCAACTCTGCTGACCTGTTTCTCTCCCTCTAAAGCAGCTCTGCTGACCTGATTCTCTGGCTCTAGAGCAGCTCTGCTGACCTGGTTCTCTGGCTCTAGAGGAGCTCTGCTGACCTGGTTATCTAGCTCTTAAGCAGCTCTGCTGAACTGGTTCTTAGGCTTTACAGCAGCTCTGCTGACCGGTACTCTGGTTCTAAAGCAGCTCTGCTGACCTGGTTCTCTGGCTCTAAAGCAGCTCTGCTGTCCTGGTTCTCTGGCTCTAGAGCAGCTCTGCTGACATTGTTCTCTGGCTCTATAACGGCTCTGCTGACCTTGTTCTCTGTCTCTACAGCAGCTCTGCTGACCTGGTTCTATGACTCTACAGCAACTCTGCTGACCTGTTTCTCTTCCTCTAAAGCAGCTCTGCTGACCTGATTCTCTGGCTCTAGAGCAGCTCTGCTGACCTGATTCTCTGGCTCTAGAGCAGCTCGGCTGACCTGGTTCTCTGGCTCTTAAGCAGCTCTGCTGACCGGGTTGTCTGGCTCTAGAGCAACTCTGCTGACCTGTTTCTCTTCCTCTAAAGCAGCTCTGCTGACCTGATTCTCTGGCTCTAAAGCAGCTCTGCTGTCCTGGTTCTCTGGCTCTAGAGCAGCTCTGCTGACCTGGTTCTCTGAATCTACAACGGATCTGCTGACCTGGTTCTCTGGCTCTAAAGAAGCTCTGCTGACCTGGTTCTCTGCCTCTACAGCTGCTCTGATGAAATGGTTTCTCTGGTTCTACAACAGCTTTGCTGACCTGGTTCTCTGCCTCTAGAGCAGCTCTGCTGAACTGGTTCTTAGGCTTTACAGCAGCTCTGCTGACCTGGTACTCTGGTTCTAAAGCAGCTCTGCTGACCTGGTTCTCTGGCTCTAAAGCAGCTCTGCTGTCCTGGTTCTCTGGCTCTATAACGGCTCTGCTGACCTTGTTCTCTGGCTCTACAGCAGCTCTGCTGACCTGGTTCTATGGCTCTACAGCAACTCTGCTGACCTGTTTCTCTCCCTCTAAAGCAGCTCTGCTGACCTGATTCTCTGGCTCTAGAGCAGCTCTGCTGACCTGGTTCTCTGGCTCTAGAGCAGCTCTGCTGAACTGGTTCTTAGGCTTTACAGCAGCTCTGCTGACCTGGTACTCTGGTTCTAAAGCAGCTCTGCTGACCTGGTTCTCTGGCTCTAAAGCAGCTCTGCTGTCCTGGTTCTCTGGCTCTAGAGCAGCTCTGCTGACATGGTTCTCTGGCTCTATAACGGCTCTGCTGACCTTGTTCTCTGTCTCTACAGCAGCTCTGCTGACCTGGTTCTATGACTCTACAGCAACTCTGCTGACCTGTTTCTCTCCCTCTAAAGCAGCTCTGCTGACCTGATTCTCTGGCTCTAGAGCAGCTCTGCTGACCTGGTTCTCTGGCTCTAGAGGAGCTCTGCTGACCTGGTTATCTAGCTCTTAAGCAGCTCTGCTGAACTGGTTCTTAGGCTTTACAGCAGCTCTGCTGACCTGGTACTCTGGTTCTAAAGCAGCTCTGCTGACCTGGTTCTCTGGCTCTAAAGCAGCTCTGCTGTCCTGGTTCTCTGGCTCTAGAGCAGCTCTGCTGACATTGTTCTCTGGCTCTATAACGGCTCTGCTGACCTTGTTCTCTGTCTCTACAGCAGCTCTGCTGACCTGGTTCTATGACTCTACAGCAACTCTGCTGACCTGTTTCTCTTCCTCTAAAGCAGCTCTGCTGACCTGATTCTCTGGCTCTAGAGCAGCTCTGCTGACCTGATTCTCTGGCTCTAGAGCAGCTCGGCTGACCTGGTTCTCTGGCTCTTAAGCAGCTCTGCTGACCGGGTTGTCTGGCTCTAGAGCAACTCTGCTGACCTGTTTCTCTTCCTCTAAAGCAGCTCTGCTGACCTGATTCTCTGGCTCTAAAGCAGCTCTGCTGTCCTGGTTCTCTGGCTCTAGAGCAGCTCTGCTGACCTGGTTCTCTGGCTCTATAACGGCTCTGCTTACCTTGTTCTCTGGCTCTACAGCAGCTCTGCTGACCTGTATCTCTCCCTCTAAAGCAGCTCTGCTGACCTGATTCTCTGGCTCTAGAGCAGCTCTGCTGACCTGGTTCTCTGGCTCTAGAGCAGCTCTGCTGAACTGGTTCTTAGGCGTTACAGCAGCTCTGCTGACCTGGTACTCTGGTTCTAAAGCAGCTCTGCTGACTTGGTTCTCTGGATCTACAATGGCTCTGCTGACATGGTTCTATGGCTCTAAAGCAGCTCTGCTGACCTGGTTCTCTGGCTCAAGTGCAGCTCTGCTGACTTGCTTCTTAGGCTATAGAGCAGCTCTGCTGACCTGGTTCTCTGAATCTACACCGGATCTGCTGACCTGGTTCTCTGGCTCTAAAGCAGCTCTGCTGACCTGGTTCTCTGCCTCTACAGCTGCTCTGATGAAATGGTTTCTCTGGTTCTACAACAGCTTTGCTGACCTGGTTCTCTGCCTCTAGAGCAGCTCTGCTGAACTGGTTCTTAGGCTTTACAGCAGCTCTGCTGACCTGGTACTCTGGTTCTAAAGCAGCTCTGCTGACCTGGTTCTCTGGCTCTAAAGCAGCTCTGCTGTCCTGGTTCTCTGGCTCTATAACGGCTCTGCTGACCTTGTTCTCTGGCTCTACAGCAGCTCTGCTGACCTGGTTCTATGGCTCTACAGCAACTCTGCTGACCTGTTTCTCTCCCTCTAAAGCAGCTCTGCTGACCTGATTCTCTGGCTCTAGAGCAGCTCTGCTGACCTGGTTCTCTGGCTCTAGAGCAGCTCTGCTGAACTGGTTCTTAGGCTTTACAGCAGCTCTGCTGACCTGGTACTCTGGTTCTAAAGCAGCTCTGCTGACCTGGTTCTCTGGCTCTAAAGCAGCTCTGCTGTCCTGGTTCTCTGGCTCTAGAGCAGCTCTGCTGACATGGTTCTCTGGCTCTATAACGGCTCTGCTGACCTTGTTCTCTGTCTCTACAGCAGCTCTGCTGACCTGGTTCTATGACTCTACAGCAACTCTGCTGACCTGTTTCTCTCCCTCTAAAGCAGCTCTGCTGACCTGATTCTCTGGCTCTAGAGCAGCTCTGCTGACCTGGTTCTCTGGCTCTAGAGGAGCTCTGCTGACCTGGTTATCTAGCTCTTAAGCAGCTCTGCTGAACTGGTTCTTAGGCTTTACAGCAGCTCTGCTGACCTGGTACTCTGGTTCTAAAGCAGCTCTGCTGACCTGGTTCTCTGGCTCTAAAGCAGCTCTGCTGTCCTGGTTCTCTGGCTCTAGAGCAGCTCTGCTGACATTGTTCTCTGGCTCTATAATGGCTCTGCTGACCTTGTTCTCTGTCTCTACAGCAGCTCTGCTGACCTGGTTCTATGACTCTACAGCAACTCTGCTGACCTGTTTCTCTTCCTCTAAAGCAGCTCTGCTGACCTGATTCTCTGGCTCTAGAGCAGCTCGGCTGACCTGGTTCTCTGGCTCTTAAGCAGCTCTGCTGACCGGGTTGTCTGGCTCTAGAGCAACTCTGCTGACCTGTTTCTCTTCCTCTAAAGCAGCTCTGCTGACCTGATTCTCTGGCTCTAAAGCAGCTCTGCTGTCCTGGTTCTCTGGCTCTAGAGCAGCTCTGCTGACCTGGTTCTCTGGCTCTATAACGGCTCTGCTGACCTTGTTCTCTGGCTCTACAGCAGCTCTGCTGACCTGTATCTCTCCCTCTAAAGCAGCTCTGCTGACCTGATTCTCTGGCTCTAGAGCAGCTCTGCTGACCTGGTTCTCTGGCTCTAGAGCAGCTCTGCTGAACTGGTTCTTAGGCGTTACAGCAGCTCTGCTGACCTGGTACTCTGGTTCTAAAGCAGCTCTGCTGACTTGGTTCTCTGGATCTACAATGGCTCTGCTGACATGGTTCTATGGCTCTAAAGCAGCTCTGCTGACCTGGTTCTCTGGCTCAAGTGCAGCTCTGCTGACTTGCTTCTTAGGCTATAGAGCAGCTCTGCTGACCTGGTTCTCTGAATCTACAACGGATCTGCTGACCTGGTTCTCTGGCTCTAAAGCAGCTCTGCTGACCTGGTTCTCTGCCTCTACAGCTGCTCTGATGAAATGGTTTCTCTGGTTCTACAACAGCTTTGCTGACCTGGTTCTCTGCCTCTAGAGCAGCTCTGCTGAACTGGTTCTTAGGCTTTACAGCAGCTCTGCTGACCTGGTACTCTGGTTCTAAAGCAGCTCTGCTGACCTGGTTCTCTGGCTCTAAAGCAGCTCTGCTGTCCTGGTTCTCTGGCTCTATAACGGCTCTGCTGACCTTGTTCTCTGGCTCTACAGCAGCTCTGCTGACCTGGTTCTATGGCTCTACAGCAACTCTGCTGACCTGTTTCTCTCCCTCTAAAGCAGCTCTGCTGACCTGATTCTCTGGCTCTAGAGCAGCTCTGCTGACCTGGTTCTCTGGCTCTAGAGCAGCTCTGCTGAACTGGTTCTTAGGCTTTACAGCAGCTCTGCTGACCTGGTACTCTGGTTCTAAAGCAGCTCTGCTGACCTGGTTCTCTGGCTCTAAAGCAGCTCTGCTGTCCTGGTTCTCTGGCTCTAGAGCAGCTCTGCTGACATGGTTCTCTGGCTCTATAACGGCTCTGCTGACCTTGTTCTCTGTCTCTACAGCAGCTCTGCTGACCTGGTTCTATGACTCTACAGCAACTCTGCTGACCTGTTTCTCTCCCTCTAAAGCAGTTCTGCTGACCTGATTCTCTGGCTCTAGAGCAGCTCTGCTGACCTGGTTCTCTGGCTCTAGAGGAGCTCTGCTGACCTGGTTATCTAGCTCTTAAGCAGCTCTGCTGAACTGGTTCTTAGGCTTTACAGCAGCTCTGCTGACCTGGTACTCTGGTTCTAAAGCAGCTCTGCTGACCTGGTTCTCTGGCTCTAAAGCAGCTCTGCTGTCCTGGTTCTCTGGCTCTAGAGCAGCTCTGCTGACATTGTTCTCTGGCTCTATAACGGCTCTGCTGACCTTGTTCTCTGTCTCTACAGCAGCTCTGCTGACCTGGTTCTATGACTCTACAGCAACTCTGCTGACCTGTTTCTCTTCCTCTAAAGCAGCTCTGCTGACCTGATTCTCTGGCTCTAGAGCAGCTCTGCTGACCTGATTCTCTGGCTCTAGAGCAGCTCGGCTGACCTGGTTCTCTGGCTCTTAAGCAGCTCTGCTGACCGGGTTGTCTGGCTCTAGAGCAACTCTGCTGACCTGTTTCTCTTCCTCTAAAGCAGCTCTGCTGACCTGATTCTCTGGCTCTAAAGCAGCTCTGCTGTCCTGGTTCTCTGGCTCTAGAGCAGCTCTGCTGACCTGGTTCTCTGGCTCTATAACGGCTCTGCTGACCTTGTTCTCTGGCTCTACAGCAGCTCTGCTGACCTGTATCTCTCCCTCTAAAGCAGCTCTGCTGACCTGATTCTCTGGCTCTAGAGCAGCTCTGCTGACCTGGTTCTCTGGCTCTAGAGCAGCTCTGCTGAACTGGTTCTTAGGCGTTACAGCAGCTCTGCTGACCTGGTACTCTGGTTCTAAAGCAGCTCTGCTGACTTGGTTCTCTGGATCTACAATGGCTCTGCTGACATGGTTCTATGGCTCTAAAGCAGCTCTGCTGACCTGGTTCTCTGGCTCAAGTGCAGCTCTGCTGACTTGCTTCTTAGGCTATAGAGCAGCTCTGCTGACCTGTTCTCTGAATCTACAACGGATCTGCTGACCTGGTTCTCTGGCTCTAAAGCAGCTCTGCTGACCTGGTTCTCTGCCTCTACAGCTGCTCTGATGAAATGGTTTCTCTGGTTCTACAACAGCTTTGCTGACCTGGTTCTCTGCCTCTAGAGCAGCTCTGCTGAACTGGTTCTTAGGCTTTACAGCAGCTCTGCTGACCTGGTACTCTGGTTCTAAAGCAGCTCTGCTGACCTGGTTCTCTGGCTCTAAAGCAGCTCTGCTGTCCTGGTTCTCTGGCTCTATAACGGCTCTGCTGACCTTGTTCTCTGGCTCTACAGCAGCTCTTCTGACCTGGTTCTATGGCTCTACAGCAATTCTGCTGACCTGTTTCTCTCCCTCTAAAGCAGCTCTGCTGACCTGATTCTCTGGCTCTAGAGCAGCTCTGCTGACCTGGTTCTCTGGCTCTAGAGCAGCTCTGCTGAACTGGTTCTTAGGCTTTACAGCAGCTCTGCTGACCTGGTACTCTGGTTCTAAAGCAGCTCTGCTGACCTGGTTCTCTGGCTCTAAAGCAGCTCTGCTGTCCTGGTTCTCTGGCTCTAGAGCAGCTCTGCTGACATGGTTCTCTGGCTCTATAACGGCTCTGCTGACCTTGTTCTCTGTCTCTACAGCAGCTCTGCTGACCTGGTTCTATGACTCTACAGCAACTCTGCTGACCTGTTTCTCTCCCTCTAAAGCAGCTCTGCTGACCTGATTCTCTGGTTCTAGAGCAGCTCTGCTGACCTGGTTCTCTGGCTCTAGAGGAGCTCTGCTGACCTGGTTATCTAGCTCTTAAGCAGCTCTGCTGAACTGGTTCTTAGGCTTTACAGCAGCTCTGCTGACCTGGTACTCTGGTTCTAAAGCAGCTCTGCTGACCTGGTTCTCTGGCTCTAAAGCAGCTCTGCTGTCCTGGTTCTCTGGCTCTAGAGCAGCTCTGCTGACATTGTTCTCTGGCTCTATAACGGCTCTGCTGACCTTGTTCTCTGTCTCTACAGCAGCTCTGCTGACCTGGTTCTATGACTCTACAGCAACTCTGCTGACCTGTTTCTCTTCCTCTAAAGCAGCTCTGCTGACCTGATTCTCTGGCTCTAGAGCAGCTCTGCTGACCTGATTCTCTGGCTCTAGAGCAGCTCGGCTGACCTGGTTCTCTGGCTCTTAAGCAGCTCTGCTGACCGGGTTGTCTGGCTCTAGAGCAACTCTGCTGACCTGTTTCTCTTCCTCTAAAGCAGCTCTGCTGACCTGATTCTCTGGCTCTAAAGCAGCTCTGCTGTCCTGGTTCTCTGGCTCTAGAGCAGCTCTGCTGACCTGGTTCTCTGGCTCTATAACGGCTCTGCTGACCTTGTTCTCTGGCTCTACAGCAGCTCTGCTGACCTGTATCTCTCCCTCTAAAGCAGCTCTGCTGACCTGATTCTCTGGCTCTAGAGCAGCTCTGCTGACCTGGTTCTCTGGCTCTAGAGCAGCTCTGCTGAACTGGTTCTTAGGCGTTACAGCAGCTCTGCTGACCTGGTACTCTGGTTCTAAAGCAGCTCTGCTGACTTGGTTCTCTGGATCTACAATGGCTCTGCTGACATGGTTCTATGGCTCTAAAGCAGCTCTGCTGACCTGGTTCTCTGGCTCAAGTGCAGCTCTGCTGACTTGCTTCTTAGGCTATAGAGCAGCTCTGCTGACCTGGTTCTCTGAATCTACAACGGATCTGCTGACCTGGTTCTCTGGCTCTAAAGCAGCTCTGCTGACCTGGTTCTCTGCCTCTACAGCTGCTCTGATGAAATGGTTTCTCTGGTTCTTCAACAGCTTTGCTGACCTGGTTCTCTGCCTCTAGAGCAGCTCTGCTGAACTGGTTCTTAGGCTTTACAGCAGCTCTGCTGACCTGGTACTCTGGTTCTAAAGCAGCTCTGCTGACCTGGTTCTCTGGCTCTAAAGCAGCTCTGCTGTCCTGGTTCTCTGGCTCTATAACGGCTCTGCTGACCTTGTTCTCTGGCTCTACAGCAGCTCTGCTGACCTGGTTCTATGGCTCTACAGCAACTCTGCTGACCTGTTTCTCTCCCTCTAAAGCAGCTCTGCTGACCTGATTCTCTGGCTCTAGAGCAGCTCTGCTGACCTGGTTCTCTGGCTCTAGAGCAGCTCTGCTGAACTGGTTCTTAGGCTTTACAGCAGCTCTGCTGACCTGGTACTCTGGTTCTAAAGCAGCTCTGCTGACCTGGTTCTCTGGCTCTAAAGCAGCTCTGCTGTCCTGGTTCTCTGGCTCTAGAGCAGCTCTGCTGACATGGTTCTTTGCTCTATAACGGCTCTGCTGACCTTGTTCTCTGTCTCTACAGCAGCTCTGCTGACCTGGTTCTATGACTCTACAGCAACTCTGCTGACCTGTTTCTCTCCCTCTAAAGCAGCTCTGCTGACCTGATTCTCTGGCTCTAGAGCAGCTCTGCTGACCTGGTTCTCTGGCTCTAGAGGAGCTCTGCTGACCTGGTTATCTAGCTCTTAAGCAGCTCTGCTGAACTGGTTCTTAGGCTTTACAGCAGCTCTGCTGACCGGTACTCTGGTTCTAAAGCAGCTCTGCTGACCTGGTTCTCTGGCTCTAAAGCAGCTCTGCTGTCCTGGTTCTCTGGCTCTAGAGCAGCTCTGCTGACATTGTTCTCTGGCTCTATAACGGCTCTGCTGACCTTGTTCTCTGTCTCTACAGCAGCTCTGCTGACCTGGTTCTATGACTCTACAGCAACTCTGCTGACCTGTTTCTCTTCCTCTAAAGCAGCTCTGCTGACCTGATTCTCTGGCTCTAGAGCAGCTCTGCTGACCTGATTCTCTGGCTCTAGAGCAGCTCGGCTGACCTGGTTCTCTGGCTCTTAAGCAGCTCTGCTGACCGGGTTGTCTGGCTCTAGAGCAACTCTGCTGACCTGTTTCTCTTCCTCTAAAGCAGCTCTGCTGACCTGATTCTCTGGCTCTAAAGCAGCTCTGCTGTCCTGGTTCTCTGGCTCTAGAGCAGCTCTGCTGACCTGGTTCTCTGAATCTACAACGGATCTGCTGACCTGGTTCTCTGGCTCTAAAGAAGCTCTGCAGACCTGGTTCTCTGCCTCTACAGCTGCTCTGATGAAATGGTTTCTCTGGTTCTACAACAGCTTTGCTGACCTGGTTCTCTGCCTCTAGAGCAGCTCTGCTGAACTGGTTCTTAGGCTTTACAGCAGCTCTGCTGACCTGGTACTCTGGTTCTAAAGCAGCTCTGCTGACCTGGTTCTCTGGCTCTAAAGCAGCTCTGCTGTCCTGGTTCTCTGGCTCTATAACGGCTCTGCTGACCTTGTTCTCTGGCTCTACAGCAGCTCTGCTGACCTGGTTCTATGGCTCTACAGCAACTCTGCTGACCTGTTTCTCTCCCTCTAAAGCAGCTCTGCTGACCTGATTCTCTGGCTCTAGAGCAGCTCTGCTGACCTGGTTCTCTGGCTCTAGAGCAGCTCTGCTGAACTGGTTCTTAGGCTTTACAGCAGCTCTGCTGACCTGGTACTCTGGTTCTAAAGCAGCTCTGCTGACCTGGTTCTCTGGCTCTAAAGCAGCTCTGCTGTCCTGGTTCTCTGGCTCTAGAGCAGCTCTGCTGACATGGTTCTCTGGCTCTATAACGGCTCTGCTGACCTTGTTCTCTGTCTCTACAGCAGCTCTGCTGACCTGGTTCTATGACTCTACAGCAACTCTGCTGACCTGTTTCTCGCCCTCTAAAGCAGCTCTGCTGACCTGATTCTCTGGCTCTAGAGCAGCTCTGCTGACCTGGTTCTCTGGCTCTAGAGGAGCTCTGCTGACCTGGTTCTCTGGCTCTTAAGCAGCTCTGCTGACCGGGTTGTCTGGCTCTAGAGCAACTCTGCTGACCTGTTTCTCTTCCTCTAAAGCAGCTCTGCTGACCTGATTCTCTGGCTCTAAAGCAGCTCTGCTGTCCTGGTTCTCTGGCTCTAGAGCAGCTCTGCTGACCTGGTTCTCTGGCTCTATAACGGCTCTGCTTACCTTGTTCTCTGGCTCTACAGCAGCTCTGCTGACCTGTATCTCTCCCTCTAAAGCAGCTCTGCTGACCTGATTCTCTGGCTCTAGAGCAGCTCTGCTGACCTGGTTCTCTGGCTCTAGAGCAGCTCTGCTGAACTGGTTCTTAGGCGTTACAGCAGCTCTGCTGACCTGGTACTCTGGTTCTAAAGCAGCTCTGCTGACTTGGTTCTCTGGATCTACAATGGCTCTGCTGACATGGTTCTATGGCTCTAAAGCAGCTCTGCTGACCTGGTTCTCTGGCTCAAGTGCAGCTCTGCTGACTTGCTTCTTAGGCTATAGAGCAGCTCTGCTGACCTGGTTCTCTGAATCTACAACGGATCTGCTGACCTGGTTCTCTGGCTCTACAGCTGCTCTGATGAAATGGTTTCTCTGGTTCTACAACAGCTTTGCTGACCTGGTTCTCTGCCTCTAGAGCAGCTCTGCTGAACTGGTTCTTAGGCTTTACAGCAGCTCTGCTGACCTGGTACTCTGGTTCTAAAGCAGCTCTGCTGACCTGGTTCTCTGGCTCTAAAGCAGCTCTGCTGTCCTGGTTCTCTGGCTCTATAACGGCTCTGCTGACCTTGTTCTCTGGCTCTACAGCAGCTCTGCTGACCTGGTTCTATGGCTCTACAGCAACTCTGCTGACCTGTTTCTCTCCCTCTAAAGCAGCTCTGCTGACCTGATTCTCTGGCTCTAGAGCAGCTCTGCTGACCTGGTTCTCTGGCTCTAGAGCAGCTCTGCTGAACTGGTTCTTAGGCTTTACAGCAGCTCTGCTGACCTGGTACTCTGGTTCTAAAGCAGCTCTGCTGACCTGGTTCTCTGGCTCTAAAGCAGCTCTGCTGTCCTGGTTCTCTGGCTCTAGAGCAGCTCTGCTGACATGGTTCTCTGGCTCTATAACGGCTCTGCTGACCTTGTTCTCTGTCTCTACAGCAGCTCTGCTGACCTGGTTCTATGACTCTACAGCAACTCTGCTGACCTGTTTCTCTCCCTCTAAAGCAGCTCTGCTGACCTGATTCTCTGGCTCTAGAGCAGCTCTGCTGACCTGGTTCTCTGGCTCTAGAGGAGCTCTGCTGACCTGGTTATCTAGCTCTTAAGCAGCTCTGCTGAACTGGTTCTTAGGCTTTACAGCAGCTCTGCTGACCTGGTACTCTGGTTCTAAAGCAGCTCTGCTGACCTGGTTCTCTGGCTCTAAAGCAGCTCTGCTGTCCTGGTTCTCTGGCTCTAGAGCAGCTCTGCTGACATTGTTCTCTGGCTCTATAACGGCTCTGCTGACCTTGTTCTCTGTCTCTACAGCAGCTCTGCTGACCTGGTTCTATGACTCTACAGCAACTCTGCTGACCTGTTTCTCTTCCTCTAAAGCAGCTCTGCTGACCTGATTCTCTGGCTCTAGAGCAGCTCGGCTGACCTGGTTCTCTGGCTCTTAAGCAGCTCTGCTGACCGGGTTGTCTGGCTCTAGAGCAACTCTGCTGACCTGTTTCTCTTCCTCTAAAGCAGCTCTGCTGACCTGATTCTCTGGCTCTAAAGCAGCTCTGCTGTCCTGGTTCTCTGGCTCTAGAGCAGCTCTGCTGACCTGGTTCTCTGGCTCTATAACGGCTCTGCTGACCTTGTTCTCTGGCTCTACAGCAGCTCTGCTGACCTGTATCTCTCCCTCTAAAGCAGCTCTGCTGACCTGATTCTCTGGCTCTAGAGCAGCTCTGCTGACCTGGTTCTCTGGCTCTAGAGCAGCTCTGCTGAACTGGTTCTTAGGCGTTACAGCAGCTCTGCTGACCTGGTACTCTGGTTCTAAAGCAGCTCTGCTGACTTGGTTCTCTGGATCTACAATGGCTCTGCTGACATGGTTCTATGGCTCTAAAGCAGCTCTGCTGACCTGGTTCTCTGGCTCAAGTGCAGCTCTGCTGACTTGCTTCTTAGGCTATAGAGCAGCTCTGCTGACCTGGTTCTCTGAATCTACAACGGATCTGCTGACCTGGTTCTCTGGCTCTAAAGCAGCTCTGCTGACCTGGTTCTCTGCCTCTACAGCTGCTCTGATGAAATGGTTTCTCTGGTTCTACAACAGCTTTGCTGACCTGGTTCTCTGCCTCTAGAGCAGCTCTGCTGAACTGGTTCTTAGGCTTTACAGCAGCTCTGCTGACCTGGTACTCTGGTTCTAAAGCAGCTCTGCTGACCTGGTTCTCTGGCTCTAAAGCAGCTCTGCTGTCCTGGTTCTCTGGCTCTATAACGGCTCTGCTGACCTTGTTCTCTGGCTCTACAGCAGCTCTGCTGACCTGGTTCTATGGCTCTACAGCAACTCTGCTGACCTGTTTCTCTCCCTCTAAAGCAGCTCTGCTGACCTGATTCTCTGGCTCTAGAGCAGCTCTGCTGACCTGGTTCTCTGGCTCTAGAGCAGCTCTGCTGAACTGGTTCTTAGGCTTTACAGCAGCTCTGCTGACCTGGTACTCTGGTTCTAAAGCAGCTCTGCTGACCTGGTTCTCTGGCTCTAAAGCAGCTCTGCTGTCCTGGTTCTCTGGCTCTAGAGCAGCTCTGCTGACATGGTTCTCTGGCTCTATAACGGCTCTGCTGACCTTGTTCTCTGTCTCTACAGCAGCTCTGCTGACCTGGTTCTATGACTCTACAGCAACTCTGCTGACCTGTTTCTCTCCCTCTAAAGCAGTTCTGCTGACCTGATTCTCTGGCTCTAGAGCAGCTCTGCTGACCTGGTTCTCTGGCTCTAGAGGAGCTCTGCTGACCTGGTTATCTAGCTCTTAAGCAGCTCTGCTGAACTGGTTCTTAGGCTTTACAGCAGCTCTGCTGACCTGGTACTCTGGTTCTAAAGCAGCTCTGCTGACCTGGTTCTCTGGCTCTAAAGCAGCTCTGCTGTCCTGGTTCTCTGGCTCTAGAGCAGCTCTGCTGACATTGTTCTCTGGCTCTATAACGGCTCTGCTGACCTTGTTCTCTGTCTCTACAGCAGCTCTGCTGACCTGGTTCTATGACTCTACAGCAACTCTGCTGACCTGTTTCTCTTCCTCTAAAGCAGCTCTGCTGACCTGATTCTCTGGCTCTAGAGCAGCTCTGCTGACCTGATTCTCTGGCTCTAGAGCAGCTCGGCTGACCTGGTTCTCTGGCTCTTAAGCAGCTCTGCTGACCGGGTTGTCTGGCTCTAGAGCAACTCTGCTGACCTGTTTCTCTTCCTCTAAAGCAGCTCTGCTGACCTGATTCTCTGGCTCTAAAGCAGCTCTGCTGTCCTGGTTCTCTGGCTCTAGAGCAGCTCTGCTGACCTGGTTCTCTGGCTCTATAACGGCTCTGCTGACCTTGTTCTCTGGCTCTACAGCAGCTCTGCTGACCTGTATCTCTCCCTCTAAAGCAGCTCTGCTGACCTGATTCTCTGGCTCTAGAGCAGCTCTGCTGACCTGGTTCTCTGGCTCTAGAGCAGCTCTGCTGAACTGGTTCTTAGGCGTTACAGCAGCTCTGCTGACCTGGTACTCTGGTTCTAAAGCAGCTCTGCTGACTTGGTTCTCTGGATCTACAATGGCTCTGCTGACATGGTTCTATGGCTCTAAAGCAGCTCTGCTGACCTGGTTCTCTGGCTCAAGTGCAGCTCTGCTGACTTGCTTCTTAGGCTATAGAGCAGCTCTGCTGACCTGTTCTCTGAATCTACAACGGATCTGCTGACCTGGTTCTCTGGCTCTAAAGCAGCTCTGCTGACCTGGTTCTCTGCCTCTACAGCTGCTCTGATGAAATGGTTTCTCTGGTTCTACAACAGCTTTGCTGACCTGGTTCTCTGCCTCTAGAGCAGCTCTGCTGAACTGGTTCTTAGGCTTTACAGCAGCTCTGCTGACCTGGTACTCTGGTTCTAAAGCAGCTCTGCTGACCTGGTTCTCTGGCTCTAAAGCAGCTCTGCTGTCCTGGTTCTCTGGCTCTATAACGGCTCTGCTGACCTTGTTCTCTGGCTCTACAGCAGCTCTGCTGACCTGGTTCTATGGCTCTACAGCAACTCTGCTGACCTGTTTCTCTCCCTCTAAAGCAGCTCTGCTGACCTGATTCTCTGGCTCTAGAGCAGCTCTGCTGACCTGGTTCTCTGGATCTAGAGCAGCTCTGCTGAACTGGTTCTTAGGCTTTACAGCAGCTCTGCTGACCTGGTACTCTGGTTCTAAAGCAGCTCTGCTGACCTGGTTCTCTGGCTCTAAAGCAGCTCTGCTGTCCTGGTTCTCTGGCTCTAGAGCAGCTCTGCTGACATTGTTCTCTGGCTCTATAACGGCTCTGCTGACCTTGTTCTCTGTCTCTACAGCAGCTCTGCTGACCTGGTTCTATGACTCTACAGCAACTCTGCTGACCTGTTTCTCTTCCTCTAAAGCAGCTCTGCTGACCTGATTCTCTGGCTCTAGAGCAGCTCTGCTGACCTGATTCTCTGGCTCTAGAGCAGCTCGGCTGACCTGGTTCTCTGGCTCTTAAGCAGCTCTGCTGACCGGGTTGTCTGGCTCTAGAGCAACTCTGCTGACCTGTTTCTCTTCCTCTAAAGCAGCTCTGCTGACCTGATTCTCTGGCTCTAAAGCAGCTCTGCTGTCCTGGTTCTCTGGCTCTAGAGCAGCTCTGCTGACCTGGTTCTCTGGCTCTATAACGGCTCTGCTGACCTTGTTCTCTGGCTCTACAGCAGCTCTGCTGACCTGTATCTCTCCCTCTAAAGCAGCTCTGCTGACCTGATTCTCTGGCTCTAGAGCAGCTCTGCTGACCTGGTTCTCTGGCTCTAGAGCAGCTCTGCTGAACTGGTTCTTAGGCGTTACAGCAGCTCTGCTGACCTGGTACTCTGGTTCTAAAGCAGCTCTGCTGACCTGGTTCTCTGGCTCTAAAGCAGCTCTGCTGTCCTGGTTCTCTGGCTCTATAACGGCTCTGCTGACCTTGTTCTCTGGCTCTACAGCAGCTCTGCTGACCTGTTTCTCTTCCTCTAAAGCAGCTCTGCTGACCTGATTCTCTGGCTCTAAAGCAGCTCTGCTGTCCTGGTTCTCTGGCTCTAGAGCAGCTCTGCTGACCTGGTTCTCTGGCTCTATAACGGCTCTGCTGACCTTGTTCTCTGGCTCTACAGCAGCTCTGCTGACCTGTATCTCTCCCTCTAAAGCAGCTCTGCTGACCTGATTCTCTGGCTCTAGAGCAGCTCTGCTGACCTGGTTCTCTGGCTCTAGAGCAGCTCTGCTGAACTGGTTCTTAGGCGTTACAGCAGCTCTGCTGACCTGGTACTCTGGTTCTAAAGCAGCTCTGCTGACCTGGTTCTCTGGCTCTAAAGCAGCTCTGCTGTCCTGGTTCTCTGGCTCTATAACGGCTCTGCTGACCTTGTTCTCTGGCTCTACAGCAGCTCTGCTGACCTGGTTCTCTGGCTCTATAACGGCTCTGCTGACCTTGTTCTCTGGCTCTACAGCAGCTCTGCTGACCTGGTTCTATGACTCTACAGCAACTCTGCTGACCTGTTTCTCTTCCTCTAAAGCAGCTCTGCTGACCTGATTCTCTGGCTCTAGAGCAGCTCTGCTGACTTGGCAATCTCCCTCTAAAGCAGTTCTGCTGACCTGGTTCTCTAGCTCTAAAGCAGCTCTTCTGACCTGGTTCTGTCCCTCTAAAGCAGCTCTGCTGACCTGGTTTCTCTGGCTCTACAGCAGATTTGTTGACCTGGTTCTCTGGCTCCAGAGCAGCTCTGCTGACCTGGTTCTTAGGATCTAGAGGAGCTCTGCTGGCCTGGTTCTCTGGCTCTAAAGCAGCTCTGCTGACCTGGTTCTCTGGCTCTAGAGCAGCTCTGCTGACCTGGTTCTCTGGCTCTAGAGCGGCTCTGCTGACCTGGTTCTCTGGCTCTGCAGAAGCTCTGCTGACCTGGTTCTATGGCTCTACAGCAACTCCGCTGACCTGTTTCTCTCCCTCTAAAGCATCTCTGCTGACCTGGTTCTCTGGCTCTAGAGCAGCTCTGCTGACCTGGTTCCTAGGCTGTAGAGCAGCTCTGCTGACCTGGTTCTTAGGCTCTAGAGCAGCTCTGCTGACCTAGTTCTTAGGCTCTATAGCAGCTCTGCTAACCTGGTTCTCTGGCTTTGAAGTATCTCTGCTGACCTGATTCTCTGGCTCTAGAGCAGCTCTGCTGACCTGATTCTCTGGCTCTAGAGCAGCTCGGCTGACCTGGTTCTCTGGCTCTTAAGCAGCTCTGCTGACCGGGTTGTCTGGCTCTAGAGCAACTCTGCTGACCTGTTTCTCTTCCTCTAAAGCAGCTCTGCTGACCTGATTCTCTGGCTCTAAAGCAGCTCTGCTGTCCTGGTTCTCTGGCTCTAGAGCAGCTCTGCTGACCTGGTTCTCTGGCTCTATAACGGCTCTGCTGACCTTGTTCTCTGGCTCTACAGCAGCTCTGCTGACCTGTATCTCTCCCTCTAAAGCAGCTCTGCTGACCTGATTCTCTGGCTCTAGAGCAGCTCTGCTGACCTGGTTCTCTGGCTCTAGAGCAGCTCTGCTGAACTGGTTCTTAGGCGTTACAGCAGCTCTGCTGACCTGGTACTCTGGTTCTAAAGCAGCTCTGCTGACTTGGTTCTCTGGATCTACAATGGCTCTGCTGACATGGTTCTATGGCTCTAAAGCAGCTCTGCTGACCTGGTTCTCTGGCTCAAGTGCAGCTCTGCTGACTTGCTTCTTAGGCTATAGAGCAGCTCTGCTGACCTGGTTCTCTGAATCTACAACGGATCTGCTGACCTGGTTCTCTGGCTCTAAAGCAGCTCTGCTGACCTGGTTCTCTGCCTCTACAGCTGCTCTGATGAAATGGTTTCTCTGGTTCTACAACAGCTTTGCTGACCTGGTTCTCTGCCTCTAGAGCAGCTCTGCTGAACTGGTTCTTAGGCTTTACAGCAGCTCTGCTGACCTGGTACTCTGGTTCTAAAGCAGCTCTGCTGACCTGGTTCTCTGGCTCTAAAGCAGCTCTGCTGTCCTGGTTCTCTGGCTCTATAACGGCTCTGCTGACCTTGTTCTCTGGCTCTACAGCAGCTCTGCTGACCTAGTTCTATGGCTCTACAGCAACTCTGCTGACCTGTTTCTCTCCCTCTAAAGCAGCTCTGCTGACCTGATTCTCTGGCTCTAGAGCAGCTCTGCTGACCTGGTTCTCTGGCTCTAGAGCAGCTCTGCTGAACTGGTTCTTAGGCTTTACAGCAGCTCTGCTGACCTGGTACTCTGGTTCTAAAGCAGCTCTGCTGACCTGGTTCTCTGGCTCTAAAGCAGCTCTGCTGTCCTGGTTCTCTGGCTCTAGAGCAGCTCTGCTGACATGGTTCTCTGGCTCTATAACGGCTCTGCTGACCTTGTTCTCTGACTCTACAGCAGCTCTGCTGACCTGGTTCTATGACTCTACAGCAACTCTGCTGACCTGTTTCTCTCCCTCTAAAGCAGCTCTGCTGACCTGATTCTCTGGCTCTAGAGCAGCTCTGCTGACCTGGTTCTCTGGCTCTAGAGGAGCTCTGCTGACCTGGTTATCTAGCTCTTAAGCAGCTCTGCTGAACTGGTTCTTAGGCTTTACAGCAGCTCTGCTGACCTGGTACTCTGGTTCTAAAGCAGCTCTACTGACCTGGTTCTCTGGCTCTAAAGCAGCTCTGCTGTCCTGGTTCTCTGGCTCTAGAGCAGCTCTGCTGACATTGTTCTCTGGCTCTATAACGGCTCTGCTGACCTTGTTCTCTGTCTCTACAGAAGCTCTGCTGACCTGGTTCTATGACTCTACAGCAACTCTGCTGACCTGTTTCTCTTCCTCTAAAGCAGCTCTGCTGACCTGATTCTCTGGCTCTAGAGCAGCTCTGCTGACCTGATTCTCTGGCTCTAGAGCAGCTCGGCTGACCTGGTTCTCTGGCTCTTAAGCAGCTCTGCTGACCGGGTTGTCTGGCTCTAGAGCAACTCTGCTGACCTGTTTCTCTTCCTCTAAAGCAGCTCTGCTGACCTGATTCTCTGGCTCTAAAGCAGCTCTGCTGTCCTGGTTCTCTGGCTCTAGAGCAGCTCTGCTGACCTGGTTCTCTGGCTCTATAACGGCTCTGCTGACCTTGTTCTCTGGCTCTACAGCAGCTCTGCTGACCTGTATCTCTCCCTCTAAAGCAGCTCTGCTGACCTGATTCTCTGGCTCTAGAGCAGCTCTGCTGACCTGGTTCTCTGGCTCTAGAGCAGCTCTGCTGAACTGGTTCTTAGGCGTTACAGCAGCTCTGCTGACCTGGTACTCTGGTTCTAAAGCAGCTCTGCTGACCTGGTTCTCTGGCTCTAAAGCAGCTCTGCTGTCCTGGTTCTCTGGCTCTATAACGGCTCTGCTGACCTTGTTCTCTGGCTCTACAGCAGCTCTGCTGACCTGGTTCTCTGGCTCTATAACGGCTCTGCTGACCTTGTTCTCTGGCTCTACAGCAGCTCTGCTGACCTGGTTCTATGACTCTACAGCAACTCTGCTGACCTGTTTCTCTTCCTCTAAAGCAGCTCTGCTGACCTGATTCTCTGGCTCTAGAGCAGCTCTGCTGACTTGGCAATCTCCCTCTAAAGCAGTTCTGCTGACCTGGTTCTCTAGCTCTAAAGCAGCTCTTCTGACCTGGTTCTGTCCCTCTAAAGCAGCTCTGCTGACCTGGTTTCTCTGGCTCTACAGCAGATTTGTTGACCTGGTTCTCTGGCTCTAGAGCAGCTCTGCTGACCTGGTTCTTAGGATCTAGAGGAGCTCTGCTGGCCTGGTTCTCTGGCTCTAAAGCAGCTCTGCTGACCTGGTTCTCTGGCTCTAGAGCAGCTCTGCTGACCTGGTTCTCTGGCTCTAGAGCGGCTCTGCTGACCTGGTTCTCTGGCTCTGCAGAAGCTCTGCTGACCTGGTTCTATGGCTCTACAGCAACTCCGCTGACCTGTTTCTCTCCCTCTAAAGCATCTCTGCTGACCTGGTTCTCTGGCTCTAGAGCAGCTCTGCTGACCTGGTTCCTAGGCTGTAGAGCAGCTCTGCTGACCTGGTTCTTAGGCTCTAGAGCAGCTCTGCTGACCTAGTTCTTAGGCTCTATAGCAGCTCTGCTAACCTGGTTCTCTGGCTTTGAAGTATCTCTGCTGACCTGGTTCTCTGGCTCTAGAGCAGCTCTGCTGACCTGGTTCTCTCCCTCTAAAGCAGTTCTGCTGACCTGGTTGTCTGGCTCTAAAGCATCTCTGCCGACCTGGTTATCTCCCTCTAAAGCAGCTCTGCTGACCTGGTTTCTCTGGCTCTACAGCAGCTCTGCTGACCTGGTTCTCTTGGTCTGTAGCAGCTCTGCTGACCTAGTTCTCTCCCTCTAAAGCAGTTCTGCTGACCTGGTTGTCTGGCTCTAAAGCAGCTCTGCCGACCTGGTTATCTCCCTCTAAAGCAGCTCTGCTGATCTGGTTTCTCTGGCTCTACAGCAGCTCTGCTGACCTGGTTCTCTTGGTCTGTAGCAGCTCTGCTGACCTGGTTCTTAGGCTGTAGAGCGGCTCTGCTGACCTGGTTCTCTGGCTTTGAAGCAGCTCTGCTTACCTGGTTCTCTGGCTCTAAAGCAGCTCTGCTGACGTGGTTCTCTCCCTCTAAAACAGCTCTGCGTACCTGGTTTCTCTGGCTCTACAGCAACTATGCTGACCTGGTTCTCTGGCTCTAGAGCAGCTCTGCTGACCTGGTTCTTTGGCTCTAGAGCAGCTCTACTGACCTGATTCTCTGGCTCTAGAGCAGCTCTGCTGACCTGGTTCTTAGGCTGTACAGCAGCTCTGCTGACCTGGTTCTCTGGCTCTACAACAGCTCTGCTGACCTGGTTCTCTGGCTCTAAAGCAGCTCTGCTGAGGTGGTTCTCTTCCTCTAAAGCAGCTCTGCTGACCTGGTTCTCAGGCTCTACAGCAGCTCTGCTGACCTGGTTCTCTGGCTCTAAAGCAGCTCTGCTGACCTAGTTCTCTGGCTCTAGAGCAGCTCTGCTGACCTGGTTCTCTGGCTCTATAACGTCTCTGCTGACCTGGTTCTCTGGCTCTAAAGCAGCTCTTCTGACCTGGTTCTCTGGCTCTTAAGCATCTCTGCTGACCTAGTTCTCTGGATCTAGAGCAGATCTGCTGACCTGGTTCTCTCCCTCTAAAGCAGCTCTGCTGTCCTGGTTCGCTGGCTCTAAAGCAACTCTGCTGACGTGGTTCTCTCCCTCTAAAGCAGCTCTGCTGACCTGGTTTCACTGGCTCTACAGCAGCTCTGCTGACCTGGTTCTCCAGCTCTGGAGCAGCTCTGCTGACCTGGTTCTTAGGCTGTAGAGCAGCTCTGCTGACCTGGTTCTCTGGCTTTGAAGCAGCTCTGCTGACCTGGTTCTCTGGCTCTAAAGCAGCTCTGCGTACCTGGTTTCTCTGGTTCTACAGCAGCTCTGCTGACCTAGTTCTCTCACTCCAGAGCAGCTCTGCTGACCCAGTTCCTAGGCTCTAGAGCAATTCTGCTGACCTGGTTCTCTGGATCTAGAGCAGATCTGCTGACCTGGTTCTCTCCCTCTAAATCAGCTCTGCTGTACTGCTTCTCTGGCTCTAAAGCAGCTCTGCTGACCTGGTTCTCTGGCTCTAGAGCAGCTCTGCTGACCTGGTTCTTAGGCTGTAGAGCAGCTCTGCTGACCTGGTTCTCTGGCTCTACAACAGCTCTGCTGACATGGTTCTCTGGCTTTGAAGCAGCTCTGCTGACCTGGTTCTCTGGCTCTAAAGCAGCTCTGCTGACGTGGTTCTCTCCCTCTAAAGCTGCTCTGCGTACCTGGTTTCTCTGGCTCTACAGCAACTCTGCTGACCTGATTCTAGAGCTCTAAAGCAGCTCTGCTGACCTGGTTCTCTGGCTCTAAAGCAGCTCTGCTGACCTAGTTCTCTGGCTCTAGAGCAGCTCTGCTGACCTTGTTCTCTGGCTCTATAACGTCTCTGCTGACCTGGTTCTCTGGCTCCAAAGCAGCTCTACTGACCTGCTTCTCTGGCTCTTAAGCATCTCTGCTGACCTAGTTCTCTGGCTCTAGAGCAGCTCTGCTGACCCAGTTCTTAGGCTCTAGAGCAGAACTGCTGTCCTGGTTCTCTGGATCTAGAGCAGATCTGCTGACCTGGTTCTCTCCCTCTAAAGCAGCTCTGTTATCGTGGTTCGCTGGCTCTAAAGCAACTCTGCTGACGTGGTTCTCTCCCTCTAAAGCAGCTCTGCTGACCTGGTTTCTCTGGCTCTACAGCAGCTCTGCTGACCTGGTTTTCTTGGTCTGGAGCAGCTCTGCTGACCTGGTTCTTAGGCTGTAGAGCAGCTCTGCTGACCTGGTTCTCTTGCTTTGAAGCAGCTCTGCTGACTTGGTTCTCTGGCTTTAAAGCAGCTCTGCGTACCTGGTTTCTCTGGCTCTACAGCAGCTCTGCTGACCTGGTTCTCTGGCTCTAGAGCAGCTCTGTTGACCTGGTTCTTAGGCTCTAGAGGAGCTCTGCTGACCTGGTTCTCTGGCTCTAAAGCAGCTCTGCTGACCTGGTTCTCTGGCTCTAGATCAGCTCTGCTGACCTGGTTCTCTGGCTCTATAACGGCTCTGCTAACCTGGTTCTCTGGCTCTAAAGCAGCTCTGCTGACCTGGTTCTCTGGCTCTAAAGCATCTCTGCTGACCTAGTTCTCTGGCTCTAGAGGAGATCTGCTGACCCAGTTCTTAGGCTCTAGAGCAGTTCTGCTGACCTGGTTCTCTGGATCTAGATCAGATCTGCAGACCTGGTTCTCTCCCTCTAAAGCAGCTCTGTTGTCCTGGTTCTCTGGCTTTAAAGCAGCTCTGCTGACGTGGTTCTCTCCCTCTAAAGCAGCTCTGCTGACCTGGCTTCTCTGGCTCTACTGCAGCTTTGCTGACCTGGTTCTCTGGCTCTAGAGCAGCTCTGCTGACCTGGTTCTAAGGCTGTAGAGCAACTCTGCTGACCTGGTTCTCTGGGTCTACAACAGCTCTGCTGACCTTGTTCTCAGGCTTTGAAGCAGCTCTGCTGACCTGGTTTTCTGGCTCTAGAGCAGCTCTGCTGACCTGGTTCTCTCCCTCTAAAGCAGTCCTGCTGACCTGGTTCTCTGGCTCTACAGCAGCTCTGCTGACCTAGTTCTCTGGCTCTAGAGCAGCTCTGCTGACCTGGTTCTTAGGCTGTAGAGCAGCTCTGCTGACCTGGTTCTCTTGCTTTGAAGCAGCTCTGCTGACTTGGTTCTCTGGCTCTAAAGCAGCTCTGCGTACCTGGTTTCTCTGGCTCTACAACCGCTCTGCTGACCTGGTTCTCTGGCTCTAGAGCAGCTCTGTTGACCTGGTTCTTAGGCTCTAGAGGAGCTCTGCTGACCTGGTTCTCTGGCTCTAAAGCAGCTCTGCTGACCTGGTTCTCTGGCTCTAGATCAGCTCTGCTGACCTGGTTCTCTGGCTCTATAACGGCTCTGCTAACCTGGTTCTCTGGCTCTAATGCAGCTCTGCTGACCTGGTTCTCTGGCTCTAAAGCATCTCTGCTGACCTAGTTCTCTGGCTCTAGAGGAGATCTGCTGACCCAGTTCTTAGGCTCTAGAGCAGTTCTGCTGACCTGGTTCTCTGGATCTAGATCAGATCTGCAGACCTGGTTCTCTCCCTCTAAAGCAGCTCTGTTGTCCTGGTTCTCTGGCTTTAAAGCAGCTCTGCTGACGTGGTTCTCTCCCTCTAAAGCAGCTCTGCTGACCTGGCTTCTCTGGCTCTACTGCAGATTTGCTGACCTGGTTCTCTGGCTCTAGAGCAGCTCTGCTGACCTGGTTCTAAGGCTGTAGAGCAACTCTGCTGACCTGGTTCTCTGGGTCTACAACAGCTCTGCTGACCTTGTTCTCAGGCTTTGAAGCAGCTCTGCTGACCTGGTTTTCTGGCTCTAGAGCAGCTCTGCTGACCTGGTTCTCTCCCTCTAAAGCAGTCCTGCTGACCTGGTTCTCTGGCTCTACAGCAGCTCTGCTGACCTAGTTCTCTGGCTCTAGAGCAGCTCTGCTGACCTGGTTCCTAGGCTGCAGAGCAGCTCTGCTGACCTGGTTCTTAGGGTCTAGAGCAGCTCTGCTGACCTGGTTCTCTGGCTCTAAAGCAGCTCTGCTAACCTGTTTCTCTCCCTCTAAAGCAACTCTGCTGTCCTGGTTCTCTGACTCTAAAGCAGCTCTGCTGATGTGGTTCTCTCCATCTAAAGCAGCTCTGCTGACCTGGTTACTATGGCTCTACAGCAGCTCTGCTCTCCTAGTTCTCTGGCTCTAGAGCAGCTCTGCTGACCTGGTTCTCAGGCTGTACAGCAGCTCTGCTGACCTGGTTCTCTGGCTCTACAACAGCTCTGTTGACCTGGTTCTCTGGCTTTGAAGTAGCACTGCTGACCTGGTTCTCTGGCTCTTGAGCAGCTCTGCTGACCTGGTTCTCTCAATCTAAAGCAGATCTGCTGACCTGGTTCTCTGGCTCTAAAGCAGTTCTGCTGACCTGGTTCTCTCCCTCTAAAGCACCTCTGCATACTTGGTTTCTCTGGCTCTACAGCAGCTCTGCTGACCTGGTTCACTGGCTCTAGAGCAGCTCTGCTGACCTGGTTCTTAGGCTCTAGAGGAGCTCTGCTGACCTGGTTATCTGGCTCTAAAGCAGCTCTGCTGACCTAGTTCTCTGGCTCTATAGCAAGTCTGCAGACCTTGTTCTCTGGCTCTATAACGGCTCTGCTGACCTGGTTCTATGGCTCCACAGCAACTCTGCTGACCTGTTTCTCTCCCTCTAAAGCAGCTCTGCTGACCTGGTTCTCTGGCTCTACAGCAGGTCTTCTAACCTGGTTCTCTGTCTCCACAGCAGCTCTGCTGACCTGGTTCTCTGGCTCTAGAGCAGCTCTTCTGACCTGGTTCTCTGGCTCCAGAGTGGCTCTGCTGACCTGGTTCTCTGACTCTAGAGCAGCTCTGCTGACCTGTTTCTCTGGCTCTAGAGCAGCTTTGCTGACCTGGTTCTCTGGCTCTTAAGCAGCTCTGCTGACCTGATGCTATGGTTCTAAAGCAGTTCTGCTGACCTGGTTCTTAGGCTCTAGAGCAGCTCTGCTGATCTGGTTGTCTGGCTCTAAAGCAGCTCTGCTGACCTGGTTCTCTGGCTCTAAAGCAGCTCTGCTGACCTGGTTGTCTGGCTCTAGAGCAGCACTGCTGACCTGGTTCTTAGGCACTATAGCAGCTCTGCTGACTTGGTTCTCTGGCTCTACAATGGCTCTGCTGACATGGTTCTATGGCTCTAAAGCAGCTCTGCTGACCTGGTTCTCTGGCTCAAGTGCAGCTCTGCTGACTTGCTTCTTAGGCTATAGAGCAGCTCTGCTGACCTGGTTCTCTGAATCTACAACGGATCTGCTGACCTGGTTCTCTGGCTCTAAAGCAGCTCTGCTGACCTGGTTCTCTGCCTCTACAGCTGCTCTGATGACCTGGTTTTTCTGGTTCTACAACAGCTTTGCTGACCTGGTTCTCTGCCTCTAGAGCAGCTCTGCTGAACTGGTTCTTAGGCTTTACAGCAGCTCTGCTGACCTGGTACTCTGGTTCAAAGCAGCTCTGCTGACCTGGTTATCTGGCTCTAAAGCAGCTCTGCTGTCCTGGTTCTCTGGCTCTAGAGCAGCTCTGCTGACCTGGTTCTCTGGCTCTATAACGGCTCTACTGACCTTGTTCTCTGGCTCTACAGCAGCTCTGCTGACTTGGTTCTATGGCTCTACAGCAACTCTGCTGACCTGTTTCTCTCCCTCTAAAGCAGCTCTGCTGACCTGATTCTCTGGCTCTAGAGCAGCTCTGCTGACCTGGTTCTCTGGCTTTAGAGCAGCTCTGCTGAACTGGTTCTTAGGCGTTACAGCAGCTCTGCTGACCTGGTACTCTGGTTCTAAAGCAGCTCTGCTGACCTGGTTCTCTGGCTCTAAAGCAGCTCTGCTGTCCTGGTTCTCTGGCTCTATAACGGCTCTGCTGACCTTGTTCTCTGGCTCTACAGCAGCTCTGCTGACCTGGTTCTCTGGCTCTATAACGGCTCTGCTGACCTTGTTCTCTGGCTCTACAGCAGCTCTGCTGACCTGGTTCTATGACTCTACAGCAACTCTGCTGACCTGTTTCTCTTCCTCTAAAGCAGCTCTGCTGACCTGATTCTCTGGCTCTAGAGCAGCTCTGCTGACTTGGCAATCTCCCTCTAAAGCAGTTCTGCTGACCTGGTTCTCTTGCTCTAAAGCAGCTCTTCTGACCTGGTTCTGTCCCTCTAAAGCAGCTCTGCTGACCTGGTTTCTCTGGCTCTACAGCAGATTTGTTGACCTGGTTCTTTGGCTCTAGAGCAGCTCTGCTGACCTGGTTCTTAGGATCTAGAGGAGCTCTGCTGGCCTGGTTCTCTGGCTCTAAAGCAGCTCTGCTGACCTGATTCTCTGGCTCTAGAGCAGCTCTGCTGACCTGGTTCGCTGGCTCTAGAGCGGCTCTGCTGACCTGGTTCTCTGGCTCTGCAGAAGCTCTGCTGACCTGGTTCTATGGCTCTACAGCAACTCCGCTGACCTGTTTCTCTCCCTCTAAAGCATCTCTGCTGACCTGGTTCTCTGAGCAGCTCTGCTGACCTGGTTCCTAGGCTGTAGAGCAGCTCTGCTGACCTGGTTCTTAGGCTCTAGAGCAGCTCTGCTGACCTGCTTCTCTGGCTTTGAAGTATCTCTGCTGACCTGCTTCTCTGGCTCTACAATGGCTCTGCTGACCTGCTGCTAAGGCTCTAAAGCAGCTCTGCTGACCTGCTTCTCTGGCTTTGAAGTATCTCTGCTGACCTGGTTCTCTGGCTCTAGACCAGCTCTGCTGACCTGGTTCTCTCCCTCTAAAGCAGTTCTGCTGACCTGGTTGTCTGGCTCTAAAGCAGCTCTGCTGACCTGGTTCTCTGGCTCAAGAGCAGCTCTGCTGACCTGGTTCTTAGGCTCTATAGGAGCTCTGCTGACCTGGTTCTCCTGATATACAATGGCTCTGCTGACCTGGTTCTATGGCTCTAAAGCAGCTCTGCTGACCTGGTTCTCTGGCTTTGAAGCATCTCTGCTGACCTGGTTCTCTGGCTCTAAAGCAGCTCTTCTGACCTGGTTCTGTCCCTCTAAAGCAGCTCTGCTGACCTGGTTCTCTGGCTCTAAAGCAGCTCTACTGACCTGGTTCTCTGGCTCTTAAGCATCTCTGCTGACCTAGTTCTCTGGCTCTAGAGCAGCTCTGCTGACCCAGTTCTTAGGCTCTAGAGCATATCTGCTGTCCTGGTTCTCTGGATCTAGAGCAGATCTGCTGACCTGGTTCTCTCCCTCTAAAGCAGCTCTGCTGTCCTGGTTCGCTGGCTCTAAAGCAACTCTGCTGACGTGGTTCTCTCCCTCTAAAGCAGCTCTGCTGACCTGGTTTCTCTGGCTCTACAGCAGCTCTGCTGACCTGGTTCTCCAGCTCTGGAGCAGCTCTGCTGACCTGGTTCTTAGGCTGTAGAGCAGCTCTGCTGACCTGGTTCTCTGGCTTTGAAGCAGCTCTGCTGACCTGGTTCTCTGGCTCTAAAGCAGCTCTGCGTACCTGGTTTCTCTGGTTCTACAGCAGCTCTGCTCACCTAGTTCTCTCGCTCCAGAGCAGCTCTGCTGACCCAGTTCCTAGGCTCTAGAGCAATTCTGCTGACCTGGTTCTCTGGATCTAGAGCAGCTCTGCTGACATGGTTCTCTGGCTTTGAAGCAGCTCTGCTGACTTGGTTCTCTGGCTCTAAAGCAGCTCTGCTGACGTGGTTCTCTCCCTCTAAAGCTGCTCTGCGTACCTGGTTTCTCTGGCTCTACAGCAACTCTGTTGACCTGATTCTAGAGATCTAAAGCAGCTCTGCTGACCTGGTTCTCTGAATCTACAACGGATCTGCTGACCTGGTTCTCTGGCTCTAAAGCAGCTCTGCTGACCTGGTTCTCTGCCTCTACAGCTGCTCTGATGACCTGGTTTTTCTGGTTCTACAACAGCTTTGCTGACCTGGTTCTCTGCCTCTAGAGCAGCTCTGCTGAACTGGTTCTTAGGCTTTACAGCAGCTCTGCTGACCTGGTACTCTGGTTCAAAGCAGCTCTGCTGACCTGGTTATCTGGCTCTAAAGCAGCTCTGCTGTCCTGGTTCTCTGGCTCTAGAGCAGCTCTGCTGACCTGGTTCTCTGGCTCTATAACGGCTCTACTGACCTTGTTCTCTGGCTCTACAGCAGCTCTGCTGACTTGGTTCTATGGCTCTACAGCAACTCTGCTGACCTGTTTCTCTCCCTCTAAAGCAGCTCTGCTGACCTGATTCTCTGGCTCTAGAGCAGCTCTGCTGACCTGGTTCTCTGGCTTTAGAGCAGCTCTGCTGAACTGGTTCTTAGGCGTTACAGCAGCTCTGCTGACCTGGTACTCTGGTTCTAAAGCAGCTCTGCTGACCTGGTTCTCTGGCTCTAAAGCAGCTCTGCTGTCCTGGTTCTCTGGCTCTATAACGGCTCTGCTGACCTTGTTCTCTGGCTCTACAGCAGCTCTGCTGACCTGGTTCTCTGGCTCTATAACGGCTCTGCTGACCTTGTTCTCTGGCTCTACAGCAGCTCTGCTGACCTGGTTCTATGACTCTACAGCAACTCTGCTGACCTGTTTCTCTTCCTCTAAAGCAGCTCTGCTGACCTGATTCTCTGGCTCTAGAGCAGCTCTGCTGACTTGGCAATCTCCCTCTAAAGCAGTTCTGCTGACCTGGTTCTCTTGCTCTAAAGCAGCTCTTCTGACCTGGTTCTGTCCCTCTAAAGCAGCTCTGCTGACCTGGTTTCTCTGGCTCTACAGCAGATTTGTTGACCTGGTTCTTTGGCTCTAGAGCAGCTCTGCTGACCTGGTTCTTAGGATCTAGAGGAGCTCTGCTGGCCTGGTTCTCTGGCTCTAAAGCAGCTCTGCTGACCTGATTCTCTGGCTCTAGAGCAGCTCTGCTGACCTGGTTCGCTGGCTCTAGAGCGGCTCTGCTGACCTGGTTCTCTGGCTCTGCAGAAGCTCTGCTGACCTGGTTCTATGGCTCTACAGCAACTCCGCTGACCTGTTTCTCTCCCTCTAAAGCATCTCTGCTGACCTGGTTCTCTGAGCAGCTCTGCTGACCTGGTTCCTAGGCTGTAGAGCAGCTCTGCTGACCTGGTTCTTAGGCTCTAGAGCAGCTCTGCTGACCTGCTTCTCTGGCTTTGAAGTATCTCTGCTGACCTGCTTCTCTGGCTCTACAATGGCTCTGCTGACCTGCTGCTAAGGCTCTAAAGCAGCTCTGCTGACCTGCTTCTCTGGCTTTGAAGTATCTCTGCTGACCTGGTTCTCTGGCTCTAGACCAGCTCTGCTGACCTGGTTCTCTCCCTCTAAAGCAGTTCTGCTGACCTGGTTGTCTGGCTCTAAAGCAGCTCTGCTGACCTGGTTCTCTGGCTCAAGAGCAGCTCTGCTGACCTGGTTCTTAGGCTCTATAGGAGCTCTGCTGACCTGGTTCTCCTGATATACAATGGCTCTGCTGACCTGGTTCTATGGCTCTAAAGCAGCTCTGCTGACCTGGTTCTCTGGCTTTGAAGCATCTCTGCTGACCTGGTTCTCTGGCTCTAAAGCAGCTCTTCTGACCTGGTTCTGTCCCTCTAAAGCAGCTCTGCTGACCTGGTTCTCTGGCTCTAAAGCAGCTCTACTGACCTGGTTCTCTGGCTCTTAAGCATCTCTGCTGACCTAGTTCTCTGGCTCTAGAGCAGCTCTGCTGACCCAGTTCTTAGGCTCTAGAGCATATCTGCTGTCCTGGTTCTCTGGATCTAGAGCAGATCTGCTGACCTGGTTCTCTCCCTCTAAAGCAGCTCTGCTGTCCTGGTTCGCTGGCTCTAAAGCAACTCTGCTGACGTGGTTCTCTCCCTCTAAAGCAGCTCTGCTGACCTGGTTTCTCTGGCTCTACAGCAGCTCTGCTGACCTGGTTCTCCAGCTCTGGAGCAGCTCTGCTGACCTGGTTCTTAGGCTGTAGAGCAGCTCTGCTGACCTGGTTCTCTGGCTTTGAAGCAGCTCTGCTGACCTGGTTCTCTGGCTCTAAAGCAGCTCTGCGTACCTGGTTTCTCTGGTTCTACAGCAGCTCTGCTCACCTAGTTCTCTCGCTCCAGAGCAGCTCTGCTGACCCAGTTCCTAGGCTCTAGAGCAATTCTGCTGACCTGGTTCTCTGGATCTAGAGCAGCTCTGCTGACATGGTTCTCTGGCTTTGAAGCAGCTCTGCTGACTTGGTTCTCTGGCTCTAAAGCAGCTCTGCTGACGTGGTTCTCTCCCTCTAAAGCTGCTCTGCGTACCTGGTTTCTCTGGCTCTACAGCAACTCTGTTGACCTGATTCTAGAGATCTAAAGCAGCTCTGCTGACCTGGTTCTCAGGCTCTAAAGCAGCTCTGCTGACCTGGTTCTCTGGCTCTAAAGCAGCTCTGCTGACCTAGTTCTCTGGCTCTAGAGCAGCTCTGCTGACCTGGTTCTCTGGCTCTATAACGTGTCTGCTGACCTGGTTCTCTGGCTCTAAAGCAGCTCTACTGACCTAGTTCTCTGGCTCTAGAGCAGCTCTGCTGACCCAGTTCTTAGGCTCTAGAGCAGATCTGCTGTCCTGGTTCTCTGGATCTAGAGCAGATATGCTGACCTGGTTCTCTCCCTCTAAAGCAGCTCTGTTATCGTGGTTCGCTGGCTCTAAAGCAACTCTGCTGACGTGGTTCTCTCCCTCTAAAGCAGCTCTGCTGACCTGGTTTCTCTGGCTCTACAGCAGCTCTGCTGACCTGGTTTTCTTGGTCTGGAGCAGCTCTGCTGACCTGGTTCTTAGGCTGTAGAGCAGCTCTGCTGACCTGGTTCTCTTGCTTTGAAGCAGCTCTGCTGACTTGGTTCTCTGGCTCTAAAGCAGATCTGCGTACCTGGTTTCTCTGGCTCTACAGCAGCTCTGCTGACCTGGTTCTCTGGCTCTAGAGCAGCTCTGTTGACCTGGTTCTTAGGCTCTAGAGGAGCTCTGCTGACCTGGTTCTCTGGCTCTAAAGCAGCTCTGCTGACCTGGTTCTCTGGCTCTAGTTCAGCTCTGCTGACCTGGTTCTCTGGCTCTATAACGGCTCTGCTGACCTGGTTCTCTGGCTCTAAAGCAGCTCTGCTGACCTGGTTCTCTGGCTCTAAAGCATCTCTGCTGACCTAGTTCTCTGGCTCTAGAGGAGATCTGCTGACCCAGTTCTTAGGCTCTAGAGCAGTCCTGCTGACCTGGTTCTCTGGATCTAGATCAGATCTGCAGACCTGGTTCTCTCCCTCTAAAGCAGCTCTGTTGTCCTGGTTCTCTGGCTTTAAAGCAGCTCTGCTGACGTGGTTCTCTCCCTCTAAAGCAGCTCTGCTGACCTGGCTTCTCTGGCTCTACTGCAGCTTTGCTGACCTGGTTCTCTGGCTCTAGAGCAGCTCTGCTGACCTGGTTCTAAGGCTGTAGAGCAACTCTGCTGACCTGGTTCTCTGGGTCTACAACAGCTCTGCTGACTGTTAGACCTGGCACTTTGGCGTGAGTTTCCCTTCCACTTTTTGATGGTGTGCCTCGATTGTTTTGCTGGTGTTGTCCGCTCAGGGCACTGCGCCACGGCTAATCCGTGCCGCAGTGCAAGTGCTCCCTAGGTAAAGTGTACCTGTAATTGATGTTCATGATTGGTTTATTGGATTTACTGTCAGTCCCCAGTAACGTGCACCAGGGGTGCCGGGGCTTGTGAATGCCAATGCTGCTGGTGGGCTTGCAGCGCTGGTTGCGCCACCCACAGAAAGCGGCCTTGTAAAATGTGTCTAGGGTCTGCCACCGCAGACCCTGTGTGCAGTCTGGTACTGTCGCGCTGACTGCGCAAGTGCCCCCACTTGCCAGTCCCTAAACCTTCCCTTAACTACATATTAGCCACCCCTCTGGTAGGCCCAAGGGCAGGGTGCATTGTAGGCATAAGGTAGGACATGCCCTGATGTGTGTGGCATGTCTTAGTAGTGAATTACCGCCATTTTCGTTTTCCACTATTGAAGGCTACCTGCTCTCCATAGGCCAGAATGGGCTGCTGGAGTCACTACACGCTGTGACCCCAGTGGACTCAGAGAGCATGGTAGAATGTCAAGTTTAGTATGCCTGAACTCAGAATAATAAAATACTTCTTGTAGTCAAGTTTATTTTAATATCCTGGGTTTGTAAATACTACTTTTAGAAAGTTAGTATTTACTGGCCTGGCCATTTCAGTCCGCCTCTGCTGTGTGTGTGTGTTCTGCCTAGCAACAGTAAGGAGCAGGGTTGGGGAATCCCCAGAGACAGGTTGGCTGCCAGGTGGTGGGTAGAGAGGTGACACCAGGATGGGTGGGAGGAGTACACCTTGACTCTTGAATAGACCTGTGCTCTGCCACCACAAAGCCGGCGCCGCCCCCTGTGGAGCGGCTGATGGCTCTGCCCTGCTGCTGAAAGGAAAGAGCAGAGTCACCATAACAAAGTGCTCCAGAACTGGACAGAGCCAGGCCCAGGCCCCCTGGCGCTAAAGAACAAAAGAATCATGGTATAAAAGTAGGAGCCTGGCTCCTATGAAATCAGAATCCTGTTTTACCACAAAGAACCTCTGCCCGACTAGAAGGAGAAGGAGACGCTGGAGGAGCTGGCCTGCTGCTTGCCTTGCTGAGAAAGGAGAGGAAGAGACTACTGAAAAGACTTTGCTGCTTTGTGCTTGAAACATTCTCCAAGGGCTTGATCTGAGCTTGCCCCCTGAACTGAACCCCAGGACCAGTGGGTTCTCTGTGCTTTTGCTCGTCCTCCGATTCGAGCCGTGTGTGCATCCCGCTGGAAAAGAGACTGCGCCCCTCAACGCCCCTCCTAGGGTCGTGACACTCAGGAGCTCGCCTGCCGCAACCCCGTGAGAGCCCCGCTCCGTCCGGAGCCGCTCTCTGTCCCCGGGCTAGGCCGCCTGCACCCCTGTCACCGCCTGCCACTGGAGCGCGCTGAACGCACTATCACCCCTCCCGCCGGAGGCCGTCCGACGACTGTGATCTACGCCGGGTCATCCAGCTGCACTGACTGTGCCCCGTGACCCCGCTTCGCTATCCCCGGACATCTCAGGCCGCGCCGCCCCCGCTGTGGAGACCCCCCTGCACCGCCGTGCTGAGGGTCGCTGGCCGCGCCTGCCTACCTGCCCACACCCTCTGATCGAGGACCCAAGACCACTTCTCAATCTGAGAGTCGCACCGACCTGTGCCGGCTCTCCACATCACGAAAGAAGTTCCAGTATCGGGCTCGGGGCCCGCAACGCCTTATTTCCCCGTTCGCAGGAGCCGATCGCTGTGAGTACTGGAACCACAAGTAACATTTGCAAGAGACTACAAAATATCCATTTGAGACTACGAACAAAGATCATTTGCCTGCTTTACAACCTGGTGGCCTAGCGAAAACGTTATTGGTCTTGTGATAAGTCTGCTGAGATATATATACCTATTTTTACATAAAGAAGCATATTTTTATATATATCCAAGTCTGGTGTCCGTTTCTGGGGGGATTGATGTATTTACTGTGTGTGTGATTGTAAGTGCTTAACCAACAACGCCTGAGGAATCGCCTTGGCTGCTCACGCCACGCACCTAGAGGGTGAGCAAGGGTCATTCGCAAGGGGTTATCCTGCGCCCTGACGTGGAGGAGAGGGTTCCTGCTTGACACAAGGGCAACCTTGCGCCAACCAGAGATCCCCGACTCTAACACTGACCTTGTTCTCAGGCTTTGAAGCAGCTCTGCTGACCTGGTTTTCTGGCTCTAGAGCAGCTCTGCTGACCTGGTTCTCTCCCTCTAAAGCAGTCCTGCTGACCTGGTTCTCTGGCTCTACAGCAGCTCTGCTGACCTAGTTCTCTGGCTCTAGAGCAGCTCTGCTGACCTGGTTCCTAGGCTGTAGAGCAGCTCTGCTGACCTGGTTCTTAGGGTCTAGAGCAGCTCTGCTGACCTGGTTCTCTGGCTCTAAAGCAGCTCTGCTAACCTGTTTCTCTCCCTCTAAAGCAGCGTTGCTGTCCTGGTTCTCTGACTCTAAAGCAGCTCTGCTGATGTGGTTCACTCCATCTAAAGCAGCTCTGCTGACCTGGTTACTATGGCTCTACAGCAGCTCTGCTCTCCTAGTTCTCTGGCTCTAGAGCAGCTCTGCTGACCTGGTTCTCAGGCTGTACAGCAGCTCTGCTGACCTGGTTCTCTGGCTCTACAACAGCTCTGCTGACCTGGTTCTCTGGCTTTGAAGTAGCTCTGCTGACCTGGTTCTCTGGCTCTTGAGCAGCTCTGCTGACCTGGTTCTCTCAATCTAAAGCAGTTCTGCTGACCTGGTTCTCTGGCTCTAAAGCAGTTCTGCTGACCTGGTTCTCTCCCTCTAAAGCACCTCTGCGTACTTGGTTTCTCTGGCTCTACAGCAGCTCTGCTGACCTGGTTCACTGGCTCTAGAGCAGCTCTGCTGACCTGGTTCTTAGGCTCTAGAGGAGCTCTGCTGACCTGGTTCTCTGGCTCTAAAGCAGCTCTGCTGACCAAGTTCTCTGGCTCTATAGCAAGTCTGCAGACCTTGTTCTCTGGCTCTATAACGGCTCTGCTGACCTGGTTCTATGGCTCCACAGCAACTCTGCTGACCTGTTTCTCTCCCTCTAAAGCTGCTCTGCTGACCTGGTTCTCTGGCTCTACAGCAGGTCTTCTAACCTGGTTCTCTGTCTCCACAGCAGCTCTGCTGACCTGGTTCTCTGGCTCTAGAGCAGCTCTTCTGACCTGGTTCTCTGGCTCCAGAGTGGCTCTGCTGACCTGGTTCTCTGACTCTAGAGCAGCTCTGCTGACCTGTTTCTCTGGCTCTAGAGCAGATTTGCTGAACTGGGTCTCTGGCTCTTAAGCAGCTCTGCTGACCTGGTTCTCTGGCTCTAAAGCAGCTCTGCTGACCTGGTTCTCTGGCGCTAGAGCACCTCTGCTGACCTGTTTCTCTCCATCTAAAGCAGCTCTGCTGACCTGGTTCTCTGGCTCTAAAGCGGCTCTGCTGACCTGGTTCTTTCCCTCTAAAGAATCTATGCTGACCTGGTTTCTCTGGCTCTACAGGATCTTTGCTGACCTAGTTCTGTGGCTCTAGAGCACCTCTGCTGACCCAGTTCTTAGGCTCTTGAGCAGTTCTGCTGACCTGGTTCTCTGGATCTAGAGCAGATCTGCTGACCTGGTACTCTCCCTCTAAAGCAGCTCTGCTGTCCTGGTTCTCTGGCTCTAAAGCAGCTCTGCTGACCTGGTTCTCTCCCTCCAAAGCAGCTCTGCTGAACTGGTTTGTCTGGCTCTACAGCAGCTCTGCTGACCTGGTTCTCTGGCTCTAGAGCAGCTCTGCTGACCTTGTTCTCTGGATCTAGAGCAGATCTGCTGACCTGGTTCTCTCCCTCTAAAGCAGCTCTGCTGACCTGGTTCTCCGGCTTTGAAGCAGCTCTGCTGACCTGGTTCTCTCCCTCTAAAGAATCTATGCTGACCTGGTTTCTCTGGCTCTACAGGATCTCTGCTGACCTAGTTCTGTGGCTCTAGAGCACCTCTGCTGACCCAGTTCTTAGGCTCTTGAGCAGTTCTGCTGACCTGGTTCTCTGGATCTAGAGCAGATCTGCTGACCTGGTTCTCTCCCTCTAAAGCAGCTCTGCTGTCCTGGTTCTCTGGCTCTAAAGCAGCTCTGCTGACCTGGTTCTCTCCCTCCAAAGCAGCTCTGCTGAACTGGTTTGTCTGGCTCTACAGCAGCTCTGCTGACCTGGTTCTCTAGCTCTAGAGCAGCTCTGCTGACCTGGTTCTCTGGATCTAGAGCAGATCTGCTGATCTGGTTCTCTCCCTCTAAAGCAGCTCTGCTGACCTGGTTCTCCGGCTTTGAAGCAGCTCTGCTGACCTGGTTCTCTCCCTCTAAAGCACCTCTGCGTACCTGGTTTCTCTGGCTCTACAGCAGCTCTGCTGACCTGGTTCACTGGCTCTAGAGCAGCTCTGCTGACCTGGTTCTTAGGCTCTGGAGGAGCTCTGCTGACCTGGTTCTCTTGCTCTAATGCAGCTCTGCTGACCTAGTTCTCTGTCTCTAGAGCAGCTCTTCTGACTATGTTCTCTGGCTCTACAGCAGCTCTGCTGACCTGGTTCTATGGCTCTACTGCAACTCTGCCGACCTGTTTCTCTCCCTCTAAAGCAGCTCTGCTGACCTGGTTCTCTGGCTCTAGAGCAGCTCTGCTGACGTGGTTCTCTCCCTCTAAAGCAGCTCTGCGTACCTGGTTTCTCTGGCTCTACAGCAACTCTGCTGACCTGGTTCTCTTGATCTGGAGCAGCTCTGCTGACCTGGTTCTTAGGCTGTAGAGCAGCTCTGCTGACCTGGTTCTCTGTCTTTGAAGCAGCTCTGCTGACCTGGTTCTCTGGCTCTAAAGCAGCTCTGCTGACCTAGTTCTCTGGCTCTAGAGCAGCTCTGCTGACCTGGTTCTCTGGCTCTATAACAGCTCTGCTGTCCAGGTTCTCTGGCTCTACAGCAGCTCTGCTGACCTGGTTCTATGGCTCTACTGCAACTCTGCCGACCTGTTTCTCTCCCTCTAAAGCAGCTCTGCTGACCTGGTTCTCTGGCTCTAAGAGCAGCTCTGCTGACGTGGTTCTCTCCCACTAAAGCAGCTCTGCTGACCTGGTTTCTCTGGCTCTACAGCAGCTCTGCTGACCTGGTTCTCTTGATCTGGAGCAGCTCTGCTGACCTGGTTCTTAGGCTGTAGAGCAGCTCTGCTGACCTGGTTCTCTGTCTTTGAAGCAGCTCTGCTGACCTGGTTCTCTGGCTCTAAAGCAGCTCTGCGTACCTGGTTTCTCTGGCTCTACAGCAGCTCTGCTGACCTGGTTCTCTGGCTCTAGAGCAGCTCTGTTGACCTGGGTCTTAGGCTCTAGAGGAGCTCTGCTGTCCTGGTTCTCTGGCTCTAAAGCAGCTCTGCTGACCTGGTTCTCTCCCTCCAAAGCAGCTCTGCTGAACTGGTTTGTCTGGCTCTACAGCAGCTCTGCTGACCTGGTTCTCTAGCTCTAGAGCAGCTCTGCTGACCTGGTTCTCTGGATCTAGAGCAGATCTGCTGACCTGGTTCTCTCCCTCTAAAGCAGCTCTGCTGACCTGGTTCTCCGGCTTTGAAGCAGCTCTGCTGACCTGGTTCTCTCCCTCTAAAGCACCTCTGCGTACCTGGTTTCTCTGGCTCTACAGCAGCTCTGCTGACCTGGTTCACTGGCTCTAGAGCAGCTCTGCTGACCTGGTTCTTAGGCTCTGGAGGAGCTCTGCTGACCTGGTTCTCTTGCTCTAATGCAGCTCTGCTGACCTAGTTCTCTGTCTCTAGAGCAGCTCTTCTGACTATGTTCTCTGGCTCTATAACAGCTCTGCTGTCCAGGTTCTCTGGCTCTACAGCAGCTCTGCTGACCTGGTTCTATGGCTCTACTGCAACTCTGCCGACCTGTTTCTCTCCCTCTAAAGCAGCTCTGCTGACCTGGTTCTCTGGCTCTAGAGCAGCTCTGCTGACGTGGTTCTCTCCCTCTAAAGCAGCTCTGCGTACCTGGTTTCTCTGGCTCTACAGCAACTCTGCTGACCTGGTTCTCTTGATCTGGAGCAGCTCTGCTGACCTGGTTCTTAGGCTGTAGAGCAGCTCTGCTGACCTGGTTCTCTGTCTTTGAAGCAGCTCTGCTGACCTGGTTCTCTGGCTCTAAAGCAGCTCTGCTGACCTAGTTCTCTGGCTCTAGAGCAGCTCTGCTGACCTGGTTCTCTGGCTCTATAACAGCTCTGCTGTCCAGGTTCTCTGGCTCTACAGCAGCTCTGCTGACCTGGTTCTATGGCTCTACTGCAACTCTGCCGACCTGTTTCTCTCCCTCTAAAGCAGCTCTGCTGACCTGGTTCTCTGGCTCTAGAGCAGCTCTGCTGACGTGGTTCTCTCCCACTAAAGCAGCTCTGCTGACCTGGTTTCTCTGGCTCTACAGCAGCTCTGCTGACCTGGTTCTCTTGATCTGGAGCAGCTCTGCTGACCTGGTTCTTAGGCTGTAGAGCAGCTCTGCTGACCTGGTTCTCTGTCTTTGAAGCAGCTCTGCTGACCTGGTTCTCTGGCTCTAAAGCAGCTCTGCGTACCTGGATTCTCTGGCTCTACAGCAGCTCTGCTGACCTGGTTCTCTGGCTCTAGAGCAGCTCTGTTGACCTGGGTCTTAGGCTCTAGAGGAGCTCTGCTGACCTGGTTCTCTGGCTCTAAAGCAGCTCTGCTGACCTGGTTCTCTGGCTCTAGAGCACCTCTGCTGACCTGTTTCTCTCCATCTAAAGCAGCTCTGCTGAACTGGTTCTCTGGCTCTAAAGCGGCTCTGCTGACCTGGTTCTCTTGCTCTAATGCAGCTCTGCTGACCTAGTTCTCTGTCTCTAGAGCAGCTCTTCTGACTATGTTCTCTGGCTCTATAACAGCTCTGCTGTCCAGGTTCTCTGGCTCTACAGCAGCTCTGCTGACCTGGTTCTATGGCTCTACTGCAACTCTGCCGACCTGTTTCTCTCCCTCTAAAGCAGCTCTGCTGACCTGGTTCTCTGGCTCTAGAGCAGCTCTGCTGACGTGGTTCTCTCCCTCTAAAGCAGCTCTGCGTACCTGGTTTCTCTGGCTCTACAGCAACTCTGATGACCTGGTTCTCTTGATCTGGAGCAGCTCTGCTGACCTGGTTCTTAGGCTGTAGAGCAGCTCTGCTGACCTGGTTCTCTGTCTTTGAAGCAGCTCTGCTGACCTGCTTCTCTGGCTCTAAAGCAGCTCTGCTGACCTAGTTCTCTGGCTCTAGAGCAGCTCTGCTGACCTGGTTCTCTGGCTCTATAACAGCTCTGCTGTCCAGGTTCTCTGGCTCTACAGCAGCTCTGCTGACCTGGTTCTATGGCTCTACTGCAACTCTGCCAACCTGTTCCTCTCCCTCTAAAGCAGCTCTGCTGACCTGGTTCTCTGGCTCTAGAGCAGCTCTGCTGACGTGGTTCTCTCCCACTAAAGCAGCTCTGCTGACCTGGTTTCTCTGGCTCTACAGCAGCTCTGCTGACCTGGTTCTCTTGATCTGGAGCAGCTGTGCTGACCTGGTTCTTAGGCTGTAGAGCAGCTCTGCTGACCTGGTTCTCTGTCTTTGAAGCAGCTCTGCTGACCTGGTTCAATGGCTCTAAAGCAGCTCTGCGTACCTGGTTGCTCTGGCTCTACAGCAGCTCTGCTGACCTGGTTCTCTGGCTCTAAAGCAGCTCTGCTGACCTGGTTCTCTGGCTCTAGAGCACCTCTGCTGACCTGTTTCTCTCCATCTAAAGCAGCTCTGCTGAACTGGTTCTCTGGCTCTAAAGCGGCTCTGCTGACCTGGTTCTTTCCCTCTAAAGAATCTATGCTGACCTGGTTTCTCTGGCTCTACAGGATCTCTGCTGACCTAGTTCTGTGGCTCTAGAGCACCTCTGCTGACCCAGTTCTTAGGCTCTTGAGCAGCTCTGCTGACCTGGTTCTCTGGATCTAGAGCAGATCTGCTGAGCTGGTTCTCTCCCTCTAAAGCAGCTCTGCTGTCCTGGTTCTCTGGCTCTAATGCAGCTCTGCTGACCTGGTTCTCTCCCTCCAAAGCAGCTCTGCTGAACTGGTTTGTCTGGCTCTACAGCAGCTCTTCTGACCTGGTTCTCTCCCACTAAAGCAGCTCTGCTGACCTGGTATGTCTGGCTCTACAGCAGCTCTGCTGACCTGGTTCTCTTGGTCTGGAGCAGCTCTGCTGACCTGGTTCTCTGTCTTTGAAGCAGCTCTGCTGACCTGGTTCTCTGGCTCTAAAGCAGCTCTGCGTACCTGGTTTCTCTGGCTCTACAGCAGCTCTGCTGACCTGGTTCTCTGGCTCTAAAGCAGCTCTGCTGACCTGGTTCTCTGGCTCTATAACGGCTCTGCTGACCTGGTTCTCTGGCTCTAAAGCAGCTCTGCTGACCTGGTTTTCTGGCTCTAAAACATCTCTGCTGACCTAGTTCTCTGGCTCTAGAGGAGATCCGCTGAACCAGTTCTTAGGCTCTAGAGCAGCTCTGCTGACCTGGCTCTGTGACTCTAAAGCAGCTCTGCTGACCTAGTTCTCTGGCTTTGAAGCAGCTCTCCTGCCCTGGTTCTCTGGCACGAGAGCAGCTCTGCTGACCTGATTCTCTCCCTCTAAAGCAGCTCTGCTGACCTGGTTCTCTGGCTCTAAAGCAGCTCTGCTGACCTGGTTGTCTGTCTCAAGTGCAGCTCTGCTAACTGGCTTCTTTGGCTCTAGAACAGCTCTGCAGACCTGGTTCTCTAGCTCTAAAGCAGCTCTGCTGACCTGGCTTCTCTGGCTCTACTGCAGCTTTGCTGACCTGGTTCTCTGGCTCTAGAGCAGCTCTGCTGACCTGGTTCTAAGGCTGTAGAGCAGCTCTGCTGACCTGGTTTTCTGGGTCTACAACAGCTCTACTGACCTTGTTCTCTGGCTTTGAAGCAGCTCTGCTGACCTGGTTTTCTGGCTTTAGAGCAGCTCTGCAGACCTGGTTCTCTCCCTGTAATGCAGTTCTGCTGACCTGGTTCTCTGGCTCTACAGCAGCTCTGCTGACCTGGTTCACTGGCTCTAGAGCAGCTCTGCTGACCTGGTGATTAGGCTCTAGAGGAGCTCTGCTGACCTGGTTCTCTGGCTCTAAAGCAGCTCTGCTGACCAAGTTCTCTGGCTCTATAGCAAGTCTGCAGACCTTGTTCTCTGGCTCTATAACGGCTCTGCTGACCTGGTTCTATGGCTCCACAGCAACTCTGCTGACCTGTTTCTCTCCCTCTAAAGCTGCTCTGCTGACCTGGTTCTCTGGCTCTACAGCAGGTCTTCTAACCTGGTTCTCTGTCTCCACAGCAGCTCTGCTGACCTGGTTCTCTGGCTCTAGAGCAGCTCTTCTGACCTGGTTCTCTGGCTCCAGAGTGGCTCTGCTGACCTGGTTCTCTGACTCTAGAGCAGCTCTGCTGACCTGTTTCTCTGGCTCTAGAGCAGCTTTGCTGAACTGGGTCTCTGGCTCTTAAGCAGCTCTGCTGACCTGGTTCTCTGGCTCTAAAGCAGCTCTGCTGACCTGGTTCTCTGGCGCTAGAGCACCTCTGCTGACCTGTTTCTCTCCATCTAAAGCAGCTCTGCTGACCTGGTTCTCTGGCTCTAAAGCGGCTCTGCTGACCTGGTTCTTTCCCTCTAAAGAATCTATGCTGACCTGGTTTCTCTGGCTCTACAGGATCTTTGCTGACCTAGTTCTGTGGCTCTAGAGCACCTCTGCTGACCCAGTTCTTAGGCTCTTGAGCAGTTCTGCTGACCTGGTTCTCTGGATCTAGAGCAGATCTGCTGACCTGGTTCTCTCCCTCTAAAGCAGCTCTGCTGTCCTGGTTCTCTGGCTCTAAAGCAGCTCTGCTGACCTGGTTCTCTCCCTCCAAAGCAGCTCTGCTGAACTGGTTTGTCTGTCTCTACAGCAGCTCTGCTGACCTGGTTCTCTGGCTCTAGAGCAGCTCTGCTGACCTTGTTCTCTGGATCTAGAGCAGATCTGCTGACCTGGTTCTCTCCCTCTAAAGCAGCTCTGCTGACCTGGTTCTCCGGCTTTGAAGCAGCTCTGCTGACCTGGTTCTCTCCCTCTAAAGAATCTATGCTGACCTGGTTTCTCTGGCTCTACAGGATCTCTGCTGACCTAGTTCTGTGGCTCTAGAGCACCTCTGCTGACCCAGTTCTTAGGCTCTTGAGCAGTTCTGCTGACCTGGTTCTCTGGATCTAGAGCAGATCTGCTGACCTGGTTCTCTCCCTCTAAAGCAGCTCTGCTGTCCTGGTTCTCTGGCTCTAAAGCAGCTCTGCTGACCTGGTTCTCTCCCTCCAAAGCAGCTCTGCTGAACTGGTTTGTCTGGCTCTACAGCAGCTCTGCTGACCTGGTTCTCTAGCTCTAGAGCAGCTCTGCTGACCTGGTTCTCTGGATCTAGAGCAGATCTGCTGACCTGGTTCTCTCCCTCTAAAGCAGCTCTGCTGACCTGGTTCTCCGGCTTTGAAGCAGCTCTGCTGACCTGGTTCTCTCCCTCTAAAGCACCTCTGCGTACCTGGTTTCTCTGGCTCTACAGCAGCTCTGCTGACCTGGTTCACTGGCTCTAGAGCAGCTCTGCTGACCTGGTTCTTAGGCTCTGGAGGAGCTCTGCTGACCTGGTTCTCTTGCTCTAATGCAGCTCTGCTGACCTAGTTCTCTGTCTCTAGAGCAGCTCTTCTGACTATGTTCTCTGGCTCTATAACAGCTCTGCTGTCCAGGTTCTCTGGCTCTACAGCAGCTCTGCTGACCTGGTTCTATGGCTCTACTGCAACTCTGCCGACCTGTTTCTCTCCCTCTAAAGCAGCTCTGCTGACCTGGTTCTCTGGCTCTAGAGCAGCTCTGCTGACGTGGTTCTCTCCCTCTAAAGCAGCTCTGCGTACCTGGTTTCTCTGGCTCTACAGCAACTCTGCTGACCTGGTTCTCTTGATCTGGAGCAGCTCTGCTGACCTGGTTCTTAGGCTGTAGAGCAGCTCTGCTGACCTGGTTCTCTGTCTTTGAAGCAGCTCTGCTGACCTGGTTCTCTGGCTCTAAAGCAGCTCTGCTGACCTAGTTCTCTGGCTCTAGAGCAGCTCTGCTGACCTGGTTCTCTGGCTCTATAACAGCTCTGCTGTCCAGGTTCTCTGGCTCTACAGCAGCTCTGCTGACCTGGTTCTATGGCTCTACTGCAACTCTGCCGACCTGTTTCTCTCCCTCTAAAGCAGCTCTGCTGACCTGGTTCTCTGGCTCTAAGAGCAGCTCTGCTGACGTGGTTCTCTCCCACTAAAGCAGCTCTGCTGACCTGGTTTCTCTGGCTCTACAGCAGCTCTGCTGACCTGGTTCTCTTGATCTGGAGCAGCTCTGCTGACCTGGTTCTTAGGCTGTAGAGCAGCTCTGCTGACCTGGTTCTCTGTCTTTGAAGCAGCTCTGCTGACCTGGTTCTCTGGCTCTAAAGCAGCTCTGCGTACCTGGTTTCTCTGGCTCTACAGCAGCTCTGCTGACCTGGTTCTCTGGCTCTAGAGCAGCTCTGTTGACCTGGGTCTTAGGCTCTAGAGGAGCTCTGCTGTCCTGGTTCTCTGGCTCTAAAGCAGCTCTGCTGACCTGGTTCTCTCCCTCCAAAGCAGCTCTGCTGAACTGGTTTGTCTGGCTCTACAGCAGCTCTGCTGACCTGGTTCTCTAGCTCTAGAGCAGCTCTGCTGACCTGGTTCTCTGGATCTAGAGCAGATCTGCTGACCTGGTTCTCTCCCTCTAAAGCAGCTCTGCTGACCTGGTTCTCCGGCTTTGAAGCAGCTCTGCTGACCTGGTTCTCTCCCTCTAAAGCACCTCTGCGTACCTGGTTTCTCTGGCTCTACAGCAGCTCTGCTGACCTGGTTCACTGGCTCTAGAGCAGCTCTGCTGACCTGGTTCTTAGGCTCTGGAGGAGCTCTGCTGACCTGGTTCTCTTGCTCTAATGCAGCTCTGCTGACCTAGTTCTCTGTCTCTAGAGCAGCTCTTCTGACTATGTTCTCTGGCTCTATAACAGCTCTGCTGTCCAGGTTCTCTGGCTCTACAGCAGCTCTGCTGACCTGGTTCTATGGCTCTACTGCAACTCTGCCGACCTGTTTCTCTCCCTCTAAAGCAGCTCTGCTGACCTGGTTCTCTGGCTCTAGAGCAGCTCTGCTGACGTGGTTCTCTCCCTCTAAAGCAGCTCTGCGTACCTGGTTTCTCTGGCTCTACAGCAACTCTGCTGACCTGGTTCTCTTGATCTGGAGCAGCTCTGCTGACCTGGTTCTTAGGCTGTAGAGCAGCTCTGCTGACCTGGTTCTCTGTCTTTGAAGCAGCTCTGCTGACCTGGTTCTCTGGCTCTAAAGCAGCTCTGCTGACCTAGTTCTCTGGCTCTAGAGCAGCTCTGCTGACCTGGTTCTCTGGCTCTATGACAGCTCTGCTGTCCAGGTTCTCTGGCTCTACAGCAGCTCTGCTGACCTGGTTCTATGGCTCTACTGCAACTCTGCCGACCTGTTTCTCTCCCTCTAAAGCAGCTCTGTTGACCTGGTTCTCTGGCTCTAGAGCAGCTCTGCTGACGTGGTTCTCTCCCACTAAAGCAGCTCTGCTGACCTGGTTTCTCTCGCTCTACAGCAGCTCTGCTGACCTGGTTCTCTTGATCTGGAGCAGCTCTGCTGACCTGGTTCTTAGGCTGTAGAGCAGCTCTGCTGACCTGGTTCTCTGTCTTTGAAGCAGCTCTGCTGACCTGGTTCTCTGGCTCTAAAGCAGCTCTGCGTACCTGGTTTCTCTGGCTCTACAGCAGCTCTGCTGACCTGGTTCTCTGGCTCTAGAGCAGCTCTGTTGACCTGGGTCTTAGGCTCTAGAGGAGCTCTGCTGACCTGGTTCTCTGGCTCTAAAGCAGCTCTGCTGACCTGGTTCTCTGGCTCTAGAGCACCTCTGCTGACCTGTTTCTCTCCATCTAAAGCAGCTCTGCTGAACTGGTTCTCTGGCTCTAAAGCGGCTCTGCTGACCTGGTTCTCTTGCTCTAATGCAGCTCTGCTGACCTAGTTCTCTGTCTCTAGAGCAGCTCTTCTGACTATGTTCTCTGGCTCTATAACAGCTCTGCTGTCCAGGTTCTCTGGCTCTACAGCAGCTCTGCTGACCTGGTTCTATGGCTCTACTGCAACTCTGCCGACCTGTTTCTCTCCCTCTAAAGCAGCTCTGCTGACCTGGTTCTCTGGCTCTAGAGCAGCTCTGCTGACGTGGTTCTCTCCCTCTAAAGCAGCTCTGCGTACCTGGTTTCTCTGGCTCTACAGCAACTCTGCTGACCTGGTTCTCTTGATCTGGAGCAGCTCTGCTGACCTGGTTCTTAGGCTGTAGAGCAGCTCTGCTGACCTGGTTCTCTGTCTTTGAAGCAGCTCTGCTGACCTGCTTCTCTGGCTCTAAAGCAGCTCTGCTGACCTAGTTCTCTGGCTCTAGAGCAGCTCTGCTGACCTGGTTCTCTGGCTCTATAACAGCTCTGCTGTCCAGGTTCTCTGGCTCTACAGCAGCTCTGCTGACCTGGTTCTATGGCTCTACTGCAACTCTGCCAACCTGTTTCTCTCCCTCTAAAGCAGCTCTGCTGACCTGGTTCTCTGGCTCTAGAGCAGCTCTGCTGACGTGGTTCTCTCCCACTAAAGCAGCTCTGCTGACCTGGTTTCTCTGGCTCTACAGCAGCTCTGCTGACCTGGTTCTCTTGATCTGGAGCAGCTGTGCTGACCTGGTTCTTAGGCTGTAGAGCAGCTCTGCTGACCTGGTTCTCTGTCTTTGAAGCAGCTCTGCTGACCTGGTTCAATGGCTCTAAAGCAGCTCTGCGTACCTGGTTGCTCTGGCTCTACAGCAGCTCTGCTGACCTGGTTCTCTGGCTCTAAAGCAGCTCTGCTGACCTGGTTCTCTGGCTCTAGAGCACCTCTGCTGACCTGTTTCTCTCCATCTAAAGCAGCTCTGCTGAACTGGTTCTCTGGCTCTAAAGCGGCTCTGCTGACCTGGTTCTTTCCCTCTAAAGAATCTATGCTGACCTGGTTTCTCTGGCTCTACAGGATCTCTGCTGACCTAGTTCTGTGGCTCTAGAGCACCTCTGCTGACCCAGTTCTTAGGCTCTTGAGCAGCTCTGCTGACCTGGTTCTCTGGATCTAGAGCAGATCTGCTGAGCTGGTTCTCTCCCTCTAAAGCAGCTCTGCTGTCCTGGTTCTCTGGCTCTAATGCAGCTCTGCTGACCTGGTTCTCTCCCTCCAAAGCAGCTCTGCTGAACTGGTTTGTCTGGCTCTACAGCAGCTCTTCTGACCTGGTTCTCTCCCACTAAAGCAGCTCTGCTGACCTGGTATGTCTGGCTCTACAGCAGCTCTGCTGACCTGGTTCTCTTGGTCTGGAGCAGCTCTGCTGACCTGGTTCTCTGTCTTTGAAGCAGCTCTGCTGACCTGGTTCTCTGGCTCTAAAGCAGCTCTGCGTACCTGGTTTCTCTGGCTCTACAGCAGCTCTGCTGACCTGGTTCTCTGGCTCTAAAGCAGCTCTGCTGACCTGGTTCTCTGGCTCTATAACGACTCTGCTGACCTGGTTCTCTGGCTCTAAAGCAGCTCTGCTGACCTGGTTTTCTGGCTCTAAAACATCTCTGCTGACCTAGTTCTCTGGCTCTAGAGGAGATCCGCTGAACCAGTTCTTAGGCTCTAGAGCAGCTCTGCTGACCTGGCTCTGTGACTCTAAAGCAGCTCTGCTGACCTAGTTCTCTGGCTTTGAAGCAGCTCTCCTGCCCTGGTTCTCTGGCACGAGAGCAGCTCTGCTGACCTGATTCTCTCCCTCTAAAGCAGCTCTGCTGACCTGGTTCTCTGGCTCTAAAGCAGCTCTGCTGACCTGGTTGTCTGTCTCAAGTGCAGCTCTGCTAACTGGCTTCTTTGGCTCTAGAACAGCTCTGCAGACCTGGTTCTCTAGCTCTAAAGCAGCTCTGCTGACCTGGCTTCTCTGGCTCTACTGCAGCTTTGCTGACCTGGTTCTCTGGCTCTAGAGCAGCTCTGCTGACCTGGTTCTAAGGCTGTAGAGCAGCTCTGCTGACCTGGTTTTCTGGGTCTACAACAGCTCTACTGACCTTGTTCTCTGGCTTTGAAGCAGCTCTGCTGACCTGGTTTTCTGGCTTTAGAGCAGCTCTGCAGACCTGGTTCTCTCCCTGTAATGCAGTTCTGCTGACCTGGTTCTCTGGCTCTACAGCATCTCTGCTGACCTGGTTCTCTGGCTCTAGAGCAGCTCTGTTGACCTGGTTCCTAGGCTGTAGAGCAGCTCTGCTGACCTGGTTCTTAGGGTCTAGAGCAGCTCTGCTGACCTGGTTCTCTGGCTCTAAAGCAGCTCTGCTGACCTGTTTCTCTCCCTCTAAAGCAGCTCTGCTGTCCTGGTTCTCTGACTCTAAAGCAGCTCTGCTGATGTGGTTCTCTCCATCTAAAGCAGCTGTGCTCACCTGGTTACTATGGCTCTACAGCAGCTCTGCTCTCCTAGTTCTCTGGCTCTAGAGCAGCTCTGCTGACCTGGTTCTTAGGCTGTACAGCAGCTCTGCTGACCTGGTTCTCTGGCTCTATAACAGCTCTGCTGACCTGGTTCTCTGACTTTGAAGTAGCTCTGCTGACCTGGTTATCTGGCTCTAGAGCAGCTCTGCTGACCTGGTTCTCTCAATCTATAGCAGTTCTGCTGACCTGGTTCTCTGGCTCTAAAGCAGTTCTGCTGACCTGGTTCTCTCCCTCTAAAGCACATCTGCGTACTTGGTTTCTCTGGCTCTACAGCAACTCTGCTGACCTGGTTCACTGGCTCTAGAGCAGCTCTGCTGACCTGGTTCTTAGGCTCTAGAGGAGCTCTGCTGACCTGGTTCTCTGGCTTTGAAGCAGCTCTGCTGACCTGGTTCTCTGACTCTAAAGCAGCTCTGCGTACCTGGTTTCTCTCGCTCTACATCAGGTCTGCTGACCTAGTTCTCTGTCTCTAGAGCAGCTCTTCTGACTATGTTCTCTGGCTCTATAACAGCTCTGCTGTCCAGGTTCTCTGGCTCTACAGCAGCTCTGCTGACCTGGTTCTATGGCTCTACTGCAACTCTGCCGACCTGTTTCTCTCCCTCTAAAGCAGCTCTGCTGACCTGGTTCTCTGGCTCTAGAGCAGCTCTGCTGACGTGGTTCTCTCCCTCTAAAGCAGCTCTGCGTACCTGGTTTCTCTGGCTCTACAGCAACTCTGCTGACCTGGTTCTCTTGATCTGGAGCAGCTCTGCTGACCTGGTTCTTAGGCTGTAGAGCAGCTCTGCTGACCTGGTTCTCTGTCTTTGAAGCAGCTCTGCTGACCTGCTTCTCTGGCTCTAAAGCAGCTCTGCTGACCTAGTTCTCTGGCTCTAGAGCAGCTCTGCTGACCTGGTTCTCTGGCTCTATAACAGCTCTGCTGTCCAGGTTCTCTGGCTCTACAGCAGCTCTGCTGACCTGGTTCTATGGCTCTACTGCAACTCTGCCAACCTGTTTCTCTCCCTCTAAAGCAGCTCTGCTGACCTGGTTCTCTGGCTCTAGAGCAGCTCTGCTGACGTGGTTCTCTCCCACTAAAGCAGCTCTGCTGACCTGGTTTCTCTGGCTCTACAGCAGCTCTGCTGACCTGGTTCTCTTGATCTGGAGCAGCTGTGCTGACCTGGTTCTTAGGCTGTAGAGCAGCTCTGCTGACCTGGTTCTCTGTCTTTGAAGCAGCTCTGCTGACCTGGTTCAATGGCTCTAAAGCAGCTCTGCGTACCTGGTTGCTCTGGCTCTACAGCAGCTCTGCTGACCTGGTTCTCTGGCTCTAAAGCAGCTCTGCTGACCTGGTTCTCTGGCTCTAGAGCACCTCTGCTGACCTGTTTCTCTCCATCTAAAGCAGCTCTGCTGAACTGGTTCTCTGGCTCTAAAGCGGCTCTGCTGACCTGGTTCTTTCCCTCTAAAGAATCTATGCTGACCTGGTTTCTCTGGCTCTACAGGATCTCTGCTGACCTAGTTCTGTGGCTCTAGAGCACCTCTGCTGACCCAGTTCTTAGGCTCTTGAGCAGCTCTGCTGACCTGGTTCTCTGGATCTAGAGCAGATCTGCTGAGCTGGTTCTCTCCCTCTAAAGCAGCTCTGCTGTCCTGGTTCTCTGGCTCTAATGCAGCTCTGCTGACCTGGTTCTCTCCCTCCAAAGCAGCTCTGCTGAACTGGTTTGTCTGGCTCTACAGCAGCTCTTCTGACCTGGTTCTCTCCCACTAAAGCAGCTCTGCTGACCTGGTATGTCTGGCTCTACAGCAGCTCTGCTGACCTGGTTCTCTTGGTCTGGAGCAGCTCTGCTGACCTGGTTCTCTGTCTTTGAAGCAGCTCTGCTGACCTGGTTCTCTGGCTCTAAAGCAGCTCTGCGTACCTGGTTTCTCTGGCTCTACAGCAGCTCTGCTGACCTGGTTCTCTGGCTCTAAAGCAGCTCTGCTGACCTGGTTCTCTGGCTCTATAACGGCTCTGCTGACCTGGTTCTCTGGCTCTAAAGCAGCTCTGCTGACCTGGTTTTCTGGCTCTAAAACATCTCTGCTGACCTAGTTCTCTGGCTCTAGAGGAGATCCGCTGAACCAGTTCTTAGGCTCTAGAGCAGCTCTGCTGACCTGGCTCTGTGACTCTAAAGCAGCTCTGCTGACCTAGTTCTCTGGCTTTGAAGCAGCTCTCCTGCCCTGGTTCTCTGGCACGAGAGCAGCTCTGCTGACCTGATTCTCTCCCTCTAAAGCAGCTCTGCTGACCTGGTTCTCTGGCTCTAAAGCAGCTCTGCTGACCTGGTTGTCTGTCTCAAGTGCAGCTCTGCTAACTGGCTTCTTTGGCTCTAGAACAGCTCTGCAGACCTGGTTCTCTAGCTCTAAAGCAGCTCTGCTGACCTGGCTTCTCTGGCTCTACTGCAGCTTTGCTGACCTGGTTCTCTGGCTCTAGAGCAGCTCTGCTGACCTGGTTCTAAGGCTGTAGAGCAGCTCTGCTGACCTGGTTTTCTGGGTCTACAACAGCTCTACTGACCTTGTTCTCTGGCTTTGAAGCAGCTCTGCTGACCTGGTTTTCTGGCTTTAGAGCAGCTCTGCAGACCTGGTTCTCTCCCTGTAATGCAGTTCTGCTGACCTGGTTCTCTGGCTCTACAGCATCTCTGCTGACCTGGTTCTCTGGCTCTAGAGCAGCTCTGTTGACCTGGTTCCTAGGCTGTAGAGCAGCTCTGCTGACCTGGTTCTTAGGGTCTAGAGCAGCTCTGCTGACCTGGTTCTCTGGCTCTAAAGCAGCTCTGCTGACCTGTTTCTCTCCCTCTAAAGCAGCTCTGCTGTCCTGGTTCTCTGACTCTAAAGCAGCTCTGCTGATGTGGTTCTCTCCATCTAAAGCAGCTCTGCTCACCTGGTTACTATGGCTCTACAGCAGCTCTGCTCTCCTAGTTCTCTGGCTCTAGAGCAGCTCTGCTGACCTGGTTCTTAGGCTGTACAGCAGCTCTGCTGACCTGGTTCTCTGGCTCTATAACAGCTCTGCTGACCTGGTTCTCTGACTTTGAAGTAGCTCTGCTGACCTGGTTATCTGGCTCTAGAGCAGCTCTGCTGACCTGGTTCTCTCAATCTATAGCAGTTCTGCTGACCTGGTTCTCTGGCTCTAAAGCAGTTCTGCTGACCTGGTTCTCTCCCTCTAAAGCACATCTGCGTACTTGGTTTCTCTGGCTCTACAGCAACTCTGCTGACCTGGTTCACTGGCTCTAGAGCAGCTCTGCTGACCTGGTTCTTAGGCTCTAGAGGAGCTCTGCTGACCTGGTTCTCTGGCTTTGAAGCAGCTCTGCTGACCTGGTTCTCTGACTCTAAAGCAGCTCTGCGTACCTGGTTTCTCTCGCTCTACATCAGGTCTGCTGACCTGGTTCTCTGGCTCTAGAGCAGCTCTGTTGACCTGGTTCTTAGGCTCTAAAGGAGGTCTACTGACCTGGTTCTCTGGCTCTAAAGCAGCTCTGCTGACCTGGTTCTCTGGCTCTAGATCAGCTTTGCTGACCTGGTTCTCTGGCTCTATAACGGCTCTGCTGACCTGGTTCTCTGGCTGTAAAGAAGCTCTGCTGACCTGGTTCTCTGGCTCTAAAGCATCTCTGCTGACCTAGTTCTCTGGCTCTAGAGGAGATCTGCTGACCCAGTTCTTAGGCTCTTGAGCAGTTCTGCTGACCTGGTTCTCTGGATCTAGATCAGATCTGCAAACCTGGTTCTCTCCCTCTAAAGCAGCTCTGTTGTCCTGGTTCTCTGGCTTTAAAGCAGTTCTGCTGACCTGGTTCTCTCCCTCTAAAGCACCTCTGCGTACTTGGTTTCTCTGGCTCTACAGCAGCTCTGCTGACCTGGTTCACTGGCTCTAGAGCAGCTCTGCTGACCTGGTTGTTAGGCTCTAGAAAAGCTCTGCTGACCTGGTTCTCTGGCTTTGAAGCAGCTCTACTGACCTGGTTCTCTGGCTCTAAAGCAGCTCTGCTGACCTGGTTCTCTCAATCTAAAGCAGTTCTGCTGACCTAGTTCTCTGGCTTTGAAGCAGCTCTCCTGACCTGGTTCTCTGGCACGAGAGCAGCTCTGCTGACCTGATTCTCTCCCTCTAAAGCAGCTCTGCTGACCTGGTTCTCTGGCTCTAAAGCAGCTCTGCTGACCTGGTTGTCTGTCTCAAGTGCAGCTCTGCTAACTGGCTTCTTTGGCTCTAGAACAGCTCTGCAGACCTGGTTCTCTAGCTCTAAAGCAGCTCTGCTGACCTGGTTCTCTGGCTCTACAGCAGCTCTGCTGATCTGGTTCTATGGCTTTAAAGCAGCTCTGCGGACGTGGTTCTCTCCCTCTAAAGCAGCTTTGCTGACCTGGCTTCTCTGGCTCTACTGCAGCTTTGCTGAACTGGTTCTCTGGCTCTAGAGCAGCTCTGCTGACCTGGTTCTAAGGCTGTAGAGCAGCTCTGCTGACCTGGTTTTCTGGGTCTACAACAGCTCTACTGACCTTGTTCTCTGGCTTTGAAGCAGCTCTGCTGACCTGGTTTTCTGGCTTTAGAGCAGCTCTGCAGACCTGGTTCTCTCCCTGTAATGCAGTTCTGCTGACCTGGTTCTCTGGCTCTACAGCATCTCTGCTGACCTGGTTCTCTGGCTCTAGAGCAGCTCTGTTGACCTGGTTCCTAGGCTGTAGAGCAGCTCTGCTGACCTGGTTCTTAGGGTCTAGAGCAGCTCTGCTGACCTGGTTCTCTGGCTCTAAAGCAGCTCTGCTGACCTGTTTCTCTCCCTCTAAAGCAGCTCTGCTGTCCTGGTTCTCTGACTCTAAAGCTGCTCTGCTGATGTGGTTCTCTCCATCTAAAGCAGCTCTGCTCACCTGGTTACTATGGCTCTACAGCAGCTCTGCTCTCCTAGTTCTCTGGCTCTAGAGCAGCTCTGCTGACCTGGTTCTTAGGCTGTACAGCAGCTCTGCTGACCTGGTTCTCTGGCTCTACAACAGCTCTGCTGACCTGGTTCTCTGACTTTGAAGTAGCTCTGCTGACTTGGTTCTCTGGCTCTAGAGCAGCTCTGCTGACCTGGTTCTCTCAATCTATAGCAGTTCTGCTGACCTGGTTCTCTGGCTCTAAAGCAGTTCTGCTGACCTGGTTCTCTCCCTCTAAAGCACATCTGCGTACTTGGTTTCTCTGGCTCTACAGCAACTCTGCTGACCTGGTTCACTGGCTCTAGAGCAGCTCTGCTGACCTGGTTCTTAGGCTCTACAGGAGCTCTGCTGACCTGGTTCTCTGGCTTTGAAGCAGCTCTGCTGACCTGGTTCTCTGACTCTAAAGCAGCTCTGCGTACCTGGTTTCTCTCGCTCTACAGCAGGTCTGCTGACCTGGTTCTCTGGCTCTAGAGCAGCTCTGTTGACCTGGTTCTTAGGCTCTAAAGGAGGTCTACTGACCTGGTTCTCTGGCTCTAAAGCAGCTCTGCTGACCTGGTTCTCTGGCTCTAGATCAGCTTTGCTGACCTGGTTCTCTGGCTCTATAACGGCTCTGCTGACCTGGTTCTCTGGCTGTAAAGAAGCTCTGCTGACCTGGTTCTCTGGCTCTAAAGCATCTCTGCTGACCTAGTTCTCTGGCTCTAGAGGAGATCTGCTGACCCAGTTCTTAGGCTCTAGAGCAGTTCTGCTGACCTGGTTCTCTGGATCTAGATCAGATCTGCAAACCTGGTTCTCTCCCTCTAAAGCAGCTCTGTTGTCCTGGTTCTCTGGCTTTAAAGCAGTTCTGCTGACCTGGTTCTCTCCCTCTAAAGCACCTCTGCGTACTTGGTTTCTCTGGCTCTACAGCAGCTCTGCTGACCTGGTTCACTGGCTCTAGAGCAGCTCTGCTGACCTGGTTGTTAGGCTCTAGAGGAGCTCTGCTGACCTGGTTCTCTGGCTTTGAAGCAGCTCTACTGACCTGGTTCTCTGGCTCTAAAGCAGCTCTGCTGACCTGGTTCTCTCAATCTAAAGCAGTTCTGCTGACCTGCTTCTCTCAATCTAAAGCAGTTCTGCTGACCTGGTTCGCTCCCTCTAAAGCACCTCTGCGTACTTGTTTTTTTTTTGCTCTACAGCAGCTCTGCTGACCTGGTTCACTGGCTCTAGAGAAGCTCTGCTGACCTGGTTCTCTGGCTCTAAAGCAGCTCTGCTGACCTTGTTCTCTGGCTCTATAACGGCTCTGCTGGCCTGGTTCTATGGCTCCACAGCAACTCTGCTGACCTGGTTCTCTCCCTCTAAAGGAGCTCTGCTGACCTGGTTCTCTGGCTCTAAAGCAGCTCTACTGACCTGGTTCTCTGGCACTAGTGCAGCTCTGCTGACCTGTTTCTCTCCATCTAAAGCAGCTCTGCTGACCTGGTTCTCTGGCTCTAAAGCGGCTCTGCTGACCTGGTTCTTTCCCTCTAAAGAAGCTATGCTGACCTGGTTTCTCTGGCTCTACAGGATCTCTGCTGACCTAGTTCTGTGGCTCTAGAGCACCTCTGCTGACCCAGTTCTTAGGCTCTTGAGCAGCTCTGCTGTCCTGGTTCTCTGGCTCTAAAGCAGCTCTGCTGACCTGGTTCTCTCCCTCTAAAGCAGCTCTGCTGACCTGGTTCTCCGGCTTTGACACAGCCTAAGAACCAGGTCAGCAGAGCTGCTCCAGAGTCAGAGAACCAGGTCAGCAGAGCTGCTGTGAGCCAGAGAAACCAGGTCAGCAGAGCTTCTTTAGAGGGAGAGAACCACGTCAGCAGAGCTGCTTTAGAGCCAGAGAACCAGGACAGCAGAGCTGCTTTAGAGGGAGAGAACCAGGTCAGCAGATCTGCTCTAGATCCAGAGAACCAGGACAGCAGATCTGCTCTAGAGCCTAAGAACTGGGTCAGCAGAGCTGCTCTAGAGCCAGAGAGCTAGGTCAGCAGAGATGCTTAAGAGCCAGAGAACCAGGTCAGTAGAGACGTTATAGAGCCAGAGAACCAGGTCAGCAGAGCTGCTCTAGAGCCAGAGAACTAGGTCAGCAGAACTGCTTTAGAGCCAGAGAACCAGGTCAGCAGAGCTGCTTTAGAGCCTGAGAACCAGGTCAGCAGAGCTGCTTTAGAGTTCTAGAATCAGGTCAGCAGAGTTGCCGTAGAGCCAGAGAAACCAGGTACGCAGAGCTGCTTTAGAGGGAGAGAACCACGTCAGCAGAGCTGCTTTAGAGCCAGAGAACCAGGTCAACAGAACTGCTTTAGAGGGAGAGAACCAGGTCAGCAGAGCTGCTCTAGAGCCAGACAACCAGGTCAGTAGAGCTGCTTCAAAGCCAGAGAACCAGGTCAGCAGAGCTGTTGTAGAGCCAGAGAACCAGGTCAGCAGACCTGCTCTACAGCCTAAGAACCAGGTCAGCAGAGCTGCTCTAGAGCCAGAGAAACAGGTCAGCAGAGCTGCTCTAGAGCCAAAGAACCAGGTCAGCAGAGCTGCTTTAAAGCCAGAGAACCAGGTCAGCAGAGCTCCTATAGAGCCTAAGAACCAGGTCAGCAGAGCTGCTCTAGAGCCAGAGAACCAGGTCAGCAGAGTTGCTGTAGAGCCAGAGAAACCAGGTACGTAGAGCTGCTTTAGAGGGAGAGAACCACGTCAGCAGAGCTGCTTTAGAGCCAGAGAACCAGGTCAACAGAACTGCTTTAGAGGGAGAGAACCAGGTCAGCAGAGCTGCTCTAGAGCCAGACAACCAGGTCAGCAGAGCTGCTTCAAAGCCAGAGAACCAGGTCAGCAGAGCTGTTGTAGAGCCTAAGAACCAGGTCAGCAGAGCTGCTCTAGAGCCATAGAACCAGGTCAGCAGAGCTGCTTTAAAGCCAGAGAAGCAGGACAGCAGAGCTGCTTTAGAGGGAGAGAACCAGGTCAGCAGATCTGCTCTAGATCCAGAGAACCAGGTCAGAAGAACTGCTCTAGAGCCTAAGAACTGGGTCAGCAGATCTGCTCTAGAGCCAGAGAACTAGGTCAGCAGAGATGATGTAGAGCCAGCGAAACCAGGTCAGCATAGCCTCTTTAGAGGGAGAGAACAAGGTCAGCAGAGCTGCTTTAGAGCCAGCGAACCAGGTCAGCAGAGCTGCTTTAGAGGGAGAGAAGCAGGTCAGCAGAGCTGCTCTAGAGCAAGAGAACCAGGTCAGCAGAGCTGCTTTAGAGCCAGAGAACCAGGTCAGCAGAGCTACTTTAGCGCCAGAGAACCAGGTCAGCAGAGCTCCTCTAGAGACTAGGAACCAGGTCAACAGAGCTGCTCTAGAGCCAGAGAACCAGGTCAGCAGAGCTGCTGTAGAGCCAGAGAAACCAGGAACGCAGAGCTGCTTTAGAGCCAGAGAACCAGGTCAGCAGAGCTGCTTCAAAGCCAGAGAACCAGGTCAGCAGAGCTGTTGTAGAGCCAGAGAACCAGGTCAGCAGAGCTGCTCTACAGCCTAAGAACCAGGTCAGCAGAGCTGCTCTAGAGCCAGAGAACCAGGTCAGCAGGGCTGCTGTAGAGCCCGAGAAACCTGGTCAGCAGAGCTGCTTTAGAGGGAGAGAACCACGTCAGCAGAGTTGCTTTAGAGCCAGAGAACCAGGACAGCAGAGTTGCTTTAGAGGGAGAGAACCAGGTCAGCAGAGCTGCTCTAGAGCCAGAGAACTAGATCAGCAGAGATGCTTAAGAGCCAGAGAACCAGGTCAGTAGAGCTGCTATAGAGCCAGAGAACCAGGTCAGCAGAGACGTTATAGAGCCAGAGAACCAGGTCAGCAGAGCTGCTCTAGAGCCTAAGAACCAGGTCACCAGAGCTGCTCTAGAGCCAGACAACCAGGTCAGCAGAGCTGCTTCAAAGACAGAGAACCAGGTCAGCTGAGCTGTTGTAGAGCCAGAGAACCAGGTCAGCAAAGCTGCTCTACAGCCTAAGAACCAGATCAGCAGAGCTGCTCTAGAGCCAGAGAAGCAGGACAGCAGAGCTGCTTTGGAGGGAGAGAACCAGGTCAGCCGATCTGCTCTAGATCCAGAGAAGTAGGTCAGCAGAACTGCTATAGAGCCTAACAACCAGGTCATCAGAGCTGCTTTAGCGCCAGAGAACCAGGTCAGCAGAGCTGTTATAGAGCCTAAGAACCAGGTCAGCAGAGCTGCTCCACAGCCTAAGAACCAGGTCAGCAGAGCTGCTCTAGAGCCAGAGATCCAGGTCAGCAGAGCTGCTTTAGAGGGAGAGAAACAGGTCAGCAGTGTTGCTGTAGAGCCATAGAACCAGGTCAGCAGAGCTGCTGTAGAGCCAGAGAACCAGGTCAGCAGAGCCGTTATAGAGCCAGAGAACAAGGTCAGCAGAGCTCCTCAAGAGCCAGAGAACTAGGTCATCAGAGCTGCTTTAGAGCCAGAGAACTAGGTCAGCAGAGCTGCTTTAGAGCCAGAGAACCAGGTCAGCAAAGCTGCTTTGGAGCCTAAGACCCAGGTCAGCAGAACTGCTTTAGAACCATAGAATCAGGTCAGTAGAGCTGCTTTAGAGCCAGAGAACCAGGTCAGCAGAGCTGCTCTAGAGCCAGAGAACTAGGTCAGCAGAGCTGCTCCAGAGCCAGAGAACAGGGTCAGCAGACGCTCTCTGGAGCCAGAGAACCAGGTCAGCAGAGCTGCTCTAGAGCCAGAGAACAGGTCAGCAGAGCTGCTTTAGAGCCAGAGAAACAGGTCAGCAGAGCTCCTCTAGAGCCTAAGAACCAGGCCAGCAGAGCTGCTCTAGAGCCAGAGAACCAGGTCAACAGAGCCTTTATAGAGCCAGAGAACCAGGTCAGCCGAGCTACTCTAGAGCCAGAGAAAGAGATCATCAGAGCTGCTCTAGAGCCAGAGAACCAAGTCAGCAGAGCCGCTCTAGAGCCAGAGAACCAGGTCAGTAGAGCTGCTCTAGATCCAGAGGACCAGTTCAGCAGAGCTGCTTTAGAGCCATAGAACCAGGTCAGCAGAGCTCCTCTAGAGCCTACGAACCAGGTCAGCAGAGCTGCTCTAGAGCCAGAGAACCAGGTCAATAGAGCTGCTGTAGAGTCAGAGAAACCAGGTCAGCAGAGCTGCTTTAGAGGGAGAGAACCAGGTCAGCAGAGCTGCTTTAGAGCCAGAGAACCGGGTCAGCAGAGCTGCTCTAGAGCCAGAGATCTAGGTCAGCAGAGCTACTTTAGAGCCTGAGAACCAGGTCAGCAGAGCTGCTTTAGAGCCCTAGAATCAGGTCAGCAGAGATGCTTTAGAGCCAGAGAATCAGGTCAGCGGAGCTGCTCTAGAGCCAGAGAACCTGGTCAGCAGACCTGCTCTTGAACCAGAGAACCAGGTCAGCAGAGCTGCTCTAAAGCCAAAGAACCAGGTCAGCAGAGCTGCTCTGGAGCCAGAGAACCAGGTCAGCAGAGCTGCTTTAGAGGGAGAGAACCAGGTCAGCAGAGCTGCTTTAGAACCAGAGTACCAGGTCAGCAGAGCTGCTCTAGAGCCAGAGAACTAGGTCAGCAGAGCTGCTATAGAGCCTAAGAACCAGGTCAGCAGAGCTGTTATAGAGCCAGAGAACCAGGTCAGCAGAGCTCCCCTAGAGCCTAAGAACCAGTTCTGCATAGCTGCTCTAGAGCCAGAGAACCAGGTCAGCAGAGTTGCTGTAGAGCCAGAGAAACCAAGTACGCAGAGCTGCTTTAGAGGGAGAGAACAACGTCAGCAGAGCTGCTTTAGAGCTAGAGAACCAGGTCAGCAGAACTGCTTTAGAGGGAGAGAACCAGGTCAGCAGAGCTGCTCTAGAGGCAGAGAACCAGGTAATCAGAGCTGCTTTAAAGCCAGAAAACCAGGTCAGCAGAGCTGTTGTAGAGCCAGAGATCCAGGTCAGCAGAGCTGCTCTAGAGCCAGAGAACCAGGTCAGAAGAGCTGCTTTAGAGGGAGAGAAACAGGTCTGCAGAGCTGCTGTAGAGCCATAGAACCAGGTCAGCAGAGCTGCCGTACAGCCAGAGAAACAGGTCAGCAGAGCCGTTATAGAGCCAGAGAACCAGGCCAGCAGAGCTGCATTAGAGCCAGAGAACTAGGTCAGCAGAGCTGCTTTAGAGCCTAAGAACCAGGTCAGCAGAGCTGCTCTACAGCCTAAGAACCAGGTCAGCAGAGCTGCTCTACAGCCAGAGAAACAGGTCAGCAGAGCTGCTTTAGAGGGAGAAGAACAGGTCAGCAGAGTTGCTGTGGAGCCATAGAACCAGGTCAGCAGAGCTGCTGTAGAGCCAGAGAACCAGGTCAGCAGAGACGTTATAGAGCCAGAGAACAAGGTCAGCAGAACTGCTCTAGAGCCAGAGAACTAGGTCAGCAGAGCTGCTTTAGAGCCAGAGAACCAGGTCAGCAGAGCTCCTCTAGAGCGTAAGAACCAGGTCAGCAGAGCTGCTCTAGAACCAGTGAACCAGGTCAGCAGAGATGCTGTGGAGCCAGAGACACCAAGCACGCAGAGGTGCTTTAGAGGGAGAGAACCAGGTCAGCAGAGCTGCTTTAGAGCTAGAGAACCAGGTCAGCAGAACTGCTTTAGAGGGAGAGAACCAGGTCAGCAGAGCTGCTCTAGAGGCAGAGAACCAGGTTATCAGAGCTGCTTTAAAGCCAGAAAACCAGGTCAGCAGAGCTGTTGTAGAGCCATAGATCCAGGTCAGCAGAGCTGCTCTAGAGCCAGAGAACCAGGTCAGAAGAGCTGCTTTAGATGGAGAGAAACAGGTCTGCAGAGCTGCTGTAGAGCCATAGAACCAGGTCAGCAGAGCTGCCGTACAGCCAGAGAAACAGGTCAGCAGAGCCGTTATAGAGCCAGAGAACCAGGCCAGCAGAGCTGCATTAGAGCCAGAGAACTAGGTCAGCAGAGCTGCTTTAGAGCCTAAGAACCAGGTCAGCAGAGCTGCTCTACAGCCTAAGAACCAGGTCAGCAGAGCTGCTCTACAGCCAGAGAAACAGGTCAGCAGAGCTGCTTTAGAGGGAGAAGAACAGGTCAGCAGAGTTGGTGTGGAGCCATAGAACCATGTCAGCAGAGCTGCAGTAGAGCCAGAGAACCAGGTCAGCAGAGACGTTATAGAGCCAGAGAACCATGTCAGCAGAGCTGCTCTAGAGCCAGAGAACCAGGACAGCAGAGCTGCTTTAGAGCCAGAGATCCAGGTCAGCAGAACTGCTCTAGAGCCAGAGAACTAGGTCAGCAGAGCTGCTTTAGAGCCAGAGAACCAGGTCAGCAGAGCTCCTCTAGAGCGTAAGAACCAGGTCAGCAGAGCTGCTCTAGAACCAGTGAACCAGGTCAGCAGAGCTGCTGTAGAGCCAGAGACACCAAGCACGCAGAGGTGCTTTAGAGGGAGAGAACCAGGTCAGCAGAATTGATTTAGAGCCAGAGAACCAGGTCAGCAGAACTGCTTTAGAGTGAGACAACCAGATCAGCAGAGCTGCTCTAGAGCCAGAGAACCAGGTCGGCAGAGCTGCTTCAAAGCCAGAGAACCAGGTCAGCAGAGCTGTTGTAGAGCCAGAAAACCAGGCCAGCAGAGCTGCTCTACAGCCTAAGAATGAGGTCAGCAGAGCTGCTCTAGAGCCAGAGAACCAGGTCAGCAGAGCGACTTTAGAGCCATAGTAACCAGGTCAGCAGAGCTGCTTTAGATGGAGAGAACCACGTCAGCAGAGCTGCTTTAGAGCCAGAGAACTAGGATAGCAGAGCTGCTTTAGAGGGAGAGAAACAGGTCAGCAGAGCTGCTCTAGAGCCAGACAACCAGGTCAGCAGAGCTGCTTTAGAGCCAGAGAACCACGTCAGCAGAGCCATTTTAGAGCCAGAGAACCAGGTCAGCAGAGCTTCTCTATAGCCAGAGAACTAGGTCAGCAGAGCTGCTCTAGAGCCAGAGAACCAGGTCAGCAGAGCTGCTTCAAAGCCAGAGAACCAGGTCAGCAGAGCTGTTGTAGAGCCAGAAAACCAGGTCAGCAGAGCTGCTCTAGAGCCAGAGAACCAGGTCAGCAGAGCTGCTCTGGAGCCAGACAACCAGGTCAGCAGAACTGCTTTAGAGGGAGAGAAACAGGTCGGCAGAGTTGCAGTAGAGCCATAGAACCAGGTCAGCAGAGCTGCTGTAGAGCCAGAGAACCAGGACAGCAAAGCCGTTATAGAGCCAGAGAGCAAAGTCAGAAGAGCTGCTCTAGCGCCAGAGAACTAGGTCAGCAGAGCTGCTTTAGAGCCAGAGAACCAGGTCAGCAGAGCTCCTCTAGAGCCTAAGAACCAGGTCAGCAGAGCTGCTCTTGAGCCAGTGAACCAGGTCAGCAGAGCTGCTGTAGAGCCAGAGAAATCAAGTACGCAGAGGTGCTTTAGAGGGAGAGAACCAGGTCAGCAGAGCTGCTTCAAAGCCGGAGAACCAGGTCAGCAGAGCTGCTCTAGAGCCAGAGAACCAGGTCAACAGAGCTGCTGTAGAGCCACAGAAACCAGGTCAGCAGAGCTGCATTAGAGGGAGAGAACCAGGTCAGCAGAGCTGCTTTACAGCCAGAGAACCGGGTCAGCAGAGCTGCTCTAGAGCCAGAGATCTAGGTCAGCAGAGCTACTTTAGAGCCTGAGAACCAGGTCAGCAGTGCTGCTTTAGAGCCCTAGAATCAGGTCAGCAGAGATGCTTTAGAGCCAGAGAATCAGGTCAGCGGAGCTGCTCTAGAGCCAGAGAACCTGGTCAGCAGACCTGCTCCTGAACCAGAGAACCAGGTCAGCAGAGCTGCTCTAGAGCCAAAGAACCAGGTCAGCAGAGCTGCTCTGGAGCCAGAGAAACCAGGTATGCAGAGCTGCTTTAGAGGGAGAGAACCACGTCAGCAGAGCTGCTTTAGAGCTAGAGAACCAGGTCAGCAGAACTGCTTTAGAGGGGGAGAACCAGGTCAGCAGAGCTGCTCTAGAGGCAGAGAACTAGGTCATCAGAGCTGCTTTAAAGCCAGAAAACCAGGTCAGCAGAGCTGTTGTAGAGCCAGAGATCCAGGTCAGCAGAGCTGCTCTAGAGCCAGAGAACCAGGTCAGAAGAGCTGCTGTACAGCCAGAGAAACAGGTCAGCAGAGCCGTTATAGAGCCAGAGAACCAGGTCAGCAGAGCTGCATTAGAGCCAGAGAACTAGGTCAGCAGAGCTGCTTTAGAGCCTAAGAACCAGGTCAGCAGATCTGCTCTAGAGCCAGAGAAACAGGTCAGCAGAGCTGCTTTAGAGGGAGAGAAACAGGTCAGCAGAGTTGCTGTGGAGCCATAGAACCAGGTCAGCAGAGCTGCTGTAGAGCCAGAGAACCAGGTAAGCAGCGACGTTATAGAGCCAGAGAACAAGGTCAGCAGACCTGCTCGAGAGCCAGAGAACTAGGTCAGCAGAGCTGCTTTAGAGCCAGAGAACCAGGTCAGCAGAGCTCCTCTAGAGCCTAAGAACCAGGTCAGCAGAGCTGCTCTAGAACCAGTGAACCCGGTCAGCAGAGCTGCTGTAGAGCCAGAGAAACCAAGCACGCAGAGGTGCTTTAGAGGGAGAGAACCAGGTCAGTAGAATTGATTTAGAGCCAGAGAACCAGGTCAGCAGAACTGCTTTAGAGTGAGAGAACCAGGTCAGCAGAGCTGCTCTAGAGGCAGAGAACTAGGTCATCAGAGCTGCTTTAAAGCCAGAAAACCAGGTCAGCAGAGCTGTTGTAGAGCCAGAGATCCAGGTCAGCAGAGCTGCTCTAGAGCCAGAGAACCAGGTCAGAAGAGCTGCTGTACAGCCAGAGAAACAGGTCAGCAGAGCCGTTATAGAGCCAGAGAACCAGGTCAGCAGAGCTGCATTAGAGCCAGAGAACTAGGTCAGCAGAGCTGCTTTAGAGCCTAAGAACCAGGTCAGCAGATCTGCTCTAGAGCCAGAGAAACAGGTCAGCAGAGCTGCTTTAGAGGGAGAGAAACAGGTCAGCAGAGTTGCTGTGGAGCCATAGAACCAGGTCAGCAGAGCTGCTGTAGAGCCAGAGAACCAGGTAAGCAGCGACGTTATAGAGCCAGAGAACAAGGTCAGCAGACCTGCTCTAGAGCCAGAGAACTAGGTCAGCAGAGCTGCTTTAGAGCCAGAGAACCAGGTCAGCAGAGCTCCTCTAGAGCCTAAGAACCAGGTCAGCAGAGCTGCTGTAGAACCAGTGAACCCGGTCAGCAGAGCTGCTGTAGAGCCAGAGAAACCAAGCACGCAGAGGTGCTTTAGAGGGAGAGAACCAGGTCAGTAGAATTGATTTAGAGCCAGAGAACCAGGTCAGCAGAACTGCTTTAGAGTGAGAGAACCAGGTCAGCAGAGCTGCTTTAGAGCCAGAGAACCAGGTCAGCAGAGCTGCTTAAAAGCCAGAGAACCAGGTCAGCAGAGCTGTTGTAGAGCCAGAAAACCAGGTCAGCAGAGCTGCTCTACAGCCTAAGAACGAGGTCAGCAGAGCTGCTCTAGAGCCAGAGAACCAGGTCATTAGAGCGGCTTTAGAGCCATAGTAACCAGGTCAGCAGAGCTGCTTTAGATGGAGAGAACCACGTCAGCAGAGCTGCTTTAGAGCCAGAGAACTAGGACAGCAGAGCTGCTTTAGATGGAGAGAAACAGGTCGGCAGAGCTGCTCTAGAGCCAGAGAACCGGATCAGCAGAGCTGCTTTAGAGCCAGAGAACCAGGTTAGCAAAGCCGTTATAGAGCCAGAGAACCAGGTCAGCAGAGCTGCTCTAGAGCCAGAGAACTAGGTCAGCAGAGCTGCTCTAGAGCCTAAGAACCAGGTCAACAGAGCTGCTCTACATCCTAAGAACCAGGTCAGCAGAGCTGCTCTAGAGCCAGAGAACCAGGTCAGCAGAGCTGCGTTAGAGGGAGAGAACCAGGTCAGCAAAGCTGCTCTAAAGCCAGAGAACCAGGTCAGCAGAACTGTTGTAGAGCCAGAGAACCAGGTCAGCAGAGCTGCTCTACAGCCTAAGAACCAGGTCAGCAGAGCTGCTCCAGAGCCAGAGAACCAGGTCAGCAGAGCTGCTGTAGAGCCAGAGAAACCAGGTCAGCAGAGCTTCTTTAGAGGGAGAGAACCATGTCAGCAGAGTTGCTTTAGAGCCAGAGAACCAGGACAGCAGAGCTGCTTTAGAGGGAGAGAACCAGGTCAGCAGATCTGCTCTAGATCCAGAGAACTAGGACAGCAGATCTGCTCTAGAGCCTAAGAACTGGGTCAGCAGAGCTGCTCTAGAGCCAGAGAACTAGGTCAGCAGAGATGCTTAAGAGCCAGAGAACCAGGTCAGTAGAGCTACTTTAGAGCCAGAGAACCAGGTCAGCAGAAACGTTATAGAGCCAGAGAACCAGGTCAGCAGAGCTGCTCTAGAGCCAGAGAACTAGGTCAGCAGATCTGCTTTAGAGCCAGAGAACCAGGTCAGCAGAGCTGCTTTAGAGCCTGAGAACCAGGTCAGCAGAGCTGCTTTAGAGCTCTAGAATCAGGTCAGCAGAGTTGCCGTAGAGCCAGAGAAACCAGGTACGCAGAGCTGCTTTAGAGGGAGAGAACCACGTCAACAGAGCTGCTTTAGAGCCAGAGAACCAGGTCAACAGAAGTGCTTTAGAGGGAGAGAACCAGGTCAGCAGAGCTGCTCTAGAGCCAGACAATCAGGTCAGCAGAGCTGCTTCAAAGCCAGAGAACCAGGTCAGCAGAGCAGTTGTAGAGCCAGAGAACCAGGTCAGCAGAGCTGCTCTACAGCCTAAGAACCAGGTCAGCAGAGCTTCTCTAGAGCCAGAGAATCAGGTCAGCAGAGCTGCTCTAGAGCCAAAGAACCAGGTCAGCAGAGCTGCTTTAAAGCCAGAGAACCAGGTCAGCAGAGCTCCTATAGAGCCTAAGAACCAGGTCAGCAGAGCTGCTTTAGAGCCAGAGAAGCAGGACAGCAGAGCTGCTTTAGAGGGAGAGAACCAGGTTAGAATCTGCTCTAGATCCAGAGAACCAGGTCAGCAGAACTGCTCTAGAGCCTACGAACTGGGTCAGCAGAGCTGTTCTAGAGCCAGAGAACTAGGTCAGCAGAGATGATGTAGAGCCAGAGAAACCAGATCAGCATAGCATCTTTAGAGGGAGAGAACAAGGTCAGCAGAGCTGCTCTAGAGCCAGAGAACCAGGTCAGCAGAGCTGCTGTAGAGCCAGAGAAACCAGGAAAGCAGAGCTGCTTTAAAGCCAGAGAACCAGGTCAGCAGAGCTGCTTCAAAGCCAGAGAATCAGGTCAGCAGAGCTGTTGTAGAGCCAGAGAACCAGGTCAGCAGAGCTGCTCTACAGCCAGAGAACCAGGTCAGCAGAGCTGCTTTAGAGCCAGCGAACCAGGTCAGCAGAGCTGCTCTAGAGCCTAAGAACAAGGTCAGCAGAGCTGCTCTAGAGGCAGAGAACCAGGCCAGCAGAGCTGTTTAGAGCTATAGAACCAGGTCAGCAGATCTGCTTTAGAGCCAGAGAACCAGGTCAACGGAGCCATTGTAGAGCCAGAGAACCAGGTCAGCAGAGCTGCTTTAGAGGGAGAGAACCAGGTCAGCAGAGCTGCTCTAGAGCCAGAGAACCAGGTCGGCAGAGCTGCTTCAAAGCCAGAGAACCAGGTCAGCAGAGCTGTTGTAGAGCCAGAAAACCAGGCCAGCAGAGCTGCTCTACAGCCTAAGAATGATGTCAGCAGAGCTGCTCTAGAGCCAGAGAACCAGGTCAGCAGAGCGACTTTAGAGCCATAGTAACCAGGTCAGCAGAGCTGCTTTAGATGGAGAGAACCACGTCAGCAGAGCTGCTTTAGAGCCAGAGAACTAGGATAGCAGAGCTGCTTTAGAGGGAGAGAAACAGGTCAGCAGAGCTGCTCTAGAGCCAGACAACCAGGTCAGCAGAGCTGCTTTAGAGCCAGAGAACCACGTCAGCAGAGCCATTATAGAGCCAGAGAACCAGGTCAGCAGAGCTTCTCTATAGCCAGAGAACTAGGTCAGCAGAGCTGCTCTAGAGCCAGAGAACCAGGTCAGCAGAGCTGCTTCAAAGCCAGAGAACCAGGTCAGCAGAGCTGTTGTAGAGCCAGAAAACCAGGTCAGCAGAGCTGCTCTAGAGCCAGAGAACCAGGTCAGCAGAGCTGCTCTGGAGCCAGACAACCAGGTCAGCAGAACTGCTTTAGAGGGAGAGAAACAGGTCGGCAGAGTTGCAGTAGAGCCATAGAACCAGGTCAGCAGAGCTGCTGTAGAGCTAGAGAACCAGGACAGCAAAGCCGTTATAGAGCCAGAGAGCCAAGTCAGAAGAGCTGCTCTAGCGCCAGAGAACTAGGTCAGCAGAGCTGCTTTAGAGCCAGAGAACCAGGTCAGCAGAGCTCCTCTAGAGCCTAAGAACCAGGTCAGCGGAGCTGCTCTAGAGCCAGTGAACCAGGTCAGCAGAGCTGCTGTAGAGCCAGAGAAATCAAGTACGCAGAGGTGCTTTAGAGGGAGAGAACCAGGTCAGCAGAGCTGCTTCAAAGCCGGAGAACCAGGTCAGCAGAGCTGCTCTAGAGCCAGAGAACCAGGTCAACAGAGCTGCTGTAGAGCCACAGAAACCAGGTCAGCAGAGCTGCATTAGAGGGAGAGAACCAGGTCAGCAGAGCTGCTTTACAGCCAGAAGACCGGGTCAGCAGAGCTGCTCTAGAGCCAGAGATCTAGGTCAGCAGAGCTACTTTAGAGCCTGAGAACCAGGTCAGCAGAGCTGCTTTAGAGCCCTAGAATCAGGTCAGCAGAGATGCTTTAGAGCCAGAGAATCAGGTCAGCGGAGCTGCTCTAGAGCCAGAGAACCTGGTCAGCAGACCTGCTCCTGAACCAGAGAACCAGGTCAGCAGAGCTGCTCTAGAGCCAAAGAACCAGGTCAGCAGAGCTGCTCTGGAGCCAGAGAAACCAGGTATGCAGAGCTGCTTTAGAGGGAGAGAACCACGTCAGCAGAGCTGCTTTAGAGCTAGAGAACCAGGTCAGCAGAACTGCTTTAGAGGGGGAGAACCAGGTCAGAAGAGCTGCTCTAGAGGCAGAGAACTAGGTCACCAGAGCTGCTTTAAAGCCAGAAAACCAGGTCAGCAGAGCTGTTGTAGAGCCAGAGATCCAGGTCAGCAGAGCTGCTCTAGAGCCAGAGAACCAGGTCAGAAAAGCTGCTGTACAGCCAGAGAAACAGGTCAGCAGAGCCGTTATAGAGCCAGAGAACCAGGTCATCAGAGCTGCATTAGAGCCAGAGAACTAGGTCAGCAGAGCTGCTTTAGAGCCTAAGAACCAGGTCAGCAGATCTGCTCTAGAGCCAGAGAAACAGGTCAGCAGAGCTGCTTTAGAGGGAGAGAAACAGGTCAGCAGAGTTGCTGTGGAGCCATAGAACCAGGTCAGCAGAGCTGCTGTAGAGCCAGAGAACCAGGTAAGCAGCGACGTTATAGAGCCAGAGAACAAGGTCAGCAGACCTGCTCTAGAGCCAGAGAACTAGGTCAGCAGAGCTGCTTTAGAGCCAGAGAACCAGGTCAGCAGAGCTCCTCTAGAGCCTAAGAACCAGGTCAGCAGAGCTGCTATAGAACCAGTGAACCCCGTCAGCAGAGCTGCTGTAGAGCCAGAGAAACCAAGCACGCAGAGGTGCTTTAGAGGGAGAGAACCAGGTCAGTAGAATTGATTTAGAGCCAGAGAACCAGGTCAGCAGAACTGCTTTAGAGTGAGAGAACCAGGTCAGCAGAGCTGCTTTAGAGGCAGAGAACCAGGTCAGCAGAGCTGCTTAAAAGCCAGAGAACCAGGTCAGCAGAGCTGTTGTAGAGCCAGAAAACCAGGTCAGCAGAGCTGCTCTACAGCCTAAGAACGAGGTCAGCAGAGCTGCTCTAGAGCCAGAGAACCAGGTCATTAGAGCGGCTTTAGAGCCATAGTAACCAGGTCAGCAGAGCTGCTTTAGATGGAGAGAACCACGTCAGCAGAGCTGCTTTAGAGCCAGAGAACTAGGACAGCAGAGCTGCTTTAGATGGAGAGAAACAGGTCGGCAGAGCTGCTCTAGAGCCAGAGAACCAGATCAGCAGAGCTGCTTTAGAGCCAGAGAACCAGGTTAGCAGAGCCGTTATAGAGCCAGAGAACCAGGTCAGCAGAGCTGCTCTAGAGCCAGAGAACTAGGTCAGCAGAGCTGCTCTAGAGCCTAAGAACCAGGTCAACAGAGCTGCTCTACATCCTAAGAACCAGGTCAGCAGAGCTGCTCTAGAGCCAGAGAACCAGGTCAGCAGAGCTGCGTTAGAGGGAGAGAACCAGGTCAGCAAAGCTGCTCTAAAGCCAGAGAACCAGGTCAGCAGAGCTGTTGTAGAGCCAGAGAACCAGGTCAGCAGAGCTGCTCTACAGCCTAAGAACCAGGTCAGCAGAGCCGCTCCAGAGCCAGAGAACCAGGTCAGCAGAGCTGCTGTAGAGACAGAGAAACCAGGTCAGCAGAGCTTCTTTAGAGGGAGAGAATCACGTCAGCAGAGTTGCTTTAGAGCCAGAGAACCAGGACAGCAGAGCTGCTTTAGAGGGAGAGAACCAGGTCAGCAGATCTGCTCTAGATCCAGAGAACCAGGACAGCAGATCTGCTCTAGAGCCTAAGAACTCGGTCAGCAGAGCTGCTCTAGAGCCAGAGAACTAGGTCAGCAGAGATGCTTAAGAGCCAGAGAACCAGGTCAGTAGAGCTACTTTAGAGCCAGAGAACCAGGTCAGCAGAAACGTTATAGAGCCAGAGAACCAGGTCAGCAGAGCTGCTCTAGAGCCAGAGAACTAGGTCAACAGATCTGCTTTAGAGCCAGAGAACCAGGTCAGCAGAGCTGCTTTAGAGCCTGAGAACCAGGTCAGCAGAGCTGCTTTAGAGCTCTAGAATCAGGTCAGCAGAGTTGCCGTAGAGCCAGAGAAACCAGGTACGCAGAGCTGCTTTAGAGGGAGAGAACCACGTCAACAGAGCTGCTTTAGAGCCAGAGAACCAGGTCAACAGAAGTGCTTTAGAGGGAGAGAACCAGGTCAGCAGAGCTGCTCTAGAGCCAGACAACCAGGTCAGCAGAGCTGCTTCAAAGCCAGAGAACCAGGTCAGCAGAGCAGTTGTAGAGCCAGAGAACCAGGTCAGCAGAGCTGCTCTACAGCCTAAGAACCAGGTCAGCAGAGCTTCTCTAGAGCCAGAGAATCAGGTCAGCAGAGCTACTCTAGAGCCAAAGAACCAGGTCAGGAGAGCTGCTTTAAAGCCAGAGAACCAGGTCAGCAGAGCTCCTATAGAGCCTAAGAACCAGGTCAGCAGAGCTACTTTAGAGCCAGAGAAGCAGGACAGCAGAGCTGCTTTAGAGGGAGAGAACCAGGTTAGAATCTGCTCTAGATCCAGAGAACCAGGTCAGCAGAACTGCTCTAGAGCCTACGAACTGGGTCAGCAGAGCTGTTCTAGAGCCAGAGAACTAGGTCAGCAGAGATGATGTAGAGCCAGAGAAACCAGATCAGCATAGCATCTTTAGAGGGAGAGAACAAGGTCAGCAGAGCTGCTCTAGAGCCAGAGAACCAGGTCAGCAGAGCTGCTGTAGAGCCAGAGAAACCAGGAAAGCAGAGCTGCTTTAAAGCCAGAGAACCAGGTCAGCAGAGCTGCTTCAAAGCCAGAGAACCAGGTCAGCAGAGCTGTTGTAGAGTCAGAGAACCAGGTCAGCAGAGCTGCTCTACAGCCAGAGAACCAGGTCAGCAGAGCTGCTTTAGAGCCAGCGAACCAGGTCAGCAGAGCTGCTCTAGAGCCTAAGAACAAGGTCAGCAGAGCTGCTCTAGAGGCAGAGAACCAGGTCAGCAGAGCTGTTTAGAGCTATAGAACCAGGTCAGCAGATCTGCTTTAGAGCCAGAGAACCAGGTCAACGGAGCCATTGTAGAGCCAGAGAACCAGGTCAGCAGAGCTGCTCTAGAGCCAGAGAACCAGGTCAGCAGGGCTGCAGTAGAGCCAGAGAAACCAGGTTAGCAGAGCTGCTTTAGAGGGAGAGAACCACGTCAGCAGAGTTGCTTTAGAGCCAGAGAACCAGGACAGCAGAGCTGCTTTAGAGGGAGAGAACCAGGTCAGCAGATCTGCTCTAGATCCAGAGAACCAGGACAGCAGATCTGCTCTAGAGCCTAAGAACTGGGTCAGCAGAGCTGCTCTAGATCCAGAGAACTAGGTCAGCAGAGATGCTTAAGAGCCGAGAACCAGGTCAGTAGAGCTGCTTTAGAGCCAGAGAACCAGGTCAGCAGAGAAGTTATAGAGCCAGAGAACCAGGTCAGCAGAGCTGCTCTAGAGCCTAAGAACCAGGTCACCAGAGCTGCTCTAGAGCCAGACAACCAGGTCAGCAGAGCTGCTTCAAAGCCAGAGAACCAGGTCAGCAGAGCTGTTGTAGAGCCAGAGAAACAGGTCACCAAAGCTGCTCTACAGCCTAAGAACCAGGTCAGCAGAGCTGCTCTAGAGCCAGAGAACCAGGTCAGCAGAGCTGCTTTAGAGCCAGAGAAGCAGGACAGCAGAGCTGCTTTAAAGGGAGAGAACCAGGTCAGCCGATCTGCTCTAGATCCAGACAACCAGGTCAGTAGAACTGCTATAGAGCCTAGGAACTGGGTCAGCAGAGCTGCTCTGGAGCGAGAGAACTAGGTCAGCAGAGATGTTGTAGAGCCAGAGAAACCAGGTCAGCATAGCTTCTTTAGAGGGAGAGAACAAGGTCAGCAGAGCTGCTTTAGAGCCAGAGAACCAGGTCAGCAGATCTGCTTTAGAGGGAGAGAAGAAGGTCAGCAGAGCTGTTCTAGAGCCGAGAACCAGGTCAGCAGAGCTGCTTTAGAGCCAGAGAACCAGGTCAGCAGAGCTGCTTTAGCGCCAGAGAACCAGGTCAGCAGAGCTGTTATAGAGCCTAAGAACCAGGTCAGCAGAGCTGCTCCACAGCCTAAGAACCAGGTCAGCAGAGCTGCTCTAGAGCCAGAGATCCAGGTCAGCAGAGCTGCTTTAGAGAGAGAGAAACAGGTCAGCAGTGTTGCTGTAGAGCCATAGAACCAGGTCAGCAGAGCTGCTGTAGAGCCAGAGAACCAGGTCAGCAGAGCCGTTATAGAGCCAGAGAACAAGGTCAGCAGAGCTCCTCAAGAGCCAGAGAACTAGGTCAGCAGAGCTGCTTTGGAGCAAGAGAACTAGGTCAGCAGAGCTGCTCTAGAGCCAGAGAACCAGGTCAGCAGAGCTGCTTTGGAGCCTAAGACCCAGGTCATCAGAACTGCTTTAGAACCATAGAATCAGGTCAGCAGAGCTGCTTTAGAGCCAGAGAACCAGGTCAGCAGAGCTGCTCTAGAGCCAGAGAACCAGGTCAGCAGAGCTGCTCCAGAGCCAGAGAACCGGGTCAGCAGACCCTCTTTGGAGCCAGAGAACCAGGTCAGCAGAGCTCCTCTAGAGCCTAAGAACCAGGCCAGCAGAGCTGCTCTAGAGCCAGTGAACCAGGTCAACAGAGCAGATTTAGAGCCACAGAACCAGGTCAGCAGAGCTGATTTAGAGCCATAGAACCAGGTCAGCAGAGCTGCTGTAGAACCAGAGAGCCAGATCCTCAGAGCCTTTATGGAGCCAGAGAATCAGGTCAGCAGAGCTGCTCTAGAGCCAGAGAAAGAGGTCAGCAGAGCCGCTCTAGAGCCAGAGAACCAGGTCAGTAGAGCTGCTCTAGATCCAGAGAACCAGTTCAACAGAGCTGCTCTAGAGCCAGAGAACCAGGTCAGCAGAGCTCCTCTAGAGCCTATGAACCAGGTCAGCAGAGCTGCTCTAGAGCCAGAGAAACAGGTCAACAGAGCTGCTGTAGAGCCAGAGAAACCAGGTCAGCAGAGCTGCTTTAGAGGGAGAGAACCAGGTCAGCAGAGCTGCTTTAGAGCCAGAGAACCGGGTCAGCAGAGCTGCTCTAGAGCCAGAGATCTAGGTCAGCAGAGCTACTTTAGAGCCTGAGAACCAGGTCAGCAGAGCTGCTTTAGAGCCCTAGAATCAGGTCAGCAGAGATGCTTTAGAGCCAGAGAATCAGGTCAGCGGAGCTGCTCTAGAGCCAGAGAACCTGGTCAGCAGACCTGCTCTTGAACCAGAGAACCAAGTCAGCAGAGCTGCTTTAAAGCCAAAGAACCAGGTCAGCAGAGCTGCTCTGGAGCCAGAGAACCAGGTCAGCAGAGCTGCTTTAGAGGGAGAGAACCAGGTCAGCAGAGCTCCTCTAGAGCCTAAAAACCAGGTCTGCATAGCTGCTCTAGAGCCAGAGAACCAGGTCAGCAGAGTTGCTGTAGAGCCAGAGACACCATGTACGCAGAGCTGCTTTAGAGGGAGAGAACCACGTCTGCAGAGCTGCTTTAGAACTAGAGAACCAGGTCAGAGGAACTGCTTTAGAGGGAGAGAACCAGGTCAGCAGTGCTGCTCTAGAGGCAGAGAACCAGGTCATCAGAGCAGCTTTAAAGCCAAAAAACCAGGTCAGCAGAGCTGTTCTAGAGCCAGAGAACAAGGTCAGAAGAGCTGCTTTAGAGGGAAAGAAACAGTTCAGCAGAGCTGCTGTAGAGCCATAGAACCAGGTCAGCAGAGCTGCTGTACAGCCAGAGAAACAGGTCAGCAGAGCCGTTATAGAGCCAAAGAACCAGGTCAGCAGAGCTGCATTAGAGCCAGAGAACTAGGTCAGCAGAGCTGCTTTAGAGCCTAAGAACCAGGTCAGCAGAGCTGCTCTACAGCCTAACAACCAGGTCAGCAGAGCTGCTCTAGAGCCAGAGAAACAGGTCAGCAGAGCTGCTTTAGAGGGAGAGAAACAGGTCAGCAGAGTTGCTGTTGAGCCATAGAACCAGGTCAGCAGAGCTGCTGTAGAGCCAGAGAACCAGGTCAGCAGAGACATTATAGAGCCAGAGAACAAGGTCAGCAGACCTGCTCTAGAGACAGAGAACTAGTTCAGCAGAGCTGCTTTAGAGCCAGACAACCAGGTAAGCAGAGCTCCTCTAGAGCCTAAGAACCAGGTCAGCAGAGCTGCTCTAGAACCAGTGAACCAGGTCAGCAGAGCTGCTTCAAAGCCAGAGAACCAGGTCAGCAGAGTTGTTGTAGAGCCAGAAAACCAGGCCAGCAGAGCTGCTCTACAGCCTAAGAACTAGGTCAGCAGAGATGCTTCAAAGCCAGAGAACCAGGTCAGCAGAGCTGTTGTAGAGCCAGAAAACCAGGCCAGCAGAGCTGCTCTACAGCCTAAGAACGAGGTCAGCAGAGCTGCTCTAGAGCCAGAGAACCAGGTCAGCAGAGCGGCTTTAGAGCCATAGTAACCAGGTCAGTAGAGCTGCTTTAGATGGAGAGAACCACGTCAGCAGAGCTGCTTTAGAACCAGAGAACTAGGATAGCAGAGCTGCTTTAGAGGGAGAGAAACAGGTCAGCAGAGCTGCTTTAGAGGGAGAGAAACAGGTCAGCAGAGTTGCTGTGGAGCCATAGAACCAGGTCAGCAGAGCTGCTGTAGAGCCAGAGAACCAGGTCAGCAGAGACGTTATAGAGCCAGAGAACAAGGTCAGCAGAACTGCTCTAGAGCCAGAGAACTAGGTCAGCAGAGCTGCTTTAGAGCAAGAGAACCAGGTCAGCAGAGCTCCTCTAGAGCCTAAGAACCAGGTCAGCAGAGCTGCTCTAGAACCAGTGAACCAGGTCAGCAGAGCTGCTGTAGAGCCAGAGACACCAAGCACGCAGAGGTGCTTTAGAGGGAGAGAACCAGGTCAGCAGAATTGATTCAGAGCCAGAGAACCAGGTCAGCAGAACTGCTTTACAGTGAGAGAACCAGGTCAGCAGAGCTGCTCTAGAGCCAGAGAACCAGGTCAGCAGAGCTGCTTCAAAGCCAGAGAACCAGGTCAGCAGAGCTGTTGTAGAGCCAGAAAACCAGGCCAGCAGAGCTGCTCTACAGCCTAATTACGAGGTCAGCAGAGCTGCTCTAGAGCCAGAGAACCAGGTCATCAGAGCGGCTTTAGAGCCATAGTAACCAGGTCAGCAGAGCTGCTTAAGATGTAGAGAACCACGTCAGCAGAGCTGCTTTAGAGCCAGAGAACTAGGATAGCAGAGCTGCTTTAGAGGGAGAGAAACAGGTCAGCAGAGCTGCTCTAGAGCCAGAGAACCAGGTCAGCAGAGCTGCTTTAGAGCCAGAGAACCACGTCATCAGAGCCATTATAGAGCCAGAGAACCAGGTCAGCAGAGCTGCTCTAGAGCCAGAGAACTAGGTCAGAAGAGCTGCTCTAGAGCCAGAGAACCAGGTCAGCAGAGCTGCTTCAAAGCCAGAGAACCAGGTCAGCAAAGCTGTTGTAGAGCCAGAAAACCAGGTCAGCAGAGCTGCTCTAGAGCCAGAGAACCAGGTCAGCAGAGCTGCTCTGGAGCCAGAGAACCAGGTCAGCAGAGCTGCTTTAGAGGGAGAGAAACAGTTCGGCAGAGTTGCAGTAGAGCCATAGAACCAGGTCAGCAGAGCTGCTGTAGAGCCAGAGAACCAGGACAGCAAAGCCGTTATAGGGCCAGAGAGCAAAGTCAGAAGAGCTGCTCTAGAGCCAGAGAACTAGGTCAGCAGAGCTGCTTTAGAGCCAGAGAACCAGGTCAGCAGAGCTCCTCTAGAGCCTAAGAACCAGGTCAGCAGAGCTGCTCTAGAGCCAGTGAACCAGGTCAGCAGAGCTGCTGTAGAGCCAGAGAAATCAAGTACGCAGAGGTGCTTTAGAGGGAGAGAACTGTTAAATGGTAGCGGCAGTTTCAATCGATAACCTTTCAAGTATTTGCCCGGCGGTAATCGCCTCTCATACCACTCGATAATTTACCAATGAAAGAGGCAGGCGCCGGAGACTGGAAGGCAGGAAACAAAGTTTTATTCCGTCGGAGCAGAACACATCAGATCAGACAGCAAGGTATCGTCACGAGGTGCTCTAACTGCATCTCTGAGACCTGGTCTCTTATACACAGGTTTATTGCTTTATTACATATGGTACATTCTTGTTGAGGCTTTGATGTACGGGAAGACATTCCTTGGAACCCCCACTTCAAGCTCGTTCCCACACATATCTACAGTAGAAGTCCCCACCCCACCCACAGTAGGAGATGGCTATCACGCAGCTGGATATTCCGCCAATTCCCGGGGGTGTGTGCAACCGGCCGGGTCTCAGGGGGTAGGGGCTTTTGATCCACCGTAATCCCTTTGATGTGGGGTGTTTCCCTTACAGTAGGAGCAATAAACTGCATCCGCAGGGCTAGGTGATGGCCTGGGATCGGTTCGGACAATGGGGCGCAGAGGAAGGGGGGGTTTATCAAAGAAAGGCATGACCATGTATAGGATGTCGGTCAGGTGTGGGATGTGGTTCCATGGCAGGGTCGTGCTGAATGAGAGGGTTTATGGCCCGTGTATGAGAGAGCGGGGGCGGCCGGCGCGCGGGGGATGATCGCAGCGCCAGGGGAAAGCGCTGGCGATCGAGAATGAGCGGGGAGAGAGTGGGGTGCTTAAAATGGCGGCCGTGCATTCGCTGTGCGTGGCGCTAGGGAGTGGCAAGATGGCGCAGATAATGTTCAGTTTGCAAGCTAAATTTCCACAGTCCTCCCTTTTAACATATCTCGCCTGCTTGCCTGGCCGTCATTTATCTTCGTTAACCTTCAGCTATAATATCGTTAATGTCTTTCGTACATTCCTTAAAGATACAGAGTTTTTAGGGCAGGCAGGAGTAATCTGACACATTTGCTTATAGTTACATACAGGTGATAATGTAGGCGAGGAGGTAGTACATACAGAGTTACATCAGCTGTGCCGCATGTCAGGCCCAGGGACAGGAGGAGGGGAGTTTGTTTGAGTACAAATAGGATACTGTAAAGCAAACAGGATGTTTCTGGCAAAACAAGGGATATTTCATACATTACTTAAGGCCCAGACTTTGTGTGGATCGAAAATAGTCAGTATAGTCGTGTACATGGCTGGTGTTGTATGAATGTCACTATACAAAGTTACATTTTCTTAACTTCTCAGTGTACAGTCGGAAGTGATTGATGCAACATCATGAAAACTTGATAGGAAGATAGTTAATATAAAAAGGTGGTTGGGAGAGGATTTTCAACTTTGACATGGGTTCTTCTTTCCAGTGTCCTTTTTTTTTATAAAGAGCCATCACTGGTAAGCTCTTATTGTTGTTCTTCTTTCGTTGGCACTGTTGAGCACCGGCGGTGGAGCTAAGGTCCAGCTCAAATCCAATTTCTCACGTTGCAGGGTGTGACCATTCACTGTTCTCCGATCACAGCCCCGTTCCTTAACACAGTTCACCATAGGTACTTTGAGACAGGGTACCTGCTTTTTGTTCTTCTGTAGGTAAGTCAGATTCATAATCCATATAAAAGAGGGTGAGAGAGAGAAGAGTGTGACGTGCTTCGGGATGCCGAGGGAAGAGGGGGTGGAGTGGGATCGGATCAAAAAATGTGGACCAAGGGGAGCAGAATCTTCCAGCACTGGGCCCATCAATCGGGCCCGACGGGTTGAGACTTCAGGCACGCTGGTCAGTGAGCAGGGGGGCCTCGATGTAGCCCTTCGCGCTTATCATCCTGAAAATGGTGTCTCGTCTCACGCCCTTTTTGCTTCGTAGCTTCCCCCTTGGTCGATGTCATAGATGTTCCATGGTCTGCAGCCAGGCTGTGCGTCACGTCCGACCCCTCCCTTCCGATGGCAGCACGTTATCTTTAAATGGGTACAAGAAACAAAAATCTTAGAGAGTTGGCAGGGAAGACATTTACATACTTCATCCTCTCTCCCAACCAACGAGTGGTTGCGGACATGCTTTTATCGGTTGCTGTATGATTGGTGTCTATTAACTCTGATGTTAGTGTGTGCGTTACTAATCTATTAATCATTGCTGTGGTGCAAGTTTCTGTGGGTGTCCCTGCCCATCGTCTGGCCCTCTAGGTGCCGATTCCTGCGCCCGATACTGGTTGCAGGAAGCCTGACATCTGTCAACCTTCTAGTCTATTAAAAATTCGAACCGGCTTCTCCGCCAGAGGCTCGTTCGTCTCAACACAAGTTTTGTTAATACATATTTCCTTCCGAGGACTGCTAAGTTTATGAAAAGAAAGTGCGAGGTGCTACTGTCACGGGTTCACGAGTATCCATTTCGGGGAGGAACATAAGCTAAGCATTATTTTTGCTGGCGACAATAGGTAACCCTTTATCAGTTTAGGCGATGTATTATTAGTGAATAAGGTCATCAGCTGTTTCGTTCGAAATACTCTGAGGCGGCTAGTATAGGGCCGGGGTTATCTTGGGAGAACGGGGTGCTTTAGACATTCTATTTCGGGGTAATTGGGCGGGGGTAATTCTGGGCGGTGGAGATGGTGTTGTTAAAGCTCTGAAAAACGGAAACCACGGACATATAGTCCCCGTGATGAGGGCCAAATTGGGAGACATCAGTCGTCTTACCTGTCCTTTCTTTTCTCAGCCAATTAAGCTCAATATTTGTAGAAAGGAGAGGTAGTAACGTGGCAGAGTACGGTCGTTTTGTTTCAGTCAATTTGTTCGAACACCACCGTGCTCCAGGCCAATTATACACTTACCGAGGAGGTATGTGTCGTTAATTTATTCAAAAAGAAAAGAGGGTAAGAAGGCTTTTTAGTGAGGGAGGGAGTGAGAGAGAGAGAGAGAGAGAGAGAGAGAGAGAGAGAGAGAGAAAGAGAGAGAGAGAGAGGGAGGGAGAGAGAGAGAGAGAGAGAGAGAGAGAGAGAGAGAGAGAGAGAGAGAGAGAGAGGTGTGCATCAAGTAGGCTATTTGGCATACATACGACACAAAACGAGAGAGACATGGGTAAGATAATAGGCCACTTGGTGCACACACAACATGGAGTAGCATGGGTCTGTTCCATGTAAGAAAACACAAGCGGGGAAAAGACATAAATTCGGTGATCACGTACACACAAATGCCGGATAGGGTGTGACAGTACATGCATCAAGCGCAGAAACTTAAGACGGAGACTCAGGGCTACGTTGAGTATCGGGACCTCTCCTTTCCTGTCCTCCTTTCCTATGCATGCTGCGTACTTTCAGTATTTTGTAGTTTATCCTAGGGGGTGTCGGACCCTTTATTCTCCTCCCTTTGATCGATGGGCGAGCACTTCAATCATACTGTGACGCTCTCTTCAAGTGACCTAAGCATGAGATGCACACACATTCATACCGTGTAATCATAGCACACACGCACAATCATGCCATACAGTTTCTCAAGTTCTTAATGGTGGTCTGCACTTCACGCACTATCTCACAACGTTTGTCTAAATTTTCCCTGATATTGAACTCGGTGCGGTCCATGTCCACTTCATTCTTCAGTCGGAGCTTCGTCGTGACCTATAGAGGGGAAAAAGAGGGGAGGGGATGTGCAGTATTCAAAGTACCCTAGCGCGCGCAGACACGAAAAAGTTCTACCTACCATGTACCAGGCTAGCCGCAGGAGTGGGTAATACCACAGACCTTTTATTCTTTTTGTTCGAGGCAAAGATGCTCTAGTTTATTCATCTCCTAAATTCGGGTTCCTTGGTCGTACATGTATTTCTCAATAGGTCGTGTACTGTGGTGCAAGATACCATACCTGGCGTTCGGCATATACCTTAAGTTATAGTTGATCATCGATTTGACAATTCTTGGAAAAGGGCAGGTGTGATGGGTACAAATTCCGTTAAAAAAGATTTTAGGCAAATGGAGTCTGTAATATCTGTATTCTTTCGCTTGGGAGTAACAATCATTTATTCGAAAAGAAAAACCTTTAACAACCTAGATGATTTGTCATGACACTGATTCAGTAATTCCTTTTAAGAAGCCCTTTATTTAAAACAATGTCAGTATAGAAATACGGGCCTACAGCCGCTATAGGCCGGCCACGGCGTGAGAGGCGTCGAGCATCATGAGCAACACTACTTTGGCATAAAATCGGTTCCTTCCCCGCCCCCCCCCCCCTCCTGACCATCATGTGTGGGGGGCATCGCATATGTATATATATATATCTCCTTTTAACACAAATATCACGTGACTGGAACGCCACAAGGGTTTGTAGGCCTCTCCTACATCGGCGCCATCTTGGGGCGAGGTCGGGCCAGAGTACAGTCTAAGTCTTTCCATGAATTAGCTGTTGGAACAGAATTCCTTTCAGTAGTTCGAGAACTTTCGTTAGCGTCAACTTTGCGTCAGCATGGCGTCACTGCGACCCCGTAGAAATGCCATGGTTCGTTCTTGGGGCGGGGCAGCAGGCGGGTTCTTCCGCCGACGCTTCGAACCAGTCTTTCTCACTGCACCAAGCGGAGGCAAGGTGGCTGCCGTCCGGGGCAAAGAGCAGTGGCAGCGGTTTGTCCTTACCGGAAGTCCGTGGGAGTCGAGTGTCAAATGACTCCAGCCGATTCTGCAAAGCTGAGGGGAGCATTTTGTCAAGGGTGGGGCCCACGCCCAAGCAGACAAGCTTTCGAGTCCAGAATCACCTCATGGTGGGTTAGGCCTGGATCCGGAGAACCGACCGCCGGAGTCCAACGGCAGCAGCAGTAGCAGCTCTTCGGCACAGCCACCGGGTGGGCCCAGTAGCAGCGACAGCAGTTTGGATGGTATCGCCACCGGGGTGGGTCCCCGATTACTTGGCTGCGGGGGCCCACTCCTCTCGTCGAGCGCTAGTGGCGATCCTGGTGAACCCGTGCTTGGGCGGTCGTCCGGTGGTCGCGTGCAGCGGCAGGGTGCAGCTCAGCTGGCCGGTGAGTCAAAGACGGTTGGGGTGCAGCTTAGCTGGCCGGCGAGTCAAAGACTTTTGGGGTGCCCTCATCTGCTGGCGACCCTCCACCTGTGGAGGCGGGGGAGGCCCGTCCGCGTCGCCTCCCCCCTGTCAGGGCACCCTAGCCGTTATTGAAGGAAGAAGAGAATGGGAGGATCCACACGACGTGGCAGGGTGCGACTCAGCAGACCGATGAAAAAGATGGCTGGGGCGCCCTCATCTGCTGGCGAGCCTCCACCTGGGGAGGTGGGGGAGGCCCGTCCGCGTCGCCTCCCCCCGTCAGGGCATCAGCCGTTATTGAAGAAAGAAGAAAGAAAACGGGAAGGTCCGCACAGCGTGGCGGACTCCGCCTTGGTGTTGCCAGAACTTCGGCGCTTCGTATAGCCTCCGGCCTATTCGCACAGTCGTCCGCCACTGATGTCAATGGATTTTTGCATGGCTTTTATAGCCCAAAGTCAACTAAAAAGGACCGCCCAAAACAGGCCAATGTTGCAATTTCGAGGAAGGAGAGGCGAGGACGGTGTCACGTGGACGTTAAGGCTTTGGGATGGAGGTTGCAGCAGACTGTCATGTAAATAGTTGTTTTAAAATGTGTTTTAACCTGTTTACCCTGTTGGTGTGTTTGTTATATCTTATAAGTTATTAAAATGTTATAACTATACTACTTCGTTGGAGTGTTTGTACATATTTGCAATCTGATGACGAGCACAAGGAGGTCACTGTGCAATCGGAAAAATAACATAGCCCAAGTGTGCGCGATCTAGCCCTAGTTTGGTGACGTCGATGGTGGGTGTCAGCAGGCTTCCGTTTGTGCAGGATTTTGTCATGCTTATTGGGCGGGGTGGGCAGTAGGGCAGACATGTTTAGGTAGCGAGAGTAATGGAGTCGGGCTACCTCGTGGCCGTCTCGACCGTGAGCTTGGCTCCTTCCCTTGGTTTCATATGTCCCACAAAGGGCTAACTCCTAGCGTTACTTTAGTTTTTGTAAGGTCAAAAAGGATCCCACCAGTGCCTTTACTATTTTGTCGATTCCTGTTCGTTCATCCTTCGTTAGTCGATTCATTCTGGTGGAATCTTTCTTTCTCATCTCAGGGTCATCCAACGTTATTGCCGACGTTGTGTTCAGTACAGGAGGCTCGGCCGGCGCGGAGGCCGTGAGGACCGAGGCCCCTGTACTGCTTTCGTTCGTGTTTGGGGGTTGTGGGTGTTGCACTATTGATTGGGAGGGTGCGTATGGAGGGGGCATGTAAATGATCGGGGGACCTAATAGTAATTCATCATTCGTTCGCTGTTTAGAGGATAACTCAGGGTAGAGCAAAGAAGGGGTCCTAACAGCGTACTGGCCTGATGTTTCGGGCTCCTGTCTTAGTTTAGTTTCCCTTCTCTCCTTTATTTCTTCTTCTAACTTTCTAGCGGCAAGGTGAGCTGCTTTTCGTAATTCCTTTTCTGCTTTTACTTCTTCCCTCTTTTTCCGTTGTGTTGCTTCTTTGCGCCACATGCCGATACTGTCAAGCATAGTAGGCGTCGTCTTATTGCTACGCAGAGCTATTTCTAGCGCTTCTATCTTATGGTCGTCGAAGGATCCCATCAGTGGCCACTGACTCTCGGGGTCCTTCTTGGTATATTTATGCCACAGCTTGCTATAAGCTATGGCGACTAGTCCATATTTAGTGAACATGTCCTTATTAGGGGTGCCCTCCAGTGGAGCCGGATGGTTCACCTCTAATAAGCGGTCCGGGCAGAACCAACTACCAATCAGTGGGGAGAAGATAGGCATGACGGGTTTCAACGGGGACAAAAGTCAGCACTACCTATCTTTTCACTGCTTGCAAAGACTAGACAGAATATCTCTATTCCTCGTTATTTGTAAGCAGAGAATACCTCCAAAGAACCAATATCGAACAACTAGTGTTCGGACAATCAATCAATGGGGAGATAAAGATAGGCACGACGGGTTTCAACGGGGACAAAAGTCTGCGTTACCTACCCTTCACTATTTGCAAAGACTAGACAGAATATTTCTATTCTACGTTATTTGCAAACAGAGAATATCTCAAAGAGCACTATTCTTCAAAACAATCAATGTTCGGACAATCAATCAGTGGGGAGATAAAGATAGGCACGACGGGTTTCAACGGGGACAAAAGTCTGCGTTACCTACCCTTCACTATCTGCAAAGGGAGAGAGAGAGAGAGTATTTCTACTCCTCCCCGTTTGTAGACAGCGAATATCTCAAAGAGAACAATCAATGAGCAATACTAGTATTTCCAAAACTTCAAACAATCAATCAATTATTTCGCAATTTGTCGTGTATCACGACCTTACCCGGACCGCGTGGACAGTTTCTCGTCTTCCGCCTCCAGCGCCCGATCGTCCTCTACTCTCCGTATTTGCCGCGGCACTCCTGATGGTTCCCAGTCAGGACCGTAGATCACTCGAGAGAGGTCTGCTCGGAACCAGTGAAGTTCGGATGATCGGCTGCCAGACGAGGGTCTATTGGGCAGGAGCTCTCCCGATCGTTGCAGTCGTTCACTCTGTCGTCGGGACCTCTCCCACTGGATCCACGTGTCGCTGATGGGCCCCACGTTTGGGACGCCAATTGTTAAATGGTAGCGGCAGTTTCAATCGATAACCTTTCAAGTATTTGCCCGGCGGTAATCGCCTCTCATACCACTCGATAATTTACCAATGAAAGAGGCAGGCGCCGGAGACTGGAAGGCAGGAAACAAAGTTTTATTCCGTCGGAGCAGAACACATCAGATCAGACAGCAAGGTATCGTCACGAGGTGCTCTAACTGCATCTCTGAGACCTGGTCTCTTATACACAGGTTTATTGCTTTATTACATATGGTACATTCTTGTTGAGGCTTTGATGTACGGGAAGACATTCCTTGGAACCCCCACTTCAAGCTCGTTCCCACACATATCTACAGTAGAAGTCCCCACCCCACCCACAGTAGGAGATGGCTATCACGCAGCTGGATATTCCGCCAATTCCCGGGGGTGTGTGCAACCGGCCGGGTCTCAGGGGGTAGGGGCTTTTGATCCACCGTAATCCCTTTGATGTGGGGTGTTTCCCTTACAGTAGGAGCAATAAACTGCATCCGCAGGGCTAGGTGATGGCCTGGGATCGGTTCGGACAATGGGGCGCAGAGGAAGGGGGGGTTTATCAAAGAGAGGCATGACCATGGTAAATAGACATAATATCGAAAAAAAAATATCGAGTGGACAGAATATCGAGTTTTAAATATAGAATGGACAGAATATCGAATTACCAAAATATAGTGGTGAAGAATATCGAAAAACAGGTAAGAAATATCGATTGCAATAATATAGAAGTAAATAATATCGACAGTCATAATATAGTTGTTAAAAATATCGAATTTTTTATAGTGTTTTAAGTGTTAGTATATGTGTTAAAAGTATGTATTAATATTGTAATGTATGTTAGAATATTTTTAAAGTAATGAATTTTATGTTATTTTATTTTTGTGTAATTTAATTCCGTAGCGGGTTGTGGGTTTATAGGGGAGTAGGGTGGGAAGTAATTTAATTATAATACATTAAATAATAATTTATTGGAATTATTAATAATTTTTAATTTAATTTTGCGTTTTACTTCTGTAGCGGGTTGTGGGTTTATAGGGGAATAGGGTGGGAAGTAATTTAATTGTTATTAGTTAATTATTAATTGGTATTGAAAATTAATTGGTTGTTGATTAATTATTAATTGGTAAATAATTAGTATTAATTGGTAATTAATTTGTATTAATTGTTTAATTGATAATTATGTTAATTGTATTTATTTAATAATTGTAGTGGGTATTGTGTTTATAGGGGAATATGGTGGGAAGTAATATAATTGTAAATAATTAATTATTTAATTGGTGTGTGTATATTGTTAATTAATATATCTTTAATTTAATTTAGCGTTTTACTTCTGTAGCGGGTTGTGGGTTTATAGGGGAATAGGGTGGGAAGTAATTTAATTGTTATTAGTTAATTATTAATTGATATTGAAAATTAATTGGTGGTTGATTAATTATTAATTGGTAAATAATTTGTATTAATTGGTAATTAATTTGTATTAATTGTTTAATTGATAATTATATTAATTGTATTTATTTAATATTTGTAGTGGGTAGTGTGTTCATAGGGGAATATGGTGGGAAGTAATATAATTGTAAAAAATTAATTATTTAAATAATTTGTGTATATCGTTAATCAATATATTATTAATTAATGATTAATTGTTATTATTAGCATTTATTAATGTTTGTTATTGAAAAACAATTGGTTGTTAATTAATTATTAATAGGTAATTAATTAAACAAAAATATCTTGGTATTTATAAATAATCAATTATTAAATCTTGTGTGATTGGTAATTAATTGTAATACTTGTTTTGGTATTAATAATTAATTAATTGTTAACAAAATATGAATTTATTATTTTCCCTACTTTTGCACTTACTTGAGTGGGAATAGTAATTTTTACCCTACTGCTTTGCAACGCTTTCCCTACTGTTGCACTCTCTGGAGTGGGAATAGTAATTTGTATCCCTACGTTATCCAATGCTTTCCCTACTGTTGCACTCTCTGGAGTGGGGATAGTAATTTTTACCCCTACGCTATCCAACGCTTTCCCTACTGTTGCACTCGCTGGAGTGGGAATAGTAAATTTTACCCTCCCGCTATCCAACGCTTTCCCTACTGTTGCACTCTCTGGAGTGGGAATAGTAATTTTTATCCCTACGCTATCCAACGCTTTCCCTACTGTTGCACTCTCTGGAGTGGGAATAGTAATTTTTACCCCTACGCTATCCAATGCTTTCCCTACTGTTGCACTCACTGGAGTGGGAATAGTAATTTTTACCCCTACGCTATCCAACGCTTTCCCTACTGTTGCACTCACTGGAGTGGGAATAGTAAATTTTACCCTCCCGCTATCCAACGCTTTCCCTACTGCTGCACTCTCTGGAGTGGGAATAGTAATTTTTATCCCTACGCTATCCAATGCTTTCCCTACTGTTGCACTCTCTGGAGTGGGAATAGTAATTTTTACCCTCCCGCTATCCAACGCTTTCCCTACTGTTGCACTCTCTGGAGTGGGAATAGTAATTTTTATCCCTACGCTATCCAACGCATTCTCTACTGTTGCACTCTCTGGAGTGGGAATAGTAATTTTTACCCCTACGCTATCCAATGCTTTCCCTACTGTTGCACTCACTGGAGTGGGAATAGTAATTTTTACCCCTACGCTATCCAACGCTTTCCCTACTGTTGCACTCACTGGAGTGGGAATAGTAAATTTTACCCTCCCGCTATCCAACACTTTCCCTTCTGTTGCACTCTCTGGAGTGGGAATAGTAATTTTTATCCCTATGCTATCCAATGCTTTCCCTACTGTTGCACTCTCTGGAGTGGGAATAGTAATTTTTACCCCTACGCTATCCAACGCTTTCCCTACTGTTGCACTCTTTGGAGTGGGAATAGTAATTTTTACTCTCCCGCTATCCAACGCTTTCTCTACTGTTGCATTCTCTGGAGTGGGAATAGTAATTTTTACCCTCCCGCTATCCAACGCTTTCCCTACTATTGCACTTACTGGAGTGGTAATAGTAAATTTTACCCGCCCGCTATCCTACGCAGAAAATATTGAATATTTTTAATAAATATTACGTTAATATATATGTATTCATTTTTTTTTTACTTACATTAATTATTTATTAATTTTAATGTTGTTTAAGTATTTTTAAGTATGTGTCAGTTAATTATATGTATTATTTCATTAATTTTACATTACTTTTAAAACATTTAAAAAATTCGATATTTTGACTAACTATATTATTTACAACGATATTTTGGATTCTATATTTTTGTATTTTCCTGTTTGGAGATAGGGAGTCGATATTTTGGTATTCTATATTTTGGCATCGATATTTTTGTAAGTCTATATTTTTGTAGTCGATATTATGTCAGTGATCCATGACCATGTATGGGATGTCGGTCAGGTGTGGGATGTGGTTCCATGGCAGGGTCGTGCTGAATGAGAGGGTTTATGGCCCGTGTATGAGAGAGCGGGGGCGGCCGGCGCGCGGGGGATGCTCGCAGCGCCAGGGGAAAGCGCTGGCGATCGAGAATGAGCGGGGAGAGAGTGGGGTGCTTAAAATGGCGGCCGTGCATTCGCTGTGCGTGGCGCTGGGGAGTGGCAAGATGGCGCAGATAATGTTCAGTTTGCAAGCTAAATTTCCACAGAACCAGGTCAGCAGAGCTGCTTCAAAGCCGGAGAACCAGGTCAGCAGAGGTGCTCTAGAGCCAGAGAACCAGGTCAACAGAGCTGCAGTAGAGCCACAGAAACCAGGTCAGCAGAGCTGCTTTACAGGGAGAGAACCAGGTCAGCAGAGCTGCTTTAGAGCCAGAGAACCGGGTCAGCAGATCTGCTCTAGAGCCAGAGATCTAGGTCAGCAGAGCTACTTTAGAGCCTGAGAACCAGGTCAGCAGAGCTGCTTTAGAGCCCTAGAATCAGGTCAGCAGAGATGCTTTAGAGCCAGAGAATCAGGTCAGCGGAGCTGCTCCTGAACCAGAGAACCAGGTCAGCAGAGCTGCTCTAGAGCCAAAGAACCAGGTCAGCAGAGCTGCTCTGGAGACAGAGAAACCAGGTATGCAGAGCTGCTTTAGAGGGAGAGAACCACGTCATCAGAGCTGCTTTAGAGCTAGAGAACCAGGTCAGCAGAACTGCTTTAGAGGGGGAGAACCAGGTCAGCAGAGCTGCTCTAGAGGCAGAGAACTAGGTCATCAGAGCTGCTTTAAAGCCAGAAAACCAGGTCAGCAGAGCTGTTGTAGAGCCAGAGATCCAGGTCAGCAGAGCTGCTCTAGAGCCAGAGAACCAGGTCAGAAGAGCTGCTGTACAGCCAGAGAAACAGGTCAGCAGAGCCATTATAGAGCCAGAGAACCAGGTCAGCAGAGCTGCATTAGAGCCAGAGAACTAGGTCAGCAGAGCTGCTTTAGAGCCTAAGAACCAGGTCAGCAGAGCTGCTCTAGAGCCAGAGAAACAGGTCAGCAGAGCTGCTTTAGAGGGAGAGAACCAGGTCAGCAGAGCTGCTGTAGAGCCAGAGAACCAGGTCAGCAGAGACGGTATAGAGCCAGAGGACAAGGTCAGCAGACCTGCTCTAGAGCCAGAGAACTAGGTCAGCAGAGCTGCTTTAGAGACAGAGAACCAGGTCAGCAGAGCTCCTCTAGAGCCTAAGAACCAGGTCAGCAGAGCTGCTCTAGAACCATTGAACCAGGTCAGTAGAGCTGCTGTAGAGCCAGAGAAACCAAGCACGCAGAGGTGCTTTAGAGGGAGAGAACCAGGTCAGTAGAATTGATTTAGAGCCAGAGAACCAGGTCAGCAGAACTGCTGTAGAGTGAGAGAACCAGGTCAGCAGAGCTGCTCTAGAGCCAGAGAACCAGGTCAGCAGAGCTGCTTCAAAGCCAGAGAACCAGGTCAGCAGAGCTGTTGTAGAGCCAGAAAACCAGGTCAGCAGAGCTGCTCTACAGCCTAAGAACGAGGTCAGCAGAGCTGCTCTAGAGCCAGAGAACCAGGTGAGCAGAGCGGCTTTAGAGCCATAGTAACCAGGTCAGCAGAGCTGCTTTAGATGGAGAGAACCACGTCAGCAGAGCTGCTTTAGAGCCAGAGAACTAGGACAGCAGAGCTGCTTTAGAGGGAGAGAAACAGGTCAGCAGAGCTGCTCTAGAGCCAGAGAACCAGGTCAGCAGAGCTGCTTTAGAGCCAGAGAACCAGGTCAGCAGAGCCGTTATAGAGCCAGAGAACCAGGTCAGCAGAGCTGCTCTAGAGCCAGAGAACTAGGTCAGCAGAGCTGCTCTAGAGCCTAAGAACCAGGTCAACAGAGCTGCTCTACATCCTAAGAACCAGGTCAGCAGAGCTGCTCTAAAGCCAGAGAACCAGGTCAGCAGAGCTGCTTTAGAGGGAGAGAACCAGGTCAGCAGAGCTGCTTCAAAGCCAGAGAACCAGGTCAGCAGAGCTGTTGTAGAGCCAGAGAACCAGGTCAGCAGAGCTGCTCTACAGCCTAAGAACCAGGTCAGCAGAGCTGCTCCAGAGCCAGAGAACCAGGTCAGCAGAGCTGCTGTAGAGCCAGAGAAACCAGGTCAGCAGAGCTTCTTTAGAGGGAGAGAACCACGTCAGCAGAGTTGCTTTAGAGCCAGAGAACCAGGACAGCAGAGCTGCTTTAGAGGGAGAGAACCAGGTCAGCAGATCTGCTCTAGAGCCTAAGAACTGGGTCAGCAGAGCTGCTCTAGAGCCAGAGAACTAGGTCAGCAGAGATACTTAAGAGCCAGAGAACCAGGTCAGTAGAGCTACTTTAGAGCCAGAGAACCAGGTCAGCAGAGACGTTATAGAGCCAGAGAACCAGGTCAGCAGAGCTGCTCTAGAGCCAGAGAACTAGGTCAGCAGAGCTGCTTTAGAGCCAGAGAATCAGGTCAGCAGAGCTACTTTAGAGCCTGAGAACCAGGTCAGCAGAGCTGCTTTAGAGCTCTAGAATCAGGTCAGCAGAGTTGCCGTAGAGCCAGAGAAACCAGGTACGCAGAGCTGCTTTAGAGGGAGAGAACCACGTCAACAGAGCTGCTTTAGAGCCAGAGAACCAGGTCAACAGAACTGCTTTAGAGGGAGAAAACCAGGTCAGCAGAGCTGCTCTAGAGCCAGACAACCAGGTCAGCAGAGCTGCTTCAAAGCCAGATAACCAGGTCAGCAGAGCAGTTGTAGAGCCAGAGAACCAGGTCAGCAGAGCTGCTCTACAGCCTAAGAACCAGGTCAGCAGAGCTGCTCTAGAGGCAGAGAATCAGGTCAGCAGAGCTGCTCTAGAGCCAAAGACCCAGGTCAGCAGAGCTGCTTTAAAGCCAGAGAACCAGGTCAGCAGAGCTCCTATAGAGCCTAAGAACCAGGTCAGCAGAGCTGCTTTATAGCCAGAGAAGCAGGACAGCAGAGCTGCTTTAGAGGGAGAGAACCAGGTTAGCAGATCTGCTCTAGATCCAGAGAACCAGGTCAGCAGAGATGCTTCAAAGCCAGAGAACCAGGTCAGCAGAGACGTTATAGAGCCAGAGAACCAGGTCAGCAGAGCTGCTCTAGAGCCTAAGAACCAGGTCACCAGAGCTGCTCTAGAGCCAGACAACCAGGTCAGCAGAGCTGCTTCAAAGCCTGAGAACCAGGTCAGCAGAGCTGTTGTGGAGCCAGAGAAACAGGTCACCAACGCTGCTCTACAGCCTAAGAACCAGGTCAGCAGAGCTGCTCTAGAGATAGAGAACCAGGTCAGCAGAGCTGCTTTAGAGCCAGAGAAGCAGGACAGCAGAGCTGCTTTAGAGGGAGAGAACCAGGTCAGCCGATCTGCTCTAGATCCAGACAACCAGGTCAGCAGAACTGCTATAGAGCCTAGGAACTGGGTCAGCAGAGCTGCTCTGGAGCGAGAGAACTAGGTCAGCAGAGATGTTGTAGAGCCAGAGAAACCAGATCAGCATAGCTTCTTTAGAGGGAGAGAACAAGGTCAGCAGAGCTGCTTTAGAGCCAGAGAACCAGGTCAGCAGATCTGCTTTAGAGGGAGAGAAGAAGGTCAGCAGAGCTGCTCTAGTGCCGAGAACCAGATGAGCAGAGCTGCTTTAGAGCCAGAGAACCAGGTCAGCAGAGCTGCTTTAGCACCAGAGAACCAGGTCAGCAGAGCTGTTATAGAGCCTAAGAACCAGGTCAGCAGAGCTGCTCCACAGCCTAAGAACCAGGTCAGCAGAGCTGCTCTAGAGCCAGAGATCCAGGTCAGCAGAGCTGCTTTAGAGGGAGAGAAACAGGTCAGCAGTGTTGCTGTAGAGCCATAGAACCAGGTCAGCAGAGCTGCTGTAGAGCCAGAGAACCAGGTCAGCAGAGCCGTTATAGAGCCAGAGAACAAGGTCAGCAGAGCTCCTCAAGAGCCAGAGTACTAGGTCAGCAGAGCTGCTTTGGAGCAAGAGAACTAGGTCAGCAGAGCTGCTTTAGAGCCAGAGAACCAGGTCAGCAGATCTGCTTTAGAGGGAGAGAAGAAGGTCAGCAGAGCTGCTCTAGAGCCGAGAACCAGGTCAGCAGAGCTGCTTTAGAGCCAGAGAACCAGGTCAGCAGAGCTGCTTTAGCACCAGAGAACCAGGTCAGCAGAGCTGTTATAGAGCCTAAGAACCAGGTCAGCAGAGCTGCTCCACAGCCTAAGAACCAGGTCAGCAGAGCTGCTCTAGAGCCAGAGATCCAGGTCAGCAGAGCTGCTTTAGAGGGAGAGAAACAGGTCAGCAGTGTTGCTGTAGAGCCATAGAACCAGGTCAGCAGAGCTGCTGTAGAGCCAGAGAACCAGGTCAGCAGAGCCGTTATAGAGCCAGAGAACCAGGTCAGCAGAGCTGCTTTGGAGCCTAAGACCCAGGTCATCAGAACTGCTTTAGAACCATAGAATCAGGTCAGCAGAGCTGCTTTAGAGCCAGAGAACCAGGTCAGCAGAGCTGCTCTAGAGCCAGAGAACCAGGTCAGCAGAGCTGCTCCAGAGCCAGAGAACCGGGTCAGCAGACCCTCTCTGGAGCCAGAGAACCAGGTCAGCAGAGCTCCTCTAGAGCCAGAGAACCAGGTCAACAGAGCTGCTTCAGAGCCACAGAACCAGGTCAGCAGAGCTGATTTAGAGCCATAGAACCAGGTCAGCAGAGCTGCTGTAGAACCAGAGAGCCAGGTCCTCAGAGCCTTTATGGAGCCAGAGAACCAGGTCAGCAGAGCTGCTCTAGAGCCAGAGAAAGAGGTCATCAGAGCTGCTCTAGAGCCAGAGAACCAGGTCATCAGAGCTGCTTTAAAGCCAGAAAACCAGGTCAGCAGAGCTGTTCTAGAGCTAGAGAACCAGGTCAGAAGAGCTGCTTTAGAGGGAAAGAAACAGTTCAGCAGAGCTGCTGTAGAGCCATAGAACCAGGTCAGCAGAGCTGCTGTACAGCCAGAGAAACAGGTCAGCAGAGCTGTTATAGAGCCAGAGAACCAGGTCAGCAGAGCTGCATTAGAGCCAGAGAACTAGGTCAGCAGAGCTGCTTTAGAGCCTAAGAACCAGGTCAGCAGAGCTGCTCTACAGCCTAAGAACCAGGTCAGCAGAGCTGCTCTAGAGCCAGAGAAACAGGTCAGCAGAGCTGCTTTAGAGGGAGAGAAACAGGTCAGCAGAGTTGCTGTTGAGCCATAGAACCAGGTCAGCAGAGCTGCTGTAGAGCCAGAGAACCAGGTCAGCAGAGACATTATAGAGCCAGAGAACAAGGTCAGCAGACCTGCTCTAGAGCCAGAGAACTAGGTCAGCAGAGCTGCTTTAGAGCCAGACAACCAGGTAAGCAGAGCTCCTCTAGAGCCTAAGAACCAGGTCAGCAGAGCTGCTCTAGAACCAGTGAACCAGGTCAGCAGAGCTGCTTCAAAGCCAGAGAACCAGGTCAGCAGATTTGTTGTAGAGCCAGAAAACCAGGCCAGCAGAGCTGCTCTACTGCCTAAGAACGAGGTCAGCAGAGATGCTTCAAAGCCAGAGAACCAGGTCAGCAGAGCTGTTGTAGAGCCAGAAAACCAGGCCAGCAGAGCTGCTCTACAGCCTAAGAACGAGGTCAGCAGAGCTGCTCTAGAGCCAGAGAACCAGGTCAGCAGAGCGGCTTTAGAGCCATAGTAACCAGGTCAGTAGAGCTGCTTTAGATGGAGAGAACCACGTCAGCAGAGCTGCTTTAGAACCAGAGAACTAGGATAGCAGAGCTGCTTTAGAGGGAGAGAAACAGGTCAGCAGAGCTGCTTTAGAAGGAGAGAAACAGGTCAGCAGAGTTGCTGTGGAGCCATAGAACCAGGTCAGCAGAGCTGCTGTAGAGCCAGAGAACCAGGTCAGCAGAGACGTTATAGAGCCAGAGAACAAGGTCAGCAGAACTGCTCTAGAGCCAGAGAACTAGGTCAGCAGAGCTGCTTTAGAGCAAGAGAACCAGGTCAGCAGAGCTCCTCTAGAGCCTAAGAACCAGGTCAGCAGAGCTGCTCTAGAACCAGTGAACCAGGTCAGCAGAGCTGCTGTAGAGCCAGAGACACCAAGCACGCAGAGGTGCTTTAGAGGGAGAGAACCAGGTCAGCAGAATTGATTCAGAGCCAGAGAACCAGGTCAGCAGAACTGCTTTAGAGTGAGAGAACCAGGTCAGCAGAGCTGCTCTAGAGCCAGAGAACCAGGTCAGCAGAGCTGCTTCAAAGTAGGAGAACCAGGTCAGCAGAGCTGTTGTAGAGCCAGAAAACCAGGCCAGCAGAGCTGCTCTACAGCCTAAGAACGAGGTCAGCAGAGCTGCTCTAGAGCCAGAGAACCAGGTCAGCAGAGCGGCTTTAGAGCCATAGTAACCAGGTCAGCAGAGCTGCTTAAGATGGAGAGAACCACGTCAGCAGAGCTGCTTTAGAGCCAGAGAACTAGGATAGCAGAGCTGCTTTAGAGGGAGAGAAACAGGTCAGCAGAGCTGCTCTAGAGCCAGAGAACCAGGTCAGCAGAGCTGCTTTAGAGCCAGAGAACCACGTCAGCAGAGGCATTATAGAGCCAGAGAACCAGGTCAGCAGAGCTGCTCTAGAGCCAGAGAACTAGGTCAGCAGAGCTGCTCTAGAGCCAGAGAACCAGTTCAGCAGAGCTGCTTCAAAGCCAGAGAACCAGGTCAGCAGAGCTGTTGTAGAGCCAGAAAACCAGGTCAGCAGAGCTGCTCTAGAGCCAGAGAACCAGGTCAGCAGAGCTGCTCTGGAGCCAGAGAACCAGGTCAGCAGAGCTGCTTTAGAGGGAGAGAAACAGGTCGGCAGAGTTGCAGTAGAGCCATAGAACCAGGTCAGCAGAGCTGCTGTAGAGCCAGAGAACCAGGACAGCAAAGCCGTTATAGAGCCAGAGAGCGAAGTCAGAAGAGCTGCTCTAGAGCCAGAGAACTAGGTCAGCAGAGCTGCTTTAGAGCCAGAGAACCAGGTCAGCAGAGCTCCTCTAGAGCCTAAGAACCAGGTCAGCAGAGCTGCTCTAGAGCCAGTGAACCAGGTCAGCAGAGCTGCTGTAGAGCCAGAGAAATCAAGTACGCAGAGGTGCTTTAGAGGGAGAGAACCAGGTCAGCAGAGCTGCTTCAAACCCGGAGAACCAGGTCAGCAGAGGTGCTCTAGAGCCAGAGAACCAGGTCAACAGAGCTGCAGTAGAGCCACAGAAACCAGGTCAGCAGAGCTGCTTTACAGGGAGAGAACCAGGTCAGCAGAGCTGCTTTAGAGCCAGAGAACCGGGTCAGCAGAGCTGCTCTAGATCCAGAGATCTAGGTCAGCAGAGCTACTTTAGAGCCTGAGAACCAGGTCAGCAGAGCTGCTTTAGAGCCCTAGAATCAGGTCAGCAGAGATGCTTTAGAGCCAGAGAATCAGGTCAGCGGAGCTGCTCCTGAACCAGAGAACCAGGTCAGCAGAGCTGCTCTAGAGCCAAAGAACCAGGTCAGCAGAGCTGCTCTGGAGCCAGAGAAACCAGGTATGCAGAGCTGCTTTAGAGGGAGAGAACCACGTCATCAGAGCTGCTTTAGAGCTAGAGAACCAGGTCAGCAGAACTGCTTTAGAGGGGGGGAACCAGGTCAGCAGAGCTGCTCTAGAGGCAGAGAACTAGGTCATCAGAGCTGCTTTAAAGCCAGAAAACCAGGTCAGCAGAGCTGTTGTAGAGCCAGAGATCCAGGTAAGCAGAGCTGCTCTAGAGCCAGAGAACCAGGTCAGAAGAGCTGCTGTACAGCCAGAGAAACAGGTCAGCAGAGCCATTATAGAGCCAGAGAACCAGGTCAGCAGAGCTGCATTAGAGCCAGAGAACTAGGTCAGCAGAGCTGCTTTAGAGCCTAAGAACCAGGTCAGCAGAGCTGCTCTAGAGCCAGAGAAACAGGTCAGCAGAGCTGCTTTAGAGGGAGAGAAACAGGTCAGCAGAGTTGCTGTGGAGCCATAGAACCAGGTCAGCAGAGCTGCTGTAGAGCCAGAGAACCAGGTCAGCAGAGACGGTATAGAGCCAGAGGACAAGGTCAGCAGACCTGCTCTAGAGCCAGAGAACTAGGTCAGCAGAGCTGCTTTAGAGCCAGAGAACCAGGTCAGCAGAGCTCCTCTAGAGCCTAAGACCCAGGTCAGCAGATCTGCTCTAGAACCAGTGAACCAGGTCAGTAGAGCTGCTGTAGAGCCAGAGAAACCAAGCACGCAGAGGTGCTTTAGAGGGAGAGAACCAGGTCAGTAGAATTGATTTAGAGCCAGAGAACCAGGTCAGCAGAACTGCTTTAGAGTGAGAGAACCAGGTCAGCAGAGCTGCTCTAGAGCCAGAGAACCAGGTCAGCAGAGCTGCTTCAAAGCCAGAGAACCAGGTCAGCAGAGCTGTTGTAGAGCCAGAAAACCAGGTCAGCAGAGCTGCTCTACAGCCTAAGAACGAGGTCAGCAGAGCTGCTCTAGAGCCAGAGAACCAGGTCAGCAGAGCGGCTTTAGGGCCATAGTAACCAGGTCAGCAGAGTTGCTTAAGATGGAGAGAACCACGTCAGCAGAGCTGCTTTAGAGCCAGAGAACTAGGATAGCAGAGCTGCTTTAGAGGGAGAGAACCAGGTCAGCAGAGCTGCTCTAGAGCCAGAGAACCAGGTCAGCAGAGCTGCTTTAGAGCCAGAGAACCACGTCAGCAGAGCCATTATAGAGCCAGAGAACCAGGTCAGCAGAGCTGCTCTAGAGCCAGAGAACTAGGTCAGCAGAGCTGCTCTAGAGCCAGAGAACCAGGTCAGCAGAGCTGCTTCAAAGCCAGAGAACCAGGTCAGCAGAGCTGTTGTAGAGCCAGAAAACCAGGTCAGCAGAGCTGCTCTAGAGCCAGAGAACCAGGTCAGCAGAGCTGCTCTGGAGCCAGAGATCCAGGTCAGCAGAGCTGCTTTAGAGGGAGAGAAACAGGTCGGCAGAGTTGCAGTAGAGCCATAGAACCAGGTCAGCAGAGCTGCTGTAGAGCCAGAGAACCAGGACAGCAAAGCCGTTATAGAGCCAGAGAGCAAAGTCAGAAGAGCTGCTCTAGAGCCAGAGAACTAGGTCAGCAGAGCTGCTTCAGAGCCAGAGAACCAGGTCAGCAGAGCTCCTCTAGAGCCTAAGAACCAGGTCAGCAGAGCTGCTCTAGAGCCAGTGAACCAGGTCAGCAGAGCTGCTGTAGAGCCAGAGAAATCAAGTACGCAGAGGTGCTTTAGAGGGAGAGAACCAGGTCAGCAGAGCTGCTTCAAAGCCGGAGAACCAGGTCAGCAGAGGTGCTCTAGAGCCAGAGAACCATGTCAACAGAGCTGCAGTAGAGCCACAGAAACCAGGTCAGCAGAGCTGCTTTACAGGGAGAGAACCAGGTCAGCAGAGCTGCTTTAGAGCCAGAGAACCGGGTCAGCAGAGCTGCTCTAGAGCCAGAGATCTAGGTCAGCAGAGCTACTTTAGAGCCTGAGAACCAGGTCAGCAGAGCTGCTTTAGAGCCCTAGCATCAGGTCAGCAGAGATGCTTTAGAGCCAGAGAATCAGGTCAGCGGAGCTGCTCCTGAATCAGAGAACCAGGTCAGCAGAGCTGCTCTGGAGCCAGAGAAACCAGGTATGCAGAGCTGCTTTAGAGGGAGAGAACCACGTCATCAGAGCTGCTTTAGAGCTAGAGAACCAGGTCAGCAGAACTGCTTTAGAGGGGGAGAACAAGGTCAGCAGAGCTGCTCTAGAGGCAGAGAACTAGGTCATCAGAGCTGCTTTAAAGCCAGAAAACCAGGTCAGCAGAGCTGTTGTAGAGCCAGAGATCCAGGTCAGCAGAGCTGCTCTAGAGCCAGAGAACCAGGTCAGAAGAGCTGCTGTACAGCCAGAGAAACAGGTCAGCAGAGCCATTATAGAGCCAGAGAACCAGGTCAGCAGAGCTGCTCTAGAGCCAAAGACCCAGGTCAGCAGAGCTGCTTCAAAGCCAGAGAACCAGGTCAGCAGAGCTCCTATAGAGCCTAAGAACCAGGTCAGCAGAGCTGCTTTAGAGCCAGAGAAGCAGGACAGCATAGCATCTTTAGAGGGAGAGAACAAGGTCAGCAGAGCTGCTTTAGAGCCAGCGAACCAGGTCAGCAGAGCTGCTTTAGAGGGAGAGAAGCAGGTCAGCAGAGCTGCTCTAGAGCCAGAGAACCAGGTCAGCAGAGCTGCTTTAGAGCCAGAGAACCAGGTCAGCAGAGCTACTTTAGCGCCAGAGAACCAGGTCAGCAGAGCTCCTCTAGAGCCTAAGAACCAGGTCAACAGAGCTGCTCTAGAGCCAGAGAACCAGGTCAGCAGAGCTGCTGTAGAGCCAGAGAAACCAGGAACGCAGAGCTGATTTAGAGCCAGAGAACCAGGTCAGCAGAGCTGCTTCAAAGCCAGAGAACCAGGTCAGCAGAGCTGTTGTAGAGCCAGAGAACCAGGTCAGCAGAGCTGCTCTGCAGCCTAAGAACAAGGTCAGCAGAGCTGCTCTAGAGCCAGAGAACCAGGTCAGCAGGGCTGCTGTAGAGCCAGAGAAACCAGGTCAGCAGAGCTGCTTTAGAGGGAGAGAACCACGTCAGCAGAGTTGCTTTAGAGCCAGAGAACCAGGACAGCAGAGCTGCTTTAGAGGGAGAGAACCAGGTCGGCAGATCTGCTCTAGATCCAGAGAACCAGGACAGCAGATCTGCTCTAGAGCCTAAGAACTGGGTCAGCAGAGCTGCTCTAGAGCCAGAGAACTAGGTCAGCAGAGATGCTTAAGAGCCGAGAACAAGGTCAGTAGAGCTGCTTTAGAGCCAGAGAACCAGGTCAGCAGAGACGTTATAGAGCCAGAGAACCAGGTCAGCAGAGCTGCTCTAGAGCCTAAGAACCAGGTCACCAGAGCTGCTCTAGAGCCAGACAACCAGGTCAGCAGAGCTGCTTCAAAGCATGAGAACCAGGTCAGCAGAGCTGTTGTAGAGCCAGAGAAACAGGTCACCAAAGCTGCTCTACAGCCTAAGAACCAGGTCAGCAGAGCTGCTCTAGAGCCAGAGAACCAGGTCAGCAGAGCTGCTTTAGAGCCAGAGAAGCAGGACAGCAGAGCTGCTTTAGAGGGAGAGAACCAGGTCAGCCGATCTGCTCTAGATCCAGACAACCAGGTCAGCAGAACTGCTATAGAGCCTAGGAACTGGGTCAGCAGAGCTGCTCTGGAGCGAGAGAACTAGGTCAGCAGAGATGTTGTAGAGCCAGAGAAACCAGGTCAGCATAGCTTCTTTAGAGGGAGAGAACAAGGTCAGCAGAGCTGCTTTAGAGCCAGAGAACCAGGTCAGCAGATCTGCTTTAGAGGGAGAGAAGAAGGTCAGCAGAGCTGCTCTAGAGCCGAGAACCAGGTCAGCAGAGCTGCTTTAGAGCCAGAGAACCAGGTCAGCAGAGCTGCTTTAGCACCAGAGAACCAGGTCAGCAGAGCTGTTATAGAGCCTAAGAACCAGGTCAGCAGAGCTGCTCCACAGCCTAAGAACCAGGTCAGCAGAGCTGCTCTAGAGCCAGAGATCCAGGTCAGCAGAGCTGCTTTAGAGGGAGAGAAACAGGTCAGCAGTGTTGCTGTAGAGCCATAGAACCAGGTCAGCAGAGCTGCTGTAGAGCCAGAGAACCAGGTCAGCAGAGCCGTTATAGAGCCAGAGAACAAGGCCAGCAGAGCTCCTCAAGAGCCAGAGTACTAGGTCAGCAGAGCTGCTTTGGAGCAAGAGAACCAGGTCAGCAGAGCTGCTTTAGAGCCAGAGAACCAGGTCAGCAGAGCTGCTTTGGAGCCTAAGACCCAGGTCATCAGAACTGCTTTAGAACCATAGAATCAGGTCAGCAGAGCTGCTTTAGAGCCAGAGAACCAGGTCAGCAGAGCTGCTCCAGAGCCAGAGAACCGGGTCAGCAGACCCTCTCTGGAGCCAGAGAACCAGGTCAGCAGAGCTCCACTAGAGCCAGAGAACCAGGTCAACAGAGCAGCTTTAGAGCCACAGAACCAGGTCAGCAGAGCTGATTTAGAGCCATAGAACCAGGTCAACAGAGCTGCTGTAGAACCAGGGAGCCAGGTCCTCAGAGCCTTTATGGAGCCAGAGAACCAGGTCAGCAGAGCTGCTCTAGAGCCAGAGAAAGAGGTCATCAGAGCTGCTCTAGAGCCAGAGAACCAGGTCATCAGAGCTGCTTTAAAGCCAGAAAACCAGGTCAGCAGAGCTGTTCTAGAGCCAGAGAACCAGGTCAGAAGAGCTGCTTTAGAGGGAAAGAAACAGTTCAGCAGAGCTGCTGTAGAGCCAGAGAACCAGGTCAGCAGAGCTCCTCTAGAGCCTAAGAACCAGGTCAGCAGAGCTGCTCTAGAGCCAGTGAACCAGGTCAGCAGAGCTGCTGTAGAGCCAGAGAAATCAAGTACGCAGAGGTGCTTTAGAGGGAGAGAACAAGGTCAGCAGAGCTGCTTCAAAGCCGGAGAACCAGGTCAGCAGAGGTGCTCTAGAGCCAGAGAACCAGGTCAACAGAGCTGCAGTAGAGCCACAGAAACCAGGTCAGCAGAGCTGCTTTACAGGGAGAGAACCAGGTCAGCAGAGCTGCTTTAGAGCCAGAGAACCGGGTCAGCAGAGCTGCTCTAGAGCCAGAGATCTAGGTCAGCAGAGCTACTTTAGAGCCTGAGAACCAGGTCAGCAGAGCTGCTTTAGAGCCCTAGAATCAGGTCAGCAGAGATGCTTTAGAGCCAGAGAATCAGGTCAGCGGAGCTGCTCCTGAACCAGAGAACCAGGTCAGCAGAGCTGCTCTAGAGCCAAAGAACCAGGTCAGCAGAGCTGCTCTGGAGCCAGAGAAACCAGGTATGCAGAGCTGCTTTAGAGGGAGAGAACCACGTCATCAGAGCTGCTTTAGAGCTAGAGAACCAGGTCAGCAGAACTGCTTTAGAGGGGGAGAACCAGGTCAGCAGAGCTGCTCTAGAGGCAGAGAACTAGGTCATCAGAGCTGCTTTAAAGCCAGAAAACCAGGTCAGCAGAGCTGTTGTAGAGCCAGAGATCCAGGTCAGCAGAGCTGCTCTAGAGCCAGAGAACCAGGTCAGAAGAGCTGCTGTACAGCCAGAGAAACAGGTCAGCAGAGCCATTATAGAGCCAGAGAACCAGGTCAGCAGAGCTGCATTAGAGCCAGAGAACTAGGTCAGCAGAGCTGCTTTAGAGCCTAAGAACCAGGTCAGCAGAGCTGCTCTAGAGCCAGAGAAACAGGTCAGCAGAGCTGCTTTAGAGGGAGAGAAACAGGTCAGCAGAGTTGCTGTGGAGCCATAGAACCAGGTCAGCAGAGCTGCTGTAGAGCCAGAGAACCAGGTCAGCAGAGACGGTATAGAGCCAGAGGACAAGGTCAGCAGACCTGCTCTAGAGCCAGAGAACTAGGTCAGCAGAGCTGCTTTAGAGCCAGAGAACCAGGTCAGCAGAGATCCTCTAGAGCCTAAGACCCAGGTCAGCAGAGCTGCTCTAGAACCAGTGAACCAGGTCAGTAGAGCTGCTGTAGAGCCAGAGAAACCAAGCACGCAGAGGTGCTTTAGAGGGAGAGAACCAGGTCAGTAGAATTGATTTAGAGCCAGAGAACCAGGTCAGCAGAACTGCTTTAGAGTGAGAGAACCAGGTCAGCAGAGCTGCTCTAGAGCCAGAGAACCAGGTCAGCAGAGCTGTTGTCGAGCCAGAAAACCAGGTCAGCAGAGCTGCTCTACAGCCTAAGAACGAGGTCAGCAGAGCTGCTCTAGAGCCAGAGAACCAGGTCAGCAGAGCGGCTTTAGGGCCATAGTAACCAGGTTAGCAGAGTTGCTTAAGATGGAGAGGACCACGTCAGCAGAGCTGCTTTAGAGCCAGAGAACTAGGATAGCAGAGCTGCTTTAGAGGGAGAGAAACAGGTCAGCAGAGCTGCTCTAGAGCCAGAGAACCAGGTCAGCAGAGCTGCTTTAGAGCCAGAGAACCACGTCAGCAGAGCCATTATAGAGCCAGAGAACCAGGTCAGCAGAGCTGCTCTAGAGCCAGAGAACTAGGTCAGCAGAGCTGCTCTAGAGCCAGAGAACCAGGTCAGCAGAGCTGCTTCAAAGCCAGAGAACCAGGTCAGCAGAGCTGCTCTAGAGCCAGAGAACCAGGTCAGCAGAGCTGCTCTGGAGCCAGAGATCCAGGTCAGCAGAGCTGCTTTAGAGGGAGAGAAACAGGTCGGCAGAGTTGCAGTAGAGCCATAGAACCAGGTCAGCAGAGCTGCTGTAGAGCCAGAGAACCAGGACAGCAAAGCCGTTATAGAGCCAGAGATCAAAGTCAGAAGAGCTGCTCTAGAGCCAGAGAACTAGGTCAGCAGAGCTGCTTCAGAGCCAGAGAACCAGGTCAGCAGAGCTCCTCTAGAGCCTAAGAACCAGGTCAGCAGAGCTGCTCTAGAGCAAGAGAACCAGGTCAGCAGAGCTGCTGTAGAGCCAGAGAAATCAAGTACGCAGAGGTGCTTTAGAGGGAGAGAACCAGGTCAGCAGAGCTGCTTCAAAGCCGGAGAACCAGGTCAGCAGAGGTGCTCTAGAGCCAGAGAACCAGGTCAACAGAGCTGCAGTAGAGCCACAGAAACCAGGTCAGCAGAGCTGCTTTACAGGGAGAGAACCAGGTCAGCAGAGCTGCTTTAGAGCCAGAGAACCGGGTCAGCAGAGCTGCTCTAGAGTCAGAGATCTAGGTCAGCAGAGCTACTTTAGAGCCTGAGAACCAGGTCAGCAGAGCTGCTTTAGAGCCCTAGAATCAGGTCAGCAGAGATGCTTTAGAGCCAGAGAATCAGGTCAGCGGAGCTGCTCCTGAATCAGAGAACCAGGTCAGCAGAGCTGCTCTAGAGCCAAAGAACCAGGTCAGCAGAGCTGCTCTGGAGCCAGAGAAACCAGGTATGCAGAGCTGCTTTAGAGGGAGAGAACCACGTCATCAGAGCTGCTTTAGAGCTAGAGAACCAGGTCAGCAGAACTGCTTTAGAGGGGGAGAACAAGGTCAGCAGAGCTGCTCTAGAGGCAGAGAACTAGGCCATCAGAGCTGCTTTAAAGCCAGAAAACCAGGTCAGCAGAGCTGTTGTAGAGCCAGAGATCCAGGTCAGCAGAGCTGCTCTAGAGCCAGAGAACCAGGTCAGAAGAGCTGCTGTACAGCCAGAGAAACAGGTCAGCAGAGCCATTATAGAGCCAGAGAACCAGGTCAGCAGAGCTGCTCTAGAGCCAAAGACCCAGGTCAGCAGAGCTGCTTTAAAGCCAGAGAACCAAGTCAGCAGAGCTCCTATAGAGCCTAAGAACCAGGTCAGCAGAGCTGCTTTAGAGCCAGAGAAGCAGGACAGCATAGCATCTTTAGAGGGAGAGAACAAGGTCAGCAGAGCTGCTTTAGAGCCAGCGAACCAGGTCAGCAGAGCTGCTTTAGAGGGAGAGAAGCAGGTCAGCAGAGCTGCTCTAGAGCCAGAGAACCAGGTCAGCAGAGCTGCTTTAGAGCCAGAGAACCAGGTCAGCAGAGCTACTTTAGCGCCAGAGAACCAGGTCAGCAGAGCTCCTCTAGAGCCTAAGAACCAGGTCAACAGAGCTGCTCTAGAGCCAGAGAACCAGGTCAGCAGAGCTGCTGTAGAGCCAGAGAAACCAGGAACGCAGAGCTGATTTAGAGCCAGAGAACCAGGTCAGCAGAGCTGCTTCAAAGCCAGAGAACCAGGTCAGCAGAGCTGTTGTAGAGCCAGAGAACCAGGTCAGCAGAGCTGCTCTGCCGCCTAAGAACAAGGTCAGCAGAGCTGCTCTAGAGCCAGAGAACCAGGTCAGCAGGGCTGCTGTAGAGCCAGAGAAACCAGGTCAGCAGAGCTGCTTTAGAGGGAGAGATCCACGTCAGCAGAGTTGCTTTAGAGCCAGAGAACCAGGACAGCAGAGCTGCTTTAGAGGGAGAGAACCAGGTCGGCAGATCTGCTCTATTTCCAGAGAACCAGGACAGCAGATCTGCTCTAGAGCCTAAGAACTGGGTCAGCAGAGCTGCTCTAGAGCCAGAGAACTAGGTCAGCAGAGATGCTTAAGAGCCGAGAACAAGGTCAGTAGAGCTGCTTTAGAGCCAGAGAACCAGGTCAGCAGAGACGTTATAGAGCCAGAGAACCAGGTCAGCAGAGCTGCTCTAGAGCCTAAGAACCAGGTCACCAGAGCTGCTCTAGAGCCAGACAACCAGGTCAGCAGAGCTGCTTCAAAGCCTGAGAACCAGGTCAGCAGAGCTGTTGTAGAGCCAGAGAAACAGGTCACCAAAGCTGCTCTACAGCCTAAGAACCAGGTCAGCAGAGCTGCTCTAGAGCCAGAGAACCAGGTAAGCAGAGCTGCTTTAGAGCCAGAGAAGCAGGACAGCAGAGCTGCTTTAGAGGGAGAGAACCAGGTCAGCCGATCTGCTCTAGATCCAGACAACCAGGTCAGCAGAACTGCTATAGAGCCTAGGAACTGGGTCAGCAGAGCTGCTCTGGAGCGAGAGAACTAGGTCAGCAGAGATGTTGTAGAGCCAGAGAAACCAGGTCAGCATAGCTTCTTTAGAGGGAGAGAACAAGGTCAGCAGAGCTGCTTTAGAGCCAGAGAACCAGGTCAGCAGATCTGCTTTAGAGGGAGAGAAGAAGGTCAGCAGAGCTGCTCTAGAGCCGAGAACCAGGTCAGCAGAGCTGCTTTAGAGCCAGAGAACCAGGTCAGCAGAGCTGCTTTAGCACCAGAGAACCAGGTCAGCAGAGCTGTTATAGAGCCTAAGAACCAGGTCAGCAGAGCTGCTCCACAGCCTAAGAACCAGGTCAGCAGAGCTGCTCTAGAGCCAGAGATCCAGGTCAGCAGAGCTGCTTTAGAGGGAGAGAAACAGGTCAGCAGTGTTGCTGTAGAGCCATAGAACCAGGTCAGCAGAGCTGCTGTAGAGCCAGAGAACCAGGTCAGCAGAGCCGTTATAGAGCCAGAGTACTAGGTCAGCAGAGCTGCTTTGGAGCAAGAGAACCAGGTCAGCAGAGCTGCTTTAGAGCCAGAGAACCAGGTCAGCAGAGCTGCTTTGGAGCCTAAGACCCAGGTCATCAGAACTGCTTTAGAACCATAGAATCAGGTCAGCAGAGCTGCTTTAGAGCCAGAGAACCAGGTCAGCAGAGCTGCTCCAGAGCCAGAGAACCGGGTCAGCAGACCCTCTCTGGAGCCAGAGAACCAGGTCAGCAGAGCTCCACTAGAGCCAGAGAACCAGGTCAACAGAGCAGCTTTAGAGCCACAGAACCAGGTCAGCAGAGCTGATTTAGAGCCATAGAACCAGGTCAGCAGAGCTGCTGTAGAACCAGAGAGCCAGGTCCTCAGAGCTTTTATGGAGCCAGAGAACCAGGTCAGTAGAGCTGCTCTAGAGATAGAGAAAGAGGTCATCAGAGCTGCTCTAGAGCCAGAGAACCAGGTCATCAGAGCTGCTTTAAAGCCAGAAAACCAGGTCAGCAGATCTGTTCTAGAGCCAGAGAACCAGGTCAGAAGAGCTGCTTTAGAGGGAAAGAAACAGTTCAGCAGAGCTGCTGTAGAGCCATAGAACCAGGTCAGCAGAGCTGCTGTACAGCCAGAGAAACAGGTCAGCAGAGCCGTTATAGAGCCAGAGAACCAGGTCAGCAGAGCTGCATTAGAGCCAGAGAACTAGGTCAGCAGAGCTGCTTTAGAGCCTAAGAACCAGGTCAGCAGAGCTGCTCTAGAGCCAGAGAAACAGGTCAGCAGAGCTGCTTTAGAGGGAGAGAAACAGGTCAGCAGAGTTGCTGTTGAGCCATAGAACCAGGTCAGCAGAGCTGCTGTAGAGCCAGAGAACCAGGTCAGCAGAGCTGCTGTACAGCCAGAGAAACAGGTCAGCAGAGCCGTTATAGAGCCAGAGAACCAGGTCAGCAGAGCTGCATTAGAGCCAGAGAACTAGGTCAGCAGAGCTGCTTTAGAGCCTAAGAACCAGGTCAGCAGAGCTGCTCTAGAACCAGTGAACCAGGTCAGCAGAGCTGCTTCAAAGCCAGAGAAGCAGGTCAGCAGAGTTGTTGTAGAGCCAGAAAACCAGGCCAGCAGAGCTGCTCTACAGCCTAAGAACGAGGTCAGCAGAGATGCTTCAAAGCCAGAGAACCAGGTCAGCAGAGCTGTTGTAGAGCCAGAAAACCAGGCCAGCAGAGCTGCTCTACAGCCTAAGAACGAGGTCAGCAGAGCTGCTCTAGAGCCAGAGAACCAGGTCAGAAGAGCGGCTTTAGAGCCATAGTAACCAGGTCAGTAGAGCTGCTTTAGATGGAGAGAACCACGTCAGCAGAGCTGCTTTAGAACCAGAGAACTAGGATAGCAGAGCTGCTTTAGAGGGAGAGAAACAGGTCAGCAGAGCTGCTTTAGAGGGAGAGAAACAGGTCAGCAGAGTTGCTGTGGAGCCATAGAACCAGGTCAGCAGAGCTGCTGTAGAGCCAGAGAACCAGGTCAGCAGAGACGTTATAGAGCCAGAGAACAAGGTCAGCAGAACTGCTCTAGAGCCAGAGAACTAGGTCAGCAGAGCTGCTTTAGAGCAAGAGAACCAGGTCAGCAGAGCTCCTCTAGAGCCTAAGAACCAGGTCAGCAGAGCTGCTCTAGAACCAGTGAACCAGGTCAGCAGAGCTTCTGTAGAGCCAGAGACACCAAGCACGCAGAGGTGCTTTAGAGGGAGAGAACCAGGTCAGCAGAATTGATTCAGAGCCAGAGAACCAGGTCAGCAGAACTGCTTTAGAGTGAGAGAACCAGGTCAGCAGAGCTGCTCTAGAGCCAGAGAACCAGGTCAGCAGAGCTGCTTTAAAGCCAGAGAACCAGGTCAGCAGAGCTGTTGTAGAGCCAGAAAACCAGGCCACCAGAGCTGCTCTACAGCCTAAGAACGAGGTCAGCAGAGCTGCTCTAGAGCCAGAGAACCAGGTCAGCAGAGCGGCTTTAGAGCCATAGTAACCCGGTCAGCAGAGCTGCTTAAGATGGAGAGAACCACGTCAGCAGAGCTGCTTTAGAGCCAGAGAACTAGGATAGCAGAGCTGCTTTAGAGGGAGAGAAACAGGTCAGCAGAGCTGCTCTAGAGCCAGAGAACCAGGTCAGCAGAGCTGCTTTAGAGCCAGAGAACCACGTCAGCAGAGCCATTATAGAGCCAGAGAACCAGGTCAGCAGAGCTGCTCTAGAGCCAGAGAACTAGGTCAGCAGAGCTGCTCTAGAGCCAGAGAACCAGGTCAGCAGAGCTGCTTCAAAGCCAGAGAACCAGGTCAGCAGAGCTGTTGTAGAGCCAGAAAACCAGGTCAGCAGAGCTGCTCTAGAGCCAGAGAACCAGGTCAGCAGAGCTGCTCTGCAGCCAGAGAACCAGGTCAGCAGAGCTGCTTTAGAGGGAGAGAAACAGGTCGGCAGAGTTGCAGTAGAGCCATAGAACCAGGTCAGCAGAGCTGCTGTAGAGCCAGAGAACCAGGACAGCAAAGCTGTTATAGAGCCAGAGAGCAAAGTCAGAAGAGCTGCTCTAGAGCCAGAGAACTAGGTCAGCAGAGCTGCTTTAGAGCCAGAGAACCAGGTCAGCAGAGCTCCTCTAGACCCTAAGAACCAGGTCAGCAGAGCTGCTCTAGAGCCAGTGAACCAGGTCAGCAGAGCTGCTGTAGAGCCAGAGAAATCAAGTACGCAGAGGTGCTTTAGAGGGAGAGAACCAGGTCAGCAGAGCTGCTTCAAAGCCGGAGAACCAGGTCAGCAGAGGTGTTCTAGAGCCAGAGAACCAGGTCAACTGAGCTGCAGTAGAGCCACAGAAACCAGGTCAGCAGAGCTGCTTTACAGGGAGAGAACCAGGTCAGCAGAGCTGCTTTAGAGCCAGAGAACCGGGTCAGCAGAGCTGCTCTAGAGCCAGAGATCTAGGTCAGCAGAGCTACTTTAGAGCCTGAGAACCAGGTCAGCAGAGCTGCTTTAGAGCCCTAGAATCAGGTCAGCAGAGATGCTTTAGAGCCAGAGAATCAGGTCAGTGGAGCTGCTCCTGAACCAGAGAACCAGGTCAGCAGAGCTGCTCTAGAGCCAAAGAACCAGGTCAGCAGAGCTGCTCTGGAGCCAGAGAAACCAGGTATGCAGAGCTGCTTTAGAGGGAGAGAACCACGTCATCAGAGCTGCTTTAGAGCTAGAGAACCAGGTCAGCAGAACTGCTTTAGAGGGGGAGAACCAGGTCAGCAGAGCTGCTCTAGAGGCAGAGAACTAGGTCATCAGAGCTGCTTTAAAGCCAGAAAACCAGGTCAGCAGAGCTGTTGTAGAGCCAGAGATCCAGGTCAGCAGAGCTGCTCTAGAGCCAGAGAACCAGGTCAGAAGAGCTGCTGTACAGCCAGAGAAACAGGTCAGCAGAGCCATTATAGAGCCAGAAAACCAGGTCGGCAGAGCTGCATTAGAGCCAGAGAACTAGGTCAGCAGAGCTGCTTTAGAGCCTAAGAACCAGGTCAGCAGAGCTGCTCTAGAGCCAGAGAAACAGGTCAGCAGAGCTGCTTTAGAGGGAGAGAAACAGGTCAGCAGAGTTGCTGTGGAACCATAGAACCAGGTCAGCAGAGCTGCTGTAGAGCCAGAGAACCAGGTCAGCAGAGACGGTATAGAGCCAGAGGACAAGGTCAGCAGACCTTGTCCTCTAGAGCCAGAGAACTAGGTCAGCAGAGCTGCTTTAGAGCCAGAGAACCAGGTCAGCAGAGCTCCTCTAGAGCCTAAGAACCAGGTCAGCAGAGCTGCTCTAGAACCAGTGAACCAGGTCAGTAGAGCTGCTGTAGAGCCAGAGAAACCAAGCACGCAGAGGTGCTTTAGAGGGAGAGAACAAGGTCAGTAGAATTGATTTAGAGCCAGAGAACCAGGTCAGCAGAACTGCTTTAGAGTGAGAGAACCAGGTCAGCAGAGCTGCTCTAGAGCCAGAGAACCAGGTCAGCAGAGCTGCTTCAAAGCCAGAGAACCAGGTCAGCAGAGCTGTTGTAGAGCCAGAAAACCAGGTCAGCAGAGCTGCTCTACAGCCTAAGAACGAGGTCAGCAGAGCTGCTCTAGAGCCAGAGAAACAGGTCAGCAGAGCGGCTTTAGAGCCATAGTAACCAGGTCAGCAGAGCTGCTTAAGATGGAGAGAACCACGTCAGCAGAGCTGCTTTAGAGCCAGAGAACTAGGATAGCAGAGCTGCTTTAGAGGGAGAGAAACAGGTCAGCAGAGCTGCTCTAGAGCCAGAGAACCAGGTCAGCAGAGGTGCTTTAGAGCCAGAGAACCACGTCAGCAGAGCCATTATAGAGCCAGAGAACCAGGTCAGCAGAGCTGCTCTAGAGCCAGAGAACGAGGTCAGAAGAGCTGCTCTAGAGCCAGAGAACCAGGTCAGCAGAGCTGCTTCAAAGCCAGAGAACCAGGTCAGCAGAGCTGTTGTAGAGCCAGAAAACCAGGTCAGCAGAGCTGCTCTAGAGCCAGAGAACCAGGTCAGCAGAGCTGCTCTGGAGCCAGAGATCCAGGTCAGCAGAGCTGCTTTAGAGGGAGAGAAACAGGTCGGCAGAGTTGCAGTAGAGCCATAGAACCAGGTCAGCAGAGCTGCTGTAGAGCCAGAGAACCAGGACAGCAAAGCCGTTATAGAGCCAGAGAGCAAAGTCAGAAGAGCTGCTCTAGAGCCAGAGAACTAGGTCAGCAGAGCTGCTTCAGAGCCAGAGAACCAGGTCAGCAGAGCTCCTCTAGAGCCTAAGAACCAGGTCAGCAGAGCTGCTCTAGAGCCAGTGAACCAGGTCAGCAGAGCTGCTGTAGAGCCAGAGAAATCAAGTACGCAGAGGTGCTTTAGAGGGAGAGAACCAGGTCAGCAGAGCTGCTTCAAAGCCTGAGAACCAGGTCAGCAGAGGTGCTCTAGAGCCAGAGAACCAGGTCAACAGAGCTGCAGTAGAGCCACAGAAACCAGGTCAGCAGAGCTGCTTTACAGGGAGAGAACCAGGTCAGCAGAGCTGCTTTAGAGCCAGAGAACCGGGTCAGCAGAGCTGCTCTAGAGCCAGAGATCTAGGTCAGCAGAGCTACTTTAGAGCCTGAGAACCAGGTCAGCAGAGCTGCTTTAGAGCCCTAGAATCAGGTCAGCAGAGATGCTTTAGAGCCAGAGAATCAGGTCAGCGGAGCGGCTCCTGAACCAGAGAACCAGGTCAGCAGAGCTGCTCTAGAGCCAAAGAACCAGGTCAGCAGAGCTGCTCTGGAGCCAGAGAAACCAGGTATGCAGAGCTGCTTTAGAGGGAGAGAACCACGTCATCAGAGCTGCTTTAGAGCTAGAGAACCAGGTCAGCAGAACAGCTTTAGAGGGGGAGAACAAGGTCAGCAGAGCTGCTCTAGAGGCAGAGAACTAGGTCATCAGAGCTGCTTTAAAGCCAGAAAACCAGGTCAGCAGAGCTGTTGTAGAGCCAGAGATCCAGGTCAGCAGAGCTGCTCTAGAGCCAGAGAACCAGGTCAGAAGAGCTGCTGTACAGCCAGAGAAACAGGTCAGCAGAGCCATTATAGAGCCAGAGAACCAGGTCAGCAGAGCTGCATTAGAGCCAGAGAACTAGGTCAGCAGAGCTGCTTTAGAGCCTAAGAACCAGGTCAGCAGAGCTGCTCTAGAGCCAGAGAAACAGGTCAGCAGAGCTGCTTTAGAGGGAGAGAAACAGGTCAGCAGAGTTGCTGTGGAGCCATAGAACCAGGTCAGCAGAGCTGCTGTAGAGCCAGAGAACCAGGTCAGCAGAGACGGTATAGAGCCAGAGGACAAGGTCAGCAGACCTGCTCTAGAGCCAGAGAACTAGGTCAGCAGAGCTGCTTTAGAGCCAGAGAACCAGGTCAGCAGAGCTCCTCTAGAGCATAAGAACCAGGTCAGCAGAGCTGCTCTAGAACCAGTGAACCAGGTCAGTAGAGCTGCTGTAGAGCCAGAGAAACCAAGCACGCAGAGGTGCTATAGAGGGAGAGAACCAGGTCAGTAGAATTGATTTAGAGCCAGAGAACCAGGTCAGCAGAACTGCTTTAGAGTGAGAGAACCAGGTCAGCAGAGCTGCTCTAGAGCCAGAGAACCAGGTCAGCAGAGCTGCTTCAAAGCCAGAGAACCTGGTCAGCAGAGCTGTTGTAGAGCCAGAAAACCAGGTCAGCAGAGCTGCTCTACAGCCTAAGAACGAGGTCAGCAGAGCTGCTCTAGAGCCAGAGAACCAGGTCAGCAGAGCGGCTTTAGAGCCATAGTAACCAGGTCAGCAGAGCTGCTTTAGATGGAGAGAACCACGTCAGCAGAGCTGCTTTAGAGCCAGAGAACTAGGACAGCAGAGCTGCTTTAGAGGGAGAAAAACAGGTCAGCAGAGCTGCTCTAGAGCCAGAGAACCAGGTCAGCAGAGCTGCTTTAGAGCCAGAGAACCAGGTCAGCAGAGCCGTTATAGAGCCAGAGAACCAGGTCAGCAGAGCTGCTCTAGAGCCAGAGAACTAGGTCAGCAGAGCTGCTCTAGAGCCTAAAAACCAGGTCAACAGAGCTGCTCTACATCCTAAGAACCAGGTCAGCAGAGCTGCTCTAAAGCCAGAGAACCAGGTCAGCAGAGCTGCTTTAGAGGGGGAGAACCAGGTCAGCAGAGCTGCTTCAAAGCCAGAGAACCAGGTCAGCAGAGCTGTTGTAGAGCCAGAGAACCAGGTCAGCAGAGCTGCTCTACAGCCTAAGAACCAGGTCAGCAGAGCTGCTCCAGAGCCAGAGAACCAGGTCAGCAGAGCTGCTGTAGAGCCAGAGAAACCAGGTCAGCAGAGCTTCTTTAGAGGGAGAGAACCACGTCAGCAGAGTTGCTTTAGAGCCAGAGAACCAGGACAGCAGAGCTGCTTTAGAGGGAGAGAACCAGGCCAGCAGATCTTCTCTAGATCCAGAGAACCAGGACAGCAGATCTGCTCTAGAGCCTAAGAACTGGGTCAGCAGAGCTGCTCTAGAGCCAGAGAACTAGGTCAGCTAAGATACTTAAGAGCCAGAGAACCAGGTCAGTAGAGCTACTTTAGAGCCAGAGAACCAGGTCAGCAGAGACGGTATAGAGCCAGAGAACCAGGTCAGCAGAGCTGCTCTAGAGCCAGAGAACTAGGTCAGCAGAGCTACTTTGGAGCCTGAGAACCAGGTCAGCAGAGCTGCTTTAGAGCTCTAGAATCAGGTCAGCAGAGTTGCCGTAGAGCCAGAGAAACCAGGTACGCAGAGCTGCTTTAGAGGGAGAGAACCACGTCAACAGAGCTGCTTTAGAGCCAGAGAACCAGGTCAACAGAACTGCTTTAGAGAGAGAAAACCAGGTCAGCAGAGCTGCTCTAGAGCCAGACAACCAGGTCAGCAGAGCTGCTTCAAAGCCAGATAACCAGGTCAGCAGAGCAGTTGTAGAGCCGAGAACCAGGTCAGCAGAGCTGCTCTACAGCCTAAGAACCAGATTAGCAGAGCTGCTCTAGAGGCAGAGAATCAGGTCAGCAGAGCTGCTCTAGAGCCAAAGACCCAGGCCAGCAGAGCTGCTTTAAAGCCAGAGAACCAGGTCAGCAGAGCTCCTATAGAGCCTAAGAACCAGGTCAGCAGAGCTGCTTTAGAGCCAGAGAAGCAGGACAGCAGAGCTGCTTTAGAGGGAGAGAACCAGGTTAGCAGATCTGCTATAGATCCAGAGAACCAGGTCAGCAGAACTGCTCTAGAGCCTACGAACTGCGTCAGCAGAGCTGCTCTAGAGCCAGAGAACTAGGTCAGCAGAGATGATGTAGAGCCAGAGAAACCATATCAGCATAGCATCTTTAGAGGGAGAGAACAAGGTCAGCAGAGCTGCTTTAGAGCCAGCGAACCACGTCAGCAGAGCTGCTTTAGAGGGAGAGAAGCAGGTCAGCAGAGCTGCTCTAGAGCCAGAGAACCAGGTCAGCAGAGCTGCTTTAGAGCCAGAGAACCAGGTCAGCAGAGCTACTTTAGCGCCAGAGAACCAGGTCAGCAGAGCTCCTCTAGAGCCTAAGAACCAGGTCAACAGAGCTGCTCTAGAGCCAGAGAACCAGGTCAGCAGAGCTGCTGTAGAGCCAGAGAAACCAGGAATGCAGAGCTACTTTAGAGCCAGAGAACCAGGTCAGCAGAGCTGCTTCAAAGCCAGAGAACCAGGTCAGCAGAGCTGTTGTAGAGCCAGAGAACCAGGTCAGCAGAGCTGCTCTGCAGCCTAAGAACAAGGTCAGCAGAGCTGCTCTAGAGCCAGAGAACAAGGTCAGCAGGGCTGCTGTAGAGCCAGAGAAACCAGGTCAGCAGAGCTGCTTTAGAGGGAGAGAACCACGTCAGCAGAGTTGCTTTAGAGCCAGAGAACCAGGACAGCAGAGCTGCTTTAGAGGGAGAGAACCAGGTCGGCAGATCTGCTCTAGATCCAGAGAACCAGGACAGCAGATCTGCTCTAGAGCCTAAGAACTGGGTCAGCAGAGCTGCTCTAGAGCCAGAGAACTAGGTCAGCAGGGATGCTTAAGAGCCGAGAACCAGGTCAGCAGAGCTGCTTTAGAGCCAGAGAACCAGGTCAGCAGAGCTGCTTTAGAGGGAGAGAAAGAGGTCGTCAGAGTTGCAGTAGAGCCATAGAACCAGGTCATCAGAGCTGCTGTAGAGCCAGAGAACCAGGACAGCAAAGCCGTTATAGAGCCAGAGAACAAAGTCAGAAGAGCTGCTCTAGAGCCAGAGAACCAGGTCAGCAGAGCTCTTCTAGAGCCTAAGAACCAGGTCAGCAGAGCTGCTCTAGAGCCAGTGAAACAGGTCAGCAGAGCTGCTGTAGAGCCACAGAAACCAAGTACGCAGAGGTGCTTTAGAGGGAGAGAACCAGGTCAGCAGAGCTGCTGCAAAGCCGGAGATCCAGGTCAGCAGAGCTGCTCTAGAGCCAGAGAACCAGGTCAGAAGAGCTGCTGTACAGCCAGAGAAACAGGTCAGCAGAGCCATTATAGAGCCAGAGAACCAGGTCAGCAGAGCTGCATTAGAGCCAGAGAACTAGGTCAGCAGAGCTGCTTTAGAGCCTAAGAACCAGGTCAGCAGAGCTGCTCTAGAGCCAGAGAAACAGGTCAGCAGAGCTGCTTTAGAGGGAGAGAAACAGGTCAGCAGAGTTGCTGTGGAGCCATAGAACCAGGTCAGCAGAGCTGCTGTAGAGCCAGAGAACCAGGTCAGCAGAGACGGTATAGAGCCAGAGGACAAGGTCAGCAGACCTGCTCTAGAGCCAGAGAACTAGGTCAGCACAGCTGCTTTAGAGCCAGAGAACCAGGTCAGCAGAGCTCCTCTAGAGCCTAAGAACCAGGTCAGCAGAGCTGCTCTAGAACCAGTGAACCAGGTCAGTAGAGCTGCTGTAGAGCCAGAGAAACCAAGCACGCAGAGGTGCTTAAGAGGGAGAGAACCAGGTCAGTAGAATTGATTTAGAGCCAGAGAACCAGGTCAGCAGAACTGCTTTAGAGTGAGAGAACCAGGTCAGCAGAGCTGCTCTAGAGCCAGAGAACCAGGTCAGCAGAGCTGCTTCAAAGCCTGAGAACCAGGTCAGCAGAGCTGTTGTAGAGCCAGAAAACCAGGTCAGCAGAGCTGCTCTACAGCCTAAGAACGAGGTCAGCAGAGCTGCTCTAGAGCCAGAGAACCAGGTCAGCAGAGCGGCTTTAGAGCCATAGTAACCAGGTCAGCAGAGCTGCTTTAGATGGAGAGAACCACGTCAGCAGAGCTGCTTTAGAGCCAGAGAACTAGGACAGCAGAGCTGCTTTAGAGGGAGAAAAACAGGTCAGCAGAGCTGCTCTAGAGCCAGAGAACCAGGTCAGCAGAGCTGCTTTAGAGCCAGAGAACCAGGTCAGCAGAGCCGTTATAGAGCCAGAGAACCAGGTCAGCAGAGCTGCTCTAGAGCCAGAGAACTAGGTCAGCAGAGCTGCTCTAGAGCCTAAAAACCAGGTCAACAGAGCTGCTCTACATCCTAAGAACCAGGTCAGCAGAGCTGCTCTAAAGCCAGAGAACCAGGTCAGCAGAGCTGCTTTAGAGGGAGAGAACCAGGTCAGCAGAGCTGCTTCAAAGCCAGAGAACCAGGTCAGCAGAGCTGTTGTAGAGCCAGAGAACCAGGTCAGCAGAGCTGCTCTACAGCCTAAGAACCAGGTCAGCAGAGCTGCTCCAGAGCCAGAGAACCAGGTCAGCAGAGCTGCTGTAGAGCCAGAGAAACCAGGTCAGCAGAGCTTCTTTAGAGGGAGAGAACTACGTCAGCAGAGTTGCTTTAAAGCCAGAGAACCAGGACAGCAGAGCTGCTTTAGAGGGAGAGAACCAGGTCAGCAGATCTTCTCTAGATTCAGAGAACCAGGACAGCAGATCTGCTCTAGAGCCTAAGAACTGGGTCAGCAGAGCTGCTCTAGAGCCAGAGAACTAGGTCAGCTAAGATACTTAAGAGCCAGAGAACCAGGTCAGTAGAGCTACTTTAGAGCCAGAGAACCAGGTCAGCAGAGACGTTATAGAGCCAGAGAACCAGGTCAGCAGAGCTGCTCTAGAGCCAGAGAACTAGGTCAGCAGAGCTACTTTGGAGCCTGAGAACCAGGTCAGCAGAGCTGCTTTAGAGCTCTAGAATCAGGTCAGCAGAGTTGCCGTAGAGCCAGAGAAACCAGGTACGCAGAGCTGCTTTAGAGGGAGAGAACCACGTCAACAGAGCTGCTTTAGAGCCAGAGAACCAGGTCAACAGAACTGCTTTAGAGGGAGAAAACCAGGTCAGCAGAGCTGCTCTAGAGCCAGACAACCAGGTCAGCAGAGCTGCTTCAAAGCCAGATAACCAGGTCAGCAGAGCAGTTGTAGAGCCGAGAACCAGGTCAGCAGAGCTGCTCTACAGCCTAAGAACCAGATTAGCAGAGCTGCTCTAGAGGCAGAGAATCAGGTCAGCAGAGCTGCTCTAGAGCCAAAGACCCAGGCCAGCAGAGCTGCTTTAAAGCCAGAGAACCAGGTCAGCAGAGCTCCTATAGAGCCTAAGAACCAGGTCAGCAGAGCTGCTTTAGAGCCAGAGAAGCAGGACAGCAGAGCTGCTTTAGAGGGAGAGAACCAGGTTAGCAGATCTGCTATGGATCCAGAGAACCAGGTCAGCAGAACTGCTCTAGAGCCTACGAACTGCGTCAGCAGAGCTGCTCTAGAGCCAGAGAACTAGGTCAGCAGAGATGATGTAGAGCCAGAGAAACCATATCAGCATAGCATCTTTAGAGGGAGAGAACAAGGTCAGCAGAGCTGCTTTAGAGCCAGCGAACCAGGTCAGCAGAGCTGCTTTAGAGGGAGAGAAGCAGGTCAGCAGAGCTGCTCTAGAGCCAGAGAACCAGGTCAGCAGAGCTGCTTTAGAGCCAGAGAACCAGGTCAGCAGAGCTACTTTAGCGCCAGAGAACCAGGTCAGCAGAGCTCCTCTAGAGCCTAAGAACCAGGTCAACAGAGCTGCTCTAGAGCCAGAGAACCAGGTCAGCAGAGCTGCTGTAGAGCCAGAGAAACCAGGAACGCAGAGCTACTTTAGAGCCAGAGAACCAGGTCAGCAGAGCTGCTTCAAAGCCAGAGAACCAGGTCAGCAGAGCTGTTGTAGAGCCAGAGAACCAGGTCAGCAGAGCTGCTCTGCAGCCTAAGAACAAGGTCAGCAGAGCTGCTCTAGAGCCAGAGAACCAGGTCAGCAGGGCTGCTGTAGAGCCAGAGAAACCAGGTCAGCAGAGCTGCTTTAGAGGGAGAGAACCACGTCAGCAGAGTTGCTTTAGAGCCAGAGAACCAGGACAGCAGAGCTGCTTTAGAGGGAGAGAACCAGGTCGGCAGATCTGCTCTAGATCCAGAGATCCAGGACAGCAGATCTGCTCTAGAGCCTAAGAACTGGGTCAGCAGAGCTGCTCTAGAGCCAGAGAACTAGGTCAGCAGAGATGCTTAAGAGCCGAGAACCAGGTCAGCAGAGCTGCTTTAGAGCCAGAGAACCAGGTCAGCAGAGCTGCTTTAGAGGGAGAGAAAGAGGTCGTCAGAGTTGCAGTAGAGCCATAGAACCAGGTCAGCAGAGCTGCTGTAGAGCCAGAGAACCAGGACAGCAAAGCCGTTATAGAGCCTGAGAACAAAGTCAGAAGAGCTGCTCTAGAGCCAGAGAACCAGGTCAGCAGAGCTCTTCTAGAGCCTAAGAACCAGGTCAGCAGAGCTGCTCTAGAGCCAGTGAAACAGGTCAGCAGAGCTGCTGTAGAGCCACAGAAACCAAGTACGCAGAGGTGCTTTAGAGGGAGAGAACCAGGTCAGCAGAGCTGCTGCAAAGCCGGAGAACCAGGTCAGCAGAGCTGCTTTAGAGCCAGAGAACCAGGTCAACAGAGCTGCTGTAGAGCCAGAGAAACCAGGTCAGCAGAGCTGCTTTAGAGGGAGAGAACCAGGTCAGCAGAGCTGCTTTAGAGCCAGAGAACCGGGTCAGCAGAGCTGCTCTAGAACCAGAGATCTAGGTTAGCAGAGCTACTTTAGAGCCTGAGAACCAGGTCAGCAGAGCTGCTTTAGAGCCCTAGAATCAGGTCAGCAGAGATGCTTTAGAGCCAGAGAATCAGGTCAGCGGAGCTGCTCTAGAGCCAGAGAACCTGGTCAGCAGACCTGCTCTTGAACCAGAGAACCAGGTCAGCAGAGCTGCTCTAGAGCCAAAGAACCAGGTCAGCAGAGCTGCTCCGGAGCCAGAGAAACCAGGTACGCAGAGCTGCTGTAGAGGGAGAGAACCACGTCAGCAGAGCTGCTTTAGAGCTAGAGAACCAGGTCAGCAGAACTGCTTTAGAGGGAGAGAACCAGGTCAGCAGAGCTGCTCTAGAGGCAGAGAACCAGGTCACCAGAGCTGCTTTAAAGCCAGAAAACCAGGTCAGCAGAGCTGTTGTAGAGCCAGAGATCCAGGTCAGCAGAGCTGCTCTAGAGCCAGAGAACCAGGTCAGAAGAGCTGCTTTAGAGGGAGAGAAACAGGTCAGCAGAGCTGCTGTAGAGCCATAGAACCAGGTCAGCAGAGCTGCTGTACAGCCAGAGAAACAGGTCAGCAGAGCCGTTATAGAGCCAGAGAACCAGGTCTGAAGAGCTGCATTAGAGCCAGAGAACTAGGTCAGCAGAGCTGCTTTAGAGCCTAGGAACCAGGTCAGCAGAGCTGCTCTAAAGCCAGAGAAACAGGTCAGCAGAGCTGCTTTAGAGGGAGAGAAACAGGTCATCAGATTTGCTGTGGAGCCATAGAACCAGGTCAGCAGAGCTGCTGTAGAGCCAGAGAACCAGGTCAGCAGAGACCTTATAGAGCCAGAGAACAAGGTCAGCAGACCTGCTCTAGAGCCAGAGAACTAGGTCAGCAGAGATGCTTTAGAGCCAGAGAACCAGGTCAGCAGAGCTCCTCTAGAGCCTAAGAACCAGGTCAGCAGAGCTGCTCTAGAACCAGTGAACCAGGTCAGCAGAGCTGCTGTAGAGCCAGAGAAACCAAGCACGCAGAGGTGCTTTAGAGGGAGAGAACCAGGTCAGTAGATTTGATTTAGAGCCAGAGAACCAGGTCAGCAGAACTGCTTTAGAGTTAGAGAACCAGGTCAGCAGAGCTGTTTTAGAGCCAGATAACCAAGTCAGCAGAGCTGCTTCAAAGCCAGAGAACCAGGTCAGCAGAGCTGTTGTAGAGCCAGAAAACCAGGTCAGCAGAGCTGCTCTACAGCCTAAGAACGAGGTCAGCAGAGCTGCTCTAGAGCCAGAGAACCAGGTCAGCAGAGCGGCTTTAAAGCCATAGTAACCAGGTCAGCAGAGCTGCTTTAGATGGAGAGAACCACGTCAGCAGAGCTGCTTTAGAGCCAGAGAACTAGGACAGCAGAGCTGCTTTAGAGGGAGAGAAACAGGTCAGCAGAGCTGCTCTAGAGCCAGAGAACCAGGTCAGCAGAGCTGCTTTAGAGCCAGAGAACCAGGTCAGCAGAGCCGTTATAGAGCCAGAGAACCAGGTCAGCAGAGCTGCTCTAGAGCCAGAGAACTAGGTCAGCAAAGCTGCTCTAGAGCCTAAGAACCACGTCAGCAGAGCTGCTCTACATCCTAAGAACCAGGTCAGCAGAGCTGCTCTAGAGCCAGAGAACCAGGTCAGCAGAGCTGCTTTAGAGGGAGAGAAACAGGTCGGCAGAGTTGCAGTAGAGCCATAGAACCAGGTCAGCAGAGCTGCTGTAGAGCCAGAGAACCAGGACAGCAAAGCCGTTATAGAGCCAGAGAACAAAGTCAGAAGAGCTGCTCTAGAGCCAGAGAACGAGTTCAGCAGAGCTGCTCTAGAGCCAGAGAACCAGGTCAGCAGAGCGGCTTTAGAGCCATAGTAACCAGGTCAGCAGAGCTGCTTTAGATGGAGAGAACCACGTCAGCAGAGCTGCTTTAGAGCCAGAGAACTAGGACAGCAGAGCTGCTTTAGAGGGAGAGAAACAGGTCAGCAGAGCTGCTCTAGAGCCAGAGAACCAGGTCAGCAGAGCTGCTTTAGAGCCAGAGAACCAGGTCAGCAGAGCCGTTATAGAGCCAGAGAACCAGGTCAGCAGAGCTGCTCTAGAGCCAGAGAACTAGGTCAGCAGAGATGCTCTAGAGCCTAAGAACCACGTCAGCAGAGCTGCTCTACATCCTAAGAACCAGGTCAGCAGAGCTGCTCTAGAGCCAGAGAACCAGGTCAGCAGAGCTGCTTTAGAGGGAGAGAAACAGGTCGGCAGAGTTGCAGTAGAGCCATAGAACCAGGTCAGCAGAGCTACTGTAGAGCCAGAGAACCAGGACAGCAAAGCCGTTATAGAACCAGAGAACAAAGTCAGAAAAACTGCTCTAGAGCCAGAGAACTAGGTCAGCCGAGCTGCTTTAGAGCCAGAGAACCAGGTCAGCAGAGTTCCTCTAGAGCCTAAGAACCAGGTCAGCAGAGCTGCTCTAGAGCCAGTGAACCAGGTCGGCAGAGCTGCCGTAGAGCCAGAGAAACCAAGTACGCAGAGGTGCTTTAGAGGGAGAGAACCAGGTCAGCAGAGCTGCTTCAAAGCCGGAGAACGAGGTCAGCAGAGCTGCTCTAGAGCCAGAGAACCAGGTCATCAGAGCTGCTGTAGAGCCAGACAAACCAGTTCAGCAGAGCTGCTTTGGAGGGAGAGAACCAGGTCAGCAGAGCTGCTTTAGAGCCAGAGAACCAGGTCATCAGAGATGCTTTAAAGCCAGAAAACCAGGTCAGCAGAGCTGTTGTAGAGCCAGAGATCCAGGTCAGCAGAGCTGCTCTACAGCCTAGGAACGAGGTCAGCAGAGCTGCTCTACAGCCAGAGAACCAGGTCAGCAGAGATGCTTTAGAGGGAAAGAAACAGGTTAGCGGAGTTGCTGTAGAGCCATAGAACCAGGCCAGCAGAGCTGCTTTAGAGCCAGAGAACCAGGTCAGCAGAGGTGCTCTAGAGCCTAAGAACCAGGTCAGCAGAGCTACTCTAGAGTCAGAGAACCAGGTCAGCAGAGCTGCTTTAGAGCCAGAGAACCAGGTCAGCAGAGCTGCTCTAGAGGGAGAGAAGCAGATCAGCAGAGCTGCTCTAGAGCCAGAGAACCAGGTCAGCAGAGCTGCTCTACATCCTAAGAACCAGGTCAGCAGAGCTGCTCTAGAGCCAGAGAACCAGGTCAGAAGAGCTGCTTTAGAGGGAGAGAAACAGGTCAGCAGAGCTGCTGTAGAGCCATAGAACCAGGTCAGCAGAGCTGCTGTACAGCCAGAGAAACAGGTCAGCAGAGCCGTTATAGAGCCAGAGAACCAGGTCAGCAGAGCTGCATTAGAGCCAGAGAACTAGGTCAGCAGAGCTGCTTTAGAGCCTAAGAACCAGGTCAGCAGAGCTGCTCTAGAGCCAGAGAAACAGGTCAGCAGAGCTGCTTTAGAGGGAGAGAAACAGGTCAGCAGAGTTGCTGTGGAGCCATAGAACCAGGTCAGCAGAGCTGCTGTAGAGCCAGAGAACCAGGTCAGCAGAGACGTTATAGAGCCAGAGAACAAGGTCAGCAGACCTGCTCTAGAGCCAGAGAACTAGGTCAGCAATGTTTTAGAGCCAGAGAACCAGGTCAGCAGAGCTCCTCTAGAGCCTAAGAACCAGGTCAGCAGAGCTGCTCTAGAACCAGTGAACCAGGTCAGCAGAGCTGCTGTAGAGCCAGAGAAACCAAGCACGCAGAGGTGCTTTAGAGGGAGAGAACCAGGTCAGTAGATTTGATTTAGAGCCAGAGAACCAGGTCAGCAGAACTGCTTTAGAGTGAGAGAACCAGGTCAGCAGAGCTGCTCTAGAGCCAGAGAACCAGGTCAGCAGAGCTGCTTCAAAGCCAGAGAACCAGGTCAGCAGAGCTGTTGTAGTGCCAGAAAACCAGGTCAGCAGAGCTGCTCTACAGCCTAAGAACGAGGTCATCAGAGCTGCTCTAGAGCCGGAGAACCAGGTCAGCAGAGCGGCTTTAGAGCCATAGTAACCAGGTCAGCAGAGCTGCTTTAGATGGAGAGAACCATGTCAGCAGAGCTGCTTTAGAGCCAGAGAAATAGGACAGCAGAGCTGCTTTAGAGGGAGATAAACAGGTCAGCAGAGCTGCTCTAGAGCCAGAGAACCAGGTCAGCAGAGCTGCTTCAGAGCCAGAGAACCAGGTCAGCAGAGCTGCTTTAGAGGGAGCGAAACAGGTCGGCAGAGTTGCAGTAGAGCCATAGAACCAGGTCAGCAGAGCTGCTGTAGAGCCAGAGAACCAGGACAGCAAAGCCGTTATAGAGCCAGAGAACAAAGTCAGAAGAGCTGCTCTAGAGCCAGAGAACTAGGTCAGCAGAGCTGCTTTAGAGCCAGAGAACCAGGTCAGCAGAGTTCCTCTAGAGCCTAAGAACCAGGTCAGCAGAGCTGCTCTAGAGCCAGTGAACCAGGTCGGCAGAGCTGCTGTAGAGCCAGAGAAACCAAGTACGCAGAGGTGCTTTAGAGGGAGAGAACCAGGTCAGCAGAGCTGCTTCAAAGCCGGAGAACCAGGTCAGCAGAGCTGCTCTAGAGCCAGAGAACCAGGTCATCAGATCTGCTGTAGAGCCAGACAAACCAGTTCAGCAGAGCTGCTTTGGAGGGAGAGAACCAGGTCGGCAGAGCTGCTTTAGAGCCAGAGAACCAGGACAGTAGAGCTGCTTTAGAGGGAGAGAACCAGGTCATCAGATCTGCTCTAGATCCAGAGAACCAGGTCAGCAGAGCTGCTCAAGAGCATAAGAACTGGGTCAGCAGAGGTGCTCTAGAGCCACAGACCTAGGTCAGCAGAGATCCTGTAGAGCCAGAGTAACCAGGTCTGCATAGCTTCTTTAGAGGGAAAGAACCAGGTCAGCAGAGATGCTTTAGAGCCAGAGAACCAGGTCAGCAGAGCTGCTTTAGAGGAAGAGAAACAGGTCAGCAGAGTTGCTCTAGAGCCAGACAACCCGGTCAGCAGAGCTGCTTAAGAGCCAGAGAACCAGGTCAGCCGAGCTGCTCTAGCGCCAGAGAACCAGGTCAGCAGAGCTGCTTTAGAGCCAGAGAACCAGGTCAGCAGAGTTGCTTTAGAGCCAGAGAATCAGGTCAGCAGAGCTGCTCTAGAGCCTAAGAACCAGGTCAGCAGAGCTGCCCTACAGCCTAAGAACCAGGTCAGCAGAGCTGCTCTAGAGCCAGAGAACCAGGTCAGCAGAGTTGCTTTAGAGGGAGAGAAACAGGTCAGCAGAGTTGCTGTGGAGCCATAGAACCAGGTCAGCAGAGCTGCTCTAGAGCCTGAGTACCACGTCAGCAGAGCTGCTCTACATCCTAAGAACCAGGTCAGCAGAGCTGCTCTAGAGCCAGAGAACCAGGTCAGCAGAGCTGCTTTAGAGGGAGAGAAACAGGTCGGCAGAGTTGCAGTAGAGCCATACAACCAGGTCAGCAGAGCTGCTGTAGAGCCAGAGAACCAGGACAGCAAAGCCGTTATAGAGCCAGAGAACAAAGTCAGAAGAGCTGCTCTAGAGCCAGAGAACTAGGTCAGCAGAGCTGCTTTAGAGCCAGAAAACCAGGTCAGCAGAGTTCCTCTAGAGCCTAAGAACCAGGTCAGCAGAGCTGCTCTAGAGCCAGTGAACCAGGTCGGCAGAGCTGCTGTAGAGCCAGAGAAACCAAGTACGCAGAGGTGCATTAGAGGGAGAGAACCAGGTCAGCAGAGCTGCTTCAAAGCCGGAGAACCAGGTCAGCAGAGCTGCTCTATAGCCAGAGAACCAGGTCATCAGATCTGCTGTAGAGCCAGACAAACCAGTTCAGCAGAGCTGCTTTGGAGGGAGAGAACCAGATCAGCAGAGCTGCTTTAGAGCCAGAGAACCAGGACAGCAGAGCTGCTTTAGTGGGAGAGAACCAGGTCATCAGATCTGCTCTAGATCCAGAGAACCAGGTCAGCAGAGCTGCTCAAGAGCCTAAGAACTGGGTCAGCAGAGGTGCTCTAGAGCCACAGAACTAGGTCAGCAGAGATCCTGTAGAGCCAGAGTAACCAGGTCTGCATAGCTTCTTTAGAGGGAAAGAAACAGGTCAGCAGAGCTGCCCTACAGCCTAAGAACCAGGTCAGCAGAGCTGCTATAGAGCCAGAGAACCAGGTCAGCAGAGCTGCCTTAGAGGGAGAGAAACAGGTCAGCAGGATTGCTGTGGAGCCATAGAACCAGGTCAGCAGAGCCATTATATAGCCAGAGAACAAGGTCAGCAGACCTGCTATAGAGCCAGAGAACTAGGTCAGCAGAGCTGCTTTAGAGCCAGAGAACCAGGTCAGCAGAGCTCCTCTAGAACCTAAGAACCAGGTCAGCAGAGCTGCTCTAGAGCCAGTGAACCAGGTCAGCAGAGCTGCTATAGAGCCAGAGAAACCAAGCACGCAGAGGTGCTTTAGAGGGAGAGAACCAGGTCAGTAGATTTGATTTAGAGCCAGAGAACCAGGTCAGCAGAACTGCTTTAGAGTGAGAGAACCAGGTCAGCAGAGCTGCTCTAGAGCCAGAGAACCAGGTCAGCAGAGCTGCTTCAAAGCCAGAGAACCAGGTCAGCAGAGCTGTTGTAGAGCCAGAAAACCAGGTCAGCAGAGCTGCTCTACAGCCTAAGAACGAGGTCAGCAGAGCTGCTCTAGAGCCGGAGAACCAGGTCAGCAGAGCGGCTTTAGAGCCATAGTAACCAGGTCAGCAGAGCTGCTTTAGATGGAGAGAACCACGTCAGCAGAGCTACTTTAGAGCCAGAGAAATAGGACAGCAGAGCTGCTTTAGAGGGAGATAAACAGGTCAGCAGAGCTGCTCTAGAGCCAGAGAACCAGGTCAGCAGAGCTGCTTTAGAGCCAGAGAACCAGGTCACCAGAGCCGTTATAGAGCCAGAGAACCAGGTCAGCAGAGCTGCTCTAGAGCCAGAGAACTAGGTCAGCAGAGCTGCTCTAGAGCCTAAGAACCACGTCAGCAGAGCTGCTCTACATCCTAAGAACCAGGTCAGCAGAGCTGCTCTAGAGCCAGAGAACCAGGTCAGCAGAGCTGCTTTAGAGGGAGCGAAACAGGTCAGCAGAGTTGCAGTAGAGCCATAGAACCAGGTCAGCAGAGCTGCTGTAGAGCCAGAGAACCAGGACAGCAAAGCCGTTATAGAGCCAGAGAACAAAGTCAGAAGAGCTGTTCTAGAGCCAGAGAACTAGGTCAGCAGAGCTGCTTTAGAGCCAGAGAACCAGGTCAGCAGAGTTCCTCTAGAGCCTAAGAACCAGGTCAGCAGAGCTGCTCTAGAGCCAGTGAACCAGGTCGGCAGAGCTGCTGTAGAGCCAGAGAAACCAAGTATGCAGAGGTGCTTTAGAGGGAGAGAACCAGGTCAGCAGAGCTGCTTCAAAGCCGGAGAACCAGGTCAGCAGAGCTGCTCTAGAGCCAGAGAACCAGGTCCTCAGATCTGCTGTAGAGCCAGACAAACCAGTTCAGCAGAGCTGCTTTGGAGGGAGAGAACCATGTCAGCAGAGCTGCTTTAGAGCCAGAGAACCAGGACAGCAGAGCTGCTTTAGAGGGAGAGAACCAGGTCATCAGATCTGCTCTAGATCCAGAGAACCAGGTCAGCAGAGCTGCTCAAGAGCATAAGAACTGGGTCAGCAGAGGTGCTCTAGATCCACAGAACTAGGTCAGCAGAGATCCTGTAGAGCCAGAGTAACCAGGTCTGCATAGCTTCTTTAGAGGGAAAGAACCAGGTCAGCAGAGATGCTTTAGAGCCAGAGAACCAGGTCAGCAGAGCTGCTTTAGAGGGAGAGAAACAGGTCAGCAGAGCTGCTCTAGGGCCAGAGAACCAGGTCAGCAGAGCTGCTTTAGAGCCAGAGAACCAAGTCAGCAGAGCTGCTTTAGAGCCAGAGAATCAGGTCAGCAGAGCTGCTCTAGAGCCAGAGAACCAGGTCAGCAGAGCTGCTTTAGAGGGAGAGAAACAGGTCAGCAGAGTTGCTGTGGAGCCATAGAACCAGGTCAGCAGAGCTGCTCTAGAGCCTAAGAACCACGTCAGCAGAGCTGCTCTATATCCTAAGAACCAGGTCAGCAGAGCTGCTCTAGAGCCAGAGAACCAGGTCAGCAGAGCTGCTTTAGAGGGAGAGAAACAGGTCGGCAGAGTTGCAGTAGAGCCATACAACCAGGTCAGCAGAGCTGCTGTAGAGCCAGAGAACCAGGACAGCAAAGCCGTTATAGAGCCAGAGAACAAAGTCAGAAGAGCTGCTCTAGAGCCAGAGAACTAGGTCAGCAGAGCTGCTTTAGAGCCAGAGAACCAGGTCAGCAGAGTTCCTTTAGAGCCTAAGAACCAGGTCAGCAGAGCTGCTTTAGAGCCAGAGAACCAGGACAGCAGAGCTGCTTTAGTGGGAGAGAACCAGGTCATCAGATCTGCTCTAGATCCAGAGAACCAGGTCAGCAGAGCTGCTCAAGAGCCTAAGAACTGGGTCAGCAGAGGTGCTCTAGAGCCACAGAACTAGGTCAGCAGAGATCCTGTAGAGCCAGAGTAACCAGGTCTGCATAGCTTCTTTAGAGGGAAAGAAACAGGTCAGCAGAGCTGCTCTAGCGCCAGAGAACCAGGTCAGCAGAGCTGCTTTAGAGTCAGAGAACCAGGTCAGCAGAGCTGCTTTAGAGCCAGAGAACCAGGTCAGCAGAGCTGCTCTAGAGCATAAGAACCAGGTCAGCAGAGCTGCCCTACAGCCTAAGAACCAGGTCAGCAGAGCTGCTATAGAGCCAGAGAACCAGGTCAGCAGAGCTGCTTTAGAGGGAGAGAAACAGGTCAGCAGGATTGCTGTGGAGACATAGAACCAGGTCAGCAGAGCCATTATATAGCCAGAGAACAAGGTCAGCAGACCTGCTATAGAGCCAGAGAACTAGGTCAGCAGAGCTGCTTTAGAGCCAGAGAACCAGGTCAGCAAAGCTCCTCTAGAACCTAAGAACCAGGTCAGCAGAGCTGCTCTAGAGCCAGTGAACCAGGTCAGCAGGGCTGCTGTAGAGCCAGAGAAACAAAGTATGCAGAGGTGCTTTAGAGGGAGAGAACCAGGCCACCAGAACTGCTTTAGAGCCAGATGAACCAGGTCAGCAGAAATGCTTTAGATAGAGAACCAGGTCAGCAGAGCTGCTCTAGAGCCAGAGAACCAGTTCAGCAGAGCTGCTTCAAAGCCAGAGAACCAGGTCAGCAGAGCTGTTGTAGAGCCAGAGAACCAGGTCAGCAGAGCTGCTCTACAGCCTAAGAACTAGGTCAGCAGAGCTGCTCTAGAGCCAGAGAACCAGGTCTGCAGAGCTGCTGTAGAGCCATAGTAACCAGGTCAGCAGAGCTGCTTTAGATGGAGAGAACCACATCAGCAGAGCTGCTTTAGAGCCAGAGAACCAGGACAGCAGAGCTGCTTTAGAGGGAGAGAAACAGGTCAGCAGAGCTGCTCTAGAGCCGCCTAAGAACCAGGTCAGCAGAGCTGCTCTACAGCCTAAGAACCAGGTCAGCAGAGCTGCTCTAGAGCCAGAGAACCAGGTCAGCAGAGCTGCTTTAGAGGGAGAGAAACAGGTCGGCAGAGTTGCAGTAGAGTCATAGAACCAGGTCAGCAGAGCTGCTGTAGAGCCAGAGAACCAGGACAGCAAAGCCGTTATAGAACCAGAGAACAAAGTCAGAAGAGCTGCTCTAGAGCCAGAGAACTAGGTCAGCAGAGCTGCTTTAGAGCCAGAGAACCAGGTCAGCAGAGCTGCTTTAGAGCCAGAGAACCAGGTCATCAGAGCTGCTTTAAAGCTAGAAAACCAGGTCAGCAGAGCTGTTGTAGAGCCAGAGATCCAGGTCAGCAGAGCTGCTCTAGAGCCAGAGAACCAGGTCAGAAGAGCTGCTTTAGAGGGAGAGAAACAGGTCAGCAGAGCTGCTGTAGAGCCATAGAACCAGGTCAGCAGAGCTGCTGTACAGCCAGAGAAACAGGTCAGCAGAGCCGTTATGGAGCCAGTGAACCAGGTCAGCAGAGCTGCATTAGAGCCAGAGAACTAGGTCAGCAGAGCTGCTTTAGAGCCTAAGAACCAGGTCAGCAGAGCTGCTCTAGAGCCAGAGAAACAGGTCAGCAGAGCTGCTTTAGAGGGAGAGAAACAGGTCAGCAGAGTTGCTGTGGAGCCATAGAACCAGGTCAGCAGAGCTGCTGTAGAGCCAGAGAACCAGGTCAGCCGAGACGTTATAGAGCCAGAGAACAAGGTCAGCAGACCTGCTCTAGAGCCAGAGAACTAGGTCAGCAATGCTTTAGAGCCAGAGAACCAGGTCAGCAGAGCTCCTCTAGAGCCTAAGAACCAGGTCAGCAGAGCTGCTCTAGAACCAGTTAACCAGGTCAGCAGAGCTGCTGTAGAGCCAGAGAAACCAAGCACGCAGAGGTGCTTTAGAGGGAGAGAACCAGGTCAGTAGATTTGATTTAGAGCCAGAGAACCAGGTCAGCAGAACTGCTTTAGAGTGAGAGAACCAGGTCAGCAGAGCTGCTCTAGAGCCAGAGAACCAGGTCAGCAGAGCTGCTTCAAAGCCAGAGAACCAGGTCAGCAGAGCTGTTGTAGTGCCAGAAAACCAGGTCAGCAGAGCTGCTCTACAGCCTAAGAACGAGGTCATCAGAGCTGCTCTAGAGCCGGAGAACCAGGTCAGCAGAGCGGCTTTAGAGCCATAGTAACCAGGTCAGCAGAGCTGCTATAGATGGAGAGAACCATGTCAGCAGAGCTGCCTTAGAGCCAGAGAAATAGGACAGCAGAGCTGCTTTAGAGGGAGATAAACAGGTCAGCAGAGCTGCTCTAGAGCCAGAGAACCAGGTCAGCAGAGCTGCTTTAGAGCCAGAGAACTAGGTCAGCAGAGCCATTATAGAGCCAGAGAACCAGGTCAGCAGAGCTGCTCTAGAGCCAGAGAACTAGGTCAGCAGAGCTGCTCTAGAGCCTAAGAACCACGTCAGCAGAGCTGCTCTACATCCTAAGAACCAGGTCAGCAGAGCTGCTTCAGAGCCAGAGAACCAGGTCAGCAGAGCTGCTTTAGAGGGAGCGAAACAGGTCAGCAGAGTTGCAGTAGAGCCATAGAACCAGGTCAGCAGAGCTGCTGTAGAGCCAGAGAACCAGGACAGCAAAGCCGTTATAGAGCCAGAGAACAAAGTCAGAAGAGCTGCTCTAGAGCCAGAGAACTAGGTCAGCAGAGCTGCTTTAGAGCCAGAGAACCAGGTCAGCAGAGTTCCTCTAGAGCCTAAGAACCAGGTCAGCAGAGCTGCTCTAGAGCCAGTGAACCAGGTCGGCAGAGCTGCTGTAGAGCCAGAGAAACCAAGTACGCAGAGGTGCTTTAGAGGGAGAGAACCAGGTCAGCAGAGCTGCTTCAAAGCCGGAGAACCAGGTCAGCAGAGCTGCTCTAGAGCCAGAGAACCAGGTCATCAGATCTGCTGAAGAGCCAGACAAACCAGTTCAGCAGAGCTGCTTTGGAGGGAGAGAACCAGGTCAGCAGAGCTGCTTTAGAGCCAGAGAACCAGGACAGCAGAGCTGCTTTAGAGGGAGAGAACCAGGTCTTCAGATCTGCTCTAGATCCAGAGAACCAGGTCAGCAGAGCTGCTCAAGAGCATAAGAACTGGTTCAGCAGAGGTGCTCTAGAGCCACAGAACTAGGTCAGCAGAGATCCTGTAGAGCCAGAGTAACCAGGTCTGCATAGCTTCTTTAGAGGGAAAGAACCAGGTCAGCAGAGATGCTTTAGAGCCAGAGAACCAGGTCAGCAGAGCTGCTTTAGAGGGAGAGAAACAGGTCAGCAGAGCTGCTCTAGCGCCAGAGAACCAGGTCAGCAGAGCTGCTTTAGAGCCAGAGAACCAGGTCAGCAGAGCTGCTTTAGAGCCAGAGAATCAGGTCAGCAGAGCTGCTCTAGAGCCTAAGAACCAGGTCAGCAGAACTGCCCTACAGCCTAAGAACCAGGTCAGCAGAGCTGCTCTAGAGCCAGAGAACCAGGTCAGCAGAGCTGCTTTAGAGGGAGAGAAACAGGTCAGCAGAGTTGCTGTGGAGCCATAGAACCAGGTCAGCAGAGCTGCTCTAGAGCCTAAGAACCACGTCAGCAGAGCTGCTCTACATCCTAAGAACCAGGTCAGCAGAGCTGCTCTAGAGCCAGAGAACCAGGTCAGCAGAGCTGCTTTAGAGGGCGAGAAACAGGTCGGCAGAGTTGCAGTAGAGCCATACAACCAGGTCAGCAGAGCTGCTGTAGAGCCAGAGAACCAGGACAGCAAAGCCGTTATAGAGCCAGAGAACAAAGTCAGAAGAGCTGCTCTAGAGCCAGAGAACTAGGTCAGCAGAGCTGCTTTAGAGCCAGAGAACCAGGTCAGCAGAGTTCCTTTAGAGCCTAAAAACCAGGTCAGCAGAGCTGCTTTAGAGCCAGAGAACCAGGACAGCAGAGCTGCTTTAGTGGGAGAGAACCAGGTCATCAGATCTGCTCTAGATCCAGAGAACCAGGTCCGCAGAGCTGCTCAAGAGCCTAAGAACTGGGTCAGCAGAGGTGCTCTAGAGCCACAGAACTAGGTCAGCAGAGATCATGTAGAGCCAGAGTAACCAGGTCTGCATAGCTTCTTTAGAGGGAAAGAAACAGGTCAGCAGAGCTGCTCTAGCGCCAGAGAACCAGGTCAGCAGAGCTGCTTTAGAGTCAGAGAACCAGGTCAGCAGAGCTGATTTAGAGCCAGAGAACCAGGTCAGCAGAGCTGCTCTAGAGCATAAGAACCAGGTCAGCAGAGCTGCCCTACAGCCTAAGAACCAGGTCAGCAGAGCTGCTATAGAGCCAGAGAACCAGGTCAGCAGAGCTGCTTTAGAGGGAGAGAAACAGGTCAGCAGGATTGCTGTGGAGCCATAGAACCAGGTCAGCAGAGCCATTATATAGCCAGAGAACAAGGTCAGCAGACCTGCTATAGAGCCAGAGAACTAGGTCAGCAGAGCTGCTTTAGAGCCAGAGAACCAGGTCAGCAGAGCTCCTCTAGAACCTAAGAACCAGGTCAGCAGAGCTGCTCTAGAGCCAGTGAACCAGGTCAGCAGGGCTGCTGTAGAGCCAGAGAAACAAAGTATGCAGAGGTGCTTTAGAGGGAGAGAACCAGGCCAGCAGAACTGCTTTAGAGCCAGAGAACCAGGTCAGCAGAAATGCTTTAGATTGAGAGAACCAGGTCAGCAGAGCTGCTCTAGAGCCAGAGAACCAGTTCAGCAGAGCTGCTTCAAAGCCAGAGAACCAGGTCAGCAGAGCTGTTGTAGAGCCAGAGAACCAGGTCAGCAGAGCTGCTCTACAGCCTAAATACTAGGTCAGCAGAGCTGCTCTAGAGCCAGAGAACCAGGTCTGCAGAGCTGCTGTAGAGCCATAAGCCATAATAACCAGGTCAGCAGAGCTGCTTTAGATGGAGAGAACCACATCAGCAGAGCTGCTTTAGAGCCAGAGAACCAGGACAGCAGAGCTGCTTTAGAGGGAGAGAAACAGGTCAGCAGAGCTGCTCTAGAGCCTAAGAACCAGGTCAGCAGAGCTGCTCTACAGCCTAAGAACCAGGTCAGCAGAGCTGCTCTAGAGCCAGAGAACCAGGTCAGCAGAGCTGCTTTAGAGGGAGAGAAACAGGTCGGCAGAGTTGCAGTAGAGTCATAGAACCAGGTCAGCAGAGCTGCTGTAGAGCCAGAGAACCAGGACAGCAAAGCCGTTATAGAACCAGAGAACAAAGTCAGAAGAGCTGCTCTAGAGCCAGAGAACTAGGTCAGCAGAGCTGCTTTAGAGCCAGAGAACCAGGTCAGCAGAGCTGCTGTAGAGCCATAGAACCAGGTCAGCAGAGCTGCTGTACAGCCAGAGAAACAGGTCAGCAGAGCCGTTATGGAGCCAGTGAACCAGGTCAGCAGAGCTGCATTAGAGCCAGAGAACTAGGTCAGCAGAGCTGCTTTAGAGCCTAAGAACCAGGTCAGCAGAGCTGCTCTAGAGCCAGAGAAACAGGTCAGCAGAGCTGCTTTAGAGGGAGAGAAACAGGTCAGCAGAGTTGCTGTGGAGCCATAGAACCAGGTCAGCAGAGCTGCTGTAGAGCCAGAGAACCAGGTCAGCAGACCTGCTCTAGAGCCAGAGAACTAGGTCAGCAATGCTTTAGAGCCAGAGAACCAGGTCAGCAGAGCTCCTCTAGAGCCTAAGAACCAGGTCAGCAGAGCTGCTCTAGAACCAGTTAACCAGGTCAGCAGAGCTGCTGTAGAGCCAGAGAAACCAAGCACGCAGAGGTGCTTTAGAGGGAGAGAACCAGGTCAGTAGATTTGATTTAGAGCCAGAGAACCAGGTCAGCAGAACTGCTTTAGAGTGAGAGAACCAGGTCAGCAGAGCTGCTCTAGAGCCAGAGAACCAGGTCAGCAGAGCAGCTTCAAAGCCAGAGAACCAGGTCAGCAGAGCTGTTGTAGAGCCAGAAAACCAGATCAGCAGAGCTGCTCTACAGCCTAAGAACGAGGTCAGCAGAGCTGCTCTAGAGCCGGAGAACCAGGTCAGCAGAGCGGCTTTAGAGCCATAGTAACCAGGTCAGCAGAGCTGCTTTAGATGGAGAGAACCACGTCAGCAGAGCTGCTCTAGAGCCAGAGAACTAGGACAGCAGAGCTGCTTTAGAGAAAGAGAAACAGGTCAGCAGAGCTGCTCTAGAGCCAGAGAACCAGGTCAGCAGAGCTGCTTTAGAGCCAGAGAACCAGGTCAACAGAGCCATTATAGAGCCAGAGAACCAGGTCAGCAGAGCTGCTCTAGAGCCAGAGAACTAGGTCAGCAGAGCTGCTCTAGAGCCTAAAAACCACGTCAGCAGAGCTGCTCTACATCCTAAGAACCAGGTCAGCAGAGCTGCTCTAGAGCCAGAGAACCAGGTCAGCAGAGCTGCTTTAGAGGGAGAGAAACAGGTCGGCAGAGTTGCAGTAGAGCCATAGAACCAGGTCAGCAGAGCTGCTGTAGAGCCAGAGAACCAGGACAGCAAAGCCGTTATAGAGCCAGAGAACAAAGTCAGAAGAGCTGCTCTAGAGCCAGAGAACTAGGTCAGCAGAGCTGCTTTAGAGCCAGAGAACCAGGTCAGCAGAGCTGCTTTAGAGCCAGAGAACCAGGTCATCAGAGCTGCTTTAAAGCCAGAAAACCAGGTCAGCAGAGCTGTTGTAGAGCCAGAGATCCAGGTCAGCAGAGCTGCTCTAGAGCCAGAGAACCAGGTCAGAAGAGCTGCTTTAGAGGGAGAGAAACAGGTCAGCAGAGCTGCTGTAGAGCCATAGAACCAGGTCAGCAGAGCTGCTGTACAGCCAGAGAAACAGGTCAGCAGAGCCGTTATGGAGCCAGTGAACCAGGTCAGCAGAGCTGCATTAGAGCCAGAGAACAGAGGCAAGATGGCGGCCGCGTCGTTGGTCGGCTGAGCGGGTTGCTCCTCACTCCCTTCGGTGTTAGCTGAGGATGTACTGAGCTCTATTCTGACCAAGCGGATCAAGCGGATGGATTTTGGGCACGCAAAGTGAACTGATGCTGTGGCTGCCGTCGCTGGTTATTGACCCCCTTTATTTGCTCACCTATTTGAGTTGCCGGCGTCTCAAACAAAGATTTCTGGGTTACGGCGTAATAGCAATGGCAGCGAAACCGGCGTCTCGTGCAGCGAGAACAGCGAGACCGCGAGTAACCGCCGCACAGACCGGCACCCTGGTCAAGACTCGCCTGGCTGCAAATGCCGCTAACTCTGCTAATGCTGCAACCGTGGGACAAAGTAAGGGGAGCCCTATCCCAACTAATGTAGCTGGAGAGCCGGAAGATTCGGATGGTCTGGGCCAGGGGCTTCAGAAGGATTTCACCGTTGAACCTCAAGCGCGGTGTCCACCTATACCGACTATACCTGTAATGTTCACGCAAAAAACAAGCAGGAAGAATCGAGGAAGTGACTCAGCGCTTTGCGCGAAGCCAGCTCTGGGTGTGGACGATCGGGTGATTGATGTCTTGGTCCCGGTGAGTGTGGAGAGTGCAAAATCGGGGGGGCCCGAAGCCAATGTAGTATTTACAATACCAGGGCCGGGCAATGATGTCTCTTCCTGTTGCATTGTGGGAAATGAAGTTCAGTTACCTGCAATGGAATCATGCGCTGATAATGCTATTGCTAAAATTACGGATGATGGTGGAGGAGTAAGCCAGGGCTCGACTGAGATTTCTAGTCCCGATGAAAGGATTAGGATGGCATATGATGCACTCGATGCTCCAACGGATACTTTAATCACTCCAAATATGGTAGACTTACATCGCTTCACAGAGTCAAGTGAGCCCCTTGATAAGTTGTCTAGTGCCGATGATTTCTTCTCCTTATCTGATCACTCCTCTGATGAGAGCTTTGTAGATGAGGGGATGGCAGCACCTGGCTTAGGTACCGGCGCCGGTGGGGACAAAATGAAAGGCTCCCTGAAGCAAAGGAAACTTCAGAACCAGGGGGAACGAGTGATGTCAGAGACTACAAGCGGCGTTATGGTCGCAGTCGAAGGGGCTGAGAGCCCGCCTGGGTCAGACGTGTCACATTCTTGGGATTATGAGGGCTCCCCAAACACAGTTATGTCTTCTTCAGAGACCCAGTTATTATCCCTGGCTGGGGCTGTTGGTACAAGTACAGAGAATGGTGAAGTAACACTGGCTACTATCTATGATTTGATTGTTGCGCATAGGGCGGAAACTCAGGCCGAGAGTATTCGCATGCAGAACTCGTCCAAGAAAATCCAGAACTCAATTCGGAGGGTAGTGAAGACATGCACAGATATGTCTAACAGAATTAGTGAGGCCGAGACCCGCATATCTGTCTTGGAGGATGATCTTATAAAGCAGAGAGAAATCACGGGCTCCATAAAGGCTCACAGAGATGACGTTCTTTGGAAATTGACGGATTTAGAAAACCGTGTAAGGCGCAACAATCTAAGAATTTTGGGGGTCCCCGAGGGCAAAGAGGGAGTGGACGTGCGTAAATTTGTTGCCGAATTATTTGAGGAGGCTTTTCCAGGTCTTACACACTGGGATTGGCGAGCGGAGATACAACGAGCCCATCGTTTTCCAGCTGTTCAGAGGAAAAAGTCGAGTGAGAGTCCTCATCCTCGAGCTATTCTTATCTCGCTTAATAACTTTTTGGCTCGCGAAGCCCTCTATGATATTGCGCGTCCCAACAAGAAAGGCCACGCCAAGGATTGTGACTTTTTCGTGAGGCCTGATTTCTGCCAGCCCACTGTTGATCTCCGTTGGAGGATGCGGCAGTTGATTCCGCAGTTTCAGGCTAAAGGTGTACAAGTATATCTACAGAATCCTTCTAGGCTGAAGATTGCTGATAAAGGTCGGACAATGATGTTCTTTGATGAGCTGTCTGCTAAGGAGTATTTGCAGACTCTAAAGTAATCAATGGCGTGACTGTGTGGAGTTATTAGATTTTTATTTTTTTAAATTTTTTTTTGCGACTAAATAGAGCCAGTCTGGTTTGGAGATAGTAAACGAGGGGAGTGGGAAGCTTGGAGCCCGACTCTACATCGCAAGGGACGAGATCCCTTATGCCTCATGGGGTTGGTAAGGCACTGGGGAGGGGGAGGGGGGGGCGGAGTGGTGGGGTTGGTGGGGGGGGTTGCACAGGGTAGGGGGATGTAGGGGTAGTAGGTGTAGGTTTGGGGTTAAAATTTCAGCAGTGGAGGCACAATCTTTGCTTTGGTTTGGAGGGAGCCCATTAACTTATTTTTGTAGGAATGGCAAGCTATATGCTATATATGCAATGATGAGCTTGGATAGAGAAGCTATGCTGCTTGCAAAGGGCTGGGAGTATCGGGGAGAGAGATGTGATTTGGAGGGGGTAGTATATAGTATTATAAAAGATTAAAATTCACAGTTTGTTCTCTCAATATATGTGGCTTAATTGACCCTAATAAGAGAAGGGTTTTGGCCAGTATAACCCAGGCTATGTCATGGGTCGTTTTGTGTTTACAAGAGACGCATATAGCGTGGGCAAATAGAGGGTGGCTTAGGGGTCTGGGAATGGAATTGGTCACCTGCTCACGCCAGTCAACAAATCTTAGAGGGGTGGCTATTTTGTCTAAGAAGGGGGTATTAACTGTTAGGAAACGTAAAGAGGACAATTGGGGGCGTTGGGCAATGGTCGAAGTTGTTGTTAATAGTGTAAAGCTTACAATATGTACTGTGTATGGTCCAAATCTGGATGAATCTGAATTTTTTGATAAAATTAATTTAGAATTGTCTACCTGGGCTCAGCCGTTTATAATTTGTGGGGATCTGAACATACATTTAAATGAAAGATTTGATGCTATAGGCCGCCCGGCTTATTATGGCAGGAAACCTAGAGTTTTTAGAAGTTTGCGCAGCTTAGTTTTGGATCAAGGATTAGCTGATGCCTGGATTGAATTAAATGCTAATCAACCGGGGTATACGTATTTTTCAGCCCCTCATAAAAAATTGGTTCGGCTGGACTATTTTTTTGTCTCACATTCCCTGCTTGGAAATTCGAGGGTTTTTACACTGCCTAGGTTTATATCTGACCATAACCCTGTAGTCTTAAAAATTGAGTTTGATATAGGTACCCCGCGAAATTTTGAGTGGACTTTTGACAGGAAAGTACTGCTGGATCCGGAGTATTGTAGCCATATTAAGGTCTGGATTTCCAGTTTTTTTGAGATAAATAGGAACACTGCCTCTGTAGGAACCGTTTGGGATGCATTTAAGGCGGGACTTAGGGGGGAGACCCTTAGTTTTGCCGCTTATAAGCGTAAGAATAATAAATCGGTTCTAGATAAACGTATAAAGGACCTAAACAATACTGAATGTGAGCTGGATAAATATATTAAAGAAGGACGGGATTTATCGGAGATACTGAGAAAATTAGCCATTCATAGGTCAGTTGTATATCAACAGTTTGCTGAGGAGGTGGCTGCTAAGTTTCAGATCCACAAAAGGGAATGTTATGAGCATGGTGAGCAGTCTGGCAAGGTTTTAGCCAATCGACTTCGACAAAGGGAGGCTCAGAATAAAATCTTGAAGATTAAAGATATGCAGGGAACAATTCAGACAACACCAATTGGTGTGAGGAAAGCCTTTCAAGTATTTTATGAGAATTTGTATCGCAATGAGGGCACTGAAAAGGCGGAGAGCTTTTTAGCAGGGATTGATTCTACCTCTCTGTCAGAAGAACAGAGAAATAGTTTGGTGGCTCCAATAACGTTAGAAGAAGTTCAGACCGCTATTTTTTCACTCCCCTCTGGCAAGGCGATGGGTACGGATCGAATACCCTTGGAGTTATATAGGAGGTTCTGGGGCGAGTTGGGGTTAGAGCTGTTGAAGCTGTTGCAATTTGCTTTTAACGGCTTTCTGCCGGAGTCTTGGTCCAAAACGATTATTATGGTTTTTAAGAAAAAAGGGAAAGACGGGCTCCAACTAGGTTCATATCGGCCTATTTCTTTAATTAATGCAGACAGCAAAATCTACTCAAAAATTCTTGCTGTGAGAATCTCGAAAATTATTGTGTCAATAGTCTCACCACGTCAGCATGGTTTTATTGCGGGACGAGGCACCACAGATCATGTTAGTCGGGTTATATGTCTTCTAGATTGGGCGCAGGCGACTGGGTCACGGGTCGGGGTGGCCCTGTTAGATGCTGAGAAGGCGTTTGACAGGGTCTCCTGGGCCTACCTGTGGGCAGTGCTTAGTTGGAAGGGTTTCCCTTCCGAATTTGTGAAGGCCATACAGACTATGTATATAAAGCCGGAGGCAGTTGTAAGGGTTTCAGGGCTGGAAACAGATGAGTTTAAGGTGTGGAGGGGCACACGTCAAGGGTGTCCCTGCTCTCCTTTGCTCTTCGCCCTTTATATAGAACCATTGATTCATAAACTGGAATGCGACATGCTAATTGCTCCTGTCAAACCTCGGCTACATGAGGTCAAAGTGTTAGCTTATGCTGACGACATAGCAGTTTTGACTAGTGATGTTGTCTGTTAGACTTGGGGGTCTCTGGTTGGCGCAAGGTTGCCCTTGTGTCAAGCAGGAACCCTCTCCTCTACGTCAGGGCGCAGGATAACCCCTTGTGAATGACCCTTGCTCACCCTCTAGGTGCGTGGCGTGAGCAGCCAAGGCGATTCCTCAGGCGTTGTTGGTTTGTGGTAAATAAAATATTACGCTCTATGTATTTCAGAATATCAATAAGATCATGCATAAAGCAAGAGGCTGAGTCTGTGGTATCAGGTTCAAAAAGGGCTTTATTCCAATAACTCGAGTCAAAGGGAGAATATTTCCATCACCAAAATTGGATCTGGAAAGGGGCTCAAAAGTATTCTCAATATTCTCAAAACATTATTCACAGAGTACAGTATATATACATTTCTCAATTGTACGTAAGCAAAAGATCAAGAGAGAATGAGATAAGAGCATGTGGGCGTGTAAGTAGGCGTGAAGGTGGGCGTCCATGTGGGCGTCCACTTGATGATAATGGGTAATTTGTCATGTGTGGGTGGATACCTGGAGAATCCTGCAATGTCAGCAGAAATATTTGGCAGAGATGCGTGCGCAGTCGCATGACGTGTGATAGACGTGCAACTAGAGGGAGAAAGGGACTTGACATTTAGCTCTACATGTGGAGACAAAAGTCTGGGGTTATGTCAACCTAATCCCAAATCATATCTAACATCCTATGTTTAAAGAACTATGTTATCCAAAAAGAAAGGTCTCTCGAACAAAATCTATTCTATACTGACTGTGAGTGCGTGTACAAGCGTCTAAGTGTCTACACTAGATGCGAGGGCAGAAATCTTCCATAGTAACCGGGCTATGAATTACTTGCATAAAGACAGAGAAGCCGGGCCCTTTGCTCGATAGCTGGAAGAATGTTTACTTAAACTACTAGACAGGAATGCATTGGATAGGGAGCGGAGCAGATAATCACAAGGTGAAATACAGTTTTTGGCAGGCAACAGGCTGGAGTCAGGCACCGTTAGCCGCGCAGGGAATAGGACAAAGTTCATGGATACAGATGCGAGCTCAGACTGGAGCTTTCAGAGGCAGAAGGCAGGAAAAGGCTTAACGGCAGAATCAGGGCCTACTCGCCTGGACTGAAAAATGGGATAAATGAACCATATAAAGCCGGTGGCCTTTCATACTTAGAAATAGAATATCCGGCCCATTCATGGCGGATCTGAAAGAGGACATGTTGACGGTGGACGCACAAGTGTTTGCGTCTTCATAACTGGAACTGGAGGGAACATACATGTACTTGTGATTTATACATGAAACCGTTGGGGTCCAAGATAGGGGACATAACTGATCATAAAAATCCATATTTCCACATTCCCTCCTTGTCCCCTACTTGCCCGTTAAGAGATATCAATCTTCATCAATCCGTTGATCTGTTCATATAGCATCATTTGCTCTTCTTTTTTCTTCTGGGATGAACGAAATTTTGGTGGTGGAATACACGATGTGGCACACAGACCACAAATCGCTGGTCCACATTGTAGGTATAAGCAGCAACTGAATAGTATGAGAAAGCCAATACCTAGGAAGGATAGGACCCTCCATCCAAAGGTAGATAATACACTCCAAAACCAACCGGACCAAGTCCAGGTGCCTGGATTCTGGTGTATCTGGCTTACAATCTTATGAAGGCGAGTTATGGCTTTATATACAGATGGCGAATTTTCTGGTATGAAAATGCAACAGATTGATCCGATGACCCTACAAGCTCCGCCCCTATCGGCCAGGATAACGTCAAGGACAAGACTATTTTGAAGCACAACAATCCGCATAGCAGACTGCTCTTCTGTTAAATTGCCTAAGGCGGAAATAGTTTCGTTCACTACTGCTTCAAGGGTTTCTTGTTAATCTACGTATCAGCTTACTATTGGTAACTGTACCTATATAGGGAAAGAGACCTTTATTGAAATCTGTGTATTTTTCCCATGCTGTCTCAGTGTAATCGACTATTGGGAGATCTCTCCGTTCTCTATTGTGTACTAAATGAGTATTTCTATGATAATCAGGAGGAGCTAGAAAAACAGGTGGCAAAAGGAATCCGATGTAGCAGGTACCATCCCAATCTAGAGGTAGGCGTATATATGCGGTCTGGCCACATATAAAGTAGGAATGACGAGAAGCTCTAAATGTAGACTTGCCTTGATCACTGAATTTTATTACAGTGGTGCATTTACTATGGCCCATGTGTATGGAGCCATTCTTTCTTATACATAATTCCCCTTTTACTGGGAATACGGACATGGCGGGCAAGATTGGTGTAGCTTCAGATTCAACGTTCAGGATCATGAGGTTAAGTGTAAAATTACCTAATCCATATACTTCATTTCTTAGATCAGTTCCTGTTCTTTTGGGAAGTCCCTCCTTGTTAGGGTAGCAGACTTTAAGCAAAACTAAGTTCAGGTTTCCCCATACCCAGTTGTCTTGATAAACTGCGGAATTCGAATCTAGGGAATTAATCAAACTAAACCATGCTCCACAGGAGCCATTGTGTGTGAACGGATAGAGAAAGAGGGGCAAAACTCCCTTATAGTTCTGATAGGGGGGAAGTCGACCACAGACTCAGCAGTCTGTAGCATTGCTAGTCTGATGTGAATGGTGCAGCATCTGAATAAAGGTATTGTTGCGTAAGGCAAGTCAATATGATAGCTCATAGGATGGCAGATCACTAAATGTGTGCTTTATGGTATCATTAGTGGAGGAGTGTAAAAGTGAGGCAATAGGAGGAAAAATAGCATGTAGTATTAAGCTGATACATATTATCGTGATGCACATCTTGCTCTTTTTTTTATCAATGTTATTGTCCAAGATCTTATGCAAGCCAGAATACATGTTCAACCGCTTCACCACCTAGTGGACTTAATTGATCAAACGGGTTCTGACTTCTTAGATCAAAGTTTAGCTTTGTGGAAACTTCTGGGGAGTCTCCTCTAGAAAATGGTGTTCAAAATCCAAAATCCAAGTTCAAAGTCTTTTTCCTTTGTAAAAGAGTGGTGAAGGTGCACTTTGACTTTAACGGCCGTCCCCGTGGTCCAGAGCACTGACTTTGGTGCCTTCCATCCAGGAGCGATGGAGTATTCTTTGACCTGGGTGTTGTCAGGGAAGGCGGCAGCAACCTGCGAACAACAAGAGAGTAGTGCAGACATCAAGGAAGCCAGGTAATCTGTCAGCATCAGTAATCTTTTAGGCATTGGAGTGCCCACATATTTGGTGGTCTACCAAAGACCACTTCATAGGGAGATAAGCCTGTTCTAGAATGAGCTACCATTCGCATGTAAAAGAGGGCAACCGGCAGGGCTACCATCCAATCTACACCTTTGTCTGCGCAAATTTTTAATGTCTGTTTATGTCTTTCTACAAGGCCTGCTGCTTCAGGATGTCGCACACAATGGAATTTCCAGGTATACCCTAACAGAAGGGACACCTGCTTCATTAGTACCAGGACATATTTGTAACCTCTACATCTGTTTATTTGGATATAATCCATTTGGAGCACTTCAAAAGGGTGGTCAGGTGGATGGAATCCACCTTGTTCCATCGGAATGCCTTTACCTGGATTGAATTGGCAACAGATCATACATGTTCTGACCTTTTGTTTCGCTGCTGCACGCAGGTGCTTGTTGAACCATATATTCTGTAAGCTATCTATCATTGCTTTCTCTCCTAAGTGTGCAGGACTATGTGCGGTATTTATAATCACTTGTACCATCGAATCAGGAAGAAACCATGTGGATTTGCCCTTATTCATCCAACCCTGATCAGTCAGTACCCCTCCTTGTTCCGACCATTTCTTTAATTCGTCCATAGTAGCATGTGATATACTGGGAGTTCTTAGATAAATGAACCACTGGTTAAGCAGGGAACCAGATCAAATTAAAAATACCTATGAGTGTACCCTGTTTTGAATCCTTTATTCCTGGGCACTCATGATATCAATAAAAACTTATCGGGGTTCTTTTGAACTCAATTCGTTCAATTGTACCCTCAACCATGTGCCAACATGTTTCGGCCCGTCTTGTAGCCCTATCGGGTCTGGGGGCCTTCGTCAGGGCAATATCTTTCTGTTCCTTATACTATAAGGTCCCTGCGATTTAGCCGTACATGTGATTACATGCAACCTATTAGTGCGTGAGGCCTAATGCACTCACCTGTCCGTATGTACCATCCGACTTCAGTAGAATTTTTCTATTGGATATGGAACAAAAAAATTAGCATGTATTTCTTTGACGCCACAACAACAGAATCTGTCTACAGCCCGTTTTGTGCTCGTAGTCTTTGATTTCTAGTTGTAGTGATGGTGTACCACCTGTCTATGTGCTCTCTATTTTAGGGCTTGGTGCAATACATTAATCATTTCAGTCTACTCACCGCCACATCACACCCACATCTATTCACCACACAACGTGATCATCATACTACTTGTGTTTGACTATGAGTGCAAAGGATTGTGGCTAGGTTGTTTCTCTCAGTCACCGATCCTATTGGTCACTAATTTCGCACCCATTTCCTTGTCGTGTGATATATTCGTTCTTATATCTACCACCATGCGTTGGAATCGCGTATATCACTTTCATCCAGTATTTTTGAACCTACAGGCACTCACCTACTGCCCTATGCCTATTGGCATCATGCGGATCTCGTGTGTTCAGGTGCAGTCCTGTAGTCAAACACTGCGAGGGAGGTAAATGAAGGCATATATTGTATGGCCATCACGCTATAACCCGATCTATTGAGGTAAACCTAATTCTCTACACGATCATTGTTTTAGGACATTTATTCCCATATTAATTCTTTGTTTGGATTAAGTATAGAAAAGGAGATCTTCATTCTTATATCGCCTAAACGCATTCGTTTCTGCTTAAGCCTTCATATCGTGCGTAATAGGGTGAATTCCCCCCCTCTTATATGTATAATGTTTGGAGGACCCTTTTATTTTCACTGCAGCCAGTAATTTTTAATTAATTAAAACAAGACGGAACCTTCAAGAGACTCTAAAAACGACCCTGTCTTATTAACAGTTAGTTCGGGACAACAAACGTCAGAACTTTAAGTAGTGTACCCTCGCGCTCACTTCCTTCATCAAGGACATTGCACCGCCGTTGCACCTAGTCAACCACACCGTCCGCCGTCGGGGATGTGAGTACGGTAGTGTCGGCTTTTAAAAGACGTTACACGAACCTAATTGGAGGGCTGTTCTACCCCGGTTCCAATTCTCTATCGTTAGGTAACGTTATCACAGCTTTTCGAACGTGTATGCGGCCGAACTACAAGAATTGTGGGGAATGTAGTTCTATTGTGTCCGTGACGCGGTGTACGATCCTACTTGGAGCGGGGGATTCGTTTTTTTACAATTTGAAGGTATATTTTGTTAATCCCTCATGTAGCTGTTTTGGGGCAAATAACTCGTATGGTGTAAGGCTACCGTTTCACCGTTTTGTTCGGACGTGTATGCGGCCGAACTACAAGAATTATGGGCAATGTAGTTTTATTATGTCCGATCCGCGGTGTTCGATCCCCCTCGAAGCGGGTGGTTCAGTTTATACACTTTGAAGGCATGTTTGTAAATCCCTCGTGTAGCTGTTTTGAGGACAATAGCTTGTATGGTGTAAGGCTGCCGTATTACCGTTTTACGTATACTTTCATGTTTCACCTATTGACCCGTGATCGGGGGTAGGATGTTGGCAACCCCACTGCACCTTTTGTATATCTTTTTAACCGTGGGTCATTTTTATCAGTAGATAAATCTGTTATTTAGATTATCTGAACGTTGTTATATGTCGCCCGACCTTATTGGTGTTATACCCCTATGTTCCTCAATTCTATATAGCATGGTCTGATATTACACCCCAGTCTTCTTGTTTAATATACAGGACGCTTTATTTTCTTTACAGTACTTTCTTTTACTCTCGACCCCAAGGTTTAATCGTATTTATATCTTGGAGGTACAACTCTTTTCTCTAGTTATTCATACAGCTGGTCGCAACGGGATTTTTTGCCGTGTTCAAGGGATATATGCTCTGTGGCAGAATTAAGTCATAGAACCCCACGGAATTTCCTCGTTAAGGCCTGATGTTGTACTTGACAGGCGATAGATCCATCTTTGCTCTAATTTCAGTAATTGTTTTTCGTTGCAGCTCTCTGGTAGTCTCTCAATTACAGTCCAAGTAAAGTCATTTTCACTGTGTCTCTGTGTTTGAAAGTGTCTCATCATTTTTGTGATTGTTTTTCCGCATCTGAATGTACTGCGGTGCTCATTGATTCTGATCTTGACTTTACGTGTGGTCATCCCAATATATATTTTCTTGCAGACGCACGTCATTAGGTAAACCACATTGTGGCTGTTGCAATTGCTGAAGGATCTTTGTTCCCACGGTGTTTTAAGGCCAACGTCGATTGTTTTGCTCGGTTTTGTTAGTTTGCATACACTACATGATCCGCACGGGTAGTGTCCAATTACCTCTGGTAGATTCCAGAGTGTGCTCTGTTGGCCTGTTCTGCATTGTTTCTTTTTTGGTCGGGTATGCACAACAGAATCTTTAATTGATTTCCCTCTCTTAAATGCAAACAACGGTTTCTCTAGTTTTAGTCCCCCAGAAATCAGTGTTCTCCAATGTCGTAGGACTATGTTCTTTACATTATTGGAATCTGTTCCGTAGGTGGTCACGCATACTAGTTTTTTCTCGTCCGATTTCTTTTTTGGTTCCAAAAGCCCTTCTCTGTTGCAGTTTTTTGCCCTTTTATATGCCTGTTTAATCAGTTTGGTAGGATAACATTTTTTCTTCAATTTCTGTGTTAATTTTTTGGCGTGAGTTTCATAGTTTGCTTTTTCAGTACAATTTCTCCTTAGTCGTAGGAATTGGCCTACTGGCAAGTTGTCTCGCAACGCTTTGGGGTGGAAGCTGTCATATCTGAGGAGGTTGTTAGCATCTGTAGGTTTATAGAACACTTCAGTTTTTAATGTCCCCTCCGCTGGCCAGATTTTTAAATCCAAAAACGTGATAGAATCTTTTGTCAGAGTCATCGTGAACTTTAGAAATTCGTCCCTGTTATTTAGCCATATCAGAAATTCTTTTGCTTTGTTGGCATCTCCTTTCCAGATTATGAAAATGTCATCTATAAATCTTTTCCATACTCCCAAGTTGGGTTGGTACGGGTTGGTATCACTATAGATGAAGCGTGTTTCAAAGTCATGCACATACAGGCACGCTGTTTAGCTGTTCGGTCTGCCAGATCATTGCCTTGGGAAATGGTATCTGTGGCTCTAGTATGTGCTTTACATTTTAGGATAGCTATGGCTGTTGGTAAATATATTGCTTCCAGTAGGGCTTGAATATGGGGGCCATGCTGTATCTTGGCCCCATGAGAGGTCAAGAAACCTCTTTCTCGCCAGAGAATCGGTGTAAATGTTTACTCTCAGGTGCTTAGCTCTTATGCACGCTTGTGTCAGGGCGATGAGCTCTGCTGCTTGTGCTGACAATATGTCTATTCTTTTAGTCTCTATTATTACTGTATCAGTAGTCACTGCATATGCTGCCACTAATTCTCCCGCCCCTGTCCTCATGCATGAGCCGTCAACTTATAGTGTTAGGTCGGGGTCTGGGAGTGCAACGTCTGTCAAGTCTTGTCTTGGTTTAGTCACGGTATGTATTACTTCAACACAGTCGTGTGGTGAAACGCTTTCTGTACTGGAGGGCAAAAGGGTAGCAGGATTCAGTATGTTGCATCGTCTGATCTCTATGTGTGGTTGAAATAACGTTGGCTCATAGCCTGTCAGTCTAGCTACAGTCAGGTGTTGTGTTTGTGTCCGGTTCAAGAGAACCTCTACTGCGTGTGGTACTTGTACTGTCAGAGGGTGGCCCAGCACTATCAAGTCACTTTGTCTTATGGCTAAGGCCGTTGCTGCAACTGATTTTAGGCACGCAGGCAAAGCCTGTGCTACTGGGTCTAATGTACTAGAAAAATAAGCACAGGGCTCGTGTTTTCCTGCATGATCTTGTGTTAGGACAGATAGTGCTGTTCCATCCCGCTCTGTCACAAAAAGCATAAACGATTTGTTGTAATCAGGGTTTGCTAAAACTGGTGCTTGACATAAAGCTCTCTTTAATTCTTCAAATGCCACAGTGTGTTCTTGAGGACTTTAGTCTTTTTGTGTCTTGGGCTGGGAAAAACCAGAAATCAATTGAATACGTTCCGGTGCCCACAACTAATTCCCCTGAAAGATCACAATAAAACATGAGAAAAAGGGGAAAGCACCATACCTATTTCCTCGACTTAATTTCTAAGGGGGCTAATTTCTAAGGGGCTTAATTTCTTAAGGGGCTAGCGGGAAGCGAACCTCCTCAGGGGCCAGCAGAAAGCCAATATTCTCCTCCTTCCCCCCCTTTTTGACAGGAGGAAATCTGAAACAGATTTCACTGCTGTCAAACACTATCAAACCCTGTGTCTTGTCAACACTATTAATCCCTGTGTGTAGCTACTGGGCGTAAGCAAAATTATAGGAGATACACAGCGTATTTGAAACGGCGAGAAATCCTTCAAATTAATGTACAAACCTCATTGTGTTAGCTCATAAGCTGGCCAAATGACATCTCATATGCAAATGTCCCTATTACATGAACCTACACCAACCTGAAGTCAATATTAATGCTAGTAGGCCCTAATAGGAATGCTAAATTACCTAAATATTCGGAAAACCAAGTTTAAGAACAGTTGTTAATGTTGATAATTAATAATTCATCTGCTAAAAAAAAATCAGTAATTCTGCAATAATTTCCACCTATACAATAAACAGCCTAATTTAAAAACAAGTCAACTTTTGGGGCCACCACTTACAAGAATGAGCTTACTAAAGCAAACTTTAAAAAGGAAATCCTGTCAGATATTTTCTCATTACCCTAAATACCGAGCCTCATTTGTCACTCTGTGGTGGCAGTCCTTATTTAAAACAGGCCTTTCAAGAGTTAAGATGCGAGTGCACAGATCATAATTGTTCCTTAATGTCCAATCTGGAAACATATGACCGAGGCTGCCTGTCTATAAGAGAAAGGCAGTTATGTGAAAAATATTTTAGTCTTGCATAGCCTTTTTCTTTTGTTTCATTCATCTCCAACACCAATTAGACATACACTGATAACGTGTTGTCTGCTATTTTGACAGCATGATAATGGTAATATCATGTCTGTGAATTTTAGTAATTGTGAACAAGTTCCAGCCAAGCGCTGTGCAAAGATTGCCGTCATCACGACCATCTCTGTACTTGCACAGGAGAACTTTGTATTAAACGCTAAACAGACTGGTCAATACAACACAAAAACAAAACATATATAAAATACATATGCCAAGCCATCAGTATACCAAGCACAGAAAGCATAGACAATTACACTAACATATATAAATGAGCAGTGATGCGCAATCATAGTACCTACAGCTCAGAGGCGAACACTCTGGCCTGCTTAATTTGTCAGGCTTATAATCAATAACTTATTTACCTGCCCTATACAACCCCATCTGAAATCACCGTGTCAAGTCTGACACACAGAATCAGCAATAATAATCAAAAACGAAGAACACACGAACCTGTTTGTTTTCTTTTATAAAAACAGAATCAGCAATAATAATCAAAAACGAAGAACACACAAACCTGTTTGTTTTCTTTTATAAAAATGAGCTATGCATCTTCGTCAACACAATGTACCCTAATGTCCCAGACGAAGACGCACCTCTCATCTCTCCTCACAGACTTTTAACCACTGGATCATTTATCCAATGCAACTGGTGGCAGCTTGTGTCCACAATTCAAAAATGTCTGAATTTGAAAATCGTTTTTATATAGGCACATAGCCCTTAAAATTCCAAGCAAGAGCAACATTTTACTTTCTGGCCAGAAGCAATATAACATTTGCTAAAAAATAAAACAAATCTTCTCCATAGACATTTCCCCGGGGCACTGGTTTAGCACAGAATAGACCAAGGGAATCTTTCTCGACTTACATTTCTCAGCTGCCCTGTCTTATCAGAGAAGCAAAAAATAGCCCCTCAGCGCGGCCTGAGCCTGGGCCGCCAGCCAACTTTTTTCGTTGTTCCGGCTGCAGGCATTACACAGATGCGATGTCAGAGAAGCTTTCTAAGCAGTGCCTCTGTTCTGCTCCTCTCACCGGCCCCCACCTACACTGGCTACAAGGTCAGAATCTGTCTCCGATTTCTGTATCACATACTGCTCTACACAGCCCCCACCTTCTCCTCACTCTGAAGCTGTCAAAGACAAAAAGACTACTCAATTCCATAAAAACTGCAATAATTCGCCCAATTGAAAAATTATTTTTATATACAATTTGCTCTCAGGGGGTCATAATCTTACCGTCTTGACCCAGCACATTGGCTCACTGGACCACCAAGAACACAAACCTGTATTCTTGAACAATTTGCAAATTCGAAATACCCACAATTCTTTTTTCAAGCTAAACTGTTCAAAAATTACTTTTTCGTTAGCACTTTGTACATTAGGGGTGTCATCAAATCACAGGTGTTGCTCCTTCTCTAGCTACACCCCTCTCAATTTCCTATTGACAACGTAGTCAAATGTTGGACCATGTAAACACCAGCTATGCGCTGTTCATTTGGTGGGTGGCTCAAGAACCTTTGGGCTACTATATCATTATTATATGTATCGTAGTACTTGCGGTGGCACTCTAACTGGTCTTTCTACTGGGGCCACTCTTGCTAGGTCCTCTGAAAGGACGGGATAAATACCAGCAACGTCAGTATTTCTTTCTCTGTCAGCCTGCACTCATTTCACCTGCTCCACTTCCACCTGTAACATCTTTTCCTTGGCTTTTCCAGACTCCAGTCTACTTCCCTCTGCTTCGTGAAACACTTACTCTGACCTCCTATGTGACTCCTTGCGCCAAAACTCAATGGCATCCTTACAAGCTGGTCTACATTTTCTCTTTCATAAGAGTGTTTCGTTGTCTATCTACTTGTTCTGCTTTTACTCGGATACCTTCCTCAACTAACACGTTTTCTCGGGCTTTGTCTGAATCCTCCCTACTTTTCTCTCCTTTTCTGAGCGCTTACTCTGTGCGTCTATGCTATTCTTTACGCCATAATTCAATGGCATCTTTCTGTTACTGTCTGGCTATCTTTTTCCATAATTCTTCTTCTACTCTCATGATGCAATCTGCATCCCATGTCCCAACTGCGGGCCACCTCTGACTTTCTGGTAAATCCTTGGTGTAGTCCACCCATAAATCAAGAAATAATACGGCATCTAGGCCATGCTTATGATACATAAAGTACCCTGGAGTGTCCCTAGGTGGAATGGGAACAGCTTCTTCGAGTACCCCTTTTCTAGTTTTGATCTGTCTTAATTTTGAAAAGAGCGGCATTTTTAGACCTTATTACTTGAACACACTTAATACAATAAACACAATAATGAACAGTCATTCACACCACAATATGTAGAACGTATTTAAAACATTTAACATTTAACATTTAACGAACAACAATGGCCATTAGGGAACTAATCACTTAGCATAATACTCGACACTAACTAGGTGCTTCTGAATTATATACTAGACATACTAGATATACTGCTAAACAGTACAGATACACTGCTGAAACAGTGCAGACCGGATTTGTGTACCCAAACCCGTCTTGACCGGCACAACCTATGTGCACGTCAGAACGCCTCCCCGGCAATGGTACTCACCGGGTAGCTCGGAACGGAAGGCCTCGGAACTGAACTGGACTGGACTGGACCGGACTGGACTCGACGCGGAACTTCGGAACTTCGGAACTTCGGAATCTGGTGGGCCTCTTGAAAGGATGGATGGGTACACAGCTGGAGATTTTCCATAAGTAGTTTATTGTCAAAGTAAGAGAGCCGCTCCAAGACCCGAGCAAGGCATCCAGCAACTTCCAACTGCCTTCCCAGCCCAGGCGCAGCTAGGCAACCATTCAACATTCCACAGAACACAGAACCATTCTGCTGATGACTCTAAGTGACATCACCACACACCTCCCTTCTTTTAATAAAATAGCATTTGCAACATAGAATAAAAAACGATAAACAGATCTAAGAGATACAAAATCAACAGTTGCAATGAAAAGACAATAAGAAGCTTCATTTACACATACCCTTGTAACCAGCTCGGTTTGATATGTTCTCTAGAGCTTCTCCTAACAACACCATCTCCTCCTACAACATTTTTGTCACAAAATACCTTCTTTTGCAAAAAACCAGGATCTTTAGCCACCCGAGATGTATTCCACCAATTACCATTGCTCAACTTTACCGCATTCCTTCTGACCTCGACCACTTGTTGAGGATCCAAAAACTTTGAATAACCTTTCCTGACAGAAACAGGATTCTTTATTCTTACCCAATCCCCAATACTAATTTTGTGGTCTTCATTCTTGACAATTAATTCACTTTTCTTCTTACTGATTTCATAAGATTTCTTATTAGCAGAATTCCAAATACTCCTCATGTCACACCCCTGGTGAAAAGACTTCACCATCCAAAAAGGATAAACTTGCGAAGAAGCTTTTCTTCCTCTCATGAGTTCAAATGGACTGAAATTGGTAGTTACATGAGGAGTAGTGCGGTATGACCACACAAGATCCTTAACTGCCTGAAAAACACATGCATTAGACTTGTAAGCAGCTTGAACACATTCTACAACAACCCTATTGAATCTTTCCGTTTTACCATTGCTCTGTGGATGATAAAGGGGAGTCCTTGTGTGTTTAATACCACAAGAATGCAAAAAAGAATTCATTTCCTGTGAGACAAATTGGACACCATTATCCGTGAGGATTTCCTCAGGAAAACCCTCTCTGAGAAAAATCTTATTAAGACAATTGATGACACTTTTGGAATTTGGTACACCGATGGATTCAACTTCAACCCATCTAGACAGATGATCTACAAGAACTAGAAAATACTTCGAATTAGCAGGAAGAACATGAAATGGCCCTAGAAAATCCATTCCTAACTTTTGCCATGCCCTTGCAGGAGGAGATACAGGATGTTCAACGGAACCTTCTAATACAAGAACCTTGTCACTAGCACTACATCGTGCACACCGTCTGACCAGGTCGTCTACCTGGACATCCATTCTGGGCCACCAGAAATCTGATCTTACCTTTCTCTTCGTAATAGTTGAACCTAGATGACCAGAGTGAGCATCCAATATGATCTTCTCTCGATAACAAGTGGGAGGTACCAATTTATTACCTCTGACAACCTTACCATTCTCAAGAGAAAGCTCACTGTTTACCTTCCAAAACATTTGTAGGTCTGGCGAAAGACATTTTTCTTTTGGCCAACCTTTTTTTATCAAAGAAATCACTTCACTAAGAATGATATCTTTTTCAGTTTCAACAATCCATTCATCCTCCGCAAAAGACACAGTTTCACGACTAATGCAAGCTACAAAACACTCTTCTATATCATTTTCCCAATCTTGTTCCTCTATATCTTTGATTGGTAACCTAGAAAGACAGTCCGCTCTGCTATTTTTCCCTCCTGCAATATACTCCACAGAGAATGAAAATTCTAACAATTTTGTTGCAAACCTGGCCAAACGAGCAGTGGTGCTTTTAGGATTCTTCCCAGACAAGATATCAACTAAGGGCCGGTGATCAGTTCTTAAAACAAAAGATCTTCCCCACAAATATGATTTGAATTTTTCAACACTCCAGGTGCAAGCCAATAACTCTTTTTCAATTACGGAATACTTCCGTTCAACTGGACGAAGAGTCCTGGAAGCAAACCCTACTGTATACTCCTTGCCTTCCTCAAATTGCGAGAGTACAGCACCCAAACCGTACTCACAAGCATCAACCGTAACCACAGTCTGTCTACCTTCCATAAAGGCCTGTAGAGCAGGAGCTTGAACAATGTGATTTTTTATACATTGAAATCCTTTCTCACACTCATCTGACCAAATGAACGCTGCTCCCTTTTTGAGTAGAGCTCTGAAACACTCAGTTGTTTTTGCAAAATCCTTCATAAATTTTGCATAAAACTCACAAAGACCTAGAAAGGACATGAGCTGTTCCTTATTTTGTGGGGCAGGTGCTTCTACAATACTTTTAACCAACCCTGGTCTAGGCTTAATACCTTGTTCAGAAATTATGTGGCCTAAGTATTCAATCTCCTTCACCTTAAAGGAACACTTGCCTTTTTGTAAGGTCACACCTCTACTATCTAGTATTTTAAAAACCTGTTCAAGGGCTAAATCATGTTCAACCTCTTTCTTGGTGAAAATAAGGATGTCATCTTGAAAGACTACAACGTTGGAAATACCTTTGAACATTTCTGTCATAATTCTCTGAAAGACCGCAGCTGCAGAAGCTAGACCAAAAGGTAGCCTGCAGAATTGGAAAACACCATCAGGAGTAACAAACGCAGTGAGATGTCGGGACTGAGGATGAAGCTCGACCTGATGATAAGCCGCTTTGAGATCAAGTTTAGTAAAAAATGAAGAAGACCCCACTCTAGCAATGAGGTCCTCTATATGCGGAAGGGGAAAACCATCAACCCAGATAGCCTCGTTGAGGCTTCTCAAGTCCACACACATCCTCAGGTCCCCAGACCTCTTTTTCGCCAAAACAATGGGAGAAAGCCAGAGGCTAGACTCAATTTTCTCAATTATACCCTGTTCACATAAATTTTGAAGATGTTGCGAAAGTTCACTTCTAATACTTAGTGGAACATTGCGCAACTTGTGTTTGACAGGAGTTACATTTTCTTTCAGTTTAATAAAATGTTGAAAATCCGTAATTCTTCCTAATCGATTTTCAAAAACCTTACTGAATTTGGCCTCCAAATTATCAGTGGATAGAGTGCTGGAAAGTGAAAGAGTGTTATGAGTAGAATGAATTTGTTCATGATCTAACCTTTGTTTATCAATAAAAACAGGAATCTTCAACCCAGGTTTAATCGTTAAACCAATTTGAGCTTGATGAACAAGACCAAGAACATTAATACCTCTCTTGGCCACATAAACCTTGCCCTTGATGCTCTCGCCTAAAACAGTAATAGTGGCCCAAAAATAACCTAACAATTCAATGCGACTGCCTTCAAAAGCTATCGTGAGAATGTCAGGAGGTAACAAACTTTTTCTGAACCATAACTTTTGATACTTGTCTTGCGAGACAATTGTGATTCTAGCACCAGTGTCAACTAGTAGTTGAATTTTGTCGTTCTCAATAGTGACATCAACTTCAGGATCAGGGATATGTTGTAACTCATCCTCATGACAATTCTTTACCACAACAACATATTCTTGATCGATAACATTCTCATCATATATGTTATCAAACTCGTTAATTACACATCTTACATTCCTCCTTCTACCACTCAAACAAACTTTAGCAAAATGTCCCATTTTCCCACATTGCCCACATTGTTGGTTGACCGCTGGACAATTTCTAAAGGATGAGACATGCATCGATGATCCACATCTATAACAATACATCCTGGAATTCAATTGTCTATTTTGCATAGATGTTCTTCCGCCTCTAAAAGTACCAAATCTTCTTGTATTGTCATGAAAAGTATTACCCCTGAAAACATTTCCCTGAGATTTCACAGAAGATGACTCAGGATGTCGTGTTGAACCAGTACCTGAAGTTGATTCAAGTTGTTTTGTCGAAACCGCACCTGAAATTGAGGAATTCGCTAATGCTGATTCTAGTTGTTTTGCGTCATCAATAGAGTTTTCTATACTCTTAGCAATGTCGACTGCCTTGTCTAAAGTAGGGTCTTTACATGTAAGCAGCCTTTCTTGAACTTTTTTGCAGTAACAACGTGCAACTAGTTGATCCCTTATTAGTTGAGAAGTGAAATTCTCAAATTCACATTTTGAGGCTAACACCTTTAATGCTGTGATAAAAGTGTCAATACTTTCATCCGACTTTTGCATTCTTGTAAAAAATTTATATCTGTGCACAACAACGTTCTTTGTTTTAGTGAAATGCTTGTCCAATTGAGCTATAGCTATTTCAAATTCATCCAGATTTTCACCTTCAGGTTGTTCATATGGGGGTAGGTGATCAAACACGTTCTGTCCCTCAACCCCCAGATGGTAGTACATTAAATTCTTTTTCCTATCTGGTCTGTATCTCTGACCATCTATTGCCCCTAAGTATGCTTTAAATGACCTGAACCATAGTTTCCACTCCAAAACTGGATCTCCTGGATCTTGTAAAAAAGGTGCTGGTGGAGTTACGCTTTGCATGTTGACACTTACTTTTTGCTAAAAAGCTAAAAGAGGAAAAGGGAGAAAAAATAAATAAATAAATAAATAAATAAATGCAAACCCAATGTAAAGTTTCGTAATAATAGTTATTTGCGAAATACTACATTGAAAACTGTAGTGTAGTATAGTATTCGCTTAAAACACAAGGTGGCAGCATTGATCTGAACTGTAGACATAAAATATGCAACTGTGCGTGTCAGTGATACTTCGAATATCATAAGAGATTTCTTCGACACGCAACTGCTGAGCGTGTCAGCGCTGAACTGTTGTTACGTAGAAAACACTGTACTCATTAAAACTGATGCTCCCAAACGCGACGTTGCATCGATGTCTCAGTCGCGCATTCTGACGTGTTCCAGGCACAATGTAGCGTCGTGCGTATGCGTTCCAACAGCAAATGCAGGAAGTCTGGCGTGACAATGGCAAGTATTCTGAGGCAGCGCGCAGAACACCCGGCTCGTGAAGTAAGGCTCGTGAGTCAAAGCGCGAGCAAAGCCAGCAGTTTCCAACACGGTGAGACTCGTAGTGACTTATGCTTTTTTTAAAAAAAACATCCCAGACTTCGGAATTGCCAATTAGAAGCTTTGTCTCAGAAACCATTACAGTTGTGCTTGTTTAAACAACATTTCGCGTGTCAGATGTCAAACTAATGGACGCGGCTCTCTAATAACTTATTCGTCCTTAAAACCTTGACGCTCGGTAGAACGATGTTGCGAAGTAAATTGAAAAAGTACTTACATAAGAATTAAGGGCTGAGGCACGCTGCGAAAAAGGAATACCTTCTGTTCTTTTCTTCGTGAAAAAAAAAAATAAGTCTTGAACCACAGCTTCAGCGGGTCAAACGAAATCCCATCCTCTGTCGCCAATGAAAGGATGGATGGGTACACAGCTGGAGATTTTCCATAAGTAGTTTATTGTCAAAGTAAGAGAGCCGCTCCAAGACCCGAGCAAGGCATCCAGCAACTTCCAACTGCCTTCCCAGCCCAGGCGCAGCTAGGCAACCATTCAACATTCCACAGAACACAGAACCATTCTGCTGATGACTCTAAGTGACATCACCACACCTCTGTATACCTCGGACACAGCTCTCTCGCAGGTGGGCTCTGGGTAGGACAATCTGCGTTCCTCACCGCCTCGTATGGATGCCTGGTCGCAGTCTGTCCCCTTCGTTGGCCTGAGGGAGTTGGCGGGAAGACCCGTGACGTGCGCGCTTGAAGTCCGTCACGGCTATGGAAGGGGGCAAAACTGGACCTTCATCTCCGGCGTGTGGGGAAAGAGATTAAACTATTCGGGCGCCATTATGTGGTAAATAAAATATTACGCTCTATGTATTTCAGAATATCAATAAGATCATGCATAAAGCAAGAGGCTGAGTCTGTGGTATCAGGTTCAAAAAGGGCTTTATTCCAATAACTCGAGTCAAAGGGAGAATATTTCCATCACCAAAATTGGATCTGGAAAGGGGCTCAAAAGTATTCTCAATATTCTCAAAACATTATTCACAGAGTACAGTATATATACATTTCTCAATTGTACGTAAGCAAAAGAGCAAGAGAGAATGAGATAAGAGCATGTGGGCGTGTAAGTAGGCGTGAAGGTGGGCGTCCATGTGGGCGTCCACTTGATGATAATGGGTAATTTGTCATGTGTGGGTGGATACCTGGAGAATCCTGCAATGTCAGCAGAAATATTTGGCAGAGATGCGTGCGCAGTCGCATGACGTGTGATAGACGTGCAACTAGAGGGAGAAAGGGACTTGACATTTAGCTCTACATGTGGAGACAAAAGTCTGGGGTTATGTCAACCTAATCCCAAATCATATCTAACATCCTATGTTTAAAGAACTATGTTATCCAAAAAGAAAGGTCTCTCGAACAAAATCTATTCTATACTGACTGTGAGTGCGTGTACAAGCGTCTAAGTGTCTACACTAGATGCGAGGGCAGAAATCTTCCATAGTAACCGGGCTATGAATTACTTGCATAAAGACAGAGAAGCCGGGCCCTTTGCTCGATAGCTGGAAGAATGTTTACTTAAACTACTAGACAGGAATGCATTGGATAGGGAGCGGAGCAGATAATCACAAGGTGAAATACAGTTTTTGGCAGGCAACAGGCTGGAGTCAGGCACCGTTAGCCGCGCAGGGAATAGGACAAAGTTCATGGATACAGATGCGAGCTCAGACTGGAGCTTTCAGAGGCAGAAGGCAGGAAAAGGCTTAACGGCAGAATCAGGGCCTACTCGCCTGGACTGAAAAATGGGATAAATGAACCATATAAAGCCGGTGGCCTTTCATACTTAGAAATAGAATATCCGGCCCATTCATGGCGGATCTGAAAGAGGACATGTTGACGGTGGACGCACAAGTGTTTGCGTCTTCATAACTGGAACTGGAGGGAACATACATGTACTTGTGATTTATACATGAAACCGTTGGGGTCCAAGATAGGGGACATAACTGATCATAAAAATCCATATTTCCACAGGTTAAGCACTTACAATCACACACACAGTAAATACATCAATCCCCCCAGAAACGGACACCAGACTTGGATATGTAGAAAAATACGCTTCTTTATGTAAAAATAAGTATATATCTCAGCAGACTTATCACAAGACCAATAACGTTTTCGCTATTCCACCAGGTTGTAAAGCAGGCAAATGTTCTTTGTTCGTAGTTTCAAATGGATACTTTGTAGTCTCTCGCAAATGTTACTTGTGGTTCCAGTACTTACAGAGATCGGCTCCGGCGAACGGGGAAATAAGGCGTTGCGGGCCCCGAGCCCGATACTGGAACTTCTTTCGTGATGTGGAGAGTCGGCACAGGTCGGTGCGACTCTCAGCTTGGGAAGTGGTCTTGGGTCCTCGATCAGCGGGTGTGGGCAGGTAGGCAGGCGCGGCCAGCGACCCTCAGCACGGCGGTGCAGGGGGGGTCTCCACAACGGGGGCGGCGCGGCCTGAGATGTCCGGGGATAGCGAAGCGGGGTCGCAGGGCACGGTCAGTGCAGCTGGATGACCCGGCGTAGATCACAGTCGTCGGACGGTTTCCGGCAGGAGGGGTGATAGCGCGTTCAGCGCGCTCCAGTGGCAGGCGGTGACAGGGATGCAGGCAACCTAGCCCGGGGACAGAGAGCGGCTCCGGACGGAGCGGGGCTCTCACGGGGTTGAGGTAGGCAAGCTTCTGAGTGTCACGGCCCTAGGAGGGGCGATGAGGGGCGCAGTCTCTTTCCAGCGGGATGCACACACGGCTCGAAGCGGAGGACGAGCAAAAGCACAGAGAACCCACTGGTCCTGGGGTTCAGTTCAGGGGGCAAGCTCAGATCAAGCCCTTGGAGAATGTTTAAAGCACAAAGTAGCAAAGTCTTTTCAGTAGTCTCTTCCTCTCCTTTCTCAGCAAGGCAAGCAGCAGGCCAGCTCCTCCAGCGTCTTCTTCTCCTTCTAGTCGGGCAGAGGTTCTTTGTGGTAAAACAGGATTCTGATTTCTTAGGAGCCAGGCTCCTACTTTTATACCATGATTCTTTTGTTCTTTAGCGCCAGGGGGCCTAGGCCTGGCTCAGTCCAGTTCTGGAGCACTTTGTTATGGTGACTCTGCTCTTTCCTTTCAGCAGCAGGGCAGAGACATCAGCCGCTCCACAGGGGGCGGCGCCGGCTTTGTGGTGGCAGAGCACAGGTCTATTCAAGAGTCAAGGTGTACTCCTCCCACCCATCCTGGTGTCACCTTTCTACCCACCACCTGGCAGCCAACCTGTCTCTGGGGATTCCCCAACCCTGCTCCTCACTGTTGCTAGGCAGAACACACACACACAGCAGAGGCGGACTGAAATGGCCAGGTCAGTAAATACTAACTTTCTAAAAGTAGTATTTACAAACACAGGATATTAAAATAAACTTGACTACAAGAAGTATTTTATTATTCTGAGTTCAGGCATACTAAACTTGACATTCTACCATGCTCTCTGAGTCCACTGAGGTCACAGCGTGTAGTGACTCCAGCAGCCCATTCTGGCCTATGGAGAGCAGGTAGCCTTCAATAGTGAAAAACGAAAATGGCTGTAATTCACTACTAAGACATGCCACACACATCAGGGCATGTCCTACCTTATGCCTACAATGCACCCTGCCCTTGGGCCTACCAGAGGGGGGGCTAATATGTAGGTAAGGGAAGGTTTAGGGACTGGCAAGTGGGGGCACTTGCGCAGCCAGCGCGACGGTCCCAGACCGCGCACAGGGTCTGCGGTGGCAGACCCTAGACACATTTTACACGGCCGCTTTCTGTGGGTGGCGCAACCAGCGCTGCAAGCCCACCAGCAGCATTGGCATTCACAAGCCCTGGCACCCCTGGTGCCCTTTACTGGGGACTGACAGTGAATCCAATAAACCAATCATGGACATCAATTACAGGTACACTTTACTTAGGGAGCACTTGCACTGCGGCACGGATTAGCCGTGGCGCAGTGCCCTGAGCGGACAACACCAGCAAAACAATCGAGGCACACCATCAAAAAGTGGAAGGGAAACTCACGCCAAGGTCCAGGTCTAACACGTGTCCCCTCCAGCTGAAATGTGGGGAGAACTACCCTTGCCCAGGGGGTTCCTCGTCACTAAGGCGGAAATACCTGGACAGACCGTCAGCGTTGGCGTGATCTGTACCAGGACGGTGTTCCACCGTAAAGTCCATACCCTGTAGGGAGATGGACCACCTCAACAGCTTCGGGTTCTCACCCCTCATTTGCATCAACCATCTGAGGGGCCTGTGGTCCGTCTGAACCCGGAAGTGAGACCCAAACAAGTAGGGTCTTAGCTTCTTCAGCGCCCAGACCACAGCAAATGCTTCTCGCTCAATTGCACCCCACCTACTTTCCCGTGGAAGTAACCTCCTACTGATGAAGGCTACGGGTTGGTCCCAGCCCTCCTCAGTCATCTGTGAGAGAACAGCCCCTACACCATGCTCTGAAGCGTCTGTCTGTACTAGGAATTCCTTGGAGAAGTCAGGGGCCAAGAGCACGGGCGCCGTGCACATGGCGGTCTTCAGGGTGTCGAAAGCTTTCTGACAGGTGTCAGTCCAGATTACGTTCCTGGGCTGCTTCTTAGAAGTCAGCTCTGTCAAGGGGGCAACGATCGTTCCATAGCCCTTGACAAACCTCCTGTAGTACCCAGTGAGCCCCAGGAAGGCCCTCACTGCGGTCTGCGTCTTGAGGGGTTCCCAAGCCAGGATGGTCTCAATTTTGGGTTGCAAGGGTGCCACCTTGCCACTCCCCACTTGGTGTCCCAAGTACACCACGGAACCCTGCCCGATCTGGCACTTGTTTGCCTTGATCGTGAGGCCTGCTCGGCGCAGAGCCATCAACACTTCCCAGAGGTGGCGCAGGTGTTCGGGCCAGGTGGCACTGAACACTGCGATGTCATCCAGGTAGGCGGCACTGAACGCATCCAGCCCAACCAGTACCTGGTTGACCAACCTCTGAAAGGTGGCAGGGGCATTCTTCATTCCAAATGGCATGACTCGGAACTGGAAGTGCCCATCTGGTGTAGAGAATGCTGACCTCTCTTTGGCCCCATCGGTCAAGGCGATCTGCCAGTACCCAGACTTTAAATCAACCGTGCTGAGGAACCGGGCAGCCCCCAGCCGATCAATTAGCTCATCAGCTCTGGGGATGGGGTGCGCGTCAGTCTTCGTTACTGAATTGAGTCCCCTGTAGTCCACACAGAACCGGAGTTCAGGTGTGGCTCCCGGCGCAGCAGCCCTTGGGACCAAGACCACGGGGCTGGACCAAGGACTGCTGGAGGACTCAACCACCCCTAGCGCAAGCATCTTGGAGACCTCCTCCTTGATGCAAGCTCTGACCCTGTCAGTTACCCTGTAAGCCTTGTGCTTCACAGGTAAGCTGTCTCCTGTGTCCACATCATGGACGCACCAATCTGTGACACCAGGAACCAGGGAGAACCTATCGGAAAACTGCCCCAGCAAGTGGCGGCAATCTTCCTGTTGTTCGGGCGTCAGGGTGGGTGAGAGGTTAACTCCATCCACTGACCCATCTTTCTCAGAAGCTACTAAGAGGTCAGGAAGAGGCTCGGTCTCCTCTTCCATTCCATCATCAGTGGCCAGCAGCATGCCCACTTCGGTCCTCTCTAAGTGGGGCTTAAGGCGGTTAACATGTAGGACCCTCAAAGGGTTCCTGGGAGACCGCATGTCCACCAAGTAGGTGATAGGACTTTTGCGCTCCACAACCTCAAATGGACCTGTCCACTTATCCTGAAGTGCACAAGGCTCCACTGGGGCCAAGACCCACACCTTTTGTCCAGGTTGAAGCTCTACCAGAGTGGCATTCCGGTCGTACCACCGCTTCATCTCCTCCTGGCTGGCTTCCAGATTTGCCTCAGCAAGTTGCCTGAAACGCCGAGTCTGGTTTCGGAAGGCCAGCATGTAACTGTATACATTCTGGGGAGGTTTCCTGGGAGATTGCTCCCAGCCTTCCTTTACCAAACTCAGAGGTCCTCTTACCGGGTGACCATACAGAAGCTCAAAGGGGCTGAATCCTAGAGACTTCTGTGGCACCTCTCGGTAAGCGAAGAGCAGGCATGGCAAGAGGACGTCCCACTTACGCCTCATTGGACCGTCCAGGCCCATGATCATGCCTTTGAGGGTTCAGTTGAATCTCTCAACCAACCCATTTCCTTGGGGGTGGTAAGGAGTGGTGAACTTGTAAGTTACCCCACACTCCTTCCACAGGGATTTCATATATGTGGATATGAAATTGGTCCCCCTGTCGCTCACCACCTCTAGAGGGAATCCCACTCGGGAGAAAATTCCCATCAGTGCTCGTCCCACCACGGGGGCCGTCACTGTCCTCAGAGGGATGGCTTCAGGGTACCGGGTGGCATGGTCCACCAAGACCAGGATGAACCTGTTGCCCAGGGCTGTCTTGGGGTCCAGAGGCCCCACAATATCAATACCCACTCGTTGGAATGGTGTACCGACCACGGGGAAGGGCTGCAGAGGAGCCTTGTGCTTCCCTCCTCTCTTACCACTTGCCTGGCAAGTCTGACAGGTTCTGCAGTAGGAATCTGAATTCTTGTGCATTTGGGGCCAGTAAAAGTGGGTGACAAGCCTGTCATAGGTCTTGTCCATCCCCAAATGTCCTGCTAACGGCACATCATGAGCCAGCCCCAGTAGGAAGGTTCTGAACTTCTGGGGTACCACCAGCACACGGGCTGACCCAGGTTCAGCAGCCTTAGGCTCGGAATACAGGAGGTCACTCTCCCAGTACACGTAGTGTGTTTTGGCCTGAACACCATTGGCCTGGTCTGCAGCCTGCTGCCGCATACCCACGAGAGAAGGGCATTCTTTCTGCTCCCTGCAGAATTCCTCCCTGGAGGGACCTCCTTCTTGCTGCCAATGGGTCAGCTCAGGCAGGTCTCCCAGTTCGGCAATCTGTTCCCCGGTAGGCTCCAGAGCAACCCCCTCAGGGTCTGCTTCCTCCTGGGCCGTGGGAACTTCGGGGGCCGGTTTCCCGCGCCTCCTGCGCCTTCTCCCTAAGGCCGGTTCCTGGACCTCTCCCTCAGGCTCCAGGACCCTCTCGACACCCCTACTGGCTGCCATGGACCGGGTGGTCACGCACGCCCAGTCGGGTAGACCCACCATCCTCAGATGCGTGGTCTTCTCCACCTTTTCCCAAGGGGAGCTCTCCAGGTCGTTCCCTAGCAGACAGTCTACAGGCATGTCAGTTCTCACAGCGACTTGTAGAGTACCAGAGACCTCCCCCCACTCAAAGGGAACTTGAGCCATTGGACAACGGCTCTCTATGTTGTCAGCATTGACAACCCTACAGTAGGCATTGGGTAAAATCTGCTCTTGAGACACCAGGTGTTGCCTCACCGAGGTCACGCTGGCTCCTGTATCTCTAAGAGCCTCAACCTTCTTTCCATTGATGGTCACTACTTGCCCATATTTCTTAGTGTTAGAGGGTAAGTAAGTTTCAGGGACCATCTCACTGTCTCCTAGCGAGACTAGGGTCATCTGCCCGGGACCCCCACCCTCCTGGACTGCTACCTCCTCCCCAAAGTTAATATTAGCTACTTGCCAGGGTGGAGCACCAGTGGGTGCGGTCTTACCAAACAGGCGACACTTAGGATCAGAGGCAATGTGACCCGGGTCACCACACTTATAACAATTGAAGGGCCCCTTTGGAACAGGTCTACCTGTCGGGGCCCCGTTCTGCTGCGGGGGTGGGGGAGGCTGAGAACCCTTCTGCTGGTTCCCTTGGGGATTACTTTGGGGGCCTTTTTGGAACCCTTTCTGTTTACCCCTGTCCCCCCCACTCTTCTGCTGGGGACCCTGGCCACCTTTGGCGGAGTCTCCCACTTGACCCTTGTGGACCCTGGTGCTGAGCCAGCGGTCCGCCTCCTCAGCAAGCTTCCTCGGGTTGGACAGCTTGCTATCAATCAGGTGCTGGCGTAGCTCAGGAAAACATTGACTGGACAAGTGCTCCCATGCAATTAAATCAAGCAGCCCTTGATAATCATTCACTTTGCTACCCTTCACCCAACCATCCAGTGCTCTGCAGAAAAAAGTTACATACTCCACATACGTACTCTCAGGGATCTTCTTAGTCTCCCTGAACCTCTGTCTATATAGCTCAGGAGTTAACCCATACCTGGTCATTAAAGCTTCCTTCATATGGGGGTATGAGGTCTGGACTTCTAGGGGCAAATCTAACAGTGTGTCACGCCCTTCAGCAAGGAACCTTCCCCACAACCCCGCTCCCCAGTCTTTCTCAGGGACCCGGTGTGAAGACATGGCCACCTCATAGGCTCTAAACCACTGCCCTATGTCATCCTTTCTAAAATACTCCTTGACTACATCTTTGGGGATGTACACCTTGGACTCTACCTGCACCGGTGGAGTGCTGCCACCAGAAGGAGCGGTGTCCAAACTTTTCGCCTTCAGCTCCAACTCCTTCAATCTTATATCATGATCCATTTGGCGTTGTTGTGCCTCCAGGGCCAACTTCTGCTTTTCCATTTCCATTTGTCCTGCCAACTTTGCCATCTCCATTGCATGCGCCCTGTCTGCTGCCCTGTCTGCCAGCTCCTCTGGCGACCGGACTCTGCTGGGCTCCTCAAGGTTGTCGGGTGGAACGATGTCCCCCGCATTCCGTGGGTCTCTTGACTCCTTCCAGGCTCTCAACGCCTTGGTGTACTGGACCCTTCTCTTGAATCCAGCATGGGGAACTCTGAATTTTACACTGTAGCCTTTCAATTGCTCTATCGTGTAGCCTTCCAGTCTCTCCCAATCCACCTCATCCATTCCAGAAATCACAGAGAGTGCTCTTCCAGCAGAGAGTGAGCCAGGCATGGTTGCAGTAATGGCAGATGTCTCAACAAAGTTCAAAAATGAAAACCTGTGGCTGCGTTACTTGGTCTGCTCTCACTATCTGGTGATTAATAATTCACTGTATTGAAATTACAAATGCAAATCCGAAATCCCTCCGCTGCCACCAATGTTAGACTTGGGGGTCTCTGGTTGGCACAAGGTTGCCCTTGTGTCAAGCAGGAACCCTCTCCTCTATGTCAGGGCGCAGGATAACCCCTTGTGAATGACCCTTGCTCACCCTCTAGGTGCGTGGCGTGAGCAGCCAAGGCGATTCCTCAGGCGTTGTTGGTTAAGTACTTACAATCACACACACAGTAAATACATCAATCCCCCCAGAAACGGACACCAGACTTGGATATGTAGAAAAATACGCTTCTTTATGTAAAAATAGGTATATATCTCAGCAGACTTATCACAAGACCAATAACGTTTTCGCTATTCCACCAGGTTGTAAAGCAGGCAAATGTTCTTTGTTCGTAGTTTCAAATGGATACTTTGTAGTCTCTCGCAAATGTTACTTGTGGTTCCAGTACTTACAGAGATCGGCTCCGGCGAACGGGGAAATAAGGCGTTGCGGGCCCCGAGCCCGATACTGGAACTTCTTTCGTGATGTGGAGAGTCGGCACAGGTCGGTGCGACTCTCAGCTTGGGAAGTGGTCTTGGGTCCTCGATCAGCGGGTGTGGGCAGGTAGGCAGGCGCGGCCAGCGACCCTCAGCACGGCGGTGCAGGGGGGGTCTCCACAACGGGGGCGGCGCGGCCTGAGATGTCCAGGGATAGCGAAGCAGGGTCGCAGGGCACGGTCAGTGCAGCTGGATGACCCGGCGTAGATCACAGTCGTCGGACGGTTTCCGGCGGGAGGGGTGATAGCGCGTTCAGCGCGCTCCAGTGGCAGGCGGTGCCAGGGATGCAGGCAACCTAGCCCGGGGACAGAGAGCGGCTCCGGACGGAGCGGGGCTCTCACGGGGTTGAGGTAGGCAAGCTTCTGAGTGTCACGGCCCTAGGAGGGGCGATGAGGGGCGCAGTCTCTTTCCAGCGGGATGCACACACGGCTCGAAGCGGAGGACGAGCAAAAGCACAGAGAACCCACTGGTCCTGGGGTTCAGTTCAGGGGGCAAGCTCAGATCAAGCCCTTGGAGAATGTTTAAAGCACAAAGTAGCAAAGTCTTTTCAGTAGTCTCTTCCTCTCCTTTCTCAGCAAGGCAAGCAGCAGGCCAGCTCCTCCAGCGTCTTCTTCTCCTTCTAGTCGGGCAGAGGTTCTTTGTGGTAAAACAGGATTCTGATTTCTTAGGAGCCAGGCTCCTACTTTTATACCATGATTCTTTTGTTCTTTAGCGCCACGGGGCCTAGGCCTGGCTCAGTCCAGTTCTGGAGCACTTTGTTATGGTGACTCTGCTCTTTCCTTTCAGCAGCAGGGCAGAGACATCAGCCGCTCCACAGGGGGCGGCGCCGGCTTTGTGGTGGCAGAGCACAGGTCTATTCAAGAGTCAAGGTGTACTCCTCCCACCCATCCTGGTGTCACCTTTCTACCCACCACCTGGCAGCCAACCTGTCTCTGGGGATTCCCCAACCCTGCTCCTCACTGTTGCTAGGCAGAACACACACACACAGCAGAGGCGGACTGAAATGGCCAGGTCAGTAAATACTAACTTTCTAAAAGTAGTATTTACAAACCCAGGATATTAAAATAAACTTGACTACAAGAAGTATTTTATTATTCTGAGTTCAGGCATACTAAACTTGACATTCTACCATGCTCTCTGAGTCCACTGAGGTCACAGCGTGTAGTGACTCCAGCAGCCCATTCTGGCCTATGGAGAGCAGGTAGCCTTCAATAGTGAAAAACGAAAATGGCTGTAATTCACTACTAAGACATGCCACACACATCAGGGCATGTCCTACCTTATGCCTACAATGCACCCTGCCCTTGGGCCTACCAGAGGGGGGGCTAATATGTAGGTAAGGGAAGGTTTAGGGACTGGCAAGTGGGGGCACTTGCGCAGCCAGCGCGACGGTCCCAGACCGCGCACAGGGTCTGCGGTGGCAGACCCTAGACACATTTTACACGGCCGCTTTCTGTGGGTGGCGCAACCAGCGCTGCAAGCCCACCAGCAGCATTGGCATTCACAAGCCCTGGCACCCCTGGTGCCCTTTACTGGGGACTGACAGTGAATCCAATAAACCAATCATGGACATCAATTACAGGTACACTTTACTTAGGGAGCACTTGCACTGCGGCACGGATTAGCCGTGGCGCAGTGCCTTGAGCGGACAACACCAGCAAAACAATCGAGGCACACCATCAAAAAGTGGAAGGGAAACTCACGCCAAGGTGCCAGGTCTAACATTGTCCAAGCGCTAGATAGAATTGAGAGCTTGACGAGTGATTTTGCCAGGTATTCAGGATATAAATTAAATCTGACTAAGACTCAGGTCTTGCACTCAGAAAAGGGATGCCCAGCTGATCTTAATCTAATAGTTGATCAGGCTGTATATTTGGGTATTAGAATCTCAGCGAAAGTCGAGGAAATCCCAGCCTTGAACGCTGACCCTATAATATTAGAGTCTGATAGGACTCTGGAGAGACTGGATCACCTGCATCTATCACTTTATGGAAGAAGCAACGTCATCAAAATGATGATCTTCCCGAAGTTTCTGTATATATTTAGGGCGATTCCGTTAATTTTTCCTAATTCCTTATTTGTGAAGATAGATAGACTTTGTTCTCGGTTCCTTTGGAGTTACAAAAGGTCAAGAAGAGCCATGAAATGGCTTTTTATGCCAATTAGTCGAGGTGGGTGGGCCATTCCAAATTTTCGTTTGTATTATTATGTTTCGATGCTTCAATACTGTCGTATTCTGATTTATGGTGAAAGGGCTGTCATGGATCCGGCAGTAACCCCTTCTATTTTTGAAATGGTTCTCGGTATAGAAGTACGGTACTTATTAGTTAGGGTTATTGAACCTAGCTACTACAAAAAAACTAGATTTAAGGTCTTGGCCGCAGCTTTTTCTGTTTGGAAAAAGATAGGTTTGCTGTGTGGGATAAATAAAGTTAATGTTTATACACCGATTGGGCTTCCCGGGGCTTTATCCATAGTCCTTATGGACTCTGTTGCTCGGAAGTGGCGGCTGGCCGGCATCAGGACTTTGGGGGATATATGTGAACATGGCCAATTAATGCCCTATGCTTCAGTGAGTGAAAAATGTAATTTGGGAAGGGGGGATTTTTTTAAATATTTACAGCTGCGTAGCTATGTAGATAAAGCTATCACAAACGGTATATGCTCACTTGAGGGAATCCCGATACTTAAAGTGTTAAGTTCTAAGGCGAATCTTTCTCAGCTATACAAAGAGGCTAGCTGCGGCCAGCATGATTACCTCCAAATCCAGGAACTTAAATGGAATAGGAAGATAGGGATTCAGAATTTAGACTTGCAGGAGTCGCTAGAAATGGCAAGCACTATCCTGTTTTCAGGGAGTTTAAAGAGCCAGTGTTTTATGTCAGTTTTCGATCTTTATTATACTCCAGCCAAGCTTGCAAAATGGAAAGTGGGAAGAGGGGACAAATGTGCGCGCTGTGGTGAGAGCGCAGCGGAGGCTGCACACATGTTCTTCTTTTGTCCCTCATTAACCCATTTTCTTGGCGAAGTGCAACTTTTCCTGAATTCCTCTTTAGAATTTCCGGTAATATTTAATCCGGGCTTAGTGCTATTTGGAACTGAGCCTGAACTGTTAAATAATAGAAGGCTGGCACCACAAAGGGGCTTCTTATTTTTGAGTATGGCGGTAATTCGCCTTTGTGTCACCACGAAGTGGCTAAGCTCAGATCCACCCTCTTTTTTTGAATGGAGGTCTAGGATCCTTGCTCTATACTACATGGAAGTTGCTTTATATAAATTAAAGGGACATAGAAGAAAACAATTTGGGGAGCAACTATGGGCACCGATTACCAAGTGGCTGTCTGGTGGTGAACAGCTATAATATCTGTAAATGTCTTAAAATGATTCTCTTTGGTCTTGAGATGTATGAATTTTGGCCTATATGTAATGTTTATGTATTGCTGACACTGCTGAATAAAATTATAAAAAAAAAAAAAAAAAAAAAAAAAGAGCCAGAGAACTAGGTCAGCAGAGCTGCTTTAGAGCCTAAGAACCAGGTCAGCAGAGCTGCTCTAGAGCCAGAGAAACAGGTCAGCAGAGCTGCTTTAGAGGGAGAGAAACAGGTCAGCAGAGTTGCTGTGGAGCCATAGAACCAGGTCAGCAGAGCTGCTGTAGAGCCAGAGAACCAGGTCAGCAGAGACGTTATAGAGCCAGAGAACAAGGTCAGCAGACCTGCTCTAGAGCCAGAGAACTAGGTCAGCAATGCTTTAGAGCCAGAGAACCAGGTCAGCAGAGCTCCTCTAGAGCCTAAGAACCAGGTCAGCAGAGCTGCTCTAGAACCAGTTAACCAGGTCAGCAGAGCTGCTGTAGAGCCAGAGAAACCAAGCACGCAGAGGTGCTTTAGAGGGAGAGAACCAGGTCAGTAGATTTGATTTAGAGCCAGAGAACCAGGTCAGCAGAACTGCTTTAGAGTGAGAGAACCAGGTCAGCAGAGCTGCTCTAGAGCCAGAGAACCAGGTCAGCAGAGCAGCTTCAAAGCCAGAGAACCAGGTCAGCAGAGCTGTTGTAGAGCCAGAAAACCAGGTCAGCAGAGCTGCTCTACAGCCTAAGAACGAGGTCAGCAGAGCTGCTCTAGAGCCGGAGAACCAGGTCAGCAGAGCGGCTTTAGAGCCATAGTAACCAGGTCAGCAGAGCTGCTTTAGATGGAGAGAACCACGTCAGCAGAGCTGCTCTAGAGCCAGAGAACTAGGACAGCAGAGCTGCTTTAGAGAAAGAGAAACAGGTCAGCGGAGCTGCTCTAGAGCTAGAGAACCAGGTCAGCAGAGCTGCTTTAGAGCCAGAGAACCAGGTCAGCAGAGCCATTATAGAGCCAGAGAACCAGGTCAGCAGAGCTGCTCTAGAGCCAGAGAACTAGGTCAGCAGAGCTGCTCTAGAGCCTAAAAACCACGTCAGCAGAGCTGCTCTACATCCTAAGAACCAGGTCAGCAGAGCTGCTCTAGAGCCAGAGAACCAGGTCAGCAGAGCTGCTTTAGAGGGAGAGAAACAGGTCGGCAGAGTTGCAGTAGAGCCATAGAACCAGGTCAGCAGAGCTGCTGTAGAGCCAGAGAACCAGGACAGCAAAGCCGTTATAGAGCCAGAGAACAAAGTCAGAAGAGCTGCTCTAGAGCCAGAGAACTAGGTCAGCAGAGCTGCTTTAGAGCCAGAGAACCAGGTCAGCAGAGTTCCCCTAGAGCCTAAGAACCAGGTCAGCAGAGCTGCTCTAGAGCCAGTGAACCAGGTCGGCAGAGCTGCTGTAGAGCCAGAGAAACCAAGTACGCAGAGGTGCTTTAGAGGGAGAGAACCAGGTCAGCAGAGCTGCTTCAAAGCCGGAGAACCAGGTCAGCAGAGCTGCTCTAGAGCCAGAGAACCAGGTCATCAGAGCTGCTTGTAGAGCCAGACAAACCAGTTCAGCAGAGCTGCTTTGGAGGGAGAGAACCAGGTCAGCAGAGCTGCTTTAGAGCCAGAGAACCAGGACAGCAGAGCTGCTTTAGAGGGAGAGAACCAGGTCATCAGATCTGCTCTAGATCCAGAGAACCAGGTCAGCAGAGCTGCTCAAGAGCATAAGAACTGGGTCAGCAGAGGTGCTCTAGAGCCACAGAACTAGGTCAGCAGAGATCCTGTAGAGCCAGAGTAACCAGGTCTGCATAGCTTCTTTAGAGGGAAAGAACCAGGTCAGCAGAGATGCTTTAGAGCCAGAGAACCAGGTCAGCAGAGCTGCTTTAGAGGGAGAGAAACAGGTCAGCAGAGCAGCTCTAGCGCCAGAGAACTAGGTCAGCAGAGCTGCTTTAGAGCCAGAGAACCAGGTCAGCAGAGCTGCTTTAGAGCCAGAGAACCAGGTCAGCAGAGCTGCTCTAGAGCCTAAAAACCAGGTCAGCAGAGCTGCCCTACAGCCTAAGAACCAGGTCAGCAGAGCTGCTCTAGAGCCAGAGAACCAGGTCAGCAGAGCTGCTTTAGAGGGAGAGAAACAGGTCAGCAGAGTTGCTGTGGAGCCATAGAACCAGGTCAGCAGAGCTGCTGTAGAGCCAGAGAACCAGGACAGCAAAGCCGTTATAGAGCCAGAGAACAAAGTCAGAAGAGCTGCTCTAGAGCCAGAGAACTAGGTCAGCAGAGCTGCTTTAGAGCCAGAGAACCAGGTCAGCAGAGTTCCTCTAGAGCCTAAGAACCAGGTCAGCAGAGCTGCTCTAGAGCCAGTGAACCAGGTCGGCAGAGCTGCTGTAGAGCCAGAGAAACCAAGTACGCAGAGGTGCATTAGAGGGAGAGAACCAGGTCAGCAGAGCTGCTTCAAAGCCGGAGAACCAGGTCAGCAGAGCTGCTCTAGAGCCAGAGAACCAGGTCATCAGAGCTGCTGTAGAGCCAGACATACCAGTTCAGCAGAGCTGCTTTGGAGGGAGAGAACCAGATCAGCAGAGCTGCTTTAGAGCCAGAGAACCAGGACAGCAGAGCTGCTTTAGAGGGAGAGAACCAGGTCATCAGATCTGCTCTAGATCCAGAGAACCAGGTCAGCAGAGCTGCTCAAGAGCCTAAGAACTTGGTCAGCAGAGATGCTCTAGAGCCACAGAACTAGGTCAGCAGAGATGCTGTAGAGCCAGAGTAACCAGGTCTGCAAAGCTTCTTTAGAGGGAAAGAAACAGGTCAGCAGAGCTGCTCTAGCGCCAGAGAACCAGGTCAGCAGACCTGCTTTAGAGCCAGAGAACCAGGTCAGCAGAGCTGCTTTAGAGCCAGAGAACCAGGTCAGCATAGCTGCTCTAGAGCCTAAGAACCAGGTCATCAGAGCTGCCCTACAGCCTAAGAACCAGGTCAGCAGAGCTGCTATAGAGCCAGAGAACCAGGTCAGCAGAGCTGCTTTAGAGGGAGAGAAACAGGTCAGCAGAGTTGCTGTGGAGCCATAGAACCAGGTCAGCAGAGCCATTATAGAGCCAGAGAACAAGGTCAGCAGACCTGCTATAGAGCCAGAGAACTAGATCAGCAGAGCTGCTTTAGAGCCAGAGAACCAGGTCAGCAGAGCTGCTGTAGAGCCAGAGAAACCAAGTATGCAGAGGTGCTTTACAGGGAGAGAACCAGGCCAGCAGAACTGCTTTAGAGCCAGAGAACCAGGTCAGCAGAAATGCTTTAGATTGAGAGAACCAGGTCAGCAGAGCTGCTCTAGAGCCAGAGAACCAGTTCAGCAGAGCTGCTTCAAAGCCAGAGAACCAGGTCAGCAGAGCTGCTCTACAGCCTAAGAACTAGGTCAGCAGAGCTGCTCTAGAGCCAGAGAACCAGGTCAGCAGAGCTGCTGTAGAGCCATAGTAACCAGGTCAGGAGAGCTGCTTTAGATGGAGAGAACCACATCAGCAGAGCTGCTTTAGAGCCAGAGAACCAGGACAGCAGAGCTGCTTTAGAGGGAGAGAAACAGGTCAGCAGAGCTGCTCTAGAGCCTAAGAACCAGGTCAACAGAGCTGGTCTACAGCCTAAGAAGCAGGTCAGGATAGTTGCTCTAGAGCCAGAGAACCTGGTCAGCAGAGCTGCTGTAGAGCCAGAGAACCAGGTCTGCAGAACTGCTTTAGAGGGAGAGAACCAGGTCAGCAGAGCTGCTCTAGAGCCAGAAAACCAGGCCAGCAGAGCTGCTTCAAAGCCAGAGAACAAGGTCAGCAGAGCTGTTGTAGTCCCAGAGAACCAGGTCAGCAGAGCTGCTCTACAGCCTAAGAACCAGGTCAGTAGAGCTGCTCTAGAGCCAGAGAACCAGGACAGCAGAGCTGTTGTAGAGCCAGAGAACCAGGTCAGCAGAGCTGCTCTACAATCTAAGAACCAGGTCAGCAGAGCTGCTTCAGAGCCAGAGAACCAGGTCGGCAGAGCTGTTGTAGAGCCAGAGAAACCAGGTCAGCAGAGCTGCTTTTGAGGGAGAGAACCAGGACAGCAGAGCTGCTTTAGAGGGAGAGAACAAGGTCAGCAGATCTGCTCTACATCCAAAGAACCAGGACAGCAGATCTGCTCTAGAGCCTAAGAACGGGGTCAGCAGAGCTGCTCTAGAGCCAGAGAACTAGGTCAACAGAGCTGCTTTAGAGCCAGAGAACCAGGTCAGCAGAGCTGCTTTAGAGCCTGAGAACCAGGTCAGAGGAGCTGCTTTAGAGGGAGAGAAACAGGTCAGCAGAGTTGCTGTGGAGCCATAGAACCAGGTCAGCAGAGCTGCTGTAGAGCCAGAGAACCAGGTCAGCAGAGACGTTATAGAGCCAGAGAACAAGGTCAGCAGACCTGTTCTAGAGCCAGAGAACTAGGTCAGCAGAGACGTTATAGAGCCAGAGAACAAGGTCAGCAGACCTGTTCTAGAGCCAGAGAACTAGGTCAGCGGAGCTGCTTTGAGCCAGAGAACCAGGTCAGCAGAGCTCCTCTAGAGCCTAAGAACCAGGTCAGCAGAGCTGCTCTAGAACCAGTGAACCAGGTCAGCAGAGCTGCTGTAGAGCCAGAGAAACCAAGCACGCAGAGGTGCTTTAGAGGGAGAGAACCAGGTCAGCAGAATTGATTTAGAGCCAGAGAACCACGTCAGCAGAACTGCATTAGAGTGAGAGAACCAGTTCAGCAGAACTGCTCTAGAGCCAGAGAACCAGGTCAGCAGAGCTGCTTCAAAGCGAGAGAACCAGGTCAGCAGAGCTGTTGTAGAGCCAGAAAACCAGGTCAGCAGAGCTGCTCTACAGCCTAAGAACGAGGTCAACAGAGCCGCTCTAGAGCCAGAGAACCAGGTCAGCAGAGCTGCTTTAGAGGGAGAGAAACAGGTCAGCAGAGCTGCTCTAGCGCCAGAGAACCAGGTCAGCAGAGCTGCTTTAGAGCCAGAAAACCAGGTCAGCAGATCTGCTTTAGAGCCAGAGAACCAGGTCAGCAGAGCTGCTCTAGAGCCTAAGAACCAGGTCAGCAGAGCTGCCCTACAGCCTAAGAACCAGGTCAGCAGAGCTGCTATATAGCCAGAGAACCAGGTCAGCAGAGCTGCTTTAGAGGGAGAGAAACAGGTCAGCAGACTTGCTGTGGAGCCATAGAACCAGGTCAGCAGAGCTCCTCTAGAGCCTAAGAACCAGGTCAGCAGAGCTGCTCTAGAGCCAGTGAACCAGGTCAGCAGAGCTGCTGTAGAGCCAGAGAAACCAAGTATGCAGAGGTGCTTTAGAGGGAGAGAACCAGGCCAGCAGAACTGCTTTAGAGCCAGAGAACCAGGTCAGCAGAAATGCTTTAGATTGAGAGAACCAGGTCAGCAGAACTGCTCTAGAGCCAGAGAACCAGTTCAGCAGAGCTGCTTCAAAGCCAGAGAACCAGGTCAGCAGAGCTGTTGTAGAGCCAGAGAACCAGGTCAGCAGAGCTGCTCTACAGCCTAAGAACTAGGTCAGCAGAGCTGCTCTAGAGCCAGAGAACAAGGTCAGCAGAGCTGCTGTAGAGCCATAGTAACCAGGTCAGCAGAGCTGCTTTAGATGGAGAGAACCACATCAGCAGAGCTGCTTTAGAGCCAGAGAACCAGGACAGCAGAGCTTTTTTAGAGGGAGAGAAACAGGTCAGCAGAGCTGCTCTAGAGCCTAAGAACCAGGTCAGCAGAGCTGCTCTACAGCCTAAGAACCAGGTCAGGAGAGCTGCTCTAGAGCCAGAGAACCAGGTCAGCAGAGCTGCTGTAGAGCCAGATAACCAGGTCAGCAGAACTGCTTTAGAGGGAGAGAACCAGGTAAGCAGAGCTGCTCTAGAGCCAGAAAACCAGGCCAGCAGAGCTGCGTCAAAGCCAGAGAACAAGGTCAGCAGAGCTGTTGCAGTCCCAGAGAACCAGGTCAGCAGAGCTGCTCTACAGCCTAAGAACCAGGTCAGCAGAGCTGCTCTAGAGCCAGAGAACCAGGTCAGTAAAGCTGCAGTAGAGCCAGAGAAGCCAGGTCAGCAGAGCTTCTTTAGAGGGAGAGAACCACGTCAGCAGAGCTGCTTTAAAGCCAGAGAACCAGGACAAAACAGCTGCTTTAGAGGGAGAGAACCAGGTCTGCAGATCTGATCTAGATCCAGAGAACCAGGTCAGCAGAACTGCTCTAGAGCCTAATAACTGGGTCAGCAGATCTCTAGAGCCAGAGAACTAGGTCAGAAGAGATGCTTTAGAGTCAGAGCACCAGGTCAGCAGAGCTGCTTTAGAGCCAGAGAACCAGGTCAGCAGAGCCGTTATAGAGCCAGAGAACCAGGTCAGCAGAGCTGATCTAGAGCCAGAGAACCAGGTCAGCAGAGCTGCTTTAAAGCCAGAGAACCAGGTCAGCAGAGCTCCTCTAGAGCCTAAGAACCAGGTCAACAGAGCTGCTCTTGAGCCAGAGAACCAGGTCAGCAGAGATGCTGTAGAGCCAGAGATACCAGGTACGCAGAGCTGCTTTAGAGCCAGAGAACCAGGTCAGCAGAGCTACTTCAAAGCCAGACAACCAGGTCAGCAGAGCTGTTGTAGAGCCAGAGAACCAGGTCAGCAGAGCTGCTCTACAGCCTAAGAACCAGGTCAGCAGAGCTGCTCCAGAGCCAGAGAACCAGGCCGGCAGAGCTGTTGTAGAGCCAGAGAAACCAGGTCAGCAGAGCTGCTTTAGAGGGAGAGAACCACGTCAGCAGAGTTGCTTTAGAGCCAGAGAACCAGGACAGCAGAGCTGCTTTAGAGGGAGAGAACAAGGTCAGCAGATCTGCTCTAGATCCAAAGAACCAGGACAGCAGATCTGCTCTAGAGCCTAAGAACTGGGTCAGCAGAGCTGCTCTAGAGCCAGAGAACTAGGTCAGCAGAGCTGCTTTAGAGCCAGAGAACCAGGTCAGCAGAGCTGCTTTAGAGCCTGAGAACCAGGTCAGCAGAGCTGCTTTAGAGGGAGAGAAACAGGTCAGCAGAGTTGCTGTGAAGCCATAGAGCCAGGTCAGCAGAGCTGCTGTAGAGCCAGAGAACCAGGTCAGCAGAGACGTTATAGAGCCAGAGAACAAGGTCAGCAGACCTGTTCTAGAGCCAGAGAACTAGGTCAGCAGAGCTGCTTTAGAGCCAGAGAACCAGGTCAGCAGAGCTCCTCTAGAGCCTAAGAACCAGGTCAGCAGAGCTGCTCTAGAACCAGTGAACCAGGTCAGCAGAGCTGCTGTAGAGCCAGAGAAACGAAGCACGCAGAGGTGCTTTAGAGGGAGAGAACCAGGTCAGCAGAATTGATTTAGAGCCAGAGAACCAGGTCAGCAGAACTGCATTAGAGTGAGAGAACCAGCTCAGTAGAGCTGCTCTAGAGCCAGAGAACCAGGTCAGCAGAGCTGCTTCAAAGCGAGAGAACCAGGTCAGCAGAGCTGTTGTAGAGCCAGAAAACCAGGTCAACAGAGCTGCTCTACAGCCTAAGAACGAGGTCAGCAGAGCCGCTCTAGAGCCAGAGAACCAGGTCAGCAGAGCGGCTTTAGAGCCATAGTAACCAGGTCAGCAGAGCTGCTTTGGATGGAGAGAACCACGTCAGCAGAGCTGCTTTAGAGCCAGAGAACTAGGATAGCATAGCTGCTTTAGAGGTAGAGAAACAGGTCAGCAAAGCTGCTCTAGAGCCAGAGACCCAGGTCAGCAGAGCTGCTTTAGAGCCAGAGAACCAGGTCAGCAGAGCCGTTATAGAGCCAGAGAACCAGATCAGCAGAGCTGCTCTAGAGCCAGAGAACTAGGTCAGCCGAGCTGCTCTGGAGCCTAAGAACCAAGTCAGCAGAGCTGCTCTACATCCTAAGAACCAGGTCAGCAGAGCTGCTCTAGAGCCAGAGAACCAGGTCAGCAGAGCTGCTTTAGAGGGAGAGAAACAGGTCGGCAGAGTTGCAGTAGAACCATAGAACCAGGTCAGCAGAGCTGCGGTTGAGCCAGAGAAACAGGACAGCAAAGCCGTTACAGAGCCAGAGAACAAAGTCAGAAGAGCTGCTCTAGAGCCAGAGAACTAGGTCAGCAGAGCTGCTTTAGAGCCAGAGAACCAGGTCAGCAGAGCTCCTCTAGAGCCTAAGATCCAGGACAGCAGAGCTGCTCTAGAGCCAGTGAACCAGGTCAGCAGAGCTGCTGTAGAGCCAGAGAAACCAAGTACGCAGAGGTGCTTTAGAGGGAGAGAACCAGGTCAGCAGAGCTGCTTCAAAGCCGGAGAACCAGGTCAGCAGAGGTGCTCTAGAGCCACAGAACTAGGTCAGCAGAGATCCTGTAGAGCCAGAGTTACCAGGTCTGCATAGCTTCTTTAGAGGGAAAGAACCAGGTCAGCAGAGATGCTTTAGAGCCAGAGAACCAGGTCAGCAGAGCTGCTTTAGAGGGAGAAAAACAGGTCAGCAGAGCTGCTCTAGCGCCAGAGAGCCATGTCAGCAGAGCTGCTTTAGAGCCAGAGAACCAGGTCAGCAGAGCTGCTTTAGAGCCAGAGAACCAGGTCAGCAGAGCTGCTCTAGAGCCTAAGAACCAGGTCAGCAGAGCTGCCCTACAGCCTAAGAACCAGGTCAGCAGAGCTGCTCTAGAGCCAGAGAACCAGGTCAGCAGAGCTGCTTTAGAGGGAGAGAAACAGGTCAGCGGAGTTGCTGTGGAGCCATAGAACCAGGTCAGCAGAGCTGCTGTAGAGCCAGAGAACCAGGACAGCAAAGCCGTTATAGAGCCAGAGAACAAAGTCAGAAGAGCTGCTCTAGAGCCAGAGAACTAGGTCAGCAGAGCTGCTTTAGAGCCAGAGAACCAGGTCAGCAGAGTTCCTCTAGAGCCTAAGAACCAGGTCAGCAGAGATGCTCTAGAGCTAGTGAACCAGGTCGGCAGAGCTGCTGTAGAGCCAGAGAAACCAAGTACGCAGAGGTGCATTAGAGGCAGAGAACCAGGTCAGCAGAGCTGCTTCAATGCCGGAGAACCAGGTCAGCAGAGCTGCTCTAGAGCCAGAGAACCAGGTCATCAGAGCTGCTGTAGAGCTAGACAAACCAGTTCAGCAGAGCTGCTTTGGAGGGAGAGAACCAGATCAGCAGAGCTGCTTTAGAGCCAGAGAACCAGGACAGCAGAGCTGCTTTAGAGGGAGAGAACCAGGTCATCAGATCTGCTCTAGATCCAGAGAACCAGGTCAGCAGAGCTGCTCAAGAGCCTAAGAACTGGGTCAGCAGAGGTGCTCTAGAGCCACAGAACTAGGTCAGCAGAGATGCTGTAGAGCCAGAGTAACCAGGTCTGCATAGCTTCTTTAGAGGGAAAGAAACAGGTCAGCAGAGCTGCTCTAGCACCAGAGAACCAGGTCAGCAGAGCTGCTTTAGAGCCAGAGAACCAGGTCAGCAGAGCTGCTTTAGAGCCAGAGAACCAGGTCAGCATAGCTGCTCTAGAGCCTAAGAACCAGGTCAGCAGAGCTGCCCTACAACCTAAGAACCAGGTCAGCAGAGCTGCTATAGAGCCAGAGAACCAGGTCAGCAGAGCTGCTTTAGAGGGAGAGAAACAGGTCAGCAGAGTTGCTGTAGAGCCATAGAACCAGGTCAGCAGAGCCATTATAGAGCCAGAGAACAAGGTCAGCAGACCTGCTATAGAGCCAGAGAACTAGATCAGCAGAGCTGCTTTAGAGCCAGAGAACCAGGTCAGCAGAGCTGCTGTAGAGCCAGAGAAACCAAGTGTGCAGAGGTGCTTTAGAGGGAGAGAACCAGACCAGCAGAACTGCTATAGAGCCAGAGAACCAGGTCAGCAGAAATGCTTTAGATTGAGAGAACCAGGTCAGCAGAGCTGCTCTAGAGCCAGAGAACCAGTTCAGCAGAGCTGCTTCAAAGCCAGAGAACCAGGTCAGCAGAGCTGTTGTAGAGCCAGAGAACCAGGTCAGCAGAGCTGCTCTACAGCCTAAGAACTAGGTCAGCAGAGCTGCTCTAGAGCCAGAGAACCAGGTTAGCAGAGCTGCTGTAGAGCCATAGTAACCAGGTCAGCAGAGCTGCTTTAGATGGAGAGAACCACATCAGCAGAGCTGCTTTAGAGCCAGAGAACCAGGACAGCAGAGCTGCTTTAGAGGGAGAGAAACAGGTCAGCAGAGCTGCTCTAGAGCCTAAGAACCAGGTCAGCAGAGCTGCTCTACAGCCTAAGAACCAGGTCAGGAAATCTGCTCTAGAGCCAGAGAACCAGGTCAGCAGAACTGCTTTAGAGGGAGAGAACCAGGTCAGCAGAGCTGCTCTAGAGCCAGAAAACCAGGCCAGCAGAGCTGCTTCAAAGCCAGAGAACAAGGTCAGCAGAGCTGTTGTAGTCCCAGAGAACCAGGTCAGCAGAGCTGCTCTAAAGCCAGAGAACCAGGACAGTAAAGCTACAGTAGAGCCAGAGAAGCCAGGTCAGCAGAGCTTCTTTAGAGGGAGAGAACCACGTCAGCAGAGCGGCTTTAAAGCCAGAGAACCAGGACAAAAGAGCTGCTTTAGAGGGAGAGAACCAGGTCTGCAGATCTGATCTAGATCCAGAGAACCAGGTCAGCAGAACTGCTCTAGAGCCTAAGAACTGGGTCAGCAGATCTCTAGAGCCAGAGAACTAGGTCAACAGAGCTGCTTTAAAGCCAGAGAACCAGGACAAAAGAGCTGCTTTAGAGTCAGAGCACCAGGTCAGCAGAGCTGCTTTAGAGCCAGAGAACCAGGTCAGCAGAGCCGTTATAGAGCCAGAGAACCAGGTCAGCAGAGCTGATCTAGAGCCAGAGAACCAGGTCAGCAGAGCTGCTTTAAAGCCAGAGAACCAGGTCAGCAGAGCTCCTCTAGAGCCTAAGAACCAGGTCAACAGAGCTGCTCTAGAGCCAGAGAACAAGGTCAGCAGAGATGCTGTAGAGCCAGAGATACCAGGTACGCAGAGCTTCTTTAGAGCCAGAGAACCAGGTCAGCAGAGCTGCTTCAAAGCCAGACAACCAGGTCAGCAGAGCTGTTGTAGAGCCAGAGAACCAGGTCAGCAGAGCTGCTCTACAGCCTAAGAACCAGGTCAGCAGAGCTGCTCCAGAGCCAGAGAACCAGGTCGGCAGAGCTGTTGTAGAGCCAGAGAAACCAGGTCAGCAGAGCTGCTTTAGAGGGAGAGAACCACATCAGCAGAGTTGCTTTGGAGCCAGAGAACCAGGACAGCAGAGCTGCTTTAGAGGGAGAGAACAAGGTCAGCAGATCTGTTCTAGATCCAAAGAACCAGGACAGCAGATCTGCTCTAGAGCCTAAGAACTGGGTCAGCAGAGCTGCTCTAGAGCCAGAGAACTAGGTCAGCAGAGCTGCTTTAGAGTCAGAGAACCAGGTCAGAGGCAGCTGCTTTAGAGCCTGAGAACCAGGTCAGCAGAGCTGCTTTAGAGGGAGAGAAACAGGTCAGCAGAGTTACTGTGGAGCCATAGAACCAGGTCAGCAGAGCTGCTGTAGAGCCAGAGAACCAGGTCAGCAGAGATGGTATAGAGCCAGAGAACAAGGTCAGCAGACCTGTTCTAGAGCCAGAGAACTAGGTCAGCAGAGCTGCTTTAGAGCCAGAGAACCAGGTCAGCAGAGCTCCTCTAGAGCCTAAGAACCAGGTCAGCAGAGCTGCTCTAGAACCAGTGAACCAGGTCAGCAGAGCTGCTGTAGAGCCAGAGAAACCAAGCACGCAGAGGTGCTTTAGAGGGAGAGAACCAGGTCAGCAGAATTGATTTAGAGCCAGAGAACCAGGTCAGCAGAACTGCATTAGAGTGAGAGAACCAGCTCAGCAGAGCTGCTCTAGAGCCAGAGAACCAGGTCAGCAGAGCTGCTTCAAAGTGAGAGAACCAGCTCAGCAGAGCTGCTCTAGAGCCAGAGAACCAGGTCAGCAGAGCTGCTCTACAGCCTAAGAACGAGGTCAGCAGAGCCGCTCTAGAGCCAGAGAACCAGGTCAGCAGAGCTGCTTTAGAGGGAGAGAAACAGGTCAGCAGAGCTGCTCGAGCGCCAGAGAACCAGGTCAGCAGAGCTGCTTTAGAGCCAGAGAACCAGGTCAGCAGAGCTGCTTTAGAGCCAGAGAACCAGGTCAGCAGAGCTGCTCTAGAGCCTAAGAACCAGGTCAGCAGAGCTGCCCTACAGCCTAAGAACCAGGTCAGCAGAGCTGCTATTGAGCCAGAGAACCAGGTCAGCAGAGCTGCTTTAGAGGGAGAGAAACAGGTCAGCAGAGTTGCTGTGGAGCCATAGAACCAGGTCAGCAGAGCCATTATAGAGCCAGAGAACAAGGTCAGCAGACCTGCTATAGAGCCAGAGAACTAGGTCAGCAGAGCTGCTTTAGAGCCAGAGAACCAGGTCAGCAGAGCTCCTCTAGAACCTAAGAACCAGGTCAGCAGAGCTGCTCTAGAGCCAGTGAACCAGGTCAGCAGGGCTGCTGTAGAGCCAGAGAAACAAAGTATGCAGAGGTGCTTTAGAGGGAGAGAACCAGGCCAGCAGAACTGCTTTAGAGCCAGAGAACCAGGTCAGCAGAGCCGTTATAGAGCCAGAGAACCAGGTCAGCAGAGCTGCTCTAGAGCCAGAGAACCAGGTCAGCAGAGCTGCTGTAGAGCCATAGTAACCAGGTCAGCAGAGCTGCTTTAGATGGAGAGAACCACATCAGCAGAGCTCCTTTAGAGCCAGAGAACCAGGACAGCAGAGCTGTTTTAGAGGGAGAGAAACAGGTCAGCAGAGCTGCTCTAGAGACTAAGAACCAGGTCAGCAGAGCTGCTCTACAGCCTAAGAACCAGGTCAGGAGAGCTGCTCTAGAGCCAGAGAACTAGGTCAGCAGAGCTGCTGTAGAGCCAGAGAACCAGGTCAGCAGAACTGCTTTAGAAGGAGAGAACCAGGTCAGCAGAGCTGCTCTAGAGCCAGAAAACCAGGTCAGCAGAGCTGCTTCAAAGCCAGAGAACAAGGTCAGCAGAGCTGTTGTAGTCCCAGAGAACCAGGTCAGCAGAACTGCTCTACAGCCTAAGAACCAGGTCAGCAGAGCTGCTCTAGAGCCAGAGAACCAGGTCAGCAAAGCTGCAGTAGAGCCAGAGAAGCCAGGTCAGCAGAGCTTCTTTAGAGGGAGAGAACCACGTCAGCAGAGCTGCTTTAAAGCCAGAGAACCAGGACAAAACAGCTGCTTTAGAGGGAGAGAACCAGGTCTGCAGATCTGATCTAGATCCAGAGAACCAGGTCAGCAGAACTGCTCTAGGGCCTAAGAACTGGGTCAGCAGGTCTCTAGAGCCAGAGAACTAGGTCAGCAGAGATGCTTTAGAGTCAGAGCACCAGGTCAGCAGAGCTGCTTTAGAGCCAGAGAACCAGGTCAGCAGAGCCGTTATAGAGCCAGAGAACCAGGTCAGCAGAGCTGATCTAGAGCCAGAGAACCAGGTCAGCAGAGCTGCTTTAAAGCCAGAGAACCAGGTCAGCAGAGCTCCTCTAGAGCCTAAGAACCAGGTCAACAGAGCTGCTCTAGAGCCAGAGAACCAGGTCAGCAGAGATGCTGTAGAGCCAGAGATACCAGGTACGCAGAGCTGCTTTAGAGCCAGAGAACCAGGTCAGCAGAGCTACTTCAAAGCCAGACAACCAGGTCAGCAGAGCTGTTGTAGAGCCAGAGAACCAGGTCAGCAGAGCTGCTCTACAGCCTAAGAACCAGGTCAGCAGAGCTGCTCCAGAGCCAGAGAACCAGGTCGGCAGAGCTGTTGTAGAGCCAGAGAAACCAGATCAGCAGAGCTGCTTTAGAGGGAGAGAACAAGGTCAGCAGATCTGCTCTAGATCCAAAGAACCAGGACAGCAGATCTGCTCTAGAGCCTAAGAACTGGGTCAGCAGAGCTGCTCTAGAGCCAGAGAACTAGGTCAGCAGAGCTGCTTTAGAGCCAGAGAACCAGGTCAGCAGAGCTGCTTTAGAGCCTGAGAACTAGGTCAGCAGTGCTGCTTTAGAGGGAGAGAAACAGGTCAGCAGAGTTGCTGTGAAGCCATAGAGCCAGGTCAGCAGAGCTGCTGTAGAGCCAGAGAACCAGGTCAGCAGAGACGTTATAGAGCCAGAGAACAAGGTCAGCAGACCTGTTCTAGAGCCAGAGAACTAGGTCAGCAGAGCTGCTTTAGAGCCAGAGAACCAGGTCAGCAGAGCTCCTCTAGAGCCTAAGAACCAGGTCAGCAGAGCTGCTCTAGAACCAGTGAACCAGGTCAGCAGAGCTGCTGTAGAGCCAGAGAAACCAAGCACGCAGAGGTGCTTTAGAGGGAGAGAACCAGGTCAGCAGAATTGATTTAGAGCCAGAGAACCAGGTCAGCAGAACTGCATTAGAGTGAGAGAACCAGCTCAGCAGAGCTGCTCTAGAGCCAGAGAACCAGGTCAGCAGAGCTGCTTCAAAGCGAGAGAACCAGGTCAGCAGAGCTGTTGTAGAGCCAGAAAACCAGGTCAACAGAGCTGCTCTACAGCCTAAGAACGAGGTCAGCAGAGCCGCGCTAGAGCCAGAGAACCAGGTCAGCAGAGCGGCTTTAGAGCCATAGTAACCAGGTCAGCAGAGCTGCTTTGGATGGAGAGAACCACGTCAGCAGAGCTGCTTTAGAGCCAGAGAACTAGGATAGCATACCTGCTTTAGAGGGAGAGAAACAGGTCAGCAGAGCTGCTCTAGAGCCAGAGAACCAGGTCAGCAGAGCTGCTTTAGAGCCAGAGAACCAGGTCAGCAGAGCCGTTATAGAGCCAGAGAACCAGATCAGCAGAGCTGCTCTAGAGCCAGAGAACTAGGTCAGCCGAGCTGCTCTAGAGCCTAAGACCCAGGTCAGCAGAGCTGCTCTACATCCTAAGAACCAGGTCAGCAGAGCTGCTCTAGAGCCAGAGAACCAGGTCAGCAGAGCTGCTTTAGAGGGAGAGAAACAGGTCGGCAGAGTTGCAGTAGAGCCATAGAACCAGGTCAGCAGAGCTGCTGTAGAGCCAGAGAACCAGGACAGCAAAGCCGTTATAGGACCAGAGAACAAAGTCAGAAGAGCTGCTCTAGAGCCAGAGAACTAGGTCAGCAGAGCTGCTTTAGAGCCAGAGAACCAGGTCAGCAGAGCTCCTCTAGAGCCTAAGAACCAGGACAGCAGAGCTGCTCTAGAGCCAGTGAACCAGGTCAGCAGAGCTGCTGTAGAGCCAGAGAAACCAAGTACGCAGAGGTGCTTTAGAGGGAGAGAACCAGGTCAGCAGAGCTGCTTCAAAGCCGGAGAACCAGGTCAGCAGAGCTGCTCTAGAGCCAGAGAACCAGGTCAACAGAGCTGCTGTAGAGCCAGAGAAACCAGGTCAGCAGAGCTGCTTTAGAGGGAGAGAACCAGGACAGCAGAGCTGCTTTAGAGCCAGAGAACCGGGTCAGCAGAGCTGCTCTAGAGCCAGAGATCTAGGTCAGCAGAGCTACGTTAGAGCCTGAGAACCAGGTCAGCAGATCTGCTTTAGAGCCCGAGAATCAGGTCAGCAGAGATGCTTTAGAGCCAGAGAACCTGGTCAGCAGACCTGCTCTTGAACCAGAGAACCAGGTCAGCAGAGCTGCTCTAGAGCCAAAGAACCAGGTCAGCAGAGCTGCTCTGGAGCCAGAGAACCAGGTCAGCAGAGCTGCTTTAGAGGGAGAGAACCAGGTCAGCAGAGCTCCTCTAGAGCCTAAGAACCAAGTCTGCATAGCTGCTTTAGAGCCAGAGAACCAGGTTAGCAGAGTTCCTCTAGAGCCTAAGAACCAGGTCAACAGAGCTGTTCTAGAGCCAGTGAACCAGGTCGGCAGAGCTGCTGTAGAGCCAGAGAAACCAAGTACGCAGAGGTGCTTTAGAGGGAGAGAACCAGGTCAGCAGAGCTGCTTCAAAGCCGGAGAACCAGGTCAGCAGAGCTGCTCTAGAGCCAGATAACCAGGTCATCAGAGCTGCTGTAGAGCCAGACAAACCAGTTCAGCAGAGCTGCTTTGGAGTGAGAGAACCAGGTCAGCAGAGCTGCTTTAGAGCCAGAGAACCAGGTCATCAGAGCTGCTTTAAAGCCAGAAAACCAGGTCAGCAGAGCTGTTGTAGAGCCAGAGATCCAGGTCAGCAGAGCTGCTCTAGAGCCAGAGAACCAGGTCAGAAGAGCTGCTTTAGAGGGAGAGAAACAGGTCAGCAGAGCTGCTGTAGAGCCATAGAACCAGGTCAGCAGAGCTGCTGTACAGCCAGAGAAACAGGTCAGCAGAGCAGTTATAGAGCCAGAGAACCAGGTCAGCAGAGCTGCATTAGAGCCAGAGAACTAGGTCAGCAGAGCTGCTTTAGAGCCTAAGAACCAGGTCAGCAGAGCTCCTCTAGAGCCTAAGAACCAGGTCAGCAGAGCTGCTGTAGAGACAGAGAACCAGGTCAGCAGAGACGTTATAGAGCCAGAGAACAAGGTCAGCAGACCTGCTCTAGAGCCAGAGAACTAGGTCAGCAGAGATGCTTTAGAGCCAGAGAACCAGGTCAGCAGAGCTCCTCTAGAGCCTAAGAACCAGGTCAGCAGAGCTGCTCTAGAACCAGTGAACCAGGTCAGCAGAGCTGCTGTAGAGCCAGAGAAACCAAGCACGCAGAGGTGCTTTAGAGGGAGAGAACCAGGTCAGTAGATTTGATTTAGAGCCAGAGAACCAGGTCAGCAGAACTGCTTTAGATTGAGAGAACCAGGTCAGCAGAGCTGCTCTAGAGCCAGAGAACCAGTTCAGCAGAGCTGCTTCAAAGCCAGAGAACCAGGTCAGCAGAGCTGTTGTAGAGCCAGAGAACCAGGTCAGCAGAGCTGCTCTACAGCCTAAGAACTAGGTCAGCAGAGCTGCTCTAGAGCCAGAGAACCAGGTCAGCAGAGCTGCTGTAGAGCCATAGTAACCAGGTCAGCAGAGCTGCTTTACATGGAGAGAACCACATCAGCAGAGCTGCTTTAGAGCCAGAGAACCAGGACAGCAGAGCTGTTTTAGAGGGAGAGAAACAGGTCAGCAGAGCTGCTCTAGAGCCAGAGAACTAGGTCAGCAGAGCTGCTGTAGAGCCAGAGAACCAGGTCAGCAGAACTGCTTTAGAGGGAGAGAACCAGGTCAGCAGAGCTGCTCTAGAGCCAGAAAACCAGGTCAGCAGAGCTGCTTCAAAGCCAGAGAACAAGGTCAGCAGAGCTGTTGTAGTCCCAGAGAACCAGGTCAGCAGAACTGCTCTACAGCCTAAGAACCAGGTCAGCAGAGCTGCTCTAGAGCCAGAGAACCAGGTCAGCAAAGCTGCAGTAGAGCCAGAGAAGCCAGGTCGGCAGAGCTTCTTTAGAGGGAGAGAACCACGTCAGCAGAGCTGCTTTAAAGCCAGAGAACCAGGACAAAACAGCTGCTTTAGAGGGAGAGAACCAGGTCTGCAGATCTGATCTAGATCCAGAGAACCAGGTCAGCAGAACTGCTCTAGGGCCTAAGAACTGGGTCAGCAGATCTCTAGAGCCAGAGAACTAGGTCAGCAGAGATGCTTTAGAGTCAGAGCACCAGGTCAGCAGAGCTGCTTTAGAGCCAGAGAACCAGGTCAGCAGAGCCGTTATAGAGCCAGAGAACCAGGTCAGCAGAGCTGATCTAGAGCCAGAGAACCAGGTCAGCAGAGCTGCTTTAAAGCCAGAGAACCAGTTCAGCAGAGCTCCTCTAGAGCCTAAGAACCAGGTCAACAGAGCTGCTCTAGAGCCAGAGAACCAGGTCAGCAGAGATGCTGTAGAGCCAGAGATACCAGGTATGCAGAGCTGCTTTAGAGCCAGAGAACCAGGTCAGCAGAGCTACTTCAAAGCCAGACAACCAGGTCAGCAGAGCTGTTGTAGAGCCAGAGAACCAGGTCAGCAGAGCTGCTCTACAGCCTAAGAACCAGGTCAGCAGAGCTGCTCCAGAGCCAGAGAAGCAGGTCGGCAGAGCTGTTGTAGAGCCAGAGAAACCAGATCAGCAGAGCTGCTTTAGAGGGAGAGAACCACGTCAGCAGAGTTGCTTTAGAGCCAGAGAACCAGGACAGCAGAGCTGCTTTAGAGGGAGAGAACAAGGTCAGCAGATCTGCTCTAGATCCAAAGAACCAGGACAGCAGATCTGCTCTAGAGCCTAAGAACTGGGTCAGCAGAGCTGCTCTAGAGCCAGAGAACTAGGTCAGCAGAGCTGCTTTAGAGCCAGAGAACCAGGTCAGCAGAGCTGCTTTAGAGCCTGAGAACCAGGTCAGCAGAGCTGCTTTAGAGGGAGAGAAACAGGTCAGCAGAGTTGCTGTGAAGCCATAGAGCCAGGTCAGCAGAGCTGCTGTAGAGCCAGAGAACCAGGTCAGCAGAGACGTTATAGAGCCAGAGAACAAGGTCAGCAGACCTGTTCTAGAGCCAGAGAACTAGGTCAGCAGAGCTGCTTTAGAGCCAGAGAACCAGGTCAGCAGAGCTCCTCTAGAGCCTAAGAACCAGGTCAGCAGAGCTGCTCTAGAACCAGTGAACCAGGTCAGCAGAGCTGCTGTAGAGCCAGAGAAACGAAGCACGCAGAGGTGCTTTAGAGGGAGAGAACCAGGTCAGCAGAATTGATTTAGAGCCAGAGAACCAGGTCAGCAGAACTGCATTAGAGTGAGAGAACCAGCTCAGTAGAGCTGCTCTAGAGCCAGAGAACCAGGTCAGCAGAGCTGCTTCAAAGCGAGAGAACCAGGTCAGCAGAGCTGTTGTAGAGCCAGAAAACCAGGTCAACAGAGCTGCTCTACAGCCTAAGAACGAGGTCAGCAGAGCCGCTCTAGAGCCAGAGAACCAGGTCAGCAGAGCGGCTTTAGAGCCATAGTAACCAGGTCAGCAGAGCTGCTTTGGATGGAGAGAACCACGTCAGCAGAGCTGCTTTAGAGCCAGAGAACTAGGATAGCATAGCTGCTTTAGAGGTAGAGAAACAGGTCAGCAAAGCTGCTCTAGAGCCAGAGACCCAGGTCAGCAGAGCTGCTTTAGAGCCAGAGAACCAGGTCAGCAGAGCCGTTATAGAGCCAGAGAACCAGATCAGCAGAGCTGCTCTAGAGCCAGAGAACTAGGTCAGCCGAGCTGCTCTGGAGCCTAAGAACCAAGTCAGCAGAGCTGCTCTACATCCTAAGAACCAGGTCAGCAGAGCTGCTCTAGAGCCAGAGAACCAGGTCAGCAGAGCTGCTTTAGAGGGAGAGAAACAGGTCGGCAGAGTTGCAGTAGAGCCATAGAACCAGGTCAGCAGAGCTGCGGTTGAGCCAGAGAAACAGGACAGCAAAGCCGTTACAGAGCCAGAGAACAAAGTCAGAAGAGCTGCTCTAGAGCCAGAGAACTAGGTCAGCAGAGCTGCTTTAGAGCCAGAGAACCAGGTCAGCAGAGCTCCTCTAGAGCCTAAGATCCAGGACAGCAGAGCTGCTCTAGAGCCAGTGAACCAGGTCAGCAGAGCTGCTGTAGAGCCAGAGAAACCAAGTACGCAGAGGTGCTTTAGAGGGAGAGAACCAGGTCAGCAGAGCTGCTTCAAAGCCGGAGAACCAGGTCAGCAGAGGTGCTCTAGAGCCACAGAACTAGGTCAGCAGAGATCCTGTAGAGCCAGAGTTACCAGGTCTGCATAGCTTCTTTAGAGGGAAAGAACCAGGTCAGCAGAGATGCTTTAGAGCCAGAGAACCAGGTCAGCAGAGCTGCTTTAGAGGGAGAAAAACAGGTCAGCAGAGCTGCTCTAGCGCCAGAGAGCCATGTCAGCAGAGCTGCTTTAGAGCCAGAGAACCAGGTCAGCAGAGCTGCTTTAGAGCCAGAGAACCAGGTCAGCAGAGCTGCTCTAGAGCCTAAGAACCAGGTCAGCAGAGCTGCCCTACAGCCTAAGAACCAGGTCAGCAGAGCTGCTCTAGAGCCAGAGAACCAGGTCAGCAGAGCTGCTTTAGAGGGAGAGAAACAGGTCAGCGGAGTTGCTGTGGAGCCATAGAACCAGGTCAGCAGAGCTGCTGTAGAGCCAGAGAACCAGGACAGCAAAGCCGTTATAGAGCCAGAGAACAAAGTCAGAAGAGCTGCTCTAGAGCCAGAGAACTAGGTCAGCAGAGCTGCTTTAGAGCCAGAGAACCAGGTCAGCAGAGTTCCTCTAGAGCCTAAGAACCAGGTCAGCAGAGATGCTCTAGAGCTAGTGAACCAGGTCGGCAGAGCTGCAGTAGAGCCAGAGAAACCAAGTACGCAGAGGTGCATTAGAGGCAGAGAACCAGGTCAGCAGAGCTGCTTCAATGCCGGAGAACCAGGTCAGCAGAGCTGCTCTAGAGCCAGAGAACCAGGTCATCAGAGCTGCTGTAGAGCTAGACAAACCAGTTCAGCAGAGCTGCTTTGGAGGGAGAGAACCAGATCAGCAGAGCTGCTTTAGAGCCAGAGAACCAGGACAGCAGAGCTGCTTTAGAGGGAGAGAACCAGGTCATCAGATCTGCTCTAGATCCAGAGAACCAGGTCAGCAGAGCTGCTCAAGAGCCTAAGAACTGGGTCAGCAGAGGTGCTCTAGAGCCACAGAACTAGGTCAGCAGAGATGCTGTAGAGCCAGAGTAACCAGGTCTGCATAGCTTCTTTAGAGGGAAAGAAACAGGTCAGCAGAGCTGCTCTAGCACCAGAGAACCAGGTCAGCAGAGCTGCTTTAGAGCCAGAGAACCAGGTCAGCAGAGCTGCTTTAGAGCCAGAGAACCAGGTCAGCATAGCTGCTCTAGAGCCTAAGAACCAGGTCAGCAGAGCTGCCCTACAACCTAAGAACCAGGTCAGCAGAGCTGCTATAGAGCCAGAGAACCAGGTCAGCAGAGCTGCTTTAGAGGGAGAGAAACAGGTCAGCAGAGTTGCTGTAGAGCCATAGAACCAGGTCAGCAGAGCCATTATAGAGCCAGAGAACAAGGTCAGCAGACCTGCTATAGAGCCAGAGAACTAGATCAGCAGAGCTGCTTTAGAGCCAGAGAACCAGGTCAGCAGAGCTGCTGTAGAGCCAGAGAAACCAAGTGTGCCGAGGTGCTTTAGAGGGAGAGAACCAGACCAGCAGAACTGCTATAGAGCCAGAGAACCAGGTCAGCAGAAATGCTTTAGATTGAGAGAACCAGGTCAGCAGAGCTGCTCTAGAGCCAGAGAACCAGTTCAGCAGAGCTGCTTCAAAGCCAGAGAACCAGGTCAGCAGAGCTGTTGTAGAGCCAGAGAACCAGGTCAGCAGAGCTGCTCTACAGCCTAAGAACTAGGTCAGCAGAGCTGCTCTAGAGCCAGAGAACCAGGTTAGCAGAGCTGCTGTAGAGCCATAGTAACCAGGTCAGCAGAGCTGCTTTAGATGGAGAGAACCACATCAGCAGAGCTGCTTTAGAGCCAGAGAACCAGGACAGCAGAGCTGCTTTAGAGGGAGAGAAACAGGTCAGCAGAGCTGCTCTAGAGCCTAAGAACCAGGTCAGCAGAGCTGCTCTACAGCCTAAGAACCAGGTCAGGAAATCTGCTCTAGAGCCAGAGAACCAGGTCAGCAGAACTGCTTTAGAGGGAGAGAACCAGGTCAGCAGAGCTGCTCTAGAGCCAGAAAACCAGGCCAGCAGAGCTGCTTCAAAGCCAGAGAACAAGGTCAGCAGAGCTGTTGTAGTCCCAGAGAACCAGGTCAGCAGAGCTGCTCTAAAGCCAGAGAACCAGGACAGTAAAGCTACAGTAGAGCCAGAGAAGCCAGGTCAGCAGAGCTTCTTTAGAGGGAGAGAACCACGTCAGCAGAGCGGCTTTAAAGCCAGAGAACCAGGACAAAAGAGCTGCTTTAGAGGGAGAGAACCAGGTCTGCAGATCTGATCTAGATCCAGAGAACCAGGTCAGCAGAACTGCTCTAGAGCCTAAGAACTGGGTCAGCAGATCTCTAGAGCCAGAGAACTAGGTCAACAGAGCTGCTTTAAAGCCAGAGAACCAGGACAAAAGAGCTGCTTTAGAGTCAGAGCACCAGGTCAGCAGAGCTGCTTTAGAGCCAGAGAACCAGGTCAGCAGAGCCGTTATAGAGCCAGAGAACCAGGTCAGCAGAGCTGATCTAGAGCCAGAGAACCAGGTCAGCAGAGCTGCTTTAAAGCCAGAGAACCAGGTCAGCAGAGCTCCTCTAGAGCCTAAGAACCAGGTCAACAGAGCTGCTCTAGAGCCAGAGAACAAGGTCAGCAGAGATGCTGTAGAGCCAGAGATACCAGGTACGCAGAGCTTCTTTAGAGCCAGAGAACCAGGTCAGCAGAGCTGCTTCAAAGCCAGACAACCAGGTCAGCAGAGCTGTTGTAGAGCCAGAGAACCAGGTCAGCAGAGCTGCTCTACAGCCTAAGAACCAGGTCAGCAGAGCTGCTCCAGAGCCAGAGAACCAGGTCGGCAGAGCTGTTGTAGAGCCAGAGAAACCAGGTCAGCAGAGCTGCTTTAGAGGGAGAGAACCACATCAGCAGAGTTGCTTTGGAGCCAGAGAACCAGGACAGCAGAGCTGCTTTAGAGGGAGAGAACAAGGTCAGCAGATCTGTTCTAGATCCAAAGAACCAGGACAGCAGATCTGCTCTAGAGCCTAAGAACTGGGTCAGCAGAGCTGCTCTAGAGCCAGAGAACTAGGTCAGCAGAGCTGCTTTAGAGTCAGAGAACCAGGTCAGAGGCAGCTGCTTTAGAGCCTGAGAACCAGGTCAGCAGAGCTGCTTTAGAGGGAGAGAAACAGGTCAGCAGAGTTACTGTGGAGCCATAGAACCAGGTCAGCAGAGCTGCTGTAGAGCCAGAGAACCAGGTCAGCAGAGATGGTATAGAGCCAGAGAACAAGGTCAGCAGACCTGTTCTAGAGCCAGAGAACTAGGTCAGCAGAGCTGCTTTAGAGCCAGAGAACCAGGTCAGCAGAGCTCCTCTAGAGCCTAAGAACCAGGTCAGCAGAGCTGCTCTAGAACCAGTGAACCAGGTCAGCAGAGCTGCTGTAGAGCCAGAGAAACCAAGCACGCAGAGGTGCTTTAGAGGGAGAGAACCAGGTCAGCAGAATTGATTTAGAGCCAGAGAACCAGGTCAGCAGAACTGCATTAGAGTGAGAGAACCAGCTCAGCAGAGCTGCTCTAGAGCCAGAGAACCAGGTCAGCAGAGCTGCTTCAAAGCGAGAGAACCAGGTCAGCAGAGCTGTTGTAGAGCCAGAAAACCAGGTCAGCAGAGCTGCTCTACAGCCTAAGAACGAGGTCAGCAGAGCCGCTCTAGAGCCAGAGAACCAGGTCAGCAGAGCTGCTTTAGAGGGAGAGAAACAGGTCAGCAGAGCTGCTCGAGCGCCAGAGAACCAGGTCAGCAGAGCTGCTTTAGAGCCAGAGAACCAGGTCAGCAGAGCTGCTTTAGAGCCAGAGAACCAGGTCAGCAGAGCTGCTCTAGAGCCTAAGAACCAGGTCAGCAGAGCTGCCCTACAGCCTAAGAACCAGGTCAGCAGAGCTGCTATTGAGCCAGAGAACCAGGTCAGCAGAGCTGCTTTAGAGGGAGAGAAACAGGTCAGCAGAGTTGCTGTGGAGCCATAGAACCAGGTCAGCAGAGCCATTATAGAGCCAGAGAACAAGGTCAGCAGACCTGCTATAGAGCCAGAGAACTAGGTCAGCAGAGCTGCTTTAGAGCCAGAGAACCAGGTCAGCAGAGCTCCTCTAGAACCTAAGAACCAGGTCAGCAGAGCTGCTCTAGAGCCAGTGAACCAGGTCAGCAGGGCTGCTGTAGAGCCAGAGAAACAAAGTATGCAGAGGTGCTTTAGAGGGAGAGAACCAGGCCAGCAGAACTGCTTTAGAGCCAGAGAACCAGGTCAGCAGAGCCGTTATAGAGCCAGAGAACCAGGTCAGCAGAGCTGCTCTAGAGCCAGAGAACCAGGTCAGCAGAGCTGCTGTAGAGCCATAGTAACCAGGTCAGCAGAGCTGCTTTAGATGGAGAGAACCACATCAGCAGAGCTCCTTTAGAGCCAGAGAACCAGGACAGCAGAGCTGTTTTAGAGGGAGAGAAACAGGTCAGCAGAGCTGCTCTAGAGACTAAGAACCAGGTCAGCAGAGCTGCTCTACAGCCTAAGAACCAGGTCAGGAGAGCTGCTCTAGAGCCAGAGAACTAGGTCAGCAGAGCTGCTGTAGAGCCAGAGAACCAGGTCAGCAGAACTGCTTTAGAAGGAGAGAACCAGGTCAGCAGAGCTGCTCTAGAGCCAGAAAACCAGGTCAGCAGAGCTGCTTCAAAGCCAGAGAACAAGGTCAGCAGAGCTGTTGTAGTCCCAGAGAACCAGGTCAGCAGAACTGCTCTACAGCCTAAGAACCAGGTCAGCAGAGCTGCTCTAGAGCCAGAGAACCAGGTCAGCAAAGCTGCAGTAGAGCCAGAGAAGCCAGGTCAGCAGAGCTTCTTTAGAGGGAGAGAACCACGTCAGCAGAGCTGCTTTAAAGCCAGAGAACCAGGACAAAACAGCTGCTTTAGAGGGAGAGAACCAGGTCTGCAGATCTGATCTAGATCCAGAGAACCAGGTCAGCAGAACTGCTCTAGGGCCTAAGAACTGGGTCAGCAGGTCTCTAGAGCCAGAGAACTAGGTCAGCAGAGATGCTTTAGAGTCAGAGCACCAGGTCAGCAGAGCTGCTTTAGAGCCAGAGAACCAGGTCAGCAGAGCCGTTATAGAGCCAGAGAACCAGGTCAGCAGAGCTGATCTAGAGCCAGAGAACCAGGTCAGCAGAGCTGCTTTAAAGCCAGAGAACCAGGTCAGCAGAGCTCCTCTAGAGCCTAAGAACCAGGTCAACAGAGCTGCTCTAGAGCCAGAGAACCAGGTCAGCAGAGATGCTGTAGAGCCAGAGATACCAGGTACGCAGAGCTGCTTTAGAGCCAGAGAACCAGGTCAGCAGAGCTACTTCAAAGCCAGACAACCAGGTCAGCAGAGCTGTTGTAGAGCCAGAGAACCAGGTCAGCAGAGCTGCTCTACAGCCTAAGAACCAGGTCAGCAGAGCTGCTCCAGAGCCAGAGAACCAGGTCGGCAGAGCTGTTGTAGAGCCAGAGAAACCAGATCAGCAGAGCTGCTTTAGAGGGAGAGAACAAGGTCAGCAGATCTGCTCTAGATCCAAAGAACCAGGACAGCAGATCTGCTCTAGAGCCTAAGAACTGGGTCAGCAGAGCTGCTCTAGAGCCAGAGAACTAGGTCAGCAGAGCTGCTTTAGAGCCAGAGAACCAGGTCAGCAGAGCTGCTTTAGAGCCTGAGAACTAGGTCAGCAGTGCTGCTTTAGAGGGAGAGAAACAGGTCAGCAGAGTTGCTGTGAAGCCATAGAGCCAGGTCAGCAGAGCTGCTGTAGAGCCAGAGAACCAGGTCAGCAGAGACGTTATAGAGCCAGAGAACAAGGTCAGCAGACCTGTTCTAGAGCCAGAGAACTAGGTCAGCAGAGCTGCTTTAGAGCCAGAGAACCAGGTCAGCAGAGCTCCTCTAGAGCCTAAGAACCAGGTCAGCAGAGCTGCTCTAGAACCAGTGAACCAGGTCAGCAGAGCTGCTGTAGAGCCAGAGAAACCAAGCACGCAGAGGTGCTTTAGAGGGAGAGAACCAGGTCAGCAGAATTGATTTAGAGCCAGAGAACCAGGTCAGCAGAACTGCATTAGAGTGAGAGAACCAGCTCAGCAGAGCTGCTCTAGAGCCAGAGAACCAGGTCAGCAGAGCTGCTTCAAAGCGAGAGAACCAGGTCAGCAGAGCTGTTGTAGAGCCAGAAAACCAGGTCAACAGAGCTGCTCTACAGCCTAAGAACGAGGTCAGCAGAGCCGCGCTAGAGCCAGAGAACCAGGTCAGCAGAGCGGCTTTAGAGCCATAGTAACCAGGTCAGCAGAGCTGCTTTGGATGGAGAGAACCACGTCAGCAGAGCTGCTTTAGAGCCAGAGAACTAGGATAGCATAGCTGCTTTAGAGGGAGAGAAACAGGTCAGCAGAGCTGCTCTAGAGCCAGAGAACCAGGTCAGCAGAGCTGCTTTAGAGCCAGAGAACCAGATCAGCAGAGCCGTTATAGAGCCAGAGAACCAGATCAGCAGAGCTGCTCTAGAGCCAGAGAACTAGGTCAGCCGAGCTGCTCTAGAGCCTAAGACCCAGGTCAGCAGAGCTGCTCTACATCCTAAGAACCAGGTCAGCAGAGCTGCTCTAGAGCCTAAGAACCAGGTCAACAGAGCTGCTCTAGAGCCAGAGAACCAGGTCAGCAGAGATGCTGTAGAGCCAGAGATACCAGGTACGCAGAGCTGCTTTAGAGCCAGAGAACCAGGTCAGCAGAGCTACTTCAAAGCCAGACAACCAGGTCAGCAGAGCTGTTGTAGAGCCAGAGAACCAGGTCAGCAGAGCTGCTCTACAGCCTAAGAACCAGGTCAGCAGAGCTGCTCCAGAGCCAGAGAACCAGGTCGGCAGAGCTGTTGTAGAGCCAGAGAAACCAGATCAGCAGAGCTGCTTTAGAGGGAGAGAACAAGGTCAGCAGATCTGCTCTAGATCCAAAGAACCAGGACAGCAGATCTGCTCTAGAGCCTAAGAACTGGGTCAGCAGAGCTGCTCTAGAGCCAGAGAACTAGGTCAGCAGAGCTGCTTTAGAGCCAGAGAACCAGGTCAGCAGAGCTGCTTTAGAGCCTGAGAACTAGGTCAGCAGTGCTGCTTTAGAGGGAGAGAAACAGGTCAGCAGAGTTGCTGTGAAGCCATAGAGCCAGGTCAGCAGAGCTGCTGTAGAGCCAGAGAACCAGGTCAGCAGAGACGTTATAGAGCCAGAGAACAAGGTCAGCAGACCTGTTCTAGAGCCAGAGAACTAGGTCAGCAGAGCTGCTTTAGAGCCAGAGAACCAGGTCAGCAGAGCTCCTCTAGAGCCTAAGAACCAGGTCAGCAGAGCTGCTCTAGAACCAGTGAACCAGGTCAGCAGAGCTGCTGTAGAGCCAGAGAAACCAAGCACGCAGAGGTGCTTTAGAGGGAGAGAACCAGGTCAGCAGAATTGATTTAGAGCCAGAGAACCAGGTCAGCAGAACTGCATTAGAGTGAGAGAACCAGCTCAGCAGAGCTGCTCTAGAGCCAGAGAACCAGGTCAGCAGAGCTGCTTCAAAGCGAGAGAACCAGGTCAGCAGAGCTGTTGTAGAGCCAGAAAACCAGGTCAACAGAGCTGCTCTACAGCCTAAGAACGAGGTCAGCAGAGCCGCGCTAGAGCCAGAGAACCAGGTCAGCAGAGCGGCTTTAGAGCCATAGTAACCAGGTCAGCAGAGCTGCTTTGGATGGAGAGAACCACGTCAGCAGAGCTGCTTTAGAGCCAGAGAACTAGGATAGCATAGCTGCTTTAGAGGGAGAGAAACAGGTCAGCAGAGCTGCTCTAGAGCCAGAGAACCAGGTCAGCAGAGCTGCTTTAGAGCCAGAGAACCAGATCAGCAGAGCCGTTATAGAGCCAGAGAACCAGATCAGCAGAGCTGCTCTAGAGCCAGAGAACTAGGTCAGCCGAGCTGCTCTAGAGCCTAAGACCCAGGTCAGCAGAGCTGCTCTACATCCTAAGAACCAGGTCAGCAGAGCTGCTCTAGAGCCAGAGAACCAGGTCAGCAGAGCTGCTTTAGAGGGAGAGAAACAGGTCGGCAGAGTTGCAGTAGAGCCATAGAACCAGGTCAGCAGAGCTGCTGTAGAGCCAGAGAACCAGGACAGCAAAGCCGTTATAGGACCAGAGAACAAAGTCAGAAGAGCTGCTCTAGAGCCAGAGAACTAGGTCAGCAGAGCTGCTTTAGAGCCAGAGAACCAGGTCAGCAGAGCTCCTCTAGAGCCTAAGAACCAGGACAGCAGAGCTGCTCTAGAGCCAGTGAACCAGGTCAGCAGAGCTGCTGTAGAGCCAGAGAAACCAAGTACGCAGAGGTGCTTTAGAGGGAGAGAACCAGGTCAGCAGAGCTGCTTCAAAGCCGGAGAACCAGGTCAGCAGAGCTGCTCTAGAGCCAGAGAACCAGGTCAACAGAGCTGCTGTAGAGCCAGAGAAACCAGGTCAGCAGAGCTGCTTTAGAGGGAGAGAACCAGGACAGCAGAGCTGCTTTAGAGCCAGAGAACCGGGTCAGCAGAGCTGCTCTAGAGCCAGAGATCTAGGTCAGCAGAGCTACGTTAGAGCCTGAGAACCAGGTCAGCAGATCTGCTTTAGAGCCCGAGAATCAGGTCAGCAGAGATGCTTTAGAGCCAGAGAACCTGGTCAGCAGACCTGCTCTTGAACCAGAGAACCAGGTCAGCAGAGCTGCTCTAGAGCCAAAGAACCAGGTCAGCAGAGCTGCTCTGGAGCCAGAGAACCAGGTCAGCAGAGCTGCTTTAGAGGGAGAGAACCAGGTCAGCAGAGCTCCTCTAGAGCCTAAGAACCAAGTCTGCATAGCTGCTTTAGAGCCAGAGAACCAGGTTAGCAGAGTTCCTCTAGAGCCTAAGAACCAGGTCAACAGAGCTGTTCTAGAGCCAGTGAACCAGGTCGGCAGAGCTGCTGTAGAGCCAGAGAAACCAAGTACGCAGAGGTGCTTTAGAGGGAGAGAACCAGGTCAGCAGAGCTGCTTCAAAGCCGGAGAACCAGGTCAGCAGAGCTGCTCTAGAGCCAGATAACCAGGTCATCAGAGCTGCTGTAGAGCCAGACAAACCAGTTCAGCAGAGCTGCTTTGGAGTGAGAGAACCAGGTCAGCAGAGCTGCTTTAGAGCCAGAGAACCAGGTCATCAGAGCTGCTTTAAAGCCAGAAAACCAGGTCAGCAGAGCTGTTGTAGAGCCAGAGATCCAGGTCAGCAGAGCTGCTCTAGAGCCAGAGAACCAGGTCAGAAGAGCTGCTTTAGAGGGAGAGAAACAGGTCAGCAGAGCTGCTGTAGAGCCATAGAACCAGGTCAGCAGAGCTGCTGTACAGCCAGAGAAACAGGTCAGCAGAGCAGTTATAGAGCCAGAGAACCAGGTCAGCAGAGCTGCATTAGAGCCAGAGAACTAGGTCAGCAGAGCTGCTTTAGAGCCTAAGAACCAGGTCAGCAGAGCTCCTCTAGAGCCTAAGAACCAGGTCAGCAGAGCTGCTGTAGAGACAGAGAACCAGGTCAGCAGAGACGTTATAGAGCCAGAGAACAAGGTCAGCAGACCTGCTCTAGAGCCAGAGAACTAGGTCAGCAGAGATGCTTTAGAGCCAGAGAACCAGGTCAGCAGAGCTCCTCTAGAGCCTAAGAACCAGGTCAGCAGAGCTGCTCTAGAACCAGTGAACCAGGTCAGCAGAGCTGCTGTAGAGCCAGAGAAACCAAGCACGCAGAGGTGCTTTAGAGGGAGAGAACCAGGTCAGTAGATTTGATTTAGAGCCAGAGAACCAGGTTAGCAGAACTGCTTTAGATTGAGAGAACCAGGTCAGCAGAGCTGCTCTAGAGCCAGAGAACCAGTTCAGCAGAGCTGCTTCAAAGCCAGAGAACCAGGTCAGCAGAGCTGTTGTAGAGCCAGAGAACCAGGTCAGCAGAGCTGCTCTACAGCCTAAGAACTAGGTCAGCAGAGCTGCTCTAGAGCCAGAGAACCAGGTCAGCAGAGCTGCTGTAGAGCCATAGTAACCAGGTCAGCAGAGCTGCTTTACATGGAGAGAACCACATCAGCAGAGCTGCTTTAGAGCCAGAGAACCAGGACAGCAGAGCTGTTTTAGAGGGAGAGAAACAGGTCAGCAGAGCTGCTCTAGAGCCAGAGAACTAGGTCAGCAGAGCTGCTGTAGAGCCAGAGAACCAGGTCAGCAGAACTGCTTTAGAGGGAGAGAACCAGGTCAGCAGAGCTGCTCTAGAGCCAGAAAACCAGGTCAGCAGAGCTGCTTCAAAGCCAGAGAACAAGGTCAGCAGAGCTGTTGTAGTCCCAGAGAACCAGGTCAGCAGAACTGCTCTACAGCCTAAGAACCAGGTCAGCAGAGCTGCTCTAGAGCCAGAGAACCAGGTCAGCAAAGCTGCAGTAGAGCCAGAGAAGCCAGGTCGGCAGAGCTTCTTTAGAGGGAGAGAACCACGTCAGCAGAGCTGCTTTAAAGCCAGAGAACCAGGACAAAACAGCTGCTTTAGAGGGAGAGAACCAGGTCTGCAGATCTGATCTAGATCCAGAGAACCAGGTCAGCAGAACTGCTCTAGGGCCTAAGAACTGGGTCAGCAGATCTCTAGAGCCAGAGAACTAGGTCAGCAGAGATGCTTTAGAGTCAGAGCACCAGGTCAGCAGAGCTGCTTTAGAGCCAGAGAACCAGGTCAGCAGAGCCGTTATAGAGCCAGAGAACCAGGTCAGCAGAGCTGATCTAGAGCCAGAGAACCAGGTCAGCAGAGCTGCTTTAAAGCCAGAGAACCAGTTCAGCAGAGCTCCTCTAGAGCCTAAGAACCAGGTCAACAGAGCTGCTCTAGAGCCAGAGAACCAGGTCAGCAGAGATGCTGTAGAGCCAGAGATACCAGGTATGCAGAGCTGCTTTAGAGCCAGAGAACCAGGTCAGCAGAGCTACTTCAAAGCCAGACAACCAGGTCAGCAGAGCTGTTGTAGAGCCAGAGAACCAGGTCAGCAGAGCTGCTCTACAGCCTAAGAACCAGGTCAGCAGAGCTGCTCCAGAGCCAGAGAAGCAGGTCGGCAGAGCTGTTGTAGAGCCAGAGAAACCAGATCAGCAGAGCTGCTTTAGAGGGAGAGAACCACGTCAGCAGAGTTGCTTTAGAGCCAGAGAACCAGGACAGCAGAGCTGCTTTAGAGGGAGAGAACAAGGTCAGCAGATCTGCTCTAGATCCAAAGAACCAGGACAGCAGATCTGCTCTAGAGCCTAAGAACTGGGTCAGCAGAGCTGCTCTAGAGCCAGAGAACTAGGTCAGCAGAGCTGCTTTAGAGCCAGAGAACCAGGTCAGCAGAGCTGCTTTAGAGCCTGAGAACCAGGTCAGCAGAGCTGCTTTAGAGGGAGAGAAACAGGTCAGCAGAGTTGCTGTGAAGCCATAGAGCCAGGTCAGCAGAGCTGCTGTAGAGCCAGAGAACCAGGTCAGCAGAGACGTTATAGAGCCAGAGAACAAGGTCAGCAGACCTGTTCTAGAGCCAGAGAACTAGGTCAGCAGAGCTGCTTTAGAGCCAGAGAACCAGGTCAGCAGAGCTCCTCTAGAGCCTAAGAACCAGGTCAGCAGAGCTGCTCTAGAACCAGTGAACCAGGTCAGCAGAGCTGCTGTAGAGCCAGAGAAACGAAGCACGCAGAGGTGCTTTAGAGGGAGAGAACCAGGTCAGCAGAATTGATTTAGAGCCAGAGAACCAGGTCAGCAGAACTGCATTAGAGTGAGAGAACCAGCTCAGCAGAGCTGCTCTAGAGCCAGAGAACCAGGTCAGCAGAGCTGCTTCAAAGCGAGAGAACCAGGTCAGCAGAGCTGTTGTAGAGCCAGAAAACCAGGTCAACAGAGCTGCTCTACAGCCTAAGAACGAGGTCAGCAGAGCCGCGCTAGAGCCAGAGAACCAGGTCAGCAGAGCGGCTTTAGAGCCATAGTAACCAGGTCAGCAGAGCTGCTTTGGATGGAGAGAACCACGTCAGCAGAGCTGCTTTAGAGCCAGAGAACTAGGATAGCATAGCTGCTTTAGAGGGAGAGAAACAGGTCAGCAGAGCTGCTCTAGAGCCAGAGAACCAGGTCAGCAGAGCTGCTTTAGAGCCAGAGAACCAGGTCAGCAGAGCCGTTATAGAGCCAGAGAACCAGATCAGCAGAGCTGCTCTAGAGCCAGAGAACTAGGTCAGCCGAGCTGCTCTAGAGCCTAAGACCCAGGTCAGCAGAGCTGCTCTACATCCTAAGAACCAGGTCAGCAGAGCTGCTCTAGAGCCAGAGAACCAGGTCAGCAGAGCTGCTTTAGAGGGAGAGAAACAGGTCGGCAGAGTTGCAGTAGAGCCATAGAACCAGGTCAGCAGAGCTGCTGTAGAGCCAGAGAACCAGGACAGCAAAGCCGTTATAGGACCAGAGAACAAAGTCAGAAGAGCTGCTCTAGAGCCAGAGAACTAGGTCAGCAGAGCTGCTTTAGAGCCAGAGAACCAGGTCAGCAGAGCTCCTCTAGAGCCTAAGAACCAGGACAGCAGAGCTGCTCTAGAGCCAGTGAACCAGGTCAGCAGAGCTGCTGTAGAGCCAGAGAAACCAAGTACGCAGAGGTGCTTTAGAGGGAGAGAACCAGGTCAGCAGAGCTGCTTCAAAGCCGGAGAACCAGGTCAGCAGAGCTGCTCTAGAGCCAGAGAACCAGGTCAACAGAGCTGCTGTAGAGCCAGAGAAACCAGGTCAGCAGAGCTGCTTTAGAGGGAGAGAACCAGGACAGCAGAGCTGCTTTAGAGCCAGAGAACCGGGTCAGCAGAGCTGCTCTAGAGCCAGAGATCTAGGTCAGCAGAGCTACGTTAGAGCCTGAGAACCAGGTCAGCAGATCTGCTTTAGAGCCCGAGAATCAGGTCAGCAGAGATGCTTTAGAGCCAGAGAACCTGGTCAGCAGACCTGCTCTTGAACCAGAGAACCAGGTCAGCAGAGCTGCTCTAGAGCCAAAGAACCAGGTCAGCATAGCTGCTCTGGAGCCAGAGAACCAGGTCAGCAGAGCTGCTTTAGAGGGAGAGAACCAGGTCAGCAGAGCTCCTCTAGAGCCTAAGAACCAAGTCTGCATAGCTGCTTTAGAGCCAGAGAACCAGGTTAGCAGAGTTCCTCTAGAGCCTAAGAACCAGGTCAACAGAGCTGTTCTAGAGCCAGTGAACCAGGTCGGCAGAGCTGCTGTAGAGCCAGAGAAACCAAGTACGCAGAGGTGCTTTAGAGGGAGAGAACCAGGTCAGCAGAGCTGCTTCAAAGCCGGAGAACCAGGTCAGCAGAGCTGCTCTAGAGCCAGATAACCAGGTCATCAGAGCTGCTGTAGAGCCAGACAAACCAGTTCAGCAGAGCTGCTTTGGAGTGAGAGAACCAGGTCAGCAGAGCTGCTTTAGAGCCAGAGAACCAGGTCATCAGAGCTGCTTTAAAGCCAGAAAACCAGGTCAGCAGAGCTGTTGTAGAGCCAGAGATCCAGGTCAGCAGAGCTGCTCTAGAGCCAGAGAACCAGGTCAGAAGAGCTGCTTTAGAGGGAGAGAAACAGGTCAGCAGAGCTGCTGTAGAGCCATAGAACCAGGTCAGCAGAGCTGCTGTACAGCCAGAGAAACAGGTCAGCAGAGCAGTTATAGAGCCAGAGAACCAGGTCAGCAGAGCTGCATTAGAGCCAGAGAACTAGGTCAGCAGAGCTGCTTTAGAGCCTAAGAACCAGGTCAGCAGAGCTCCTCTAGAGCCTAAGAACCAGGTCAGCAGAGCTGCTGTAGAGACAGAGAACCAGGTCAGCAGAGACGTTATAGAGCCAGAGAACAAGGTCAGCAGACCTGCTCTAGAGCCAGAGAACTAGGTCAGCAGAGATGCTTTAGAGCCAGAGAACCAGGTCAGCAGAGCTCCTCTAGAGCCTAAGAACCAGGTCAGCAGAGCTGCTCTAGAACCAGTGAACCAGGTCAGCAGAGCTGCTGTAGAGCCAGAGAAACCAAGCACGCAGAGGTGCTTTAGAGGGAGAGAACCAGGTCAGTAGATTTGATTTAGAGCCAGAGAACCAGGTCAGCAGAACTGCTTTAGATTGAGAGAACCAGGTCAGCAGAGCTGCTCTAGAGCCAGAGAACCAGTTCAGCAGAGCTGCTTCAAAGCCAGAGAACCAGGTCAGCAGAGCTGTTGTAGAGCCAGAGAACCAGGTCAGCAGAGCTGCTCTACAGCCTAAGAACTAGGTCAGCAGAGCTGCTCTAGAGCCAGAGAACCAGGTCAGCAGAGCTGCTGTAGAGCCATAGTAACCAGGTCAGCAGAGCTGCTTTACATGGAGAGAACCACATCAGCAGAGCTGCTTTAGAGCCAGAGAACCAGGACAGCAGAGCTGTTTTAGAGGGAGAGAAACAGGTCAGCAGAGCTGCTCTAGAGCCAGAGAACTAGGTCAGCAGAGCTGCTGTAGAGCCAGAGAACCAGGTCAGCAGAACTGCTTTAGAGGGAGAGAACCAGGTCAGCAGAGCTGCTCTAGAGCCAGAAAACCAGGTCAGCAGAGCTGCTTCAAAGCCAGAGAACAAGGTCAGCAGAGCTGTTGTAGTCCCAGAGAACCAGGTCAGCAGAACTGCTCTACAGCCTAAGAACCAGGTCAGCAGAGCTGCTCTAGAGCCAGAGAACCAGGTCAGCAAAGCTGCAGTAGAGCCAGAGAAGCCAGGTCGGCAGAGCTTCTTTAGAGGGAGAGAACCACGTCAGCAGAGCTGCTTTAAAGCCAGAGAACCAGGACAAAACAGCTGCTTTAGAGGGAGAGAACCAGGTCTGCAGATCTGATCTAGATCCAGAGAACCAGGTCAGCAGAACTGCTCTAGGGCCTAAGAACTGGGTCAGCAGATCTCTAGAGCCAGAGAACTAGGTCAGCAGAGATGCTTTAGAGTCAGAGCACCAGGTCAGCAGAGCTGCTTTAGAGCCAGAGAACCAGGTCAGCAGAGCCGTTATAGAGCCAGAGAACCAGGTCAGCAGAGCTGATCTAGAGCCAGAGAACCAGGTCAGCAGAGCTGCTTTAAAGCCAGAGAACCAGTTCAGCAGAGCTCCTCTAGAGCCTAAGAACCAGGTCAACAGAGCTGCTCTAGAGCCAGAGAACCAGGTCAGCAGAGATGCTGTAGAGCCAGAGATACCAGGTATGCAGAGCTGCTTTAGAGCCAGAGAACCAGGTCAGCAGAGCTACTTCAAAGCCAGACAACCAGGTCAGCAGAGCTGTTGTAGAGCCAGAGAACCAGGTCAGCAGAGCTGCTCTACAGCCTAAGAACCAGGTCAGCAGAGCTGCTCCAGAGCCAGAGAAGCAGGTCGGCAGAGCTGTTGTAGAGCCAGAGAAACCAGATCAGCAGAGCTGCTTTAGAGGGAGAGAACCACGTCAGCAGAGTTGCTTTAGAGCCAGAGAACCAGGACAGCAGAGCTGCTTTAGAGGGAGAGAACAAGGTCAGCAGATCTGCTCTAGATCCAAAGAACCAGGACAGCAGATCTGCTCTAGAGCCTAAGAACTGGGTCAGCAGAGCTGCTCTAGAGCCAGAGAACTAGGTCAGCAGAGCTGCTTTAGAGCCAGAGAACCAGGTCAGCAGAGCTGCTTTAGAGCCTGAGAACCAGGTCAGCAGAGCTGCTTTAGAGGGAGAGAAACAGGTCAGCAGAGTTGCTGTGAAGCCATAGAGCCAGGTCAGCAGAGCTGCTGTAGAGCCAGAGAACCAGGTCAGCAGAGACGTTATAGAGCCAGAGAACAAGGTCAGCAGACCTGTTCTAGAGCCAGAGAACTAGGTCAGCAGAGCTGCTTTAGAGCCAGAGAACCAGGTCAGCAGAGCTCCTCTAGAGCCTAAGAACCAGGTCAGCAGAGCTGCTCTAGAACCAGTGAACCAGGTCAGCAGAGCTGCTGTAGAGCCAGAGAAACGAAGCACGCAGAGGTGCTTTAGAGGGAGAGAACCAGGTCAGCAGAATTGATTTAGAGCCAGAGAACCAGGTCAGCAGAACTGCATTAGAGTGAGAGAACCAGCTCAGTAGAGCTGCTCTAGAGCCAGAGAACCAGGTCAGCAGAGCTGCTTCAAAGCGAGAGAACCAGGTCAGCAGAGCTGTTGTAGAGCCAGAAAACCAGGTCAACAGAGCTGCTCTACAGCCTAAGAACGAGGTCAGCAGAGCCGCTCTAGAGCCAGAGAACCAGGTCAGCAGAGCGGCTTTAGAGCCATAGTAACCAGGTCAGCAGAGCTGCTTTGGATGGAGAGAACCACGTCAGCAGAGCTGCTTTAGAGCCAGAGAACTAGGATAGCATAGCTGCTTTAGAGGTAGAAAACAGGTCAGCAAAGCTGCTCTAGAGCCAGAGACCCAGGTCAGCAGAGCTGCTTTAGAGCCAGAGAACCAGGTCAGCAGAGCCGTTATAGAGCCAGAGAACCAGATCAGCAGAGCTGCTCTAGAGCCAGAGAACTAGGTCAGCCGAGCTGCTCTGGAGCCTAAGAACCAAGTCAGCAGAGCTGCTCTACATCCTAAGAACCAGGTCAGCAGAGCTGCTCTAGAGCCAGAGAACCAGGTCAGCAGAGCTGCTTTAGAGGGAGAGAAACAGGTCGGCAGAGTTGCAGTAGAGCCATAGAACCAGGTCAGCAGAGCTGCGGTTGAGCCAGAGAAACAGGACAGCAAAGCCGTTACAGAGCCAGAGAACAAAGTCAGAAGAGCTGCTCTAGAGCCAGAGAACTAGGTCAGCAGAGCTGCTTTAGAGCCAGAGAACCAGGTCAGCAGAGCTCCTCTAGAGCCTAAGATCCAGGACAGCAGAGCTGCTCTAGAGCCAGTGAACCAGGTCAGCAGAGCTGCTGTAGAGCCAGAGAAACCAAGTACGCAGAGGTGCTTTAGAGGGAGAGAACCAGGTCAGCAGAGCTGCTTCAAAGCCGGAGAACCAGGTCAGCAGAGGTGCTCTAGAGCCACAGAACTAGGTCAGCAGAGATCCTGTAGAGCCAGAGTTACCAGGTCTGCATAGCTTCTTTAGAGGGAAAGAACCAGGTCAGCAGAGATGCTTTAGAGCCAGAGAACCAGGTCAGCAGAGCTGCTTTAGAGGGAGAAAAACAGGTCAGCAGAGCTGCTCTAGCGCCAGAGAGCCATGTCAGCAGAGCTGCTTTAGAGCCAGAGAACCAGGTCAGCAGAGCTGCTTTAGAGCCAGAGAACCAGGTCAGCAGAGCTGCTCTAGAGCCTAAGAACCAGGTCAGCAGAGCTGCCCTACAGCCTAAGAACCAGGTCAGCAGAGCTGCTCTAGAGCCAGAGAACCAGGTCAGCAGAGCTGCTTTAGAGGGAGAGAAACAGGTCAGCGGAGTTGCTGTGGAGCCATAGAACCAGGTCAGCAGAGCTGCTGTAGAGCCAGAGAACCAGGACAGCAAAGCCGTTATAGAGCCAGAGCACAAAGTCAGAAGAGCTGCTCTAGAGCCAGAGAACTAGGTCAGCAGAGCTGCTTTAGAGCCAGAGAACCAGGTCAGCAGAGTTCCTCTAGAGCCTAAGAACCAGGTCAGCAGAGATGCTCTAGAGCTAGTGAACCAGGTCGGCAGAGCTGCTGTAGAGCCAGAGAAACCAAGTACGCAGAGGTGCATTAGAGGCAGAGAACCAGGTCAGCAGAGCTGCTTCAATGCCGGAGAACCAGGTCAGCAGAGCTGCTCTAGAGCCAGAGAACCAGGTCATCAGAGCTGCTGTAGAGCTAGACAAACCAGTTCAGCAGAGCTGCTTTGGAGGGAGAGAACCAGATCAGCAGAGCTGCTTTAGAGCCAGAGAACCAGGACAGCAGAGCTGCTTTAGAGGGAGAGAACCAGGTCATCAGATCTGCTCTAGATCCAGAGAACCAGGTCAGCAGAGCTGCTCAAGAGCCTAAGAACTGGGTCAGCAGAGGTGCTCTAGAGCCACAGAACTAGGTCAGCAGAGATGCTGTAGAGCCAGAGTAACCAGGTCTGCATAGCTTCTTTAGAGGGAAAGAAACAGGTCAGCAGAGCTGCTCTAGCACCAGAGAACCAGGTCAGCAGAGCTGCTTTAGAGCCAGAGAACCAGGTCAGCAGAGCTGCTTTAGAGCCAGAGAACCAGGTCAGCATAGCTGCTCTAGAGCCTAAGAACCAGGTCAGCAGAGCTGCCCTACAACCTAAGAACCAGGTCAGCAGAGCTGCTATAGAGCCAGAGAACCAGGTCAGCAGAGCTGCTTTAGAGGGAGAGAAACAGGTCAGCAGAGTTGCTGTAGAGCCATAGAACCAGGTCAGCAGAGCCATTATAGAGCCAGAGAACAAGGTCAGCAGACCTGCTATAGAGCCAGAGAACTAGATCAGCAGAGCTGCTTTAGAGCCAGAGAACCAGGTCAGCAGAGCTGCTGTAGAGCCAGAGAAACCAAGTGTGCAGAGGTGCTTTAGAGGGAGAGAACCAGACCAGCAGAACTGCTATAGAGCCAGAGAACCAGGTCAGCAGAAATGCTTTAGATTGAGAGAACCAGGTCAGCAGAGCTGCTCTAGAGCCAGAGAACCAGTTCAGCAGAGCTGCTTCAAAGCCAGAGAACCAGGTCAGCAGAGCTGTTGTAGAGCCAGAGAACCAGGTCAGCAGAGCTGCTCTACAGCCTAAGAACTAGGTCAGCAGAGCTGCTCTAGAGCCAGAGAACCAGGTTAGCAGAGCTGCTGTAGAGCCATAGTAACCAGGTCAGCAGAGCTGCTTTAGATGGAGAGAACCACATCAGCAGAGCTGCTTTAGAGCCAGAGAACCAGGACAGCAGAGCTGCTTTAGAGGGAGAGAAACAGGTCAGCAGAGCTGCTCTAGAGCCTAAGAACCAGGTCAGCAGAGCTGCTTCAAAGCCGGAGAACCAGGTCAGCAGAGCTGCTCTAGAGCCAGATAACCAGGTCATCAGAGCTGCTGTAGAGCCAGACAAACCAGTTCAGCAGAGCTGCTTTGGAGTGAGAGAACCAGGTCAGCAGAGCTGCTTTAGAGCCAGAGAACCAGGTCATCAGAGCTGCTTTAAAGCCAGAAAACCAGGTCAGCAGAGCTGTTGTAGAGCCAGAGATCCAGGTCAGCAGAGCTGCTCTAGAGCCAGAGAACCAGGTCAGAAGAGCTGCTTTAGAGGGAGAGAAACAGGTCAGCAGAGCTGCTGTAGAGCCATAGAACCAGGTCAGCAGAGCTGCTGTACAGCCAGAGAAACAGGTCAGCAGAGCAGTTATAGAGCCAGAGAACCAGGTCAGCAGAGCTGCATTAGAGCCAGAGAACTAGGTCAGCAGAGCTGCTTTAGAGCCTAAGAACCAGGTCAGCAGAGCTCCTCTAGAGCCTAAGAACCAGGTCAGCAGAGCTGCTGTAGAGACAGAGAACCAGGTCAGCAGAGACGTTATAGAGCCAGAGAACAAGGTCAGCAGACCTGCTCTAGAGCCAGAGAACTAGGTCAGCAGAGATGCTTTAGAGCCAGAGAACCAGGTCAGCAGAGCTCCTCTAGAGCCTAAGAACCAGGTCAGCAGAGCTGCTCTAGAACCAGTGAACCAGGTCAGCAGAGCTGCTGTAGAGCCAGAGAAACCAAGCACGCAGAGGTGCTTTAGAGGGAGAGAACCAGGTCAGTAGATTTGATTTAGAGCCAGAGAACCAGGTCAGCAGAACTGCTTTAGATTGAGAGAACCAGGTCAGCAGAGCTGCTCTAGAGCCAGAGAACCAGTTCAGCAGAGCTGCTTCAAAGCCAGAGAACCAGGTCAGCAGAGCTGTTGTAGAGCCAGAGAACCAGGTCAGCAGAGCTGCTCTACAGCCTAAGAACTAGGTCAGCAGAGCTGCTCTAGAGCCAGAGAACCAGGTCAGCAGAGCTGCTGTAGAGCCATAGTAACCAGGTCAGCAGAGCTGCTTTACATGGAGAGAACCACATCAGCAGAGCTGCTTTAGAGCCAGAGAACCAGGACAGCAGAGCTGTTTTAGAGGGAGAGAAACAGGTCAGCAGAGCTGCTCTAGAGCCAGAGAACTAGGTCAGCAGAGCTGCTGTAGAGCCAGAGAACCAGGTCAGCAGAACTGCTTTAGAGGGAGAGAACCAGGTCAGCAGAGCTGCTCTAGAGCCAGAAAACCAGGTCAGCAGAGCTGCTTCAAAGCCAGAGAACAAGGTCAGCAGAGCTGTTGTAGTCCCAGAGAACCAGGTCAGCAGAACTGCTCTACAGCCTAAGAACCAGGTCAGCAGAGCTGCTCTAGAGCCAGAGAACCAGGTCAGCAAAGCTGCAGTAGAGCCAGAGAAGCCAGGTCGGCAGAGCTTCTTTAGAGGGAGAGAACCACGTCAGCAGAGCTGCTTTAAAGCCAGAGAACCAGGACAAAACAGCTGCTTTAGAGGGAGAGAACCAGGTCTGCAGATCTGATCTAGATCCAGAGAACCAGGTCAGCAGAACTGCTCTAGGGCCTAAGAACTGGGTCAGCAGATCTCTAGAGCCAGAGAACTAGGTCAGCAGAGCCGTTATAGAGCCAGAGAACCAGGTCAGCAGAGCTGATCTAGAGCCAGAGAACCAGGTCAGCAGAGCTGCTTTAAAGCCAGAGAACCAGTTCAGCAGAGCTCCTCTAGAGCCTAAGAACCAGGTCAACAGAGCTGCTCTAGAGCCAGAGAACCAGGTCAGCAGAGATGCTGTAGAGCCAGAGATACCAGGTATGCAGAGCTGCTTTAGAGCCAGAGAACCAGGTCAGCAGAGCTACTTCAAAGCCAGACAACCAGGTCAGCAGAGCTGTTGTAGAGCCAGAGAACCAGGTCAGCAGAGCTGCTCTACAGCCTAAGAACCAGGTCAGCAGAGCTGCTCCAGAGCCAGAGAAGCAGGTCGGCAGAGCTGTTGTAGAGCCAGAGAAACCAGATCAGCAGAGCTGCTTTAGAGGGAGAGAACCACGTCAGCAGAGTTGCTTTAGAGCCAGAGAACCAGGACAGCAGAGCTGCTTTAGAGGGAGAGAACAAGGTCAGCAGATCTGCTCTAGATCCAAAGAACCAGGACAGCAGATCTGCTCTAGAGCCTAAGAACTGGGTCAGCAGAGCTGCTCTAGAGCCAGAGAACTAGGTCAGCAGAGCTGCTTTAGAGCCAGACAACCAGGTCAGCAGAGCTGCTTTAGAGCCTGAGAACCAGGTCAGCAGAGCTGCTTTAGAGGGAGAGAAACAGGTCAGCAGAGTTGCTGTGAAGCCATAGAGCCAGGTCAGCAGAGCTGCTGTAGAGCCAGAGAACCAGGTCAGCAGAGACGTTATAGAGCCAGAGAACAAGGTCAGCAGACCTGTTCTAGAGCCAGAGAACTAGGTCAGCAGAGCTGCTTTAGAGCCAGAGAACCAGGTCAGCAGAGCTCCTCTAGAGCCTAAGAACCAGGTCAGCAGAGCTGCTCTAGAACCAGTGAACCAGGTCAGCAGAGCTGCTGTAGAGCCAGAGAAACCAAGCACGCAGAGGTGCTTTAGAGGGAGAGAACCAGGTCAGCAGAATTGATTTAGAGCCAGAGAACCAGGTCAGCAGAACTGCATTAGAGTGAGAGAACCAGCTCAGTAGAGCTGCTCTAGAGCCAGAGAACCAGGTCAGCAGAGCTGCTTCAAAGCGAGAGAACCAGGTCAGCAGAGCTGTTGTAGAGCCAGAAAACCAGGTCAACAGAGCTGCTCTACAGCCTAAGAACGAGGTCAGCAGAGCCGCTCTAGAGCCAGAGAACCAGGTCAGCAGAGCGGCTTTAGAGCCATAGTAACCAGGTCAGCAGAGCTGCTTTGGATGGAGAGAACCACGTCAGCAGAGCTGCTTTAGAGCCAGAGAACTAGGATAGCATAGCTGCTTTAGAGGTAGAGAAACAGGTCAGCAAAGCTGCTCTAGAGCCAGAGACCCAGGTCAGCAGAGCTGCTTTAGAGCCAGAGAACCAGGTCAGCAGAGCCGTTATAGAGCCAGAGAACCAGGTCAGCAGAGCTGATCTAGAGCCAGAGAACCAGGTCAGCAGAGCTGCTTTAAAGCCAGAGAACCAGTTCAGCAGAGCTCCTCTAGAGCCTAAGAACCAGGTCAACAGAGCTGCTCTAGAGCCAGAGAACCAGGTCAGCAGAGATGCTGTAGAGCCAGAGATACCAGGTATGCAGAGCTGCTTTAGAGCCAGAGAACCAGGTCAGCAGAGCTACTTCAAAGCCAGACAACCAGGTCAGCAGAGCTGTTGTAGAGCCAGAGAACCAGGTCAGCAGAGCTGCTCTACAGCCTAAGAACCAGGTCAGCAGAGCTGCTCCAGAGCCAGAGAAGCAGGTCGGCAGAGCTGTTGTAGAGCCAGAGAAACCAGATCAGCAGAGCTGCTTTAGAGGGAGAGAACCACGTCAGCAGAGTTGCTTTAGAGCCAGAGAACCAGGACAGCAGAGCTGCTTTAGAGGGAGAGAACAAGGTCAGCAGATCTGCTCTAGATCCAAAGAACCAGGACAGCAGATCTGCTCTAGAGCCTAAGAACTGGGTCAGCAGAGCTGCTCTAGAGCCAGAGAACTAGGTCAGCAGAGCTGCTTTAGAGCCAGACAACCAGGTCAGCAGAGCTGCTTTAGAGCCTGAGAACCAGGTCAGCAGAGCTGCTTTAGAGGGAGAGAAACAGGTCAGCAGAGTTGCTGTGAAGCCATAGAGCCAGGTCAGCAGAGCTGCTGTAGAGCCAGAGAACCAGGTCAGCAGAGACGTTATAGAGCCAGAGAACAAGGTCAGCAGACCTGTTCTAGAGCCAGAGAACTAGGTCAGCAGAGCTGCTTTAGAGCCAGAGAACCAGGTCAGCAGAGCTCCTCTAGAGCCTAAGAACCAGGTCAGCAGAGCTGCTCTAGAACCAGTGAACCAGGTCAGCAGAGCTGCTGTAGAGCCAGAGAAACCAAGCACGCAGAGGTGCTTTAGAGGGAGAGAACCAGGTCAGCAGAATTGATTTAGAGCCAGAGAACCAGGTCAGCAGAACTGCATTAGAGTGAGAGAACCAGCTCAGTAGAGCTGCTCTAGAGCCAGAGAACCAGGTCAGCAGAGCTGCTTCAAAGCGAGAGAACCAGGTCAGCAGAGCTGTTGTAGAGCCAGAAAACCAGGTCAACAGAGCTGCTCTACAGCCTAAGAACGAGGTCAGCAGAGCCGCTCTAGAGCCAGAGAACCAGGTCAGCAGAGCGGCTTTAGAGCCATAGTAACCAGGTCAGCAGAGCTGCTTTGGATGGAGAGAACCACGTCAGCAGAGCTGCTTTAGAGCCAGAGAACTAGGATAGCATAGCTGCTTTAGAGGTAGAGAAACAGGTCAGCAAAGCTGCTCTAGAGCCAGAGACCCAGGTCAGCAGAGCTGCTTTAGAGCCAGAGAACCAGGTCAGCAGAGCCGTTATAGAGCCAGAGAACCAGATCAGCAGAGCTGCTCTAGAGCCAGAGAACTAGGTCAGCCAAGCTGCTCTGGAGCCTAAGAACCAAGTCAGCAGAGCTGCTCTACATCCTAAGAACCAGGTCAGCAGAGCTGCTCTAGAGCCAGAGAACCAGGTCAGCAGAGCTGCTTTAGAGGGAGAGAAACAGGTCGGCAGAGTTGCAGTAGAGCCATAGAACCAGGTCAGCAGAGCTGCGGTTGAGCCAGAGAAACAGGACAGCAAAGCCGTTACAGAGCCAGAGAACAAAGTCAGAAGAGCTGCTCTAGAGCCAGAGAACTAGGTCAGCAGAGCTGCTTTAGAGCCAGAGAACCAGGTCAGCAGAGCTCCTCTAGAGCCTAAGATCCAGGACAGCAGAGCTGCTCTAGAGCCAGTGAACCAGGTCAGCAGAGCTGCTGTAGAGCCAGAGAAACCAAGTACGCAGAGGTGCTTTAGAGGGAGAGAACCAGGTCAGCAGAGCTGCTTCAAAGCCGGAGAACCAGGTCAGCAGAGGTGCTCTAGAGCCACAGAACTAGGTCAGCAGAGATCCTGTAGAGCCAGAGTTACCAGGTCTGCATAGCTTCTTTAGAGGGAAAGAACCAGGTCAGCAGAGATGCTTTAGAGCCAGAGAACCAGGTCAGCAGAGCTGCTTTAGAGGGAGAAAAACAGGTCAGCAGAGCTGCTCTAGCGCCAGAGAGCCATGTCAGCAGAGCTGCTTTAGAGCCAGAGAACCAGGTCAGCAGAGCTGCTTTAGAGCCAGAGAACCAGGTCAGCAGAGCTGCTCTAGAGCCTAAGAACCAGGTCAGCAGAGCTGCCCTACAGCCTAAGAACCAGGTCAGCAGAGCTGCTCTAGAGCCAGAGAACCAGGTCAGCAGAGCTGCTTTAGAGGGAGAGAAACAGGTCAGCGGAGTTGCTGTGGAGCCATAGAACCAGGTCAGCAGAGCTGCTGTAGAGCCAGAGAACCAGGACAGCAAAGCCGTTATAGAGCCAGAGAACAAAGTCAGAAGAGCTGCTCTAGAGCCAGAGAACTAGGTCAGCAGAGCTGCTTTAGAGCCAGAGAACCAGGTCAGCAGAGTTCCTCTAGAGCCTAAGAACCAGGTCAGCAGAGATGCTCTAGAGCTAGTGAACCAGGTCGGCAGAGCTGCTGTAGAGCCAGAGAAACCAAGTACGCAGAGGTGCATTAGAGGCAGAGAACCAGGTCAGCAGAGCTGCTTCAATGCCGGAGAACCAGGTCAGCAGAGCTGCTCTAGAGCCAGAGAACCAGGTCATCAGAGCTGCTGTAGAGCTAGACAAACCAGTTCAGCAGAGCTGCTTTGGAGGGAGAGAACCAGATCAGCAGAGCTGCTTTAGAGCCAGAGAACCAGGACAGCAGAGCTGCTTTAGAGGGAGAGAACCAGGTCATCAGATCTGCTCTAGATCCAGAGAACCAGGTCAGCAGAGCTGCTCAAGAGCCTAAGAACTGGGTCAGCAGAGGTGCTCTAGAGCCACAGAACTAGGTCAGCAGAGATGCTGTAGAGCCAGAGTAACCAGGTCTGCATAGCTTCTTTAGAGGGAAAGAAACAGGTCAGCAGAGCTGCTCTAGCACCAGAGAACCAGGTCAGCAGAGCTGCTTTAGAGCCAGAGAACCAGGTCAGCAGAGCTGCTTTAGAGCCAGAGAACCAGGTCAGCATAGCTGCTCTAGAGCCTAAGAACCAGGTCAGCAGAGCTGCCCTACAACCTAAGAACCAGGTCAGCAGAGCTGCTATAGAGCCAGAGAACCAGGTCAGCAGAGCTGCTTTAGAGGGAGAGAAACAGGTCAGCAGAGTTGCTGTAGAGCCATAGAACCAGGTCAGCAGAGCCATTATAGAGCCAGAGAACAAGGTCAGCAGACCTGCTATAGAGCCAGAGAACTAGATCAGCAGAGCTGCTTTAGAGCCAGAGAACCAGGTCAGCAGAGCTGCTGTAGAGCCAGAGAAACCAAGTGTGCAGAGGTGCTTTAGAGGGAGAGAACCAGACCAGCAGAACTGCTATAGAGCCAGAGAACCAGGTCAGCAGAAATGCTTTAGATTGAGAGAACCAGGTCAGCAGAGCTGCTCTAGAGCCAGAGAACCAGTTCAGCAGAGCTGCTTCAAAGCCAGAGAACCAGGTCAGCAGAGCTGTTGTAGAGCCAGAGAACCAGGTCAGCAGAGCTGCTCTACAGCCTAAGAACTAGGTCAGCAGAGCTGCTCTAGAGCCAGAGAACCAGGTTAGCAGAGCTGCTGTAGAGCCATAGTAACCAGGTCAGCAGAGCTGCTTTAGATGGAGAGAACCACATCAGCAGAGCTGCTTTAGAGCCAGAGAACCAGGACAGCAGAGCTGCTTTAGAGGGAGAGAAACAGGTCAGCAGAGCTGCTCTAGAGCCTAAGAACCAGGTCAGCAGAGCTGCTCTACAGCCTAAGAACCAGGTCAGGAAATCTGCTCTAGAGCCAGAGAACCAGGTCAGCAGAACTGCTTTAGAGGGAGAGAACCAGGTCAGCAGAGCTGCTCTAGAGCCAGAAAACCAGGCCAGCAGAGCTGCTTCAAAGCCAGAGAACAAGGTCAGCAGAGCTGTTGTAGTCCCAGAGAACCAGGTCAGCAGAGCTGCTCTAAAGCCAGAGAACCAGGACAGTAAAGCTACAGTAGAGCCAGAGAAGCCAGGTCAGCAGAGCTTCTTTAGAGGGAGAGAACCACGTCAGCAGAGCGGCTTTAAAGCCAGAGAACCAGGACAAAAGAGCTGCTTTAGAGGGAGAGAACCAGGTCTGCAGATCTGATCTAGATCCAGAGAACCAGGTCAGCAGAACTGCTCTAGAGCCTAAGAACTGGGTCAGCAGATCTCTAGAGCCAGAGAACTAGGTCAACAGAGCTGCTTTAAAGCCAGAGAACCAGGACAAAAGAGCTGCTTTAGAGTCAGAGCACCAGGTCAGCAGAGCTGCTTTAGAGCCAGAGAACCAGGTCAGCAGAGCCGTTATAGAGCCAGAGAACCAGGTCAGCAGAGCTGATCTAGAGCCAGAGAACCAGGTCAGCAGAGCTGCTTTAAAGCCAGAGAACCAGGTCAGCAGAGCTCCTCTAGAGCCTAAGAACCAGGTCAACAGAGCTGCTCTAGAGCCAGAGAACAAGGTCAGCAGAGATGCTGTAGAGCCAGAGATACCAGGTACGCAGAGCTTCTTTAGAGCCAGAGAACCAGGTCAGCAGAGCTGCTTCAAAGCCAGACAACCAGGTCAGCAGAGCTGTTGTAGAGCCAGAGAACCAGGTCAGCAGAGCTGCTCTACAGCCTAAGAACCAGGTCAGCAGAGCTGCTCCAGAGCCAGAGAACCAGGTCGGCAGAGCTGTTGTAGAGCCAGAGAAACCAGGTCAGCAGAGCTGCTTTAGAGGGAGAGAACCACATCAGCAGAGTTGCTTTGGAGCCAGAGAACCAGGACAGCAGAGCTGCTTTAGAGGGAGAGAACAAGGTCAGCAGATCTGTTCTAGATCCAAAGAACCAGGACAGCAGAGCTGCTCTAGAGCCAGAGAACTAGGTCAGCAGAGCTGCTTTAGAGTCAGAGAACCAGGTCAGAGGCAGCTGCTTTAGAGCCTGAGAACCAGGTCAGCAGAGCTGCTTTAGAGGGAGAGAAACAGGTCAGCAGAGTTACTGTGGAGCCATAGAACCAGGTCAGCAGAGCTGCTGTAGAGCCAGAGAACCAGGTCAGCAGAGATGGTATAGAGCCAGAGAACAAGGTCAGCAGACCTGTTCTAGAGCCAGAGAACTAGGTCAGCAGAGCTGCTTTAGAGCCAGAGAACCAGGTCAGCAGAGCTCCTCTAGAGCCTAAGAACCAGGTCAGCAGAGCTGCTCTAGAACCAGTGAACCAGGTCAGCAGAGCTGCTGTAGAGCCAGAGAAACCAAGCACGCAGAGGTGCTTTAGAGGGAGAGAACCAGGTCAGCAGAATTGATTTAGAGCCAGAGAACCAGGTCAGCAGAACTGCATTAGAGTGAGAGAACCAGCTCAGCAGAGCTGCTCTAGAGCCAGAGAACCAGGTCAGCAGAGCTGCTTCAAAGCGAGAGAACCAGGTCAGCAGAGCTGTTGTAGAGCCAGAAAACCAGGTCAGCAGAGCTGCTCTACAGCCTAAGAACGAGGTCAGCAGAGCCGCTCTAGAGCCAGAGAACCAGGTCAGCAGAGCTGCTTTAGAGGGAGAGAAACAGGTCAGCAGAGCTGCTCGAGCGCCAGAGAACCAGGTCAGCAGAGCTGCTTTAGAGCCAGAGAACCAGGTCAGCAGAGCTGCTTTAGAGCCAGAGAACCAGGTCAGCAGAGCTGCTCTAGAGCCTAAGAACCAGGTCAGCAGAGCTGCCCTACAGCCTAAGAACCAGGTCAGCAGAGCTGCTATTGAGCCAGAGAACCAGGTCAGCAGAGCTGCTTTAGAGGGAGAGAAACAGGTCAGCAGAGTTGCTGTGGAGCCATAGAACCAGGTCAGCAGAGCCATTATAGAGCCAGAGAACAAGGTCAGCAGACCTGCTATAGAGCCAGAGCACTAGGTCAGCAGAGCTGCTTTAGAGCCAGAGAACCAGGTCAGCAGAGCTCCTCTAGAACCTAAGAACCAGGTCAGCAGAGCTGCTCTAGAGCCAGTGAACCAGGTCAGCAGGGCTGCTGTAGAGCCAGAGAAACAAAGTATGCAGAGGTGCTTTAGAGGGAGAGAACCAGGCCAGCAGAACTGCTTTAGAGCCAGAGAACCAGGTCAGCAGAGCCGTTATAGAGCCAGAGAACCAGGTCAGCAGAGCTGCTCTAGAGCCAGAGAACCAGGTCAGCAGAGCTGCTGTAGAGCCATAGTAACCAGGTCAGCAGAGCTGCTTTAGATGGAGAGAACCACATCAGCAGAGCTCCTTTAGAGCCAGAGAACCAGGACAGCAGAGCTGTTTTAGAGGGAGAGAAACAGGTCAGCAGAGCTGCTCTAGAGACTAAGAACCAGGTCAGCAGAGCTGCTCTACAGCCTAAGAACCAGGTCAGGAGAGCTGCTCTAGAGCCAGAGAACTAGGTCAGCAGAGCTGCTGTAGAGCCAGAGAACCAGGTCAGCAGAACTGCTTTAGAAGGAGAGAACCAGGTCAGCAGAGCTGCTCTAGAGCCAGAAAACCAGGTCAGCAGAGCTGCTTCAAAGCCAGAGAACAAGGTCAGCAGAGCTGTTGTAGTCCCAGAGAACCAGGTCAGCAGAACTGCTCTACAGCCTAAGAACTAGGTCAGCAGAGCTGCTCTAGAGCCAGAGAACCAGGTCAGCAAAGCTGCAGTAGAGCCAGAGAAGCCAGGTCAGCAGAGCTTCTTTAGAGGGAGAGAACCACGTCAGCAGAGCTGCTTTAAAGCCAGAGAACCAGGACAAAACAGCTGCTTTAGAGGGAGAGAACCAGGTCTGCAGATCTGATCTAGATCCAGAGAACCAGGTCAGCAGAACTGCTCTATGTCCTAAGAACTGGGTCAGCAGGTCTCTAGAGCCAGAGAACTAGGTCAGCAGAGATGCTTTAGAGTCAGAGCACCAGGTCAGCAGAGCTGCTTTAGAGCCAGAGAACCAGGTCAGCAGAGCCGTTATAGAGCCAGAGAACCAGGTCAGCAGAGCTGATCTAGAGCCAGAGAACCAGGTCAGCAGAGCTGCTTTAAAGCCAGAGAACCAGGTCAGCAGAGCTCCTCTAGAGCCTAAGAACCAGGTCAACAGAGCTGCTCTAGAGCCAGAGAACCAGGTCAGCAGAGATGCTGTAGAGCCAGAGATACCAGGTACGCAGAGCTGCTTTAGAGCCAGAGAACCAGGTCAGCAGAGCTACTTCAAAGCCAGACAACCAGGTCAGCAGAGCTGTTGTAGAGCCAGAGAACCAGGTCAGCAGAGCTGCTCTACAGCCTAAGAACCAGGTCAGCAGAGCTGCTCCAGAGCCAGAGAACCAGGTCGGCAGAGCTGGTGTAGAGCCAGAGAAACCAGATCAGCAGAGCTGCTTTAGAGGGAGAGAACAAGGTCAGCAGATCTGCTCTAGATCCAAAGAACCAGGACAGCAGATCTGCTCTAGAGCCTAAGAACTGGGTCAGCAGAGCTGCTCTAGAGCCAGAGAACTAGGTCAGCAGAGCTGCTTTAGAGCCAGAGAACCAGGTCAGCAGAGCTGCTTTAGAGCCTGAGAACTAGGTCAGCAGTGCTGCTTTAGAGGGAGAGAAACAGGTCAGCAGAGTTGCTGTGAAGCCATAGAGCCAGGTCAGCAGAGCTGCTGTAGAGCCAGAGAACCAGGTCAGCAGAGACGTTATAGAGCCAGAGAACAAGGTCAGCAGACCTGTTCTAGAGCCAGAGAACTAGGTCAGCAGAGCTGCTTTAGAGCCAGAGAACCAGGTCAGCAGAGCTCCTCTAGAGCCTAAGAACCAGGTCAGCAGAGCTGCTCTAGAACCAGTGAACCAGGTCAGCAGAGCTGCTGTAGAGCCAGAGAAACCAAGCACGCAGAGGTGCTTTAGAGGGAGAGAACCAGGTCAGCAGAATTGATTTAGAGCCAGAGAACCAGGTCAGCAGAACTGCATTAGAGTGAGAGAACCAGCTCAGCAGAGCTGCTCTAGAGCCAGAGAACCAGGTCAGCAGAGCTGCTTCAAAGCGAGAGAACCAGGTCAGCAGAGCTGTTGTAGAGCCAGAAAACCAGGTCAACAGAGCTGCTCTACAGCCTAAGAACGAGGTCAGCAGAGCCGCGCTAGAGCCAGAGAACCAGGTCAGCAGAGCGGCTTTAGAGCCATAGTAACCAGGTCAGCAGAGCTGCTTTGGATGGAGAGAACCACGTCAGCAGAGCTGCTTTAGAGCCAGAGAACTAGGATAGCATAGCTGCTTTAGAGGGAGAGAAACAGGTCAGCAGAGCTGCTCTAGAGCCAGAGAACCAGGTCAGCAGAGCTGCTTTAGAGCCAGAGAACCAGGTCAGCAGAGCCGTTATAGAGCCAGAGAACCAGATCAGCAGAGCTGCTCTAGAGCCAGAGAACTAGGTCAGCCGAGCTGCCCTAGAGCCTAAGAACCAGGTCAGCAGAGCTGCTCTACATCCTAAGAACCAGGTCAGCAGAGCTGCTCTAGAGCCAGAGAACCAGGTCAGCAGAGCTGCTTTAGAGGGAGAGAAACAGGTCGGCAGAGTTGCAGTAGAGCCATAGAACCAGGTCAGCAGAGCTGCTGTAGAGCCAGAGAACCAGGACAGCAAAGCCGTTATAGAGCCAGAGAACAAAGTCAGAAGAGCTGCTCTAGAGCCAGAGAACTAGGTCAGCAGAGCTGCTTTAGAGCCAGAGAACCAGGTCAGCAGAGCTCCTCTAGAGCCTAAGAACCAGGACAGCAGAGCTGCTCTAGAGCCAGTGAACCAGGTCAGCAGAGCTGCTGTAGAGCCAGAGAAACCAAGTAAGCAGAGGTGCTTTAGAGGGAGAGAACCAGGTCAGCAGAGCTGCTTCAAAGCCGGAGAACCAGGTCAGCAGAGCTGCTCTAGAGCCAGAGAACCAGGTCAACAGAGCTGCTGTAGAGCCAGAGAAACCAGGTCAGCAGAGCTGCTTTAGAGGGAGAGAACCAGGACAGCAGAGCTGCTTTAGAGCCAGAGAACCGGGTCAGCAGAGCTGCTCTAGAGCCAGAGATCTAGGTCAGCAGAGCTACGTTAGAGCCTGAGAACCAGGTCAGCAGATCTGCTTTAGAGCCCGAGAATCAGGTCAGCAGAGATGCTTTAGAGCCAGAGAACCTGGTCAGCAGACCTGCTCTTGAACCAGAGAACCAGGTCAGCAGAGCTGCTCTAGAGCCAAAGAACCAGGTCAGCAGAGCTGCTCTGGAGCCAGAGAACCAGGTCAGCAGAGCTGCTTTAGAGGGAGAGAACCAGGTCAGCAGAGCTCCTCTAGAGCCTAAGAACCAAGTCTGCATAGCTGCTTTAGAGCCAGAGAACCAGGTCAGCAGAGTTCCTCTAGAGCCTAAGAACCAGGTCAGCAGAGCTGTTCTAGAGCCAGTGAACCAGGTCGGCAGAGCTGCTGTAGAGCCAGAGAAACCAAGTACGCAGAGGTGCTTTAGAGGGAGAGAACCAGGTCAGCAGAGCTGCTTCAAAGCCGGAGAACCAGGTCAGCAGAGCTGCTCTAGAGCCAGATAACCAGGTCATCAGAGCTGCTGTAGAGCCAGACAAACCAGTTCAGCAGAGCTGCTTTGGAGTGAGAGAACCAGGTCAGCAGAGCTGCTTTAGAGCCAGAGAACCAGGTCATCAGAGCTGCTTTAAAGCCAGAAAACCAGGTCAGCAGAGCTGTTGTAGAGCCAGAGATCCAGGTCAGCAGAGCTGCTCTAGAGCCAGAGAACCAGGTCAGAAGAGCTGCTTTAGAGCCTAAGAACCAGGTCAGCAGAGCTCCTCTAGAGCCTAAGAACCAGGTCAGCAGAGCTGCTGTAGAGACAGAGAACCAGGTCAGCAGAGACGTTATAGAGCCAGAGAACAAGGTCAGCAGACCTGCTCTAGAGCCAGAGAACTAAGTCAGCAGAGATGCTTTAGAGCCAGAGAACCAGGTCAGCAGAGCTCCTCTAGAGCCTAAGAACCAGGTCAGCAGAGCTGCTCTAGAACCAGTGAACCAGGTCAGCAGAGCTGCTGTAGAGCCAGAGAAACCAAGCACGCAGAGGTGCTTTAGAGGGAGAGAACCAGGTCAGTAGATTTGATTTAGAGCCAGAGAACCAGGTCAGCAGAACTGCTTTAGATTGAGAGAACCAGGTCAGCAGAGCTGCTCTAGAGCCAGAGAACCAGTTCAGCAGAGCTGCTTCAAAGCCAGAGAACCAGGTCAGCAGAGCTGTTGTAGAGCCAGAGAACCAGGTCAGCAGAGCTGCTCTACAGCCTAAGAACTAGGTCAGCAGAGCTGCTCTAGAGCCAGAGAACCAGGTCAGCAGAGCTGCTGTAGAGCCATAGTAACCAGGTCAGCAGAGCTGCTTTAGATGGAGAGAACCACATCAGCAGAGCTGCTTTAGAGCCAGAGAACCAGGACAGCAGAGCTGTTTTAGAGGGAGAGAAACAGGTCAGCAGAGCTGCTCTAGAGACTAAGAACCAGGTCAGCAGAGCTGCTCTACAGCCTAAGAACCAGGTCAGGAGAGCTGCTCTAGAGCCAGAGAACTAGGTCAGCAGAGCTGCTGTAGAGCCAGAGAACCAGGTCAGCAGAACTGCTTTAGAGGGAGAGAACCAGGTCAGCAGAGCTGCTCTAGAGCCAGAAAACCAGGTCAGCAGAGCTGCTTCAAAGCCAGAGAACAAGGTCAGCAGAGCTGTTGTAGTCCCAGAGAACCAGGTCAGCAGAACTGCTCTACAGCCTAAGAACCAGGTCAGCAGAGCTGCTTTAGAGGGAGATAACCAGGTCAGCAGAGCTCCTCTAGAGCCTAAGAACCAAGTCTGCATAGCTGCTTTAGAGCCAGAGAACCAGGTCAGCAGAGTTCCTCTAGAGCCTAAGAACCAGGTCAACAGAGCTGTTCTAGAGCCAGTGAACCAGGTCGGCAGAGCTGCTGTAGAGCCAGAGAAACCAAGTACGCAGAGGTGCTTTAGAGGGAGAGAACCAGGTCAGCAGAGCTGCTTCAAAGCCGGAGAACCAGGTCAGCAGAGCTGCTCTAGAGCCAGATAACCAGGTCATCAGAGCTGCTGTAGAGCCAGACAAACCAGTTCAGCAGAGCTGCTTTGGAGTGAGAGAACCAGGTCAGCAGAGCTGCTTTAGAGCCAGAGAACCAGGTCATCAGAGCTGCTTTAAAGCCAGAAAACCAGGTCAGCAGAGCTGTTGTAGAGCCAGAGATCCAGGTCAGCAGAGCTGCTCTAGAGCCAGAGAACCAGGTCAGAAGAGCTGCTTTAGAGGGAGAGAAACAGGTCAGCAGAGCTGCTGTAGAGCCATAGAACCATGTCAGCAGAGCTGCTGTACAGCCAGAGAAACAGGTCAGCAGAGCAGTTATAGAGCCAGAGAACCAGGTCAGCAGAGCTGCATTAGAGCCAGAGAACTAGGTCAGCAGAGCTGCTTTAGAGCCTAAGAACCAGGTCAGCAGAGCTCCTCTAGAGCCTAAGAACCAGGTCAGCAGAGCTGCTGTAGAGACAGAGAACCAGGTCAGCAGAGACGTTATAGAGCCAGAGAACAAGGTCAGCAGACCTGCTCTAGAGCCAGAGAACTAGGTCAGCAGAGATGCTTTAGAGCCAGAGAACCAGGTCAGCAGAGCTCCTCTAGAGCCTAAGAACCAGGTCAGCAGAGCTGCTCTAGAACCAGTGAACCAGGTCAGCAGAGCTGCTGTAGAGCCAGAGAAAGCAAGCACGCAGAGGTGCTTTAGAGGGAGAGAACCAGGTCAGTAGATTTGATTTAGAGCCAGAGAACCAGGTCAGCAGAACTGCTTTAGATTGAGAGAACCAGGTCAGCAGAGCTGCTCTAGAGCCAGAGAACCAGTTCAGCAGAGCTGCTTCAAAGCCAGAGAACCAGGTCAGCAGAGCTGTTGTAGAGCCAGAGAACCAGGTCAGCAGAGCTGCTCTACAGCCTAAGAACTAGGTCAGCAGAGCTGCTCTAGAGCCAGAGAACCAGGTCAGCAGAGCTGCTGTAGAGCCATAGTAACCAGGTCAGCAGAGCTGCTTTACATGGAGAGAACCACATCAGCAGAGCTGCTTTAGAGCCAGAGAACCAGGACAGCAGAGCTGTTTTAGAGGGAGAGAAACAGGTCAGCAGAGCTGCTCTAGAGCCAGAGAACTAGGTCAGCAGAGCTGCTGTAGAGCCAGAGAACCAGGTCAGCAGAACTGCTTTAGAGGGAGAGAACCAGGTCAGCAGAGCTGCTCTAGAGCCAGAAAACCAGGTCAGCAGAGCTGCTTCAAAGCCAGAGAACAAGGTCAGCAGAGCTGTTGTAGTCCCAGAGAACCAGGTCAGCAGAACTGCTCTACAGCCTAAGAACCAGGTCAGCAGAGCTGCTCTAGAGCCAGAGAACCAGGTCAGCAAAGCTGCAGTAGAGCCAGAGAAGCCAGGTCGGCAGAGCTTCTTTAGAGGGAGAGAACCACGTCAGCAGAGCTGCTTTAAAGCCAGAGAACCAGGACAAAACAGCTGCTTTAGAGGGAGAGAACCAGGTCTGCAGATCTGATCTAGATCCAGAGAACCAGGTCAGCAGAACTGCTCTAGGGCCTAAGAACTGGGTCAGCAGATCTCTAGAGCCAGAGAACTAGGTCAGCAGAGATGCTTTAGAGTCAGAGCACCAGGTCAGCAGAGCTGCTTTATAGCCAGAGAACCAGGTCAGCAGAGCCGTTATAGAGCCAGAGAACCAGGTCAGCAGAGCTGATCTAGAGCCAGAGAACCAGGTCAGCAGAGCTGCTTTAAAGCCAGAGAACCAGTTCAGCAGAGCTCCTCTAGAGCCTAAGAACCAGGTCAACAGAGCTGCTCTAGAGCCAGAGAACCAGGTCAGCAGAGATGCTGTAGAGCCAGAGATACCAGGTATGCAGAGCTGCTTTAGAGCCAGAGAACCAGGTCAGCAGAGCTACTTCAAAGCCAGACAACCAGGTCAGCAGAGCTGTTGTAGAGCCAGAGAACCAGGTCAGCAGAGCTGCTCTACAGCCTAAGAACCAGGTCAGCAGAGCTGCTCCAGAGCCAGAGAAGCAGGTCGGCAGAGCTGTTGTAGAGCCAGAGAAACCAGATCAGCAGAGCTGCTTTAGAGGGAGAGAACCACGTCAGCAGAGTTGCTTTAGAGCCAGAGAACCAGGACAGCAGAGCTGCTTTAGAGGGAGAGAACAAGGTCAGCAGATCTGCTCTAGATCCAAAGAACCAGGACAGCAGATCTGCTCTAGAGCCTAAGAACTGGGTCAGCAGAGCTGCTCTAGAGCCAGAGAACTAGGTCAGCAGAGCTGCTTTAGAGCCAGAGAACCAGGTCAGCAGAGCTGCTTTAGAGCCTGAGAACTAGGTCAGCAGTGCTGCTTTAGAGGGAGAGAAACAGGTCAGCAGAGTTGCTGTGGAGCCATAGAGCCAGGTCAGCAGAGCTGCTGTAGAGCCAGAGAACCAGGTGAGCAGAGACGTTATAGAGCCAGAGAACAAGGTCAGCAGACCTGTTCTAGAGCCAGAGAACTAGGTCAGCAGAGCTGCTTTAGAGCCAGAGAACCAGGTCAGCAGAGCTCCTCTAGAGCCTAAGAACCAGGTCAGCAGAGCTGCTCTAGAACCAGTGAACCAGGTCAGCAGAGCTGCTGTAGAGCCAGAGAAACCAAGCACGCAGAGGTGCTTTAGAGGGAGAGAACCAGGTCAGCAGAATTGATTTAGAGCCAGAGAACCAGGTCAGCAGAACTGCATTAGAGTGAGAGAACCAGCTCAGCAGAGCTGCTCTAGAGCCAGAGAACCAGGTCAGCAGACCTGCTTCAAAGCGAGAGAACCAGGTCAGCAGAGCTGTTGTAGAGCCAGAAAACCAGGTCAACAGAGCTGCTCTACAGCCTAAGAACGAGGTCAGCAGAGCCGCGCTAGAGCCAAAGAACCAGGTCAGCAGAGCGGCTTTAGAGCCATAGTAACCAGGTCAGCAGAGCTGCTTTGGATGGAGAGAACCACGTCAGCAGAGCTGCTTTAGAGCCAGAGAACTAGGATAGCATAGCTGCTTTAGAGGGAGAGAAACAGGTCAGCAGAGCTGCTCTAGAGAAAGAGAACCAGGTCAGCAGGGCTGCTTTAGAGCCAGAGAACCAGGTCAGCAGAGCCGTTATAGAGCCAGAGAACCAGATCAGCAGAGCTGCTCTAGAGCCAGAGAACTAGGTCAGCCGAGCTGCTCTAGAGCCTAAGAACCAGGTCAGCAGAGCTGCTCTACATCCTAAGAACCAGGTCAGCAGAGCTGCTCTAGAGCCAAAGAACCAGGTCAGCAGAGCTGCTTTAGAGGGAGAGAAACAGGTCGGCAGAGTTGCAGTAGAGCCATAGAACCAGGTCAGCAGAGCTGCTGTAGAGCCAGAGAATCAGGACAGCAAAGCCGTTATAGAGCCAGAGAACAAAGTCAGAAGAGTTGCTCTAGAGCCAGAGAACTAGGTCAGCAGAGCTGCTTTAGAGCCAGAGAACCAGGTCAGCAGAGCTCCTCTAGAGCCTAAGAACCAGGACAGCAGAGCTGCTCTAGAGCCAGTGAACCAGGTCAGCAGAGCTGCTGTAGAGCCAGAGAAACCAAGTACGCAGAGGTGCTTTAGAGGGAGAGAACCAGGTCAGCAGAGCTGCTTCAAAGCCGGAGAACCAGGTCAGCAGAGCTGCTCTAGAGCCAGAGAACCAGGTCAACAGAGCTGCTGTAGAGCCAGAGAAACCAGGTCAGCAGAGCTGCTTTAGAGGGAGAGAACCAGGACAGCAGAGCTGCTTTAGAGCCAGAGAACCGGGTCAGCAGAGCTGCTCTAGAGCCAGAGATCTAGGTCAGCAGAGCTACGTTAGAGCCTGAGAACCAGGTCAGCAGATCTGCTTTAGAGCCCGAGAATCAGGTCAGCAGAGATGCTTTAGAGCCAGAGAACCTGGTCAGCAGACCTGCTCTTGAACCAGAGAACCAGGTCAGCAGAGCTGCTCTAGAGCCAAAGAACCAGGTCAGCAGAGCTGCTCTGGAGCCAGAGAACCAGGTCAGCAGAGCTGCTTTAGAGGGAGAGAACCAGGTCAGCAGAGCTCCTCTAGAGCCTAAGAACCAAGTCTGCATAGCTGCTTTAGAGCCAGAGAACCAGGTCAGCAGAGTTCCTCTAGAGCCTAAGAACCAGGTCAGCAGAGCTGTTCTAGAGCCAGTGAACCAGGTCGGCAGAGCTGCTGTAGAGCCAGAGAAACCAAGTACGCAGAGGTGCTTTAGAGGGAGAGAACCAGGTCAGCAGAGCTGCTTCAAAGCCGGAGAACCAGGTCAGCAGAGCTGCTCTAGAGCCAGATAACCAGGTCATCAGAGCTGCTGTAGAGCCAGACAAACCAGTTCAGCAGAGCTGCTTTGGAGTGAGAGAACCAGGTCAGCAGAGCTGCTTTAGAGCCAGAGAACCAGGTCATCAGAGCTGCTTTAAAGCCAGAAAACCAGGTCAGCAGAGCTGTTGTAGAGCCAGAGATCCAGGTCAGCAGAGCTGCTCTAGAGCCAGAGAACCAGGTCAGAAGAGCTGCTTTAGAGCCTAAGAACCAGGTCAGCAGAGCTCCTCTAGAGCCTAAGAACCAGGTCAGCAGAGCTGCTGTAGAGACAGAGAACCAGGTCAGCAGAGACGTTATAGAGCCAGAGAACAAGGTCAGCAGACCTGCTCTAGAGCCAGAGAACTAAGTCAGCAGAGATGCTTTAGAGCCAGAGAACCAGGTCAGCAGAGCTCCTCTAGAGCCTAAAAACCAGGTCAGCAGAGCTGCTGTAGAGCCAGAGAAACCAAGCACGCAGAGGTGCTTTAGAGGGAGAGAACCAGGTCAGTAGATTTGATTTAGAGCCAGAGAACCAGGTCAGCAGAACTGCTTTAGATTGAGAGAACCAGGTCAGCAGAGCTGCTCTAGAGCCAGAGAACCAGTTCAGCAGAGCTGCTTCAAAGCCAGAGAACCAGGTCAGCAGAGCTGTTGTAGAGCCAGAGAACCAGGTCAGCAGAGCTGCTCTACAGCCTAAGAACTAGGTCAGCAGAGCTGCTCTAGAGCCAGAGAACCAGGTCAGCAGAGCTGCTGTAGAGCCATAGTAACCAGGTCAGCAGAGCTGCTTTAGAGCCAGAGAACCAGGACAGCAGAGCTGTTTTAGAGGGAGAGAAACAGGTCAGCAGAGCTGCTCTAGAGACTAAGAACCAGGTCAGCAGAGCTGCTCTACAGCCTAAGAACCAGGTCAGGAGAGCTGCTCTAGAGCCAGAGAACTAGGTCAGCAGAGCTGCTGTAGAGCCAGAGAACCAGGTCAGCAGAACTGCTTTAGAGGGAGAGAACCAGGTCAGCAGAGCTGCTCTAGAGCCAGAAAACCAGGTCAGCAGAGCTGCTTCAAAGCCAGAGAACAAGGTCAGCAGAGCTGTTGTAATCCCAGAGAACCAGGTCAGCAGAACTGCTCTACAGCCTAAGAACCAGGTCAGCAGAGCTGCTCTAGAGCCAGAGAACCAGGTCAGTAAAGCTGCAGTAGAGCCAGAGAAGCCAGGTCGGCAGAGCTTCTTTAGAGGGAGAGAACCACGTCAGCAGAGCTGCTTTAAAGCCAGAGAACCAGGACAAAACAGCTGCTTTAGAGGGAGAGAACCAGGTCTGCAGATCTGATCTAGATCCAGAGAACCAGGTCAGCAGAACTGATCTAGGGCCTAAGAACTGGGTCAGCAGATCTCTAGAGCCAGAGAACTAGGTCAGCAGAGATGCTTTAGAGTCAGAGCACCAGGTCAGCAGAGCTGCTTTAGAGCCAGAGAACCAGGTCAGCAGAGCCGTTATAGAGCCAGAGAACCAGGTCAGCAGAGCTGATCTAGAGCCAGAGAACCAGGTCAGCAGAGCTGCTTTAAAGCCAGAGAACCAGTTCAGCAGAGCTCCTCTAGAGCCTAAGAACCAGGTCAACAGAGCTGCTCTAGAGCCAGAGAACCAGGTCAGCAGAGATGCTGTAGAGCCAGAGATACCAGGTATGCAGAGCTGCTTTAGAGCCAGAGAACCAGGTCAGCAGAGCTACTTCAAAGCCAGACAACCAGGTCAGCAGAGCTGTTGTAGAGCCAGAGAACCAGGTCAGCAGAGCTGCTCTACAGCCTAAGAACCAGGTCAGCAGAGCTGCTCCAGAGCCAGAGAAGCAGGTCGGCAGAGCTGTTGTAGAGCCAGAGAAACCACGTCAGCAGAGCTACTTTAGAGGGAGAGAACCACGTCAGCAGAGTTGCTTTAGAGCCAGAGAACCAGGACAGCAGAGCTGCTTTAGAGGGAGAGAACAAGGTCAGCAGATCTGCACTAGATCCAAAGAACCAGGACAGCAGATCTGCTCTAGAGCCTAAGAACTGGGTCAGCAGAGCTGCTCTAGAGCCAGATAACTAGGTCAGCAGAGCTGCTTTAGAGCCAGAGAACCAGGTCAGCAGAGCTGCTTTAGAGCCTGAGAACTAGGTCAGCAGTGCTGCTTTAGAGGGAGAGAAACAGGTCAGCAGAGTTGCTGTGGAGCCATAGAGCCAGGTCAGCAGAGCTGCTGTAGAGCCAGAGAACCAGGTGAGCAGAGACGTTATAGAGCCAGAGAACAAGGTCAGCAGACCTGTTCTAGAGCCAGAGAACTAGGTCAGCAGAGCTGCTTTAGAGCCAGAGAACCAGGTCAGCAGAGCTCCTCTAGAGCCTAAGAACCAGGTCAGCAGAGCTGCTCTAGAACCAGTGAACCAGGTCAGCAGAGCTGCTGTAGAGCCAGAGAAACCAAGCACGCAGAGGTGCTTTAGAGGGAGAGAACCAAGTCAGCAGAATTGATTTAGAGCCAGAGAACCAGGTCAGCAGAACTGCATTAGAGTGAGAGAACCAGCTCAGCAGAGCTGCTCTAGAGCCAGAGAACCAGGTCAGCAGAGCTGCTTCAAAGCGAGAGAACCAGGTCAGCAGAGCTGTTGTAGAGCCAGAAAACCAGGTCAACAGAGCTGCTCTACAGCCTAAGAACGAGGTCAGCAGAGCCGCGCTAGAGCCAGAGAACCAGGTCAGCAGAGCGGCTTTAGAGCCATAGTAACCAGGTCAGCAGAGCTGCTTTGGATGGAGAGAACCACGTCAGCAGAGCTGCTTTAGAGCCAGAGAACTAGGATAGCATAGCTGCTTTAGAGGGAGAGAAACAGGTCAGCAGAGCTGCTCTAGAGCCAGAGAACCAGGTCAGCAGAGCTGCTTTAGAGCCAGAGAACCAGGTCAGCAGAGCTGTTCTAGAGCCAGAGAACCAGGTCAGCAGAGCTGCTTTAGAGGGAGAGAAACAGGTCGGCAGAGTTGCAGTAGAGCCATAGAACCAGGTCAGCAGAGCTGCTGTAGAGCCAGAGAACCAGGACAGCAAAGCCGTTATAGAGCCAGAGAACAAAGTCAGAAGAGCTGCTCTAGAGCCAGAGAACTAGGTCAGCAGAGCTGCTTTAGAGCCAGAGAACCAGGTCAGCAGAGCTCCTCTAGAGCCTAAGAACCAGGACAGCAGAACTGCTCTAGAGCCAGTGAACCAGGTCAGCAGAGCTGCTGTAGAGCCAGAGAAACCAAGTACGCAGAGGTGCTTTAGAGGGAGAGAACCAGGTCAGCAGAGCTGCTTCAAAGCCGGAGAACCAGGTCAGCAGAGCTGCTCCAGAGCCAGAGAACCAGGTCAACAGAGCTGCTGTAGAGCCAGAGAAACCAGGTCAGCAGAGCTGCTTTAGAGGGAGAGAACCAGGACAGCAGAGCTGCTTTAGAGCCAGAGAACCGGGTCAGCAGAGCTGCTCTAGAGCCAGAGATCTAGGTCAGCAGAGCTACGTTAGAGCCTGAGAACCAGGTCAGCAGAGCTGCTTTAGAGCCCGAGAATCAGGTCAGCAGAGATGCTTTAGAGCCAGAGAACCTGGTCAGCAGACCTGCTCTTGAACCAGAGAACCAGGTCATCAGAGCTGCTCTAGAGCCAAAGAACCAGGTCAGCAGAGCTGCTCTGGAGCCAGAGAACCAGGTCAGCAGAGCTGATTTAGAGGGAGAGAACCAGGTCAGCAGAGCTCCTCTAGAGCCTAAGAGCCAAGTCTGCATAGCTGCTTTAGAGCCAGAGAACCAGGTCAGCAGAGTTCCTCTAGAGCCTAAGAACCAGGTCAGCAGAGCTGCTCTAGAGCCAGTGAACCAGGTCGGCAGAGCTGCTGTAGAGCCAGAGAAACCAAGTACGCAGAGGTGCTTTAGAGGGAGAGAACCAGGTCAGCAGAGCTGCTTCAAAGCCGGAGAACCAGGTCAGCAGAGCTGCTCTAGAGCCAGATAACCAGGTCATCAGAGCTGCTGTAGAGCCAGACAAACCAGTTCAGCAGAGCTGCTTTGGAGTGAGAGAACCAGGCCAGCAGAGCTGCTTTAGAGCCAGAGAACCAGGTCATCAGAGCTGCTTTAAAGCCAGAAAACCAGGTCAGCAGAGCTGTTGTAGTGCCAGAGATCCAGGTCAGCAGAGCTGCTCTAGAGCCAGATAACCAGGTCATCAGAGCTGCTGTAGAGCCAGACAAACCAGTTCAGCAAAGCTGCTTTGGAGTGAGAGAACCAGGTCAGCAGAGCTGCTTTAGAGCCAGAGAACCAGGTCATCAGAGCTGCTTTAAAGCCAGAAAACCAGGTCAGCAGAGCTGTTGTAGTGCCAGAGAACCAGGTCAGAAGAGCTGCTTTAGAGGGAGAGAAACAGGTCAGCAGAGCTGCTGTAGAGCCATAGAACCAGGTGAGCAGAGCTGCTGTACAGCCAGAGAAACAGGTCAGCAGAGCAGTTATAGAGCCAGAGAACCAGGTCTGCAGAGCTGCATTAGAGCCAGAGAACTAGGTCAGCAGAGCTGCTTTAGAGCCTAAGAACCAGGTCAGCAGAGCTGCTGTAGAGCCAGAGAAACAGGTCAGCATAGCTCCTTTAGAGGGAGAGAAACAGGTCAGCAGACCTGCTCTAGAGCCAGAGAACTAGGTCAGCAGAGATGCTTTAGAGCCAGAGAACCAGGTCAGCAGAGCTCCTCTAGAGCCTAAGAACCAGGTCAGCAGAGCTGCTCTAGAACCAGTGAACCAGGTCAGCAGAGCTGCTGTAGAGCCAGAGAAACCAAGCACGCAGAGGTGCTTTAGAGGGAGAGAACCAGGTCAGTAGATTTGATTTAGAGCCAGAGAACCAGGTCAGCAGAACTGCTTTAGAGTGAGAGAACCAGGTCAGCAGAGCTGCTCTAGAGTCAGAGAACCAGGTCAGCAGCGCTGCTTCAAAGCCAGAGAACCAGGTCAGCAGAGCTGTTGTAGAGCTAGAAAACCAGGTCAGCAGAGCTGCTCTACAGCCTAAGAACGAGGTCAGCAGAGCTGCTCTAGAGCCAGAGAACCCGGTCAGCAGAGCGGCTTTAGAGCCATAGTAACCAGGTCAGCAGAGCTGCTTTAGATGGAGAGAACCACGTCAGCAGAGCTGCTTTAGAGCCAGAGAACTAGGACATCAGAGCTGCTTTAGAGGGAGAGAAACAGGTCAGAAGAGCTGCTCTAGAGCCAGAGAACCAGGTCAGCAGAGCTGCTTTAGAGCCAGAGAACCAGGTCAGCAGAGCCGTTATAGAGCCAGAGAACCAGGTCAGCAGAGCTGCTCTAGAGCCAGAGAACTAGGTCAGCAGAGCTGCTCTAGAGCCTAAGAACCAATTCAGCAGAGCTGCTCTACATCTTAAGAACCAGGTCAGCAGAGCTGCTCTAGAGCCAGAGAACCAGGTCAGCAGAGCTGCTTTAGAGGGAGAGAAACAGGTCGGCAGAGTTGCAGTAGAGCCATAGAACCAGGTCAGCAGAGCTGCTGTAGAGCCAGAGAACCAGGACAGCAAAGCCGTTATAGAGCCAGAGAACAAAGTCAGAAGAGCTGCTCTAGAGCCAGAGAACTAGGTCAGCAGAGCTGCTTCAAAGCCAGAGAACCAGGTCAGCAGAGCTGTTGTATAGCCAGAAAACCAGGTCAGCAGAGCTGCTCTACAGCCTAAGAACGAGGTCAGCAGAGCTGCTCTAGAGCCAGAGAACCCGGTCAGCAGAGCGGCTTTAGAGCCATAGTAACCAGGATAGCAGAGCTGCTTTAGATGGAGAGAACCACGTCAGCAGAGCTGCTTTAGAGCCAGAGAACTAGGACAGCAGAGCTGCTTTAGAGGGAGAGAAACAGGTCAGCAGAGCTGCTCTAGAGCCAGAGAACCAGGTCAGCAGAGCTGCTTTAGAGCCAGAGAACCAGGTCAGCAGAGCCGTTATAGAGCCAGAGAACCAGGTCAGCAGAGCTGCTCTAGAGCCAGAGAACCAGGTCAGCAGAGCTGCTTTAGAGGGAGAGAAACAGGTCGGCAGAGTTGCAGTAGAGCCATAGAACCAGGTCAGCAGAGCTGCTGTAGAGCCAGAGAACCAGGACAGCAAAGCCGTTATAGAGCCAGAGAACAAAGTCAAAAGAGCTGCTCTAGAGCCAGAGAACTAGGTCAGCAGAGCTGCTTTAGAGCCAGAGAACCAGGTCAGCAGAGTTCCTCTAGAGCCTAAGAACCAGGTCAGCAGAGCTGCTCTAGAGCCAGTGAACCAGGTCGGCAGAGCTGCTGTAGAGCCAGAGAAACCAAGTACGCAGAGGTGCTTTAGAGGGAGAGAACCAGGTCAGCAGAGCTGCTTCAAAGCCGGAGAACCAGGTCAGCAGAGCTGCTCTAGAGCCAGAGAACCAGGTCATCAGAGCTGCTGTAGAGCCAGACAAACCAGTTCAGCAGAGCTGCTTTGGAGGGAGAGAACCAGGTCAGCAGAGCTGCTTTAGAGCCAGAGAACCAGGACAGCAGAGCTGCTTTAGAGGGAGAGAACCAGGTCATCAGATCTGCTCTAGATCCAGAGAACCAGGTCAGCAGAGCTGCTCAAGAGCCTAAGAGCTGGGTCAGCAGAGGTGCTCTAGAGCCACAGAACTAGGTCAGCAGAGATCCTGTAGAGCCAGAGTAACCAGGTCTGCATAGCTTCTTTAGAGGGAAAGAACCAGGTCAGCAGAGATGCTTTAGAGCCAGAGAACCAGGTCAGCAGAGCTGCTTTAGAGGGAGAGAAACAGGTCAGCAGAGCTGCTCTAGCGCCAGAGAACCAGGTCAGCAGAGCTGCTTTAGAGCCAGAGAACCAGGTCAGCAGAGCTGCTTTAGAGCCAGAGAACCAGGTCAGCAGAGCTGCTTTAGAGCCAGAGAACCAGGTCAGCAGAGCTGCTCTAGAGCCTAGGAACCAGGTCAGCAGAGCTGCCCTACAGCCATAGAACCAGGTCAGCAGAGCTGCTCTAGAGCCAGAGAACCAGGTCAGCAGAGCTGCTTTAGAGGGAGAGAAACAGGTCAGCAGAGTTGCTGTGGAGCCATAGAACCAGGTCAGCAGAGCTGCTCTAGAGCCTAAGAACCACGTCAGCAGAGCTGCTCTACATCCTAAGAACCAGGTCAGCAGAGCTGCTCTAGAGCCAGAGAACCAGGTCAGCAGAGCTGCTTTAGAGGGAGAGAAACAGGTCGGCAGAGTTGCAGTAAAGCCATAGAACCAGGTCAGCAGAGCTGCTGTAGAGCCAGAGAACCAGGACAGCAAAGCCGTTATAGAGCCAGAGAACAAAGTCAGAAGAGCTGCTCTAGAGCCAGAGAACTAGGTCAGCAGAGCTGCTTTAGAGCCAGAGAACCAGGTCAGCAGAGTTCCTCTAGAGCCTAAGAACCAGGTCAGCAGAGCTGCTCTAGAGCCAGTGAACCAGGTCGGCAGAGCTGCTGTAGAGCCAGAGAAACCAAGTACACAGAGGTGCTTTAGAGGGAGAGAACCAGGTCATCAGATCTGCTCTAAATCCAGAGAACCAGGTCAGCAGAGCTGCTCAAGAGCCTAAGAACTGGGTCAGCAGAGGTGCTCTAGAGTCACAGAACTAGGTCAGCAGAGATCCTGTAGAGTCAGAGTAACCAGGTCTGCATAGCTTCTTTAGAGGGAAAGAACCAGGTCAGCAGAGATGCTTTAGAGCCAGAGAATCAGGTCAGCAGAGCTGCTTTAGAGGGAGAGAAACAGGTCAGCAGAGCTGCTCTAGCGCCAGAGAACCAGGTCAGCAGAGCTGCTTTAGAGCCAGAGAACCAGGTCAGCAGAGCTGCTTTAAAGCCAGAGAACCAGGTCAGCAGAGCTGCTCTAGAGCCTAAGAACCAGGTCAGCAGAGCTGCCCTACAGCCTAAGAACCAGGTCAGCAGAGCTGCTCTAGAGCCAGAGAACCAGGTCAGCAGAGCTGCTTTAGAGGGAGAGAAACAGGTCAGCAGAGTTGCTGTGGAGCCATAGAACCAGGTCAGCAGAGCTGCTCTAGAGCCTAAGAACCACGTCAGCAGAGCTGCTCTACATCCTAAGAACCAGGTCAGCAGAGCTGCTCTAGAGCCAGAGAACCAGGTCAGCAGATCTGCTTTAGAGGGAGAGAAACAGGTCGGCAGAGTTGCAGTAGAGCCATAGAACCAGGTCAGCAGAGCTGCTGTAGAGCCAGAGAACCAGGACAGCAAAGCCATTATAGAGCCAGAGAACAAAGTCAGAAGAGCTGCTCTAGAGCCAGAGAACTAGGTCAGCAGAGCTGCTTTAGAGCCAGAGAGCCAGGTCAGCAGAGTTCCTCTAGAGCCTAAGAACCAGGTCAGCAGAGCTGCTCTAGAGCCAGTGAACCAGGTCGGCAGAGCTGCTGTAGAGCCAGAGAAACCAAGTACGCAGAGGTGCTTTAGAGGGAAAGAACCAGGTCAGCAGAGCTGCTTCAAAGCCGGAGAACCAGGTCAGCAGAGCTGCTCTAGAGCCAGAGAACCAGGTCATCAGAGCTGCTGTAGAGCCAGACAAACCAGTTCAGCAGAGCTGCTTTGGAGGGAGAGAACCAGATCAGCAGAGCTGCTTTAGAGCCAGAGAACCAGGACAGCAGAGCTGCTTTAGAGGGAGAGAACCAGGTCATCAGATCTGCTCTAGATCCAGAGAACCAGGTCAGCAGAGCTGCTCAAGTGCCTAAGAACTGGGTCAGCAGAGGTGCTCTAGAGCCACAGAACAAGGTCAGCAGAGATCCTGTAGAGCCAGAGTAACCAGGTCTGCATAGCTTCTTTAGAGGGAAAGAAACAGGTCAGCAGAGCTGCTCTAGCGCCAGAGAACCAGGTCAGCAGAGCTGCTTTAGAGCCAGAGAACCAGGTCAGCAGAGCTGCTTTAGAGCCAGAGAACCAGGTCAGCAGAGCTGCTCTAGAGCCTAAGAACCAGGTCAGCAGAGCTGCCTACAGCCTAAGAACCAGGTCAGCAGAGCTGCTATAGAGCCAGAGAACCAGGTCAGCAGAGCTGCTTTAGAGGGAGAGAAACAGGTCAGCAGAGTTGCTGTGGAGCCATAGAACCAGGTCAGCAGAGCCATTATATAGCCAGAGAACAAGGTCAGCAGACCTGCTATAGAGCCAGAGAACTAGGTCAGCAGAGCTGCTTTAGAGCCAGAGAACCAGGTCAGCAGAGCTCCTCTAGAGCCTAAGAACCAGGTCAGCAGAGCTGCTCTAGAGCCAGTGAACCAGGTCAGCAGAGCTGCTGTAGAGCCAGAGAACCAGGTCAGCAGAAATGCTTTAGATTGAGAGAACCAGGTCAGCAGAGCTGCTCTAGAGCCAGAGAACCAGTTCAGCAGAGCTGCTTCAAAGCCAGAGAACCAGGTCAGCAGAGCTGTTGTAGAGCCAGAGAACCAGGTCAGCAGAGCTGCTCTACAGCCTAAGAACTAGGTCAGCAGAGCTGCTCTAGAGCCAGAGAACCAGGTCAGCAGAGCTGCTGTAGAGCCATAGTAACCAGGTCAGCAGAGCTGCTTTACATGGAGAGAACCACATCAGCAGAGCTGCTTTAGAGCCAGAGAACCAGGACAGCAGAGCTGTTTTAGAGGGAGAGAAACAGGTCAGCAGAGCTGCTCTAGAGACTAAGAACCAGGTCAGCAGAGCTGCTCTACAGCCTAAGAACCAGGTCAGGAGAGCTGCTCTAGAGCCAGAGAACTAGGTCAGCAGAGCTGCTGTAGAGCCAGAGAACCAGGTCAGCAGAACTGCTTTAGAGGGAGAGAACCAGGTCAGCAGAGCTGCTCTAGAGCCAGAAAACCAGGTCAGCAGAGCTGCTTCAAAGCCAGAGAACAAGGTCAGCAGAGCTGTTGTAGTCCCAGAGAACCAGGTCAGCAGAACTGCTCTACAGCCTAAGAACCAGGTCAGCAGAGCTGCTCTAGAGCCAGAGAACCAGGTCAGCAAAGCTGCAGTAGAGCCAGAGAAGCCAGGTCGGCAGAGCTTCTTTAGAGGGAGAGAACCACGTCAGCAGAGCTGCTTTAAAGCCAGAGAACCAGGACAAAACAGCTGCTTTAGAGGGAGAGAACCAGGTCTGCAGATCTGATCTAGATCCAGAGAACCAGGTCAGCAGAACTGCTCTAGGGCCTAAGAACTGGGTCAGCAGATCTCTAGAGCCAGAGAACTAGGTCAGCAGAGATGCTTTAGAGTCAGAGCACCAGGTCAGCAGAGCTGCTTTAGAGCCAGAGAACCAGGTCAGCAGAGCCGTTATAGAGCCAGAGAACCAGGTCAGCAGAGCTGATCTAGAGCCAGAGAACCAGGTCAGCAGAGCTGCTTTAAAGCCAGAGAACCAGTTCAGCAGAGCTCCTCTAGAGCCTAAGAACCAGGTCAACAGAGCTGCTCTAGAGCCAGAGAACCAGGTCAGCAGAGATGCTGTAGAGCCAGAGATACCAGGTATGCAGAGCTGCTTTAGAGCCAGAGAACCAGGTCAGCAGAGCTACTTCAAAGCCAGACAACCAGGTCAGCAGAGCTGTTGTAGAGCCAGAGAAGCAGGTCGGCAGAGCTGTTGTAGAGCCAGAGAAACCAGGTCAGCAGAGCTGCTTTAGAGGGAGAGAACCACGTCAGCAGAGTTGCTTTAGAGCCAGAGAACCAGGACAGCAGAGCTGCTTTAGAGGGAGAGAAACAGGTCAGCAGAGTTGCTGTGGAGCCATAGAGCCAGGTCAGCAGAGCTGCTGTAGAGCCAGAGAACCAGGTCAGCAGAGACGTTATAGAGCCAGAGAACAAGGTCAGCAGACCTGTTCTAGAGCCAGAGAACTAGGTCAGCAGAGCTGCTTTAGAGCCAGAGAACCAGGTCAGCAGAGCTCCTCTAGAGCCTAAGAACCAGGTCAGCAGAGCTGCTCTAGAACCAGTGAACCAGGTCAGCAGAGCTGCTGTAGAGCCAGAGAAACCAAGCACGCAGAGGTGCTTTAGAGGGAGAGAACCAGGTCAGCAGAATTGATTTAGAGCCAGAGAACCAGGTCAGCAGAACTGCATTAGAGTGAGAGAACCAGCTCAGCAGAGCTGCTCTAGAGCCAGAGAACCAGGTCACCAGAGCTGCTTCAAAGCGAGAGAACCAGGTCAGCAGAGCTGTTGTAGAGCCAGAAAACCAGGTCAACAGAGCTGCTCTACAGCCTAAGAACGAGGTCAGCAGAGCCGCGCTAGAGCCAGAGAACCAGGTCAGCAGAGCGGCTTTAGAGCCATAGTAACCAGGTCAGCAGAGCTGCTTTGGATGGAGAGAACCACGTCAGCAGAGCTGCTTTAGAGCCAGAGAACTAGGATAGCATAGCTGCTTTAGAGGGAGAGAAACAGGTCAGCAGAGCTGCTCTAGAGCCAGAGAACCAGGTCAGCAGAGCTGCTTTAGAGCCAGAGAACCAGGTCAGCAGAGCCGTTATAGAGCCAGAGAACCAGATCAGCAGAGCTGCTCTATAGCCAGAGAACTAGGTCAGCCGAGCTGCTCTAGAGCCTAAGAACCAGGTCAGCAGAGCTGCTCTACATCCTAAGAACCAGGTCAGCAGAGCTGCTCTAGAGCCAGAGAACCAGGTCAGCAGAGCTGCTTTAGAGGGAGAGAAACAGGTCGGCAGAGTTGCAGTAGAGCCATAGAACCAGGTCAGCAGAGCTGCTGTAGAGCCAGAGAACCAGGACAGCAAAGCCGTTATAGAGCCAGAGAACAAAGTCAGAAGAGCTGCTCTAGAGCCAGAGAACTAGGTCAGCAGAGCTGCTTTAGAGCCAGAGAACCAGGTCAGCAGAGCTCCTCTAGAGCCTAAGAACCAGGACAGCAGAACTGCTCTAGAGCCAGTGAACCAGGTCAGCAGAGCTGCTGTAGAGCCAGAGAAACCAAGTACGCAGAGGTGCTTTAGAGGGAGAGAACCAGGTCAGCAGAGCTGCTTCAAAGCCGGAGAACCAGGTCAGCAGAGCTGCTCCAGAGCCAGAGAACCAGGTCAACAGAGCTGCTGTAGAGCCAGAGAAACCAGGTCAGCAGAGCTGCTTTAGAGGGAGAGAACCAGGACAGCAGAGCTGCTTTAGAGCCAGAGAACCGGGTCAGCAGAGCTGCTCTAGAGCCAGAGATCTAGGTCAGCAGAGCTACGTTAGAGCCTGAGAACCAGGTCAGCAGAGCTGCTTTAGAGCCCGAGAATCAGGTCAGCAGAGATGCTTTAGAGCCAGAGAACCTGGTCAGCAGACCTGCTCTGGAGCCAGAGAACCAGGTCAGCAGAGCTGCTTTAGAGGGAGAGAACCAGGTCAGCAGAGCTCCTCTAGAGCCTAAGAGCCAAGTCTGCATAGCTGCTTTAGAGCCAGAGAACCAGGTCAGCAGAGTTCCTCTAGAGCCTAAGAACCAGGTCAGCAGAGCTGCTCTAGAGCCAGTGAACCAGGTCGGCAGAGCTGCTGTAGAGCCAGAGAAACCAAGTATGCAGAGGTGCTTTAGAGGGAGAGAACCAGGTCAGCAGAGCTGCTTCAAAGCCGGAGAACCAGGTCAGCAGAGCTGCTCTAGAGCCAGATAACCAGGTCATCAGAGCTGCTGTAGAGCCAGACAAACCAGTTCAGCAGAGCTGCTTTGGAGTGAGAGAACCAGGTCAGCAGAGCTGCTTTAGAGCCAGAGAACCAGGTCATCAGAGCTGCTTTAAAGCCAGAAAACCAGGTCAGCAGAGCTGTTGTAGTGCCAGAGATCCAGGTCAGCAGAGCTGCTCTAGAGCCAGATAACCAGGTCATCAGAGCTGCTGTAGAGCCAGACAAACCAGTTCAGCAAAGCTGCTTTGGAGTGAGAGAACCAGGTCAGCAGAGCTGCTTTAAAGCCAGAAAACCAGGTCAGCAGAGCTGTTGTAGTGCCAGAGAACCAGGTCAGAAGAGCTGCTTTAGAGGGAGAGAAACAGGTCAGCAGAGCTGCTGTAGAGCCATAGAACCAGGTCAGCAGAGCTGCTGTACAGCCAGAGAAACAGGTCAGCAGAGCAGTTATAGAGCCAGAGAACCAGGTCAGCAGAGCTGCATTAGAGCCAGAGAACTAGGTCAGCAGAGCTGCTTTAGAGCCTAAGAACCAGGTCAGCAGAGCTGCTGTAGAGCCAGAGAAACAGGTCAGCATAGCTCCTTTAGAGGGAGAGAAACAGGTCAGCAGACCTGCTCTAGAGCCAGAGAACTAGGTCAGCAGAGATGCTTTAGAGCCAGAGAACCAGGTCAGCAGAGCTCCTCTAGAGCCTAAGAACCAGGTCAGCAGAGCTGCTCTAGAACCAGTGAACCAGGTCAGCAGAGCTGCTGTAGAGCCAGAGAAACCAAGCACGCAGAGGTGCTTTAGAGGGAGAGAACCAGGTCAGTAGATTTGATTTAGAGCCAGAGAACCAGGTCAGCAGAACTGCTTTAGAGTGAGAGAACCAGGTCAGCAGAGCTGCTCTAGAGTCAGAGAACCAGGTCAGCAGCGCTGCTTCAAAGCCAGAGAACCAGGTCAGCAGAGCTGTTGTAGAGCTAGAAAACCAGGTCAGCAGAGCTGCTCTACAGCCTAAGAACGAGGTCAGCAGAGCTGCTCTAGAGCCAGAGAACCCGGTCAGCAGAGCGGCTTCAGAGCCATAGTAACCAGGTCAGCAGAGCTGCTTTAGATGGAGAGAACCACGTCAGCAGAGCTGCTTTAGAGCCAGAGAACTAGGACAGCAGAGCTGCTTTAGAGGGAGAGAAACAGGTCAGCAGAGCTGCTCTAGAGCCAGAGAACCAGGTCAGCAGAGCTGCTTTAGAGCCAGAGAACCAGGTCAGCAGAGCCGTTATAGAGCCAGAGAACCAGGTCAGCAGAGCTGCTCTAGAGCCAGAGAACTAGGTCAGCAGAGCTGTTCTAGAGCCTAAGAACCAAGTCAGCAGAGCTGCTCTACATCTTAAGAACCAGGTCAGCAGAGCTGCTCTAGAGCCAGAGAACCAGGTCAGCAGAGCTGCTTTAGAGGGAGAGAAACAGGTCGGCAGAGTTGCAGTAGAGCCAGAGAACCAGGACAGCAAAGCCGTTATAGAGCCAGAGAACAAAGTCAGAAGAGCTGCTCTAGAGCCAGAGAACTAGGTCAGCAGAGCTGCTTCAAAGCCGGAGAACCAGGTCAGCAGACCTGTTGTAGAGCCAGAAAACCAGGTCAGCAGAGCTGCTCTACAGCCTAAGAACGAGGTCAGCAGAGCTGCTCTAGAGCCAGAGAACCCGGTCAGCAGAGCGGCTTTAGAGCCATAGTAACCAGGTCAGCAGAGCTGCTTTAGATGGAGAGAACCACGTCAGCAGAGCTGCTTTAGAGCCAGAGAACTAGGACAGCAGAGCTGCTTTAGAGGGAGAGAAACAGGTCAGCAGAGCTGCTCTAGAGCCAGAGAACCAGGTCAGCACAGCTGCTTTAGAGCCAGAGAACCAGGTCAGCAGAGCCGTTATAGAGCCAGAGAACCAGGTCAGCAGAGCTGCTCTAGAGCCAGAGAACTAGGTCAGCAGAGCTGCTCTAGAGCCTAAGAACCAAGTCAGCAGAGCTGCTCTACATCTTAAGAACCAGGTCAGCAGAGCTGCTCTAGAGCCAGAGAACCAGGTCAGCAGAGCTGCTTTAGAGGGAGAGAAACAGGTCGGCAGAGTTGCAGTAGAGCCATAGAACCAGGTCAGCAGAGCTGCTGTAGAGCCAGAGAACCAGGACAGCAAAGCCGTTATAGAGTCAGAGAACAAAGTCAAAAGAGCTGCTCTAGAGCCAGAGAACTAGGTCAGCAGAGCTGCTCTAGAGCCAGAGAACCAGGTCAGCAGAGCTGCTTTAGAGGGAGAGAAACAGGTCGGCAGAGTTGCAGTAGAGCCATAGAACCAGGTCAGCAGAGCTGCTGTAGAGCCAGAGAACCAGGACAGCAAAGCCGTTATAGAGTCAGAGAACAAAGTCAAAAGAGCTGCTCTAGAGCCAGAGAACCAGGTCAGCAGAGCTGCTCTAGAGCCAGTGAACCAGGTCGGCAGAGTTGCTGTAGAGCCAGAGAAACCAAGTACGCAGAGGTGCTTTAGAGGGAGAGAACCAGGTCAGCAGAGCTGCTTCAAAGCCGGAGAACCAGGTCAGCAGAGCTGCTCTAGAGCCAGAGAACCAGGTCATCAGAGCTGCTGTAGAGCCAGACAAACCAGTTCAGCAGAGCTGCTTTGGAGGGAGAGAACCAGGTCAGCAGAGCTGCTTTAGAGCCAGAGAACCAGGACAGCAGAGCTGCTTTAGAGGGAGAGAACCAGGTCATCAGATCTGCTCTAGATTCAGAGAACCAAATCAGCAGAGCTGCTCAAGAGCCTAAGAGCTGGGTCAGCAGAGGTGCTCTAGAGCCACAGAACTAGGTCAGCAGAGATCCTGTAGAGCCAGAGTAACCAGGTCTGCATAGCTTCTTTAGAGGGAAAGAACCAGGTCAGCAGAGATGCTTTAGAGCCAGAGAACCAGGTCAGCAGAGCTGCTTTAGAGGGAGAGAAACAGGTCAGCAGAGCTGCTCTAGCGCCAGAGAACCAGGTCAGCAGAGCTGCTTTAGAGCCAGAGAACCAGGTCAGCAGAGCTGCTTTAGAGCCAGAGAACCAGGTCAGCAGAGCTGCTTTAGAGCCAGAGAACCAGGTCAGCAGAGCTGCTCTAGAGCCTAGGAACCAGGTCAGCAGAGCTGCCCTACAGCCATAGAACCAGGTCAGCAGAGCTGCTCTAGAGCCAGAGAACCAGGTCAGCAGAGCTGCTTTAGAGGGAGAGAAACAGGTCAGCAGAGTTGCTGTGGAGCCATAGAACCAGGTCAGCAGAGCTGCTCTAGAGCCTAAGAACCACGTCAGCAGAGCTGCTCTACATCCTAAGAACCAGGTCAGCAGAGCTGCTCTAGAGCCAGAGAACCAGGTCAGCAGAGCTGCTTTAGAGGGAGAGAAACAGGTCGGCAGAGTTGCAGTAAAGCCATAGAACCAGGTCAGCAGAGCTGCTGTAGAGCCAGAGAACCAGGACAGCAAAGCTGTTATAGAGCCAGAGAACAAAGTCAGAAGAGCTGCTCTAGAGCCAGAGAACTAGGTCAGCAGAGCTGCTTTAGAGCCAGAGAACCAGGTCAGCAGAGTTCCTCTAGAGCCTAAGAACCAGGTCAGCAGAGCTGCTCTAGAGCCAGTGAACCAGGTCGGCAGAGCTGCTGTAGAGCCAGAGAAACCAAGTACGCAGAGGTGCTTAAGAGGGAGAGAACCAGGTCATCAGATCTGCTCTAAATCCAGAGAACCAGGTCAGCAGAGCTGCTCAAGAGCCTAAGAACTGGGTCAGCAGAGGTGCTCAAGAGCCACAGAACTAGGTCAGCAGAGATCCTGTAGAGTCAGAGTAACCAGGTCTGCATAGCTTCTTTAGAGGGAAAGAACCAGGTCAGCAGAGATGCTTTAGAGCCAGAGAATCAGGTCAGCAGAGCTGCTTTAGAGGGAGAGAAACAGGTCAGCAGAGCTGCTCTAGCGCCAGAGAACCAGGTCAGCAGAGCTGCTTTAGAGCCAGAGAACCAGGTCAGCAGAGCTGCTTTAGAGCCAGAGAACCAGGTCAGCAGAGCTGCTTTAGAGCCTAAGAACCAGGTCAGCAGAGCTGCCCTACAGCCTAAGAACCAGGTCAGCAGAGCTGCTCTAGAGCCAGAGAACCAGGTCAGCAGAGCTGCTTTAGAGGGAGAGAAACAGGTCAGCAGAGTTTCTGTGGAGCCATAGAACCAGGTCAGCAGAGCTGCTCTAGAGCCTAAGAACCACGTCAGCAGAGCTGCTCTACATCCTAAGAACCAGGTCAGCAGAGCTGCTCTAGAGCCAGAGAACCAGGTCAGCAGATCTGCTTTAGAGGGAGAGAAACAGGTCGGCAGAGTTGCAGTAGAGCCATAGAACCAGGTCAGCAGAGCTGCTGTAGAGCCAGAGAAGCAGGACAGCAAAGCCGTTATAGAGCCAGAGAACAAAGTCAGATGAGCTGCTCTAGAGCCAGAGAACTAGGTCAGCAGAGCTGCTTTAGAGCCAGAGAGCCAGGTCAGCAGAGTTCCTCTAGAGCCTAAGAACCAGGTCAGCAGAGCTGCTCTAGAGCCAGTGAACCAGGTCGGCAGAGCTGCTGTAGAGCCAGAGAAACCAAGTACGCAGAGGTGCTTTAGAGGGAAAGAACCAGGTCAGCAGAGCTGCTTCAAAGCCGGAGAACCAGGTCAGCAGAGCTGCTCTAGAGCCAGAGAACCAGGTCATCAGAGCTGCTGTAGAGCCAGACAAACCAGTTCAGCAGAGCTGCTTTGGAGGGAGAGAACCAGATCAGCAGAGCTGCTTTAGAGCCAGAGAACCAGGACAGCAGAGCTGCTTTAGAGGGAGAGAACCAGGTCATCAGATCTGCTCTAGATCCAGAGAACCAGGTCAGCAGAGCTGCTCAAGTGCCTAAGAACTGGGTCAGCAGAGGTGCTCTAGAGCCACAGAACTAGGTCAGCAGAGATCCTGTAGAGCCAGAGTAACCAGGTCTGCATAGCTTCTTTAGAGGGAAAGAAACAGGTCAGCAGAGCTGCTCTAGCGCCAGAGAACCAGGTCAGCAGAGCTGCTTTAGAGCCAGAGAACCAGGTCAGCAGAGCTGCTTTAGAGCCAGAGAACCAGGTCAGCAGAGCTGCTCTAGAGCCTAAGAACCAGGTCAGCAGAGCTGCCTACAGCCTAAGAACCAGGTCAGCAGAGCTGCTATAGAGCCAGAGAACCAGGTCAGCAGAGCTGCTTTAGAGGGAGAGAAACAGGTCAGCAGAGTTGCTGTGGAGCCATAGAACCAGGTCAGCAGAGCCATTATATAGCCAGAGAACAAGGTCAGCAGACCTGCTATAGAGCCAGAGAACTAGGTCAGCAGAGCTGCTTTAGAGCCAGAGAACCAGGTCAGCAGAGCTCCTCTAGAGCCTAAGAACCAGGTCAGCAGAGCTGCTCTAGAGCCAGTGAACCAGGTCAGCAGAGCTGCTGTAGAGCCAGAGAACCAGGTCAGCAGAAATGCTTTAGATTGAGAGAACCAGGTCAGCAGAGCTGCTCTAGAGCCAGAGAACCAGTTCAGCAGAGCTGCTTCAAAGCCAGAGAACCAGGTCAGCAGAGCTGTTGTAGAGCCAGAGAACCAGGTCAGCAGAGCTGCTCTACAGCCTAAGAACTAGGTCAGCAGAGCTGCTCTAGAGCCAGAGAACCAGGTCAGCAGAGCTGCTGTAGAGCCATAGTAACCAGGTCAGCAGAGCTGCTTTAAATGGAGAAAACCACATCAGCAGAGCTGCTTTAGAGCCAGAGAACCAGGACAGCAGAGCTGTTTTAGAGGAAGAGAAACAGGTCAGCAGAGCTGCTCTAGAGCCTAAGAACCAGGTCAGCAGAGCTGCTCTACAGCCTAAGAACCAGGGCAGGAGAGCTGCTCTAGAGCCAGAGAACCAGGTCAGCAGAGCTGCTGTAGAGCCAGAGAACCAGGTCAGCAGAACTGCTTTAGAGGGAGAGAACCAGGTCAGCAGAGCTGCTCTAGAGCCAGAAAACCAGGCCAGCAGAGCTGCTTCAAAGCCAGAGAACAAGGTCAGCAGAGCTGTTGTAGTCCCAGAGAACCAGGTCAGCAGAGCTGCTCTACAGCCTAAGAACCAGGTCAGCAGAGCTGCTCTAGAGCCAGAGAACCAGGTCAGCAAAGCTGCAGTAGAGCCAGAGAAGCCAGGTCAGCAGAGCTTCTTTAGAGGGAGAGAACCACGTCAGCAGAGCTGTTTTAAAGCCAGAGAACCAGGACAAAAGAGCTGCTTTAGAGGGAGAGAACCAGGTCTGCAGATCTGATCTAGATCCAGAGAACGAGGTCAGCGTTACTGCTCTAGAGCCTAAGAACTGGGTCAGCAGATCTCTTGAGCCAGAGAACTAGGTCAGCAGAGATGCTTTAGAGTCAGAGCACCAGGTCAGCAGAGCTGCTTTAGAGCCAGAGAACCAGGTCAGCAGAGCTGATCTAGAGCCAGAGAACCAGGTCAGCAGAGCTGCTTTAAAGCCAGAGAACCAGGTCAGCAGAGCTCCTCTAGAGCCTAAGAACCAGGTCAACAGAGCTGCTCTAGAGCCAGAGAACCAGGTCAGCAGAGATGCTGTAGAGCCAGAGATACCAGGTACGCAGAGCTGCTTTAGAGCCAGAGAACCAGGTCACCAGAGCTACTTCAAAGCCAGACAACCAGGTCAGCAGAGCTGTTGTAGAGCCAGAGAACCAGGTCAGCAGAGCTGCTCTACAGCCTTAGAACCAGGTCAGCAGAGCTGCTCCAGAGCCAGAGAACCAGGTCGGCAGAGCTGTTGTAGAGCCAGAGAAACCAGGTCAGCAGAGCTGCTTTAGAGGGAGAGAACCACGTCAGCAGAGTTGCTTTAGAGCCAGAGAACCAGGACAGCAGAGCTGCTTTAGAGGGCGAGAACAAGGTCAGCAGATCTGCTCTAGATCCAAAGTACCAGGACAGCAGATCTGCTCTAGAGCCTAAGAACTGGGTCAGCAGAGCTGCTCTAGAGCCAGAGAACTAGGTCAGCAGAGCTGCTTTAGAGCCAGAGAACCAGGTCAGCAGAGCTGCTTTAGAGCCTGAGAACCAGGTCAGCATAGCTGCTTTAGAGGGAGAGAAACAGGTCAGCAGAGTTGCTGTGGAGCCATAGAGCCAGGTCAGCAGAGCTGCTGTAGAGCCAGAGAACCAGGTCAGCAGAGACGTTATAGAGCCAGAGAACAAGGTCAGCAGACCTGTTCTAGAGCCAGAGAACTAGGTCAGCAGAGCTGCTTTAGAGCCAGAGAACCAGGTCAGCAGAGCTCCTCTAGAGCCTAAGAACCAGGTCAGCAGAGCTGCTCTAGAACCAGTGAACCAGGTCAGCAGAGCTGCTGTAGAGCCAGAGAAACCAAGCACGCAGAGGTGCTTTAGAGGGAGAGAACCAGGTCAGCAGAATTGATTTAGAGCCAGAGAACCAGGTCAGCAGAACTGCATTAGAGTGAGAGAACCAGCTCAGCAGAGCTGCTCTAGAGCCAGAGAACCAGGTCAGCAGAGCTGCTTCAAAGCGAGAGAACCAGGTCAGCAGAGCTGTTGTAGAGCCAGAAAACCAGGTCAACAGAGCTGCTCTACAGCCTAAGAACGAGGTCAGCAGAGCCGCGCTAGAGCCAGAGAACCAGGTCAGCAGAGCGGCTTTAGAGCCATAGTAACCAGGTCAGCAGAGCTGCTTTGGAAGGAGAGAACCACGTCAGCAGAGCTGCTTTAGAGCCAGAGAACTAGGATAGCATAGCTGCTTTAGAGGGAGAGAAACAGGTCAGCAGAGCTGTTCTAGAGCCAGAGAACCAGGTCAGCAGAGCTGCTTTAGAGCCAGAGAACCAGGTCAGCAGAGCCGTTATAGAGCCAGAGAACCAGATCAGCAGAGCTGCTCTAGAGCCAGAGAACTAGGTCAGCCGAGCTGCTCTAGAGCCTAAGAACAAGGTCAGCAGAGCTGCTCTACATCCTAAGAACCAGGTCAGCAGAGCTGCTCTAGAGCCAGAGAACCAGGTCAGCAGAGCTGCTTTAGAGGGAGAGAAACAGGTCGGCAGAGTTGCAGTAGAGCCATAGAACCAGGTCAGCAGAGCTGCTGTAGAGCCAGAGAACCAGGACAGCAGAGCCATTATAGAGCCAGAGAACAAAGTCAGAAGAGCTGCTCCAGAGCCAGAGAACTAGGTCAGCAGAGCTGCTTTAGAGCCAGAGAACCAGGTCAGCAGAGCTCCTCTAGAGTCTAAGAACCAGGACAGCAGAGCTGCTCTAGAGCCAGTGAACCAGGTCAGCAGAGCTGCTGTAGAGCCAGAGAAACCAAGTACGCAGAGGTGCTTTAGAGGGAGAGAACCTAGTCCGCAGAGCTGCTTCAAAGCCGGAGAACCAGGTCAGCAGAGCTGCTCTAGAGCCAGAGAACCAGGTCAACAGAGCTGTTGTAGAGCCAGAGAAACCAGGTCAGCAGAGCTGCTTTAGAGGGAGAGAACCAGGACAGCAGAGCTGCTTTAGAGCCAGAGAACCGGGTCAGCAGAGCTGCTCTAGAGCCAGAGATCTAGGTCAGCAGAGCTACTTTAGAGCCTGAGAACCAGGTCAGCAGAGCTGCTTTAGAGCCAGAGAACCTGGTCAGCAGACCTGCTCTTGAACCAGAGAACCAGGTCAGCAGAGCTGCTCTAGAGCCAAAGAACCAGGTCAGCAGAGCTGCTCTGGAGCCAGAGAACCAGGTCAGCAGAGATGCTTTAGAGCCAGAGAACCAGGTCAGCAGAGTTCCTCTAGAGCCTAAGAACCAGGTCAGCAGAGCTGCTCTAGAGCCAGTGAACCAGGTCGGCAGAGCTGCTGTAGAGCCAGAGAAACCAAGTACGCAGAGGTGCTTTAGAGGGAGAGAACCAGGTCAGCAGAGCTGCTTCAAAGCCGGAGAACCAGGTCAGCAGAGCTGCTCTAGAGCCAGATAACCAGGTCATCAGAGCTGCTGTAGAGCCAGACAAACCAGTTCAGCAGAGCTGCTTTGGATGGAGAGAACCAGGTCAGCAGAGCTGCTTTAGAGCCAGAAAACCAGGTCATCAGAGCTGCTTTAAAGCCAGAAAACCAGGTCAGCAGAGCTGTTGTAGAGCCAGAGATCCAGGTCAGCAGAGCAGCTCTAGAGCCAGAGAACCAGGTCAGAAGAGCTGCTTTAGAGGGAGAGAAACAGGTCAGCAGAGCTGCTGTAGAGCCATAGAACCAGGTCAGCAGAGCTGCTGTACAGCTAGAGAAACAGGCCAGCAGAGCCGTTATAGAGCCAGAGAACCAGGTCAGCAGAGCTGCATTAGAGCCAGAGAACTAGGTCAGCAGAGCTGCTTTAGAGCCTAAGAACCAGGTCAGCAGAGCTGCTCTAGACCCAGAGAAACAGGTCAGCATAGCTCCTTTAGAGGGAGAGAAACAGGTCAGCAGAGTTGCTGTGGAACCATAGAACAAGGTCAGCAGAGCTGCTGTAGAGCCAGAGAACCAGGTCAGCAGAGACGTTATAGAGCCAGAGAACAAGGTCAACAGACCTGCTCTAAAGCCAGAGAACTAGGTCACCAGAGATGCTTTAGAGCCAGAGAACCAGGTCAGCAGAGCTCCTCTAGAGCCTAAGAACCAGGTCAGCAGAGCTGCTCTAGAACCAGTGAACCAGGTCAGCAGAGCTGCTGTAGAGCCAGAGAAACCAAGCACGCAGAGGTGCTTTAGAGGGAGAGAACCAGGTCAGTAGATTTGATTTAGAGCCAGAGAACCAGGTCAGCAGAACTGCTTTAGAGTGAGAGAACCAGGTCAGCAGAGCTGCTCTAGTGTCAGAGAACCAGGTCAGCAGAGCTGCTTCAAAGCCAGAGAACCAGGTCAGCAGAGCTGTTGTAGAGCCAGAAAACCAGGTCAGCAGAGCTGCTCTACAGCCTAAGAACGAGGTCAGCAGAGCTGCTCTAGAGCCAGAGAACCCGGTCAGCAGAGCGGCTTTAGAGCCATAGTAACCAGGTCAGCAGAGCTGCTTTAGATGGAGAGAACCACGTCAGCAGAGCTGCTTTAGAGCCAGAGAACTAGGACAGCAGAGCTGCTTTAGAGGGAGAGAAACAGGTCAGCAGAGCTGCTCTAGAGCCAGAGAACCAGGTCAGCAGAGCTGCTTTAGAGCCAGAAACCCAGGTCAGCAGAGCCGTTATAGAGCCAGAGAACCAGGTGAGCAGAGCTGCTCTAGAGCCAGAGAACTAGGTCAGCAGAGCTGCTCTAGAGCCTAAGAACCACGTCAGCAGAGCTGCTCTACATCCTAAGAACCAGGTCAGCAGAGCTGCTCTAGAGCCAGAGAACCAGGTCAGCAGAGCTGCTTTAGAGGCAGAGAAACAGGTCGGCAGAGTTGAAGTAGAGCCATAGAACCAGGTCAGCAGAGCTGCTGTAGAGCCAGAGAACCAGGACAGCAAAGCCGTTATAGAGCCAGAGAACAAAGTCAGAAGAGCTGCTCTAGAGCCAGAGAACTAGGTCAGCAGAGCTGCTTTAGAGCCAGAGAACCAGGTCAGCAGAGTTCCTCTAGAGCCTAAGAACCAGGTCAGCAGAGCTGCTCTAGAGCCAGTGAACCAGGTCGGCAGAGCTGCTGTAGAGCCAGAGAAACCAAGTATGCAGAGGTGCTTTAGAGGGAGAGAACCAGGTCAGCAGAGCTGCTTCAAAGCCGGAGAACCAGGTCAGCAGAGCTGCTCTAGAGCCAGAGAACCAGGTCATCAGAGCTGCTGTAGAGCCAGACAAACCATTTCAGCAGAGCTGCTTTGGAGGGAGAGAACCAGGTCAGCAGAGCTGCTTTAGAGCCAGAGAACCAGGACAGCAGAGCTGCTTTAGAGGGAGAGAACCAGGTCATCAGATCTGCTCTAGATCCAGAGAACCAGGTCAGCAGAGCTGCTCAAGAGCCTAAGAACTGGGTCAGCAGAGGTGCTCTAGAGCCAAAGAACTAGGTCAGCAGAGATCCTGTAGAGCCAGAGTAACCAGGTCTGCATAGCTTCTTTAGAGGGAAAGAACCAGGTCAGCAGAGATGCTTTAGAGCCAGAGAACCAGGTCAGCAGAGCTGCTTTAGAGGGAGAGAAAGAGGTCAGCAGAGCTGCTCTAGCGCCAGAGAACCAGGTCAGCAGAGCTGCTTTAGTGCCAGAGAACCAGGTCAGCAGAGCTGCTTTAGAGCCAGAGAACCAGGTCAGCAGAGCTGCTCTAGAGCCTAAGAACCAGTTCAGCAGAGCTGCCCTACAGCCTAAGAACCAGGTCAGCAGAGCTGCTCTAGAGCCAGAGAACCAGGTCAGCAGAGCTGCTTTAGAGGGAGAGAAACAGGTCAGCAGAGTTGCTGTGGAGCCATAGAACCAGGTCAGCAGAGCTGCTCTAGAGCCTAAGAACCACGTCAGCAGAGCTGCTCTACATCCTAAGAACCAGGTCAGCAGAGCTGCTCTAGACCCAGAGAACCAGGTCAGCAGAGCTGCTTTAGAGGGAGAGAAACAGGTCGGCAGAGTTGCAGTAGAGCCATAGAACCAGGTCAGCAGAGCTGCTGTAGAGCTAGAGAACCAGCACAGCAAAGCCGTTATAGAGCCAGAGAACAAAGTCAGAAAAGCTGCTCTAGAGCCAGAGAACTAGGTCAGCAGAGTTCCTCTAGAGCCTAAGAACCAGGTCAGCAGAGCTGCTCTAGAGCCAGTGAACCGGGTCGGCAGAGCTGCTGTAGAGCCAGAGAAACCAAGTACGCAGAGGTGCTTTAGAGGGAGAGAACCAGGTCATCAGATCTGCTCTAGATCCAGAGAACCAGGTCAGCAGAGCTGCTCAAGAGCCTAAGAACTGGGTCAGCAGAGGTGCTCTAGAGCCACAGAACTAGGTCAGCAGAGATCCTGTAGAGCCAGAGTAACCAGGTCTGCATAGCTTCTTTAGAGGGAAAGAACCAGGTCAGCAGAGATGCTTTAGAGCCAGAGAACCAGGTCAGCAGAGCTGCTTTAGAGGGAGAGAAACAGGTCAGCAGAGCTGCTCTAGCGCCAGAGAACCAGGTCAGCAGAGCTGCTTTAGAGCCAGAGAACCAGGTCAGCAGAGCTGCTTTAGAGCCAGAGAACCAGGTCAGCAGAGCTGCTCTAGAGCCTAAGAACCAGGTCAGCAGAGCTGCCCTACAGCCTAAGAACCAGGTCAGCAGAGCTGCTCTAGAGCCAGAGAACCAGGTCAGCAGAGCTGCTTTAGAGGGAGAAAAATAGGTCAGCAGAGTTGCTGTGGAGCCATAGAACCAGGTCAGCAGAGCTGCTCTAGAGCCTAAGAACCACGTCAGCAGAGCTGCTCTACATCCTAAGAACCAGGTCAGCAGAGCTGCTCTAGAGCCAGAGAACCAGGTCAGCAGAGCTGCTTTAGAGGGAGAGAAACAGGTCGGCAGAGTTGCAGTAGAGCCATAGAATCAGGTCAGCAGAGCTGCTGTAGAGCCAGAGAACCAGGACAGCAAAGCCGTTATAGAGCCAGAGAACAAAGTCAGAAGAGCTGCTCTAGAGCCAGAGAACTAGGTCAGCAGAGCTGCTTTAGAGCCAGAGAACCAGGTCAGCAGAGCTGCTTCAAAGCCGGAGAACCAGGTCAGCAGAGCTGCTCTAGAGCCAGAGAACCAGGTCATCAGAGCTGCTGTAGAGCCAGACAAACCAGTTCAGCAGAGCTGCTTTGGAGGGAGAGAACCAGATCAGCAGAGCTGCTTTAGAGCCAGAGAACCAGGACAGCAGAGCTGCTTTAGAGGGAGAGAACCAGGTCATCAGATCTGCTCTAGATCCAGAGAACCAGGTCAGCAGAGCTGCTCTAGAGCCAGAGAACCAGGTCAGCAAAGCTTCAGTAGAGCCAGAGAAGCCAGGTCAGCAGAGCTTCTTTAGAGGGAGAGAACCACGTCAGCAGAGCTGCTTTAAAGCCAGAGAACCAGGACAAAAGAGCTGCTTTAGAGGGAGAGAACCAGGTCTGCAGATCTGATCTAGATCCAGAGAACCAGGTCAGTAGAACTGCTCTAGAGCCTAAAAACTGGGTCAACAGATCTCTAGTCCCAGAGAACTAGGTCAGCAGAGCTGCTTTAAAGCCAGAGAACCAGGACAAAAGAGCTGCTTTAGAGTCAGAGCACCAGGTCAGCAGAGCTGCTTTAGAGCCAGAGAACCAGGTCAGCAGAGCCGTTATAGAGCCAGAGAACCAGGTCAGCAGACCTGATCTAGAGCCAGAGAATGAGGTCAGCAGAGCTGCTTTAAAGCCAGAGAACCAGGTCAGCAGAGCTCCTCTAGAGCCTAAGAACCAGGTCAACAGAGCTGCTCTAGAGCCAGAGAACCAGGTCAGCAGAGATGCTGTAGAGACAGAGATACCAGGTACGCAGAGCTGCTTTAGAGCCAGAGAACCAGGTCAGCAGAGCTGCTTTAGAGGGAGAGAAACAGGTAGGCAGAGTTGCAGTAGAGCCATAGAACCAGGTCAGCAAAGCCGTTATAGAGCCACAGAACAAAGTCAGAAGAGCTGCTCTAGAGCCAGAGAACTAGGTCAGCAGAGCTGCTTTAGAGCCAGAGAACCAGGTCAGCAGAGTTCCTCTAGTCCCTAAGAACCAGGTCAGCAGAGCTGCTCTAGAGCCAGTGAACCAGGTCGGCAGAGCTGCTGTAGAGCCAGAGAAACCAAGTATGCAGAGGTGCTTTAGAGGGAGAGAACCAGGTCAGCAGAGCTGCTTCAAAGCCGGAGAACCAGGTCAGCAGAGCTGCTCTAGAGCCAGAGAACCAGGTCATCAGAGCTGCTGTAGAGCCAGACAAACCAGTTCAGCAGAGCTGCTTTGGAGGGAGAGAACCAGATCAGCAGAGCTGCTTTAGAGCCAGAGAACCAGGACAGCAGAGCTGCTTTAGAGGGAGAGAACCAGGTCATCAGATCTGCTCTAGATCCAGAGAACCAGGTCAGCAGAGCTGCTCTAGAGCCAGAGAACCAGGTCAGCAAAGCTTCAGTAGAGCCAGAGAAGCCAGGTCAGCAGAGCTTCTTTAGAGGGAGAGAACCACGTCAGCAGAGCTGCTTTAAAGCCAGAGAACCAGGACAAAAGAGCTGCTTTAGAGGGAGAGAACCAGGTCTGCAGATCTGATCTAGATCCAGAGAACCAGGTCAGCAGAGCTGCTTTAGAGCCAGAGAACCAGGTCAGCAGAGCTGCTTTAGAGCCAGAGAACCAGGTCAGCAGAGCTGCTCTAGAGCCTAAGAACCAGGTCAGCAGAGCTGCCCTACAGCCTAAGAACCAGGTCAGCAGAGCTGCTTTAGAGCCAGAGAACCAGGTCAGCAGAGCTGCTTTAGAGGGAGAAAAACAGGTCAGCAGAGCTGCTCAAGAGCCTAAGAACTGGGTCAGTAGAGGTGCTCTAGAGCCACAGAACTAGGTCAGCAGAGATCCTGTAGAGCCAGAGTAACCAGGTCTGCATAGCTTCTTTAGAGGGAAAGAACCAGGTCAGCAGAGATGCTTTAGAGCCAGAGAACCAGGTCAGCAGAGCTGCTTTAGAGGGAGAGAAACAGGTCAGCAGAGCTGCTCTAGCGCCAGAGAACCAGGTCAGCAGAGCTGCTTTAGAGCCAGAGAACCAGGTCAGCAGAGCTGCTTTAGAGCCAGAGAACCAGGTCAGCAGAGCTGCTCTAGAGCCTAAGAACCAGGTCAGCAGAGCTGCCCTACAGCCTAAGAACCAGGTCAGCAGAGCTGCTCTAGAGCCAGAGAACCAGGTCAGCAGAGCTGCTTTAGAGGGAGAAAAACAGGTCAGCAGAGTTGCTGTGGAGCCATAGAACCAGGTTAGCAGAGCTGCTCTAGAGCCTAAGAACCACGTCAGCAGAGCTGCTCTACATCCTAAGAACCAGGTCTGCAGAGCTGCTCTAGAGCCAGAGAACCAGGTCAGCAGAGCTGCTTTAGAGGGAGGGAAACAGGTCGGCAGAGTTGCAGTAGAGCCATAGAACCAGGTCAGCAGAGCTGCTGTAGAGCCAGAGAACCAGGACAGCAAAGCCGCTATAGAGCCAGAGAACAAAGTCAGAAGAGCTGCTCTAGAGCCAGAGAACTAGGTCAGCAGAGCTGCTTTAGAGCCAGAGAACCAGGTCAGCAGAGTTCCTCTAGAGCCTAAGAACCAGGTCAGCAGAGCTGCTCTAGAGCCAGTAAACCAGGTCGGCAGAGCTGCTGTAGAGCCAGAGAAACCAAGTACGCAGAGGTGCTTTAGAGGGAGAGAACCAGGTCAGCAGAGCTGCTTCAAAGCCGGAGAACCAGGTCAGCAGAGCTGCTCTAGAGCCAGAGAACCAGGTCATCAGAGCTGCTGTAGAGCCAGACAAACCAGTTCAGCAGAGCTGCTTTGGAGGGAGAGAACCAGATCAGCAGAGCTGCTTTAGAGCCAGAGAACCAGGACAGCAGAGCTGCTTTAGAGGGAGAGAACCAGGTCATCAGATCTGCTCTAGATCCAGAGAACCAGGTCAGCAGAGCTGCTCTAGAGCCAGAGAACCAGGTCAGCAAAGCTTCAGTAGAGCCAGAGAAGCCAGGTCAGCAGAGCTTCTTTAGAGGGAGAGAACCACGTCAGCAGAGCTGCTTTAAAGCCAGAGAACCAGGACAAAAGAGCTGCTTTAGAGGGAGAGAACCATGTCTGCAGATCTGATCTAGATCCAGAGAACCAGGTCAGAAGAACTGCTCTAGAGCCTAAGAACTGGGTCAGCAGATCTCTAGACCCAGAGAACTAGGTCAGCAGAGCTGCTTTAAAGCCAGAGAACCAGGACAAAAGAGCTGCTTTAGAGTCAGAGCACCAGGTCAGCAGAGCTGCTTTAGAGCCAGAGAACCAGGTCAGCAGAGCCGTTATAGAGCCAGAGAACCAGGTCAGCAGAGCTGATCTAGAGCCAGAGAACGAGGTCAGCAGAGCTGCTTTAAAGCCAGAGAACCAGGTCAGCAGAGCTCCTCTAGAGCCTAAGAACCAGGTCAACAGAGCTGATCTAGAGCCAGAGAACCAGGTCAGCAGAGATGCTGTAGAGACAGAGATACCAGGTATGCAGAGCTGCTTTAGAGCCAGAGAACCAGGTCAGCAGAGCTGCTTTAGAGCCAGAGAACCAGGTCAGCAGAGCTGCTTTAGAGCCAGAGAACCAGGTCAGCAGAGCTGCTTTAGAGCCAGAGAACCAGGTCAGCAGAGCTGCTCTAGAGCCTAAGAACCAGGTCAGCAGAGCTGCCCTACAGCCTAAGAACCAGGTCAGCAGAGCTGCTCTAGAGCCAGAGAACCAGGTCAGCAGAGCTGCTTTAGAGGGAGAGAAACAGGTCAGCAGAGTTGCTGTGGAGCCATAGAACCAGGTCAGCAGAGCTGCTCTAGAGCCTAAGAACCACATCAGCAGAGCTGCTCTACATCCTAAGAACCAGGTCAGCAGAGCTGCTCTAGAGCCAGAGAACCAGGTCAGCAGAGCTGCTTTAGAGGGAGAGAAACAGGTCGGCAGAGTTGCAGTAGAGCCATAGAACCAGGTCAGCAGAGCTACTGTAGAGCCAGAGAACCAGGACAGCAAAGCCGTTATAGAGCCAGAGAACAAAGTCAGAAGAGCTGCTCTAGAGCCAGAGAACTAGGTCAGCAGAGCTGCTTTAGAGCCAGAGAACCAGGTCAGCAGAGTTCCTCTAGAGCCTAAGAACCAGGTCTGCAGAGCTGCTCTAGAGCCAGTGAACCGGGTCGGCAGAGCTGCTGTAGAGCCAGAGAAACCAAGTACGCAGAGGTGCTTTAGAGGGAGAGAACCAGGTCATCAGATCTGCTCTAGATCCAGAGAACCAGGTCAGCAGAGCTGCTCAAGAGCCTAAGAACTGGGTCAGCAGAGGTGCTCTAGAGCCACAGAACTAGGTCAGCAGAGATCCTGTAGAGCCAGAGTAACCAGGTCTGCATAGCTGCTTTAGAGGGAAAGAACCAGGTCAGCAGAGATGCTTTAGAGCCAGAGAACCAGGTCAGCAGAGCTGCTTTAGAGGGAGAGAAACAGGTCAGCAGAGCTGCTCTAGCGCCAGAGAACCAGGTCAGCAGAGCTGCTTTAGAGCCAGAGAACCAGGTCAGCAGAGCTGCTTTAGAGCCAGAGAACCAGGTCAGCAGAGCTGCTCTAGAGCCTAAGAACCAGGTCAGCAGAGCTGCCCTACAGCCTAAGAACCAGGTCAGCAGAGCTGCTCTAGAGCCAGAGAACCAGGTCAGCAGAGCTGCTTTAGAGGGAGAGAAACAGGTCAGCAGAGTTGCTGTGGAGCCATAGAACCAGGTCAGCAGAGCTGCTCTAGAGCCTAAGAACCACATCAGCAGAGCTGCTCTACATCCTAAGAACCAGGTCAGCAGAGCTGCTCTAGAGCCAGAGAACCAGGTCAGCAGAGCTGCTTTAGAGGGAGAGAAACAGGTCGGCAGAGTTGCAGTAGAGCCATAGAACCAGGTCAGCAGAGCTGCTGTAGAGCCAGAGAAACCAAGTACGCAGAGGTGCTTTAGAGGGAGAGAACCAGGTCAGCAGAGCTGCTTCAAAGCCGGAGAACCAGGTCAGCAGAGCTGCTCTAGAGCCAGAGAACCAGGTCATCAGAGCTGCTGTAGAGCCAGACAAACCAGTTCAGCAGAGCTGCTTTGGAGGGAGAGAACCAGATCAGCAGAGCTGCTTTAGAGCCAGAGACCCAGGACAGCAGAGCTGCTTTATAGGGAGAGAACCAGGTCATCAGATCTGCTCTAGATCCAGAGAACCAGGTCAGTAGAGCTGCTCTAGAGCCAGAGAACCAGGTCAGAAAAGCTGCAGTAGAGCCAGAGAAGCCAGGTCAGCAGAGCTTCTTTAGAGGGAGAGAACCACGTCAGCAGAGCTGCTTTAAAGCCAGAGAACCAGGACAAAAGAGCTGCTTTAGAGGGAGAGAACCAGGTCTGCAGATCTGATCTAGATCCAGAGAACCAGGTCAGCAGAACTGCTCTAGAGCCTAAGAACTGGGTCAGCAGATCTCTAGACCCAGAGAACTAGGTCAGCAGAGCTGCTTTAAAGCCACAGAACCAGGACAAAAGAGCTGCTTTAGAGTCAGAGCACCAGGTCAGCAGAGCTGCTTTAGAGCCAGAGAACCAGGTCAGCAGAGCCGTTATAGAGCCAGAGAACCAGGTCAGCAGAGCTGATCTAGAGCCAGAGAACGAGGTCAGCAGAGCTGCTTTAAAGCCAGAGAACCAGGTCAGCAGAGCTCCTCTAGAGCCTAAGAACCAGGTCAACAGAGCTGCTCTAGAGACAGAGAACCAGGTCAGCAGAGATGCTGTAGAGACAGAGATACCAGGTACGCAGAGCTGCTTTAGAGCCAGAGAACCAGGTCAGCAGAGCTGCTTTAGAGCCAGAGAACCAGGTCAGCAGAGCTGCTTTAGAGCCAGAGAACCAGGTCAGCAGAGCTGCTTTAGAGCCAGAGAACCAGGTCAGCAGAGCTGCTCTAGAGCCTAAGAACCAGGTCAGCAGAGCTGCCCTACAGCCTAAGAACCAGGTCAGCAGAGCTGCTCTAGAGCCAGAGAACCAGGTCAGCAGAGCTGCTTTAGAGGGAGAGAAACAGGTCAGCAGAGTTGCTGTGGAGCCATAGAACCAGGTCAGCAGAGCTGCTCTAGAGCCTAAGAACCACATCAGCAGAGCTGCTCTACATCCTAAGAACCAGGTCAGCAGAGCTGCTCTAGAGCCAGAGAATCAGGTCAGCAGAGCTGCTTTAGAGGGAGAGAAACAGGTCGGCAGAGTTGCAGTAGAGCCATAGAACCAGGTCAGCAGAGCTGCTGTAGAGCCAGAGAACCAGGACAGCAAAGCCGTTATAGAGCCAGAGAACAAAGTCAGAAGAGCTGCTCTAGAGCCAGAGAACTAGGTCAGCAGAGCTGCTTTAGAGCCAGAGAACCAGGTCAGCAGAGCTGCTTTAGAGCCAGAGAACCAGGTCAGCAGAGCTGCTCTAGAGCCTAAGAACCAGGTCAGCAGAGCTGCCCTACAGCCTAAGAACCAGGTCAGCAGAGCTGCTCTAGAGCCAGAGAACCAGGTCAGCAGAGCTGCTTTAGAGGGAGAAAAACAGGTCAGCAGAGCTGCTCAAGAGCCTAAGAACTGGGTCAGCAGAGCTGCTTTAGAGCCAGAGAACCAGGTCAGCAGAGCTGCTTTAGAGCCAGAGAACCAGGTCAGCAGAGCTGCTTTAGAGGGAGAAAAACAGGTCAGCAGATCTGCTCAAGAGCCTAAGAACTGGGTCAGCAGAGGTGCTCTAGAGCCACAGAACTAGGTCAGCAGAGATCCTGTAGAGCCAGAGTAACCAGGTCTGCATAGCTTCTTTAGAGGGAAAGAACCAGGTCAGCAGAGATGCTTTAGAGCCAGAGAACCAGGTCAGCAGAGCTGCTTTAGAGGGAGAGAAACAGGTCAGCAGAGCTGCTCTAGCGCCAGAGAACTAGGTCAGCAGAGCTGCTTTAGAGCCAGAGAACCAGGTCAGCAGAGCTGCTTTAGAGCCAGAGAACAAGGTCAGCAGAGCTGCTCTAGAGCCTAAGAACCAGGTCAGCAGAGCTGCCCTACAGCCTAAGAACCAGGTCAGCAGAGCTGCTCTAGAGCCAGAGAACCAGGTCAGCAGAGCTGCTTTAGAGGGAGAAAAACAGGTCAGCAGAGTTGCTGTGGAGCCATAGAACCAGGTCAGCAGAGCTGCTCTAGAGCCTAAGAACCACGTCAGCAGAGCTGCTCTACATCCTAAGAACCAGGTCAGCAGAGCTGCTCTAGAGCCAGAGAACCAGGTCAGCAGAGCTGCTTTAGAGGGAGAGAAACAGGTCGGCAGAGTTGCAGTAGAGCCATAGAACCAGGTCAGCAGAGCTGCTGTAGAGCCAGAGAACCAGGACAGCAAAGCCGTTATAGAGCCTGAGAACAAAGTCAGAAGAGCTGCTCTAGAGCCAGAGAACTAGGTCAGCAGAGCTGCTTTAGAGCCAGAGAACCAGGTCAGCAGAGTTCCTCTAGAGCCTAAGAACCAGGTCAGCAGAGCTGCTCTAGAGCCAGTGAACCAGGTCGGCAGAGCTGCTGTAGAGCCAGAGAAACCAAGTACGCAGAGGTGCTTTAGAGGGAGAGAACCAGGTCAGCAGAGCTGCTTCAAAGCCGGAGAACCAGGTCAGCAGAGCTGCTCTAGAGCCAGAGAACCAGGTCATCAGATCTGCTGTAGAGCCAGACAAACCAGTTCAGCAGAGCTGCTTTGGAGGGAGAGAACCAGATCAGCAGAGCTGCTTTAGAGCCAGAGAACCAGGACATCAGAGCTGCTTTAGAGGGAGAGAACCAGGTCATCAGATCTGCTCTAGATCCAGAGAACCAGGTCAGCAGAGCTGCTCTAGAGCCAGAGAACCAGGTCAGCAAAGCTTCAGTAGAGCCAGAGAACCAGGTCAGCAGAGCTGATCTAGAGCCAGAGAACGAGGTCAGCAGAGCTGCTTTAAAGCCAGAGAACCAGGTCAGCAGAGCTCCTCTAGAGCCTAAGAACCAGGTCAGCAGAGCTGCTCTAGAGCCAGAGAACCAGGTCATCAGAGCTGCTGTAGAGCCAGACAAACCAGTTCAGCAGAGCTGCTTTGGAGGGAGAGAACCAGATCAGCAGAGCTGCTTTAGAGCCAGAGACCCAGGACAGCAGAGCTGCTTTATAGGGAGAGAACCAGGTCATCAGATCTGCTCTAGATCCAGAGAACCAGGTCAGTAGAGCTGCTCTAGAGCCAGAGAACCAGGTCAGCAAAGCTGCAGTAGAGCCAGAGAAGCCAGGTCAGCAGAGCTTCTTTAGAGGGAGAGAACCACGTAAGCAGAGCTGCTTTAAAGCCAGAGAACCAGGACAAAAGAGCTGCTTTAGAGGGAGAGAACCAGGTCTGCAGATCTGATCTAGATCCAGAGAACCAGGTCAGCAGAACTGCTCTAGAGCCTAAGAACTGGGTCAGCAGATCTCTAGACCCAGAGAACTAGGTCAGCAGAGCTGCTTTAAAGCCAGAGAACCAGGACAAAAGAGCTGCTTTAGAGTCAGAGCACCAGGTCAGCAGAGCTGCTTTAGAGCCAGAGAACCAGGTCAGCAGAGCCGTTATAGAGCCAGAGAACCAGGTCAGCAGAGCTGATCTAGAGCCAGAGAACGAGGTCAGCAGAGCTGCTTTAAAGCCAGAGAACCAGGTCAGCAGAGCTCCTCTAGAGCCTAAGAACCAGGTCAACAGAGCTGCTCTAGAGCCAGAGAACCAGGTCAGCAGAGATGCTGTAGAGACAGAGATACCAGGTACGCAGAGCTGCTTTAGAGCCAGAGAACCAGGTCAGCAGAGCTGCTTTAGAGCCAGAGAACCAGGTCAGCAGAGCTGCTTTAGAGCCAGAGAACCAGGTCAGCAGAGCTGCTTTAGAGCCAGAGAACCAGGTCAGCAGAGCTGCTCTAGAGCCTAAGAACCAGGTCAGCAGAGCTGCCCTACAGCCTAAGAACCAGGTCAGCAGAGCTGCTCTAGAGCCAGAGAACCAGGTCAGCAGAGCTGCTTTAGAGGGAGAGAAACAGGTCAGCAGAGTTGCTGTGGAGCCATAGAACCAGGTCAGCAGAGCTGCTCTAGAGCCTAAGAACCACATCAGCAGAGCTGCTCTACATCCTAAGAACCAGGTCAGCAGAGCTGCTCTAGAGCCAGAGAATCAGGTCAGCAGAGCTGCTTTAGACGGAGAGAAACAGGTCGGCAGAGTTGCAGTAGAGCCATAGAACCAGGTCAGCAGAGCTGCTGTAGAGCCAGAGAACCAGGACAGCAAAGCCGTTATAGAGCCAGAGAACAAAGTCAGAAGAGCTGCTCTAGAGCCAGAGAACTAGGTCAGCAGAGCTGCTTTAGAGCCAGAGAACCAGGTCAGCAGAGCTGCTTTAGAGCCAGAGAACCAGGTCAGCAGAGCTGCTCTAGAGCCTAAGAACCAGGTCAGCAGAGCTGCCCTACAGCCTAAGAACCAGGTCAGCAGAGCTGCTCTAGAGCCAGAGAACCAGGTCAGCAGAGCTGCTTTAGAGGGAGAAAAACAGGTCAGCAGAGCTGCTCAAGAGCCTAAGAACTGGGTCAGCAGAGCTGCTGTAGAGCCACAGAAACCAAGTACGCAGAGGTGCTTTAGAGGGAGAGAACCAGGTCAGCAGAGCTGCTTCAAAGCCGGAGAACCAGGTCAGCAGAGCTGCTCTAGAGCCAGAGAACCAGGTCATCAGAGCTGCTGTAGAGCCAGACAAACCAGTTCAGCAGAGCTGCTTTGGAGGGAGAGAACCAGATCAGCAGAGCTGCTTTAGAGCCAGAGACCCAGGACAGCAGAGCTGCTTTATAGGGAGAGAACCAGGTCATCAGATCTGCTCTAGATCCAGAGAACCAGGTCAGTAGAGCTGCTCTAGAGCCAGAGAACCAGGTCAGAAAAGCTGCAGTAGAGCCAGAGAAGCCAGGTCAGCAGAGCTTCTTTAGAGGGAGAGAACCACGTCAGCAGAGCTGCTTTAAAGCCAGAGAACCAGGACAAAAGAGCTGCTTTAGAGGGAGAGAACCAGGTCTGCAGATCTGATCTAGATCCAGAGAACCAGGTCAGCAGAACTGCTCTAGAGCCTAAGAACTGGGTCAGCAGATCTCTAGACCCAGAGAACTAGGTCAGCAGAGCTGCTTTAAAGCCACAGAACCAGGACAAAAGAGCTGCTTTAGAGTCAGAGCACCAGGTCAGCAGAGCTGCTTTAGAGCCAGAGAACCAGGTCAGCAGAGCCGTTATAGAGCCAGAGAACCAGGTCAGCAGAGCTGATCTAGAGCCAGAGAACGAGGTCAGCAGAGCTGCTTTAAAGCCAGAGAACCAGGTCAGCAGAGCTCCTCTAGAGCCTAAGAACCAGGTCAACAGAGCTGCTCTAGAGACAGAGAACCAGGTCAGCAGAGATGCTGTAGAGACAGAGATACCAGGTACGCAGAGCTACTTTAGAGCCAGAGAACCAGGTCAGCAGAGCTGCTTTAGAGCCAGAGAACCAGGTCAGCAGAGCTGCTTTAGAGCCAGAGAACCAGGTCAGCAGAGCTGCTTTAGAGCCAGAGAACCAGGTCAGCAGAGCTGCTCTAGAGCCTAAGAACCAGGTCAGCAGAGCTGCCCTACATCCTAAGAACCAGGTCAGCAGAGCTGCTCTAGAGCCAGAGAACCAGGTCAGCAGAGCTGCTTTAGAGGGAGAGAAACAGGTCAGCAGAGTTGCTGTGGAGCCATAGAACCAGGTCAGCAGAGCTGCTCTAGAGCCTAAGAACCACATCAGCAGAGCTGCTCTACATCCTAAGAACCAGGTCAGCAGAGCTGCTCTAGAGCCAGAGAACCAGGTCAGCAGAGCTGCTTTAGAGGGAGAGAAACAGGTCGGCAGAGTTGCAGTAGAGCCATAGAACCAGGTCAGCAGAGCTGCTGTAGAGCCAGAGAACCAGGACAGCAAAGCCGTTATAGAGCCAGAGAACAAAGTCAGAAGAGCTGCTCTAGAGCCTAAGAACCAGGTCAGCAGAGCTGCCCTACAGCCTAAGAACCAGGTCAGCAGAGCTGCTCTAGAGCCAGAGAACCAGGTCAGCAGAGCTGCTTTAGAGGGAGAGAAACAGGTCAGCAGAGTTGCTGTGGAGCCATAGAACCAGGTCAGCAGAGCTGCTCTAGAGCCTAAGAATCACGTCAGCAGAGCTGCTCTACATCCTAAGAACCAGGTCAGCAGAGCTGCTCTAGAGCCAGAGAACCAGGTCAGCAGAGCTGCTTTAGAGGGAGAGAAACAGGTCGGCAGAGTTGCAGTAGAGCCATAGAACCAGGTCAGCAGAGCTGCTGTAGAGCCAGAGAAACCAAGTACGCAGAGGTGCTTTAGAGGGAGAGAACCAGGTCAGCAGAGCTGCTTCAAAGCCGGAGAACCAGGTCAGCAGAGCTGCTCTAGAGCCAGAGAACCAGGTCATCAGAGCTGCTGTAGAGCCAGACAAACCAGTTCAGCAGAGCTGCTTTGGAGGGAGAGAACCAGATCAGCAGAGCTGCTTTAGAGCCAGAGACCCAGGACAGCAGAGCTGCTTTATAGGGAGAGAACCAGGTCATCAGATCTGCTCTAGATCCAGAGAACCAGGTCAGTAGAGCTACTCTAGAGCCAGAGAACCAGGTCAGAAAAGCTGCAGTAGAGCCAGAGAAGCCAGGTCAGCAGTGCTTCTTTAGAGGGAGAGAACCACGTCAGCAGAGCTGCTTTAAAGCCAGAGAACCAGGACAAAAGAGCTGCTTTAGAGGGAGAGAACCAGGTCTGCAGATCTGATCTAGATCCAGAGAACCAGGTCAGCAGAACTGCTCTAGAGCCTAAGAACTGGGTCAGCAGATCTCTAGACCCAGAGAACTAGGTCAGCAGAGCTGCTTTAAAGCCACAGAACCAGGACAAAAGAGCTGCTTTAGAGTCAGAGCACCAGGTCAGCAGAGCTGCTTTAGAGCCAGAGAACCAGGTCAGCAGAGCCGTTATAGAGCCAGAGAACCAGGTCAGCAGAGCTGATCTAGAGCCAGAGAACGAGGTCAGCAGAGCTGCTTTAAAGCCAGAGAACCAGGTCAGCAGAGCTCCTCTAGAGCCTAAGAACCAGGTCAACAGAGCTGCTCTAGAGACAGAGAACCAGGTCAGCAGAGATGCTGTAGAGACAGAGATACCAGGTACGCAGAGCTGCTTTAGAGCCAGAGAACCAGGTCAGCAGAGCTGCTTTAGAGCCAGAGAACCAGGTCAGCAGAGCTGCTTTAGAGCCAGAGAACCAGGTCAGCAGAGCTGCTTTAGAGCCAGAGAACCAGGTCAGCAGAGCTGCTCTAGAGCCTAAGAACCAGGTCAGCAGAGCTGCCCTACAGCCTAAGAACCAGGTCAGCAGAGCTGCTCTAGAGCCAGAGAACCAGGTCAGCAGAGCTGCTTTAGAGGGAGACAAACAGGTCAGCAGAGTTGCTGTGGAGCCATAGAACCAGGTCAGCAGAGCTGCTCTAGAGCCTAAGAACCACATCAGCAGAGCTGCTCTACATCCTAAGAACCAGGTCAGCAGAGCTGCTCTAGAGCCAGAGAATCAGGTCAGCAGAGCTGCTTTAGAGGGAGAGAAACAGGTCGGCAGAGTTGCAGTAGAGCCATAGAACCAGGTCAGCAGAGCTGCTGTAGAGCCAGAGAACCAGGACAGCAAAGCCGTTATAGAGCCAGAGAACAAAGTCAGAAGAGCTGCTCTAGAGCCAGAGAACTAGGTCAGCAGAGCTGCTTTAGAGCCAGAGAACCAGGTCAGCAGAGCTGCTTTAGAGCCAGAGAACCAGGTCAGCAGAGCTGCTCTAGAGCCTAAGAACCAGGTCAGCAGAGCTGCCCTACAGCCTAAGAACCAGGTCAGCAGAGCTGCTCTAGAGCCAGAGAACCAGGTCATCAGAGCTGCTTTAGAGGGAGAAAAACAGGTCAGCAGAGCTGCTCAAGAGCCTAAGAACTGGGTCAGCAGAGCTGCTTTAGAGCCAGAGAACCAGGTCAGCAGAGCTGCTTTAGAGCCAGAGAACCAGGTCAGCAGAGCTGCTTTAGAGGGAGAAAAACAGGTCAGCAGAGCTGCTCAAGAGCCTAAGAACTGGGTCAGCAGAGGTGCTCTAGAGCCACAGAACTAGGTCAGCAGAGATCCTGTAGAGCCATATAACCAGGTCTGCATAGCTTCTTTAGAGGGAAAGAACCAGGTCAGCAGAGATGCTTTAGAGCCAGAGAACCAGGTCAGCAGAGCTGCTTTAGAGGGAGAGAAACAGGTCAGCAGAGCTGCTCTAGCGCCAGAGAACCAGGTCAGCAGAGCTGCTTTAGAGCCAGAGAGCCAGGTCAGCAGAGCTGCTTTAGAGCCAGAGAACAAGGTCAGCAGAGCTGCTCTAGAGCCTAAGAACCAGGTCAGCAGAGCTGCCCTACAGCCTAAGAACCAGGTCAGCAGAGCTGCTCTAGAGCCAGAGAACCAGGTCAGCAGAGCTGCTTTAGAGGGAGAAAAACAGGTCAGCAGAGTTGCTGTGGAGCCATAGAACCAGGTCAGCAGAGCTGCTCTAGAGCCTAAGAACCACGTCAGCAGAGCTGCTCTACATACTAAGAACCAGGTCAGCAGAGCTGCTCTAGAGCCAGAGAACCAGGTCAGCAGAGCTGCTTTAGAGGGAGAGAAACAGGTCGGCAGAGTTGCAGTAGAGCCATAGAACCAGGTCAGCAGAGCTGCTGTAGAGCCAGAGAACCAGGACAGCAAAGCCGTTATAGAGCCAGAGAACAAAGTCAGAAGAGCTGCTCTAGAGCCAGAGAACTAGGTCAGCAGAGCTGCTTTAGAGCCAGAGAACCAGGTCAGCAGAGTTCCTCTAGAGCCTAAGAACCAGGTCAGCAGAGCTGCTCTAGAGCCAGTGAACCAGGTCGGCAGAGCTGCTGTAGAGCCAGAGAAACCAAGTACGCAGAGGTGCTTTAGAGGGAGAGAACCAGGTCAGCAGAGCTGCTTCAAAGCCGGAGAACCAGGTCAGCAGAGCTGCTCTAGAGCCAGAGAACCAGGTCATCAGATCTGCTGTAGAGCCAGACAAACCAGTTCAGCAGAGCTGCTTTGGAGGGAGAGAACCAGATCAGCAGAGCTGCTTTAGAGCCAGAGAACCAGGACATCAGAGCTGCTTTAGAGGGAGAGAACCAGGTCATCAGATCTGCTCTAGATCCAGAGAACCAGGTCAGCAGAGCTGCTCTAGAGCCAGAGAACCAGGTCAGCAAAGCTTCAGTAGAGCCAGAGAACCAGGTCAGCAGAGCTGATCTAGAGCCAGAGAACGAGGTCAGCAGAGCTGCTTTAAAGCCAGAGAACCAGGTCAGCAGAGCTCCTCTAGAGCCTAAGAACCAGGTCAGCAGAGCTGCTCTAGAGCCAGAGAACCAGGTCATCAGAGCTGCTGTAGAGCCAGACAAACCAGTTCAGCAGAGCTGCTTTGGAGGGAGAGAACCAGATCAGCAGAGCTGCTTTAGAGCCAGAGACCCAGGACAGCAGAGCTGCTTTATAGGGAGAGAACCAGGTCATCAGATCTGCTCTAGATCCAGAGAACCAGGTCAGTAGAGCTGCTCTAGAGCCAGAGAACCAGGTCAGCAAAGCTGCAGTAGAGCCAGAGAAACCAGGTCAGCAGAGGTTCTTTAGAGGGAGAGAACCACGTCAGCAGAGCTGCTTTAAAGCCAGAGAACCAGGACAAAAGAGCTGCTTTAGAGGGAGAGAACCAGGTCTGCAGATCTGATCTAGATCCAGAGAACCAGGTCAGCAGAACTGCTCTAGAGCCTAAGAACTGGGTCAGCAGATCTCTAGACCCAGAGAACTAGGTCAGCAGAGGTGCTTTAAAGCCAGAGAACCAGGACAAAAGAGCTGCTTTAGAGTCAGAGCACCAGGTCAGCAGAGCTGCTTTAGAGCCAGAGAACCAGGTCAGCAGAGCAGTTATAGAGCCAGAGAACCAGGTCAGCAGAGCTGATCTAGAGCCAGAGAACGAGGTCAGCAGAGCTGCTTTAAAGCCAGAGAACCAGGTCAGCAGAGCTCCTCTAGAGCCTAAGAACCAGGTCAACAGAGCTGCTCTAGAGCCAGAGAACCAGGTCAGCAGAGATGCTGTAGAGACAGAGATACCAGGTACGCAGAGCTGCTTTAGAGCCAGAGAACCAGGTCAGCAGAGCTGCTTTAGAGCCAGAGAACCAGGTCAGCAGAGCTGCTTTAGAGCCAGAGAACCAGGTCAGTAGAGCTGCTTTAGAGCCAGAGAACCAGGTCAGCAGAGCTGCTCTAGAGCCTAAGAACCAGGTCAGCAGAGCTGCCCTACAGCCTAAGAACCAGGTCAGCAGAGCTGCTCTAGAGCCAGAGAACCAGGTCAGCAGAGCTGCTTTAGAGGGAGAGAAACAGGTCAGCAGAGTTGCTGTGGAGCCATAGAACCAGGTCAGCAGAGCTGCTCTAGAGCCTAAGAACCACATCAGCAGAGCTGCTCTACATCCTAAGAACCAGGTCAGCAGAGCTGCTCTAGAGCCAGAGAATCAGGTCAGCAGAGCTGCTTTAGAGGGAGAGAAACAGGTCGGCAGAGTTGCAGTAGAGCCATAGAACCAGGTCAGCAGAGCTGCTGTAGAGCCAGAGAACCAGGACAGCAAAGCCGTTATAGAGCCAGAGAACAAAGTCAGAAGAGCTGCTCTAGAGCCAGAGAACTAGGTCAGCAGAGCTGCTTTAGAGCCAGAGAACCAGGTCAGCAGAGCTGCTTTAGAGCCAGAGAACCAGGTCAGCAGAGCTGCTCTAGAGCCTAAGAACCAGGTCAGCAGAGCTGCCCTACAGCCTAAGAACCAGGTCAGCAGAGCTGCTCTAGAGCCAGAGAACCAGGTCAGCAGAGCTGCTTTAGAGGGAGAAAAACAGGTCAGCAGAGCTGCTCAAGAGCATAAGAACTGGGTCAGCAGAGCTGCTGTAGAGCCACAGAAACCAAGTACGCAGAGGTGCTTTAGAGGGAGAGAACCAGGTCAGCAGAGCTGCTTCAAAGCCGGAGAACCAGGTCAGCAGAGCTGCTCTAGAGCCAGAGAACCAGGTCATCAGAGCTGCTGTAGAGCCAGACAAACCAGTTCAGCAGAGCTGCTTTGGAGGGAGAGAACCAGATCAGCAGAGCTGCTTTAGAGCCAGAGACCCAGGACAGCAGAGCTGCTTTATAGGGAGAGAACCAGGTCATCAGATCTGCTCTAGATCCAGAGAACCAGGTCAGTAGAGCTGCTCTAGAGCCAGAGAACCAGGTCAGAAAAGCTGCAGTAGAGCCAGAGAAGCCAGGTCAGCAGAGCTTCTTTAGAGAGAGAGAACCACGTCAGCAGAGCTGCTTTAAAGCCAGAGAACCAGGACAAAAGAGCTGCTTTAGAGGGAGAGAACCAGGTCTGCAGATCTGATCTAGATCCAGAGAACCAGGTCAGCAGAACTGCTCTAGAGCCTAAGAACTGGGTCAGCAGATCTCTAGACCCAGAGAACTAGGTCAGCAGAGCTGCTTTAAAGCCACAGAACCAGGACAAAAGAGCTGCTTTAGAGTCAGAGCACCAGGTCAGCAGAGCTGCTTTAGAGCCAGAGAACCAGGTCAGCAGAGTCGTTATAGAGCCAGAGAACCAGGTCAGCAGAGCTGATCTAGAGCCAGAGAACGAGGTCAGCAGAGCTGCTTTAAAGCCAGAGAACCAGGTCAGCAGAGCTCCTCTAGAGCCTAAGAACCAGGTCAACAGAGCTGCTCTAGAGACAGAGAACCAGGTCAGCAGAGATGCTGTAGAGACAGAGATACCAGGTACGCAGAGCTGCTTTAGAGCCAGAGAACCAGGTCAGCAGAGCTGCTTTAGAGCCAGAGAACCAGGTCAGCAGAGCTGCTTTAGAGCCAGAGAACCAGGTCAGCAGAGCTGCTCTAGAGCCTAAGAACCAGGTCAGCAGAGCTGCCCTACAGCCTAAGAACCAGGTCAGCAGAGCTGCTCTAGAGCCAGAGAACCAGGTCAGCAGAGCTGCTTTAGAGGGAGAGAAACAGGTCAGCAGAGTTGCTGTGGAGCCATAGAACCAGGTCAGCAGAGCTGCTCTAGAGCCTAAGAACCACATCAGCAGAGCTGCTCTACATCCTAAGAACCAGGTCAGCAGAGCTGCTCTAGAGCCAGAGAATCAGGTCAGCAGAGCTGCTTTAGAGGGAGAGAAACAGGTCGGCAGAGTTGCAGTAGAGCCATAGAACCAGGTCAGCAGAGCTGCTGTAGAGCCAGAGAACCAGGACAGCAAAGCCGTTATAGAGCCAGAGAACAAAGTCAGAAGAGCTGCTCTAGAGCCAGAGAACTAGGTCAGCAGAGCTGCTTTAGAGCCAGAGAACCAGGTCAGCAGAGCTGCTCTAGAGCCTAAGAACCAGGTCAGCAGAGCTGCCCTACAGCCTAAGAACCAGGTCAGCAGAGCTGCTCTAGAGCCAGAGAACCAGGTCAGCAGAGCTGCTTTAGAGGGAGAAAAACAGGTCAGCAGAGCTGCTCAAGAGCCTAAGAACTGGGTCAGCAGAGCTGCTTTAGAGCCAGAGAACCAGGTCAGCAGAGCTGCTTTAGAGCCAGAGAACCAGGTCAGCAGAGCTGCTTTAGAGGGAGAAAAACAGGTCAGCAGAGCTGCTCAAGAGCCTAAGAACTGGGTCAGCAGAGGTGCTCTAGAGCCACAGAACTAGGTCAGCAGAGATCCTGTAGAGCCAGAGTAACCAGGTCTGCATAGCTTCTTTAGAGGGAAAGAACCAGGTCAGCAGAGATGCTTTAGAGCCAGAGAACCAGGTCAGCAGAGCTGCTTTAGAGGGAGAGAAACAGGTCAGCAGAGCTGCTCTAGCGCCAGAGAACCAGGTCAGCAGAGCTGCTTTAGAGCCAGAGAACCAGGTCAGCAGAGCTGCTTTAGAGCCAGAGAACAAGGTCAGCAGAGCTGCTCTAGAGCCTAAGAACCAGGTCAGCAGAGCTGCCCTACAGCCTAAGAACCAGGTCAGCAGAGCTGCTCTAGAGCCAGAGAACCAGGTCAGCAGAGCTGCTTTAGAGGGAGAAAAACAGGTCAGCAGAGTTGCTGTGGAGCCATAGAACCAGGTCAGCAGAGCTGCTCTAGAGCCTAAGAACCACGTCAGCAGAGCTGCTCTACATCCTAAGAACGAGGTCAGCAGAGCTGCTCTAGAGCCAGAGAACCAGGTCAGCAGAGCTGCTTTAGAGGGAGAGAAACAGGTCGGCAGAGTTGCAGTAGAGCCATAGAACCAGGTCAGCAGAGCTGCTGTAGAGCCAGAGAACAAGGACAGCAAAGCCGTTATAGAGCCAGAGAACAAAGTCAGAAGAGCTGCTCTAGAGCCAGAGAACTAGGTCAGCAGAGCTGCTTTAGACTCAGAGAACCAGGTCAGCAGAGTTCCTCTAGAGCCTAAGAACCAGGTCAGCAGAGCTGCTCTAGAGCCAGTGAACCAGGTCGGCAGAGCTGCTGTAGAGCCAGAGAAACCAAGTACGCAGAGGTGCTTTAGAGGGAGAGAACCAGGTCAGCAGAGCTGCTTCAAAGCCGGAGAACCAGGTCAGCAGAGCTGCTCTAGAGCCAGAGAACCAGGTCATCAGATCTGCTGTAGAGCCAGACAAACCAGTTCAGCAGAGCTGCTTTGGAGGGAGAGAACCAGATCAGCAGAGCTGCTTTAGAGCCAGAGAACCAGGACATCAGAGCTGCTTTAGAGGGAGAGAACCAGGTCATCAGATCTGCTCTAGATCCAGAGAACCAGGTCAGCAGAGCTGCTCTAGAGCCAGAGAACCAGGTCAGCAAAGCTTCAGTAGAGCCAGAGAACCAGGTCAGCAGAGCTGATCTAGAGCCAGAGAACGAGGTCAGCAGAGCTGCTTTAAAGCCAGAGAACCAGGTCAGCAGAGCTCCTCTAGAGCCTAAGAACCAGGTCAGCAGAGCTGCTCTAGAGCCAGAGAACCAGGTCATCAGAGCTGCTGTAGAGCCAGACAAACCAGTTCAGCAGAGCTGCTTTGGAGGGAGAGAACCAGATCAGCAGAGCTGCTTTAGAGCCAGAGACCCAGGACAGCAGAGCTGCTTTATAGGGAGAGAACCAGGTCATCAGATCTGCTCTAGATCCAGAGAACCAGGTCAGTAGAGCTGCTCTAGAGCCAGAGAACCAGGTCAGCAAAGCTGCAGTAGAGCCAGAGAAGCCAGGTCAGCAGAGCTTCTTTAGAGGGAGAGAACCACGTCAGCAGAGCTGCTTTAAAGCCAGAGAACCAGGACAAAAGAGCTGCTTTAGAGGGAGAGAACCAGGTCTGCAGATCTGATCTAGATCCAGAGAACCAGGTCAGCAGAACTGCTCTAGAGCCTAAGAACTGGGTCAGCAGATCTCTAGACCCAGAGAACTAGGTCAGCAGAGCTGCTTTAAAGCCAGAGAACCAGGACAAAAGAGCTGCTTTAGAGTCAGAGCACCAGGTCAGCAGAGCTGCTTTAGAGCCAGAGAACCAGGTCAGCAGAGCCGTTATAGAGCCAGAGAACCAGGTCAGCAGAGCTGATCTAGAGCCAGAGAACGAGGTCAGCAGAGCTGCTTTAAAGCCAGAGAACCAGGTCAGCAGAGCTCCTCTAGAGCCTAAGAACCAGGTCATTAGAGCTGCTCTAGAGCCAGAGAACCAGGTCAGCAGAGATGCTGTAGAGACAGAGATACCAGGTACGCAGAGCTGCTTTAGAGCCAGAGAACCAGGTCAGCAGAGCTGCTTTAGAGCCAGAGAACCAGGTCAGCAGAGCTGCTTTAGAGCCAGAGAACCAGGTCAGCAGAGCTGCTTTAGAGCCAGAGAACCAGGTCAGCAGAGCTGCTCTAGAGCCTAAGAACCAGGTCAGCAGAGCTGCCCTACAGCCTAAGAACCAGGTCAGCAGAGCTGCTCTAGAGCCAGAGAACCAGGTCAGCAGAGCTGCTTTAGAGGGAGAGAAACAGGTCAGCAGAGTTGCTGTGGAGCCATAGAACCAGGTCAGCAGAGCTGCTCTAGAGCCTAAGAACCACATCAGCAGAGCTGCTCTACATCCTAAGAACCAGGTCAGCAGAGCTGCTCTAGAGCCAGAGAATCAGGTCAGCAGAGCTGCTTTAGAGGGAGAGAAACAGGTCGGCAGAGTTGCAGTAGAGCCATAGAACCAGGTCAGCAGAGCTGCTGTAGAGCCAGAGAACCAGGACAGCAAAGCCGTTATAGAGCCAGAGAACAAAGTCAGAAGAGCTGCTCTAGAGCCAGAGAACTAGGTCAGCAGAGCTGCTTTAGAGCCAGAGAACCAGGTCAGCAGAGCTGCTTTAGAGCCAGAGAACCAGGTCAGCAGAGCTGCTCTAGAGCCTAAGAACCAGGTCAGCAGAGCTGCCCTACAGCCTAAGAACCAGGTCAGCAGAGCTGCTCTAGAGCCAGAGAACCAGGTCAGCAGAGCTGCTTTAGAGGGAGAAAAACAGGTCAGCAGAGCTGCTCAAGAGCATAAGAACTGGGTCAGCAGAGCTGCTGTAGAGCCACAGAAACCAAGTACGCAGAGGTGCTTTAGAGGGAGAGAACCAGGTCAGCAGAGCTGCTTCAAAGCCGGAGAACCAGGTCAGCAGAGCTGCTCTAGAGCCAGAGAACCAGGTCATCAGAGCTGCTGTAGAGCCAGACAAACCAGTTCAGCAGAGCTGCTTTGGAGGGAGAGAACCAGATCAGCAGAGCTGCTTTAGAGCCAGAGACCCAGGACAGCAGAGCTGCTTTATAGGGAGAGAACCAGGTCATCAGATCTGCTCTAGATCCAGAGAACCAGGTCAGTAGAGCTGCTCTAGAGCCAGAGAACCAGGTCAGAAAAGCTGCAGTAGAGCCAGAGAAGCCAGGTCAGCAGAGCTTCTTTAGAGAGAGAGAACCACGTCAGCAGAGCTGCTTTAAAGCCAGAGAACCAGGACAAAAGAGCTGCTTTAGAGGGAGAGAACCAGGTCTGCAGATCTGATCTAGATCCAGAGAACCAGGTCAGCAGAACTGCTCTAGAGCCTAAGAACTGGGTCAGCAGATCTCTAGACCCAGAGAACTAGGTCAGCAGAGCTGCTTTAAAGCCACAGAACCAGGACAAAAGAGCTGCTTTAGAGTCAGAGCACCAGGTCAGCAGAGCTGCTTTAGAGCCAGAGAACCAGGTCAGCAGAGTCGTTATAGAGCCAGAGAACCAGGTCAGCAGAGCTGATCTAGAGCCAGAGAACGAGGTCAGCAGAGCTGCTTTAAAGCCAGAGAACCAGGTCAGCAGAGCTCCTCTAGAGCCTAAGAACCAGGTCAACAGAGCTGCTCTAGAGACAGAGAACCAGGTCAGCAGAGATGCTGTAGAGACAGAGATACCAGGTACGCAGAGCTGCTTTAGAGCCAGAGAACCAGGTCAGCAGAGCTGCTTTAGAGCCAGAGAACCAGGTCAGCAGAGCTGCTTTAGAGCCAGAGAACCAGGTCAGCAGAGCTGCTCTAGAGCCTAAGAACCAGGTCAGCAGAGCTGCCCTACAGCCTAAGAACCAGGTCAGCAGAGCTGCTCTAGAGCCAGAGAACCAGGTCAGCAGAGCTGCTTTAGAGGGAGAGAAACAGGTCAGCAGAGTTGCTGTGGAGCCATAGAACCAGGTCAGCAGAGCTGCTCTAGAGCCTAAGAACCACATCAGCAGAGCTGCTCTACATCCTAAGAACCAGGTCAGCAGAGCTGCTCTAGAGCCAGAGAATCAGGTCAGCAGAGCTGCTTTAGAGGGAGAGAAACAGGTCGGCAGAGTTGCAGTAGAGCCATAGAACCAGGTCAGCAGAGCTGCTGTAGAGCCAGAGAACCAGGACAGCAAAGCCGTTATAGAGCCAGAGAACAAAGTCAGAAGAGCTGCTCTAGAGCCAGAGAACTAGGTCAGCAGAGCTGCTTTAGAGCCAGAGAACCAGGTCAGCAGAGCTGCTCTAGAGCCTAAGAACCAGGTCAGCAGAGCTGCCCTACAGCCTAAGAACCAGGTCAGCAGAGCTGCTCTAGAGCCAGAGAACCAGGTCAGCAGAGCTGCTTTAGAGGGAGAAAAACAGGTCAGCAGAGCTGCTCAAGAGCCTAAGAACGGGGTCAGCAGAGCTGCTTTAGAGCCAGAGAACCAGGTCAGCAGAGCTGCTTTAGAGCCAGAGAACCAGGTCAGCAGAGCTGCTTTAGAGGGAGAAAAACAGGTCAGCAGAGCTGCTCAAGAGCCTAAGAACTGGGTCAGCAGAGGTGCTCTAGAGCCACAGAACTAGGTCAGCAGAGATCCTGTAGAGCCAGAGTAACCAGGTCTGCATAGCTTCTTTAGAGGGAAAGAACCAGGTCAGCAGAGATGCTTTAGAGCCAGAGAACCAGGTCAGCAGAGCTGCTTTAGAGGGAGAGAAACAGGTCAGCAGAGCTGCTCTAGCGCCAGAGAACCAGGTCAGCAGAGCTGCTTTAGAGCCAGAGAACCAGGTCAGCAGAGCTGCTTTAGAGCCAGAGAACAAGGTCAGCAGAGCTGCTCTAGAGCCTAAGAACCAGGTCAGCAGAGCTGCCCTACAGCCTAAGAACCAGGTCAGCAGAGCTGCTCTAGAGCCAGAGAACCAGGTCAGCAGAGCTGCTTTAGAGGGAGAAAAACAGGTCAGCAGAGTTGCTGTGGAGCCATAGAACCAGGTCAGCAGAGCTGCTCTAGAGCCTAAGAACCACGTCAGCAGAGCTGCTCTACATCCTAAGAACGAGGTCAGCAGAGCTGCTCTAGAGCCAGAGAACCAGGTCAGCAGAGCTGCTTTAGAGGGAGAGAAACAGGTCGGCAGAGTTGCAGTAGAGCCATAGAACCAGGTCAGCAGAGCTGCTGTAGAGCCAGAGAACAAGGACAGCAAAGCCGTTATAGAGCCAGAGAACAAAGTCAGAAGAGCTGCTCTAGAGCCAGAGAACTAGGTCAGCAGAGCTGCTTTAGACTCAGAGAACCAGGTCAGCAGAGTTCCTCTAGAGCCTAAGAACCAGGTCAGCAGAGCTGCTCTAGAGCCAGTGAACCAGGTCGGCAGAGCTGCTGTAGAGCCAGAGAAACCAAGTACGCAGAGGTGCTTTAGAGGGAGAGAACCAGGTCAGCAGAGCTGCTTCAAAGCCGGAGAACCAGGTCAGCAGAGCTGCTCTAGAGCCAGAGAACCAGGTCATCAGATCTGCTGTAGAGCCAGACAAACCAGTTCAGCAGAGCTGCTTTGGAGGGAGAGAACCAGATCAGCAGAGCTGCTTTAGAGCCAGAGAACCAGGACATCAGAGCTGCTTTAGAGGGAGAGAACCAGGTCATCAGATCTGCTCTAGATCCAGAGAACCAGGTCAGCAGAGCTGCTCTAGAGCCAGAGAACCAGGTCAGCAAAGCTTCAGTAGAGCCAGAGAACCAGGTCAGCAGAGCTGATCTAGAGCCAGAGAACGAGGTCAGCAGAGCTGCTTTAAAGCCAGAGAACCAGGTCAGCAGAGCTCCTCTAGAGCCTAAGAACCAGGTCAGCAGAGCTGCTCTAGAGCCAGAGAACCAGGTCATCAGAGCTGCTGTAGAGCCAGACAAACCAGTTCAGCAGAGCTGCTTTGGAGGGAGAGAACCAGATCAGCAGAGCTGCTTTAGAGCCAGAGACCCAGGACAGCAGAGCTGCTTTATAGGGAGAGAACCAGGTCATCAGATCTGCTCTAGATCCAGAGAACCAGGTCAGTAGAGCTGCTCTAGAGCCAGAGAACCAGGTCAGCAAAGCTGCAGTAGAGCCAGAGAAGCCAGGTCAGCAGAGCTTCTTTAGAGGGAGAGAACCACGTCAGCAGAGCTGCTTTAAAGCCAGAGAACCAGGACAAAAGAGCTGCTTTAGAGGGAGAGAACCAGGTCTGCAGATCTGATCTAGATCCAGAGAACCAGGTCAGCAGAACTGCTCTAGAGCCTAAGAACTGGGTCAGCAGATCTCTAGACCCAGAGAACTAGGTCAGCAGAGCTGCTTTAAAGCCAGAGAACCAGGACAAAAGAGCTGCTTTAGAGTCAGAGCACCAGGTCAGCAGAGCTGCTTTAGAGCCAGAGAACCAGGTCAGCAGAGCCGTTATAGAGCCAGAGAACCAGGTCAGCAGAGCTGATCTAGAGCCAGAGAACGAGGTCAGCAGAGCTGCTTTAAAGCCAGAGAACCAGGTCAGCAGAGCTCCTCTAGAGCCTAAGAACCAGGTCAACAGAGCTGCTCTAGAGCCAGAGAACCAGGTCAGCAGAGATGCTGTAGAGACAGAGATACCAGGTACGCAGAGCTGCTTTAGAGCCAGAGAACCAGGTCAGCAGAGCTGCTTTAGAGCCAGAGAACCAGGTCAGCAGAGCTGCTTTAGAGCCAGAGAACCAGGTCAGCAGAGCTGCTTTAGAGCCAGAGAACCAGGTCAGCAGAGCTGCTCTAGAGCCTAAGAACCAGGTCAGCAGAGCTGCCCTACAGCCTAAGAACCAGGTCAGCAGAGCTGCTCTAGAGCCAGAGAACCAGGTCAGCAGAGCTGCTCTAGAGGGAGAAAAACAGGTCAGCAGAGCTGCTCAAGAGCCTAAGAACTGGGTCAGCAGAGGTGCTCTAGAGCCACAGAACTAGGTCAGCAGAGATCCTGTAGAGCCAGAGTAACCAGGTCTGCATAGCTTCTTTAGAGGGAAAGAACCAGGTCAGCAGAGATGCTTTAGAGCCAGAGAACCAGGTCAGCAGAGCTGCTTTAGAGGGAGAGAAACAGGTCAGCAGAGCTGCTCTAGCGCCAGAGAACCAGGTCAGCAGAGCTGCTTTAGAGCCAGAGAACCAGGTCAGCAGAGCTGCTTTAGAGCCAGAGAACAAGGTCAGCAGAGCTGCTCTAGAGCCTAAGAACCAGGTCAGCAGAGCTGCCCTACAGCCTAAGAACCAGGTCAGCAGAGCTGCTCTAGAGCCAGAGAACCAGGTCAGCAGAGCTGCTTTAGAGGGAGAAAAACAGGTCAGCAGAGTTGCTGTGGAGCCATAGAACCAGGTCAGCAGAGCTGCTCTAGAGCCTAAGAACCACGTCAGCAGAGCTGCTCTACATCCTAAGAACGAGGTCAGCAGAGCTGCTCTAGAGCCAGAGAACCAGGTCAGCAGAGCTGCTTTAGAGGGAGAGAAACAGGTCGGCAGAGTTGCAGTAGAGCCATAGAACCAGGTCAGCAGAGCTGCTGTAGAGCCAGAGAACAAGGACAGCAAAGCCGTTATAGAGCCAGAGAACAAAGTCAGAAGAGCTGCTCTAGAGCCAGAGAACTAGGTCAGCAGAGCTGCTTTAGACTCAGAGAACCAGGTCAGCAGAGTTCCTCTAGAGCCTAAGAACCAGGTCAGCAGAGCTGCTCTAGAGCCAGTGAACCAGGTCGGCAGAGCTGCTGTAGAGCCAGAGAAACCAAGTACGCAGAGGTGCTTTAGAGGGAGAGAACCAGGTCAGCAGAGCTGCTTCAAAGCCGGAGAACCAGGTCAGCAGAGCTGCTCTAGAGCCAGAGAACCAGGTCATCAGATCTGCTGTAGAGCCAGACAAACCAGTTCAGCAGAGCTGCTTTGGAGGGAGAGAACCAGATCAGCAGAGCTGCTTTAGAGCCAGAGAACCAGGACATCAGAGCTGCTTTAGAGGGAGAGAACCAGGTCATCAGATCTGCTCTAGATCCAGAGAACCAGGTCAGCAGAGCTGCTCTAGAGCCAGAGAACCAGGTCAGCAAAGCTTCAGTAGAGCCAGAGAACCAGGTCAGCAGAGCTGATCTAGAGCCAGAGAACGAGGTCAGCAGAGCTGCTTTAAAGCCAGAGAACCAGGTCAGCAGAGCTCCTCTAGAGCCTAAGAACCAGGTCAGCAGAGCTGCTCTAGAGCCAGAGAACCAGGTCATCAGAGCTGCTGTAGAGCCAGACAAACCAGTTCAGCAGAGCTGCTTTGGAGGGAGAGAACCAGATCAGCAGAGCTGCTTTAGAGCCAGAGACCCAGGACAGCAGAGCTGCTTTATAGGGAGAGAACCAGGTCATCAGATCTGCTCTAGATCCAGAGAACCAGGTCAGTAGAGCTGCTCTAGAGCCAGAGAACCAGGTCAGCAAAGCTGCAGTAGAGCCAGAGAAGCCAGGTCAGCAGAGCTTCTTTAGAGGGAGAGAACCACGTCAGCAGAGCTGCTTTAAAGCCAGAGAACCAGGACAAAAGAGCTGCTTTAGAGGGAGAGAACCAGGTCTGCAGATCTGATCTAGATCCAGAGAACCAGGTCAGCAGAACTGCTCTAGAGCCTAAGAACTGGGTCAGCAGATCTCTAGACCCAGAGAACTAGGTCAGCAGAGCTGCTTTAAAGCCAGAGAACCAGGACAAAAGAGCTGCTTTAGAGTCAGAGCACCAGGTCAGCAGAGCTGCTTTAGAGCCAGAGAACCAGGTCAGCAGAGCCGTTATAGAGCCAGAGAACCAGGTCAGCAGAGCTGATCTAGAGCCAGAGAACGAGGTCAGCAGAGCTGCTTTAAAGCCAGAGAACCAGGTCAGCAGAGCTCCTCTAGAGCCTAAGAACCAGGTCAACAGAGCTGCTCTAGAGCCAGAGAACCAGGTCAGCAGAGATGCTGTAGAGACAGAGATACCAGGTACGCAGAGCTGCTTTAGAGCCAGAGAACCAGGTCAGCAGAGCTGCTTTAGAGCCAGAGAACCAGGTCAGCAGAGCTGCTTTAGAGCCAGAGAACCAGGTCAGCAGAGCTGCTTTAGAGCCAGAGAACCAGGTCAGCAGAGCTGCTCTAGAGCCTAAGAACCAGGTCAGCAGAGCTGCCCTACAGCCTAAGAACCAGGTCAGCAGAGCTGCTCTAGAGCCAGAGAACCAGGTCAGCAGAGCTGCTTTAGAGGGAGAGAAACAGGTCAGCAGAGTTGCTGTGGAGCCATAGAACCAGGTCAGCAGAGCTGCTCTAGAGCCTAAGAACCACATCAGCAGAGCTGCTCTACATCCTAAGAACCAGGTCAGCAGAGCTGCTCTAGAGCCAGAGAATCAGGTCAGCAGAGCTGCTTTAGAGGGAGAGAAACAGGTCGGCAGAGTTGCAGTAGAGCCATAGAACCAGGTCAGCAGAGCTGCTGTAGAGCCAGAGAACCAGGACAGCAAAGCCGTTATAGAGCCAGAGAACAAAGTCAGAAGAGCTGCTCTAGAGCCAGAGAACTAGGTCAGCAGAGCTGCTTTAGAGCCAGAGAACCAGGTCAGCAGAGCTGCTTTAGAGCCAGAGAACCAGGTCAGCAGAGCTGCTCTAGAGCCTAAGAACCAGGTCAGCAGAGCTGCCCTACAGCCTAAGAACCAGGTCAGCAGAGCTGCTCTAGAGCCAGAGAACCAGGTCAGCAGAGCTGCTTTAGAGGGAGAAAAACAGGTCAGCAGAGCTGCTCAAGAGCCTAAGAACTGGGTCAGCAGAGGTGCTCTAGAGCCACAGAACTAGGTCAGCAGAGATCCTGTAGAGCCAGAGTAACCAGGTCTGCATAGCTTCTTTAGAGGGAAAGAACCAGGTCAGCAGAGATGCTTTAGAGCCAGAGAACCAGGTCAGCAGAGCTGCTTTAGAGGGAGAGAAACAGGTCAGCAGAGCTGCTCTAGCGCCAGAGAACCAGGTCAGCAGAGCTGCTTTAGAGCCAGAGAACCAGGTCAGCAGAGCTGCTTTAGAGCCAGAGAACAAGGTCAGCAGAGCTGCTCTAGAGCCTAAGAACCAGGTCAGCAGAGCTGCCCTACAGACCTAAGAACCAGGTCAGCAGAGCTGCTCTAGAGCCAGAGAACCAGGTCAGCAGAGCTGCTTTAGAGGGAGAAAAACAGGTCAGCAGAGTTGCTGTGGAGCCATAGAACCAGGTCAGCAGAGCTGCTCTAGAGCCTAAGAACCACGTCAGCAGAGCTGCTCTACATCCTAAGAACCAGGTCAGCAGAGCTGCTGTAGAGCCAGAGAACCAGGACAGCAAAGCCGTTATAGAGCCAGAGAACAAAGTCAGAAGAGCTGCTCTAGAGCCAGAGAACTAGGTCAGCAGAGCTGCTTTAGAGCCAGAGAACCAGGTCAGCAGAGTTCCTCTAGAGCCTAAGAACCAGGTCAGCAGAGCTGCTCTAGAGCCAGTGAACCAGGTCGGCAGAGCTGCTGTAGAGCCAGAGAAACCAAGTACGCATAGGTGCTTTAGAGGGAGAGAACCAGGTCAGCAGAGCTGCTTCAAAGCCGGAGAACCAGGTCAGCAGAGCTGCTCTAGAGCCAGAGAACCAGGTCATCAGATCTGCTGTAGAGCCAGACAAACCAGTTCAGCAGAGCTGCTTTGGAGGGAGAGAACCAGATCAGCAGAGCTGCTTTAGAGCCAGAGAACCAGGACAGCAGAGCTGCTTTAGAGGGAGAGAACCAGGTCATCAGATCTCCTCTAGATCCAGAGAACCAGGTCAGCAGAGCTGCTCTAGAGCCAGAGAACCAGGTCAGCAAAGCTTCAGTAGAGCCAGAGAACCAGGTCAGCAGAGCTGATCTAGAGCCAGAGAACGAGGTCAGCAGAGCTGCTTTAAAGCCAGAGAACCAGGTCAGCAGAGCTCCTCTAGAGCCTAAGAACCAGGTCAACAGAGCTGCTCTAGAGCCAGAGAACCAGGTCAGCAGAGATGCTGTAGAGACAGAGATACCAGGTACGCAGAGCTGCTTTAGAGCCAGAGAACCAGGTCAGCAGAGCTGCTTTAGAGCCAGTGAACCAGGTCAGCAGAGCTGCTTTAGAGCCAGAGAACCAGGTCAGCAGAGCTGCTTTAGAGCCAGAGAACCAGGTCAGCAGAGCTGCTCTAGAGCCTAAGAACCAGGTCAGCAGAGCTGCCCTACAGCCTAAGAACCAGGTCAGCAGAGCTGCTCTAGAGCCAGAGAACCAGGTCAGCAGAGCTGCTTTAGAGGGAGAGAAACAGGTCAGCAGAGTTGCTGTGGAGCCATAGAACCAGGTCAGCAGAGCTGCTCTAGAGCCTAAGAACCACATCAGCAGAGCTGCTCTACATCCTAAGAACCAGGTCAGCAGAGCTGCTCTAGAGCCAGAGAACCAGGTCAGCAGAGCTGCTTTAGAGGGAGAGAAACACGTCGGCAGAGTTGCAGTAGAGCCATAGAACCAGGTCAGCAGAGCTGCTGTAGAGCCAGAGAACCAGGACAGCAAAGCCGTTATAGAGCCAGAGAACAAAGTCAGAAGAGCTGCTCTAGAGCCAGAGAACTAGGTCAGCAGAGCTGCTTTAGAGCCAGAGAACCAGGTCAGCAGAGTTCCTCTAGAGCCTAAGAACCAGGTCAGCAGAGCTGCTCTAGAGCCAGTGAACCGGGTCGGCAGAGCTGCTGTAGAGCCAGAGAAACCAAGTACGCAGAGGTGCTTTAGAGGGAGAGAACCAGGTCATCAGATCTGCTCTAGATCCAGAGAACCAGGTCAGCAGAGCTGCTCAAGAGCCTAAGAACTGGGTCAGCAGAGGTGCTCTAGAGCCACAGAACTAGGTCAGCAGAGATCCTGTAGAGCCAGAGTAACCAGGTCTGCATAGCTTCTTTAGAGGGAAAGAACCAGGTCAGCAGAGATGCTTTAGAGCCAGAGAACCAGGTCAGCAGAGCTGCTTTAGAGGGAGAGAAACAGGTCAGCAGAGCTGCTCTAGCGCCAGAGAACCAGGTCAGCAGAGCTGCTTTAGAGACAGAGAACCAGGTCAGCAGAGCTGCTTTAGAGCCAGAGAACCAGGTCAGCAGAGCTGCTCTAGAGCCTAAGAACCAGGTCAGCAGAGCTGCCCTACAGCCTAAGAACCAGGTCAGCAGAGCTGCTCTAGAGCCAGAGAACCAGGTCAGCAGAGCTGCTTTAGAGTGAGAGAAACAGGTCAGCAGAGTTGCTGTGGAGCCATAGAACCAGGTCAGCAGAGCTGCTCTAGAGCCTAAGAACCACGTCAGAAGAGCTGCTCTACATCCTAAGAACCAGGTCAGCAGAGCTGCTCTAGAGCCAGAGAACCAGGTCAGCAGAGCTGCTTTAGAGGGAGAGAAACAGGTCGGCAGAGTTGCAGTAGAGCCATAGAACCAGGTCAGCAGAGCTGCTGTAGAGCCAGAGAAACCAAGTACGCAGAGGTGCTTTAGAGGGAGAGAACCAGGTCAGCAGAGCTGCTTCAAAGCCGGAGAACCAGGTCAGCAGAGCTGCTCTAGAGCCAGAGAACCAGGTCATCAGAGCTGCTGTAGAGCCAGACAAACCAGTTCAGCAGAGCTGCTTTGGAGGGAGAGAACCAGATCAGCAGAGCTGCTTTAGAGCCAGAGAACCAGGACAGCAGAGCTGCTTTAGAGGGAGAGAACCAGGTCATCAGATCTGCTCTAGATCCAGAGAACCAGGTCAGTAGAGCTGCTCTAGAGCCAGTGAACCAGGTCAGCAAAGCTGCAGTAGAGCCAGAGAAGCCAGGTCAGCAGAGCTTCTTTAGAGGGAGAGAACCACGTCAGCAGAGCTGCTTTAAAGCCAGAGAACCAGGACAAAAGAGCTGCTTTAGAGGGAGAAAACCAGGTCTGCAGATCTGATCTAGATCCAGAGAACCAGGTCAGCAGAACTGCTCTAGAGCCTAAGAACTGGGTCAGCAGATCTCTAGACCCAGAGAACTAGGTCAGCAGAGCTGCTTTAAAGCCAGAGAAAAAGGACAAAAGAGCTGCTTTAGAGTCAGAGCACCAGGTCAGCAGAGCTGCTTTAGAGCCAGAGAACCAGGTCAGCAGAGCCGTTATAGAGCCAGAGAACCAGGTCAGCAGAGCTGATCTAGAGCCAGAGAACGAGGTCAGCAGAGCTGCTTTAAAGCCAGAGAACCAGGTCAGCAGAGCTCCTCTAGAGCCTAAGAACCAGGTCAACAGAGCTGCTCTAGAGCCAGAGAACCAGGTCAGCAGAGATGCTGTAGAGACAGAGATACCAGGTACGCAGAGCTGCTTTAGAGCCAGAGAACCAGGTCAGCAGAGCTGCTTTAGAGCCAGAGAACCAGGTCAGCAGAGCTGCTTTAGAGCCAGAGAACCAGGTCAGCAGAGCTGCTCTAGAGCCTAAGAACCAGGTCAGCAGAGCTGCCCTACAGCCTAAGAACCAGGTCAGCAGAGCTGCTCTAGAGCCAGAGAACCAGGTCAGCAGAGCTGCTTTAGAGGGAGAGGAACAGGTCAGCAGAGTTGCTGTGGAGCCATAGAACCAGGTCAGCAGAGCTGCTCTAGAGCCTAAGAACCACATCAGCAGAGCTGCTCTACATCCTAAGAACCAGGTCAGCAGAGCTGCTCTAGAGCCAGAGAATCAGGTCAGCAGAGCTGCTTTAGAGGGAGAGAAACAGGTCGGCAGAGTTGCAGTAGAGCCATAGAACCAGGTCAGCAGAGCTGCTGTAGAGCCAGAGAACCAGGACAGCAAAGCCGTTATAGAGCCAGAGAACAAAGTCAGAAGAGCTGCTCTAGAGCCAGAGAACTAGGTCAGCAGAGCTGCTTTAGAGCCAGAGAACCAGGTCAGCAGAGTTCCTCTAGAGCCTAAGAACCAGGTCAGCAGAGCTGCTCTAGAGCCAGTGAACCGGGTCGGCAGAGCTGCTGTAGAGCCAGAGAAACCAAGTACGCAGAGGTGCTTTAGAGGGAGAGAACCAGGTCATCAGATCTGCTCTAGATCCAGAGAACCAGGTCAGCAGAGCTGCTCAAGAGCCTAAGAACTGGGTCAGCAGAGGTGCTCTAGAGCCACAGAACTAGGTCAGCAGAGATCCTGTAGAGCCAGAGTAACCAGGTCTGCATAGCTTCTTTAGAGGGAAAGAACCAGGTCAGCAGAGATGCTTTAGAGCCAGAGAACCAGGTCAGCAGAGCTGCTTTAGAGGGAGAGAAACAGGTCAGCAGAGCTGCTCTAGCGCCAGAGAACCAGGTCAGCAGAGCTGCTTTAGAGCCAGAGAACCAGGTCAGCAGAGCTGCTTTAGAGCCAGAGAACCAGGTCAGCAGAGCTGCTCTAGAGCCTAAGAACCAGGTCAGCAGAGCTGCCCTACAGCCTAAGAACCAGGTCAGCAGAGCTGCTCTAGAGCCAGAGAACCAGGTCAGCAGAGCTGCTTTAGAGGGAGAGAAACAGGTCAGCAGAGTTGCTGTGGAGCCATAGAACCAGGTCAGCAGAGCTGCTCTAGAGCCTAAGAACCACATCAGCAGAGCTGCACTACATCCTAAGAACCAGGTCAGCAGAGCTGCTCTAGAGCCAGAGAACCAGGTCAGCAGAGCTGCTTTAGAGGGAGAGAAACAGGTCGGCAGAGTTGCAGTAGAGCCATAGAACCAGGTCAGCAGAGCTGCTGTAGAGCCAGAGAAACCAAGTACGCAGAGGTGCTTTAGAGGGAGAGAACCAGGTCAGCAGAGCTGCTTCAAAGCCGGAGAACCAGGTCAGCAGAGCTGCTCTAGAGCCAGAGAACCAGGTCATCAGAGCTGCTGTAGAGCCAGACAAACCAGTTCAGCAGAGCTGCTTTGGAGGGAGAGAACCAGATCAGCAGAGCTGCTTTAGAGCCAGAGAACCAGGACAGCAGAGCTGCTTTAGAGGGAGAGAACCAGGTCATCAGATCTGCTCTAGATCCAGAGAACCAGGTCAGTAGAGCTGCTCTAGAGCCAGAGAACCAGGTCAGCAAAGCTGCAGTAGAGCCAGAGAAGCCAGGTCAGCAGAGCTTCTTTAGAGGGAGAGAACCACGTCAGCAGAGCTGCTTTAAAGCCAGAGAACCAGGACAAAAGAGCTGCTTTAGAGGGAGAGAACCAGGTCTGCAGATCTGATCTAGATCCAGAGAACCAGGTCAGCAGAACTGCTCTAGAGCCTAAGAACTGGGTCAGCAGATCTCTAGACCCAGAGAACTCGGTCAGCAGAGCTGCTTTAAAGCCAGAGAACCAGGACAAAAGAGCTGCTTTAGAGTCAGAGCACCAGGTCAGCAGAGCTGCTTTAGAGCCAGAGAACCAGGTCAGCAGAGCCGTTATAGAGCCAGAGAACCAAGTCAGCAGAGCTGATCTAGAGCCAGAGAACGAGGTCAGCAGAGCTGCTTTAAAGCCAGAGAACCAGGTCAGCAGAGCTCCTCTAGAGCCTAAGAACCAGGTCAACAGAGCTGCTCTAGAGCCAGAGAACCAGGTCAGCAGAGATGCTGTAGAGACAGAGATACCAGGTACGCAGAGCTGCTTTAGAGCCAGAGAACCAGGTCAGCAGAACTGCTTTAGAGCCAGAGAACTAGGACAGCAGAGCTGCTTTAGAGGGAGAGAAACAGGTCAGCAGAGCTGCTCTAGAGCCAGAGAACCAGGTCAGCAGAGCTGCTTTAGAGCCAGAGAACCAGGTCAGCAGAGCTGCTCTAGAGCCAGAGAATTAGGTCAGCAGAGCTGCTCTAGAGCCTAAGAACCACGTCAGCAGAGCTGCTCTACATCCTAAGAACCAGGTCAGCAGAGCTGCTCTAGAGCCAGAGAACCAGGTCAGCAGAGCTGCTTTAGAGGGAGAGAAACAGGTCGGCAGAGTTGCAGTAGAGCCAGAGAACCAGGTCAGCAGAGCTGCTGTAGAGCCAGAGAACTAGGTCAGCAGAGCTGCTCTAGAGCCCAAGAACCACGTCAGCAGAGCTGCTCTTCATCCTAAGAACCAGGTCAGCAGAGCTGCTCTAGAGCCAGAGAACCAGGTCAGCAGAGCTGCTTTAGAGGGAGAGAAACAGGTCGGCAGAGTTGCAGTAGAGCCATAGAACCAGGTCAGCAAAGCCGTTATAGAGCCACAGAACAAAGTCAGAAGAGCTGCTCTAGAGCCAGAGAACAAGGTCAGCAGAGCTGCTTTAGAGCCAGAGAACCAGGTCAGCAGAGTTCCTTTAGATCCTAAGAACCAGGTCAGCAGAGCTGCTCTAGAGCCAGTTAACCAGGTCGGCAGAGCTGCTGTAGAGCCAGAGAAACCAAGTACGCAGAGGTGCTTTAAAGGGAGAGAACCAGGTCAGCAGAGCTGCTTCAAAGCCAGAGAACCAGGTCAGCAGAGCTGCTCTAGAGCCAGAGAACCAGGTCATCAGAGCTGCTGTAGAGCCAGACAAACCAGTTCAACAGAGCTGCTTTGGAGGGAGAGAACCAGGTCAGCAGAGCTGCTTTAGAGCCAGAGAACCAGGACAGCAGAGCTGCTTTAGAGGGAGAGAACCAGGTCATCAGATCTGCTCTAGATCCAGAGAACCAGGTCAGCAGAGCTGCTCAAGAGCCTAAGAACTGGGTCAGCAGAGGTGCTCTAGAGCCACAGAACTAGGTCAGCAGAGATCCTGTAGAGCCAGAGTAACCAGGTCTGCATAGCTTCTTTAGAGGGAAAGAACCAGGTCAGCAGAGATGCTTTAGAGCCAGAGAACCAGGTCAGCAGAGCTGCTTTAGAGGGAGAGAAACAGGTCAGCAGAGCTGCTCTAGCGCCAGAGAACCAGGTCAGCAGATCTGCTTTAGAGCCAGAGAATCAGGTCAGCAGAGCTGCTTTAGAGCCAGAGAACCAGGTCAGCAGAGCTGCTCTAGAGCCTAAGAACCAGGTCAGCAGAGCTGCCCTACAGCCTAAGAACCAGGTCAGCAGAGCTGCTCTAGAGCCAGAGAACCAGGTCAGCAGAGCTGCTTTAGAGGGAGAAAAACAGGTCAGCAGAGTTGCTGTGGAGCCATAGAACCAGGTCAGCAGAGCTGCACTAGAGCCTAAGAACCACGTCAGCAGAGCTGCTCTACATCCTAAGAACCAGGTCAGCAGAGCTGCTCTAGAGCCAGAGAACCAGGTCAGCAGAGCTGCTTTAGAGGGAGAGAAACAGGTCGGCAGAGTTGCAGTAGAGCCATAGAACCAGGTCAGCAGAGCTGCTGTAGAGCCAGAGAACCAGGACAGCAAAGCCGTTATAGAGCCAGAGAACAAAGTCAGAAGAGCTGCTCTAGAGCCAGAGAACTAGGTCAGCAGAGCTGCTTTAGAGCCAGAGAACCAGGTCAGCAGAGTTCTTCTAGAGCCTAAGAACCAGGTCAGCAGAGCTGCTCTAGAGCCAGTGAACCAGGTCGGCAGAGCTGCTGTAGAGCCAGAGAAACCAAGTACGCAGAGGTGCTTTAGAGGGAGAGAACCAGGTCAGCAGAGCTGCTTCAAAGCCGGAGAACCAGGTCAGCAGAGCTGCTCTAGAGCCAGAGAACCAGGTCATAAGAGCTGCTGTAGAGCCAGACAAACCAGTTCAGCAGAGCTGCTTTGGAGGGAGAGAACCAGATCAGCAGAGCTGCTTTAGAGCCAGAGAACCAGGACAGCAGAGCTGCTTTAGAGGGAGAGAACCAGGTCATCAGATCTACTCTAGATCCAGAGAACCAGGTCAGCAGAGCTGCTCTAGAGCCAGAGAACCAGGTCAGCAAAGCTTCAGTAGAGCCAGAGAAGCCAGGTCAGCAGAGCTTCTTTAGAGGGAGAGAACCACGTCAGCAGAGCTGCTTTAAAGCCAGAGAACCAGGACAAAAGAGCTGCTTTAGAGGGAGAGAACCAGGTCTGCAGATCTGATCTAGATCCAGAGAACCAGGTCAGCAGAGCTGCTTTAGAGCCAGAGAACCAGGTCAGCAGAGCTGCTTTAGAGCCAGAGAACCAGGTCAGCAGAGCTGCTCTAGAGCCTAAGAACCAGGTCAGCAGAGCTGCCCTACAGCCTAAGAACCAGGTCAGCAGAGCTGCTCTAGAGCCAGAGAACCAGGTCAGCAGAGCTGCTTTAGAGGGAGAAAAACAGGTCAGCAGAGCTGCTCAAGAGCCTAAGAACTGGGTCAGCAGAGGTGCTCTAGAGCCACAGAACTAGGTCAGCAGAGATCCTGTAGAGCCAGAGTAACCAGGTTTGCATAGCTTCTTTAGAGGGAAAGAACCAGGTCAGCAGAGATGCTTTAGAGCCAGAGAACCAGGTCAGCAGAGCTGCTTTAGAGGGAGAGAAACAGGTCAGCAGAGCTACTCTAGCGCCAGAGAACCAGGTCAGCAGAGCTGCTTTAGAGCCAGAGAACCAGGTCAGCAGAGCTGCTTTAGAGCCAGAGAACCAGGTCAGCAGAGCTGCTCTAGAGCCTAAGAACCAGGTCAGCAGAGCTGCCCTACAGCCTAAGAACCAGGTCAGCAGAGCTGCTCTAGAGCCAGAGAACCAGGTCAGCAGAGCTGCTTTAGAGGGAGAAAAACAGGTCAGCAGAGTTGCTGTGGAGCCATAGAACCAGGTCAGCAGAGCTGCTCTAGAGCCTAAGAACCACGTCAGCAGAGCTGCTCTACATCCTAAGAACCAGGTCAGCAGAGCTGCTCTAGAGCCAGAGAACCAGGTCAGCAGAGCTGCTTTAGAGGGAGAGAAACAGGTCGGCAGAGTTGCAGTAGAGCCATAGAACCAGGTCAGCAGAGCTGCTGTAGAGCCAGAGAACCAGGACAGCAAAGCCGGTATAGAGCCAGAGAACAAAGTCAGAAGAGCTGCTCTAGAGCCAGAGAACTAGGTCAGCAGAGCTGCTTTAGAGCCAGAAAACCAGGTCAGCAGAGTTCCTCTAGAGCCTAAGAACCAGGTCAGCAGAGCTGCTCTAGAGCCAGTGAACCAGGTCGGCAGAGCTGCTGTAGAGCCAGAGAAACCAAGTACGCAGAGGTGCTTTAGAGGGAGAGAACCAGGTCAGCAGAGCTGCTTCAAAGCCGGAGAACCAGGTCAGCAGAGCTGCTCTAGAGCCAGAGAACCAGGTCATCAGAGCTGCTGTAGAGCCAGACAAACCAGTTCAGCAGAGCTGCTTTGGAGGGAGAGAACCAGATCAGCAGAGCTGCTTTAGAGCCAGAGAACCAGGACAGCAGAGCAGCTTTAGAGGGAGAGAACCAGGTCATCAGATCTGCTCTAGATCCAGAGAACCAGGTCAGCAGAGCTGCTCTAGAGCCAGAGAACCAGGTCAGCAAAGCTTCAGTAGAGCCAGAGAAGCCAGGTCAGCAGAGCTTCTTTAGAGGGAGAGAACCACGTCAGCAGAGCTGCTTTAAAGCCAGAGAACCAGGACAAAAGAGCTGCTTTAGAGGGAGAGAACCAGGTCTGCAGATCTGATCTAGATCCAGAGAACCAGGTCAGCAGAACTGCTCTAGAGCCTAAGAACTGGGTCAGCAGATCTCTAGACCCAGAGAACTAGGTCAGCAGAGCTGCTTTAAAGCCAGAGAACCAGGACAAAAGAGCTGCTTTAGAGTCAGAGCACCAGGTCAGCAGAGCTGCTTTAGAGCCAGAGAACCAGGTCAGCAGAGCCGTTATAGAGCCAGAGAACCAGGTCAGCAGAGCTGATCTAGAGCCAGAGAACGAGGTCAGCAGAGCTGCTTTAAAGCCAGAGAACCAGGTCAGCAGAGCTCCTCTAGAGCCTAAGAACCAGGTCAACAGAGCTGCTCTAGAGCCAGAGAACCAGGTCAGCAGAGATGCTGTAGAGACAGAGATACCAGGTACGCAGAGCTGCTTTAGAGCCAGAGAACCAGGTCAGCAGAGCTGCTTTAGAGCCAGAGAACCAGGTCAGCAGAGCTGCTTTAGAGCCAGAGAACCAGGTCAGCAGAGCTGCTTTAGAGCCAGAGAACCAGGTCAGCAGAGCTGCTCTAGAGCCTAAGAACCAGGTCAGCAGAGCTGCCCTACAGCCTAAGAACCAGGTCAGCAGAGCTGCTCTAGAGCCAGAGAACCAGGTCAGCAGAGCTGCTTTAGAGGGAGAGAAACAGGTCAGCAGAGTTGCTGTGGAGCCATAGAACCAGGTCAGCAGAGCTGCTCTAGAGCCTGAGAACAACATCAGCAGAGCTGCTCTACATCCTAAGAACCAGGTCAGCAGAGCTGCTCTAGAGCCAGAGAACCAGGTCAGCAGAGCTGCTTTAGAGGGAGAGAAACAGGTCGGCAGAGTTGCAGTAGAGCCATAGAACCAGGTCAGCAGAGCTGCTGTAGAGCCAGAGAACCAGGACAGCAAAGCCGTTATAGAGCCAGAGAACAAAGTCAGAAGAGCTGCTCTAGAGCCAGAGAACTAGGTCAGCAGAGCTGCTTTAGAGCCAGAGAACCAGGTCAGCAGAGTTCCTCTAGAGCCTAAGAACCAGGTCAGCAGAGCTGCTCTAGAGCCAGTGAACCGGGTCGGCAGAGCTGCTGTAGAGCCAGAGAAACCAAGTACGCAGAGGTGCTTTAGAGGGAGAGATCCAGGTCATCAGGTCTGCTCTAGATCCAGAGAACCAGGTCAGCAGAGCTGCTCAAGAGCCTAAGAACTGGGTCAGCAGAGGTGCTCTAGAGCCACAGAACTAGGTCAGCAGAGATCCTGTAGAGCCAGAGTAACCAGGTCTGCATAGCATCTTTAGAAGGAAAGAACCAGGTCAGCAGAGATGCTTTAGAGCCAGAGAACCAGGTCAGCAGAGCTGCTTTAGAGGGAGAGAAACAGGTCAGCAGAGCTGCTCTAGCGCCAGAGAACCAGGTCAGCAGAGCTGCTTTAGAGCCAGAGAACCAGGTCAGCAGAGCTGCTTTAGAGCCAGAGATCCAGGTCAGCAGAGCTGCTCTAGAGCCTAAGAACCAGGTCAGCAGAGCTGCCCTACAGCCTAAGAACCAGGTCAGCAGAGCTGCTCTAGAGCCAGAGAACCAGGTCAGCAGAGCTGCTTTAGAGGGAGAGAAACAGGTCAGCAGAGTTGCTGTGGAGCCATAGAACCAGGTCAGCAGAGCTGCTCTAGAGCCTAAGAACCACGTCAGCAGAGCTGCTCTACATCCTAAGAACCAGGTCAGCAGAGCTGCTCTAGAGCCAGAGAACCAGGTCAGCAGAGCTGCTTTAGAGGGAGAGAAACAGGTCGGCAGAGTTGCAGTAGAGCCATAGAACCAGGTCAGCAGAGCTGCTGTAGAGCCAGAGAAACCAAGTACGCAGAGGTGCTTTAGAGGGAGAGAACCAGGTCAGCAGAGCTGCTTCAAAGCCGGAGAACCAGGTCAGCAGAGCTGCTCTAGAGCCAGAGAACCAGGTCATCAGAGCTGCTTTAGAGCCAGAGAACCAGGACAGCAGAGCTGCTTTGGAGGGAGAGAACCAGATCAGCAGAGCTGCTTTAGAGCCAGAGAACCAGGACAGCAGAGCTGCTTTAGAGGGAGAGAACCAGGTCATCAGATCTGCTCTAGATCCAGAGAACCAGGTCAGTAGAGCTGCTCTAGAGCCAGAGAACCAGGTCAGCAAAGCTGCAGTAGAGCCAGAGAAGCCAGGTCAGCAGAGCATCTTTAGAGGGAGAGAACCACGTCAGCAGAGCTGCTTTAAAGCCAGAGAACCAGGACAAAAGAGCTGCTTTAGAGGGAGAGAACCAGGTCTGCAGATCTGATCTAGATCCAGAGAACCAGGTCAGCAGAACTGCTCTAGAGCCTAAGAACTGGGTCAGCAGATCTCTAGACCCAGAGAACTAGGTCAGCAGAGCTGCTTTAAAGCCAGAGAACCAGGACAAAAGAGCTGCTTTAGAGTCAGAGCACCAGGTCAGCAGAGCTGCTTTAGAGCCAGAGAACCAGGTCAGCAGAGCCGTTATAGAGCCAGAGAACCAGGTCAGCAGAGCTGATCTAGAGCCAGAGAACGAGGTCAGCAGAGCTGCTTTAAAGCCAGAGAACCAGGTCAGCAGAGCTCCTCTAGAGCCTAAGAACCAGGTCAACAGAGCTGCTCTAGAGCTAGAGAACCAGGTCAGCAGAGATGCTGTAGAGACAGAGATACCAGGTACGCAGAGCTGCTTTAGAGCCAGAGAACCAGGTCAGCAGAACTGCTTTAGAGCCAGAGAACTAGGACAGCAGAGCTGCTTTAGAGGGAGAGAAACAGGTCAGTAGAGCTGCTCTAGAGCCAGAGAACCAGGTCAGCAGAGCTGCTTTAGAGCCAGAGAACCAGGTCAGCAGAGCCGTTATAGAGCCAGAGAACCAGGTCAGCAGAGCTGCTCTAGAGCCAGAGAATTAGGTCAGCAGAGCTGCTCCAGAGCCTAAGAACCACGTCAGCAGAGCTGCTCTACATCCTAAGAACCAGGTCAGCAGAGCTGCTCTAGAGCCAGAGAACCAGGTCAGCAGAGCTGCTTTAGAGGGAGAGAAACAGGTCGGCAGAGTTGCAGTAGAGCCAGAGAACCAGGTCAGCAGAGCTGCTGTAGAGCCAGAGAACTAGGTCAGCAGAGCTGCTCTAGAGCCTAAGAACCACGTCAGCAGAGCTGCTCTTCATCCTAAGAACCAGGTCAGCAGAGCTGCTCTAGAGCCAGAGAACCAGGTCAGCAGAGCTGCTTTAGAGGGAGAGAAACAGGTCGGCACAGTTGCAGTAGAGCCATAGAACCAGGTCAGCAAAGCCGTTATAGAGCCACAGAACAAAGTCAGAAGAGCTGCTCTAGAGCCAGAGAACAAGGTCAGCAGAGCTGCTTTAGAGCCAGAGAACCAGGTCAGCAGAGTTCCTTTAGAGCCTAAGAACCAGGTCAGCAGAGCTGCTCTAGAGCCAGTTAACCAGGTCGGCAGAGCTGCTGTAGAGCCAGAGAAACCAAGTACGCAGAGGTGCTTTAAAGGGAAAGAACCAGGTCAGCAGAGCTGCTTCAAAGCCAGAGAACCAGGTCAGCAGAGCTGCTCTAGAGCCAGAGAACCAGGTCATCAGAGCTGCTGTAGAGCCAGACAAACCAGTTCAGCAGAGCTGCTTTGGAGGGAGAGAACCAGGTCAGCAGAGCTGCTTTAGAGCCAGAGAACCAGGACAGCAGAGCTGCTTTAGAGGGAGAGAACCAGGTCATTAGATCTGCTCTAGATCCAGAGAACCAGGTCAGCAGAGCTGCTCAAGAGCCTAAGAACTGGGTCAGCAGAGGTGCTCTAGAGCCACTGAACTAGGTCAGCAGAGATCCTGTAGAGCCAGAGTAACCAGGTCTGCATAGCTTCTTTAGAGGGAAAGAACCGGGTCAGCAGAGATGCTTTAGAGCCAGAGAACCAGGTCAGCAGAGCTGCTTTAGAGGGAGAGAAACAGGTCAGCAGAGCTGCTCTAGCGCCAGAGAACCAGGTCAGCAGATCTGCTTTAGAGCCAGAGAATCAGGTCAGCAGAGCTGCTTTAGAGCCAGAGAACCAGGTCAGCAGAGCTGCTCTAGAGCCTAAGAACCAGGTCAGCAGAGCTGCCCTACAGCCTAAGAACCAGGTCAGCAGAGCTGCTCTAGAGCCAGAGAACCAGGTCAGCAGAGCTGCTTTAGAGGGAGAAAAACAGGTCAGCAGAGTTGCTGTGGAGCCATAGAACCAGGTCAGCAGAGCTGCTCTAGAGCCTAAGAACCACGTCAGCAGAGCTGCTCTACATCCTAAGAACCAGGTCAGCAGAGCTGCTCTAGAGCCAGAGAACCAGGTCAGCAGAGCTGCTTTAGAGGGAGAGAAACAGGTCGGCAGAGTTGCAGTAGAGCCATAGAACCAGGTCAGCAGAGCTGCTGTAGAGCCAGAGAACCAGGACAGCAAAGCCGTTATAGAGCCAGAGAACAAAGTCAGAAGAGCTGCTCTAGAGCCAGAGAACTAGGTCAGCAGAGCTGCTTTAGAGCCAGAGAACCAGGTCAGCAGAGTTCCTCTAGAGCCTAAGAACCAGGTCAGCAGAGCTGCTCTAGAGCCAGTGAACCAGGTCGGCAGAGCTGCTGTAGAGCCAGAGAAACCAAGTACGCAGAGGTGCTTTAGAGGGAGAGAACCAGGTCAGTAGAGCTGCTTCAAAGCCGGAGAACCAGGTCAGCAGAGCTGCTCTAGAGCCAGAGAGCCAGGTCATCAGAGCTGCTGTAGAGCCAGACAAACCAGTTCAGCAGAGCTGCTTTGGAGGGAGAGAACCAGATCAGCAGAGCTGCTTTAGAGCCAGAGAACCAGGACAGCAGAGCTGCTTTAGAGGGAGAGAACCAGGTCATCAGATCTGCTCTAGATCCAGAGAACCAGGTCAGCAGAGCTGCTCTAGAGCCAGAGAACCAGGTCAGCAAAGCTTCAGTAGAGCCAGAGAAGCCAGGTCAGCAGAGCTTCTTTAGAGGGAGAGAACCACGTCAGCAGAGCTGCTTTAAAGCCAGAGAACCAGGACAAAAGAGCTGCTTTAGAGGGAGAGAACCAGGTCTGCAGATCTGATCTAGATCCAGAGAACCAGGTCAGCAGAGCTGCTTTAGAGCCAGAGAACCAGGTCAGCAGAGCTGCTTTAGAGCCAGAGAACCAGGTCAGCAGAGCTGCTCTAGAGCCTAAGAACCAGGTCAGCAGAGCTGCCCTACAGCCTAAGAACCAGGTCAGCAGAGCTGTTCTAGAGCCAGAGAACCAGGTCAGCAGAGCTGCTTTAGAGGGAGAAAAACAGGTCAGCAGAGCTGCTCAAGAGCCTAAGAACTGGGTCAGCAGAGGTGCTCTAGAGCCACAGAACTAGGTCAGCAGAGATCCTGTAGAGCCAGAGTAACCAGGTCTGCATAGCTTCTTTAGAGGGAAAGAACCAGGTCAGCAGAGATGCTTTAGAGCCAGAGAACCAGGTCAGCAGAGCTGCTTTAGAGGGAGAGAAACAGGTCAGCAGAGCTGCTCTAGCGCCAGAGAACCAGGTCAGCAGAGCTGCTTTAGAGCCAGAGAACCAGGTCAGCAGAGCTGCTTTAGAGCCAGAGAACCAGGTCAGCAGAGCTGCTCTAGAGCCTAAGAACCAGGTCAGCAGAGCTGCCCTACAGCCTAAGAACCAGGTCAGCAGAGCTGCTCTAGAGCCAGAGAACCAGGTCAGCAGAGCTGCTTTAGAGGGAGAGAAACAGGTCAGCAGAGCTGCTCTAGCGCCAGAGAACCAGGTCAGCAGATCTGCTTTAGAGCCAGAGAATCAGGTCAGCAGAGCTGCTTTAGTGCCAGAGAACCAGGTCAGCAGAGCTGCTCTAGAGCCTAAGAACCAGGTCAGCAGAGCTGCCCTACAGCCTAAGAACCAGGTCAGCAGAGCTGCTCTAGAGCCAGAGAACCAGGTCAGCAGAGCTGCTTTAGAGGGAGAAAAACAGGTCAGCAGAGTTGCTGTGGAGCCATAGAACCAGGTCAGCAGAGCTGCTCTAGAGCCTAAGAACCACGTCAGCAGAACTGCTCTACATCCTAAGAACCAGGTCAGCAGAGCTGCTCTAGAGCCAGAGAACCAGGTCAGCAGAGCTGCTTTAGAGGGAGAGAAACAGGTCGGCAGAGTTGCAGTAGAGCCATAGAACCAGGTCAGCAGAGCTGCTGTAGAGCCAGAGAACCAGGACAGCAAAGCCGTTATAGAGCCAGAGAACAAAGTCAGAAGAGCTGCTCTAGAGCCAGAGAACTAGGTCAGCAGAGCTGCTTTAGAGCCAGAGAACCAGGTCAGCAGAGTTCCTCTAGAGCCTAAGAACCAGGTCAGCAGAGCTGCTCTAGAGCCAGTGAACCAGGTCGGCAGAGCTGCTGTAGAGCCAGAGAAACCAAGTACGCAGAGGTGCTTTAGAGGGAGAGAACCAGGTCAGCAGAGCTGCTTCAAAGCCGGAGAACCAGGTCAGCAGAGCTGCTTTAGAGCCAGAGAACCAGGTCATCAGAGCTGCTGTAGAGCCAGACAAACCAGTTCAGCAGAGCTGCTTTGGAGGGAGAGAACCAGATCAGCAGAGCTGCTTTAGAGCCAGAGAACCAGGACAGCAGAGCAGCTTTAGAGGGAGAGAACCAGGTCATCGGATCTGCTCTAGATCCAGAGAACCAGGTCAGCAGAGCTGCTCTAGAGCCAGAGAACCAGGTCAGCAAAGCTTCAGTAGAGCCAGAGAAGCCAGGTCAGCAGAGCTTCTTTAGAGGGAGAGAACCACGTCAGCAGAGCTGCTTTAAAGCCAGAGAACCAGGACAAAAGAGCTGCTTTAGAGGGAGAGAACCAGGTCTGCAGATCTGATCTAGATCCAGAGAACCAGGTCAGCAGAACTGCTCTAGAGCCTAAGAACTGGGTCAGCAGATCTCTAGACCCAGAGAACTAGGTCAGCAGAGCTGCTTTAAAGCCAGAGAACCAGGACAAAAGAGCTGCTTTAGAGTCAGAGCACCATGTCAGCAGAGCTGCTTTAGAGCCAGAGAACCAGGTCAGCAGAGCCGTTATAGAGCCAGAGAACCAGGTCAGCAGAGCTGATCTAGAGCCAGAGAACGAGGTCAGCAGAGCTGCTTTAAAGCCAGAGAACCAGGTCAGCAGAGCTCCTCTAGAGCCTAAGAACCAGGTCAACAGAGCTGCTCTAGAGCCAGAGAACCAGGTCAGCAGAGATGCTGTAGAGACAGAGATACCAGGTACGCAGAGCTGCTTTAGAGCCAGAGAACCAGGTCAGCAGAGCTGCTTTAGAGCCAGAGAACCAGGTCAGCAGAGCTGCTTTAGAGCCAGAGAACCAGGTCAGCAGAGCTGCTTTAGAGCCAGAGAACCAGGTCAGCAGAGCTGCTCTAGAGCCTAAGAACCAGGTCAGCAGAGCTGCCCTACAGACTAAGAACCAGGTCAGCAGAGCTGCTCTAGAGCCAGAGAACCAGGTCAGCAGAGCTGCTTTAGAGGGAGAGAAACAGGTCAGCAGAGTTGCTGTGGAGCCATAGAACCAGGTCAGCAGAGCTGCTCTAGAGCCTAAGAACAACATCAGCAGAGCTGCTCTACATCCTAAGAACCAGGTCAGCAGAGCTGCTCTAGAGCCAGAGAACCAGGTCAGCAGAGCTGCTTTAGAGGGAGAGAAACAGGTCGGCAGAGTTGCAGTAGAGCCATAGAACGAGGTCAGCAGAGCTGCTGTAGAGCCAGAGAACCAGGACAGCAAAGCCGTTATAGAGCCAGAGAACAAAGTCAGAAGAGCTGCTCTAGAGCCAGAGAACTAGGTCAGCAGAGCTGCTTTAGAGCCAGAGAACCAGGTCAGCAGAGTTCCTCTAGAGCCTAAGAACCAGGTCAGCAGAGCTGCTCTAGAGCCAGTGAACCGGGTCGGCAGAGCTGCTGTAGAGCCAGAGAAACCAAGTACGCAGAGGTGCTTTAGAGGGAGAGAACCAGGTCATCAGATCTGCTCTAGATCCAGAGAACCAGGTCAGCAGAGCTGCTCAAGAGCCTAAGAACTGGGTCAGCAGAGGTGCTCTAGAGCCACAGAACTAGGTCAGCAGAGATCCTGTAGAGCCAGAGTAACCAGGTCTGCATAGCATCTTTAGAAGGAAAGAACCAGGTCAGCAGAGATGCTTTAGAGCCAGAGAACCAGGTCAGCAGAGCTGCTTTAGAGGGAGAGAAACAGGTCAGCAGAGCTGCTCTAGCGCCAGAGAACCAGGTCAGCAGAGCTGCTTTAGAGCCAGAGAACCAGGTCAGCAGAGCTGCTTTAGAGCCAGAGATCCAGGTCAGCAGAGCTGCTCTAGAGCCTAAGAACCAGGTCAGCAGAGCTGCCCTACAGCCTAAGAACCAGGTCAGCAGAGCTGCTCTAGAGCCAGAGAACCAGGTCAGCAGAGCTGCTTTAGAGGGAGAGAAACAGGTCAGCAGAGTTGCTGTGGAGCCATAGAACCAGGTCAGCAGAGCTGCTCTAGAGCCTAAGAACCACGTCAGCAGAGCTGCTCTACATCCTAAGAACCAGGTCAGCAGAGCTGCTCTAGAGCCAGAGAACCAGGTCAGCAGAGCTGCTTTAGAGGGAGAGAAACAGGTCGGCAGAGTTGCAGTAGAGCCATAGAACCAGGTCAGCAGAGCTGCTGTAGAGCCAGAGAAACCAAGTACGCAGAGGTGCTTTAGAGGGAGAGAACCAGGTCAGCAGAGCTGCTTCAAAGCCGGAGAACCAGGTCAGCAGAGCTGCTCTAGAGCCAGAGAACCAGGTCATCAGAGCTGCTGTAGAGCCAGACAAACCAGTTCAGCAGAGCTGCTTTGGAGGGAGAGAACCAGATCAGCAAAGCTGCAGTAGAGCCAGAGAAGCCAGGTCAGCAGAGCATCTTTAGAGGGAGAGAACCACGTCAGCAGAGCTGCTTTAAAGCCAGAGAACCAGGACAAAAGAGCTGCTTTAGAGGTAGAGAACCAGGTCTGCAGATCTGATCTAGATCCAGAGAACCAGGTCAGCAGAACTGCTCTAGAGCCTAAGAACTGGGTCAGCAGATCTCTAGACCCAGAGAACTAGGTCAGCAGAGCTGCTTTAAAGCCAGAGAATCAGGACAAAAGAGCTCCTTTAGAGTCAGAGCACCAGGTCAGCAGAGCTGCTTTAGAGCCAGAGAACCAGGTCAGCAGAGCCGTTATAGAGCCAGAGAACCAGGTCAGCAGAGCTGATCTAGAGCCAGAGAACGAGGTCAGCAGAGCTGCTTTAAAGCCAGAGAACCAGGTCAGCAGAGCTCCTCTAGAGCCTAAGAACCAGGTCAACAGAGCTGCTCTAGAGCCAGAGAACCAGGTCAGCAGAGATGCTGTAGAGACAGAGATACCAGGTACGCAGAGCTGCTTTAGAGCCAGAGAACCAGGTCAGCAGAGCTGCTTTAGAGCCAGAGAACTAGGACAGCAGAGCTGCTTTAGAGGGAGAGAAACAGGTCAGCAGAGCTGCTCTAGAGCCAGAGAACCAGGTCAGCAGAGCTGCTTTAGAGCCAGAGAACCAGGTCAGTAGAGCCGTTATAGAGCCAGAGAACCAGGTCAGCAGAGCTGCTCTAGAGCCAGAGAATTAGGTCAGCAGAGCTGCTCTAGAGCCTAAGAACCACGTCAGCAGAGCTGCTCTACATCCTAAGAACCAGGTCAGCAGAGCTGCTCTAGAGCCAGAGAACCAGGTCAGCAGAGCTGCTTTAGAGGGAGAGAAACAGGTCAGCAGAGTTGCAGTAGAGCCAGAGAACCAGGTCAGCAGAGCTGCTGGAGAGCCAGAGAACTAGGTCAGCAGAGCTGCTCTAGAGCCTAAGAACCTCGTCAGCAGAGCTGCTCTTCATCCTAAGAACCAGGTCAGCAGAGCTGCTCTAGAGCCAGAGAACCAGGTCAGCAGAGCTGCTTTAGAGGGAGAGAAACAGGTCGGCAGAGTTGCAGTAGAGCCATAGAACCAGGTCAGCAAAGCCGTTATAGAGCCACAGAACAAAGTCAGAAGAGCTACTCTAGAGCCAGAGAACAAGGTCAGCAGAGCTGCTTTAGAGCCAGAGAACCAGGTCAGCAGAGTTCCTTTAGAGCCTAAGAACCAGGTCAGCAGAGCTGCTCTAGAGCCAGTTAACCAGGTCGGCAGAGCTGCTGTAGAGCCAGAGAAACCAAGTACGCAGAGGTGCTTTAAAGGGAGAGAACCAGGTCAGCAGAGCTGCTTCAAAGCCAGAGAACCAGGTCAGCAGAGCTGCTCTAGAGCCAGAGAACCAGGTCATCAGAGCTGCTGTAGAGCCAGACAAACCAGTTCATCAGAGCTGCTTTGGAGGGAGAGAACCAGGTCAGCAGAGCTGCTTTAGAGCCAGAGAACCAGGACAGCAGAGCTGCTTTAGAGGGAGAGAACCAGGTCATCAGATCTGCTCTAGATCCAGAGAACCAGGTAAGCAGAGCTGCTCAAGAGCCTAAGAACTGGGTCAGCAGAGGTGCTCTAGAGCCACAGAACTAGGTCAGCAGAGATCCTGTAGAGCCAGAGTAACCAGGTCTGCATAGCTTCTTTAGAGGGAAAGAACCGGGTCAGCAGATATGCTTTAGAGCCAGAGAACCAGGTCAGCAGAGCTGCTTTAGAGGGAGAGAATCAGGTCAGCAGAGCTGCTTTAGAGCCAGAGAACCAGGTCAGCAGAGCTGCTCTAGAGCCTAAGAACCAGGTCAGCAGAGCTGCCCTACAGCCTAAGAACCAGGTCAGCAGAGCTGCTCTAGAGCCAGAGAACCAGGTCAGCAGAGCTGCTTTAGAGGGAGAGAAACAGGTCAGCAGAGTTGCTGTGGAGCCATAGAACCAGGTCAGCAGAGCTGCTCTAGAGCCTAAGAACCACGTCAGCAGAGCTGCTCTACATCCTAAGAACCAGGTCAGCAGAGCTGCTCTAGAGCAAGAGAACCAGGTCAGCAGAGCTGCTTTAGATGGAGAGAAACAGGTCGGCAGAGTTGCAGTAGAGCCATAGAACCAGGTCAGCAGAGCTGCTGTAGAGCCAGAGAACCAGGACAGCAAAGCCGTTATAGAGCCAGAGAACAAAGTCAGAAGAGCTGCTCTAGAGCCAGAGAACTAGGTCAGCAGAGCTGCTTTAGAGCCAGAGAACCAGGTCAGCAGAGTTCCTCTAGAGCCTAAGAACCAGGTCAGCAGAGCTGCTCTAGAGCCAGTGAACCAGGTCAGCAGAGCTGCTGTAGAGCCAGAGAAACCAAGTACGCAGAGGTGCTTTAGAGGGAGAGAACCAGGTCAGCAGAGCTGCTTCAAAGCCGGAGAACCAGGTCAGCAGAGCTGCTCTAGAGCCAGAGAACCAGGTCATCAGATCTGCTGTAGAGCCAGACAAACCAGTTCAGCAGAGCTGCTTTGGAGGGAGAGAACCAGATCAGCAGAGCTGCTTTAGAGCCAGAGAACCAGGACAGCAGAGCTGCTTTAGAGGGAGAGAACCAGGTCACCAGATCTGCTCTAGATCCAGAGAACCAGGTCAGCAGAGCTGCTCAAGAGCCTAAGAACTGGGTCAGCAGAGGTGCTCTAGAGCCACAGAACTAGGTCAGCAGAGATCCTGTAGAGCCAGAGTAACCAGGTATGCATAGCTTCTTTAGAGGGAAAGAAACAGGTCAGCAGAGCTGCTCTAGCACCAGAGAACCAGGTCAGCAGAGCTGCTTTAGAGCCAGAGAACCAGGTCAGCAGAGCTGCTTTAGAGCCAGAGAACCAGGTCAGCAGAGCTGCTCTAGAGCCTAAGAACCAGGTCAGCAGAGCTGCCCTACAGCCTAAGAACCAGGTCAGCAGAGCTGCTATAGAGCCAGAGAACCAGGTCAGCAGAGCTGCTTTAGAGGGAGAGAAACAGGTCAGCAGAGTTGCTGTGGAGCCATAGAACCAGGTCAGCAGAGCCATTATATAGCCAGAGAACAAGGTCAGCAGACCTGCTATAGAGCCAGAGAACTAGGTCAGCAGAGCTGCTTTAGAGCCAGAGAACCAGGCCAACAGAGCTCCTCTAGAGCCTAAGAACCAGGTCAGCAGAGCTGCTCTAGAGCCAGTGAACCAGGTCAGCAGAGCTGCTGTAGAGCCAGAGAAACCAAGTATGCAGAGGTGCTTTAGAGGGAGAGAACCAGGCCAGCAGAACTGCTTTAGAGCCAGAGAACCAGGTCAGCAGAAATGCTTTAGATTGAGAGAACCAGGTCAGCAGAGCTACTCTAGAGCCAGAGAACCAGTTCAGAAGAGCTGCTTCAAAGCCAGAGAACCAGGTCAGCAGAGCTGTTGTAGAGCCAGAGAACCAGGTCAGCAGAGCTGCTCTACAGCCTAAGAACTAGGTCCGCAGAGCTGCTCTAGAGCCAGAGAACAATGTCAGCAGAGCTGCTGTAGAGCCATAGTAACCAGGTCAGCAGAGCTGCTTTAGATGGAGAGAACCACATCAGCAGAGCTGCTCTAGAGCCTAAGAACCAGGTCAGCAGAGCTGCTCTACAGCCTAAGAACCAGGTCAGGAGAGCTGCTCTAGAGCCAGAGAACCAGGTCAGCAGAGCTGCTGTAGAGCCAGAGAACCAGGACAGCAGAGCTACTTTAGAGGGAGAGAAACAGGTCAGCAGAGCTGCTCTAGAGCCTAAGAACCAGGTCAGCAGAGCTGCTCTACAGCCTAAGAACCAGGTCAGGAGAGCTGCTCTAGAGCCAGAGAACCAGGTCAGCAGAGCTGCTGTAGAGCCAGAGAACCAGGTCAGCAGAACTGCTTTAGAGGGAGAGAACCAGGTCAGCAGAGCTGCTCTAGAGCCAGAAAACCAGGCCAGCAGAGCTGCTTCAAAGCCAGAGAACAAGGTCAGCAGAGATGTTGTAGTCCCAGAGAACCAGGTCAGCAGAGCTGCTCTACAGCCTAAGAACCAGGTCAGCAGAGCTGCTCTAGAGCCAGAGAACCAGGTCAGCAAAGCTGCAGTAGAGCCAGAGAAGCCAGGTCAGCAGAGCTTCTTTAGAGGGAGAGAACCACGTCAGCAGAGCTGCTTTAAAGCCAGAGAACCAGAACAAAAGATCTGCTTTAGAGGGAGAGAACCAGGTCTGCAGATCTGATCTAGATCCAGAGAACCAGGTCAGCAGAACTGCTCTAGAGCCTAAGAACTGGGTCAGCAGATCTCTAGAGCCAGAGAACTAGGTCAGCAGAGCTGCTTTAAAGCCAGAGAACCAGGACAAAAGAGCTGCTTTAGAGTCAGAGCACCAGGTCAGCAGAGCTGCTTTAGAGCCAGAGAACCAGGTCAGCAGAGCTGTTATAGAGCCAGAGAACCAGGTCAGCAGAGCTGATCTAGAGCCAAAGAACGAGGTCAGCAGAGCTGCTTTAAAGCCAGAGAACCAGGTCAGCAGAGCTCCTCTAGAGCCTAAGAACCAGGTCAACAGAGCTGCTCTAGAGCCAGAGAACCAGGTCAGCAGATATGCTGTAGAGCCAGAGATACCAGGTACGCAGAGCTGCTTTAGAGCCAGAGAACCAGGTCAGCAGAGCTGCTTCAAAGCCAGACAACCAGGTCAGCAGAGCTGTTGTAGAGCCAGAGAACCAGGTCAGCAGAGCTCCTCTACAGCCTAAGAACCAGGTCAGCAGAGTTGCTCCAGAGCCAGAGAACCAGGTCGGCAGAGCTGTTGTAGAGCCAGAGAAACCAGGTCAGCACAGCTGCTTTAGAGGGAGAGAACCACGTCAGCAGAGTTGCTTTAGAGCCAGAGAACCAGGACAGCAGAGCTGCTTTAGAGGGAGAGAACAAGGTCAGCAGATCTGCTCTAGATCCAAAGAACCAGGACAGCAGAGCTGCTTTAGAGCCTGAGAACCAGGTCAGCAGAGCTGCTTTAGAGGGAGAGAAACAGGTCAGCAGAGTTGCTGTGGAGCCATAGAACCAGGTCAGCAGAGCTGCTGTAGAGCCAGAGAACCAGGTCAGAATAGACGTTATAGAGCCAGAGAACAAGGTCAGCAGACCTGTTCTAGAGCCAGAGAACTAGGTCAGCAGAGCTGCTTTAGAGCCAGAGAACCAGGTCAGCAGAGCTCCTCTAGAGCCTAAGAACTGGGTCAGCAGAGCTGCTCTAGAGCCAGAGAACTAGGTCAGCAGAGCTGCTTTAGAGCCAGAGAACCAGGTCAGCAGAGCTGCTTTAGAGCCTGAGAACCAGGTCAGCAGAGCTGCTTTAGAGGGAGAGAAACAGGTCAGCAGAGTTGCTGTGGAGCCATAAAACCAGGTCAGCAGAACTGCTGTAGAGCCAGAGAACCAGGTCAGAAGAGACGTTATAGAGCCAGAGAACAAGGTCAGCAGACCTGTTCTAGAGCCAGAGAACTAGGTCAGCAGAGCTGCTTTAGAGCCAGAGAACCAGGTCAGCAGAGCTCCTCTAGAGCCTAAGAACCAGGTCAGCAGAGCTGCTCTAGAACCAGTGAACCAGGTCAGCAGAGCTGCTGTAGAGCCAGAGAAACCAAGCACGCAGAGGTGCTTTAGAGGGAGAGAACCAGGTCAGCAGAATTGATTTAGAGCCAGAGAACCAGGTCAGCAGAACTGCATTAGAGTGAGAGAACCAGCTCAGCAGAGCTGCTCTAGAGCCAGAGAACCAGGTCAGCAGAGCTGCTTCAAAGCGAGAGAACCAGGTCAGCAGAGCTGTTGTAGAGCCAGAAAACCAGGTCAGCAGAGCTGCTCTACAGCCTAAGAACGAGGTCAGCAGAGCCGCTCTAGAGCCAGAGAAGCAGGTCAGCAGAGCTGCTTTAGAGGGAGAGAAACAGGTCAGCAGAGCTGCTCTAGCGCCAGAGAACCAGGTCAGCAGAGCTGCTTTAGAGCCAGAGAACCAGGTCAGCAGAGCTGCTTTAGAGCCAGAGAACCAGGTCAGCAGAGCTGCTCTAGAGCCTAAGAACCAGGTCAGCAGAGCTGCCCTACAGCCTAAGAACCAGGTCAGCAGAGCTGCTATAGAGCCAGAGAACCAGGTCAGCAGAGCTGCTTTAGAGGGAGAGAAACAGGTCAGCAGAGTTGCTGTGGAGCCATAGAACCAGGTCAGCAGAGCCATTATAGAGCCAGAGAACAAGGTCAGCAGACCTGCTATAGAGCCAGAGAACTAGGTCAGCAGAGCTGCTTTAGAGCCAGAGAACCAGGTCAGCAGAGCTCCTCTAGAGCCTAAGAACCAGGTCAGCAGAGCTGCTCTAGAGCCAGTGAACCAGGTCAGCAGAGCTGCTGTAGAGCCAGAGAAACCAAGTATGCAGAGGTGCTTTAGAGGGAGAGAACCAGGCCAGCAGAGCTGCTCTAGAGCCAGAGAACCAGTTCAGCAGAGCTGCTTCAAAGCCAGAGAACCAGGTCAGCAGAGCTGTTGTAGAGCCAGAGAACCAGGTCAGCAGAGCTGCTCTACAGCCTAAGAACTAGGTCAGCAGAGCTGCTCTAGAGCCAGAGAACCAGGTCAGCAGAGCTGCTGTAGAGCCATAGTAACCAGGTCAGCAGAGCTGCTTTAGATGGAGAGAACCACATCAGCAGAGCTGCTGTAGAGCCAGAGAACCAGGACAGCAGAGCTGCTCTACAGCCTAAGAACGAGGTCAGCAGAGCTGCTCTAGAGCCAGAGAACCCGGTCAGCAGAGCGGCTTTAGAGCCATAGTAACCAGGTCAGCAGAGCTGCTTTAGATGGAGAGAACCACGTCAGCAGAGCTGCTTTAGAGCCAGAGAACTAGGACAGCAGAGCTGCTTTAGAGGGAGAGAAACAGGTCAGCAGAGCTGCTCTAGAGCCAGAGAACCAGGTCAGCAGAGCTGCTTTAGAGCCAGAAAACCAGGTCAGCAGAGCCGTTATAGAGCCAGAGAACCAGGTCAGCAGAGCTGCTCTAGAGCCAGAGAACTAGGTCAGCAGAGCTGCTCTAGAGCCTAAGAACCACGTCAGCAGAGCTGCTCTACATCCTAAGAACCAGGTCAGCAGAGCTGATCTAGAGCCAGAGAACCAGGTCAGCAGAGCTGCTGTAGAGCCAGAGAACCAGGTCAGCAGAGCTGCTTTAGAGGGAGAGAAACAGGTCGGCAGAGTTGCAGTAGAGCCATAGAACCAGGTCAGCAGAGCTGCTGTAGAGCCAGAGAACCAGGACAGCAAAGCCGTTATAGAGCCAGAGAACAAAGTCAGAAAAACTGCTCTAGAGCCAGAGAACTAGGTCAGCAGAGCTGCTTTAGAGCCAGAGAACCAGGTCAGCAGAGTTCCTCTAGAGCCTAAGAACCAGGTCAGCAGAGCTGCTCTAGAGCCAGTGAACCAGGTCGGCAGAGCTGCTGTAGAGCCAGAGAAACCAAGTACGCAGAGGTGCTTTAGAGGGAGAGAACCAGGTCAGCAGAGCTGCTTCAAAGCCGGAGAACCAGGTCAGCAGAGCTGCTCTAGAGCCAGAGAACCAGGTCATCAGAGCTGCTGTAGAGCCAGAGAACCAGTTCAGCAGAGCTGCTTTGGAGGGAGAGAACCAGGTCAGCAGAACTGCTTTAGAGCCAGAGAACCAGGACAGCAGAGCTGCTTTAGAGGGAGAGAACCAGGTCATCAGATCTGCTCTAGATCCAGAGAACCAGGTCAGCAGAGCTGCTCAAGAGCCTAAGAACTGGGTCAGCAGAGGTGCTCTAGAGCCACAGAACTAGGTCAGCAGAGATCCTGTAGAGCCAGAGTAACCAGGTCTGCATAGCTTCTTTAGAGGGAAAGAACCAGGTCAGCAGAGATGCTTTAGAGCCAGAGAACCAGGTCAGCAGAGCTGCTTTAGAGGGAGAGAAACAGGTCAGCAGAGCTGCTCTAGCGCCAGAGAACCAGGTCAGCAGAGCTGCTTTAGAGCCAGAGAACCAGGTCAGCAGAGCTGCTTTAGAGCCAGAGAACCAGGTCAGCAGAGCTGCTCTAGAGCCTAAGAACCAGGTCAGCAGAGCTGCCCTACAGCCTAAGAACCAGGTCAGCAGAGCTGCTCTAGAGCCAGAGAACCAGGTCAGCAGAGCTGCTTTAGAGGGAGAGAAACAGGTCAGCAGAGTTGCTGTGGAGCCATAGAACCAAGTCAGCAGAGCTGCTCTAGAGCCTAAGAACCACGTCAGCAGAGCTGCTCTACATCCTAAGAACCAGGTCAGCAGAGCTGCTCTAGAGCCAGAGAACCAGGTCAGCAGAGCTGCTTTAGAGGGAGAGAAACAGGTCGGCAGAGTTGCTGTAGAGCCATAGTAACCAGGTCAGCAGAGCTGCTTTAGATGGAGAGAACCACGTCAGCAGAGCTGCTTTAGAGCCAGAGAACTAGGACAGCAGAGCTGCTTTAGAGGGAGAGAAACAGGTCAGCAGAGCTGCTCTAGAGCCAGAGAACCAGGTCAGCAGAGCTGCTTTAGAGCCAGAAAACCAGGTCAGCAGAGCCGTTATAGAGCCAGAGAACCAGGTCAGCAGAGCTGCTCTAGAGCCTAAGAACCACGTCAGCAGAGCTGCTCTACATCCTAAGAACCAGGTCAGCAGAGCTGATCTAGAGCCAGAGAACCAGGTCAGCAGAGCTGCTTTAGAGGGAGAGAAACAGGTCGGCAGAGTTGCAGTAGAGCCATAGAACCAGGTCAGCAGAGCTGCTGTAGAGCCAGAGAACCAGGACAGCAAAGCCGTTATAGAGCCAGAGAACCAGGTCAGCAGAGCTGCTTTAGAGGGAGAGAAACAGGTCAGCAGAGCTGCTCTAGCGCCAGAGAACCAGGTCAGCAGAGCTGCTTTAGAGCCAGAGAACCAGGTCAGCAGAGCTGCTTTAGAGCCAGAGAACCAGGTCAGCAGAGCTGCTCTAGAGCCTAAGAACCAGGTCAGCAGAGCTGCCCTACAGCCTAAGAACCAGGTCAGCAGAGCTGCTCTAGAGCCAGAGAACCAGGTCAGCAGAGCTGCTTTAGAGGGAGAGAAACAGGTCAGCAGAGTTGCTGTGGAGCCATAGAACCAGGTCAGCAGAGCTGCTCTAGAGCCTAAGAACCACGTCAGCAGAGCTGCTCTACATCCTAAGAACCAGGTCAGCAGAGCTGCTCTAGAGCCAGAGAACCAGGTCAGCAGAGCTGCTTTAGAGGGAGAGAAACAGGTCGGCAGAGTTGCAGTAGAGCCATAGAACCAGGTCAGCAGAGCTGCTGTAGAGCCAGAGAACCAGGACAGCAAAGCCGTTATAGAGCCAGAGAACAAAGTCAGAAGAGTTGCTCTAGAGCCAGAGAACTAGGTCAGCAGAGCTGCTTTAGAGCCAGAGAACCAGGTCAGCAGAGTTCCTCTAGAGCCTGAGAACCAGGTCAGCAGAGCTGCTCTAGAGCCAGTGAACCGGGTCGGCAGAGCTGCTGTAGAGCCAGAGAAACCAAGTACGCAGAGGTGCTTTAGAGGGAGAGAACCATGTCATCAGATCTGCTCTAGATCCAGAGAACCAGGTCAGCAGAGCTGCTCAAGAGCCTAAGAACTGGGTCAGCAGAGGTGCTCTAGAGCCACAGAACTAGGTCAGCAGAGATCCTGTAGAGCCAGAGTAACCAGGTCTGCATAGCTTCTTTAGAGGGAAAGAACCAGGTCAGCAGAGATGCTTTAGAGCCAGAGAACCAGGTCAGCAGAGCTGCTTTAGAGGGAGAGAAACAGGTCAGCAGAGCTGCTCTAGCGCCAGAGAACCAGGTCAGCAGAGCTGCTTTAGAGCCAGAGAACCAGGTCAGCAGAGCTGCTTTAGAGCCAGAGAACCAGGTCAGCAGAGCTGCTCTAGAGCCTAAGAACCAGGTCAGCAGAGCTGCCCTACAGCCTAAGAACCAGGTCAGCAGAGCTGCTCTAGAGCCAGAGAACCAGGTCAGCAGAGCTGCTCTAGAGCCAGAGAACCAGGTCAGCAGAGCTGCTTTAGAGGGAGAGAACAGGTCAGCAGAGTTGCTGTGGAGCCATAGAACCAGGTCAGCAGAGCTGCTCTAGAGCCTAAGAACCACGTCAGCAGAGCTGCTCTACATCCTAAGAACCAGGTCAGCAGAGCTGCTCTAGAGCCAGAGAACCAGGTCAGCAGAGCTGCTTTAGAGGGAGAGAAACAGGTCGGCAGAGTTGCAGTAGAGCCATAGAACCAGGTCAGCAGAGCTGCTGTAGAGCCAGAGAACCAGGACAGCAAAGCCGTTATAGAGCCAGAGAACAAAGTCAGAAGAGCTGCTCTAGAGCCAGAGAACTAGGTCAGCAGAGCTGCTTTAGAGCCAGAGAACCAGGTCGGCAGAGCTGCTGTAGAGCCAGAGAAACCAAGTACGCAGAGGTGCTTTAGAGGGAGAGAACCAGGTCAGCAGAGCTGCTTCAAAGCTGGAGAACCAGGTCAGCAGAGCTGCTCTAGAGCCAGAGAACCAGGTCATCAGAGCTGCTGTAGAGCCAGACAAACCAGTTCAGCAGAGCTGCTTTGGAGGGAGAGAACCAGATCAGCAGAGCTGCTTTAGAGCCAGAGAACCAGGACAGCAGAACTGCTCTAGAACCAGTGAACCAGGTCAGCAGAGCTGCTGTAGAGCCAGAGAAACCAAGCACGCAGAGGTGCTTTAGAGGGAGAGAACCAGGTCAGCAGAATTGATTTAGAGCCAGAGAACCAGGTCAGCAGAACTGCATTAGAGTGAGAGAACCAGCTCAGCAGAGCTGCTCTAGAGCCAGAGAACCAGGTCAGCAGAGCTGCTTCAAAGCGAGAGAACCAGGTCAGCAGAGCTGTTGTAGAGCCAGAAAACCAGGTCAGCAGAGCTGCTCTACAGCCTAAGAACGAGGTCAGCAGAGCCGCTCTAGAGCCAGAGAAGCAGGTCAGCAGAGCTGCTTTAGAGGGAGAGAAACCGGTCAGCAGAGCTGCTCTAGCGCCAGAGAACCAGGTCAGCAGAGCTGCTTTAGCGCCAGAGAACCAGGTCAGCAGAGCTGCTTTAGAGCCAGAGAACCAGGTCAGCAGAGCTGCTCTAGAGCCTAAGAACCAGGTCAGCAGAGCTGCCCTACAGCCTAAGAACCAGGTCAGCAGAGCTGCTATAGAGCCAGAGAACCAGGTCAGCAGAGCTGCTTTAGAGGGAGAGAAACAGGTCAGCAGAGTTGCTGTGGAGCCATAGAACCAGGTCAGCAGAGCCATTATAGAGCCAGAGAACAAGGTCAGCAGACCTGCTATAGAGCCAGAGAACTAGGTCAGCAGAGCTGCTTTAGAGCCAGAGAACCAGGTCAGCAGAGCTCCTCTAGAGCCTAAGAACCAGGTCAGCAGAGCTGCTCTAGAGCCAGTGAACCAGGTCAGCAGAGCTGCTGTAGAGCCAGAGAAACCAAGTATGCAGAGGTGCTTTAGAGGGAGAGAACCAGGCCAGCAGAACTGCTTTAGAGCCAGAGAACCAGGTCAGCAGAAATGCTTTAGATTGAGAGAACCAGGTCAGCAGAGCTGCTCTAGAGCCAGAGAACCAGTTCAGCAGAGCTGCTTCAAAGCCAGAGAACCAGGTCAGCAGAGCTGTTGTAGAGCCAGAGAACCAGGTCAGCAGAGCTGCTCTACAGCCTAAGAACTAGGTCAGCAGAGCTGCTCTAGAGCCAGAGAACCAGGTCAGCAGAGCTGCTGTAGAGCCATAGTAACCAGGTCAGCAGAGCTGCTTTAGATGGAGAGAACCACATCAGCAGAGCTGCTGTAGAGCCAGAGAACCAGGACAGCAGAGCTGCTCTACAGCCTAAGAACGAGGTCAGCAGAGCTGCTCTAGAGCCAGAGAACCCGGTCAGCAGAACGGCTTTAGAGCCACAGTAACCAGGTCAGCAGAGCTGCTTTAGATGGAGAGAACCACGTCAGCAGAGCTGCTTTAGAGCCAGAGAACTAGGACAGCAGAGCTGCTTTAGAGGGAGAGAAACAGGTTAGCAGAGCTGCTCTAGAGCCAGAGAACCAGGTCAGCAGAGCTGCTTTAGAGCCAGAAAACCAGGTCAGCAGAGCCGTTATAGAGCCAGAGAACCAGGTCAGCAGAGCTGCTCTAGAGCCAGAGAACTAGGTCAGCAGAGCTGCTCTAGAGCCTAAGAACCACGTCAGCAGAGCTGCTCTACATCCTAAGAACCAGGTCAGCAGAGCTGATCTAGAGCCAGAGAACCAGGTCAGCAGAGCTGCTTTAGAGGGAGAGAAACAGGTCAGCAGAGTTGCTGTGGAGCCATAGAACCAGGTCAGCAGAGCTGCTCTAGAGCCTAAGAACCACGTCAGCAGAGCTGCTCTACATCCTAAGAACCAGGTCAGCAGAGCTGCTCTAGAGCCAGAGAACCAGGTCAGCAGAGCTGCTTTAGAGGGAGAGAAACAGGTCGGCAGAGTTGCAGTAGAGCCATAGAACCAGGTCGGCAGAGCTGCTGTAGAGCCAGAGAACCAGGACAGCAAAGCCGTTATAGAGCCAGAGAACAAAGTCAGAAGAGCTGCTCTAGAGCCAGAGAACTAGGTCAGCAGAGCTGCTTTAGAGCCAGAGAACCAGGTCGGCAGAGCTGCTGTAGAGCCAGAGAAACCAAGTACGCAGAGGTGCTTTAGAGGGAGAGAACCAGGTCAGCAGAGCTGCTTCAAAGCTGGAGAACCAGGTCAGCAGAGCTGCTCTAGAGCCAGAGAACCAGGTCATCAGAGCTGCTGTAGAGCCAGACAAACCAGTTCAGCAGAGCTGCTTTGGAGGGAGAGAACCAGATCAGCAGAGCTGCTTTAGAGCCAGAGAACCAGGACAGCAGAACTGCTCTAGAACCAGTGAACCAGGTCAGCAGAGCTGCTGTAGAGCCAGAGAAACCAAGCACACAGAGGTGCTTTAGAGGGAGAGAACCAGGTCAGCAGAATTGATTTAGAGCCAGAGAACCAGGTCAGCAGAACTGCATTAGAGTGAGAGAACCAGCTCAGCAGAGCTGCTCTAGAGCCAGAGAACCAGGTCAGCAGAGCTGCTTCAAAGCGAGAGAACCAGGTCAGCAGAGCTGTTGTAGAGCCAGAAAACCAGGTCAGCAGAGCTGCTCTACAGCCTAAGAACGAGGTCAGCAGAGCCGCTCTAGAGCCAGAGAAGCAGGTCAGCAGAGCTGCTTTAGAGGGAGAGAAACCGGTCAGCAGAGCTGCTCTAGCGCCAGAGAACCAGGTCAGCAGAGCTGCTTTAGCGCCAGAGAACCAGGTCAGCAGAGCTGCTTTAGAGCCAGAGAACCAGGTCAGCAGAGCTGCTCTAGAGCCTAAGAACCAGGTCAGCAGAGCTGCCCTACAGCCTAAGAACCAGGTCAGCAGAGCTGCTATAGAGCCAGAGAACCAGGTCAGCAGAGCTGCTTTAGAGGGAGAGAAACAGGTCAGCAGAGTTGCTGTGGAGCCATAGAACCAGGTCAGCAGAGCCATTATAGAGCCAGAGAACAAGGTCAGCAGACCTGCTATAGAGCCAGAGAACTAGGTCAGCAGAGCTGCTTTAGAGCCAGAGAACCAGGTCAGCAGAGCTCCTCTAGAGCCTAAGAACCAGGTCAGCAGAGCTGCTCTAGAGCCAGTGAACCAGGTCAGCAGAGCTGCTGTAGAGCCAGAGAAACCAAGTATGCAGAGGTGCTTTAGAGGGAGAGAACCAGGCCAGCAGAACTGCTTTAGAGCCAGAGAACCAGGTCAGCAGAAATGCTTTAGATTGAGAGAACCAGGTCAGCAGAGCTGCTCTAGAGCCAGAGAACCAGTTCAGCAGAGCTGCTTCAAAGCCAGAGAACCAGGTCAGCAGAGCTGTTGTAGAGCCAGAGAACCAGGTCAGCAGAGCTGCTCTACAGCCTAAGAACTAGGTCAGCAGAGCTGCTCTAGAGCCAGAGAACCAGGTCAGCAGAGCTGCTGTAGAGCCATAGTAACCAGGTCAGCAGAGCTGCTTTAGATGGAGAGAACCACATCAGCAGAGCTGCTGTAGAGCCAGAGAACCAGGACAGCAGAGCTGCTCTACAGCCTAAGAACGAGGTCAGCAGAGCTGCTCTAGAGCCAGAGAACCCGGTCAGCAGAGCGGCTTTAGAGCCACAGTAACCAGGTCAGCAGAGCTGCTTTAGATGGAGAGAACCACGTCAGCAGAGCTGCTTTAGAGCCAGAGAACTAGGACAGCAGAGCTGCTTTAGAGGGAGAGAAACAGGTCAGCAGAGCTGCTCTAGAGCCAGAGAACCAGGTCAGCAGAGCTGCTTTAGAGCCAGAAAACCAGGTCAGCAGAGCCGTTATAGAGCCAGAGAACCAGGTCAGCAGAGCTGCTCTAGAGCCAGAGAACTAGGTCAGCAGAGCTGCTCTAGAGCCTAAGAACCACCTCAGCAGAGCTGCTCTACATCCTAAGAACCAGGTCAGCAGAGCTGATCTAGAGCCAGAGAACCAGGTCAGCAGAGCTGCTTTAGAGGGAGAGAAACAGGTCGGCAGAGTTGCAGTAGAGCCATAGAACCAGGTCAGCAGAGCTGCTGTAGAGCCAGAGAACCAGGACAGCAAAGCCGTTATAGAGCCAGAGAACAAAGTCAGAAAAACTGCTCTAGAGCCAGAGAACTAGGTCAGCAGAGCTGCTTTAGAGCCAGAGAACCAGGTCAGCAGAGTTCCTCTAGAGCCTAAGAACCAGGTCAGCAGAGCTGCTCTAGAGCCAGTGAACCAGGTCGGCAGAGCTGCTGTAGAGCCAGAGAAACCAAGTACGCAGAGGTGCTTTAGAGGGAGAGAACCAGGTCAGCAGAGCTGCTTCAAAGCCGGAGAACCAGGTCAGCAGAGCTGCTCTAGAGCCAGAGAACCAGGTTATCAGAGCTGCTGTAGAGCCAGACAAACCAGTTCAGCAGAGCTGCTTTGGAGGGAGAGAACCAGGTCAGCAGAACTGCTTTAGAGCCAGAGAACCAGGACAGCAGAGCTGCTTTAGAGGGAGAGAACCAGGTCATCAGATCTGCTCTAGATCCAGAGAACCAGGTCAGCAGAGCTGCTCAAGAGCCTAAGAACTGGGTCAGCAGAGGTGCTCTAGAGCCACAGAACTAGGTCAGCAGAGATCCTGTAGAGCCAGAGTAACCAGGTCTGCATAGCTTCTTTAGAGAGAAAGAACCAGGTCAGCAGAGATGCTTTAGAGCCAGAGAACCAGGTCAGCAGAGCTGCTTTAGAGGGAGAGAAACAGGTCAGCAGAGCTGCTCTAGCGCCAGAGAACAAGGTCAGCAGAGTTGTTTTAGAGCCAGAGAACCAGGTCAGCAGAGCTGCTTTAGAGCCAGAGAACCAGGTCAGCAGAGCTGCTCTAGAGCCTAAGAACCAGGTCAGCAGAGCTGCCATACAGCCTAAGAACCAGGTCAGCAGAGCTGCTCTAGAGCCAGAGAACCAGGTCAGCAGAGCTGCTTTCGAGGGAGAGAAACAGGTCAGCAGAGTTGCTGTGGAGCCATAGAACCAGGTCAGCAGAGCTGCTCTAGAGCCTAAGAACCACGTCAGCAGAGCTGCTCTACATCCTAAGAACCAGGTCAGCAGAGCTGCTCTAGAGCCAGAGAACCAGGTCAGCAGAGCTGCTTTAGAGGGAGAGAAACAGGTCGGCAGAGTTGCAGTAGAGCCATAGAACCAGGTCAGCAGAGCTGCTGTAGAGCCAGAGAACCAGGACAGCAAAGCCGTAATAGAGCCAGAGAACAAAGTCAGAAGAGCTGCTCTAGAGCCAGAGAACTAGGTCAGCAGAGCTGCTTTAGAGCCAGAGAACCAGGTCAGCAGAGTTCCTCTAGAGCCTAAGAACCAGGTCAGCAGAGCTGCTCTAGAGCCAGTGAACCGGGTCGGCAGAGCTGCTGTAGAGCCAGAGAAACTAAGTACGCAGAGGTGCTTTAGAGGGAGAGAACCAGGTCATCAGATCTGCTCTAGATCCAGAGAACCAGGTCAGCAGAGCTGCTCAAGAGCCTAAGAACTGGGTCAGCAGAGGTGCTCTAGAGCCACAGAACTAGGTCAGCAGAGATCCTGTAGAGCCAGAGTAACCAGGTCTGCATAGCTTCTTTAGAGGGAAAGAACCAGGTCAGCAGAGATGCTTTAGAGCCAGAGAACCAGGTCAGCAGAGCTGCTTTAGAGGGAGAGAAACAGGTCAGCAGAGCTGCTCTAGCGCCAGAGAACCAGGTCAGCAGAGCTGCTTTAGAGCCAGAGAACCAGGTCAGCAGAGCTGCCCTACAGCCTAAGAACCAGGTCAGCAGAGCTGCTCTAGAGCCAGAGAACCAGGTCAGCAGAGCTGCTCTAGAGCCAGAGAACCAGGTCAGCAGAGCTGCTTTAGAGGGAGAGAAACAGGTCAGCAGAGTTGCTGTGGAGCCATAGAACCAGGTCAGCAGAGCTGCTCTAGAGCCTAAGAACCACGTCAGCAGAGCTGCTCTACATCCTAAGAACCAGGTCAGCAGAGCTGCTCTAGAGCCAGAGAACCAGGTCAGCAGAGCTGCTTTAGAGGGAGAGAAACAGGTCGGCAGAGTTGCAGTAGAGCCATAGAACCAGGTCAGCAGAGCTGCTGTAGAGCCAGAGAACCAGGACAGCAAAGCCGTTATAGAGCCAGAGAACAAAGTCAGAAGAGCTGCTCTAGAGCCAGAGAACTAGGTCAGCAGAGCTGCTTTAGAGCCAGAGAACCAGGTCGGCAGAGCTGCTGTAGAGCCAGAGAAACCAAGTACGCAGAGGTGCTTTAGAGGGAGAGAACCAGGTCAGCAGAGCTGCTTCAAAGCTGGAGAATCAGGTCAGCAGAGCTGCTCTAGAGCCAGAGAACCAGGTCATCAGAGCTGCTGTAGAGCCAGACAAACCAGTTCAGCAGAGCTGCTTTGGAGGGAGAGAACCAGATCAGCAGAGCTGCTTTAGAGCCAGAGAACCAGGACAGCAGAGCTGCTTTAGAGGGAGAGAACCAGGTCATCAGATCTGCTCTAGATCCAGAGAACCAGGTCAGCAAAGCTGCAGTAGAGCCAGAGAAGCCAGGTCAGCAGAGCTTCTTTAGAGGGAGAGAACCACGTCAGCAGAGCTGCTTTAAAGCCAGAGAACCAGGATAAAAGAGCTGCTTTAGAGGGAGAGAACCAGGTCTGCAGATCTGATCTAGATCCAGAGAACCAGGTCAGGAGAACTGCTCTAGAGCCTAAGAACTGGGTCAGCAGATCTCTAGACCCAGAGAACTAGGTCGGCAGAGCTGCTTTAAAGCCAGAGAACCAGGACAAAAGAGCTGCTTTAGAGTCAGAGCACCAGGTCAGCAGAGCTGCTTTAGAGCCAGAGAACCAGGTCAGCAGAGCCGTTATAGAGCCAGAGAACCAGGTCAGCAGAGCTGATCTAGAGCCAGAGAACGAGGTCAGCAGAGCTGCTCTAGAGCCAGAGAACCAGGTCAGCAGAGCTGCTTTAGAGGGAGAGAAACAGGTCGGCAGAGTAGTAGTAGAGCCAGAGAACCAGGTCAGCAGAGCTGCTGTAGAGCCAGAGAACTAGGTCAGCAGAGCTGCTCTAGAGCCTAAGAACCACGTCAGCAGAGCTGCTCTACATCCTAAGAACCAGGTCAGCAGAGCTGCTCTAGAGCCAGAGAACCAGGTCAGCAGAGCTGCTTTAGAGGGAGAGAAACAGGTCGGCAGAGTTGCAGTAGAGCCATAGAACCAGGTCAGCAGAGCTGCTGTAGAGCTAGAGAACCAGGACAGCAAAGCCGTTATAGAGCCACAGAACAAAGTCAGAAGAGCTGCTCTAGAGCCAGAGAACTAGGTCAGCAGAGCTGCTTTAAAGCCAGAGAACCAGGTCAGCAGAGTTCCTCTAGAGCCTAAGAACCAGATCAGCAGAGCTGCTGTAGAGCCAGTTAACCAGGTCGGCAGAGCTGCTGTAGAGCCAGAGAAACCAAGTACGCAGAGGTGCTTTAAAGGGAGAGAACCAGGTCAGCAGAGCTGCTTCAAAGCCAGAGAACCAGGTCAGCAGAGCTGCTCTAGAGCCAGAGAACCAGGTCATCAGAGCTGCTGTAGAACCAGACAAACCAGTTCAGCAGAGCTGCTTTGGAGGGAGAGAACCAGGTCAGCAGAGCTGCTTTAGAGCCAGAGAACCAGGACAGCAGAGCTGCTTTAGAGGGAGAGAACCAGGTCATCAGATCTGCTTTAGATCCAGAGAACCAGGTCAGCAGAGCTGCTCAAGAGCCTAAGAACTGGGTCAGCAGAGGTGCTCTAGAGCCACAGAACTAGGTCAGCAGAGATCCTGTAGAGCCAGAGTAACCAGGTCTGCATAGCTTCTTTAGAGGGAAAGAACCGAGTCAGCAGAGATGCTTTAGAGCCAGAGAACCAGGTCAGCAGAGCTGCTTTAGAGGGAGAGAAACAGGTCAGCAGAGCTGCTCTAGCGCCAGAGAACCAGGTCAGCAGAGCTGCTTTAGAGCCAGAGAATCAGGTCAGCAGAGCTGCTTTAGAGCCAGAGAACCAGGTCAGCAGAGCTGCTCTAGAGCCTAAGAACCAGGTCAGCAGAGCTGCCCTACAGCCAGGTCAGCAGAGCTGCTCTAGAGCCAGAGAACCAGGTCAGCAGAGCTGCTTTAGAGGGAGAGAAACAGGTCAGCAGAGTTGCTGTGGAGCCATAGAACCAGGCCAGCAGAGCTGCTCTAGAGCCTAAGAACCACGTTAGCAGAGCTGCTCTACATCCTAAGAACCAGGTCATCAGAGCTGCTGTAGAGCCAGACAAACCAGTTCAGCAGAGCTGCTTTGGAGGGAGAGAACCAGATCAGCAGAGCTGCTTTAGAGCCAGAGAACCAGGACAGCAGAGCTGCTTTAGAGGGAGAGAACCAGGTCATCAGATATGCTCTAGATCCAGAGAACCAGGTCAGCAAAGCTGCAGTAGAGCCAGAGAAGCCAGGTCAGCAGAGCCTCTTTAGAGGGAGAGAACCACGTCAGCAGAGCTGCTTTAAAGCCAGAGAACAAGGACAAAAGAGCTGCTTTAGAGGGAGAGAACCAGGTCTGCAGATCTGATCTAGATCCAGAGAACCAGGTCAGGAGAACTGCTCTAGAGCCTAAGAACTGGGTCAGCAGATCTCTAGACCCAGAGAACTAGGTCAGCAGAGCTGCTTTAAAGCCAGAGAACCAGGACAAAAGAGTTGCTTTAGAGTCAGAGCACCAGGTCAGCAGAGCTGCTTTAGAGCCAGAGAACCAGGACAGCAGAGCTACTTTAGAGGGAGAGAAACAGGTCAGCAGAGCTGCTCTAGAGCCTAAGAACCAGGTCAGCAGAGCTGCTCTACAGCCTAAGAACCAGGTCAGGAGAGCTGCTCTAGAGCCAGAGAACCAGGTCAGCAGAGCTGCTGTAGAGCCAGAGAAACAGGTCAGCAGAACTGCTTTAGAGGGAGAGAACCAGGTCAGCAGAGCTGCTCTAGAGCCAGAAAACCAGGCCAGCAGAGCTGCTTCAAAGCCAGAGAACAAGGTCAGCAGAGCTGTTGTAGTCCCAGAGAACCAGGTCAGCAGAGCTGCTCTACAGCCTAAGAACCAGGTCAGCAGAGCTGCTCTAGAGCCAGAGAACCAGGTCAGCAAAGCTGCAGTAGAGCCAGAGAAGCCAGGTCAGCAGAGCTTCTTTAGAGGGAGAGAACCACGTCAGCAGAGCTGCTTTAAAGCCAGAGAACCAGAACAAAAGAGCTGCTTTAGAGGGAGAGAACCAGGTCTGCAGATCTGATCTAGATCCAGAGAACCAGGTCAGCAGAACTGCTCTAGAGCCTAAGAACTGGGTCAGCAGATCTCTAGAGCCAGAGAACTAGGTCAGCAGAGCTGCTTTAAAGCCAGAGAACCAGGACAAAAGAGCTGCTTTAGAGTCAGAGCACCAGGTCAGCAGAGCTGCTTTAGAGCCAGAGAACCAGGTCAGCAGAAGTGTTATAGAGCCAGAGAACCAGGTCAGCAGAGCTGATCTAGAGCCAAAGAACGAGGTCAGCAGAGCTGCTTTAAAGCCAGAGAACCAGGTCAGCAGAGCTCCTCTAGAGCCTAAGAACCAGGTCAACAGAGCTGCTCTAGAGCCAGAGAACCAGGTCAGCAGATATGCTGTAGAGCCAGAGATACCAGGTACGCAGAGCTGCTTTAGAGCCAGAGAACCAGGTACGCAGAGCTGCTTTAGAGCCAGAGAACCAGGTCAGCAGAGCTGCTTTAGAGCCAGAGAACTAGGACAGCAGAGCTGCTTTAGAGGGAGAGAAACAGGTCAGCAGAGCTGCTCTAGAGCCAGAGAACCAGGTCAGCAGAGCTGCTTTAGAGCCAGAGAACCAGGTCAGCAGAGCCGTTATAGAGCCAGAGAACCAGGTCAGCAGAGCTGCTCTAGAGCCAGAGAATTAGGTCAGCAGAGCTGCTCTAGAGCCTAAGAACCACGTCAGCAGAGCTGCTCTACATCCTAAGAACCAGGTCAGCAGAGCTGCTCTAGAGCCAGAGAACCAGGTCAGCAGAGCTGCTTTAGAGAGAGAGAAACAGGTCGGCAGAGTTGCAGTAGAGCCAGAGAACCAGGTCAGCAGAGCTGCTGTAGAGCCAGAGAACTAGGTCAGCAGAGCTGCTCTAGAGCCTAAGAACCACGTCAGCAGAGCTGCTCTACATCCTAAGAACCAGGTCAGCAGAGCTGCTCTAGAGCCAGAGAACCAGGTCAGCAGAGCTGCTTTAGAGGGAGAGAAACAGGTCGGAAGAGTTGCAGAAGAGCCATAGAACCAGGTCAGCAGAGCTGCTGTAGAGCTAGAGAACCAGGACAGCAAAGCCGTTATAGAGCCACAGAACAAAGTCAGAAGAGCTGCTCTAGAGCCAGAGAACTAGGTCAGCAGAGCTGCTTTAGAGCCAGAGAACCAGGTCAGCAGAGTTCCTCTAGAGCCTAAGAACCAGGTCAGCAGAGCTGCTCTAGAGCCAGATAACCAGGTCGGCAGAGCTGCTGTAGAGCCAGAGAAACCAAGTACGCAGAGGTGCTTTAAAGGGAGAGAACCAGGTCAGCAGAGCTGCTTCAAAGCCAGAGAACCAGGTCAGCAGAGCTGCTCTAGAGCCAGAGAACCAGGTCATCAGAGCTGCTGTAGAGCCAGACAAACCAGTTCAGCAGAGCTGCTTTGGAGGGAGAGAACCAGGTCAGCAGAGCTGCTTTAGAGCCAGAGAACCAGGACAGCAGAGCTGTTTTAGAGGGAGAGAACCAGGTCATCAGATCTGCTCTAGATCCGGAGAACCAGGTCAGCAGAGCTGCTCAAGAGCCTAAGAACTGGGTCAGCAGAGGTGCTCTAGAGCCACAGAACTAGGTCAGCAGAGATCCTGTAGAGCCAGAGTAACCAGGTCTGCATAGCTTCTTTAGAGGGAAAGAACCGGGTCAGCAGAGATGCTTTAGAGCCAGAGAACCAGGTCAGCAGAGCTGCTTTAGAGGGAGAGAAACAGGTCAGCAGAGCTGCTCTAGCGCCAGAGAACCAGGTCAGCAGAGCTGCTTTAGAGCCAGAGAATCAGGTCAGCAGAGCTGCTTTAGAGCCAGAGAACCAGGTCAGCAGAGCTGCTCTAGAGCCTAAGAACCAGGTCAGCAGAGCTGCCCTACAGCCTAAGAACCAGGTCAGCAGAGCTGCTCTGGAGCCAGAGAACCAGGTCAGCAGAGCTGCTTTAGAGGGAGAGAAACAGGTCAGCAGAGTTGCTGTGGAGCCATAGAACCAGGTCAGCAGAGCTGCTCTAGAGCCTAAGAACCACGTCAGCAGAGCTGCTCTACATCCTAAGAACCAGGTCAGCAGAGCTGCTCTAGAGCAAGAGAACCAGGTCAGCAGAGCTGCTTTAGATGGAGAGAAACAGGTCGGCAGAGTTGCAGTAGAGCCATAGAACCAGGTCAGCAGAGCTGCTGTAGAGCCAGAGAACCAGGACAGCAAAGCCGTTATAGAGCCAGAGAACAAAGTCAGAAGAGCTGCTCTAGAGCCAGAGAACTAGGTCAGCAGAGCTGCTTTAGAGCCAGAGAACCAGGTCAGCAGAGTTCCTCTAGAGCTTAAGAACCAGGTTAGCAGAGCTGCTCTAGAGCCAGTGAACCAGGTCGGCAGAGCTGCTGTAGAGCCAGAGAAACCAAGTACGCAGAGGTGCTTTAGCGGGAGAGAACCAGGTCAGCAGAGCTGCTCTACAGCCTAAGAACTAGGTCAGCAGAGCTGCTCTAGAGCCAGAGAACCAGGTCATCAGAGCTGCTGTAGAGCCAGACAAACCAGTTCAGCAGAGCTGCTTTGGAGGGAGAGAACCAGATCAGCAGAGCTTCTTTAGAGCCAGAGAACCAGGACAGCAGAGCTGCTTTAGAGGGAGAGAACCAGGTCATCAGATCTGCTCTAGATCCAGAGAACCAGGTCAGCAGAGCTGCTCAAGAGCCTAAGAACTTGGTCAGCAGAGGTGCTCTAGAGCCACAGAACTAGGTCAGCAGAGATCCTGTAGAGCCAGAGTAACCAGGTCTGCATAGCTTCTTTAGAGGGAAAGAAACAGGTCAGCAGAGCTGCTCTAGCACCAGAGAACCAGGTCATCAGAGCTGCTTTAGAGCCAGAGAACCAGGTCAGCAGAGCTGCTCTAGAGCCTAAGAACCAGGTCAGCAGAGCTGCCCTACAGCCTAAGAACCAGGTCAGCAGAGCTGCTATAGAGCCAGAGAACCAGGTCAGCAGAGCTGCTTTAGAGGGAGAGAAACAGGTCAGCAGAGTTGCTGTGGAGCCATAGAACCAGGTCAGCAGAGCCATTATATAGCCAGAGAACAAGGTCAGCAGACCTGCTATAGAGCCAGAGAACTAGGTCAGCAGAGCTGCTTTAGAGCCAGAGAACCAGGCCAGCAGAGCTCCTCTAGAGCCTAAGAACCAGGTCAGCAGAGCTGCTCTAGAGCCAGTGAACCAGGTCAGCAGAGCTGCTGTAGAGCCAGAGAAACCAAGTATGCAGAGGTGCTTTAGAGGGAGAGAACCAGGCCAGCAGAACTGCTTTAGAGCCAGAGAACCAGGTCAGCAGAAATGCTTTAGATTGAGAGAACCAGGTCAGCAGAGCTGCTCTACAGCCAGAGAACCAGTTTAGCAGAGCTGCTTCAAAGCCAGAGAACCAGGTCAGCAGAGCTGTTGTAGAGCCAGAGAACCAGGTCAGCAGAGCTGCTCTACAGCCTAAGAACTAGGTCCGCAGAGCTGCTCTAGAGCCAGAGAACCAGGTCATCAGAGCTGCTGTAGAGCCAGACAAACCAGTTCAGCAGAGCTGCTTTGGAGGGAGAGAACCAGATCAGCAGAGCTGCTTTAGAGCCAGAGAACCAGGACAGCAGAGCTGCTTTAGAGGGAGAGAACCAGGTCATCAGATCTGCTCTAGATCCAGAGAACCAGGTCAGCAGATCTGCTTCAAAGCCAGAGAACCAGGTCAGCAGAGCTGTTGTAGAGCCAGAGAACCAGGTCAGCAGAGCTGCTCTACAGCCTAAGAACTAGGTCCGCAGAGCTGCTCTAGAGCCAGAGAACCAGGTCATCAGAGCTGCTGTAGAGCCAGACAAACCAGTTCAGCAGAGCTGCTTTGGAGGGAGAGAACCAGATCAGCAGAGCTGCTTTAGAGCCAGAGAACCAGGACAGCAGAGCTGCTTTAGAGGGAGAGAACCAGGTCATCAGATCTGCTCTACAGCCAGAGAACCAGTTTAGCAGAGCTGCTTCAAAGCCAGAGAACCAGGTCAGCAGAGCTGTTGTAGAGCCAGAGAACCAGGTCAGCAGAGCTGCTCTACAGCCTAAGAACTAGGTCCGCAGAGCTGCTCTAGAGCCAGAGAACCAGGTCATCAGAGCTGCTGTAGAGCCAGACAAACCAGTTCAGCAGAGCTGCTTTGGAGGGAGAGAACCAGATCAGCAGAGCTGCTTTAGAGCCAGAGAACCAGGACAGCAGAGCTGCTTTAGAGGGAGAGAACCAGGTCATCAGATCTGCTCTAGATCCAGAGAACCAGGTCAGCAGAGCTGCTCAAGAGCCTAAGAACTTGGTCAGCAGAGGTGCTCTAGAGCCAGTGAACCAGGTCAGCAGAGCTGCTGTAGAGCCAGAGAAACCAAGTATGCAGAGGTGCTTTAGAGGGAAAGAAACAGGTCAGCAGAGCTGCTCTAGCACCAGAGAACCAGGTCAGCAGAGCTGCTTTAGAGGGAGAGAAACAGGTCAGCAGAGTTGCTGTGGAGCCATAGAACCAGGTCAGCAGAGCCATTATATAGCCAGAGAACAAGGTCAGCAGACCTGCTATAGAGCCAGAGAACTAGGTCAGCAGAGCTGCTTTAGAGCCAGAGAACCAGGCCAGCAGAGCTCCTCTAGAGCCTAAGAACCAGGTCAGCAGAGCTGCTCTAGAGCCAGTGAACCAGGTCAGCAGAGCTGCTGTAGAGCCAGAGAAACCAAGTATGCAGAGGTGCTTTAGAGGGAGAGAACCAGGCCAGCAGAACTGCTTTAGAGCCAGAGAACCAGGTCAGCAGAAATGCTTTAGATTGAGAGAACCAGGTCAGCAGAGCTGCTCTACAGCCAGAGAACCAGTTTAGCAGAGCTGCTTCAAAGCCAGAGAACCAGGTCAGCAGAGCTGTTGTAGAGCCAGAGAACAATGTCAGCAGAGCTGCTGTAGAGCCATAGTAACCAGGTCAGCAGAGCTGCTTTAGATGGAGAGAACCACATCAGCAGAGCTGCTTTAGAGCCAGAGAACCAGGACAGCAGAGCTGCTGTAGAGCCAGAGAACCAGGTCAGCAGAACTGCTTTAGAGGGAGAGAACCAGGTCAGCAGAGCTGCTCTAGTGCCAGAAAACCAGGCCAGCAGAGCTGCTTCAAAGCCAGAGAACAAGGTCAGCAGAGCTGTTGTAGTCCCAGAGAACCAGGTCAGCAGAGCTGCTCTACAGCCTAAGAACCAGGTCAGCAGAGCTGCTCTAGAGCCAGAGAACCAGTTCAGCAAAGCTGCAGTAGAGCCAGAGAAGCCAGGTCAGCAGAGCTTCTTTAGAGGGAGAGAACCACGTCAGCAGAGCTGCTTTAAAGCCAGAGAACCAGAACAAAAGAGCTGCTTTAGAGGGAGAGAACCAGGTCTGCAGATCTGATCTAGATCCAGAGAACCAGGTCAGCAGAACTGCTCTAGAGCCTAAGAACTGGGTCAGCAGATCTCTAGAGCCAGAGAACTAGGTCAGCAGAGCTGCTTTAAAGCCAGAGAACCAGGACACAAGAGCTGCTTTAGAGTCAGAGCACCAGGTCAGCAGAGCTGCTTTAGAGCCAGAGAACCAGGTCAGCAGAGCTGTTATAGAGCCAGAGAACCAGGTCAGCAGAGCTGATCTAGAGCCAAAGAACGAGGTCAGCAGAGCTGCTTTAAAGCCAGAGAACCAGGTCAGCAGAGCTCCTCTAGAGCCTAAGAACCAGGTCAACAGAGCTGCTCTAGAGCCAGAGAACCAGGTCAGCAGATATGCTGTAGAGCCAGAGATACCAGGTACGCAGAGCTGCTTTAGAGCCAGAGAACCAGGTCAGCAGAGCTGCTTCATAGCCAGACAACCAGGTCAGCAGAGCTGTTGTAGAGCCAGAGAACCAGGTCAGCAGAGCTGCTCTACAGCCTAAGAACCAGGTCAGCAGAGTTGCTCCAGAGCCAGAGAACCAGGTCGGCAGAGCTGTTGTAGAGCCAGAGAAACCAGGTCAACACAGCTGCTTTAGAGGGAGAGAACCACGTCAGCAGAGTTGCTTTAGAGCCAGAGAACCAGGACAGCAGAGCTGCTTTAGAGGGAGAGAACAAGGTCAGCAGATCTGCTCTAGATCCAAAGAACCAGGACAGCAGAGCTGCTTTAGAGCCTGAGAACCAGGTCAGCAGAGCTGCTTTAGAGGGAGAGAAACAGGTCAGCAGAGTTGCTTTGGAGCCATAGAACCAGGTCAGCAGAGCTGCTGTAGAGCCAGAGAACCAGGTCAGAAGACACGTTATAGAGCCAGAGAACAAGGTCAGCAGACCTGTTCTAGAGCCAGAGAACTAGGTCAGCAGAGCTGCTTTAGAGCCAGAGAACCAGGTCAGCAGAGCTCCTCTAGAGTCTAAGAACTGGGTCAGCAGAGCTGCTCTAGAGCCAGAGAACTAGGTCAGCAGAGCTGCTTTAGAGCCAGAGAACCAGGTCAGCAGAGCTGCTTTAGAGCCTGAGAACCAGGTCAGCAGAGCTGCTTTAGAGGGAGAGAAACAGGTCAGCAGAGTTGCTCTAGAGCCTAAGAACCAGGTCAGCAGAGCTGCCCTACAGCCTAAGAACCAGGTCAGCAGAGCTGCCCTACAGCCAGGTCAGCAGAGCTGCTCTAGAGCCAGAGAACCTGGTCAGCAGAGCTGCTTTAGAGGGAGAGAAACAGGTCAGCAGAGTTGCTGTGGAGCCATAGAACCAGGCCAGCAGAGCAGCTCTAGAGCCTAAGAACCACGTCAGCAGAGCTGCTCTACATCCTAAGAACCAGGTCATCAGAGCTGCTGTAGAGCCAGACAAACCAGTTCAGCAGAGCTGCTTTGGAGGGAGAGAACCAGATCAGCAGAGCTGCTTTAGAGCCAGAGAACCAGGACAGCAGAGCTGCTTTAGAGGGAGAGAACCAGGTCATCAGATATGCTCTAGATCCAGAGAACCAGGTCAGCAAAGCTGCAGTAGAGCCAGAGAAGCCAGGTCAGCAGAGCCTCTTTAGAGGGAGAGAACCACGTCAGCAGAGCTGCTTTAAAGCCAGAGAACAAGGACAAAAGAGCTGCTTTAGAGGGAGAGAACCAGGTCTGCAGATCTGATCTAGATCCAGAGAACCAGGTCAGGAGAACTTCTCTAGAGCCTAAGAACTGGGTCAGCAGATCTCTAGACCCAGAGAACTAGGTCAGCAGAGCTGCTTTAAAGCCAGAGAACCAGGACAAAAGAGTTGCTTTAGAGTCAGAGCACCAGGTCAGCAGAGCTGCTTTAGAGCCAGAGAACCAGGTCAGCAGAGCTGTTATAGAGCCAGAGAACCAGGTCAGCAGAGCTGATCTAGAGCCAGAGAACGAGGTCAGCAGAGCTGCTTTAAAGCCAGAGAACCAGGTCAGCAGAGCTCCTCTAGAGCCTAAGAACCAGGTCAACAGAGCTGCTCTAGAGCCAGAGAACCAGGTCAGCAGAGATGCTGTAGAGCCAGAGATACCAGGTACGCAGAGCTGCTTTAGAGCCAGAGAACCAGGTCAGCAGAGCTGCTTTAGAGCCAGAGAACTAGGACAGCAGAGCTGCTTTAGAGGGAGAGAAACAGGTCAGCAGAGCTGCTCTAGAGCCAGAGAACCAGGTCAGCAGAGCTGCTTTAGAGCCAGAGAACCAGGTCAGCAGAGCCGTTATAGAGCCAGAGAACCTCTCTAGAGCCTAAGAACTGGGTCAGCAGATCTCTAGACCCAGAGAACTAGGTCAGCAGAGCTGCTTTAAAGCCAGAGAACCAGGACAAAAGAGTTGCTTTAGAGTCAGAGCACCAGGTCAGCAGAGCTGCTTTAGAGCCAGAGAACCAGGTCAGCAGAGCTGTTATAGAGCCAGAGAACCAGGTCAGCAGAGCTGATCTAGAGCCAGAGAACGAGGTCAGCAGAGCTGCTTTAAAGCCAGAGAACCAGGTCAGCAGAGCTCCTCTAGAGCCTAAGAACCAGGTCAACAGAGCTGCTCTAGAGCCAGAGAACCAGGTCAGCAGAGATGCTGTAGAGCCAGAGATACCAGGTACGCAGAGCTGCTTTAGAGCCAGAGAACCAGGTCAGCAGAGCTGCTTTAGAGCCAGAGAACTAGGACAGCAGAGCTGCTTTAGAGGGAGAGAAACAGGTCAGCAGAGCTGCTCTAGAGCCAGAGAACCAGGTCAGCAGAGCTGCTTTAGAGCCAGAGAACCAGGTCAGCAGAGCCGTTATAGAGCCAGAGAACCAGGTCAGCAGAGCTGCTCTAGAGCCAGAGAATTAGGTCAGCAGAGCTGCTCTAGAGCCTAAGAACCACGTCAGCAGAGCTGCTCTACATCCTAAGAACCAGGTCAGCAGAGCTGCTCTAGAGCCAGAGAACCAGGTCAGCAGAGCTGCTTTAGAGGGAGAGAAACAGGTCGGCAGAGTTGCAGTAGAGCCAGAGAACCAGGTCAGCAGAGCTGCCGTAGAGCCAGAGAACTAGGTCAGCAGAGCTGCTCTAGAGCCTAAGAACCACGTCAGCAGAGCTGCTCTACATCCTAAGAACCAGGTCAGCAGAGCTGCTCTAGAGCCAGAGAACCAGGTCAGCAGAGCTGCTTTAGAGGGAGAGAAACAGGTCGGCAGAGTTGCAGTAAAGCCATAGAACCAGGTCAGCAGAGCTGCAGTAGAGCTAGAGAACCAGGACAGCAAAGCCGTTATAGAGCCACGGAACAAAGTCAGAAGAGCTGCTCTAGAGCCAGAGAACTAGGTCAGCAGAGCTGCTTTAGAGCCAGAGAACCAGGTCAGCAGAGTTCCTCTAGAGCCTAAGAACCAGGTCAGCAGAGCTGCTCTAGAGCCAGATAACCAGGTCGGCAGAGCTGCTGTAGAGCCAGAGAAACCAAGTACGCAGAGGTGCTTTAAAGGGAGAGAACCAGGTCAGCAGAGCTGCTTCAAAGCCAGAGAACCAGGTCAGCAGAGCTGCTCTAGAGCCAGAGAACCAGGTCATCAGAGCTGCTGTAGAGCCAGACAAACCAGTTCAGCAGAGCTGCTTTGGAGGGAGAGAACCAGGTCAGCAGAGCTGCTTTAGAGCCAGAGAACCAGGACAGCAGAGCTTCTTTAGAGGGAGAGAACCAGGTCATCAGATCTGCTCTAGATCCGGAGAACCAGGTCAGCAGAGGTGCTCAAGAGCCTAAGAACTGGGTCAGCAGAGGTGCTCTAGAGCCACAGAACTAGGTCAGCAGAGATCCTGTAGAGCCAGAGTAACCAGGTCTGCATAGCTTCTTTAGAGGGAAAGAACCGGGTCAGCAGTTATGCTTTAGAGCCAGAGAACCAGGTCAGCAGAGCTGCTTTAGAGGGAGAGAAACAGGTCAGCAGAGCTGCTCTAGCGCCAGAGAACCAGGTCAGCAGAGCTGCTTTAGAGCCAGAGAATCAGGTCAGCAGAGCTGCTTTAGAGCCAGAGAACCAGGTCAGCAGAGCTGCTCTAGAGCCTAAGAACCAGGTCAGCAGAGCTGCCCTACAGCCTAAGAACCAGGTCAGCAGAGCTGCTCTAGAGCCAGAGAACCAGGTCAGCAGAGCTGCTTTAGAGGGAGAGAAACAGGTCAGCAGAGTTGCTATGGAGCCATAGAACCAGGTCAGCAGAGCTGCTCTAGAGCCTAAGAACCACGTCAGCAGAGCTGCTCTACATCCTAAGAACCAGGTCAGCAGAGCTGCTCTAGAGCAAGAGAACCAGGTCAGCAGAGCTGCTTTAGATGGAGAGAAACAGGTCGGCAGAGTTGCAGTAGAGCCATAGAACCAGGTCAGCAGAGCTGCTGTAGAGCCAGAGAACCAGGACAGCAAAGCCGTTATAGAGCCAGAGAACAAAGTCAGAAGAGCTGCTCTAGAGCCAGAGAACTAGGTCAGCAGAGCTGCTTTAGAGCCAGAGAACCAGGTCAGCAGAGTTCCTCTAGAGCCTAAGAACCAGGTTAGCAGAGCTGCTCTAGAGCCAGTGAACCAGGTCGACAGAGCTGCTGTAGAGCCAGAGAAACCAAGTACGCAGAGCTGCTTTAGAGGGAGAGAACCAGGTCAGCAGAGCTGCTTCAAAGCCGGAGAACCAGGTCAGCAGAGCTGCTCTAGAGCCAGAGAACCAGGTCATCAGAGCTGCTGTAGAGCCAGACAAACCAGTTCAGCAGAGCTGCTTTGGAGGGAGAGAACCAGATCAGCAGAGCTGCTTCAAAGCCGGAGAACCAGGTCACCAGAGCTGCTCTAGAGCCAGAGAACCAGGTCATCAGAGCTGCTGTAGAGCCAGACAAACCAGTTCAGCAGAGCTGCTTTAGAGGGAGAGAACCAGATCAGCAGAGCTGCTTTAGAGCCAGAGAACCAGGACAGCAGAGCTGCTTTAGAGGGAGAGAACCAGGTCATCAGATCTGCTCTAGATCCAGAGAACCAGGTCAGGAGAGCTGCTCAAGAGCCTAAGAACTTGGTCAGCAGAGGTGCTCTAGAGCCACAGAACTAGGTCAGCAGAGATCCTGTAGAGCCAGAGTAACCAGGTCTGCATAGCTTCTTTAGAGGGAAAGAAACAGGTCAGCAGAGCTGCTCTAGCACCAGAGAACCAGGTCAGCAGAGCTGCTTTAGAGCCAGAGAACCAGGTCAGCAGAGCTGCTCTAGAGCCTAAGAACCAGGTCAGCAGAGCTGCCCTACAGCCTAAGAACCAGGTCAGCAGAGCTGCTAGAGAGCCAGAGAACCAGGTCAGCAGAGCTGCTTTAGAGGGAGAGAAACAGGTCAGCAGAGTTGCTGTGGAGCCATAGAACCAGGTCAGCAGAGCCATTATATAGCCAGAGAACAAGGTCAGCAGACCTGCTATAGAGCCAGAGAACTAGGTCAGCAGAGCTGCTTTAGAGCCAGAGAACCAGGCCAGCAGAGCTCCTCTAGAGCCTAAGAACCAGGTCAGCAGAGCTGCTCTAGAGCCAGTGAACCAGGTCAGCAGAGCTGCTGTAGAGCCAGAGAAACCAAGTATGCAGAGGTGCTTTAGAGGGAGAGAACCAGGCCAGCAGAACTGCTTTAGAGCCAGAGAACCAGGTCAGCAGAAATGCTTTAGATTGAGAGAACCAGGTCAGCAGAGCTGCTCTACAGCCAGAGAACCAGTTTAGCAGAGCTGCTTCAAAGCCAGAGAACCAGGTCAGCAGAGCTGTTGTAGAGCCAGAGAACCAGGTCAGCAGAGCTGCTCTACAGCCTAAGAACTAGGTCCGCAGAGCTGCTCTAGAGCCAGAGAACAATGTCAGCAGAGCTGCTGTAGAGCCATAGTAACCAGGTCAGCAGAGCTGCTTTAGATGGAGAGAACCACATCAGCAGAGCTGCTTTAGAGCCAGAGAACCAGGACAGCAGAGCTGCTGTAGAGCGAGAGGACCAGGTCAGCAGAACTGCTTTAGAGGGAGAGAACCAGGTCAGCAGAGCTGCTCTAGTGCCAGAAAACCAGGCCAGCAGAGCTGCTTCAAAGCCAGAGAACAAGGTCAGCAGAGCTGTTGTAGTCCCAGAGAACCAGGTCAGCAGAGCTGCTCTACAGCCTAAGAACCAGGTCAGCAGAGCTGCTCTAGAGCCAGAGAACCAGGTCAGCAAAGCTGCAGTAGAGCCAGAGAAGCCAGGTCAGCAGAGCTTCTTTAGAGGGAGAGAACCACGTCAGCAGAGTTGCTTTAAAGCCAGAGAACCAGAACAAAAGAGCTGCTTTAGAGGGAGAGAACCAGCTCTGCAGATCTGATCTAGATCCAGAGAACCAGGTCAGCAGAACTGCTCTAGAGCCTAAGAACTGGGTAAGCAGATCTCTAGAGCCAGAGAACTAGGTCAGCAGAGCTGCTTTAAAGCCAGAGAACCAGGACACAAGAGCTGCTTTAGAGTCAGAGCACCAGGTCAGCAGAGCTGCTTTAGAGCCAGAGAACCAGGTCAGCAGAGCTGTTATAGAGCCAGAGAACCAGGTCAGCAGAGCTGATCTAGAGCCAAAGAACGAGGTCAGCAGAGCTGCTTTAAAACCAGAGAACCAGGTCAGCAGAGCTCCTCTAGAGCCTAAGAACCAGGTCAACAGAGCTGCTCTAGAGCCAGAGAACCAGGTCAGCAGATATGCTGTAGAGCCAGAGATACCAGGTACGCAGAGCTGCTTTAGAGCCAGAGAACCAGGTCAGCAGAGCTGCTTCAAAGCCAGACAACCAGGTCAGCAGAGCTGTTGTAGAGCCAGAGAACCAGGTCAGCAGAGCTGCTCTACAGCCTAAGAACCAGGTCAGCAGAGTTGCTCCAGAGCCAGAGAACCAGGTCGGCAGAGCTGTTGTAGAGCCAGAGAAACCAGGTCAACACAGCTGCTTTAGAGGGAGAGAACCACGTCAGCAGAGTTGCTTTAGAGCCAGAGAACCAGGACAGCAGAGCTGCTTTAGAGGGAGAGAACAAGGTCAGCAGATCTGCTCTAGATCCAAAGAACCAGGACAGCAGAGCTGCTTTAGAGCCTGAGAACCAGGTCAGCAGAGCTGCTTTAGAGGGAGAGAAACAGGTCAGCAGAGTTGCTTTGGAGCCATAGAACCAGGTCAGCAGAGCTGCTGTAGAGCCAGAGAACCAGGTCAGAAGAGACGTTATAGAGCCAGAGAACAAGGTCAGCAGACCTGTTCTAGAGCCAGAGAACTAGGTCAGCAGAGCTGCTTTAGAGCCAGAGAACCAGGTCAGCAGAGCTCCTCTAGAGTCTAAGAACTGGGTCAGCAGAGCTGCTCTAGAGCCAGAGAACTAGGTCAGCAGAGCTGCTTTAGAGCCAGAGAACCAGGTCAGCAGAGCTGCTTTAGAGCCTGAGAACCAGGTCAGCAGAGCTGCTTTAGAGGGAGAGAAACAGGTCAGCAGAGTTGCTGTGGAGCCATAGAACCAGGTCAGCAGAACTGCTGTAGAGCCAGAGAACCAGGTCAGAAGAGACGTTATAGAGCCAGAGAACAAGGTCAGCAGACCTGTTCTAGAGCCAGAGAACTAGGTCAGCAGAGCTGCTTTAGAGCCAGAGAACCAGGTCAGCAGAGCTCCTCTAGAGCCTAAGAACCAGGTCAGCAGAGCTGCTCTAGAACCAGTGAACCAGGTCAGCAGAGCTGCTGTAGAGCCAGAGAAATGAAGCATGCAGAGGTGCTTTAGAGGGAGAGAACCAGGTCAGCAGAATTGATTTAGAGCCAGAGAACCAGGTCAGCAGAACTGCATTAGAGTGAGAGAACCAGCTCAGCAGAGCTGCTCTAGAGCCAGAGAACCAGGTCAGCAGAGCTGCTTCAAAGCGAGAGAACCAGGTCAGCAGAGCTGTTGTAGAGCCAGAAAACCAGGTCAGCAGAGCTGCTCTACAGCCTAAGAATGAGGTCAGCAGAGCCGCTCTAGAGCCAGAGAAGCAGGTCAGCAGAGCTGCTTTAGAGGGAGAGAAACAGGTCAGCAGAGCTGCTCTTGCGCCAGAGAACCAGGTCAGCAGAGCTGCTTTAGAGCCAGAGAACCAGGTCAGCAGAGCTGCTTTAGAGCCAGAGAACCAGGTCAGCAGAGCTGCTCTAGAGCCTAAGAACCAGGTCAGCAGAGCTGCCCTACAGCCTAAGAACCAGGTCAGCAGAGCTGCTATAGAGCCAGAGAACCAGGTCAGCAGAGCTGCTTTAGAGGGAGAGAAACAGGTCAGCAGAGTTGCTGTGGAGCCATAGAACCAGGTCAGCAGAGCCATTATAGAGCCAGAGAACAAGGTCAGCAGACCTGCTATAGAGCCAGAGAACCTGGTCAGCAGAGCTCCTCTAGAGCCTAAGAACCAGGTCAGCAGAGCTGCTCTAGAGCCAGTGAACCAGGTCAGCAGAGCTGCTGTAGAGCCAGAGAAACCAAGTATGCAGAGGTGCTTTAGAGGGAGAGAACCAGGCCAGCAGAACTGCTTTAGAGCCAGAGAACCGGGTCAGCAGAGCTGCTTTAGAGGGAGAGAACCAGGACAGCAGAGCTGCTTTAGAGCCAGAGAACCGGGTCAGCAGAGCTGCTCTAGAGCCAGAGATCTAGGTCAGCAGAGCTACTTTAGAGCCTGAGAACCAGGTCAGCAGAGCTGCTTTAGAGCCCGAGAATCAGGTCAGCAGAGATGCTTTAGAGCCAGTGAACCTGGTCAGCAGACCTGCTCTTGAACCAGAGAACCAGGTCAGCAGAGCTGCTTTAGAGCCAAAGAACCAGGTCAGCAGAGCTGCTCTGGAGCCAGAGAACCAGGTCAGCAGAGCTGCTTTAGAGGGAGAGAACCAGGTCAGCAGAGTTCCTCTAGAGCCTAAGAACCAGGTCAGCAGAGCTGCTCTAGAGCCAGTGAACCAGGTCGGCAGAGCTGCTGTAGAGCCAGAGAAACCAAGTACGCAGAGGTGCTTTAGAGGGAGAGAACCAGGTCAGCAGAGCTGCTTCAAAGCCGGAGAACCAGGTCAGCAGAGCTGCTCTAGAGCCAGATAACCAGGTCATCAGAGCTGCTGTAGAGCCAGACAAACCAGATCAGCAGAGCTGCTTTGGAGGGAGAGAACCAGGTCAGCAGAGCTGCTTTAGAGCCAGAGAACCAGGTCATCAGAGCTGCTTCAAAGCCAGAAAACCAGGTCAGCAGAGCTGTTGTAGAGCCAGAGATCCAGGTCAGCAGAGCTGCTCTAGAGCCAGAGAACCAGGTCAGAAGAGCTGCTTTAGAGGGAGAGAAACAGGTCAGCAGAGCTGCTGTAGAGCCATAGAACCAGGTCAGCAGAGCTGCTGTACAGCCAGAGAAACAGGTCAGCAGAGCCGTTATAGAGCCAGAGAACCAGGTCATCAGAGCTGCATTAGAGCCAGAGAACTAGGTCAGCAGAGCTGCTTTAGAGCCTAAGAACCAGGTCAGCAGAGCTGCTCTAGAGCCAGAGAAACAGGTCAGCATAGCTCCTTTAGAGGGAGAGAAACAGGTCAGCAGAGTTGCTGTGGAACCATAGAACCAGGTCAGCAGAGCTGCTGTAGAGCCAGAGAACCAGGTCAGCAGAGACGTTATAGAGCCAGAGAACAAGGTCAGCAGACCTGCTCTAGAGCCAGAGAACTAGGTCAGCAGAGATGCTTTAGAGCCAGAGAACCAGGTCAGCAGAGCTCCTCTAGAGCCTAAGAACCAGGTCAGCAGAGCTGCTCTAGAACCAGTGAACCAGGTCAGCAGAGCTGCTGTAGAGCCAGAGAAACCAAGCACCCAGAGGTGCTTTAGAGGGAGAGAACCAGGTCAGTAGATTTGATTTAGAGCCAGAGAACCAGGTCAGCAGAACTGCTTTAGAGTGAGAGAACCAGGTCAGCAGAGCTGCTCTAGAGTCAGAGAACCAGGTCAGCAGAGCTGCTTCAAAGCCAGAGAACCAGGTCAGCAGAGCTGTTGTAGAGCCAGAAAACCAGGTCAGCAGAGCTGCTCTACAGCCTAAGAACGAGGTCAGCAGAGCTGCTCTAGAGCCAGAGAACCCGGTCAGCAGAGCGGCTTTAGAGCCATAGTAACCAGGTCAGCAGAGCTGCTTTAGATGGAGAGAACCACGTCAGCAGAGCTGCTCTAGAGCCAGAGAACCAGGTCAGCAGAGCTGCTTTAGAGCCAGAAAACCAGGTCAGCAGAGCCGTTATAGAGCCAGAGAACCAGGTCAGCAGAGCTGCTCTAGAGCCAGAGAACTAGGTCAGCAGAGCTGCTCTAGAACCTAAGAACCACGTCAGCAGAGCTGCTCTACATCCTAAGAACCAGGTCAGCAGAGCTGCTCTAGAGCCAGAGAACCAGGTCAGCAGAGCTACTTTAGAGGGAGAGAAACAGGTCGGCAGAGTTGCAGTAGAGCCATAGAACCAGGTCAGCAGAGCTGCTGTAGAGCCAGAGAACCAGGACAGCAAAGCCGTTATAGAGCCAGAGAACAAAGTCAGAAGAGCTGCTTTAGAGCCAGAGAACAAGGTCAGCAGAGCTGCTTTAGAGCCAGAGAACCAGGTCAGCAGAGTTCCTCTAGAGCCTAAGAACCAGGTCAGCAGAGCTGCTCTAGAGCCAGTGAACCAGGTCGGCAGAGCTTCTGTAGAGCCAGAGAAACCAGGTACGCAGAGGTGCTTTAGAGGGAGAGAACCAGGTCAGCAGAGCTGCTTCAAAGCCGGAGAACCAGGTCAGCAGAGCTGCTCTAGAGCCAGAGAACCAGGTCATCAGAGCTGCTGTAGAGCCAGACAAACCAGTTCAGCAGAGCTGCTTTGGAGGGAGAGAACCAGGTCAGCAGAGCTGCTTTAGAGCCAGAGAACCAGGACAGCAGAGCTGCTTTAGAGGGAGAGAACCAGGTCATCAGATCTGCTCTAGATCCAGAGAACCAGGTCAGCAGAGCTGCTCAAGAGCCTAAGAACTGGGTCAGCAGAGGTGCTCTAGAGCCACAGAACTAGGTCAGCAGAGATCCTGTAGAGCCAGAGTAACCAGGTCTGCATAGCTTCTTTAGAGGGAAAGAACCAGGTCAGCAGAGATGCTTTAGAGCCAGAGAACCAGGTCAGCAGAGCTGCTTTAGAGGGAGAAAACAGGTCAGCAGAGCTGCTCTAGCGCCAGAGAACCAGGTCAGCAGAGCTGCTTTAGAGCCAGAGAACCTGGTCAGCAGAGCTGCTCTAGAGCCTAAGAACCAGGTCAGCAGAGCTGCCCTACAGCCTAAGAACCAGGTCAGCAGAGCTGCTCTAGAGCCAGAGAACCAGGTCAGCAGAGCTGCTTTAGAGGGAGAGAAACAGGTCAGCAGAGTTGCTGTGGAGCCATAGAACCAGGTCAGCAGAGCTGCTCTAGAGCCTAAGAACCACGTCAGCAAAGCTGCTCTACATCCTAAGAACCAGGTCAGCAGAGCTTCTCTAGAGCCAGAGAACCAGGTCAGCAGAGCTGCTTTAGAGGGAGAGAAACAGGTCGGCAGAGTTGCAGTAGAGCCATAGAACCAGGTCAGCAGAGCTGCTGTAGAGCCAGAGAACCAGGACAGCAGAGCTGCTCTACAGCCTAAGAACGAGGTCAGCAGAGCTGCTCTAGAGCCAGAGAACCCGGTCAGCAGAGCGGCTTTAGAGCCATAGTAACCAGGCCAGCAGAGCTGCTTTAGATGGAGAGAACCACGTCAGCAGAGCTGCGTTAGAGCCAGAGAACTAGGACAGCAGAGCTGCTTTAGAGGGAGAGAAACAGGTCAGCAGAGTTGCTGTGGAGCCATAGAACCAGGTCAGCAGAGCTGCTCTAGAGCCTAAGAACCATGTCAGCAGAGCTGCTCTACATCCTAAGAACCAGGTCAGCAGAGCTGCTCTAGAGCCAGAGAACCAGGTCAGCAGAGCTGCTTTAGAGGGAGAGAAACAGGTCGGCAGAGTTGCAGTAGAGCCATAGAACCAGGTCAGCAGAGCTGCTGTAGAGCCAGAGAACCAGGACAGCAAAGCCGTTATAGAGCCAGAGAACAAAGTCAGAAGAGCTGCTCTAGAGCCAGAGAACTAGGTCAGCAGAGCTGCTTTAGAGCCAGAGAACCAGGTCAGCAGAGTTCCTCTAGAGCCTAAGAACCAGGTCAGCAGAGCTGCTCTAGAGCCAGTGAACCGGGTCGGCAGAGCTGCTGTAGAGCCAGAGAAACCAAGTACGCAGAGGTGCTTTAGAGGGAGAGAACCAGTTCATCATATCTGCTCTAGATCCAGAGAACCAGGTCAGCAGAGCTGCTTTAGAGCCAGAGAACCAGGTCAGCAGAGCTGCTCTAGAGCCTAAGAACCAGGTCAGCAGAGCTGCCCTACAGCCTAAGAACCAGGTCAGCAGAGCTGCTCTAGAGCCAGAGAACCAGGTCAGCAGAGCTGCTTTAGAGGGAGAGAGACAGGTCAGCAGAGTTGCTGTGGAGCCATAGAACCAGGTCAGCAGAGCTGCTCTAGAGCCTAAGAACCACGTCAGCAGAGCTGCTCTACATCCTAAGAACCAGGTCAGCAGAGCTGCTCTAGAGCCAGAGAACCAGGTCAGCAGAGCTGCTTTAGAGGGAGAGAAACAGGTCGGCAGAGTTGCAGTACAGCCATAGAACCAGGTCAGCAGAGCTGCTGTAGAGCCAGAGAACCAGGACAGCAAAGCCGTTATAGAGCCAGAGAACAAAGTCAGAAGAGCTGCTCTGGAGCCAGAGAACTAGGTCAGCAGAGCTGCTTTAGAGCCAGAGAACCAGGTCAGCAGAGTTCCTCTAGAGCCTAAGAACCAGGTCAGCAGAGCTGCTCTAGAGCCAGTGAACCAGGTCGGCAGAGCTGCTGTAGAGCCAGAGAAACCAAGTACGCAGAGGTGCTTTAGAGGGAGAGAACCAGGTCAGCAGAGCTGCTTCAAAGCCGGAGAACCAGGTCAGCAGAGCTGCTCTAGAGCCAGAGAACCAGGTCATCAGAGCTGCTGTAGAGCCAGACAAACCAGTTCAGCAGAGCTGCTTTGGAGGGAGAGAACCAGATCAGCAGAGCTGCTTTAGAGCCAGAGAACCAGGACAGCAGAGCTGCTTTAGAGGGAGAGAACCAGGTCATCAGATCTGCTCTAGATCCAGAGAACCAGGTCAGCAAAGCTGCAGTAGAGCCAGAGAAGCCAGGACAGCAGAGCTTCTTTAGAGGGAGAGAACCACGTCAGCAGAGCTGCTTTAAAGCCAGAGAACCAGGACAAAAGAGCTGCTTTAGAGGGAGAGAACCAGGTCTGCAGATCTGATCTAGATCCAGAGAACCAGGTCAGGAGAACTGCTCTAGAGCCTAAGAACTGGGTCAGCAGATCTCTAGACCCAGAGAACTAGGTCAGCAGAGCTGCTTTAAAGCCAGAGAACCAGGACAAAAGAGCTGCTTTAGAGTCAGAGCACCAGGTCAGCAGAGCTGCTTTAGAGCCAGAGAACCAGGTCAGCAGAGCCGTTATAGAGCCAGAGAACCAGGTCAGCAGAGATGCTGTAGAGCCAGAGATACCAGGTACGCAGAGCTGCTTTAGAGCCAGAGAACCAGGTCAGCAGAGCTGCTTTAGAGCCAGAGAACTAGGACAGAAGAGCTGCTTTAGAGGGAGAGAAACAGGTCAGCAGAGCTGCTCTAGAGCCAGAGAACCAGGTCAGCAGAGCTGCTTTAGAGCCAGAGAACCAGGTCAGCAGAGCCGTTATAGAGCCAGAGAACCAGGTCAGCAGAGCTGCTCTAGAGCCAGAGAATTAGGTCAGCAGAGCTGCTCTAGAGCCTAAGAACCACGTCAGCAGAGCTGCTCTACATCCTAAGAACCAGGTCAGCAGAGCTGCTCTAGAGCCAGAGAACCAGGTCAGCAGAGCTGCTTTAGAGGGAGAGAAACAGGTCGGCAGAGTTGCAGTAGAGCCAGAGAACCAGGTCAGCAGAGCTGCTGTAGAGCCAGAGAACTAGGTCAGCAGAGCTGCTCTAGAGCCTAAGAACCACGTCAGCAGAGCTGCTCTACATCCTAAGAACCAGGTCAGCAGAGCTGCTCTAGAGCCAGAGAACCAGGTCAGCAGAGCTGCTTTAGAGGGAGAGAAACAGGTCGGCACAGTTGCAGTAGAGCCATAGAACCAGGTCAGCAGAGCTGCTGTAGAGCTAGAGAACCAGGACAGCAAAGCCGTTATAGAGCCACAGAACAAAGTCAGAAGAGCTGCTCTAGAGCCAGAGAACTAGGTCAGCAGAGCTGCTTTAGAGCCAGAGAACCAGGTCAGCAGAGTTCCTCTAGAGCCTAAGAACCAGGTCAGCAGAGCTGCTCTAGAGCCAGTTAACCAGGTCGGCAGAGCTGCTGTAGAGCCAGCGAAACCAAGTACGCAAAGGTGCTTTAAAGGGAGAGAACCAGGTCAGCAGAGCTGCTTCAAAGCCAGAGAACCAGGTCAGCAGAGCTGCTCTAGAGCCAGAGAACCAGGTCATCAGAGCTGCTGTAGAGCCAGACAAACCAGTTCAGCAGAGCTGCTTTGGAGGGAGAGAACCAGGTCAGCAGAGCTGCTTTAGAGCCAGAGAACCAGGACAGCAGAGCTGCTTTAGAGGGAGAGAACCAGGTCATCAGATCTGCTCTAGATCCAGAGAACCAGGTCAGCAGAGCTGCTCAAGAGCCTAAGAACTGGGTCAGAAGAGGTGCTCTAGAGCCACAGAACTAGGTCAGCAGAGATCCTATAGAGCCAGAGTAACCAGGTCTGCATAGCTTCTTTAGAGGGAAAGATCCGGGTCAGCAGAGATGCTTTAGAGCCAGAGAACCAGGTCAGCAGAGCTGCTTTAGAGGGAGAGAAACAGGTCAGCAGAGCTGCTCTAGCGCCAGAGAATCAGGTCTGCAGAGTTGCTTTAGAGCCAGAGAACCAGGTCAGCAGAGCTGCTCTAGAGCCTAAGAACCAGGTCAGCAGAGCTGCCCTACAGCCTAAGAACCAGGTCAGCAGAGCTGCTGTAGAGCCAGAGAACCAGGTCAGCAGAGCTGCTTTAGAGGGAGAGAAACAGGTCAGCAGAGTTGCTATGGAGCCATAGAACCAGGTCAGCAGAGCTGCTCTAGAGCCTAAGAACCACGTCAGCAGAGCTGCTCTACATCCTAAGAACCAGGTCAGCAGAGCTGCTCTAGAGCAAGAGAACCAGGTCAGCAGAGCTGCTTTAGATGGAGAGAAACAGGTCGGCAGAGTTGCAGTAGAGCCATAGAACCAGGTCAGCAGAGCTGCTGTAGAGCCAGAGAACCCAGGCAGCAAAGCCGTTATAGAGCCAGAGAACAAAGTCAGAAGAGCTGCTCTAGAGCCAGAGAACTAGGTCAGCAGAGCTGCTTTAGAGCTAGAGAACCAGGTCAGCAGAGTTCCTCTAGAGCCTAAGAACCAGGTTAGCAGAGCTGCTCTAGAGCCAGTGAACCAGGTCGGCAGAGCTGCTGTAGAGCCAGAGAAACCAAGTACGCAGAGGTGCTTTAGAGGGAGAGAACCAGGTCAGCAGAGCTGCTACAAAGCCGGAGAACCAGGTCAGCAGAGCTGCTCTAGAGCCAGAGAACCAGGTCATCAGAGCTGCTGTAGAGCCAGACAAACCAGTTCAGCTGAGCTGCTTTGGAGGGAGAGAACCAGATCAGCAGAGCTGCTTTAGAGCCAGAGAACCAGGACAGCAGAGCTGCTTTAGAGGGAGAGAACCAGGTCATCAGATCTGCTCTAGATCCAGAGAACCAGGTCAGCAGAGCTGCTCAAGAGCCTAAGAACTTGGTCAGCAGAGGTGCTCTAGAGCCACAGAACTAGGTCAGCAGAGATCCTGTAGAGCCAGAGTAACCAGGTCTGCATAGCTTCTTTAGAGGGAACGAAACAGGTCAGCAGAGCTGCTCTAGCACCAGAGAACCAGGTCAGCAGAGCTGCTTTAGAGCCAGAGAACCAGGTCAGCAGAGCTGCTTTAGAGCCAGAGAACCAGGTCAGCAGAGCTGCTCTAGAGCCTAAGAACCAGGTCAGCAGAGCTGCCCTACAGCCTAAGAACCAGGTCAACAGAGCTGCCATAGAGCCAGAGAAACAGGTCAGCAGAGCTGCTTTAGAGGGAGAGAAACAGGTCAGCAGAGTTGCTGTGGAGCCATAGAACCAGGTCAGCAGAGCCATTATATAGCCAGAGAACAAGGTCAGCAGACCTGCTATAGAGCCAGAGAACTAGGTCAGCAGAGCTGCTTTAGAGCCAGAGAACCAGGCCAGCAGAGCTCCTCTAGAGCCTAAGAACCAGGTCAGCAGAGCTGCTCTAGAGCCAGTGAACCAGGTCAGCAGAGCTGCTGTAGAGCCAGAGAAACCAAGTATGCAGAGGTGCTTTAGAGGGAGAGAACCAGGCCAGCAGAACTGCTTTAGAGCCAGAGAACCAGGTCAGCAGAAATGCTTTAGATTGAGAGAACCAGGTCAGCAGAGCTGCTCTAGAGCCAGAGAACCAGTTCAGCAGAGCTGCTTCAAAGCCAGAGAACCAGGTCAGCAGAGCTGTTGTAGAGCCAGAGAACCAGGTCAGCAGAGCTGCTCTACAGCCTAAGAACTAGGTCCGCACAGCTGCTCTAGAGCCAGAGAACAATGTCAGCAGAGCTGCTGTAGAGCCATAGTAACCAGGTCAGCAGAGCTGCTTTAGATGGAGAGAACCACATCAGCAGAGCTGCTTTAGAGCCAGAGAACCAGGACAGCAGAGCTGCTTTAGAGGGAGAGAAACAGGTCAGCAGAGCTGCTCTAGAGCCTAAGAACCAGGTCAGCAGAGCTGCTCTACAGCCTAAGAACCAGGTCAGGAGAGCTGCTCTAGAGCCAGAGAACCAGGTCAGCAGAGCTGCTGTAGAGCCAGAGAACCAGGTCAGCAGAACTGCTTTAGAGGGAGAGAACCAGGTCAGCAGAGCTGCTCTAGAGCCAGAAAACCAGGCCAGCAGAGCTGCTTCAAAGCCAGAGAACAAGGTCAGCAGAGCTGTTGTAGTCCCAGAGAACCAGGTCAGCAGAGCTGCTCTACAGCCTAAGAACCAGGTCAGCAGAGCTGCTCTAGAGCCAGAGAACCAGGTCAGCAAAGCTGCAGTAGAGCCAGAGAAGCCAGGTCAGCAGAGCTTCTTTAGAGGGAGAGAACCACGTCAGCAGAGCTGCTTTAAAGCCAGAGAACCAGGACAAAAGAGCTGCTTTAGAGGGAGAGAACCAGGTCTGCAGATCTGATCTAGATCCAGAGAACCAGGTCAGCAGAACTGCTCTAGAGCCTAAGAACTGGGTCAGCAGATCTCTAGAGCCAGAGAAGCAGGTCAGCAGAGCTGCTTTAAAGCCAGAGAACCAGGACAAAAGAGCTGCTTTAGAGTCAGAGCACCAGGTCAGCAGAGCTGCTTTAGAGCCAGAGAACCAGGTCATCAGAGCTGATCTAGAGCCAGAGAACAAGGTCAGCAGAGCTGCTTTAAAGCCAGAGAACCAGGTCAGCAGAGCTCCTTTAGAGCCATAGAACCAGGTCAGCAGAACTGCTGTAGAGCCAGAGAACCAGGTCAGAAGAGACGTTATAGAGCCAGAGAACAAGGTCAGCAGACCTGTTCTAGAGCCAGAGAACTAGGTCAAGAGAGCTGCTTTAGAGCCAGAGAACCAGGTCAGCAGAGCTCCTCTAGAGCCTAAGAACCAGGTCAGCAGAGCTGCTCTAGAACCAGTGAACCAGGTCAGCAGAGCTGCTGTAGAGCCAGAGAAACCAAGCACGCAGAGGTGCTTTAGAGGGAGAGAACCAGGTCAGCAGAATTGATTTAGAGCCAGAGAACCAGGTCAGCAGAACTGCATTAGAGTGAGAGAACCAGCTCAGCAGAGCTGCTCTAGAGCCAGAGAACCAGGTCAGCAGAGCTGCTTCAAAGCGAGAGAACCAGGTCAGCAGAGCTGTTGTAGAGCCAGAAAACCAGGTCAGCAGAGCTGCTCTACAGCCTAAGAACGAGGTCAGCAGAGCCGCTCTAGAGCCAGAGAAGCAGGTCAGCAGAGCTGCTTTAGAGGGAGAGAAACAGGTCAGCAGAGCTGCTCTAGCGCCAGAGAACCAGGTCAGCAGAGCTGCTTTAGAGCCAGAGAACCAGGTCAGCAGAGCTGCTTTAGAGCCAGAGAACCAGGTCAGCAGAGCTGCTCTAGAGCCTAAGAACCAGGTCAGCAGAGCTGCCCTACAGCCTAAGAACCAGGTCAGCAGAGCTGCTATAGAGCCAGAGAACCAGGTCAGCAGAGCTGTTTTAGAGGGAGAGAAACAGGTCAGCAGAGTTGCTGTGGAGCCATAGAACCAGGTCAGCAGAGTCATTATAGAGACAGAGAACAAGGTCAGCAGACCTGCTATAGAGCCAGAGAACTAGGTCAGCAGAGCTGCTTTAGAGCCAGAGAACCAGGTCAGCAGAGCTCCTCTAGAGCCTAAGAACCAGGTCAGCAGAGCTGCTCTAGAGCCAGTGAACCAGGTCAGCAGAGCTGCTGTAGAGCCAGAGAAACCAAGTATGCAGAGGTGCTTTAGAGGGAGAGAACCAAGCCAGCAGAACTGCTTTAGAGCCAGAGAACCAGGTCAGCAGAAATGCTTTGGATTGAGAGAACCAGGTCAGCAGAGCTGCTCTAGAGCCAGAGAACCAGTTCAGCAGAGCTGCTTCAAAACCAGAGAACCAGGTCAGCAGAGCTGTTGTAGAGCCAGAGAACCAGGTCAGCAGAGCTGCTGTAGAGCCATAGTAACCAGGTCAGCAGAGCTGCTTTAGATGGAGAGAACCACATTAGCAGAGCTGCTTTAGAGCCAGAGAACCAGGACAGCAGAGCTGTTTTAGAGGGAGAGAAACAGGTCAGCAGAGCTGCTCTAGAGCCTAAGAACCAGGTCAGCAGAGCTGCTCTACAGCCTAAGAACCAGGTCAGGAGAGCTGCTTTAGAGGGAGAGAACCAGGTCAGCAGAGCTGCTCTAGAGCCAGAAAACCAGGCCAGCAGAGCTGCTTCAAAGCCAGAGAACAAGGTCAGCAGAGCTGTTGTAGTCTCAGAGAACCAGGTCAGCAGAGCTGCTCTACAGCCTAAGAACCAGGTCAGCAGAGCTGCTCTAGAGCCAGAGAACCAGGTCAGCAAAGCTGCAGTAGAGCCAGAGAAGCCAGGTCAGCAGAGCTTCTTTAGAGGGAGAGAACCACGTCAGCAGAGCTGCTTTAACGCCAGAGAACCAGGACAAAAGAGCTGCTTTAGAGGGAGAGAACCAGGTCTGCAGATCTGATCTAGATCCAGAGAACCAGGTCAGCAGAACTGCTCAAGAGCCTAAGAACTGGGTCAGCAGATCTCTAGAGCCAGAGAACTAGGTCAGCAGAGATGCTTTAGAGTCAGAGCACCAGGTCAGCAGAGCTGCTTTATAGCCAGAGAACCAGGTCAGCAGAGCCGTTATAGAGCCAGAGAACCAGGTCAGCAGAGCTGATCTAGAGCCAGAGAACCAGGTCAGCAGAGCTGCTTTAAAGCCAGAGAACCAGGTCAGCAGAGCTCCTCTAGAGCCTAAGAACCAGGTCAACAGAGCTGCTCTAGAGCCAGAGAACCAGGTCAGCAGAGATGCTGTAGAGCCAGAGATACCAGGTACGCAGAGCTGCTTTAGAGCCAGTGAACCAGGTCAGCAGAGCTGCTTCAAAGCCAGACAACCAGGTCAGCAGAGCTGTTGTAGAGCCAGAGAACCAGGTCAGCAGAGCTGCTCTACAGCCTAAGAACCAGGTCAGCAGAGCTGCTCCAGAGCCAGAGAACCAGGTCGGCAGAGCTGTTGTAGAGCCAGAGAAACCAGGTCAGCAGACCTGCTTTAGAGGGAGAGAACAAGGTCAGCAGATCTGCTCTAGATCCAAAGAACCAGGACAGCAGATCTGCTCTAGAGCCAGAGAACTAGGTCAGCAGAGCTGCTTTAGAGCCAGAGAACCAGGTCAGCAGAGCTGCTTTAGAGCCTGAGAACCAGGTCAGCAGAGCTGCTTTAGAGGGAGAGAAACAGGTCAGCAGAGTTGCTGTGGAGCCATAGAACCAGGTCAGCAGAGCTGCTGTAGAGCCAGAGAACCAGGTCAGCAGAGACGTTATAGAGCCAGAGAACAAGGTCAGCAGACCTGTTCTAGAGCCAGAGAACTAGGTCAGCAGAGCTGCTTTAGAGCCAGAGAACCAGGTCAGCAGAGCTCCTCTAGAGCCTAAGAACCAGGTCAGCAGAGCTGCTCTAGAACCAGTGAACCAGGTCAGCAGAGCTGTTGCAGAGCCAGAGAAACCAAGCACGCAGAGGTGCTTTAGAGGGAGAGAATGGGGTCAGCAGAATTGATTTAGAGCCAGAGAACCAGGTCAGCAGAACTGCATTAGAGTGAGAGAACCAGCTCAGCAGAGCTGCTCTAGAGCCAGAGAACCAGGTCAGCAGAGCTGCTTCAAAGCGAGAGAACCAGGTCAGTAGAGCTGTTGTAGAGCCAGAAAACCAGGTCAGCAGAGCTGCTCTACAGCCTAAGAACGAGGTCAGCAGAGCCGCTCTAGAGCCAGAGAACCAGGTCAGCAGAGCGGCTTTAGAGCCATAGTAACCAGGTCAGCAGATCTGCTTTGGATGGAGAGAACCACGTCAGCAGAGCTGCTTTAGAGCCAGAGAACTAGGATAGCAGAGCTGCTTTAGAGGGAGAGAAACAGGTCAGCAGAGCTGCTCTAGAGCCAGAGAACCAGGTCAGCAGAGCTGCTTTAGAGCCAGAGAACCAGGTCAGCAGAGCCGTTATAGAGCCAGAGAACCAGATCAGCAGAGCTGCTCTAGAGCCAGAGAACTAGGTCAGCAGAGCTGCTCTAGAGCCTAAGAACCAGGTCAGCAGAGCAGCTCTACATCCTAAGAACCAGGTCAGCAGAGCTGCTCTAGAGCCAGAGAACCAGGTCAGCAGAGCTGCTTTAGAGGGAGAGAAACAGGTCGGCAGAGTTGCAGTAGAGCCATAGAACCAGGACAGCAGAGCTGCTGTAGAGCCAGAGAACCAGGACAGCAAAGCCGTTATAGAGCCAGAGAACAAAGTCAGAAGAGCTGCTCTAGAGCCAGAGGACTAGGTCAGCAGAGCTGCTTTAGAGCCAGAGAACCAGGTCAGCAGAGCTCCTCTAGAGCCTAAGAACCAGGACAGCAGAGCTGCTCTAGAGCCAGTGAACCAGGTCAGCAGACCTGCTGTAGAGCCAGAGAAACCAAGTACGCAAAGGTGCTTTAGAGGGAGAGAACCAGGTCAGAAGAGCTGCTTCAAAGCCGGAGAACCAGGTCAGCAGAGCTGCTCTAGAGCCAGAGAACCAGGTCAACAGAGCTGCTGTAGAGCCAGAGAATCCAGGTCAGCAGAGCTGCTTTAGAGGGAGAGAACCAGGACAGCAGAGCTGCTTTAGAGCCAGAGAACCGGCTCAGCAGAGCTGCTCTAGAGCCAGAGATCTAGGTCAGCAGAGCTACTTTAGAGCCTGAGAACCAGGTCAGCAGAGCTGCTTTAGAGCCCAAGAATCAGGTCAGAAGAGATGCTTTAGAGCCAGAGAACCTGGTCAGCAGACCTGCTCTTGAACCAGAGACCCAGGTCAGCAGAGCTGCACTAGAGCCAAAGAACCAGGTCAGCAGAGCTGCTCTGGAGCCGGAAAACCAGGTCAGCAGAGCTGCTTTAGAGGGAGAGAACCAGGTCAGCAGAGCTCCTCTAGAGCCTAAGAACCAAGTCTGCATAGCTGCTCTAGAGCCAGAGAAACCAGGTACGCAGAACTGCTCTAGAGGCAGAGAACCAGGTCATCAGAGCTGCTTTAAAGCCAGAAAACCAGGTCAGCAGAGCTGTTGTGGAGCCAGAGAACCAGGTCAGCAGAGCGGCTTTAGAGCCATAGTAACCAGGTCAGCAGATCTGCTTTGGATGGAGAGAACCACGTCAGCAGAGCTGCTTTAGAGCCAGAGAACTAGGATAGCAGAGCTGCTTTAGAGGGAGAGAAACAGGTCAGCAGAGCTGCTCTAGAGCCAGAGAACCAGGTCAGCAGAGCTGCTTTAGAGCCAGAGAACCAGGTCAGCAGAGCCGTTATAGAGCCAGAGAACCAGATCAGCAGAGCTGCTCTAGAGCCAGAGAACTAGGTCAGCAGAGCTGCTCTAGAGCCTAAGAACCAGGTCAGCAGAGCTGCTCTACATCCTAAGAACCAGGTCAGCAGAGCTGCTCTAGAGCCAGAGAACCAGGTCAGCAGAGCTGCTTTAGAGGGAGAGAAACAGGTCGGCAGAGTTGCAGTAGAGCCATAGAACCAGGACAGCAGAGCTGCTGTAGAGCCAGAGAACCAGGACAGCAAAGCCGTTATAGAGCCAGAGAACAAAGTCAGAAGAGCTGCTCTAGAGCCAGAGGACTAGGTCAGCAGAGCTGCTTTAGAGCCAGAGAACCAGGTCAGCAGAGCTCCTCCAGAGCCTAAGAACCAGGACAGCAGAGCTGCTCTAGAGCCAGTGAACCAGGTCAGCAGACCTGCTGTAGAGCCAGAGAAACCAAGTACGCAAAGGTGCTTTAGAGGGAGAGAACCAGGTCAGAAGAGCTGCTTCAAAGCCGGAGAACCAGGTCAGCAGAGCTGCTCTAGAGCCAGAGAACCAGGTCAACAGAGCTGCTGTAGAGCCAGAGAATCCAGGTCAGCAGAGCTGCTTTAGAGGGAGAGAACCAGGACAGCAGAGCTGCTTTAGAGCCAGAGAACCGGCTCAGCAGAGCTGCTCTAGAGCCAGAGATCTAGGTCAGCAGAGCTACTTTAGAGCCTGAGAACCAGGTCAGCAGAGCTGCTTTAGAGCCCGAGAATCAGGTCAGAAGAGATGCTTTAGAGCCAGAGAACCTGGTCAGCAGACCTGCTCTTGAACCAGAGACCCAGGTCAGCAGAGCTGCACTAGAGCCAAAGAACCAGGTCAGCAGAGCTGCTCTGGAGCCGGAAAACCAGGTCAGCAGAGCTGCTTTAGAGGGAGAGAACCAGGTCAGCAGAGCTCCTCTAGAGCCTAAGAACCAAGTCTGCATAGCTGCTCTAGAGCCAGAGAAACCAGGTACGCAGAACTGCTCTAGAGGCAGAGAACCAGGTCATCAGAGCTGCTTTAAAGCCAGAAAACCAGGTCAGCAGAGCTGTTGTGGAGCCAGAGATCCAGGTCAGCAGAGCTGCTCTAGAGCCATAGAACCAGGTCAGCAGAGCTGCCGTACAGCCAGAGAAACAGGTCAGCAGTGCCGTTATAGAGCCAGTGAACCAGGTCAGCAGAGCTGCATTAGAGCCAGAGAACTAGGTCAGCAGTGCTGCTTTAGAGCCTAAGAACCAGGTCAGCAGAGCTGCTCTACAGCCTAAGAACCAGGTCAGCAGAGCTGCTCTAGAGCCAGAGAAACAGGTCAGCAGAGCTGCTTTAGAGGGAGAGAAACAGGTCAGCAGAGTTGCTGTGGAGCCATAGAACCAGGAACCAGGTCAACAGAGCTGCTGTAGAGCCAGAGAACCAGGTCAGCAGAGACGTTATAGAGCCAGAGAACAAGGTCAGCAGACCTGCTCTAGAGCCAGAGAACTAGGTAAGCAGAGCTGCTTTAGAGCCAGAGAACCAGGTCAGCAGAGCTCCTCTAGAGCCTAAGAACCAGGTCAGCAGAACTGCTCTAGAACCAGTGAACCAGGTCAGCAGAGCTGCTGTAGAGCCAGAGAAACCAAGCACGCAGAGGTGCTTTAGAGGGAGAGAACCAGGTCAGCAGAATTGATTTAGAGCCAGAGAACCAGTTCAGCAGAACTGCTTTAGAGTGAGAGAAACAGGTCAGCAGAGCTGCTCTAGAGCCAGAGAACCAGGTCAGCAGAGCTGCTTCAAAGCCAGAGAACCAGGTCAGCAGAGCTGTTGTAGAGCCAGAAATCCAGGTCAGCAGAGCAGCTCTACAGCCTAAGAACGAGGTCAGCAGAGCTGCTCTAGAGCCAGAGAAACAGGTCAGCAGAGCGGCTTTAGAGCCATAGTAACCAGGTCAGCAGATCTGCTTTAGATGGAGAGAACCACGTCAGCAAAGCTGCTTTAGAGCCAGAGAACTAGGACAACAGAGCTGCTTTAGAGGGAGAGAAACAGGTCAGCAGAGCTGCTCTAGAGCCAGAGAACCAGGTCAGCAGAGCTGCTTTAGAGCCAGAGAACCAGGTCAGCAGAGCCGTTATAGAGCCAGAGAACCAGGTCAGCAGAGCTGCTCTAGAGCCAGAGAACTAGGTCAGCAGAGCTGCTCTAGAGCCTAAGAACCAGGTCAGCAGAGCTGCTCTACATCCTAAGAACCAGGTCAGCAGAGCTGCTCTAGAGCCAGAGAACCAGGTCAGCAGAGCTCCTCTAGAGCCTAAGAACCAGGTCTGCAGAGCTGCTCTAGAACCAGTGAACCAGGTCAGCAGAGCTGCTATAGAGCCAGAGAAACCAAGCACGCAGAGGTGCTTTAGAGGGAGAGAACCAGGTCAGCAGAATTGATTTAGAGCCAGAGAACCAGGTCAGCAGAACTGCATTAGAGTGAGAGAACCAGCTCAGCAGAGCTGCTCTAGAGCCAGAGAACCAGGTCAGCAGAGCTGCTTCAAAGCGAGAGAACCAGGTCAGCAGAGCTGTTGTAGAGCCAGAAAACCAGGTCAGCAGAGCTGCTCTACAGCCTAAGAACGAGGTCAGCAGAGCCGCTCTAGAGCCAGAGAACCAGGTCAGCAGAGCGGCTTTAGAGCCATAGTAACCAGGTCAGCAGAGCTGCTTTAGATGGAGAGCACCACGTCAGCAGAGCTGCTTTAAAGCCAGAGAACTAGGATAGCAGAGCTGCTTTAGAGGGAGAGAAACAGGTCAGCAGAGCTGCTCTAGAGCCAGAGAACCAGGTCAGCAGAGCTGCTTTAGAGCCAGAGAACCAGGTCAGTAGAGCTGTTATAGAGCCAGAGAACCAGATCAGCAGAGCTGCTCTAGAGCAAGACCTAGGTCAGCAGAGACTGCTCTAGAGCCTAAGAACCAGGTCAGCAGAGCTGCTCTACATCCTAAGAACCAGGTCAGCAGAGCTGCTCTAGAGCCAGAGAACCAGGTCAGCAGAGCTGCTTTAGAGGGAGAGAAACAGGTCGGCAGAGTTGCAGTAGAGCCATTGAACCAGGTCAGCAGAGCTGCTGTAGAGCCAGAGAACCAGGATAGCAAAGCCGTTATAGAGCCAGAGAACAAGGTCAGAAGAGCTGCTCTAGAGCCAGAGAACTAGGTCAGCAGAGCTACTTTAGAGCCAGAGAACCAGGTCAGCAGAGCTCCTCTAGAGCCTAAGAACCAGGACAGCAGAGCTGCTCTAGAGCCAGTGAACCAGGTCAGCAGAGCTGCTGTAGAGCCAGAGAAACCAAGTACGCAGAGCTGCTTTAGAGGGAGTGAACCAGGTCAGCAGAGCTGCTTCAAATCCGGAGAACCAGGTCAGCAGAGCTGCTCTAGAGCCAGAGAACCAGGTGAACAGAGCTGCTGTAGAGCCAGAGAAACCAGGTCAGCAGAGTTGCTTTAGAGGGAGAGAACCAGGACAGCAGAGCTGCTTTAGAGCCAGAGAACCGGGTCAGCAGAGCTGCTCTAGAGCCAGAGATCTAGGTCAGCAGGGCTACTTTAGAGCCTGAGAACCAGGTCAGCAGAGCTGCTTTAGAGCCCGAGAATCAGGTCAGCAGAGATGCTTTAGAGCCAGAGAACCTGGTCAGCAGACCTGCTCTTCAACCAGAGAACCAGGTCAGCAGAGCTGCTCTAGAGCCAAAGAACCAGGTCAGCAGAGCTGCTCTGAAGCCAGAGAACCAGGTCAGCAGAGCTGCTTTAGAGGGAGAGAACCAGGTCAGCAGAGCTCCTCTAGAGCCTAAGAACCAAGTCTGCATAGCTGCTCTAGAGCCAGAGAAACCAGGTACGCAGAGCTTCTTTAGAGGGAGAGAACCACGTCAGCAGAGCTGCTTTAGAGCCAGAGAACTAGGATAGCAGAGCTGCTTTAGAGGGAGAGAAACAGGTCAGCAGAGCTGCTCTAGAGCCAGAGAACCAGGTCAGCAGAGCTGCTTTAGAGCCAGAGAACCAGGTCAGTAGAGCCGTTGTAGAGCCAGAGAACCAGATCAGCAGAGCTGCTCTAGAGCAAGAACTAGGTCAGCAGAGACTGCTCTAGAGCCTAAGAACCAGGTCAGCAGAGCTGCTCTACATCCTAAGAACCAGGTCAGCAGAGCTGCTCTAGAGCCAGAGAACCAGGTCAGCAGAGCTGCTTTAGAGGGAGAGAAACAGGTCGGCAGAGTTGCAGTAGAGCCATTGAACCAGGTCAGCAGAGCTGCTGTAGAGCCAGAGTACCAGGATAGCAAAGCCGTTATAGAGCCAGAGAACAAAGTCAGAAGAGCTGCTCTAGAGCCAGAGAACTAGGTCAGCAGAGCTACTTTAGAGCCAGAGAACCAGGTCAGCAGAGCTCCTCTAGAGCCTAAGAACCAGGACAGCAGAGCTGCTCTAGAGCCAGTGAACCAGGTCAGCAGAGCTGCTGTAGAGCCAGAGAAACCAAGTACGCAGAGGTGCTTTAGAGGGAGTGAACCAGGTCAGCAGAGCTGCTTCAAAGCCGGAGAACCAGGTCAGCAGAGCTGCTCTAGAGCCAGAGAACCAGGTGAACAGAGCTGCTGTAGAGCCAGAGAAATTAGGTCAGCAGAGCTGCTTTAGAGGGAGAGAACCAGGACAGCAGAGCTGCTTTAGAGCCAGAGAACCGGGTCAGCAGAGCTGCTCTAGCGCCAGAGATCTAGGTCAGCAGGGCTACTTTAGAGCCTGAGAACCAGGTCAGCAGAGCTGCTTTAGAGCCCGAGAATCAGGTCAGCAGAGATGATTTAGAGCCAGAGAACCTGGTCAGCAGACCTGCTCTTGAACCAGAGAACCAGGTCAGCAGAGCTGCTCTAGAGCCAAAGAACCAGGTCAGCAGAGCTGCTCTGAAGCCAGAGAACCAGGTCAGCAGAGCTGCTTTAGAGGGAGAGAACCAGGTCAGCAGAGCTCCTCTAGAGCCTAAGAACCAAGTCTGCATAGCTGCTCTAGAGCCAGAGAAACCAGGTACGCAGAGCTTCTTTAGAGGGAGAGAACCACGTCAGCAGAGCTGCTTTAGAGCTAGAGAACCAGGTCAGCAGAACTGCTTTAGAGGGAGAGAACCAGGTCAGCAGAGCTGCTCTAGAGGCAGAGAACCAGGTCATCAGAGCTGCTTTAAAGCCAGAAAACCAGGTCAGCAGAGCTGTTGTGGAGCCAGAGATAAAGGTCAGCAGAGCTGCTCTAGAGCCAGAGAACCAGGTCAGAAGAGCTGCTTGAGAGGGAGAGAAACAGGTCAGCAGAGCTGCTGTAGAGCCATAGAACCAGGTCAGCAGAGCTGCTGTACAGCCAGAGAAACAGGTCAGCAGAGCCGTTATAGAGCCAGAGAACCAGGTCAGCAGAGCTGCATTAGAGCCAGAGAACTAGGTCAGCAGAGCTGCTTTAGAGCCTAAGAACCAGGTCAGCAGAGCTGCTCTACAGCCTAAGAACCAGGTCAGCAGAGCTGCTCTAGAGCCAGAGAAACAGGTCAGCAGAGCTGCTTTAGAGGGAGATTAACAGGTCAGCAGAGTTGCTGTGGAGCCATAGAACCAGGTCAACAGAGCTGCTGTAGAGCCAGAGAACCAGGTCATCAGAGACGTTATAGAGCCAGAGAACAAGGTCAGCAGACCTGCTCTAGAGCCAGAGAACTAGGTCAGCAGAGCTGCTTTAGAGCCAGAGAACCAGGTCAGCAGAGCTCCTCTAGAGCCTAAGAACCAGGTCAGCAGAACTGCTCTAGAACCAGTGAACCAGGTCAGCAGAGCTGCTGTAGAGCCAGAGAAACCAAGTACGCAGAGGTGCTTTAGAGGGAGAGAACCAGGTCAGCAGAATTGATTTAGAGCCAGAGAACCAGGTCAGCAGAACTGCTTTAGAGTGAGAGAACCAGGTCAACAGAGCTGCTCTAGAGCCAGAGAACCAGGTCAGCAGAGCTGCTTCAAAGCCAGAGAACCAGGTCAGCAGAGCTGTTGTAGAGCCAGAAATCCAGGTCAGCAGAGCTGCTCTACAGCCTAAGAACGAGGTGAGCAGAGCTGCTCTAGAGCCAGAGAACCAGGTCAGCAGAGCGGCTTTAGAGCCATAGTAACCAGGTCAGCAGAGCTGCTTTAGATGGAGAGAACCACATCAGCAGAGCTGCTTTAGAGCCAGAGAACTAGGACAGCAGAGCTGCTTTGGAGGGAGAGAAACAGGTCCGCAGAGCTGCTCTAGAGCCAGAGAACCAGGTCAGCAGAGCTGCTTTAGAGCCAGAGAACCAGGTCAGCAGAGCCGTTATAGAGCCAGAGAACCAGGTCAGCAGAGCTGCTTTAGAGCCAGAGAAGCAGGACAGCAGAGCTGCTTCAGAGGGAGAGAACCAGGTCAGCCGATCTGCTCTGGATCCAGAGAACCAGGTCAGTAGAACTGCTATAGAGCCTTGGAACTGGGTCAGCAGAGCTGCTCTGGAGCGAGAGAACTAGGTCAGCAGAGATGTTTTAGAGCCAGAGAAACCAGGTCAGCATAGCTTCTTTAGAGCTAGAGAACTAGGTCAGCAGAGCTGCTCTAGAGCCTAAGAACCAGGTCAGCAGAGCTGCTCTACATCCTAAGAACCAGGTCAGCAGAGCTGCTCTAGAGCCAGAGAACCAGGTCAGCAGAGCTGCTTTAGAGGGAGAGAAACAGGTCGGCAGAGTTGCAGTAGAGGCATAGAACCAGGTCAGTAGAGCTGCTGTAGAGCCAGAGAACCAGGACAGCAAAGCCGTTATAGAGCCAGAGAACTAGGTCAGCAGAGCTGCTTTAGAGCCAGAGAACCAGGTCAGCAGAGCTCCTCTAGAGCCTAAGAACCAGGTCAGCACTCAGCAGAGCTGCTCTAGAGCCAGTGAACCAGGTAAGCAGAGCTGCTGTAGAGCCAGAGAAACCAGGAACGCAGAGCTGCTTTAGAGCCAGAGAACCAGGTCATCAGAGCTGCTTCAAAGCCAGAGAACCAGGTCAGCAGAGCTGTTGTAGAGCCAGGGAACCAGGTCAGCAGAGCTGCTCTACAGCCTAAGAACCAGGTCAGCAGAGCTGCTCTAGAGCCAGAGAACCAGGTCAGCAGGGCTGCTGTAGAGGGAGAGAACCAGGTCAGCAGAGCTGCTTCAAAGCCAGAGAACCAGGTCAGCAGAGCTGCTCTACAGCCTAAGAACCAGGTCAGCAGAGCTGCTCCAGAGCCAGAGAACCAGGTCAGCAGAGCTGCTGTAGAGCCAGAGAAACCAGGTCAGCAGAGCTTCTTTAGAGGGAGAGAACCACGTCAGCAGAGTTGCTTTAGAGCCAGAGAACCAGGACAGCAGAGCTGCTTTGGAGGGAGAGAACCAGGTCAGCAGATCTGCTCTAGATCCAGAGAACCAGGACAGCAGATCTGCTCTAGAGCCTAAGAACTGGGTCAGCAGAGCTGCTCTAGAGCCAGAGAACTAGGTCAGCAGAGATTCTTAAGAGCCAGAGAACCAGGTCAGCAGAGACGTTATAGAGCCAGAGAACCAGGTCAGCAGAGCTGCTCTAGAGCCTAAGAACCAGGTCACCAGAGCTGCTCTAGAGCCAGACAACCAGGTCAGCAGAGCTGCTTCAAAGCCAGAGAACCAGCTCAGCAGAGCTGTTGTAGAGCCAGAGAACCAGGTAAGCAAAGCTGCTCTACAGCCTAAGAACCAGGTCAGCAGAGCCGCTCTAGAGCCAGAGAACCAGGTCAGCAGAGCTGCTTTAGAGCCAGAGAAGCAGGACAGCAGAGCTGCTTTAGAGGGAGAGAACAAGGTCAGCCGATCTGCTCTAGATCCAGAGAACCAGGTCAGCAGAACTGCTATAGAGCTTAGGAACTGGGTCAGCAGAGCTGCTCTGGAGCGAGAGAACTAGGTCAGCAGAGATGTTTTAGAGCCTGAGAAACCAGGTCAGCATAGCTTCTTTAGAGGGAGAGAACAATGTCAGCAGAGCTGCTTTAGAGCCAGAGAACCAGGTCAGCAGAGCTGCTTCAGAGGGAGAGAAGCAGGTCAGCAGAGCTGCTCTAGAGACGAGAACCAGGTCAGCAGAGCTGCTTTAGAGCCAGAGAACCAGGTCAGCAGAGCTGCTTAAGCGCCAGAGAACCAGGTCAGCAGAGCTGCTGTAGAGCCAGACAAACCAGTTCAGCAGAGCTGCTTTGGAGGGAGAGAACCAGGTCAGCAGAGCTGCTTTAGAGCCAGAGAACCAGGACAGCAGAGCTGCTTTAGAGTGAGAGAACCAGGTCATCAGATCTGCTCTAGATCCAGAGAACCAGGTCAGCAGAGCTGCTCAAGAGCCTAAGTACTGGGTCAGCAGAGGTGCTCTAGAGCCACAGAACTAGGTAAGCAGAGATCCTGTAGAGCCAGAGTAACCAGGTCAGCATAGCTTCTTTAGAGGGAAAGAACCAGGTCAGCAGAGCTGCTTTAGAGCCAGAGAACCAGGTCAGCAGAGCTGATTTAGAGGGAGAGAAACAGGTCAGCAGAGCTGCTCTAGCGCCAGAGAATCAGGTCAGCAGAGCTGCTTTAGAGCCAGAGAACAGGTCAGCAGAGCTGCTCTAGAGCCTAAGAACCAGGTTAGCAGAGCTGCCCTACAGCCTAAGAACCAGGTCAGCAGAGCTGCTCTAGAGCCAGAGAACCAGGTCAGCAGAGCTGCTTTAGAGGGAGATAAACAGGTCAGCAGAGTTGCTGTGGAGCCATAGAACCAGGTCAGCAGAGCCGTTATAGAGCCAGAGAACAAGGTCAGCAGAGCTGCTTTAGAGCCAGAGAACCAGGTCAGCAGAGCTCCACTAGAGCCTAAGAACCAGGTCAGCAGAGCTGCTCTAGAGCCAGTGAACCAGGTCAGCAGAGCTGCTGTAGAGCCAGAGAAACCAAGTACGCAGAGGTGCTTTAGAGGGAGAGAACCAGGCCAGCAGAACTGCTTTAGAGCCAGAGAACCAGGTCAGCAGAAATGCTTTAGATTGAGAGAACCAGGTCAGCAGAGCTGCTCTAGAGCCAGAGAACCAGTTCAGCGGAGCTGCTTCAAAGCCAGAGAGTCAGGTCAGCAGAGCTGTTGTAGAGCCAGAGAACCAGGTCAGCAGAGCTGCTCTACAGCCTAAGAACCAGGTCAGCAGAGCTGCTCTAGAGCCAGAGAACCAGGTCAGCAGAGCTGCTGTAGAGCCAAAGTAACCAGGTCAGCAGAGCTGCTTTAGATGGAGAGAACCACATCAGCAGAGCTGCTGTAGAGCCAGAGAACCAGGACAGCAGAGCTGCTTTAGAGTGAGAGAAACAGGTCAGCAGATCTGCTCTAGAGCCTAAGAACCAGGTCAGCAGAGCTGCTCTACAGCCTAAGAACCAGGTCAGAAGAGCTGCTCTAGAGCCAGAGAACCAGGTCAGCAGAGCTGCTGTAGAGCCAGAGAACCAGGTCAGCAGAACTGCTTTAGAGGGAGAGAACCAGGTCAGCAGAGCTGCTCCAGAGCCAGAAAACCAGGTCAGCAGAGCTGCTTCAAAGCCAGAGAACAAGGTCAGCAGAACTGTTGTAGACCCAGAGAACCAGGTCAGCAGAGCTGCTCTACAGCCTAAGAACCAGGTCAGCAGAGCTGCTCTAGAGCCAGAGAACCAGGTCAGCAGAGACGTTATAGAGCCAGAGAACAAGGTCAGCAGACCTGCTCTAGAGCCAGAGAACCAGGTCAGCAGAGCTGCTCTACAGCCTAAGAACCAGGTCAGCAGAGCTGCTCTAGAGCCAGAGAACCAGGTCAGCAGAGACGTTATAGAGCCAGAGAACAAGGTCAGCAGACCTGCTCTAGAGCCAGAGAACCAGGTCAGCAGAGCTCCTCTAGAGCCTAAGAACCAGGTCAGCAGAGCTGCTCTAGAACCAGTGAAACAGGTCAGCAGAGCTGCTGTAGAGCCAGAGAAACCAAGCACGCAGAGGTGCTTTAGAGGGAGAGAACCAGGTCAGCAGAATTGATTTAGAGCCAGAGAACCAGGTCAGCAGAACTGCATTAGAGTGAGAGAACCAGGTCAGCAGAGCTGCTCTAGAGCCAGATAACCAGGTCAGCAGAGCTGATTCAAAGCCAGAGAACCAGGTCAGCAGAGCTGTTGAAGAGCCAGAAAACCAGGTAAGCGGAGCTGCTCTACAGCCTAAGAACGAGGTCAGCAGAGCTGCTTTAGAGCCAGAGAACCAGGTCAGCAGAGCGGCTTTAGAGCCATAGTAACCAGGTCAGCAGAGCTGCTTTAGATGGAGAGAACCACGTCAGCAGAGCTGCTTTAGAGCCAGAGAACTAGGATAGCAGATCTGCTTTAGAGGGAGAGAAACAGGTCAGCAGAGCTGCTCTAGAGCCAGAGAACCAGGTCAGCAGAGCTGCTTCAAAGCCAGAGAACCAGGTCAGCAGGGCTGTTGTAGAGCCAGAGAATCAGATCAGCAGAGCTGCTCTACAGCCTAAGAACCAGGTCAGCAGAGCTGCTCCAGAGCCAGAGAACCAGGTAAGCAGAGCTGTTGTAGAGCCAGAGAAACCAGGTCAGCAGAGCTGCTTTAGAGGGAGAGAACCACGTCAGCAGAGTTGCTTTAGAACCATAGAACCAGGACAGCAGAGCTGCTTTAGAGGGAGAGAACCAGGTCAGCAGATCTGCTCTAGATCCAGAGAACCAGGACAGCAGATCTGCTCTAGAGCCTAAGAGCCAGAGAAACCAGGTCAGCAGAGCTGCTTTAGAGGGAGAGAACCACATCAGCAGAGTTGCTTTAGAGCCAGAGAATCAGGACAGCAGAGCTGCTTTAGAGGGAGAGAACCAGGTCAGCAGAGCTCCTCTAGAGCCTAAGAACCAAGTCTGCATAGCTGCATTAGAGCCAGAGAAACCAGGTAGGCAGAGCTTCTTTAGAGGGAGAGAACCACTTCAGCAGAGCTGCTTTAGAGCTAGAGAACCAGATCAGCAGAACTGTTTTAGAGGGAGAGAACCAGGTAGGCAGAGCTGCTCTAGAGGCAGAGAACCAGGTCATCAGAGCTGCTTTAAAGCCAGAAAACCAGGTCAGCAGAGCTGTTGTGGAGCCAGAGATAAAGGTCAGCAGAGCTGCTCTAGAGCCAGAGAACCAGGTCAGAAGAGCTGCTTGAGAGGGAGAGAAACAGGTCAGCAGAGCTGCTGTAGAGCCATAGAACCAGGTCAGCAGAGCTGCTGTACAGCCAGAGAAACAGGTCAGCAGAGCCGTTATAGAGCCAGAGAACCAGGTCAGCAGAGCTGCATTAGAGCCAGAGAACTAGGTCAGCAGAGCTGATTTAGAGCCTAAGAACCAGGTCAGCAGAGCTGCTCTACAGCCTAAGAACCAGGTCAGCAGAGCTGCTCTAGAGCCAGAGAAACAGGTCAGCAGAGCTGCTTTAGAGGGAGATTAACAGGTCAGCAGAGTTGCTGTGGAGCCATAGAACCAGGTCAACAGAGCTGCTGTAGAGCCAGAGAACCAGGTCAGCAGAGACGTTATAGAGCCAGAGAACAAGGTCAGCAGACCTGCTCTAGAGCCAGAGAACTAGGTCAGCAGAGCTGCTTTAGAGCCAGAGAACCAGGTCAGCAGAGCTCCTCTAGAGCCTAAGAACCAGGTCAGCAGAACTGCTCTAGAACCAGTGAACCAGGTCAGCAGAGCTGCTGTAGAGCCAGAGAAACCAAGCACGCAGAGGTGCTTTAGAGGGAGAGAACCAGGTCAGCAGAATTGATTTAGAGCCAGAGAACCAGGTCAGCAGAACTGCTTTAGAGTGAGAGAACCAGGTCAACAGAGCTGCTCTAGAGCCAGAGAACCAGGTCAGCAGAGCTGCTTCAAAGCCAGAGAACCTGGTCAGCAGAGCTGCTTTAGAGGGAGAGAAACAGGTCGGCAGAGTTGCAGTAGAGGAATAGAACCAGGTCAGCAGAGCTGCTGTAGAGCCAGAGAACCAGGACAGCAAAGCCGTTATAGAGCCAGAGAACAAAGTCAGAAGAGCTGCTCTAGAGCCAGAGAACTAGGTCAGCAGAGCTGCTTTAGAGCCAGAGAACCAGGTCAGCAGAGCTGCTCTAGAGCCAGAGAACCAGGTCAGCAGAGCTGCTGTAGAGCCAGAGAACCAGGTCAGCAGAACTGCTTGAGAGGGAGAGAACCAGGTCAGCAGAGCTGCTCTAGAGCCAGAAAACCAGGTCAGCAGAGCTGCTTCAAAGCCAGAGAACAAGGTCAGCAGAACTGTTGTAGACCCAGAGAACCAGGTCAGCAGAGCTGCTCTACAGCCTAAGAAACAGGTCAGCAGAGCTGCTCTAGAGCCAGAGAACCAGGTCAGCAGAGACGTTATAGAGCCAGAGAACAAGGTCAGCAGACCTGCTCTAGAGCCAGAGAACTAGGTCAGCAGAGCTCCTCTAGAGCCTAAGAACCAGGTCAGCAGAGCTGCTCTAGAACCAGTGAAACAGGTCAGCAGAGCTGCTGTAGAGCCAGAAAAACCAAGCACGCAGAGGTGCTTTAGAGGGAGAGAACCAGGTCAGCAGAATTGATTTAGAGCCGGAGAACCAGGTCATTAGAACTGCATTAGAGTGAGAGAACCAGGTCAGCAGAGCTGCTCTAGAGCCAGATAACCAGGTCAGCAGAGCTGCTTCAAAGCCAGAGAACCAGGTCAGCAGAGCTGTTGAAGAGCCAGAAAACCAGGTAAGCGGAGCTGCTCTACAGCCTAAGAACGAGGTCAGCAGAGCTGCTCTAGAGCCAGAGAACCAGGTCAGCAGAGCGGCTTTAGAGCCATAGTAACCAGGTCAGCAGAGCTGATTAGATGGAGAGAACCACGTCAGCAGAGCTGCTTTAGAGCCAGAGAACTAGGATAGCAGATCTGCTTTAGAGGGAGAGAAACAGGTCAGCAGAGCTGCTCTAGAGCCAGAGAACCAGGTCAGCAGAGCTGCTTCAAAGCCAGAGAACCAGGTCAGCAGGGCTGTTGTAGAGCCAGAGAACCAGATCAGCAGAGCTGCTCTACAGCCTAAGAACCAGGTCAGCAGAGCTGCTCCAGAGCCAGAGAACAAGGTAAGCAGAGCTGTTGTAGAGCCAGAGAAACCAGGTCAGCAGAGCTGCTTTAGAGGGAGAGAACCACGTCAGCAGAGTTGCTTTAGAACCAGAGAACCAGGACAGCAGAGCTGCTTTAGAGGGAGAGAACCAGGTCAGCAGATCTGCTCTAGATCCAGAGAACCAGGACAGCAGATCTGCTCTAGAGCCTAAGAGCCAGAGAAACCAGGTCAGCAGAGCTGCTTTAGAGGGAGAGAACCACATCAGCAGAGTTGCTTTAGAGCCAGAGAACCAGGACAGCAGAGCTGCTTTAGAGGGAGAGAACCAGGTCAGCAGATCTGCTCTAGATCCAGAGAACCAGGTCAGTAGAGCTGCTTTAGAGCCAGAGACCCAGGTCAGCAGAGACATTAAAGAGCCAGAGAACCAGGTCAGCAGAGCTGCTCTAGAGCCAGAGAAGTAGGTCAGCAGAGCTGCTTTAGAGCCAGAGAACCAGGTCAGCAGAGCTGCTTTAGAGCCTGAGAACCAGGTCAGGAGAGCTGCTTTAGAGGGAGAGAAACAGGTCAGCAGAGTTGCTGTGGAGCCATAGAACCAGGTCAGCAGAGCTGCTGTAGAGCCAGAGAACCAGGTCAGCAGAGACGTTATAGAGCCAGAGAACAAGGTCAGCAGACCTGCTCTAGAGCCAGAGAACTAGGTCAGCAGAGCTGCTTTAGAGGCAGAGAACCAGGTCAGCAGAGCTCCTCTAGAGCCTAAGCACCAGGTCAGCAGAGCTGCTCTAGAACCAGTGAACCAGGTCAGCAGAGCTGCTGTAGAGCCAGAGAAACCAAGCACGTAGAGGTGCTTTAGAGGGAGAGAACCAGGTCAGCAGAACTGCATTAGAGTGAGAGAACCAGGTCAGCAGAGCTGCTCTAGAGCCAGAGAACCAGGTCAGCAGAGCTGTTGTAGAGCCAGAAAACCAGGTAAGCGGAGCTGCTCTACAGCCTAAGAACGAGGTCAGCAGAGCTGCTCTAGAGCCAGAGAACCAGGTCAGCAGAGCGGCTTTAGAGCCATAGTAACCAGGTCAGCAGAGCTGCTTTAGATGGAGAGAACCACGTCAGCAGAGCTGCTTTAGAGCCAGAGAACTAGGATAGCAGAGCTGCTTTAGAGGGAGAGAAACAGGTCAGCAGAGCTGCTCTAGAGCCAGAGAACCAGGTCAGCAGAGCTGCTTCAAAGCCAGAGAACCAGGTCAGCAGGGCTGTTGTAGAGCCAGAGAACCAGATTAGCAGAGCTGCTCTACAGCCTAAGAACCAGGTCAGCAGAGCTACTCCAGAGCCAGAGAACCAGGTAAGCAGAGCTGTTGTAGAGCCAGAGAAACCAGGTCAGGAGAGCTGCTTTAGAGGGAGAGAACCACGTCAGCAGATTTGCTTTAGAGCCAGAGAACCAGGACAGCAGAGCTGCTTTAGAGGGAGAGAACCAGGTCAGCAGATCTGCTCTAGATCCAGAGAACCAGGACAGCAGATCTGCTCTAGAGCCTAAGAGCCAGAGAAACCAGGTCCGCAGAGCTGCTTTAGAGGGAGAGAACCACATCAGCAGAGTTGCTTTAGAGCCAAAGAACCAGGACAGCAGAGCTGCTTTAGAGGGAGAGAACCAGGTCAGCAGATCTGCTCTAGATCCAGAGAACCAGGTCAGTAGAGCTGCTTTAGAGCCAGAGAACCAGGTCAGCAGAGACGTTATAGAGCCAGAGAACCAGGTCAGTAGAGCTGCTTTAGAGCCAGAGAACCAGGTCAGCAGAGACGTTATAGAGCCAGAGAACCAGGTCAGCAGAGCTGCTCTAGAGCCAGAGAACTAAGTCAGCAGAGCTGCTTTAGAGCCAGAGAACCAGGTCAGCAGAGCTGCTGTAGAGCCAGAGAACCAGGTCAGCAGAGACGTTATAGAGCCAGAGAACAAGGTCAGCAGACCTGCTCTAGAGCCAGAGAACTAGGTCAGCAGAGCTGCTTTAGAGCCAGAGAACCAGGTCAGCAGAGCTCCTCTAGAGCCTAAGAACCAGGTCAGCAGAGCTGCTCTAGAACCAGTGAACCAGGTCAGCAGAGCTTCTGTAGAGCCAGAGAAACCAAGCACATAGAGGTGCTTTAGAGGGAGAGAACCAGGTTAGCAGAATTGATTTAGAGCCAGAGAACCAGGTCAGCAGAACTGCATTAGAGTGAGAGAACCAGGTCAGCAGAGCTGCTCTAGAGCCAGAGAACCAAGTCAGCAGAGCTGCTTCAAAGCCAGAGAACCAGGTCAGCAGAGCTGTTGTAGAGCCAGAAAACCAGGTCAGCAGAGCTGCTCTACAGCCTAAGAACGAAGTCAGCAGAGCTGCTCTAGAGCCAGAGAACCAGGTCAGCAGAGCGGCTTTAGAGCCATAGTAACCAGGTCAGCAGAGCTGCTTTAGATGGAGAGGACCATGTCAGCAGAGCTGCTTTGGAGCCAGAGAACTAGGATAGCAGAGCTGCTTTAGAGGGAGAGAAACAGGTCAGCAGAGCTGCTCTAGAGCCAGAGAACCAGGTCAGCAGAGCTGCTTTAGAGCCAGAGAACCAGGTCAGCAGAGCCGTTATAGAGCCAGAGAACCAGGTCAGCAGAGCGGCTCTAGAGCCAGAGAACTAGGTCAGCAGAGCTGCTCTAGCGCCTAAGAACCAGGTCAGCAGAGCTGCTCTACATCCTAAGAACCAGGTCAGCTGAGCTGCTTTAGAGGGAGAGAAACAGGTCGGCAGAGTTGCACTAGAGCCATAGAACCAGGTCAGCAGAGCTGCTGTAGAGCCAGAGAACCAGGACAGCAAAGCCGTTATAGAGCCAGAGAACAAAGTCAGAAGAGCTGCTCTAGAGCCAGAGAACTAGGTCAGCAGAGTTGCTTTAGAGCCAGAGAACCAGGTCAGCAGAGCTACTCTAGAGCCTAAGAACCAGGTCAGCAGAGCTGCTTTAGAGCCAGTGAACCAGGTCAGCAGAGCTGCTGTAGAGCCAGAGAAACCAAGTACGCAGAGGTGCTTTAGAGGGAGAGAACCAGGTCAGCAGAGCTGCTTCAAAGCCGGAGAACCAGGTCAGCAGAGCTGCTCTAGAGCCAGAGAACCAGGTCAACAGAGCTGCTGTAGAGCCAGAGAAACCAGGTCAGCAGAGTTGCTTTAGAGGGAGAGAACCGGGTCAGCAGAGCTGCTCTAGAGCCAGAGATCTAGGTCAGCAGAGCTACTTTAGAGCCTGAGAACCAGGTCAGCAGAGCTGCTTTAGAGCCCTAGAATCAGGTCAGCAGAGATGCTTTAGAGCCAGAGAATCAGGTCAGCGGAGCTGCTCTAGAGCCAGAGAACCTGGTCAGCAGACCTGCTCTTGAACCAGAGAACCAGGTCAGCAGAGCTGCTCTAGAGCCAAAGAACCAGGTCAGCAGAGCTTCTCTGGAGCCAGAGAACCAGCTCAGCAGAGCTGCTTTAGAGGGAGAGAACCAGGTCAGCAGAGCTCCTCTAGAGCCTAAGAACCAGGTCAGCAGAGCTGCTCTAGAGCCAGAGAACCAGGTCAGCAGAGTTGCTGTAGAGCCAGAGAAACCAGGTACGCAGAGCTGCTTTAGAGGGAGAGAACCACGTCAGCAGAGCTGCTTTAGAGCTAGAGAACCAGGTCAGCAGATGTGCTTCAGAGGGAGAGAACCAGGTCAGCAGAGCTGCTCTAGAGGCAGAGAACCAGGTCATCAGAGCTGCTTTAAAGCCAGAAAACCAGGTCAGCAGAGCTGTTGTAGAGCCAGAGATCCAGGTCAGCAGAGCTGCTCTAGAGCCAGAGAACCATGTCAGAAGAGCTGCTTAGAGGGAGAGAAACAGGTCAGCAGAGCTGCTGTAGAGCCATAGAACCAGGTCAGCAGAGCTGCTGTACAGCCATAGAAAAAGGTCAGCTGAGCCGTTATAGAGGCAGAGAACCAGGTCAGCAGAGCTGCATTAGAGCCAAAGAACTAGGTCAGCAGAGCTGCTTTAAAACCTAAGAACCAGGTCAGCAGAGCTGCTCTACAGCCTAAGAACCAGGACAGCAGAGCTGCTCTTGAGCCAGAGAAACAGGTCAGCAGAGCTGCTTTAGAGGGAGAGAAACAGGTCAGCAGAGTTGCTGTGGAGCCATAGAACCAGGTCAGCAGAGCTGCTCTAGAACCAGTGAACCAGGTCAGCAGAGCTGCTGTAGAGCCAGAGAAACCAAGCACGCAGAGGTGCTTAAGATGGAGAGAACCAGGTCAGCAGAATTGATTTAGAGCCAGAGAAACCAAGCACGCAGAGGTGCTTTAGATGGAGAGAACCAGGTCAGCAGAATTGATTTAGAGCCAGAGAACCAGGTCAGCAGAACTGCTTTAGAGTGAGAGAACCAGGTCAGCAGAGCTGCTCTAGAGCCAGAGAACCAGGTCAGCAGAGCTGCTTCAAAGCCAGAGAACCAGGTCAGCAGAGCTGTTGTAGAGCCAGAAAACCAGGTCAGCAGAGCTGCTCTACAGCCTAAGAATGAGGTCAGCAGAGCTGCTCTAGAGCCAGAGAACCAGGTCAGCAGAGCTGCTTTAGAGCCATAGTAACCAGGTCAGCAGAGCTGCTTTAGATGGAGAGAACCACATCAGCAGAGCTGCTTTAGAGCCAGAGAACTAGGATAGCAGAGCTGCTTTAGAGCGACAGAAACAGGTCAGCAGAGCTGCTCTAGAGCCAGATAACCAGGTCAGCAGAGCTGCTTTAGAGCCAGAGAACTAGGTCAGCAGAGCCGTTATAGAGCCAGAGAACCAGGTCAGCAGAGATGCTTTAGAGCCAGAGAACTAGGTAAGCAGAGCTGCTCTAGAGCCTAAGAACCAGGTCAGCAGAGCTGCTCTACATCCTAAGAACCAGGTCAGCAGAGCCGCTCTAGAGCCAGAGAACAAGGTCAGCAGAGCTGCTTTAGAGGGAGAGAAACAGGTCGGCAGTGTTGCAGTAGAGGCATAGAACCAGGTCAGCAGAGCTACTGTAGAGCCAGGGAACCAGGACAGCAAAGCCGTTATAGAGCCAGAGAACAAAGTCAGAAGAGCTGCTCTAGAGCCAGAGAACTAGGTCAGCAGAGCTGCTTTAGAGCCAGAAAACCAGGTCAGCAGAGCTGCTCTACAGCCTAAGAACGAGGTCAGCAGAGCTGCTCTAGACCCAGAGAACCAGGTCAGCAGAGCGGCTTTAGAGCCATAGTAACCAGGTCAGCAGAGCTGCTTTAGATGGAGAGAACCACGTCAGCAGAGCTGCTTCAGAGCCAGAGAACTAGGACAGCAGATCTGCTTTAGAGGGACAGAAACAGGTCAGCAGAGCTGCTCTAGAGCCAGATAACCAGGTCAGCAGAGCTGCTTTAGAGCCAGAGAACCAGGTCAGCAGAGCCGTTATAGAGCCAGAGAACCAGGTCAGCAGAGATGCTCTAGAGCCAGAGAACTAGGTAAGCAGAGCTGCTCTAGAGCCTAAGAACCAGGTCAGCAGAGCTGCTCTACATCCTAAGAACCAGGTCAGCAAAGCCGCTCTAGAGCCAGAGAACCAGGTCAGCAGAGCTGCTTTAGAGGGAGAGAAACAGGTCGGCAGAGTTGCAGTGGAGGCATAGAACCAGGTCAGCAGAGCTGCTGTAGAGCCAGAGAACCAGGACAGCGAAGCCGTTATAGAGCCAGAGAACAAAGTCAGAAGAGCTGCTCTAGAGCCAGAGAACTAGGTCAGCAGAGCTGCTTTAGAGCCAGAGAACCAGGTCAGCAGAGCTCATCTAGAGCCTAAGAACCAGGTCAGCAGAGCTGCTCTAGAGCCAGTGAACCAGGTCAGCAGAGCTGCTGTAGAGCCAGAGAAACCAAGTACGCAGAGCTGCTTTAGAGGGAGATAACCAGGTCAGCAGATCTGCTCTAGATCCAGAGAACCAGGACAGCAGAGATACTTAAGAGCCAGAGAACCAGGTCAGTAGAGCTGCTCTAGAGCCAGAGAACTAGGTCAGCAGAGCTGCTTTAGAGCCACAGAATCAGGTCAGCAGAGTTGCTGTAGAGCCAGAGAAACCAGGTACGCAGAGCTGCTTTAGAGGGAGAGAACCACGTCAGCAGAGCTGCTTTAGAGCCAGAGAACCAGGTCAACAGAACTGATTTAGAGGGAGAGAACCAGGTCAGCCGAGCTGCTCTAAAGCCAGACATCCAGCTCAGCAGAGCTGCTTCAAAGCCAGAGAACCAGGTCAGCAGAACTGTTGTAGAGCCAGAGAACCAGGTCAGCAGAGCTGCTCTACAGCCTAAGAACCGGGTCCGCAGAGCTGCTCTAGAGCCAGAGAATCAGGTCAGCAGAGCTGCTCTAGAGCCAAAGAACCAGGTCAGCAGAGCTGCTTTAAAGCCAGAGAACCAGGTCAGCAGAGCTCCTATAGAGCCTAAGAACCAGGTCAGCAGAGCTGCTCTAGAGCCAGAGAACCAGGTCAGCAGAGTTTCTGTAGAGCCAGAGAAACCAGGTACGCAGAGCTGCTTTAGAGGGAGAGAACCACGTCAGCAGAGCTGCTTTAGAGCCAGAGAATCAGGTCAACAGAACTGCTTTAGAGGGAGAGAACCAGGTCAGCAGAGCTGCTCTAGAGCCAGACAACCAGGTCAGCAGAGCTGCTTCAAAGCCAGAGAACCAGGGCAGAAGAGCTGTTGTAGAGCCAGAGAACCAGGTCAGCAGAGCTGCTCTACAGCCTAAGAACCAGGTCAGCAGAGCTGCTCTAGAGCCAGAGAACCAGGTCAGCAGAGCTGCTTTAGAGCCAGAGAAGCAGGACAGCAGAGCTGCTTTAGAGGGCGAGAACCAGGTCAGCAGATCTGCTCTAGATCCAGAGAACCAGGTCAGCAGAACTTCTCTAGAGCCTAAGAACTGGGTCAGCAGAGGTGCTCTAGAGCCAGAGAACTAGGTCAGCATAGATGATGTAGAACCAGAGAAACCAGGTCAGCATAGCCTCTTTAGAGGGAGAGAACAAGGTCAGCAGAGCTGCTTTAGAGCCAGCGAACCAGGTCAGCAGAGCTGATTTAGAGGGAGAGAAGCAGGTCAGCAGAGCTGCTCTAGAGCCAGAGAACCAGGTCAGCAGAGCTGCTTTAGAGCCAGAGAACCAGGTCAGCAGAGCTACTTTAGCGCCAGAGAACCAGGTCAGCAGAGCTCCTCTAGAGCCTAAGAACCATGTCAACAGAGCTGCTCTAGAGCCAGAGAACCAGGTCAGCAGAGCTGCTTCAAAGCCAGAGAACCAGGTCAGCAGAGCTGTTGTAGAGCCAGAGAACCAGGTCAGCAGAGTTGCTCTACAGCCTAAGAACCAGGTCAGCAGAGCTGCTATAGAGCCAGAGAACCAGGTCAGCAGGGCTGCTGTAGAGCCAGAGAAACCAGGTCAGCAGAGCTGCTTTAGAGGGAGAGAACCACGTCAGCAGAGTTGCTTTAGAGCCAGAGAACCAGGACAGCGGAGCTGCTTTAGAGGGAGAGAACCAGGTCAGCAGATCTGCTCTAGATCCAGAGAACCAGGACAGCAGATCTGCTCTAGAGCCTAAGAACTGGGTCAGCAGAGCTGCTCTAGAGCCAGAGAACTAGGTCAGCAGAGATGCTTAAGAGCCAGAGAACCAGGTCAGTAGAGCTGCTTTAGAGCCAGAGAAACAGGTCAGCAGAGACATTATAGAGCCAGAGAACAAGGTCAGCAGAGCTACTCTAGAGCCTAAGAACCACGTCACCAGAGCTGCTCTAGTGCCAGACAACCAGGTCAGCAGAGCTGCTTCAAAGCCAGAGAACCAGGTCAGCAGAGCTGTTGTAGAGCCAGAGAACCAGGTCAGCAAAGCTGCTCTACAGCCTAAGAACCAGGTCAGCAGAGCTGCTCTAGAGCCAGAGAACCAGGTCAGCAGAGCTGCTTTAGAGCCAGAGAAGCAGGACAGCAGATCTGCTTTAGAGGGAGAGAACCAGGTCAGCAGAGCTGCTTAAGAGCCAGAGAACCAGGTCAGAAGAGCTGCTTTAGAGGGAGAGAAAAAGGTCAGCAGAGCTGTTATAGAGCCTAAGAACCAGGTCAGCAGAGCTGCTCCGCAGCCTAAGAACCAGGTCAGCAGAGCTGCTCTACAGGCTAAGAACCAGGTCAGCAGAGCTGCTCTAGAGCCAGAGAACCAGGTCAGCAGGGCTGCTGTAGAGCCAGAGAAACCAAGTATGCAGAGGTGCTTTAGAGGGAGAGAACCAGGTCAGCAGAGCTGCTTCAAAGCCGGAGAACCAGGTCAGCAGAGCTGCTCTAGAGCCAGAGAACCAGGTCAGCAGAGCTGTTCTAGAGCCAGAGAATCAGGTCAGCAGAGCTGCTATAGAGCCATAGAACAGGGTCAGCAGAGATGTTCTAGACCCAGAGAATCAGGTCAGCAGAGCTGCTTTAGAGCCAAAAAACAGGGTCAGCAGAGCCGTTGTAGAGCCAGAGAACCAGCTCTGCAGAGCTGCTCTAGAGCCAGAGAACCAGGTCAGCAGAGCTGCTCTAGGGCCAGAGAACCAGGTCAGCAGAGCTGCTTTAGAGGGGGCGAACCAGGTCAGCAGAGCTGCTCTAAAGCCAGAGAACCAGGTCAGCACAGTTGCTTTAGAGGGAGCGAACCAGGTCAGCAAAGCTGCTCTAGAGCCAGAGAACCAGGTCAGCAGAGCTGCTTTAGAGTCATAGAACCAGGTCAGCAGAGCTGCTTTAGAGGGAGCGAACAAGGTCAGCAGAGCTGCTTTAGAGCCAGAGAACCAGGTCAGAAGAGCTGCTTTAGAGGGAGAGAAGAACGTCAGCAGAGCTGTTATAGAGCCTAAGAACCAGGTCAGCAGAGCTGCTCCGCAGCCTAAGAACCAGGTCAGCAGAGCTGCTCTACAGCCTAAGAACCAGGTCAGCAGAGCTGCTCTAGAGCCAGAGAACCAGGTCAGCAGGGCTGCTGTAGAGCCAGAGAAACCAGGTCAGCAGAGCTGCTTTAGAGGGAGAGAACCACGTCAGCAGAGTTGCTTTAGAGCCAGAGAACCAGGTCAGCAGAGCTGCTTTAGAGCCAGAGAACCAGGTCAGCAGAGCCGTTATAGAGCCAGAGAACCAGGTCAGCAGAGCTGCTCTAGAGCCAGAGAACGAGGTCAGCAGAGCTGCTCTAGAGCCTAAGAACCAGGTCAGCAGAGCTGCTCTACATCCTAAGAACCAGGTCAGCAGAGCTGCTCTAGAGCCAGAGAACCAGGTCAGCAGAGCTGCTTTAGAGTGAGAGATTCAGGTTGGCAGAGTTGCAGTAGAGGCATGCATAGAACCAGGTCAGCAGAGCTGCTGTAGAGCCATAGAACCAGGACAGCAAAGCCGTTATAGAGCCAGAGAACAAAGTCAGAAGAGCTGCTCTAGAGCCAGAGAACTAGGTCAGCAGAGCTGCTTTAGAGCCAGAGAACCAGGTCAGCAGAGCTCCTCTAGAGCCTAAGAACCAGGTCAGCAGAGCTGCTCTAGAGCCAGAGAAACCAAGTACGCAGAGGTTCTTTAGAGGGAGAGAACCAGGTCAGCAGAGCTGCTTCAAAGTCGGAGAACCAGGTCAGCAGAGCTGCTCTAGAGCCAGAGAACCAGGTCAGCAGAGCTGCTGTAGAGCCAGAGAAACCAGGTCAGCAGAGCTTCTTTAGAGGGAGAGAACCAGGTCAGCAGATCTGCTCTAGATCCAGAGAACCAGGACAGCAGATGTGCTCTAGAGCCTAAGAACTGGGTCAGCAGAGCTGCTCTAGAGCCAGAGAACCAGGTCAGTAGAGCTGCTTTAGAGCCAGAGAACTAGGTCAGCAGAGCTGCTTTAGAGCCAGAGAACCAGGTCAGCAGAGCTGCTTTAGAGCCTGAGACCCAGGTCAGCAGAGCTGCTTTAGAGCTCTAGAATCAGGTCAGCAGAGTTGCTGAAGAGCCAGAGAAACCAGGTACGCAGAGCTGCTTTAGAGGGAGAGAACCATGTCAGCAGAGCTGCTTTAGAGCCAGAGAACCAGGTTAACAGAACTGCTTTAGAGGGAGAGAACCAGGTCAGCAGAGCTGCTCTAGAGCCAGACAACCAGGTCAGCAGAGCTGCTCTAGAGCCAAAGAACCAGGTCAGCAGAGCTGCTTTAAAGCCAGAGAACCAGGTCAGCAGAGCTCCTATAGAGCCTAAGAACCAGGTCAGCAGAGCTGCTCTAGAGCCAGAGAACCAGGTCAGCAGAGTTGCTGTAGAGCCAGAGAAACCAGGTACGCAGAGCTGCTTTAGAGGGAGAGAACCACGTCAGCAGAGCTGCTTTAGAGCCAGAGAACCAGGTCAACAGAACTGCTTTAGAGGGAGAGAACCAGGTCAGCAGAGCTGCTCTAGAGCCAGACAATCAGGTCAGCAGAGCTGCTTCAAAGCCAGAGAACCAGGGCAGCAGAACTGTTGTAGAGCCAGAGAACCAGGTCAGCAGAGCTGCTCTACAGCCTAAGAACCAGGTCAGCAGAGCTGCTCTAGAGCCAGAGCACCAGGTCAGCAGAGCTGCTTTAGAGCCAGAGAAGCAGGACAGCAGAGCTGCTTTAGAGGGAGAGAACCAGGTCAGCAGATCTGCTCTAGATCCAGAGAACCAGGTCAGCAGAACTACTCTAGAGCCTAAGAACTGGGTCAGCAGAGCTGCTCTAGAGCCAGAGAACTAGGTCAGCAGAGATGATGTAGAGCCAGAGAAATCAGGTCAGCATAGCCTCTTTAGAGGGAGAGAACAAGGTCAGCAGAGCTGCTTTAGAGCCAGCGAACCAGGTCAGCAGAGCTGATTTAGAGGGAAAGAATCAGGTCAGCAGAGCTGCTCTAGAGCCAGAGAACCAGGTCAGCAAAGCTACTTTAGCGCCAGAGAACCAGGTCAGCAGAGCTCCTCTAGAGCCTAAGAACCAGGTCAACAGAGCTGCTCTAGAGCCAGAGAACCAGGTCAGCAGAGCTGCTGTAGAGCCAGTGAAACCAGGAACGCAGACTGCTTTAAAGCCAGAGAACCAGGTCAGCAGAGCTGCTTCAAAGCCAGAGAACCAGGTCAGTAGAGCTGTTGTAGAGCCAGAGAAACCAGGTCAGCAGAGCTGCTTTAGAGGGAGAGAACCACGTCAGCAGAGTTGCTTTAGAGCCAGAGAACCAGGACAGCTGAGCTGCTTTAGAGGGAGAGAACCAGGTCAGCAGATCTGCTCTAGATCCAGAGAACCAGGACTGCAGATCTGCTCTAGAGCTTAAGAACTGGGTCAGCAGAGCTGCTCTAGAGCCAGATAACTAGGTCAGCAGAGATGCTCTAGAGCCTAAGAACCAGGTCACCAGAGCTGCTCTAGTGCCAGACAACCAGGTCAGCAGAGCTGCTTCAAAGCCAGAGAACCAGGCCAGCAGAGCTGTTGTAGAGCCAGAGAACCAGGTCAGCAAAGCTGCTCTACAGCCTAAGAACCAGGTCAGCAGAGCTGCTCTAGAGCCAGAGAACCAGGTCAGCAGAGCTGCTTTAGAGCCAGAGAAGCAGGACAGCAGAGCTGCTTTAAAGGGAGAGAACCAGGTCAGCCGATCTGCTCTAGATCCAGAGAACCAAGTCAGCAGAACTGCTATAGAGCCTAGGAACTGGGAGAACAGAGCTGCTCTGGAGCGAGAGAACTAGGTCAGCAGAGATGTTGTAGAGCCAGAGAAACCAGGTCAGCATAGCTTCTTTAGAGGGAGAGAACAAGGTCAGCAGAGCTGCTTTAGTGCCAGAGAACCAGGTCAGAAGAGCTGCTTTAGAGGGAGAGAAGCAGGTCAGCAGAGCTGCTCTACAGCCTAAGAACCAGGTCAGCAGAGCTGCTCTAGAGCCAGAGAACCAGGTCAGCAGGGCTGCTGTAGAGCCAGAGAAACCAGGTCAGCAGAGCTGCTTTAGAGGGAGAGAACCAGGTCAGCAGAGTTGCTTTAGAGCCAGAGAATCAGGTCAGCAGAGCTGCTCTAGAGCCAAAGAACCAGGTCAGCAGAGCTGCTTTAAAGCCAGAGAACCAAGTCAGCAGAGCTCTTATAGAGCCTAAGAACCAGGTCAGCAGAGCTGCTCTAGAGCCAGAGAACCAGGTCAGCAGAGTTGCTGTAGAGCCAGAGAAACCAGATACGCAGAGCTGCTTTAGAGGGAGAGAACCACGTCAGCAGAGCTGCTTTAGAGCCAGAGAACCAGGTCAACAGAACTGCTTTAGAGGGAGAGAACCAGGTCAGCAGAGCTGCTCTAGAGCCAGACAACCAGGTCAGCAGAGCTGCTTCAAAGCCAGAGAACCAGGGCAGCAGAGCTGTTGTAGAGCCAGAGAACCAGGTTAGCAGAGCTGCTCTACAGCCTAAGAACCAGGTCAGCAGAGCTGCTCTAGAGCCAAAGAACCAGGTCAGCAGAGCTGCTTTAGAGCCAGAGAAGCAGGACAGCAGACCTGCTTTAGAGGGAGAGAACCAGGTCAGCAGATCTGCTCTAGATCCAGAGAACCAGGTCAGCAGAACTACTCTAGAGCCTAAGAACTGGGTCAGCAGAGCTGCTCTAGAGCCAGAGAACTAGGTCAGCAGAGATGATGTAGAGCCAGAGAAACCAGGTCAGCATAGCCTCTTTAGAGGGAGAGAACAAGGTCAGCAGAGCTGCTTTAGAGCCAGCGAACCAGGTCAGCAGAGCTGATTTAGAGGGAGAGAAGCAGGTCAGCAGAGCTGCTCTAGAGCCAGAGAACCAGGTTAGCAGAGCTGCTTTAGAGCCAGAGAACCAGGTCAGCAGAGCTACTTTAGCGCCAGAGAACCAAGTCAGCAGAGCTCCTCTAGAGCCTAAGAACCAGGTCAACAGAGCTGCTCTAGAGCCAGAGAACCAGGTCAGCAGAGCTGCTGTAGAGCCAGAGAAACCAGGAATGCAGACTGCTTTAGAGCCAGAGAACCAGGTCAGCAGAGCTGCTTCAAAGCCAGAGAACCAGGTCAGCAGAGCTGTTGTAGAGCCAGAGAACCAGGTCAGCAGAGCTGCTTTAGAAGGAGAGAAACCAGGTCAGCAGAGCTGCTTTAGAGGGAGAGAACCACGTCAGCAGAGTTGCTTTAGAGCCAGAGAACCAGGACAGCAGAGCTGCTTTAGAGGGAGAGAACCAGGTCAGCAGATCTGCTCTAGATCCAGAGAACCAGGACAGCAGATCTGCTCTAGAGCCTAAGAACTGGGTCAGCAGAGCTGCTCTAGATCCAGAGAACTAGGTCAGCAGAGATGCCTAAGAGCTAGAGAACCAGGTCAGTAGAGCTGCTTTAGAGCCAGAGAACCAGGTCAGCAGAGACGTTATAGAGCCAGAGAACCAGGTCAGCAGAGCTGCTCTAGAGCCTAAGAACCAGGTCACCAGAGCTGCTCTAATGCCAGACAACCAGGTCAGCAGAGCTGCTTCAAAGCCTAAGAACCAGGTCAGCAGATCTGCTCTAGAGCCAGAGAACCAGGTCAGCAGAGCTGCTTTAGAGCCAGAGAAGCAGGACAGCAGAGCTGCTTTAGAGGGAGAGAACCAGGTCAGCCGATCTGCTCTAGATCCAGAGAACCAGGTCAGCAGAACTGCTATAGAGCCTAGGAACTGGGACAGCAGAGCTGCTCTGGAGCGAGAGAACTAGGTCATCAGAGATGTTGTAGAGCCAGAGAAACCAGGTCAGCATAGCTTCTTTAGAGGGAGAGAACAAGGTCAGCAGAGCTGCTTTAGAGCCAGAAAAACCAGGAACGCAGACTGCTTTATAGCCAGAGAACCAGGTCAGCAGAGCTGCTTCAAAGCCAGAGAACCAGGTCAGCAGAGCTGTTGTAGAGCCAGAGAACCAGGTCAGCAGAGCTGCTCTACAGCCTAAGAACCAGGTCAGCAGAGCTGCTATAGAGCCAGAGAACCAGGTCAGCAGGGCTGCTGTAGAGCCAGAGAAACCAGGTCAGCAGAGCTGCTTTAGAGGGAGAGAACCACGTCAGCAGAGTTGCTTTAGAGCCAGAGAACCAGGACAGCAGAGCTGCTTTAGAGGGAGAGAACCAGGTCAGCAGATCTGCTCTAGATCCAGAGAACCAGGACAGCAGATCTGCTCTAGAGCCTAAGAACTGGGTCAGCAGAGCTGCTCTAGATCCAGAGAACTAGGTCAGCAGAGATGCTTAAGAGCCAGAGAACCAGGTCAGTAGAGCTGCTTTAGAGCCAGAGAACCAGGTCATCAGAGACGTTATAGAGCCAGAGAACCAGGTCAGCAGAGCTGCTCTAGAGCCTAAGAACCAGGTCACCAGAGCTGCTCTAATGCCAGACAACCAGGTCAGCAGAGCTGCTTCAAAGCCAGAGAACCAGGTCAGCAGAGATGTTGTAGAGCCAGAGAACCAGGTCAGCAAAGCTGGTCTACAGCCTAAGAACCAGGTCAGCAGAGCTGCTCTAGAGCCAGAGAACCAGGTCAGCAGAGCTGCTTTAGAGCCATAGAAGCAGGACAGCAGACCTGCTTTAGAGGGAGAGAACCAGGTCAGCAGATCTGCTCTAGATCTAGAGAACCAGGTCAGCAGAACTACTCTAGAGCCTAAGAACTGGGTCAGCAGAGCTGCTCTAGAGCCAGAGAACTAGGTCAGCAGAGATGATGTAGAGCCAGAGAAACCAGGTCAGCATAGCCTCTTTAGAGGGAGAGAACAAGGTCAGCAGAGCTGCTTTAGAGCCAGCGAACCAGGTCAGCAGAGCTGATTTAGAGGGAGAGAAGCAGGTCAGCAGAGCTGCTTTAGAGCCAGAGAACCAGGTCAGCAGAGACATTATAGAGCCAGAGAACCAGGTCAGAAGAGCTGCTCTAGAGCCAGAGAACTAGGTCAGCAGAGCTGCTTTAGAGCCAGAGAACCAGGTCAGCAGAGCTGCTTTAGAGCCTGAGACCCAGGTCAGCAGAGCTGCTTTAGAGCTCTAGAATCAGGTCAGCAGAGTTGCTGAAGAGCCAGAGAAACCAGGTACGCAGAGCTGCTTTAGAGGGAGAGAACCATGTCAGCAGAGCTGCTTTAGAGCCAGAGAACCAGGTTAACAGAACTGCTTTAGAGGTTAAGAACCAGGTCAGCAGAGCTGCTCTAGTGCCAGACAACCAGGTCAGCAGAGCTGCTTCAAAGCCAGAGAACCAGGTCAGCAGAGCTGTTGTAGAGCCAGAGAACCAGGTCAGCAGAGCTGCTCTACAGCCTAAGAACCGGGTCTGCAGAGCTGCTCTAGAGCCAAAGAATCAGGTCAGCAGAGCTGCTCTAGAGCCAAAGAACCAGGTCAGCAGAGCTGCTTTAAAGCCAGAGAACCAGGTCAGCAGAGCTCCTATAGAGCCTAAGAACCAGGTCAGCAGAGCTGCTCTAGAGCCAGAGAACCAGGTCAGCAGAGTTGCTGTAGAGCTAGAGAAACCAGGTACGCAGAGCTGCTTTAGAGGGAGAGAACCACGTCAGCAGAGCTGCTTTAGAGCCAGAGAACCAGGTCAACAGAACTGCTTTAGAGGGAGAGAACCAGGTCAGCAGAGCTGCTCTAGGGCCAGACAACCAGGTCAGCAGAGCTGCTTCAAAGCCAGAGAACCAGGGCAGCAGAACTGTTGTAGAGCCAGAGAACCAGGTCAGCAGAGCTGCTCTACAGCCTAAGAACCAGGTCAGCAGAGCTGCTCTAGAGCCAGCGAACCAGGTCAGCAGAGCTGATTTAGAGGGAGAGAAGCAGGTCAGCAGAGCTGCTCTAGAGCCAGAGAACCAGGTTAGCAGAGCTGCTTTAGAGCCAGAGAACCAGGTCAGCAGAGCTACTTTAGCGCCAGAGAACCAAGTCAGCAGAGCTCCTCTAGAGCCTAAGAACCAGGTCAACAGAGCTGCTCTAGAGCCAGAGAACCAGGTCAGCAGAGCTGCTGTAGAGCCAGAGAAACCAGGAATGCAGACTGCTTTAGAGCCAGAGAACCAGGTCAGCAGAGCTGCTTCAAAGCCAGAGAACCAGGTCAGCAGAGCTGTTGTAGAGCCAGAGAACCAGGTCAGCAGAGCTGCTTTAGAAGGAGAGAAACCAGGTCAGCAGAGCTGCTTTAGAGGGAGAGAACCACGTCAGCAGAGTTGCTTTAGAGCCAGAGAACCAGGACAGCAGAGCTGCTTTAGAGGGAGAGAACCAGGTCAGCAGATCTGCTCTAGATCCAGAGAACCAGGACAGCAGATCTGCTCTAGAGCCTAAGAACTGGGTCAGCAGAGCTGCTCTAGATCCAGAGAACTAGGTCAGCAGAGATGCTTAAGAGCTAGAGAACCAGGTCAGTAGAGCTGCTTTAGAGCCAGAGAACCAGGTCAGCAGAGACGTTATAGAGCCAGAGAACCAGGTCAGCAGAGCTGCTCTAGAGCCTAAGAACCAGGTCACCAGAGCTGCTCTAATGCCAGACAACCAGGTCAGCAGAGCTGCTTCAAAGCCTAAGAACCAGGTCAGCAGATCTGCTCTAGAGCCAGAGAACCAGGTCAGCAGAGCTGCTTTAGAGCCAGAGAAGCAGGACAGCAGAGCTGCTTTAGAGGGAGAGAACCAGGTCAGCCGATCTGCTCTAGATCCAGAGAACCAGGTCAGCAGAACTGCTATAGAGCCTAGGAACTGGGACAGCAGAGCTGCTCTGGAGCGAGAGAACTAGGTCATCAGAGATGTTGTAGAGCCAGAGAAACCAGGTCAGCATAGCTTCTTTAGAGGGAGAGAACAAGGTCAGCAGAGCTGCTTTAGAGCCAGAGAAACCAGGAACGCAGACTGCTTTATAGCCAGAGAACCAGGTCAGCAGAGCTGCTTCAAAGCCAGAGAACCAGGTCAGCAGAGCTGTTGTAGAGCCAGAGAACCAGGTCAGCAGAGCTGCTCTACAGCCTAAGAACCAGGTCAGCAGAGCTGCTATAGAGCCAGAGAACCAGGTCAGCAGGGCTGCTGTAGAGCCAGAGAAACCAGGTCAGCAGAGCTGCTTTAGAGGGAGAGAACCACGTCAGCAGAGTTGCTTTAGAGCCAGAGAACCAGGACAGCAGAGCTGCTGTAGAGCCAGAGAAACCAGGAATGCAGACTGCTTTAGAGCCAGAGAACCAGGTCAGCAGAGCTGCTTCAAAGCCAGAGAACCAGGTCAGCAGAGCTGTTGTAGAGCCAGAGAACCAGGTCAGCAGAGCTGCTTTAGAAGGAGAGAAACCAGGTCAGCAGAGCTGCTTTAGAGGGAGAGAACCACGTCAGCAGAGTTGCTTTAGAGCCAGAGAACCAGGACAGCAGAGCTGCTTTAGAGGGAGAGAACCAGGTCAGCAGATCTGCTCTAGATCCAGAGAACCAGGACAGCAGATCTGCTCTAGAGCCTAAGAACTGGGTCAGCAGAGCTGCTCTAGATCCAGAGAACTAGGTCAGCAGAGATGCTTAAGAGCTAGAGAACCAGGTCAGTAGAGCTGCTTTAGAGCCAGAGAACCAGGTCAGCAGAGACGTTATAGAGCCAGAGAACCAGGTCAGCAGAGCTGCTCTAGAGCCTAAGAACCAGGTCACCAGAGCTGCTCTAATGCCAGACAACCAGGTCAGCAGAGCTGCTTCAAAGCCTAAGAACCAGGTCAGCAGATCTGCTCTAGAGCCAGAGAACCAGGTCAGCAGAGCTGCTTTAGAGCCAGAGAAGCAGGACAGCAGAGCTGCTTTAGAGGGAGAGAACCAGGTCAGCCGATCTGCTCTAGATCCAGAGAACCAGGTCAGCAGAACTGCTATAGAGCCTAGGAACTGGGACAGCAGAGCTGCTCTGGAGCGAGAGAACTAGGTCATCAGAGATGTTGTAGAGCCAGAGAAACCAGGTCAGCATAGCTTCTTTAGAGGGAGAGAACAAGGTCAGCAGAGCTGCTTTAGAGCCAGAGAAACCAGGAACGCAGACTGCTTTATAGCCAGAGAACCAGGTCAGCAGAGCTGCTTCAAAGCCAGAGAACCAGGTCAGCAGAGCTGTTGTAGAGCCAGAGAACCAGGTCAGCAGAGCTGCTCTACAGCCTAAGAACCAGGTCAGCAGAGCTGCTATAGAGCCAGAGAACCAGGTCAGCAGGGCTGCTGTAGAGCCAGAGAAACCAGGTCAGCAGAGCTGCTTTAGAGGGAGAGAACCACGTCAGCAGAGTTGCTTTAGAGCCAGAGAACCAGGACAGCAGAGCTGCTTTAGAGGGAGAGAACCAGGTCAGCAGATCTGCTCTAGATCCAGAGAACCAGGACAGCAGATCTGCTCTAGAGCCTAAGAACTGGGTCAGCAGAGCTGCTCTAGATCCAGAGAACTAGGTCAGCAGAGATGCTTAAGAGCCAGAGAACCAGGTCAGTAGAGCTGCTTTAGAGCCAGAGAACCAGGTCAGCAGAGACGTTATAGAGCCAGAGAACCAGGTCAGCAGAGCTGCTCTAGAGCCTAAGAACCAGGTCACCAGAGCTGCTCTAATGCCAGACAACCAGGTCAGCAGAGCTGCTTCAAAGCCAGAGAACCAGGTCAGCAGAGATGTTGTAGAGCCAGAGAACCAGGTCAGCAAAGCTGGTCTACAGCCTAAGAACCAGGTCAGCAGAGCTGCTCTAGAGCCAGAGAACCAGGTCAGCAGAGCTGCTTTAGAGCCATAGAAGCAGGACAGCAGACCTGCTTTAGAGGGAGAGAACCAGGTCAGCAGATCTGCTCTAGATCCAGAGAACCAGGTCAGCAGAACTACTCTAGAGCCTAAGAACTGGGTCAGCAGAGCTGCTCTAGAGCCAGAGAACTAGGTCAGCAGAGATGATGTAGAGCCAGAGAAACCAGGTCAGCATAGCCTCTTTAGAGGGAGAGAACAAGGTCAGCAGAGCTGCTTTAGAGCCAGCGAACCAGGTCAGCAGAGCTGATTTAGAGGGAGAGAAGCAGGTCAGCAGAGCTGCTTTAGAGCCAGAGAACCAGGTCAGCAGAGACGTTATAGAGCCAGAGAACCAGGTCAGAAGAGCTGCTCTAGAGCCAGAGAACTAGGTCAGCAGAGCTGCTTTAGAGCCAGAGAACCAGGTCAGCAGAGCTGCTTTAGAGCCTGAGACCCAGGTCAGCAGAGCTGCTTTAGAGCTCTAGAATCAGGTCAGCAGAGTTGCTGAAGAGCCAGAGAAACCAGGTACGCAGAGCTGCTTTAGAGGGAGAGAACCATGTCAGCAGAGCTGCTTTAGAGCCAGAGAACCAGGTTAAAAGAACTGCTTTAGAGGGAAAGAACCAGGTCAGCAGAGCTGCTCTAGTGCCAGACAACCAGGTCAGCAGAGCTGCTTCAAAGCCAGAGAACCAGGTCAGCAGAGCTGTTGTAGAGCCAGAGAACCAGGTCAGCAGAGCTGCTCTACAGCCTAAGAACCGGGTCTGCAGAGCTGCTCTAGAGCCAAAGAATCAGGTCAGCAGAGCTGCTCTAGAGCCAAAGAACCAGGTCAGCAGAGCTGCTTTAAAGCCAGAGAACCAGGTCAGCAGAGCTCCTATAGAGCCTAAGAACCAGGTCAGCAGAGCTGCTCTAGAGCCAGAGAACCAGGTCAGCAGAGTTGCTGTAGAGCTAGAGAAACCAGGTACGCAGAGCTGCTTTAGAGGGAGAGAACCACGTCAGCAGAGCTGCTTTAGAGCCAGAGAACCAGGTCAACAGAACTGCTTTAGAGGGAGAGAACCAGGTCAGCAGAGCTGCTCTAGAGCCAGACAACCAGGTCAGCAGAGCTGCTTCAAAGCCAGAGAACCAGGGCAGCAGAACTGTTGTAGAGCCAGAGAACCAGGTCAGCAGAGCTGCTCTACAGCCTAAGAACCAGGTCAGCAGAGCTGCTCTAGAGCCAGAGCACCAGGTCAGCAGAGCTGCTTTAGAGCCAGAGAAGCAGGTCAGCAGAGCTGCTTTAGAGGGAGAGAACCAGGTCCGCAGATCTGCTCTAGATCCAGAGAACCAGGTCAGCAGAACTACTCTAGAGCCTAAGAACTGGGTCAGCAGAGCTGCTCTAGAGCCAGAGAACTAGGTCAGCAGAGATGATGTAGAGCCAGAGAAACCAGGTCAGCATAGCCTCTTTAGAGGGAGAGAACAAGGTCAGCAGAGCTGCTTTAGAGCCAGCGAACCAGGTCAGCAGAGCTGATTTAGAGGGAGAGAAGCAGGTCAGCAGAGATGCTCTAGAGCCAGAGAACCAGGTCAGCAGAGCTACTTTAGCGCCAGAGAACCAGGTCAGCAGAGCTCCTCTAGAGCCTAAGAACCAGGTCAACAGAGCTGCTCTAGAGCCAGAGAACCAGGTCAGCAGAGCTGCTGTAGAGCCAGTGAAACCAGGAACGCAGACTGCTTTAGAGCCAGAGAACCAGGTCAGCAGAGCTGCTTCAAAGCCAGAGAACCAGGTCAGTAGATCTGTTGTAGAGCCAGAGAACCAGGTCAGCAGAGCTGCTCTACAGCCTAAGAACCAGGTCAGCAGAGCTGCTATAGAGCCAGAGAACCAGGTCAGCAGGGCTGCTGTAGAGCCAGAGAAACCAGGTCAGCAGAGCTGCTTTAGAGGGAGAGAACCAGGTCAGCAGAGTTGCTTTAGAGCCAGAGAACCAGGACAGCTGAGCTGCTTTAGAGGGAGAGAACCAGGTCAGCAGATCTGCTCTAGATCCAGAGAACCAGGACAGCATATCTGCTCTAGAGCTTAAGAACTGGGTCAGCAGAGCTGCTCTAGAGCCAGATAACTAGGTCAGCAGAGATGCTCTAGAGCCTAAGAACCAGGTCACCAGAGCTGCTCTAGTGCCAGACAACCAGGTCAGCAGAGCTGCTTCAAAGCCAGAGAACCAGGTCAGCAGAGCTGTTGTAGAGCCAGAGAACCAGGTCAGCAAAGCTGCTCTACAGCCTAAGAACCAGGTCAGCAGAGCTGCTCTAGAGCCAGAGAACCAGGTCAGCAGAGCTGCTTTAGAGCCAGAGAAGCAGGACAGCAGAGCTGCTTTAGAGGGAGAGAACCAGGTCAGCCGATCTGCTCTAGATCCAGAGAACCAGGTCAGCAGAATTGCTATAGAGCCTAGGAACTGGGAGAACAGAGCTGCTCTGGAGCGAGAGAACTAGGTCAGCAGAGATGTTGTAGAGCCAGAGAAACCAGGTCAGCATAGCTTCTTTAGAGGGAGAGAACAAGGTCAGCAGAGCTGCTTTAGTGCCAGAGAACCAGGTCAGAAGAGCTGCTTTAGAGGGAGAGAAGCAGGTCAGCAGAGCTGCTCTAGAGCCGAGAACCAGGTCAGCAGAGCTGCTTCAGAGCCAGAGAACCAGGTCAGCAGAGCTGCTTTAGCACCAGAGAACCAGGTCAGCAGAGCTGTTATAGAGCCTAAGAACCAGGTCAGCAGAGCTGCTCCACAGCCTAAGAACCAGGTCAGCAGAGCTGCTCTACAGCCTAAGAACCAGGTCAGCAGAGCTGCTCTAGAGCCAGAGAACCAGGTCAGCAGGGCTGCTGTAGAGCCAGAGAAACCAGGTCAGCAGAGCTGCTTTAGAGGGAGAGAACCACGTCAGCAGAGTTGCTTTAGAGCCAGAGAATCAGGTCAGCAGAGCTGCTCTAGAGCCAAAGAACCAGGTCAGCAGAGCTGCTTTAAAGCCAGAGAACCAAGTCAGCAGAGCTCCTATAGAGCCTAAGAACCAGGTCAGCAGAGCTGCTCTAGAGCCAGAGAACCAGGTCAGCAGAGTTGCTGTAGAGCCAGAGAAACCAGATACGCAGAGCTGCTTTAGAGGGAGAGAACCACGTCAGCAGAGCTGCTTTAGAGCCAGAGAACCAGGTCAACAGAACTGCTTTAGAGGGAGAGAACCAGGTCAGCAGAGCTGCTCTAGAGCCAGACAACCAGGTCAGCAGAGCTCCTTCAAAGCCAGAGAACCAGGGCAGCAGAGCTGTTGTAGAGCCAGAGAACCAGGTCAGCAGAGCTGCTCTACAGCCTAAGAACCAGGTCAGCAGAGCTGCTCTAGAGCCAGAGAACCAGGTCAGCAGAGCTGCTTTAGAGCCATAGAAGCAGGACAGCAGACCTGCTTTAGAGGGAGAGAACCAGGTCAGCAGATCTGCTCTAGATCCAGAGAACCAGGTCAGCAGAACTACTCTAGAGCCTAAGAACTGGGTCAACAGAGCTGCTCTAGAGCCAGAGAACTAGGTCAGCAGAGATGATGTAGAGCCAGAGAAACCAGGTCAGCATAGCCTCTTTAGAGGGAGAGAACAAGGTCAGCAGAGCTGCTTTAGAGCCAGCGAACCAGGTCAGCAGAGCTGATTTAGAGGGAGAGAAGCAGGTCAGCAGAGCTGCTCTAGAGCCAGAGAACCAGGTTAGCAGAGCTGCTTTAGAGCCAGAGAAACAGGTCAGCAGAGCTACTTTAGCGCCAGAGAACCAAGTCAGCAGAGCTCCTCTAGAGCCTAAGAACCAGGTCAACAGAGCTGCTCTAGAGCCAGAGAACCAGGTCAGCAGAGCTGCTGTAGAGCCAGAGAAACCAGGAACGCAGACTGATTTAGAGCCAGAGAACCAGGTCAGCAGAGCTGCTTCAAAGCCAGAGAACCAGGTCAGCAGAGCTGTTGTAGAGCCAGAGAACCAGGTCAGCAGAGCTGCTTTAGAGGGAAAGAAACCAGGTCAGCAGAGCTGCTTTAGAGGGAGAGAACCACGTCAGCAGAGTTGCTTTAGAGCCAGAGAACCAGGACAGCAGAGCTGCTTTAGAGGGAGAGAACCAGGTCAGCAGATCTGCTCTAGATCCAGAGAACCAGGACAGCAGATCTGCTCTAGAGCCTAAGAACTGGGTCAGCAGAGCTGCTCTAGATCCAGAGAACTAGGTCATCAGAGATGCTTAAGAGCCAGAGAACCAGGTCAGTAGAGCTGCTTTAGAGCCAGAGAACCAGGTCAGCAGAGACGTTATAGAGCCAGAGAACCAGGTCAGCAGATCTGCTCTAGAGCCTAAGAACCAGGTCACCAGAGCTGCTCTAATGCCAGACAACCAGGTCAGCAGAGCTGCTTCAAAGCCAGAGAACCATGTCAGCAGAGATGTTGTAGAGCCAGAGAACCAGGTCAGCATAGCTTCTTTAGAGGGAGAGAACAAGGTTAGCAGAGCTGCTTTAGTGCCAGAGAACCAGGTCAGAAGAGCTGCTTTAGAGGGAGAGAAGCATGTCAGCAGAGCTGCTCTAGAGCCGAGAACCAGGTCAGCAGAGCTGCTTTAGAGCCAGAGAACCAGGTCAGCAGAGCTGCTTTAGCGCCAGAGAACCAGGTCAGCAGAGCTGTTATAGAGCCTAAGAACCAGGTCAGCAGAGCTGCTCCACAGCCTAAGAACCAGGTCAGCAGAGCTGCTCTACAGCCTAAGAACCAGGTCAGCAGAGCTGCTCTAGAGCCAGAGAACCAGGTCAGCAGGGCTGCTGTAGAGCCAGAGAAACCAGGTCAGCAGAGCGGCTTTAGAGGGAGAGAACCACGTCAGCAGAGTTGCTTTAGAGCCAGAGAATCAGGTCAGCAGAGCTGCTCTAGAGCCAAAGAACCAGGTCAGCAGAGCTGCTTTAAAGCCAGAGAACCAAGTCAGCAGAGCTCCTATAGAGCCTAAGAACCAGGTCAGCAGAGCTGATTTAGAGGGAGAGAAGCAGGTCAGCAGAGCTGCTCTAGAGCCAGAGAACCAGGTTAGCAGAGCTGCTTTAGAGCCAGAGAAACAGGTCAGCAGAGCTACTTTAGCGCCAGAGAACCAAGTCAGCAGAGCTCCTCTAGAGCCTAAGAACCAGGTCAACAGAGCTGCTCTAGAGCCAGAGAACCAGGTCAGCAGAGCTGCTGTAGAGCCAGAGAAACCAGGAACGCAGACTGATTTAGAGCCAGAGAACCAGGTCAGCAGAGCTGCTTCAAAGCCAGAGAACCAGGTCAGCAGAGCTGTTGTAGAGCCAGAGAACCAGGTCAGCAGAGCTGCTTTAGAGGGAAAGAAACCAGGTCAGCAGAGCTGCTTTAGAGGGAGAGAACCACGTCAGCAGAGTTGCTTTAGAGCCAGAGAACCAGGACAGCAGAGCTGCTTTAGAGGGAGAGAACCAGGTCAGCAGATCTGCTCTAGATCCAGAGAACCAGGACAGCAGATCTGCTCTAGAGCCTAAGAACTGGGTCAGCAGAGCTGCTCTAGATCCAGAGAACTAGGTCATCAGAGATGCTTAAGAGCCAGAGAACCAGGTCAGTAGAGCTGCTTTAGAGCCAGAGAACCAGGTCAGCAGAGACGTTATAGAGCCAGAGAACCAGGTCAGCAGATCTGCTCTAGAGCCTAAGAACCAGGTCACCAGAGCTGCTCTAATGCCAGACAACCAGGTCAGCAGAGCTGCTTCAAAGCCAGAGAACCAGGTCAGCAGAGATGTTGTAGAGCCAGAGAACCAGGTCAGCATAGCTTCTTTAGAGGGAGAGAACAAGGTTAGCAGAGCTGCTTTAGTGCCAGAGAACCAGGTCAGAAGAGCTGCTTTAGAGGGAGAGAAGCATGTCAGCAGAGCTGCTCTAGAGCCGAGAACCAGGTCAGCAGAGCTGCTTTAGAGCCAGAGAACCAGGTCAGCAGAGCTGCTTTAGCGCCAGAGAACCAGGTCAGCAGAGCTGTTATAGAGCCTAAGAACCAGGTCAGCAGAGCTGCTCCACAGCCTAAGAACCAGGTCAGCAGAGCTGCTCTACAGCCTAAGAACCAGGTCAGCAGAGCTGCTCTAGAGCCAGAGAACCAGGTCAGCAGGGCTGCTGTAGAGCCAGAGAAACCAGGTCAGCAGAGCGGCTTTAGAGGGAGAGAACCACGTCAGCAGAGTTGCTTTAGAGCCAGAGAATCAGGTCAGCAGAGCTGCTCTAGAGCCAAAGAACCAGGTCAGCAGAGCTGCTTTAAAGCCAGAGAACCAAGTCAGCAGAGCTCCTATAGAGCCTAAGAACCAGGTCAGCAGAGCTGCTCTAGAGCCAGAGAACCAGGTCAGCAGAGTTGCTGTAGAGCCAGAGAAACCAGATACGCAGAGCTGCTTTAGAGGGAGAGAACCACGTCAGCAGAGCTGCTTTAGAGCCAGAGAACCAGGTCAACAGAACTGCTTTAGAGGGAGAGAACCAGGTCAGCAGAGCTGCTCTAGAGCCAGACAACCAGGTCAGCAGAGCTGCTTCAAAGCCAGAGAACCAGGGCAGCAGAGCTGTTGTAGAGCCAGAGAACCAGGTCAGCAGAGCTGCTCTACAGCCTAAGAACCAGGTCAGCAGAGCTGCTCTAGAGCCAGAGAACCAGGTCAGCAGAGCTGCTTTAGAGCCAGAGAAGCAGGACAGCAGACCTGCTATAGAGGGAGAGAACCAGGTCAGCAGATCTGCTCTAGATCCAGAGAACCAGGTCAGCAGAACTACTCTAGAGCCTAAGAACTGGGTCAGCAGAGCTGCTCTAGAGCCAGAGAACTAGGTCAGCAGAGATGATGTAGAGCCAGAGAAACCAGGTCAGCATAGCCTCTTTAGAGGGAGAGAACAAGGTCAGCAGAGCTGCTTTAGAGCCAGCGAACCAGGTCAGCAGAGCTGATTTAGAGGGAGAGAAGCAGGTCAGCAGAGCTGCTCTAGAGCCAGAGAACCAGGTTAGCAGAGCTGCTTTAGAGCCAGAGAACCAGGTCAGCAGAGCTACTTTAGCGCCAGAGAACCAAGTCAGCAGAGCTCCTCTAGAGCCTAAGAACCAGGTCAACAGAGCTGCTCTAGAGCCAGAGAACCAGGTCAGCAGAGCTGCTGTAGAGCCAGAGAAACCAGGAACGCAGACTGCTTTAGAGCAAGAGAACCAGGTCAGCAGAGCTGCTTCAAAGCCAGAGAACCAGGTCAGCAGAGCTGTTGTAGAGCCAGAGAACCAGGTCAGCAGAGCTGCTTTAGAGGGAAAGAAACCAGGTCAGCAGAGCTGCTTTAGAGGGAGAGAACCACGTCAGCAGAGTTGCTTTAGAGCCAGAGAACCAGGACAGCAGAGCTGCTTTAGAGGGAGAGAACCAGGTCAGCAGATCTGCTCTAGATCCAGAGAACCAGGACAGCAGATCTGCTCTAGAGCCTAAGAACTGGGTCAGCAGAGCTGCTCTAGATCCAGAGAACTAGGTCATCAGAGATGCTTAAGAGCCAGAGAACCAGGTCAGTAGAGCTGCTTTAGAGCCAGAGAACCAGGTCAGCAGAGACGTTATAGAGCCAGAGAACCAGGTCAGCAGAGCTGCTCTAGAGCCTAAGAACCAGGTCACCAGAGCTGCTCTAATGCCAGACAACCAGGTCAGCAGAGCTGCTTCAAAGCCAGAGAACCAGGTCAGCAGAGATGTTGTAGAGCCAGAGAACCAGGTCAGCAAAGCTGCTCTACAGCCTAAGAACCAGGTCAGCAGAGCTGCTCTAGAGCCAGAGAACCAGGTCAGCAGAGCTGCTTTAGAGCCAGAGAAGCAGGACAGCAGAGCTGCTTTAGAGGGAGAGAACCAGGTCAGCCGATCTGCTCTAGATCCAGAGAACCAGGTCAGCAGAACTGCTATAGAGCCTAGGAACTGGGACAGCAGAGCTGCTCTGGAGCGAGAGAACTAGGTCAGCAGAGATGTTGTAGAGCCAGAGAAACCAGGTCAGCATAGCTTCTTTAGAGGGAGAGAACAAGGTCAGCAGAGCTGCTTTAGAGCCAGAGAAACCAGGAACGCAGACTGATTTATAGCCAGAGAACCAGGTCAGCAGAGCTGCTTCAAAGCCAGAGAACCAGGTCAGCAGAGCTGTTGTAGAACCAGAGAACCAGGTCAGCAGAGGTGCTCTACAGCCTAAGAACCAGGTCAGCAGAGCTGCTATAGAGCCAGAGAACCAGGTCAGCAGGGCTGCTGTAGAGCCAGAGAAACCAGGTCAGCAGAGCTGCTTTAGAGGGAGAGAACCACGTCAGCAGAGTTGCTTTAGAGCCAGAGAACCAGGACAGCAGAGCTGCTTTAGAGGGAGAGAACTAGGTCAGCAGAGCTGCTTTAGAGCCAGAGAAACCAGGAACGCAGACTGCTTTATAGCCAGAGAACCAGGTCAGCAGAGCTGCTTCAAAGCCAGAGAACCTGGTCAGCAGAGCTGTTGTAGAACCAGAGAACCAGGTCAGCAGAGCTGCTCTACAGCCTAAGAACCAGGTCAGCAGAGCTGCTATAGAGCCAGAGAACCAGGTCAGCAGGGCTGCTGTAGAGCCAGAGAAACCAGGTCAGCAGAGCTGCTTTAGAGGGAGAGAACCACGTCAGCAGAGTTGCTTTAGAGCCAGAGAACCAGGTCAGCAGAGCTACTTTAGAGGGAGAGAACCACGTCAGCAGAGTTGCTTTAGAGCCAGAGAACCAGGACAGCAGAGCTGCTTTAGAGGGAGAGAACAAGGTCAGCAGATCTGCTCTAGATCCAGAGAACCAGGACAGCAGATCTGCTCTAGAGCCTAAGAACTGGGTCAGCAGAGCTGCTCTAGATCCAGAGAACTAGGTCAGCAGAGATGCTTTAGAGCCAGAGAAGCAGGACAGCAGAGCTGCTTTAGAGGGAGAGAACCAGGTCAGCCGATCTGCTCTAGATCCAGAGAACCAGGTCAGCAGAACTGCTATAGAGCCTAGGAACTGGGACAGCAGAGCTGCTCTGGAACGAGAGAACTAGGTCAGCAGAGATGTTGTAGAGCCAGAGAAACCAGGTCAGCATAGCGTCTTTAGAGGGAGAGAACAAGGTCAGCAGAGCTGCTTTAGAGCCAGAGAAACCAGGAACGCAGACTGCTTTATAGCCAGAGAACCAGGTCAGCAGAGCTGCTTCAACGCCAGAGAACCAGGTCAGCAGAGCTGTTGTAGAACCAGAGAACCAGGTCAGCAGAGCTGCTCTACAGCCTAAGAACCAGGTCAGCAGAGCTGCTATAGAGCCAGAGAACCAGGTCAGCAGAGCTGCTGTAGAGCCAGAGAAACCAGGAACGCAGACTGCTTTAGAGCCAGAGAACCAGGTCAGCAGAGCTGCTTCAAAGCCAGAGAACCAGGTCAGCAGAGCTGTTGTAGAGCCAGAGAACCAGGTCAGCAGAGCTGCTTTAGAGGGAAAGAAACCAGGTCAGCAGAGCTGCTTTAGAGGGAGAGAACCACGTCAGCAGAGTTGCTTTAGAGCCAGAGAACCAGGACAGCAGAGCTGCTTTAGAGAGAGAGAACCAGGTCAGCAGATCTGCTCTAGATCCAGAGAACCAGGACAGCAGATCTGCTCTAGAGCCTAAGAACTGGGTCAGCAGAGCTGCTCTAGATCCAGAGAACTAGGTCATCAGAGATGCTTAAGAGCCAGAGAACCAGGTCAGTAGAGCTGCTTTAGAGCCAGAGAACCAGGTCAGCAGAGACGTTATAGAGCCAGAGAACCAGGTCAGCAGAGCTGCTCTAGAGCCTAAGAACCAGGTCACCAGAGCTGCTCTAATGCCAGACAACCAGGTCAGCAGAGCTGCTTCAAAGCCAGAGAACCAGGTCAGCAGAGATGTTGTAGAGCCAGAGAACCAGGTCAGCAAAGCTGCTCTACAGCCTAAGAACCAGGTCAGCAGAGCTGCTCTAGAGCCAGAGAACCAGGTCAGCAGAGCTGCTTTAGAGCCAGAGAAGCAGGACAGCAGAGCTGCTTTAGAGGGAGAGAACCAGGTCAGCCGATCTGCTCTAGATCCAGAGAACCAGGTCAGCAGAACTGCTATAGAGCCTAGGGACTGGGACAGTAGAGCTGCTCTGGAGCGAGAGAACTAGGTCAGCAGAGATGTTGTAGAGCCAGAGAAACCAGGTCAGCATAGCGTCTTTAGAGGGAGAGAACAAGGTCAGCAGAGCTGCTTTAGAGCCAGAGAATCCAGGAACGCAGACTGCTTTATAGCCAGAGAACCAGGTCAGCAGAGCTGCTTCAAAGCCAGAGAACCAGGTCAGCAGAGCTGTTGTAGAGCCAGAGAACCAGGTCAGCAGAGCTGCTCTACAGCCTAAGAACCAGGTCAGCAGAGCTGCTATAGAGCCAGAGAAACCAGGTCAGCAGAGCTGCTTTAGAGGGAGAGAACCACGTCAGCAGAGTTGCTTTAGAGCCAGAGAACCAGGACAGCAGAGCTGCTTTAGAGGGAGAGAACCAGGTCAGCAGATCTGCTCTAGATCCAGAGAACCAGGACAGCAGATCTGCTCTAGAGCCTAAGAACTGGGTCAGCAGAGCTGCTCTAGATCCAGAGAACTAGGTCAGCAGAGATGCTTAAGAGCCAGAGAACCAGGTCAGTAGAGCTGCTTTAGAGCCAGAGAACCAGGTCAGCAGAGACGTTATAGAGCCAGAGAACGAGGTCAGCAGAGCTGCTCTAGAGCCTAAGAACCAGGTCACCAGAGCTGCTCTAGTGCCAGACAACCAGGTCAGCAGAGCTGCTTCAAAGCCAGAGAACCAGGTCAGCAGAGATGTTGTAGAGCCAGAGAACCAGGTCAGCAATGCTGCTCTACAGCCTAAGAACCAGGTCAGCAGAGCTGCTCTAGAGCCAGAGAACCAGGTCAGCAGAGCTGCTTTAGAGCCAGAGAAGCAGGACAGCAGAGCTGCTTTAGAGGGAGAGAACCAGGTCAGCTGATCTGCTCTAGATCCAGAGAACCAGGTCAGCAGAACTGCTATAGAGCCTAGGAACGGGGACAGCAGAGCTGCTCTGCAGCGAGAGGACTAGGTCAGCAGAGATGTTGTAGAGCCAGAGAAACCAGGTCAGCATAGCTTCTTTAGAGGGAGAGAACAAGGTCAGCAGAGCTGCTTTAGAGCCAGAGAACCAGGTCAGAAGAGCTGCTTTAGAGGGAGAGAAGCAGGTCAGCAGAGCTGCTCTAGAGCCGAGAACCAGGTCAGCAGACCTGCTTTAGAGCCAGAGAACCAGGTCAGCAGAGCTGCTTTAGCGCCAGAGAACCAGGTCAGCAGAGCTGTTATAGAGCCTTAGAACCAGGTCAGCAGAGCTGCTCCACAGCCTAAGAACCAGGTCAGCAGAGCTGCTCTACAGCCTAAGAACCAGGTCAGCAGAGCTGCTCTAGAGCCAGAGAACCAGGTCAGCAGGGCTGCTGTAGAGCCAGAGAAACCAGGTCAGCAGAGCTGCTTTAGAGGGAGAGAACCACGTCAGCAGAGTTGCTTTAGAGCCAGAGAACCAGGACAGCAGAGCTGCTTTAGAGGGAGAGAATCAGGTCAGCAGATCTGCTCTAGATCCAGAGAACCAGGACAGCAGATCTGCTCTAGAGCCTAAGAACTGGGTCAGCAGAACTGCTCTGTGTGAGAAGTTGGCCTGGCATATGCTGGTCACTAGTTATAGTGGCCACCTTGCACCAGTCCAATTCGACTCTTGGTAGATAGGTTTAAAGACAACCTTTTAAAGAAAGCTATCCTAGTGGTAGCTGTGGAGAGCAGCCTTCAGGCTAAGTCTCTGAGGAATGTAAAGCAGCTTGCTTGACCTTATAATCTCTTGAATTACCAAATGAAAAGACACCACACAGGTATATATATCAAATATATATGTATTTATTTCTAAATATACTCTACTAATCTCTTTATGAGATTAGAGCCAGGTAAACATTAATAAGATCAACAGTTCTCAATAAATTAAGCACAAATATGGCTGTAGCCCTAGGGGCGTACCAGACCATATACTAAAATAGTGGTATAACAAACTCGACTTGCAAAAGTAAGAGGCCTAGGGCCTTGGGAATTGCTGGGGCTTCACTGCTGCAGTGTTTACAGGTAAGTAATCAGCCCACAGGAGACGCGTGCAGTGTCTAAACACGCACGCAGGTTTCAATGCGTTTCAATGGCAAACGTATTTTACAGTTCTAGGGCACTTCGGAATGGACAACAAGCAAACAACTTACAGGGTAAGTACTTCGATAGCCAATGCACACTTGGGCACCGTAATGCCAGAGTTCCCTCACCTAGGGAAGCCGGCTGCACAGGTGTCCTTTGGTGTCGGGTCGCGATGCTGTTTTCAATGGGAATCGTTGAAGTCTTGCTGCTTGTATCGTCGGGTGAAGTGTCCGTGGAAATCCAATGATGGATTGGAGTTGCAGGCGACCTAGAAATTGAGAGGACAGAGTTCAGAGTCACTTGCCAGTGACCGGTGGCCTTCAGGATAGATGACCAGAACTGTCGAGTCTCTTCACGTCGCTGATGGTGTTTTGTCTCTTCGCCCACGTGGTCCAGGAGAGATCGAGGAAGACTAGCAGCTGGATTTCAAGGGTACCACGACGTCTGCAGCTGATGGCGGTGTCGGCACTTGAATCGGAGCCAACAAACCTTGGCAACTGCAAGTTTTGTGTGCAATGAAGATCTTGGATGGTTCAGACCAGCAAGGTCCGATGGACTTACTCAGCAAGGGTAAGTGAGGGAAGGCCCAGAGCAACCAGGCGAACCCTTGGAGCAGTTCAGATAGTCTTCGGGCGGGCTACTAGTCAATGGGCAAGCAACCGCAAAGATGCCTTCGCAGGGAAAATTCAGGAGCAGCCCACTGTCACTCGGGATGAGGTAGGCCACTGATCTTGGGTTCCAGACCTGCTAGGGACCTGGACATTAAGTGGTCCAAAGCACAAGTTTGTAGTTCGTCGTTCAGGGCTTGCACTCGAAATTAGTGCATGGTTCCCTGGTATTGCTGTACCTCGTCACTCGTGGGGTCCAGATGCCACAGCTTCGCTGGGGACTCAAAATGGCCAACGAGAAGTCAGGAAATCAGCTTCAGGGAATGCAGGGACTTCGGGCTCCGGCGGGAGCGGTAAAGTTTGCAACCGCGGTTCAGTCCTTTAGGTGCCTGCCAAGCAGGGGAGTCACTCCTTGACCCCAAGGGAGATCCTTCGGTCTTCTAAAGATAGTAGAAAGTTGAAGGGCCAGGATTCTTCTTCGTTGAGCGTCGTCCAGGTGTAATCTGAATTGCATTGGCAATGTGTGGTATCTTATACTGATAAGATGGGAGGGACTAGCTCTATGGCCACTCCTCTAGGAGGGCCAGGGTAGTGGGTGGTTACACCCACTTCCCTTTGTCCAGTTTCATGCCAGGACAGGGGCAGGCAGCCCCTGAACCGGTTTGAGTTGGCATATGCACAGAGGAGCCTACTGCTCTCCCAGTGCCGGACTTCAAAGCACTCTAAGAGTGCACCCACCCAGCTCCAATACACTAAATCCTGTCTGGGAGGTGGTGACACCTCCCTGTGACAGGAAACCCTTTGTTGAGCTCCCTCCACTGCGAGTTTCGTTCAGCAGCAGGAGGGCAGCCCGGTGTCTGTGCTGGTGGCATCCATTTTGTGATGCCAGGGCTCTAGATGATTTCTACCGTGTAGTACAGGGTGTACATGTCGTCCCCTCTAGAAGGGTGGGATCCTACTCCCACACCAGTTACTGGTGTGGGTGTAGGATTCCAAATTGTTTGACACCAAACACGACATGTTTTGATGCAGTCATTCCAAAGTTAGCATTTACCGCGAGGTCATAATGCACTTAAGAGTATATGGTTTAACCGCATCCACAAACAGCAGCAGAGAATAGACTCTGCCAGCTGCAGAGGGGCCCTGCTCAGGCAGGAGCACCCCCTCACATAGTAAGCCATGCACCCTGCCCTTGGGATTGATAGGGCCTACCATAGGGGTGACTGATAGGTTTATATGTGTGTGTATGGTGAGATATAGGAACCTATACCTCAGTGAGGAGTGCTAACACTACCTCACACAGGCTGCAGTAGCAGGCCTGTGGTGTCAGATTGTGAGTGCTTCCCAGGGGTGGCATAATACATGCTGCAGCCCCTGGTAGGCCTGTGAAGTACCAATGCCCTAGGTACCTAAGATACCATATACTAGGGGCTGATAAGGTACCACAGTATCCAATCACTAGTGCATCTAATATGCACACCAAGTTGTTTAGAGAGATCAGGTAGACTGGAGCCCTGATTAGCAGGGACCCAGCCAGACTATAGCCAGAAACCAGTGTATACATCAGAAAAAAAGTGGGGGCAACACAAGGGCAGATCCTACTCTCCTACACAACCCCCCCCCCAAACGCAGGGACATTAAACTAACCTTGACCAGTTGAGTCTTCATGTTCTAAGTGGAAATACCTTGAGAGTCCATCTGCATTGGCATGTTGGGTCCCAGGTCTATGTTCCACTGTATAGTCCATCCCCTGTAGGGAAATGGACCACCTGAGCAGTTTAAGATTTTCACCTTTCATCTGTTTGAGCCAGAGGAGGGGCTTATGGTCAGTCTGAACTATAAAGTGAGTGCCAAACAAGCATGGCCTCAGCTTCTTCAGGGTCCACACCACAGCAAAGGCCTCCCTCTCAATGGCTGACCAACGTTTCTATCTAGGGGTCAGCCTTCTGCTTATGAAAGCTACTGGCTGGTCTTGACCTTCATTATTAAGTTGAGACAGTACAGCTCCCACACCCAGCTCTGAAGCATCTGTTTGGACAATGAACTTCTTTTTGTAATCTGGACTCTGTAAGATGGGGGTAGTGCACATTGCTTGCTTGAGGTCATCAAATGCCTTTTGACAGCTAGCTGTCCACTGAACCTTTTTTGGCATTTTCTTGGAGGTAAGATCATTTAAGGGGGTCACTATAGATCCATATCCCTTAACAAACCTCCTGTAATACCCAGTCAGGCCCAAGAAGGCTCTCACCTGTGTCTGGGTGGTTGGAGCTACCCAGTCCATTATGGTCTGGATCTTGCTCTGTAATGGTTGAACCTGGCCTCCACCTACAGGGTGGCCCAGGTACACAACCTGACTCTGCCCTATCTGGCACTTAGTGGCCTTGATAGTGAGGCCTGCTTTCTGCAGGGCCTCCAGTACATTCCTGAGGTGGACCAGGTGATCCTGCCAGGTGGAACTATAGACAGCAATATCATCAAGATATGCTGAGCAATAGGTTTCCATACCAGTCAGAACTTTATTCACCAACCTCTGAAATGTGGCAGGTGCATTCTTCAAGCCAAAGGGCATTACCACAAAGTGATAGTGCCCACCAGGGGCGAAAAATGCTGTTTTTGCCTTGGCATCATCAGCTAACTTGATTTGCCAATAGCCTGCTGTAAGGTCAAATGTACTTAGATACTTGGCTGAGGCCAAAGTGTCTATTACTTCATCTGCCCTTGGGATTGGGTAGGCATCAGACCTGGTGACTGCATTGAGGCCCCTGTAGTCAACACAAAACCTCATCTCTTTCTTACCGCCCTGGGTGTGAGGTTTTGGGACAAGTACTACTGGGCTAGCCCAAGGGCTATCTGAGGGCTCAATAACCCCTAGCTCCAACATTTTCTGGACTTCAGTCCTGATACAGTCCCTGACATGGTCAGGTTGCCTGTAGATTTTACTCTTCACAGGCAGACTGTCTCCAGTGTCCACCTCATGGGTGCACCAGGAAGTCTGACTTGGGGTCAGGCTAAACATATGTCTAAACTGCTGTAGCACTTGTCTACATTCAGTTTGTTGATGTTCAGTGAGGCTGCTTGCCAAAGCAACACCATCAACTGACCCATCTTCAGGGTTCTGTGAGAGCAGGTCAGGGAGAGGGTCACTCTCCTCCTCCTGGTCCTCATCAGTTGCCATGAGCTAGCTCATGTCAGCCCTGTCCACATATGCTTTAAGTCTGTTGACATGGAGCACCCTAAGGGGGCTCCTGGGAGTGCCAAGATCTACCAAGTAGGTGACCTCTCCCTTCTTTTCAACAATTGTATGGTGGCCACTCCATTTGTCCTGGAGAGCTGCTGGGGCCACAGGCTCCAACACCCACAGTTTCTGGCCTGGCTGGTAAACAGTCAAGACAGCCTTTTGGTCATGCCAAGCTTTTTGGAGTTCTTGGCTTGCCTCAAGGTTTTTACTGGCCTTCTTCATGTACTCAGCCATCCTGGAGCGGAGACCAAGTACATAGTCCACTACATCTTGTTTGGGAGGGTTGAGAGGTAACTCCCATCCCTCTTTCACCAGACATAATGGTCCTCTAACAGGGTGCCCAAACAGAAGTTCAAAAGGGCTGTAGCCAACCCCCTTCTGAGGAACCTCCCTGTATGCAAACAGAAGGCAGGGAAGTAAAAGGTCCCATTTTCGCCTAAGCTTTTCTGGGAGTCCTTTAATCATTCCCTTTAGGGTTTTGTTGAATCTCTCAACTATCCCATTGCATTGTGGGTGATAGGGAGTAGTGAATTTGTAGTTTACACCACACTCCTTCCACATTGCAGTTAGATATCCTGACATAAAGTTGGAACCTCTGTCAGAGATGACCTCCTTTGGAAAACCCACCCTGGAGAAGACTCCAATGAGGGCTCTTGCTACCACAGGAGCTGTGGTAGTCCTTAGGGGTATAGCTTCTGGATACCTGGTGGCATGATCCACTACCACCAGTATAAATCTGTGCCCAGATGCTGTTGGTGGGTCAAGGGGACCAACAATGTCAATCCCTACCCTTTCAAAGGGAACCCCCACCACAGGTAGTGGTATCAGGGGGGCCTTTGTGGTGCCACCTGTCTTGCCACTGGCTTGACAAGTGACACAGGAGCGACAAAACTCCTTTGTGTCTTCAGACATGTGTGGCCAATGAAAATGTGGTACAAGCCTGTCCCAGGTCTTGTTTTGGCCCAAGTAACCTGCCAATGGGATATCATGTGCTAGGATCAAGAGGAACCCCCTAAACTTCTGAGGAATTACCAGCCTCCTGGTGGCTCCAGGGGTAGGATCTCTAGCCTCAGAATAAAGGAGCCCCTCATCCCAATAAACCTTATGGGACCCACTAGCACTCCCAGCAGCCTCAGCAGCAGCCTGCTGTCTGAGGGGTTCAAGAGTGGGGCAGCACTGTTGCTCTTTGCTCAGATCTTCCCTGGAAGGGCCACCCGGCCCCCAAGAACTCAACCTGACCAGGCTCAAGTTCCTCTGGGGCAGTTCCTTCTTCAGGCTCTGCTTCTCCTCCCTCGGGAGGGGAATCTGGGATCTGAGACAGAGGGGAAGGCCCAGCCTTAACCCTACTGCTCTTCCTCTTGGGTAGCACCTGGCCCATAGTTTCAGGATCCAGAGCTGGTTCAGCTTTATGCATTTTGGCTTGTGACCTGGTCACAGCAAATACCTCTGCAGGTATGCCCAACATCTCAGCATGAGTCCATAATTCTACTTCAGACCAGGCTGAAGTCTCTAGATCATTGCCCAACAAACATTCGACAGGGAGGTCTGCACTGACTACTACCTTTTTGAGTATTTTATACAAACAAGGGAACCCGAAAAATGGCTAAGGACCACGGGTATCAATTATATATGTAGAAAACAATGGTCCTGAGCAGACACAAAATTTTACATAAAATTAAATATAGACCACAATGGGTTACTATACACATCCGATGTCCAGCCGGACAGGGGATTTTTATTTTTCAGATACTAAAGGATATGGTTAAGGATAATGAAAACACTACATTTATCGTGGGGCACAATCCTGCACCCTACAGCATGGGGAACGTGCGGGGGGAAAAAAGGGAATAACAACGCAGACAGTTTAGGACAAACAACAGTTACAGGCAAAGACTGAGAGCTGTTGCAACTTGCAGGCATAAATGAAGTTGTAGCAAGTTTGACAAAATAGAGACCAAAACGAGTAAGCACAATGGATATTTGTGGCACTATTTCTAAAAAGTCGACGTTTCGATCCCAAGCTCATTGATTAACGGGATCATCTTCAGGACTAAATTTATAACATTTGCCTGGTTTTTAACGCCCCAATTGAGGACATAGGGGTATCACATATGGCAGGTCAGAGTAGAAACTGACAATGAAGAACAGCGTTGTTGCTTTTGGTTTGGTCGCTTGCAGTTAAGGTTTCTATAAAACTTAGTGGGCGCTGGAGCGTGCTGCTCCTTGCCTGGATCGGCTGTTGGGTAGTTAGACTGTGGTGCAGATGGGCCACATTTCAATGCGCCAAGGTATTGCTTCAATATACTAATATGTTACAGTCCAAGCTGTGGAGAGATACAGCAATGGAGATCTCTGTCCTCAGCAACAATGTGCTGTGTAGTAACCGGCCAGTGAGCGACCAAACCAAAAGCAAGAACGCTGTTCTTCATTGTCAGTTTCCACTCTGACCTGCCATATGTGATACCCCTATGTCCTCAATTGGGGCGTTAAAAACCAGGCAAATGTTATATATTTAGTCCTGAAGATGATCCCGTTAATCAATGAGCTTGGGATCGAAACGTCGACTTTTTAAAAATAGTGCCACAAATATCCATTGTGCTTACTCGTTGTGGTCTCTATTTTGTCAAACTTGCTACAACTTCATTTATGCCTGCAAGTTGCAACAGCTCTCAGTCTTTGCCTGTAACTGTTGTTTGTCCTAAACTGTCTGCATTGTTATTCCCTTTTTTCCCCCCGCACGTTCCCCATGCTGTAGGGTGCAGGATTGTGCCCCACGATAAATGTAGTGTTTTCATTATCCTTGACCATATCCTTTAGTATCTGAAAAATAAAAATCCCCTGTCCGGCTGGACATCGGATGTGTATAGTAACCCATTGTGGTCTATATTTAATTTTATGTAAAATTTAGTGTCTGCTCAGGACCATTGTTTTCTACATATATAACTACCTTTTTGAGGCCAGTTACCCCTCCCCAGGAGAAATTCACAACAGCCAGACTATGGTTGGTCCTGGTGTTGCTTGCATTGGTTACCTGGTACATTTCACCCAGGATGATCTGTGTAGGGTCCACTAGATCCTCTGCCACCATGGTGACACTAGCACCTGTGTCCCTAAATGCCAAAGCCTGTTTGCCATTTATGATAGGCTGCTGTTTGTATTTGCCCAGATTACTGGGACTCACTAGGAAGGACATATCAAGGTCTCCCTCACAAACTAGCATTGCCTGTGTTGGTACTCTGACTAGGCCAGAGTCCACATCAGAACCGAGGGTCAACCCTACTACACCCTTATTCTGAGTAGTACCTCCACCACTTGCTGTACTAGGGGGAACAGTTGCCTTAGGGGCTGGAGTGGTGGTGGTCTGGTCTTTGGACTTTGTACAGTCAGAAGTCCAGTGCCCTTTCTGTTTACAGAATTTGCACCAGGGCTTCTTTTGGCCTTTTCCCTTGTTGGATTGTGACTCCCCACCAGTTGCAGATTTTTGGGGCCCTTGTGAAGACTTCTGATCTTTAGATTTATCCCCACCCTTATCTGAGCCTTTAGGATCTTGCTTCTTAGTGTCACCACCTTGGTTCTGGTTTTTCTGCCTCACTCTGGTTCTGACCCATTTGTCTGCCTTCTTTCCCAATTCTTGGGGAGAGGTCAGATCAGAGTCCACCAGGTACTGATGCAACAACTGGTTCTGGCAATTATTAAGGATCTGTTCTCTCATTATAAGATTATACAATCCCTTAAAATCAGTTACTCTACTACCCACCAGCCAACCTTCTAGAGCATTGGTTGCACAATCAACAAAGTCAGTCCAATCCTGAGTCTGTGCTTTTTGGGTGTCTCTGAACTTCAACCTGTACTGTTCAGTGGTTAAGCCAAACCCATCTATCAAAGCACTCTTCAGGGCTTCATAATCATTAGCATCCTCTTCTCTAACAGTGAGGAGCTTGTCTCTCCCTTTGTCTGAAAAGGAGAGCCACAAGATTGCTGCCCACTGTTTCTGGGGGACCTGTTGAACTTTACAGGCCCTCTCCATAGCAGTTATCCATTTGTGGATATCATCCCCACTCTGGTAGGGAGGAACAACCTTGGACAGGTTCCTGTGATCTGGCATGTAATCTCTGCCTCTAGGGACACTGTTGCTGCCACCAGGGGTATCTAACCCCTCCTTCTTTGAAGCTCTTTGGAGCTCGAAGGCTTCCCTATCTAAGGCCAATTGCTTGGTTCTGAGGGCAAGCCTAGCTTCCTCATACTGGAGCATCTTGAACCTTCTGTTAGAGGAGGTCTCCCTGGGAAGGTTGGAGTTCCTCTGTGGAATAGATTCTCTTCCAGAGTGGTATGACCTGTCAGAGTCCCTTGAGAGGGACCTAGGCCTGTCTCCCACTTTGTCAGCTCTCTTAGGGAGATTTCCTCTATTCTCTTCAGACCCATCTGGGTCTGGCCCTTCACCCACAGAGTCCAGGTCATCTTGATTTTCATCATCAGACCCAGAGATTATGTGTGACCCACCCCCTGATCCAGACCCACTAGCTCCTAGAGCTTGTCTCAGGTCATCTGCTACTAGCAGATCTATCAGGTGCTGTGATTAGGGACTCCTGCCCACCCTCAGATTTCTTGCAAAGCATAAGGCCTTCAGCTCAGTGTAGGCTATATCTTTGTACTGAGATGGGATGGACCCACTGGCTCCATCCTGGTGAGGCATACTAGTGTTGTGCAGTGTTGTACTACCTACACTAGTTGTGGCCTACTAAACCTAGCTTGAGCTGTAGCAAGGGTGTGCTTGTCCCTTCACAAACAGCTCTAAGTTCAGTAGAACTTATTGATACTAGCTTGACTTTATATGTACCTTGAGTACCTTAAGTGGTTTTCAGTTAGTAATTCAAATAGAGATTTTCTGGTAAAACAATGGCAAGCTGGAATCCCACACGCTGCCCACCAATGTGAGAAGTTGGCCTGGCATATGCTGGTCACTAGTTATAGTGGCCACCTTGCACCAGTCCAATTCGACTCTTGGTAGATAGGTTTAAAGACAACCTTTTAAAGAAAGCTATCCTAGTGGTAGCTGTGGAGAGCAGCCTTCAGGCTAAGTCTCTGAGGAATGTAAAGCAGCTTGCTTGACCTTATAATCTCTTGAATTACCAAATGAAAAGACACCACACAGGTATATATATCAAATATATATGTATTTATTTCTAAATATACTCTACTAATCTCTTTATGAGATTAGAGCCAGGTAAACATTAATAAGATCAACAGTTCTCAATAAATTAAGCACAAATATGGCTGTAGCCCTAGGGGCGTACCAGACCATATACTAAAATAGTGGTATAACAAACTCGACTTGCAAAAGTAAGAGGCCTTGGGCCTTGGGAATCGCTGGGGCTTCACTGCTGCAGTGTTTACAGGTAAGTAATCAGCCCACAGGAGATGCGTTCAGTGTCTAAACACGCACGCGGGTTTCAATGCGTTTCAATGGCAAATGTCGCGGTTTGTATTTTACAGTTCTAGGGCACTTCGGAATGGACAACAAGCAAACAACTTACAGGGTAAGTACTTCGATAGCCAATGCACACTTGGGCACCGTAATACCAGAGTTACCTCACCCAGGGAAGCCGGGTGCACAGGTGTCCTTTGGTGTCGGGTCGCGATGCTGTTTTCAATGGGAATCGTTGAAGTCTTGCTGCTTGTGTCGTCGGGTGAAGTGTCCGTGGAAATCCAACGATGGATTGGAGTTGCAGGCGACCTAGAAATTGAGGGGACAGAGTTCAGAGTCACTTGCCAGTGACCGGTGGCTTTTTGGATAGATGACCAGAACTGTCGAGTCTCTTCACGTCACTGATGGTGTTTTGTCTCTTCGCCCACGTGGTCCAGGAGAGATCGAGGAAGATCAGCAGCTGGATTTGGAGGGTCCCACAACGTCTGCAGCTGATGGCGGTGCCGGCATTTGGATCGGAGCCAACAAACCTTGGCAACTGCTAGTCTTGTGTGGAATGAAGATCTTGGATGGTTCAGACCAGCAAGGTCCGATGGACTTACCCAGCAACGGTAAGTGAGGGCAGGCCCAGAGCAACCAGGCGAACCCTTGGAGCAGTTCGGGCGGGCTACTAGCCAACAGGCAAGCAACCGCAAAGACGCCTTTGCAGGGAAACTTCAGGAGCAGCCCACGGTCACTCGGGACAAGGTAGGCCGCTGATCTTGGGTTCCAGACCTGCTAGAGACTTGGACATTAAGTGGTCCAAAGCACAAGTTTGTAGTTTGTGGTTCAGGGCTTGCACTCGAAATTAGTGCACGGTTCCCTGGTATTGCTGTACCTCGCCACTCGTGGGGTCCAGACGCCACAGCTTCGCTGGGGACTCAAAATGGCCGACGAGAAATCAGGAAATCAGCTTCAGGGGATGCAGGGACTTCGGGCTCCGGCGGGAGCGGTAAAGTTTGCAACCGTTGTTCAGTCCTTTAGGTGCCTGTCAAGCAGGGGAGTCACTCCTTGACTCCAAGGGAGATCCTTCGGTCTTCTAAAGATAGTAGAAAGTTGAAGGGCCAGGATTCTTCTTCGTTGAGCGTCGTCCAGGTGTAATCTGAATTGCATTGGCAATGTGTGGTATCTTATACTGATAAGATGGGAGGGACTAGCTCTATGGCCACTCCTCTAGGAGGGCCAGGGTAGTGGGTGGTTACACCCACTTCCCTTTGTCCAGTTTCGCGCCAGGACAGGTGCAGGCAGCCCCTGAACCGGTTTGAGCTGGCATATGCACAGAGGAGCCTACTGCTCCCCCAGTGCAGGACTTCAAAGCATTCTAAGAGTGCACCCACCCAGCTCCAATACACTAAATCCTGTCTGGGAGGTGGTGACACCTCCCTGTGACAGGAAACCCTTTGTTGAGCTCCCTCCACTGCGAGTTTCGGTCAGCAGCAGGAGGGCAGCCCGGTGTCTGTGCTGGTGGCATCCATTTTGTGATGCCAGGGCTCTAGATGATTTCTACCGTGTAGTACAGGGTGTACATGTCGTCCCCTCTAGAAGGGTGGGATCCTACTCCCACACCAGTTACTGGTGTGGGTGTAGGATTCCAAGTTGTTTGACACCAAACACGACATGTTTTGATGCAGTCATTCCAAAGTTAGTATTTACCGCGAGGTCATAATGCACTTAAGAGTATATGGTTTAACCGCATCCACAAACAGCAGATAGACTCTGCCAGCTGCAGAGGGGCCCTGCTCAGGCAGGAGCACCCCGTCACATAGTAAGCCATGCACCATGCCCTTGGGATTGATAGGGCCTACCATAGGGGTGACTGATAGGTTTATATGTGTGTGTATGGTGAGATATAGGAACCTATACCTCAGTGAGGAGTGCTAACGATACCTCACACAGGCTGCAGTAGCAGGCCTGTGGTGTCAGATTGTGAGTGCTTCCCAGGGGTGGCATAATACATGCTGCAGCCCCTGGTAGGCCTGTGAAGTACCAATGCCCTAGGTACCTAAGGTACCATATACTAGGGGCTGATAAGGTACCACAGTATCCAATCACTAGTGCATCTAATATGCACACCAAGTTGTTTAGAGAGATCAGGTAGACTGGGGCCCTGATTAGCAGGGACCCAGCCAGACTATAGCCAGAAACCAGTGTATACATCAGAAAAAAAGTAGGGGCAACACAAGTGCAGATCCTACTCTCCTACACCAGGTCAGCAGAGCTGCTCTACAGCCTAAGAACCAGGTCAGCAGAGCTGCTCTAGAGCCAGAGAAACAGGTCAGCAGAGCTGCTTTAGAGGGAGAGGAACAGGTCAGCAGACTTGCTGTGGAGCCATAGAACCAGGTCAGCAGAGCTGCTGTAGAGCCAAAGAACCAGGTCAGCAGAGACGTTATGGAGCCAGAGAACAAGGTCAGCAGACCTGCTCTAGAGCCAGAGAACTAGGTCAGCAGAGCAGCTTTAGAGCCAGAGAACCAGGTCAGCAGAGCTCCTCTAGAGCCTAAGAACCAGGTCAGCAGAGCTGCTCTAGAACCAGTGAACCAGGTCAGCAGAGCTGCTGTAGAGCCAGAGAAACCAAGCACGCAGAGGTGCCTTAGAGGGAGAGAACCAGGTCAGCAGAATTGATTTAGAGCCACAGAACAAGGGCAGCAGAACTGCTTTAGAGTGAGAGAACCAGGTCAGCAGAGCTGCTCTAGAGCCAGAGAACCAGGTCAGCAGAGCTGCTTCAAAGCCAGAGAACCAGGTCTGCAGAGCTGTTGTAGAGCCAGAAAACCAGGTCAGCAGAGCTGCTCTACAGCCTAAGAACGAGGTCAGCAGAGCTGCTCTAGAGCCAGAGAACCAGGTCAGCAGAGCGGCTTTAGAGCCATAGTAACCAGGTCAGCAGAGCTGCTTTAGATGGAGAGAACCACGTCAGCAGAGCTGCTTTAGAGCCAGAGAACTAGGATAGCAGAGCTGCTTTAGAGGGAGAGAAACAGGTCAGCAGAGCTGCTCTAGAGCCAGAGAACCAGGTCAGCAGAGCTGCTTTAGAGCCAGAGAACCAGGTCAGCAGAGCCGTTATAGAGCCAGAGAACCAGGTCAGCAGAGCTGCTCTAGAGCCAGAGAACTAGGTCAGCAGAGCTGCTCTAGAGCCTAAGAAAAAGGTCAGGAGAGCTGCTCTACATCCTAAGAACCAGGCCAGCAGAGCTGCTCTAGAGCCAGAGAACCAAGTCAGCAGAGCTGCTTTAGAGGGAGAGAAACAGGTCAGCAGAGTTGCAGTAGAGCCATAGAACCAGGTCAGCAGAGCTGCTGTAGAGCCAGAGAACCAGGACAGCAAAGCCGTTATAGAGCCAGAGAACAAAGTCAGAAGAGCTGCTCTAGAGCCAGAGAACCAGGTCAGCAGAGCTGCTTTAGAGGGAGAGAAACAGGTCAGCACAATTGCAGTAGAGCCATAGAACCAGGTCAGCAGAGCTGCTGTAGAGCCAGAGAACCAGGATAGCAAAGCCGTTATAGAGCCAGAGAACAAAGTCAGAAGAGCTGCTCTAGAGCCAGAGAACTAGGTCAGCAGAGCTGCTGTAGAGCCAGAGAAACCAAGTACGCAGAGGTGCTTTAGAGGGAGAGAACCAGGTCAACAGAGCTGCTTCAAAGCCGGAGAACCAGGTCAGCAGAGCTGCTCTAGAGCCAGAGAACCAGATCAACAGAGCTGCTGTAGAGCCAGAGAAACCAGGTCAGCAGAGCTGCTTTAGAGGGAGAGAACCAGGTCAGCAGAACTGCTTTAGAGCCAGAGAACCGGGTCAGCAGAGCTGCTCTAGAGCCAGAGATCTAGGTCAGCAGAGCTACTTTAGAGCCTGAGAACCACGTCAGCAGAGCTGCTTTAGAGCCCTAGAATCAGGTCAGCGGAGCTGCTCTAGAGCCAGAGAACCTGGTCAGCAGACCTGCTCTTGAACCAGAGAACCAGGTCAGCAGAGCTGCTCTGGAGCCAGAGAAACCAGGTACGCAGAGCTGCTTTAGAGGGAGAGAACCACGTCAGCAGAGCTGCTTTAGAGCTAGAGAACCAGCCAGGTCAGCAGAACTGCTTTAGAGGGAGAGAACCAGGTTAGCTGAGCTGCTCTAGAGGCAGAGAACCAGGTCATCAGAGCTGCTTTAAAGCCAGAAAACCAGGTCAGCAGAGCTGTTGTAGAGCCAGAGATCCAGGTCAGCAGAGCTGCTCTAGAGCCAGAGAACCAGGTCAAAAGAGCTGCTTTAGAGGGAGAGAAACAGGTCAGCAGAGCTGCTGTAGAGCCATAGAACCAGGTCAGCAGAGCTGCTCTGGAGCCAGAGAAACCAGGTACGCAGAGCTGCTTTAGAGGGAGAGAACCACGTCAGCAGAGCTGCTTTAGAGCTAGAGAACCAGGTCAGCAGAACTGCTTTAGAGGGAGAGAACCAGGTCAGCAGAGCTGCTCTAGAGGCAGAGAACCAGGTCATCAGAGCTGCTTTAAAGCCAGAAAACCAGGTCAGCAGAGCTGTTGTAGAGCCAGAGATCAAGGTCAGCAGAGCTGCTCTAGAGCCAGAGAACCAGGTCAGAAGAGCTGCTTTAGAGGGAGAGAAACAGGTCAGCAGAGCTGCTGTAGAGCCATAGAACCAGGTCAGCAGAGCTGCTGTATAGCCAGAGAAACAGGTCAGCAGAGCCGTTATAGAGCCAGAGAACAAGGTCAGCAGAGCTGCATTAGAACCAGAGAACTAGGTCAGCAGAGCTGCTTTAGAGCCTAAGAACCAGGTCAGCAGAGCTGCTCTAGAGCCAGAGAAACGGGTCAGCAGAGCTGCTTTAGAGGGAGAGAAACAGGTCAGCAGAGTTGCTGTGGAGCCATAGAACCAGGTCAGCAGAGCTGCTGTAGAGCCAGAGAACAATGTCAGCAGACCTGCTCTAGAGCCTAAGAACCAGGTCAGCGGAGCTGCTCTAGAACCAGGGAACCAGGTCAGCAGAGCTGCTGTAGAGCCAGAGAAACCAAGCACACAGAGGTGCTTTAGAGGGAGAGAACCAGGTCAGCAGAATTGATTTAGAGCCAGAGAACCAGGTCAGCAGAATTGCTTTAGAGTGAGAGAACCAGGTCAGCAGAGCTGCTCTAGAGCCAGAGAACCAGGTCAGCAGAGCTGCTTCAAAGCCAGAGAACCAGGTCAGCAGAGCTGTTGTAGAGCCAGAAAACCAGGTCAGCAGAGCTGCTCTACAGCCTAAGAACGAGGTCAGCAGAGCTGCTCTAGAGCCAGAGAACCAGGTCAGCAGAGCGGCTTTAGAGCCATAGTAACCAGATCAGCAGAGCTGCTTTAGATGGAGAGAACCACGTCAGCAGAGCCGTTATAGAGCCAGAGAACCAGGTCAGCAGAGCTGCTCTAGAGCCAGAGAACTAGGTCAGCAGAGCTGCTCTAGAGCCTAAGAACCAGGTCAGCAGAGCTGCTCTACATCAATAGAACCAGGTCAGCAGAGCTGCTCTAGAGCCAGAGAACCAGGTCAGCAGAGCTGCTTTAGAGGGAGAGAAACAGATCGGCAGAGTTGCAGTAGAGCCAGAGAACAAAGTCAGAAGAGCTGCTCTAGAGCCAGAGAACTAGGTCAGCAGAGCTGCTCTAGAGCCAGAGAACCAGGTCAGCAGAGCGGCTTTAGAGCCACAGTAACCAGGTCAGCAGAGATGCTTTAGATGGAGAGAACCACGTCAGCAGAGCTGCTTTAGAGCCAGAGAACTAGGACAGTAGAGCTGCTTTAGAGGGAGAGAAACAGGTCAGCAGAGCTGTTCTAGAGCCAGAGAACCAGGTCAGCAGAGCTGCTTTAGAGCAAGAGAACCAGGTCAGCAGAGCCGTTATAGGGCCAGAGAACCAGGTCAGCAGAGCTGCTCTAGAGCCAGAGAACTAGGTCAGCAGAGCTGCTCTAGAGCCTAAAAACCAGGTCAGCAGAGCTGCTCTACATCCTCAGAACCAGGTCAGCAGAGCTGCTATAGAGCCAGAGAACCAGGTCAGCAGAGCTGCTTTAGAGGGAGAAAAACAGGTCGGCAGAGTTGCAGTAGAGCCATAGACACCAGGTCAGCAGAGCTGCTGTAGAGCCAGAGAACCAGGACAGCAAAGCTGTTATAAAGCCAGAGAATAAAGTCAGAAGAGCTGCTCTATAGCCAGAGAACTAGGTCAGCAGAGCTGCTTTAGAGCCAGAGAACCAGGTCAGCAGAGTTCCTCTAGAGCCTAAGAACCAGGTCAGCAAAGCTGCTCTAGAGCCAGTGAACCAGATCAACAGAGCTGCTGTAGAGCCAGAGAAACCAGGTCAGCAGAGCTGCTTTAGAGGGAGAGAACCAGGTCAGCAGAACTGCTTTAGAGCCAGAGAACCGGGTCAGCAGAGCTGCTCTAGAGCCAGAGATCTAGGTCAGCAGAGCTACTTTAGAGCCTGAGAACCACGTCAGCAGAGCTGATTTAGAGCCCTAGAATCAGGTCAGCGGAGCTGCTCTAGAGCCAGAGAACCTGGTCAGCAGACCTGCTCTTGAACCAGAGAGCCAGGTCAGCAGAGCTGCTCTGGAGCCAGAGAAACCAGGTACGCAGAGCTGCTTTAGAGGGAGAGAACCACGTCAGCAGAGCTGCTTTAGAGCTAGAGAACCAGCCAGGTCAGCAGAACTGCTTTAGAGGGAGAGAACCAGGTTAGCAGAGCTGCTCTAGAGGCAGAGAACCAGGTCATCAGAGCTGCTTTAAAGCCAGAAAACCAGGTCAGCAGAGCTGTTGTAGAGCCAGAGATCCAGGTCAGCAGAGCTGCTCTAGAGCCAGAGAACCAGGTCAAAAGAGCTGCTTTAGAGGGAGAGAAACAGGTCAGCAGAGCTGCTGTAGAGCCATAGAACCAGGTCAGCAGAGCTGCTCTGGAGCCAGAGAAACCAGGTACGCACAGCTGCTTTAGAGGGAGAGAACCACGTCAGCAGAGCTGCTTTAGAGCTAGAGAACCAGGTCAGCAGAACTGCTTTAGAGGGAGAGAACCAGGTCAGCAGAGCTGCTCTAGAGGCAGAGAACCAGGTCATCAGAGCTGCTTTAAAGCCAGAAAACCAGGTCAGCAGAGCTGTTGTAGAGCCAGAGATCAAGGTCAGCAGAGCTGCTCTAGAGCCAGAGAACCAGGTCAGAAGAGCTGCTTTAGAGGGAGAGAAACAGGTCAGCAGAGCTGCTGTAGAGCCATAGAACCAGGTCAGCAGAGCTGCTGTATAGCCAGAGAAACAGGTCAGCAGAGCCGTTATAGAGCCAGAGAACAAGGTCAGCAGAGCTGCATTAGAACCAGAGAACTAGGTCAGCAGAGCTGCTTTAGAGCCTAAGAACCAGGTCAGCAGAGCTGCTCTAGAGCCAGAGAAATGGGTCAGCAGAGCTGCTTTAGAGGGAGAGAAACAGGTCAGCAGAGTTGCTGTGGAGCCATAGAACCAGGTCAGCAGAGCTGCTGTAGAGCCAGAGAACAATGTCAGCAGACCTGCTCTAGAGCCAGAGAACTAGGTCAGCAGAGCTGCTTTAGAGCCAGAGAACCAGGTCAGCAGAGCTCCTCTAGAGCCTAAGAACCAGGTCAGCGGAGCTGCTCTAGAACCAGGGAACCAGGTCAGCAGAGCTGCTGTAGAGCCAGAGAAACCAAGCACACAGAGGTGCTTTAGAGGGAGAGAACCAGGTCAGCAGAATTGATTTAGAGCCAGAGAACCAGGTCAGCAGAATTGCTTTAGAGTGAGAGAACCAGGTCAGCAGAGCTGCTCTAGAGCCAGAGAACCAGGTCAGCAGAGCTGCTTCAAAGCCAGAGAACCAGGTCAGCAGAGCTGTTGTAGAGCCAGAAAACCAGGTCAGCAGAGCTGCTCTACAGCCTAAGAACGAGGTCAGCAGAGCTGCTCTAGAGCCAGAGAACCAGGTCAGCAGAGCGGCTTTAGAGCCATAGTAACCAGATCAGCAGAGCTGCTTTAGATGGAGAGAACCACGTCAGCAGAGCTGCTTTAGAGCTAGAGAACCAGGTCAGCAGAGCCGTTATAGAGCCAGAGAACCAGGTCAGCAGAGCTGCTCTAGAGCCAGAGAACTAGGTCAGCAGAGCTGCTCTAGAGCCTAAGAACCAGGTCAGCAGAGCTGCTCTACATCAATAGAACCAGGTCAGCAGAGCTGCTCTAGAGCCAGAGAACCAGGTCAGCAGAGCTGCTTTAGAGGGAGAGAAACAGATCGGCAGAGTTGCAGTAGAGCCAGAGAACAAAGTCAGAAGAGCTGACTAGAGCCAGAGAACTAGGTCAGCAGAGCTGCTCTAGAGCCAGAGAACCAGGTCAGCAGAGCGGCTTTAGAGCCACAGTAACCAGGTCAGCAGAGATGCTTTAGATGGAGAGAACCACGTCAGCAGAGCTGCTTTAGAGCCAGAGAACTAGGACAGTAGAGCTGCTTTAGAGGGAGAGAAACAGGTCAGCAGAGCTGTTCTAGAGCCAGAGAACCAGGTCAGCAGAGCTGCTTTAGAGCAAGAGAACCAGGTCAGCAGAGCCGTTATAGGGCCAGAGAACCAGGTCAGCAGAGCTGCTCTAGAGCCAGAGAACTAGGTCAGCAGAGCTGCTCTAGAGCCTAAAAACCAGGTCAGCAGAGATGCTCTACATCCTCAGAACCAGGTCAGCAGAGTTGCTCTAGAGCCAGAGAACCAGGTCAGCAGAGTTGCTCTAGAGCCAGAGAACCAGGACAGCAAAGCCGTTATAAAGCCAGAGAATAAAGTCAGAAGAGCTGCTCTATAGCCAGAGAACTAGGTCAGCAGAGCTGCTTTAGAGCCAGAGAACCAGGTCAGCAGAGTTCCTCTAGAGCCTAAGAACCAGGTCAGCAAAGCTGCTCTAGAGCCAGTGAACCAGGTCAGCAGAGCTGCTGTAGAGCCAGAGAAACCAAGTACGCAGAGGTGCTTTAGAGGGAGAGAACCAGGTCAGCAGAGCTGCTTCAAAGCCGGAGAACCAGGTCAGCAGAGCTGCTCTAGAGCCAGACAAACCAGTTCAGAAGAGCTGCTTTGGAGGGAGAGAACCAGGTCAGCAGAGCTGCTTTAGAGCCAGAGAACCAGGACAGCAGAGCTGCTTTAGAGGGAGAGAACCAGGTCATCAAATCTGCTCTAGATCCAGAGAACCAGGTCAGCAGAGCTGCTCAAGAGCCTAAGAACTGGGTCAACAGAGGTGCTCTAGAGCCACAGAACTAGGTCAGCAGAGATCCTGTAGAGTCAGAGTAACCAGGTCAGCATAGCTTCTTTAGAGGGAAAGAACCAGGTCAGCAGAGCTTCTTTAGAGCCAGAGAACCAGGTCAGCAGAGCTGCTTTAGAGGGAGAGAAACAGGCCAGCAGAGCTGCTCCAGCACCAGAGAACCAGGTCAGCAGAGCTGCTTTAGAGCCAGAGAACCAGATCAGCAGAGCTGCTTTAGAGCCAGAGAACCAGGTCAGCAGAGCTGCTCTAGAGCCTAAGAACCAGGTCAGCAGAGCTGCCCTACAGCCTAAGAACCAGGTCAGCAGAGCTGCTCTAGAGCCAGAGAACCAGGTCAGCAGAGCTGTTTTAGATGGAGAGAAACAGGTCAGCAGAGTAGCTGTGGAGCCATAGAACCAGGTCAGCAGAGCCGTTATAGAGCCAGAGAACAAGGTCAGCAGACCTGCTATAGAGCCAGAGAACTAGGTCAGCAGAGCTGCTTTAGAGCCGGAGAACCAGGTCAGCAGTGCTCCTCTAGAGCCTAACAACCAGGTCAACAGAGCTGCTCTAGAGCCAGTGAACCAGGTCAGCAGAGCTGCTGTAGAGCCAGAGAAACCAAGTACGCAGAGGTGCTTTAGAGGGAGAGAACCACGCCAGCAGAACTGCTTTAGAGCCAGAGAACCAGGTCAGCAGAAATGCTTTAGATTGAGAGAACCAGGTCAGCAGAGCTGCTCTTGAGCCAGAGAACCAGTTCAGCAGAGCTGCTTCAAAGCCAGACAACCAGGTCAGCAGAGCTGCTCTACAGCCTAAGAACCAGGTCAGTAGAGCTGCTCCACAGCCTAAGAACCAGGTCAGCAGAGCTGCTCTACAGCCTAAGAACCAGGTCAGCAGAGCTGCTCTAGAGCCAGAGAACCAGGTCAGCAGGGCTGCTGTAGAGCCAGAGAAACCAGGTCAGCAGAGCTGCTTTAGAGGGAGAGAACCACGTCAGCAGAGTTGCTTTAGAGCCAGAGAACCAGGTCAGCAGAGCTGCTTTAGAGCCAGAGAACCAGGTCAGCAGAGCCGTTATAGAGCCAGAGAACCAGGTCAGCAGAGCTGCTCTAGAGCCAGAGAACAAGGTCAGCAGAGCTGCTCTAGAGTCTAAGAACCAGGTCAGCAGAGCTGCTCTACATCCTAAGAACCAGGTCAGCAGAGCTGCTCTAGAGCCAGAGAACCAGGTCAGCAGAGCTGCTTTAGAGGGAGAGAAACAGGTCGGCAGAGTTGCAGTAGAGGCATAGAACCAGGTCAGCAGAGCTGCTGTAGAGCCAGAGAACCAGGACAGCAAAGCCGTTATAGAGCCAGAGAACAAAGTCAGAAGAGCTGCTCTAGAGCCAGAGAACTAGGTCAGCAGAGCTGCTTTAGAGCCAGAAAACCAGGTCAGCAGAGCTCCTCTAGAGCCTAAGAACCAGGTCAGCAGAGCTGCTCTAGAGCCAGTGAACCAGGTCAGCAGAGCTGCTGTAGAGCCAGAGAAACCAAGTACGCAGAGGTGCTTTAGAGGGAGAGAACCAGGTCAGCAGAGCTGCTTCAAAAGCCGGAGAACCAGGTCAGCAGAGCTGCTCTAGAGCCAGAGAACCAGGTCAGCAGAGCTGCTGTAGAGCCAGAGAACCCAGGTCAGCAGAGCTTCTTTAGAGGGAGAGAACCACGTCAGCAGAGTTGCTTTAGAGCCAGAGAACCAGGACAGCAGAGCTGCTTTAGAGGGAGAGAACCAGGTCAGCAGATCTGCTCTAGATCCAGAGAACCAGGACAGCAGATGTGCTCTAGAGCCTAAGAACTGGGTCAGAAGAGCTGCTCTAGAGCCAGAGAACTAGGTCAGCAGAGATACTTAAGAGCCAGAGAACCAGGTCAGTAGAGCTGCTTTAGAGCCAGAGAACCAGGTCAGCAGAGACGTTATAGAGCCAGAGAACCAGGTCAGCAGAGCTGCTCTAGAGCCAGAAAACTAGGTCAGCAGAGCTACTTTAGAGCCAGAGAACCAGGTCAGCAGAGCTGCTTTAGAGCCTGAGACCCAGGTCAGCAGAGCTGCTTTAGAGCTCTAGAATCAGGTCAGCAGAGTTGCTGTAGAGCCAGAGAAACCAGGTACGCAGAGCTGCTTTAGAGGGAGAGAACCATGTCAGCAGAGCTGCTTTAGAGCCAGAGAACCAGGTCAACAGAACTGCTTTAGAGGGAGAGAACCAGGTCAGCAGAGCTGCTCTAGAGCCAGACAACCAGGTCAGCATAGCTGCTTCAAAGCCAGAGAACCAGGTCAGCAGAGCTGTTGTAGAGCCAGAGAACCAGGTCAGCAGAGCTGCTCTACAGCCTAAGAACCGGGTCCGCAGAGCTGCTCTACAGCCAGAGAATCAGGTCAGCAGAGCTGCTCTAGAGCCAAAGAACCAGGTCAGCAGAGCTGCTTTAAAGCCAGAGAACCAGGTCAGCAGAGCTGCTGTAGAGCCAGAGAAACCAAGCACACAGAGGTGCTTTAGAGGGAGAGAACAAGGTCAGCAGAATTGATTTAGAGCCAGAGAACCAGGTCAGCAGAACTGCTTTAGAGTGAGAGAACCAGGTCAGCAGAGCTGCTCTAGAGCCAGAGAACCAGGTCAGCAGAGCTGCTTCAAAGCCAGAGAACCAGGTCAGCAGAGCTGTTGTAGAGCCATAAAACCAGGTCAGCAGAGCTGCTCTACAGCCTAAGAACGAGGTCAGCAGAGCTGCTCTAGAGCCAGAAAACGAGGTCAGCAGAGCGGCTTTAGAGCCATAGTAACCAGGTCAGCAGAGCTGCTTTAGATGGAGAGAACCACGTCAGCAGAGCTGCTTTAGAGCCAGAGAACCAGGTCAGCAGAGCCGTGATAGAGCCAGAGAACCAGGTCAGCAGAGCTGCTCTAGAGCCAGAGAACTAGGTCAGCAGAGCTGCTCTAGAGCCTAAGAACCAGGTCAGCAGAGCTGCTCTACATCCTAAGAACCAGGTCAGCAGAGCTGCTCTAGAGCCAGAGAACCAGGCCAGCAGAGCTGCTTTAGAGGGAGAGAAACAGGTCGGCAGAGTTGCAGTAGAGCCATAGAACCAGGTCAGCAGAGCTGCTGTAGAGCCAGAGAACCAGGACAGCAAAGCCGTTATAGAGCCAGAGAACAAAGTCAGAAGAGCTGCTCTAGAGCCAGAGAACTAGGTCAGCAGAGCTGCTCTAGAGCCAGAGAACCAGGACAGCAGAGCAGCTTTAGAGCCATAGTAACCAGGTCAGCAGAGATGCTTTAGATGGAGAGAACCACGTCAGCAGAGCTGCTTTAGAGCCAGAGAACTAGGACAGCAGAGTTGCTTTAGAGGGAGAGAAACAGGTCAGCAGAGCTGCTCTAGATCCAGAGAACCAGGTCAGCAGAGCTGCTTTAGAGCCAGAGAACCAGGTCAGCAGAGCCGTTATAGGGCCAGAGAACCAGGTCAGCAGCGCTGCTCTAGAGCCAGAGAACTAGGTCAGCAGAGCTGCTCTAGAGCCTAAGAACCAGGTCAGCAGAGCTGCTCTACATCCTAAGAACCAGGTCAGCAGAGCTGCTCTAGAGCAAGAGAACCAGGTCAGCAGAGCTGCTTTAGAGGGAGAAAAACAGGTCGGCAGAGTTGCAGTAGAGCCATAGACACCAGGTCAGCAGAGCTGCTGTAGAGCCAGACAACCAGGACAGCAAAGCCGTTATAGAGCCAGAGAACAAAGTCAGAAGAGCTGCTCTAGAGCCAGAGAACTAGGTCAGCAGAGCTGCTTTAGAGCCAGAGAACCAGGTCAGCAGAGTTAATCTAGAGCCTAAGAACCAGGTCAGCAAAGCCGCTCTAGAGCCAGTGAACCAGGTCAGCAGAGCTGCTGTAGAGCCAGAGAAACCAAGTATGCAGAGGTGCTTTAGAGGGAGAGAACCAGGTCAGCAGAGCTGCTTCAAAGCCGGAGAACCAGGTCAGCAGAGCTACTCTAGATCCAGAGAACCAGGTCAGCAGAGCTGCTCAAGAGCCTAAGAACTGGGTCAACAGAGGTGCTCTAGAGCCACAGAACTAGGTCAGCAGAGATCCTGTAGAGTCAGAGTAACCAGGTCAGCATAGCTTCTTTAGAGGGAAAGAACCAGGTCAGCAGAGCTTCTTTAGAGCCAGAGAACCAGGTCAGTAGAGCTGCTTTAGAGGGAGAGAAACAGGCCAGCAGAGCTGCTCCAGCGCCAGAGAACCAGGTCAGCAGAGCTGCTTTAGAGCCAGAGAACCAGATCAGCAGAGCTGCTTTAGAGCCAGAGAACCAGGTCAGCAGAGCTGCTCTAGAGCCTAAGAACCAGGTCAGCAGAGCTGCAATACAGCCTAAGAACCAGGTCAGCAGAGCTGCTCTAGACCCAGAGAACCAGGTCAGCAGAGCTGCTTTAGAGGGAGAGAAATAGGTCAGCAGAGTTGCTGTGGAGCCATAGAACCAGGTCAGCAGAGCCGTTATAGAGCCAGAGAACAAAGTCAGCAGACCTGCTATAGAGCCAGAGAACTAGGTCAGCAGAGCTGCTTTAGAGCCAGAGAACAAGGTCAGCAGAGCTCCTCTAGAGCCTAACAACCAGGTCAGCAGAGCTGCTCTAGAGCCAGTGAACCAGGTCAGCAGAGCTGCTGTAGAGCCAGAGAAACCAAGTACGCAGAGGTGCTTTAGAGGGAGAGAACCACACCAGCAGAACTGCTTTAGAGCCAGAGAACCAGGTCAGCAGAAATGCTTTAGATTGAGAGAACCAGGTCAGCAGAGCTGCTCTAGATCCAGAAAACCAGTTCAGCAGAGCTGCTTCAAAGCTAGAGTACCAGGTCAGCAGAGCTGTTGTAGAGCCAGACAACCAGGTCAGCAAAGCTGCTCTACAGCCTAAGAACCAGGTCAGCAGAGCTGCTCCACAGCCTAAGAACCAGGTCAGCAGAGCTGCTCTACAGCCTAAGAACCAGGTCAGCAGAGCTGCTCTAGAGCCAGAGAACCAGGTCAGCAGGGCTGCTGTAGAGCCAGAGAACCAGGTCAGCAGAGCCGTTATAGAGCCAGAGAACCAGGTCAGCAGAGCTGCTCTAGAGCCAGAGAACGAGGTCAGCAAAGCTGCTCTAGAGCCTAAGAACCAGGTCAGCAGAGCTGCTTTAGAAGGAGAGTACCACGTCAGCAGAGTTGCTTTAGAGCCAGAGAACCAGGTCAGCAGAGCTGCTTTAGAGCCAGAGAACCAGGTCAGCAGAGCCGTTGTAGAGCCAGAGAACCAGGTCAGCAGAGCTGCTCTAGAGCCAGAGAACGAGGTCAGCAAAGCTGCTCTAGAACCTAAGAACCAGGTCAGCAGAGCTGCTCTACATCCTAAGAACCAGGTCAGCAGAGCTGCTCTAGAGCCAGAGAACCAGGTCAGCAGAGCTGCTTTAGAGGGAGAGAAACAGGTCGGCAGAGTTGCAGTAGAGGCATAGAACCAGGTCAGCAGAGCTGCTGTAGAGCCAGAGAACCAGGACAGCAAAGCCGTTATAGAGCCAGAGAACAAAGTCAGAAGAGCTGCTCTAGAGCCAGAGAACTAGGTCAGCAGAGCTGCTTTAGAGCCAGAAAACCAGGTCAGCAGAGCTCCTCTAGAGCCTAAGAACCAGGTCAGCAGAGCTGCTCTAGAGCCAGTGAACCAGGTCAGCAGAGCTGCTGTAGAGCCAGAGAAACCAAGTACGCAGAGGTGCTTTAGAGGGAGAGAAACCGGTCAGCAGAGCTGCTCTAGATCCAGAGAACCAGGTCAGCAGAGCTGCTTTAGAGCCAGAGAACCAGGTCAGCAGAGCCGTTATAGGGCCAGAGAACCAGGTCAGCAGCGCTGCTCTAGAGCCAGAGAACTAGGTCAGCAGAGCTGCTCTAGAGCCTAAGAACCAGGTCAGCAGAGCTGCTCTACATCCTAAGAACCAGGTCAGCAGAGCTGCTCTAGAGCCAGAGAACCAGGTCAGCAGAGCTGCTTTAGAGGGAGAAAAACAGGTCGGCAGAGTTGCAGTAGAGCCATAGACACCAGGTCAGCAGAGCTGCTGTAGAGCCAGACAACCAGGACAGCAAAGCCGTTATAGAGCCAGAGAACAAAGTCAGAAGAGCTGCTCTAGAGCCAGAGAACTAGGTCAGCAGAGCTGCTTTAGAGCCAGAGAACCAGGTCAGCAGAGTTCCTCTAGAGCCTAAGAACCAGGTCAGCAAAGCCGCTCTAGAGCCAGTGAACCAGGTCAGCAGAGCTGCTGTAGAGCCAGAGAAACCAAGTATGCAGAGGTGCTTTAGAGGGAGAGAACCAGGTCAGCAGAGCTGCTTCAAAGCCGGAGAACCAGGTCAGCAGAGCTGCTCTAGATCCAGAGAACCAGGTCAGCAGAGCTGCTCAAGAGCCTAAGAACTGGGTCAACAGAGGTGCTCTAGAGCCACAGAACTAGGTCAGCAGAGATCCTGTAGAGTCAGAGTAACCAGGTCAGCATAGCTTCTTTAGAGGGAAAGAACCAGGTCAGCAGAGCTTCTTTAGAGCCAGAGAACCAGGTCAGTAGAGCTGCTTTAGAGGGAGAGAAACAGGCCAGCAGAGCTGCTCCAGCGCCAGAGAACCAGGTCAGCAGAGCTGCTTTAGAGCCAGAGAACCAGATCAGCAGAGCTGCTTTAGAGCCAGAGAACCAGGTCAGCAGAGCTGCTCTAGAGCCCCAGAACCAGGTCAGCAGAGCTGCCATACAGCCTAAGAACCAGGTCAGCAGAGCTGCTCTAGACCCAGAGAACCAGGTCAGCAGAGCTGCTTTAGAGGGAGAGAAACAGGTCAGCAGAGTTGCTGTGGAGCCATAGAACCAGGTCAGCAGAGCCGTTATAGAGCCAGAGAACAAAGTCAGCAGACCTGCTATAGAGCCAGAGAACTAGGTCAGCAGAGCTGCTTTAGAGCCAGAGAACAAGGTCAGCAGAGCTCCTCTAGAGCCTAACAACCAGGTCAGCAGAGCTGCTCTAGAGCCAGTGAACCAGGTCAGCAGAGCTGCTGTAGAGCCAGAGAAACCAAGTACGCAGAGGTGCTTTAGAGGGAGAGAACCACACCAGCAGAACTGCTTTAGAGCCAGAGAACCAGGTCAGCAGAAATGCTTTAGATTGAGAGAACCAGGTCAGCAGAGCTGCTCTAGATCCAGAAAACCAGTTCAGCAGAGCTGCTTCAAAGCTAGAGTACCAGGTCAGCAGAGCTGTTGTAGAGCCAGACAACCAGGTCAGCAGAGCTGCTCTACAGCCTAAGAACCAGGTCAGCAGAGCTGCTCCACAGCCTAAGAACCAGGTCAGCAGAGCTGCTCTACAGCCTAAGAACCAGGTCAGCAGAGCTGCTCTAGAGCCAGAGAACCAGGTCAGCAGGGCTGCTGTAGAGCCAGAGAACCAGGTCAGCAGAGCCGTTATAGAGCCAGAGAACCAGGTCAGCAGAGCTGCTCTAGAGCCAGAGAACGAGGTCAGCAAAGCTGCTCTAGAGCCTAAGAACCAGGTCAGCAGAGCTGCTTTAGAAGGAGAGTACCACGTCAGCAGAGTTGCTTTAGAGCCAGAGAACCAGGTCAGCAGAGCTGCTTTAGAGCCAGAGAACCAGGTCAGCAGAGCCGCTGTAGAGCCAGAGAACCAGGTCAGCAGAGCTGCTCTAGAGCCAGAGAACGAGGTCAGAAAAGCTGCTTTAGAGCCAGAGAACCAGGTCAGCAGAGTTCCTCTAGAGCCTAAGAACCAGGTCAGCAAAGCCGCTCTAGAGCCAGTGAACCAGGTCAGCAGAGCTGCTGTAGAGCCAGAGAAACCAAGTATGCAGAGGTGCTTTAGAGGGAGAGAACCAGGTCAGCAGAGCTGCTTCAAAGCCGGAGAACCAGGTCAGCAGAGCTGCTCTAGATCCAGAGAACCAGGTCAGCAGAGCTGCTCAAGAGCCTAAGAACTGGGTCAACAGAGGTGCTCTAGAGCCACAGAACTAGGTCAGCAGAGATCCTGTAGAGTCAGAGTAACCAGGTCAGCATAGCTTCTTTAGAGGGAAAGAACCAGGTCAGCAGAGCTTCTTTAGAGCCAGAGAACCAGGTCAGTAGAGCTGCTTTAGAGGGAGAGAAACAGGCCAGCAGAGCTGCTCCAGCGCCAGAGAACCAGGTCAGCAGAGCTGCTTTAGAGCCAGAGAACCAGATCAGCAGAGCTGCTTTAGAGCCAGAGAACCAGGTCAGCAGAGCTGCTCTAGAGCCCCAGAACCAGGTCAGCAGAGCTGCCATACAGCCTAAGAACCAGGTCAGCAGAGCTGCTCTAGACCCAGAGAACCAGGTCAGCAGAGCTGCTTTAGAGGGAGAGAAACAGGTCAGCAGAGTTGCTGTGGAGCCATAGAACCAGGTCAGCAGAGCCGTTATAGAGCCAGAGAACAAAGTCAGCAGACCTGCTATAGAGCCAGAGAACTAGGTCAGCAGAGCTGCTTTAGAGCCAGAGAACAAGGTCAGCAGAGCTCCTCTAGAGCCTAACAACCAGGTCAGCAGAGCTGCTCTAGAGCCAGTGAACCAGGTCAGCAGAGCTGCTGTAGAGCCAGAGAAACCAAGTACGCAGAGGTGCTTTAGAGGGAGAGAACCACACCAGCAGAACTGCTTTAGAGCCAGAGAACCAGGTCAGCAGAAATGCTTTAGATTGAGAGAACCAGGTCAGCAGAGCTGCTCTAGATCCAGAAAACCAGTTCAGCAGAGCTGCTTCAAAGCTAGAGTACCAGGTCAGCAGAGCTGTTGTAGAGCCAGACAACCAGGTCAGCAAAGCTGCTCTACAGCCTAAGAACCAGGTCAGCAGAGCTGCTCCACAGCCTAAGAACCAGGTCAGCAGAGCTGCTCTACAGCCTAAGAACCAGGTCAGCAGAGCTGCTCTAGAGCCAGAGAACCAGGTCAGCAGGGCTGCTGTAGAGCCAGAGAACCAGGTCAGCAGAGCCGTTATAGAGCCAGAGAACCAGGTCAGCAGAGCTGCTCTAGAGCCAGAGAACGAGGTCAGCAAAGCTGCTCTAGAGCCTAAGAACCAGGTCAGCAGAGCTGCTTTAGAAGGAGAGTACCACGTCAGCAGAGTTGCTTTAGAGCCAGAGAACCCGGTCAGCAGAGCTGCTGTAGAGCCAGAGAACCAGGTCAGCAGAGCCGTTGTAGAGCCAGAGAACCAGGTCAGCAGAGCTGCTCTAGAGCCAGAGAACGAGGTCAGCAAAGCTGCTCTAGAGCCTAAGAACCAGGTCAGCAGAGCTGCTCTACATCCTAAGAACCAGGTCAGCAGAGCTGCTCTAGAGCCAGAGAACCAGGTCAGCAGAGCTGCTTTAGAGGGAGAGAAACAGGTCGGCAGAGTTGCAGTAGAGGCATAGAACAAGGTCAGCAGAGCTGCTGTAGAGCCAGAGAACCAGGACAGCAAAGCCGTTATAGAGCCAGAGAACAAAGTCAGAAGAGCTGCTCTAGAGCCAGAGAACTAGGTCAGCAGAGCTGCTTTAGAGCCAGAAAACCAGGTCAGCAGAGCTCCTCTAGAGCCTAAGAACCAGGTCAGCAGAGCTGCTGTAGAGCCAGAGAAACCAAGTACGCAGAGGTGCTTTAGAGAGAGAGAAACAGGTCAGCAGAGCTGCTCTAGATCCAGAGAACCAGGTCAGCAGAGCTGCTTTAGAGCCAGAGAACCAGGTCAGCAGAGCCGTTATAGGGCCAGAGAACCAGGTCAGCAGCGCTGCTCTAGAGCCAGAGAACTAGGTCAGCAGAGCTGCTCTAGAGCCTAAGAACCAGGTCAGCAGAGCTGCTCTACATCCTAAGAACCAGGTCAGCAGAGCTGCTCTAGAGCCAGAGAACCAGGTCAGCAGAGCTGCTTTAGAGGGAGAAAAACAGGTCGGCAGAGTTGCAGTAGAGCCATAGACACCAGGTCAGCAGAGCTGCTGTAGAGCCAGACAACCAGGACAGCAAAGCCGTTATAGAGCCAGAGAACAAAGTCAGAAGAGCTGCTCTAGAGCCAGAGAACTAGGTCAGCAGAGCTGCTTTAGAGCCAGAGAACCAGGTCAGCAGAGTTCCTCTAGAGCCTAAGAACCAGGTCAGCAAAGCCGCTCTAGAGCCAGTGAACCAGGTCAGCAGAGCTGCTGTAGAGCCAGAGAAACCAAGTATGCAGAGGTGCTTTAGAGGGAGAGAACCAGGTCAGCAGAGCTGCTTCAAAGCCGGAGAACCAGGTCAGCAGAGCTGCTCTAGATCCAGAGAACCAGGTCAGCAGAGCTGCTCAAGAGCCTAAGAACTGGGTCAACAGAGGTGCTCTAGAGCCACAGAACTAGGTCAGCAGAGATCCTGTAGAGTCAGAGTAACCAGGTCAGCATAGCTTCTTTAGAGGGAAAGAACCAGGTCAGCAGAGCTTCTTTAGAGCCAGAGAACCAGGTCAGTAGAGCTGCTTTAGAGGGAGAGAAACAGGCCAGCAGAGCTGCTCCAGCGCCAGAGAACCAGGTCAGCAGAGCTGCTTTAGAGCCAGAGAACCAGATCAGCAGAGCTGCTTTAGAGCCAGAGAACCAGGTCAGCAGAGCTGCTCTAGAGCCCCAGAACCAGGTCAGCAGAGCTGCCATACAGCCTAAGAACCAGGTCAGCAGAGCTGCTCTAGACCCAGAGAACCAGGTCAGCAGAGCTGCTTTAGAGGGAGAGAAACAGGTCAGCAGAGTTGCTGTGGAGCCATAGAACCAGGTCAGCAGAGCCGTTATAGAGCCAGAGAACAAAGTCAGCAGACCTGCTATAGAGCCAGAGAACTAGGTCAGCAGAGCTGCTTTAGAGCCAGAGAACAAGGTCAGCAGAGCTCCTCTAGAGCCTAACAACCAGGTCAGCAGAGCTGCTCTAGAGCCAGTGAACCAGGTCAGCAGAGCTGCTGTAGAGCCAGAGAAACCAAGTACGCAGAGGTGCTTTAGAGGGAGAGAACCACACCAGCAGAACTGCTTTAGAGCCAGAGAACCAGGTCAGCAGAAATGCTTTAGATTGAGAGAACCAGGTCAGCAGAGCTGCTCTAGATCCAGAAAACCAGTTCAGCAGAGCTGCTTCAAAGCTAGAGTACCAGGTCAGCAGAGCTGTTGTAGAGCCAGACAACCAGGTCAGCAGAGCTGCTCTACAGCCTAAGAACCAGGTCAGCAGAGCTACTCCACAGCCTAAGAACCAGGTCAGCAGAGCTGCTCTACAGCCTAAGAACCAGGTCAGCAGAGCTGCTCTAGAGCCAGAGAACCAGGTCAGCAGGGCTGCTGTAGAGCCAGAGAACCAGGTCAGCAGAGCCGTTATAGAGCCAGAGAACCAGGTCAGCAGAGCTGCTCTAGAGCCAGAGAACGAGGTCAGCAAAGCTGCTCTAGAGCCTAAGAACCAGGTCAGCAGAGCTGCTTTAGAAGGAGAGTACCACGTCAGCAGAGTTGCTTTAGAGCCAGAGAACCAGGTCAGCAGAGCTGCTTTAGAGCCAGAGAACCAGGTCAGCAGAGCCGTTGTAGAGCCAGAGAACCAGGTCAGCAGAGCTGCTCTAGAGCCAGAGAACGAGGTCAGCAAAGCTGCTTTAGAGCCAGAGAACCAGGTCAGCAGAGTTCCTCTAGAGCCTAAGAACCAGGTCAGCAAAGCCGCTCTAGAGCCAGTGAACCAGGTCAGCAGAGCTGCTGTAGAGCCAGAGAAACCAAGTATGCAGAGGTGCTTTAGAGGGAGAGAACCAGGTCAGCAGAGCTGCTTCAAAGCCGGAGAACCAGGTCAGCAGAGCTGCTCTAGATCCAGAGAACCAGGTCAGCAGAGCTGCTCAAGAGCCTAAGAACTGGGTCAACAGAGGTGCTCTAGAGCCACAGAACTAGGTCAGCAGAGATCCTGTAGAGTCAGAGTAACCAGGTCAGCATAGCTTCTTTAGAGGGAAAGAACCTGGTCAGCAGAGCTTCTTTAGAGCCAGAGAACCAGGTCAGTAGAGCTGCTTTAGAGGGAGAGAAACAGGCCAGCAGAGCTGCTCCAGCGCCAGAGAACCAGGTCAGCAGAGCTGCTTTAGAGCCAGAGAACCAGATCAGCAGAGCTGCTTTAGAGCCAGAGAACCAGGTCAGCAGAGCTGCTCTAGAGCCCCAGAACCAGGTCAGCAGAGCTGCCATACAGCCTAAGAACCAGGTCAGCAGAGCTGCTCTAGACCCAGAGAACCAGGTCAGCAGAGCTGCTTTAGAGGGAGAGAAACAGGTCAGCAGAGTTGCTGTGGAGCCATAGAACCAGGTCAGCAGAGCCGTTATAGAGCCAGAGAACAAAGTCAGCAGACCTGCTATAGAGCCAGAGAACTAGGTCAGCAGAGCTGCTTTAGAGCCAGAGAACAAGGTCAGCAGAGCTCCTCTAGAGCCTAACAACCAGGTCAGCAGAGCTGCTCTAGAGCCAGTGAACCAGGTCAGCAGAGCTGCTGTAGAGCCAGAGAAACCAAGTACGCAGAGGTGCTTTAGAGGGAGAGAACCACACCAGCAGAACTGCTTTAGAGCCAGAGAACCAGGTCAGCAGAAATGCTTTAGATTGAGAGAACCAGGTCAGCAGAGCTGCTCTAGATCCAGAAAACCAGTTCAGCAGAGCTGCTTCAAAGCTAGAGTACCAGGTCAGCAGAGCTGTTGTAGAGCCAGACAACCAGGTCAGCAGAGCTGCTCTACAGCCTAAGAACCAGGTCAGCAGAGCTGCTCCACAGCCTAAGAACCAGGTCAGCAGAGCTGCTCTACAGCCTAAGAACCAGGTCAGCAGAGCTGCTCTAGAGCCAGAGAACCAGGTCAGCAGGGCTGCTGTAGAGCCAGAGAACCAGGTCAGCAGAGCCGTTATAGAGCCAGAGAACCAGGTCAGCAGAGCTGCTCTAGAGCCAGAGAACGAGGTCAGCAAAGCTGCTCTAGAGCCTAAGAACCAGGTCAGCAGAGCTGCTTTAGAAGGAGAGTACCACGTCAGCAGAGTTGCTTTAGAGCCAGAGAACCAGGTCAGCAGAGCTGCTTTAGAGCCAGAGAACCAGGTCAGCAGAGCCGTTGTAGAGCCAGAGAACCAGGTCAGCAGAGCTGCTCTAGAGCCAGAGAACGAGGTCAGCAAAGCTGCTCTAGAGCCTAAGAACCAGGTCAGCAGAGCTGCTCTACATCCTAAGAACCAGGTCAGCAGAGCTGCTCTAGAGCCAGAGAACCAGGTCAGCAGAGCTGCTTTAGAGGGAGAGAAACAGGTCGGCAGAGTTGCAGTAGAGGCATAGAACCAGGTCAGCAGAGCTGCTGTAGAGCCAGAGAACCAGGACAGCAAAGCCGTTATAGAGCCAGAGAACAAAGTCAGAAGAGCTGCTCTAGAGCCAGAGAACTAGGTCAGCAGAGCTGCTTTAGAGCCAGAAAACCAGGTCAGCAGAGCTCCTCTAGTGCCTCAGAACCAGGTCAGCAGAGCTGCTCTAGAGCCAGTGAACCAGGTCAGCAGAGCTGCTGTAGAGCCAGAGAAACCAAGTACGCAGAGGTGCTTTAGAGGGAGAGAACCAGGTCAGCAGAGCTGCTTCAAAGCCGGAGAACCAGGTCAGCAGAGCTGCTCTAGAGCCAGAGAACCAGATCAGCAGAGCTGCTGTAGAGCCAGAGAAACCAGGTCAGCAGAGCTTCTTTAGAGGGAGAGAACCACGTCAGCAGAGTTGCTTTAGAGCCAGAGAACCAGGACAGCAGAGCTGCTTTAGAGGGAGAGAACCAGGTCAGCAGATCTGCTCTAGATCCAGAGAACCAGGACAGCAGATGTGCTCTAGAGCCTAAGAACTGGGTCAGCACAGCTGCTCTAGAGCCAGAGAACTAGGTCAGCAGAGATACTTAAGAGCCAGAGAACCAGGTCAGTAGAGCTGCTTTAGAGCCAGAGAACCAGGTCAGCAGAGACGTTATACAGCCAGAGAACCAGGTCAGCAGAGCTGCTCTAGAGCCAGAAAACTAGGTCAGCAGAGCTGCTTTAGATCCAGAGAACCAGGTCAGCAGAGCTGCTTTAGAGCCTGAGACCCAGGTCAGCAGAGCTGCTTTAGAGCTCTAGAATCAGGTCAGCAGAGTTGCTGTAGAGCCAGAGAAACCAGGTACGCAGAACTGCTTTAGAGGGAGAGAACCACGTCAGCAGAGCTGCTTTAGAGCCAGAGAACCAGGTCAATAGATCTGCTTTAGAGGGAGAGAACCAGGTCAGCAGAGCTGCTCCAGAGCCAGACAACCAGGTCAGCAGAGCTGCTTCAAAGCCAGAGAACCAGGTCAGTAGAGCTGTTGTAGAGCCAGAGAACCAGGTCAGCAGAGCTGCTCTACAGCCTAAGAACCGGGTCTGCAGAGCTGCTCTAGAGCCAGAGAACAAGGTCAGCAGACCTGCTATAGAGCCAGAGAACTAGGTCAGCAGAGCTGCTTTAGAGCCAGAGAACCAGGTCAGCAGAGCTCCTCTAGAGCCTAACAACCAGGTCAGCAGAGCTGCTCTAGAGCCAGTGAACCAGGTCAGCAGAGCTGCAGTAGAGCCAGAGAAACCAAGTACGCAGAGGTGCTTTAGAGGGAGAGAACCACACCAGCAGAACTGCTTTAGAGCCAGAGAACCAGGCCAGCAGAAATGCTTAAGATTGAGAGAACCAGGTCAGCAGAGCTGCTCTAGAGCCAGAAAACCAGTTCAGCAGAGCTGCTTCAAAGCCAGAGAACCAGGTCAGCAGAGCTGTTGTAGAGCCAGACAACCAGGTCAGCAGAGCTGCTCTACAGCCTAAGAACCAGGTCAGCAGAGCTGCTCCACAGCCTAAGAACCAGGTCAGCAGAGCTGCTCTACAGCCTAAGAACCAGGTCAGCAGAGCTGCTCTAGAGCCAGAGAACCAGGTCAGCAGGGCTGCTGTAGAGCCAGAGAAACCAGGTCAGCAGAGCTGCTTTAGAGGGAGAGAACCACGTCAGCAGAGTTGCTTTAGAGCCAGAGAACCAGGTCAGCAGAGCTGCTTTAGAGCCAGAGAACCAGGTCAGCAGAGCCGTTATAGAGCCAGAGAACCAGGTCAGCAGAGCTGCTCTAGAGCCAGAGAACGAGGTCAGCAAAGCTGCTCTAGAGCCTAAGAACCAGGTCAGCAGAGCTGCTCTACATCCTAAGAACCAGGTCAGCAGAGCTGCTCTAGAGCCAGAGAACCAGGTCAGCAGAGCTGCTTTAGAGGGAGAGAAACAGGTCGGCAGAGTTGCAGTAGAGGCATAGAACCAGGTCAGCAGAGCTGCTGTAGACCCAGAGAACCAGGACAGCAAAGCCGGTATAGAGCCAGAGAACAAAGTCAGAAGAGCTGCTCTAGAGCCAGAGAACTAGGTCAGCAGAGCTGCTTTAGAGCCAGAAAACCAGGTCAGCAGAGCTCGTCTAGAGCCTTAGAACCAGGTCAGCAGAGCTGCTCTAGAGCCAGTGAACCAGGTCAGCAGAGCTGCTGTAGAGCCAGAGAAACCAAGTACGCAGAGGTGCTTTAGAGGGAGAGAACCAGGTCAGCAGAGCTGCTTCAAAGCCGGAGAACAAGGTCAGCAGAGCTGCTCTAGAGCCAGAGAACCAGGTCAGCAGAGCTGCTGTAGAGCCAGAGAAACCAGGTCAGCAGAGCTTCTTTAGAGGGAGAGAACCACGTCAGCAGAGTTGATTAGAGCCAGAGAACCAGGACAGCAGAGCTGCTTTAGAGGGAGAGAACCAGGTCAGCAGATCTGCTCTAGATCCAGAGAACCAGGACAGCAGATGTGCTCTAGAGCCTAAGAACTGGGTCAGCAGAGCTGCTCTAGAGCCAGAGAACTAGGTCAGCAGAGATACTTAAGAGCCAGAGAACCAGGTCAGTAGAGCTGCTTTAGAGCCAGAGAACCAGATCAGCAGAGACGTTATAGAGCCAGAGAACCAGGTCAGCAGAGCTGCTCTAGAGCCAGAGAACTAGGTCAGCAGAGCTGCTTTAGAGCCAGAGAACCAGGTCAGCAGAGCTGCTTTAGAGCCTGAGACCCAGGTCAGCAGAGCTGCTTTAGAGCTCTAGAATCAGGTCAGCAGAGTTGCTGTAGAGCCAGAGAAACCAGGTATGCAGAGCTGCTTTAGAGGGAGAGAACCACGTCAGCAGAGCTGCTTTACAGCCAGAGAACCAGGTCAACAGAACTGCTTTAGAGGGAGAGAACCAGGTCAGCAGAGCTGCTCTAGAGCCAGACAACCAGGTCAGCAGAGCTGCTTCAAAGTCAGAGAACCAGGTCAGTAGAGCTGTTGTAGAGCCAGAGAACCAGGTCAGCAGAGCTGCTCTACAGCCTAAGAACCGGGTCTGCAGAGCTGCTCTAGAGCCAGAGAATCAGGTCAGCAGAGCTGCTCTAGAGCCAAAGAACCAGGTCAGCAGAGCTGCTTTAAAGCCAGAGAACCAGGTCAGCAGAGCTCCTATAGAGCCTAAGAACCAGGTCAGCAGATCTGCTCTAGAGCCAGAGAACCAGGTCAGCAGAGTTGCTGTAGAGCCAGAGAAACCAGGTACGCCGAGCTGCTTTAGAGGGAGAGAACCACGTCAGCAGAGCTGCTTTAGAGCCAGAGAACCAGGTCAACAGAACTGCTTTAGATGGAGAGAACCAGGTCAGCAGAGCTGCTCTAGAGCCAGACAACCAGGTCAGCAGAGCTGCTTCAAAGCATGAGAACCAGGGCAGCAGAGCTGTTGTAGAGCCAGAGAACCAGGTCAGCAGAGCTGCTCTACAGCCAAAGAACCAGGTCAGCAGAGCTGCTCTAGAGCCAGAGAACCGGGTCAGCAGAGCTGCTTTAGAGCCAGAGAAGCAGGACAGCAGAGCTGCTTTAGAGGGAGAGAACCAGGTCAGCAGATCTGCTCTAGATCCAGAGAACCAGGTCAGCAGAACTACTCTAGAGCCTAACAACTGGGTCAGCAGAGCTGCTCTATAGCCAGAGAACTAGGTCAGCAGAGATGATGTAGAGCCAGAGAAACCAGGTCAGCATAGCCTCTTTAGAGGGAGAGAACAAGGTCAGCAGAGCTGCTTTAGAGCCAGCGAACCAGGTCAGCAGAGCTGATTTAGAGGGAGAGAAGCAGGTCAGCAGAGCTGCTCTAGAGCCAGAGAACCAGGTCAGCAGAGCTGCTTTAGAGCCAGAGAACCAGGTCAGCAGAGCTACTTTAGCGCCAGAGAACCAGGTCAGCAGAGCTCCTCTAGAGCCTAAGAACCAGGTCAACAGAGCTGCTATAGAGCCAGAGAACCAGGTCAGCAGGGCTGCTGTAGAGCCAGAGAAACCAAGTACGCAGAGGTGCTTTAGAGGGAGAGAACCAGGTCAGCAGAGCTGCTTCAAAGCCGGAGAACCAGGTCAGCAGAGCTGCTTTAGAGGGAGAGAACCACGTCAGCAGAGTTGCTTTAGAGCCAGAGAACCAGGACAGCAGAGCTGCTTTAGAGGGAGAGAACCAGGTCAACAGATCTACTCTAGATCCAGAGAACCAGGACAGCAGATGTGCTCTAGAGCCTAAGAACTGGGTCAGCAGAGCTGCTCTAGAGCCAGAGAACTAGGTCCGCAGAGATGCTTAAGAGCCAGAGAACCAGGTCAGTAGAGCTGCTTTAGAGCCAGAGAACCAGGTCAGCAGAGACGTTATAGAGCCAGAGAACCAGGTCAGCAGAGCTGCTCTAGAGCCAGAGAACTAGGTCAGCAGAGCTGCTTTAGAGCCAGAGAACCAGGTCAGCAGAGCTGCTTTAGAGCCTGAGACCCAGGTCAGCAGAGCTGCTTTAGAGCTCTAGAATCAGGTCAGCAGAGTTGCTGTAGAGCCAGAGAAAGCAGGTATGCAGAGCTGCTTTAGAGGGAGAGAACCACGTCAGCAGAGCTGCTTTACAGCCAGAGAACCAGGTCAACAGAACTGCTTTAGAGGGAGAGAACCAGGTCAGCAGAGCTGCTCTAGAGCCAGACAACCAGGTCAGCAGAGCTGTTGTAGAGCCAGAGAACCAGGTCAGCAGAGCTGCTCTACAGCCAAAGAACCAGGTCAGCAGAGCTGCTCTAGAGCCAGAGAACCGGGTCAGCAGAGCTGCTTTAGAGCCAGAGAAGCAGGACAGCAGAGCTGCTTTAGAGGGAGAGAACCAGGTCAGCAGATCTGCTCTAGATCCAGAGAACCAGGTCAGCAGAACTACTCTAGAGCCTAACAACTGGGTCAGCAGAGCTGCTCTATAGCCAGAGAACTAGGTCAGCAGAGATGATGTAGAGCCAGAGAAACCAGGTCAGCATAGCCTCTTTAGAGGGAGAGAACAAGGTCAGCAGAGCTGCTTTAGAGCCAGCGAACCAGGTCAGCAGAGCTGATTTAGAGGGAGAGAAGCAGGTCAGCAGAGCTGCTCTAGAGCCAGAGAACCAGGTCAGCAGAGCTGCTTTAGAGCCAGAGAACCAGGTCAGCAGAGCTACTTTAGCGCCAGAGAACCAGGTCAGCAGAGCTCCTCTAGAGCCTAAGAACCAGGTCAACAGAGCTGCTATAGAGCCAGAGAACCAGGTCAGCAGGACTGCTGTAGAGCCAGAGAAACCAAGTACGCAGAGGTGCTTTAGAGGGAGAGAACCAGGTCAGCAGAGCTGCTTCAAAGCCGGAGAACCAGGTCAGCAGAGCTGCTTTAGAGGGAGAGAACCACGTCAGCAGAGTTGCTTTAGAGCCAGAGAACCAGGACAGCAGAGCTGCTTTAGAGGGAGAGAACCAGGTCAACAGATCTACTCTAGATCCAGAGAACCAGGACAGCAGATGTGCTCTAGAGCCTAAGAACTGGGTCAGCAGAGCTGCTCTAGAGCCAGAGAACTAGGTCCGCAGAGATGCTTAAGAGCCAGAGAACCAGGTCAGTAGAGCTGCTTTAGAGCCAGAGAACCAGGTCAGCAGAGACGTTATAGAGCCAGAGAACCAGGTCAGCAGAGCTGCTCTAGAGCCAGAGAACTAGGTCAGCAGAGCTGCTTTAGAGCCAGAGAACCAGGTCAGCAGAGCTGCTTTAGAGCCTGAGACCCAGGTCAGCAGAGCTGCTTTAGAGCTCTAGAATCAGGTCAGCAGAGTTGCTGTAGAGCCAGAGAAAGCAGGTATGCAGAGCTGCTTTAGAGGGAGAGAACCACGTCAGCAGAGCTGCTTTACAGCCAGAGAACCAGGTCAACAGAACTGCTTTAGAGGGAGAGAACCAGGTCAGCAGAGCTGCTCTAGAGCCAGACAACCAGGTCAGCAGAGCTGCTTCAAAGCCAGAGAACCAGGTCAGTAGAGCTGTTGTAGAGCCAGAGAACTAGGTCAGCAGAGCTGCTTTAGAGCCAGAGAACCAGGTCAGCAGAGCTGCTTTAGAGCCTGAGACCCAGGTCAGCAGAGCTGCTTTAGAGCTCTAGAATCAGGTCAGCAGAGTTGCTGTAGAGCCAGAGAAACCAGGTATGCAGAGCTGCTTTAGAGGGAGAGAACCACGTCAGCAGAGCTGCTTTACAGCCAGAGAACCAGGTCAACAGAACTGCTTTAGAGGGAGAGAACCAGGTCAGCAGAGCTGCTCTAGAGCCAGACAACCAGGTCAGCAGAGCTGCTTCAAAGCCAGAGAACCAGGTCAGTAGAGCTGTTGTAGAGCCAGAGAACCAGGTCAGCAGAGCTGCTCTACAGTCTAAGAACCGGGTCTGCAGAGCTGCTCTAGAGCCAGAGAATCAGGTCAGCAGAGCTGCTCTAGAGCCAAAGAACCAGGTCAGCAGAGCTGCTTTAAAGCCAGAGAACCAGGTCAGCAGAGCTCCTATAGAGCCTAAGAACCAGGTCAGCAGATCTGCTCTAGAGCCAGAGAACCAGGTCAGCAGAGTTGCTGTAGAGCCAGAGAAACCAGGTACGCCGAGCTGCTTTAGAGGGAGAGAACCACGTCAGCAGAGCTGCTTTAGAGCCAGAGAACCAGGTCAACAGAACTGCTTTAGAGGGAGAGAACCAGGTCAGCAGAGCTGCTCTAGAGCCAGACAACCAGGTCAGCAGAGCTGCTTCAAAGCCAGAGAACCAGGGCAGCAGAGCTGTTGTAGAGCCAGAGAACCAGGTCAGCAGAGCTGCTCTACAGCCTAAGAACCAGGTCAGCAGAGCTGCTCTAGAGCCAGAGAACCAGGTCAGCAGAGCTGCTTTAGAGCCAGAGAAGCAGGACAGCAGAGCTGCTTTAGAGGGAGAGAACCAGGTCAGCAGATCTGCTCTAGATCCAGAGAACCAGGTCAGCAGAACTACTCTAGAGCCTAACAACTGGGTCAGCAGAGCTGCTCTATAGCCAGAGAACTAGGTCAGCAGAGATGATGAAGAGCCAGAGAAACCAGGTCAGCATAGCCTCTTTAGAGGGAGAGAACAAGGTCAGCAGAGCTGCTTTAGAGCCAGCGAACCAGGTCAGCAGAGCTGATTTAGAGGGAGAGAAGCAGGTCAGCAGAGCTGCTCTAGAGCCAGAGAACCAGGTCAGCAGAGCTGCTTTAGAGCCAGAGAACCAGGTCAGCAGAGCTACTTTAGCGCCAGAGAACCAGGTCAGCAGAGCTCCTCTAGAGCCTAAGAACCAGGTCAACAGAGCTGCTATAGAGCCAGAGAACCAGGTCAGCAGGGCTGCTGTAGAGCCAGAGAAACCAAGTACGCAGAGGTGCTTTAGAGGGAGAGAACCAGGTCAGCAGAGCTGCTTCAAAGCCGGAGAACCAGGTCAGCAGAGCTGCTTTAGAGGGAGAGAACCACGTCAGCAGAGTTGCTTTAGAGCCAGAGAACCAGGACAGCAGAGCTGCTTTAGAGGGAGAGAACTAGGTCAACAGATCTACTCTAGATCCAGAGAACCAGGACAGCAGATGTGCTCTAGAGCCTAAGAACTGGGTCAGCAGAGCTGCTCTAGAGCCAGAGAACTAGGTCCGCAGAGATGCTTAAGAGCCAGAGAACCAGGTCAGTAGAGCTGCTTTAGAGCCAGAGAACCAGGTCAGCAGAGACGTTATAGAGCCAGAGAACCAGGTCAGCAGAGCTGCTCTAGAGCCTAAGAACCAGGTCACCAGAGCTGCTCTAGTGCCAGACAACAAGGTCAGCAGAGCTGCTTCAAAGCCAGAGAACCAGGTCAGCAGAGCTGCTCTAGACCCAGAGAACCAGGTCAGCAGAGCTGCTTTAGAGCCAGAGAAGCAGGACAGCAGAGCTGCTTTAGAGGGAGAGAACCAGGTCAGCCGATCTGCTCTAGATCCAGAGAACCAGGTCAGCAGAACTGCTATAGAGCCTAGGAACTAGGACAACAGAGCTGCTCTGGAGCGAGAGAACTAGGTCAGCAGAGATGTTGTAGAGCCAGAGAAACCAGGTCAGCATAGCTTCTTTAGAGGGAGAGAACAAGGTCAGCAGAGCTGCTTTAGAGCCAGAGAACCAGGTCAGAAGAGCTGCTTTAGAGGGAGAGAAGCAGGTCAGCAGAGCTGCTCTAGAGCGGAGAACCAGGCCAGCAGAGCTGCTTTAGAGCCAGAGAACCAGGTCAGCAGAGCTGTTATAGAGCCTAAGAACCAGGTCAGCAGAGCTGCTCCACAGCCTAAGAACCAGGTCAGCAGAGCTGCTCTACAACCTAAGAACCAGGTCAGCAGAGCTGCTCTAGAGCCAGAGAACCAGGTCAGCAGGGCTGCTGTAGAGCCAGAGAAACCAGGTCAGCAGAGCTGCTTTAGAGGGAGAGAACCACGTCAGCAGAGTTGCTTTAGAGCCAGAGAATCAGGTCAGCAGAGCTGCTCTAGAGCCAAAGAACCAGGTCAGCAGAGCTGCTTTAAAGCCAGATAACCAGGTCAGCAGAGCTCCTATAGAGCCTAGGAACCAAGTCAGCAGAGCTGCTCTAGAGCCAGAGAACCAGGTCAGCAGAGTTGCTGTAGAGCCAGAGAAACCAGATACGCAGAGCTTCTTTAGAGGGAGAGAACCACGTCAGCAGAGCTGCTCTAGAGCCAGACAACCAGGTCAGCAGAGCTGCTTCAAAGCCAGAGAACCAGGGCAGCAGAGCTGTTGTAGAGCCAGAGAACCAGGTCAGCAGAGCTGCTCTACAGCCTAAGAACCAGGTCAGCAGAGCTGCTTTAGAGCCAGAGAACCAGGTCAGCAGAGCTGCTTTAGAGCCAGAGAAGCAGGACAGCAGAGCTGCTTTAGAGGGAGAGAACCAGGTCAGCAGATCTGCTCTAGATCCAGAGAACCAGGTCAGCAGAACTACTCTAGAGCCTAAGAACTGGGTCAGCAGAGCTGCTCTAGAGCCAGAGAACTAGGTCAGCAGAGAGGATGTAGAGCCAGAGAAACCAGGTCAGCATAGCCTCTTTAGAGGGAGAGAACAAGGTCAGCAGAGCTGCTTTAGAGCCAGCGAACCAGGTCAGCAGAGCTGATTTAGAGGGAGAGAAGCAGGTCAGCAGAGCTGCTCTAGAGCCAGAGAACCAGGTCAGCAGAGCTGCTTTAGAGCCAGAGAACCAGGTCAGCAGAGTTGCTGTAGAGCCAGAGAAACCAGGTACGCAGAGCTGCTTTAGAGGGAGAGAACCACGTCAGCAGAGCTGCTTTAGAGCCAGAGAACCAGGTCAACAGAACTGCTTTAGAGGGAGAGAACCAGGTCAGCAGAGCTGCTCTAGAGCCAGACAACCAGGTCAGCAGAGCTGCTTCAAAGCCAGAGAACCAGGGCAGCAGAGCTGTTGTAGAGCCAGAGAACCAGGTCAGCAGAGCTGCTCTACAGCCCTAGAACCAGGTCAGCAGAGCTGCTCTAGAGCCAGAGAACCAGGTCAGCAGAGCTGCTTTAGAGCTAGAGAAGCAGGACAGCAGAGCTGCTTTAGAGGGAGAGAACCAGGTCAGCAGATCTTCTCTAGATCCAGAGAACGAGGTCAGCAGATCTACTCTAGAGCCTAACAACTGGGTCAGCAGAGCTGCTCTATAGCCAGAGAACTAGGTCAGCAGAGATGATGTAGAGCCAGAGAAACCAGGTCAGCATAGCCTCTTTAGAGGGAGAGAACAAGGTCAGCAGAGCTGCTTTAGAGCCAGCGAACCAGGTCAGCAGAGCTGATTTAGAGGGAGAGAAGCAGGTCAGCAGAGCTGCTCTAGAGCCAGAGAACCAGGTCAGCAGAGCTGCTTTAGAGCCAGAGAACCAGGTCAGCAGAGCTACTTTAGCGCCAGAGAACCAGGTCAGCAGAGCTCCTCTAGAGCCTAAGAACCAGGTCAACAGCGCTGCTATAGAGCCAGAGAACCAGGTCAGCAGGGCTGCTGTAGAGCCAGAGAAACCAGGTCAGCAGAGCTGCTTTAGAGGGAGAGAACCACGTCAGCAGAGTTGCTTTAGAGCCAGAGAACCAGGACAGCAGAGCTGCTTTAGAGGGAGGGAACCAGGTCAACAGATCTACTCTAGATCCAGAGAACCAGGACAGCAGATGTGCTCTAGAGCCAGAGAACTAGGTCCGCAGAGATGCTTAAGAGCCAGAGAACTAGGTCAGTAGAGCTGCTTTAGAGCCAGAGAACCAGGTCAGCAGAGACGTTATAGAGCCAGAGAACCAGGTCAGCAGATCTGCTCTAGAGCCTAAGAACCAGGTCACCAGAGCTGCTCTAGTGCCAGACAACCAGGTCAGCAGAGCTGCTTCAAAGCCAGAGAACCAGGTCAGCAGAGCTGTTGTAGAGCCAGAGAACCAGGTCAGCAAAGCTGCTCTACAGCCTAAGAACCAAGTCAGCAGAGCTGCTCTAGACCCAGAGAACCAGGTCAGCAGAGCTGCTTTAGAGCCAGAGAAGCAGGACAGCAGAGCTGCTTTAGAGGGAGAGAACCAGGTCAGCCGATCTGCTCTAGATCCAGAGAACCAGGTCAGCAGAACTGCTATAGAGCCTAGGAACTAGGACAACAGAGCTGCTCTGGAGCGAGAGAACTAGGTCAGCAGAGATGTTGTAGAGCCAGAGAAACCAGGTCAGCATAGCTTCTTTAGAGGGAGAGAACAAGGTCAGCAGAGCTGCTTTAGAGCCAGAGAACCAGGTCAGAAGAGCTGCTTTAGAGGGAGAGAAGCTGGGCAGCAGAGCTGCTCTAGAGCCGAGAACCAGGCCAGCAGAGCTGCTTTAGAGCCAGAGAACCAGGTCAGCAGAGCTGCTTTAGCGCCAGAGAACCAGGTCAGCAGAGCTGTTATAGAGCCTAAGAACCAGGTCAGCAGAGCTGCTCCACAGCCTAAGAACCAGGTCAGCAGAGTTGCTCTACAGCCTAAGAACCAGGTCAGCAGAGCTGCTCTAGAGCCAGAGAACCAGGTCAGCAGGGCTGCTGTAGAGCCAGAGAAACCAGGTCAGCAGAGCTGCTTTAGAGGGAGAGAACCACGTCAGCAGAGTTGCTTTAGAGCCAGAGAATCAGGTCAGCAGAGCTGCTCTAGAGCCAAAGAACCAGGTCAGCAGAGCTGCTTTAAAGCCAGAGAACCAGGTCAGCAGAGCTCCTATAGAGCCTAGGAACCAAGTCAGCAGAGCTGCTCTAGAGCCAGAGAACCAGGTCAGCAGAGTTGCTGTAGAGCCAGAGACACCAGATACGCAGAGCTTCTTTAGAGGGAGAGAACCACGTCAGCAGAGCTGCTCTAGAGCCAGACAACCAGGTCAGCAGAGCTGCTTCAAAGCCAGAGAACCAGGGCAGCAGAGCTGTTGTAGAGCCAGAGAACCAGGTCAGCAGAGCTGCTCTACAGCCTAAGAACCAGGTCAGCAGAGCTGCTTTAGAGCCAGAGAACCAGGTCAGCAGAGCTGCTTTAGAGCCAGAGAAGCAGGACAGCAGAGCTGCTTTAGAGGGAGAGAACCAGGTCAGCAGATCTGCTCTAGATCCAGAGAACCAGGTCAGCAGAACTACTCTAGAGCCTAAGAACTGGGTCAGCAGAGCTGCTCTAGAGCCAGAGAACTAGGTCAGCAGAGAGGATGTAGAGCCAGAGAAACCAGGTCAGCATAGCCTCTTTAGAGGGAGAGAACAAGGTCAGCAGAGCTGCTTTAGAGCCAGCGAACCAGGTCAGCAGAGCTGATTTAGAGGGAGAGAAGCAGGTCAGCAGAGCTGCTCTAGAGCCAGAGAACCAGGTCAGCAGAGCTGCTTTAGAGCCAGAGAACCAGGTCAGCAGAGCTACTTTAGCGCCAGAGAACCAGGTCAGCAGAGCTCCTCTAGAGCCTAAGAACCAGGTCAACAGAGCTGCTCTAGAGCCAGAGAACCAGGTCAGCAGAGCTGCTGTAGAGCCAGAGAAACCAGGAATGCAGACTGCTTTAGAGCCAGAGAACCAGGACAGCAGAGCTTCTTTAGAGGGAGAGAACCAGGTCAGCAGATCTGCTCTAGATCCAGAGAACCAGGACAGCAGATCTGCTCTAGAGCCTAAGAACTGGGCCAGCAGAGCTGCTCTAGAGCCAGAGAACTAGGTCAGCAGAGATGCTTAAGAGCCAGAGAACCAGGTCAGTAGTGCTGCTTTAGAGCCAGAGAACCAGGTCAGCAGAGACGTTATAGAGCCAGAGAACCAGGTCAGCAGAGCTGCTCTAGAGCCTAAGAACCAGGTCACCAGAGCTGCTCTAGTGCCAGACAACCAGGTCAGCAGAGCTGTTTCAAAGCTAGAGAACCAGGTCAGCAGAGCTGTTGTAGAGCCAGAGAACCAGGTCAGCAAAGCTGCTCTACAGCCTAAGAACCAGGTCAGCAGAGCTCCTCTAGAACCAGAGAACCAGGTCAGCAGAGCTGCTTTAGAGCCAGAGAAGCAGGACAGCAGAGCTGCTTTAGAGGGAGAGAACCAGGTCAGCCGATCTGCTCTAGATCCAGAGAACCAGGTCAGCAGAACTGCTATAGAGCCTAGGAACTGGGACAGCAGAGCTGCTCTGGAGTGAGAGAACTAGGTCAGCAGAGATGTTGTAGAGCCAGAGAAACCAGGTCAGCATAGCTTCTTTAGAGGGAGAGAACAAGGTCAGCAGAGCTGCTTTAGAGCCAGAGAACCAGGTCAGAAGAGCTGCTTTAGAGGGAGAGAAGCAGGTCAGCAGAGCTGCTCTAGAGCCGAGAACCAGGTCAGCAGACCTGCTTTAGAGCCAGAGAACCAGGTCAGCAGAGCTGCTTTAGCGCCAGAGATCCAGATCAGCAGAGCTGTTATAGAGCCTAAGAACCAGGTCAGCAGAGCTGCTCCAAAGCCTAAGAACCAGGTCAGCAGAGCTGCTCTACAGCCTAAGAACCAGGTCAGCAGAGCTGCTCTAGAGCCAGAGAACCAGGTCAGCAGGGCTGCTGTAGAGCCAGAGAAACCAGGTCAGCAGAGCTGCTTTAGAGGGAGAGAACCACGTCAGCAGAGATGCTTTAGAGCCAGAGAACCAGGACAGCAGAGCTGCTTTAGAGGGAGAGAATCAGGTCAGCAGATCTGCTCTAGATCCAGAGAACCAGGACAGCAGATCTGCTCTAGAGCCTAAGAACTGGGTCAGCAGAGCTGCTGTATGTGAGAAGTTGGCCTGGCATATGCTGGTCACTAGTTATAGTGGCCTCCTTGCACCAGTCCAATTCGACTCTTGGTAGATAGGTTTAAAGACAACCTTTTAAAGAAAGCTATCCTAGTGGTAGCAGTGGAGAGCAGCCTTCAGGCTAAGTCTCTGAGGAATGTAAAGCAGCTTGTTTTACCTTATAATCTCTTGAATTGCCAAATGAAAAGACAACACACAGGTATATATATCAAATATATATGTATTTATTTCTAAATATACTCTACTAATCTCTTTATGAGATTAGAGCCAGGTAAACATTAATAAGATCAACAGTTCTCAATAAATTAAGCAGAAATATGGCTGTAGCCCTAGGGGCGTACCAGACCATATACTAAAATAGTGGTATAACAAACTCGACTTGCAAAAGTAAGAGGCCTAGGGCCTTGAGAATCGCTGGGGCTTCACTGCTGCAGTGTTTACAGGTAAGTAATCAGCCCACAGGAGACGCGTGCAGTGTCTAAACACGCACGCGGGTTTCAATGCGTTTCAATGGCAAATGTCGCAGTTTGTATTTTACAGTTCTAGGGCACTTCGGAATGGACGACAAGCAAACAACTTACAGGGTAAGTACTTCGATAGCCAATGCACACTTGGGCACCATAATGCCAGAGTTACCTCACCCAGGGAAGCCGGGTGCACAGGTGTCCTTTGGTGTCGGGTCGCGATGCTGTTTTCAATGGGAATCGTTGAAGTCTTGCTGCTTGTGTCGTCGGGTGAAGTGTTCGTGGAAATCCAACGATGGATTGGAGTTGTAGGTGACCTAGAAATTGAGGGGACAGAGTTCAGAGTCACTTGCCAGTGACCGGTGGCCTTCAGGATAGATAACCACAACTGTCGAGTCTCTTCACGTCGCTGATGGTGTTTTGTCTCTTCGCCCTCGAGGTCCAGGAGAGCGAGGAAGACCAGCAGCTGGATTTGGAGGGTCCCACAAAGTCTGCAGCTGATGGCAGTGTCGGCACTCGGATCGGAGCCAACAAACCTTGGCAACTGCAAGTCTCGTGTGGAATGAAGATCTTGGATGGTTCAGACTAGCAAGGTCCGATGGACTTACCCAGCAAGGGTAAGTGAGGGCAGGCCCAGAGCAACCAGGCGAACCCTTGGAGCAGTTCAGATAGTCTTCGGGCGGGCTACTAGCCAACGGGCAAGCAACCGCAAAGACGCCTTCGCAGGGAAAATTCAGGTGCAGCCCACGGTCACTCGGGATGAGGTAGGCCACTGATTTTGGGTTCCAGACCTGCTAGGGACTTGGACATTAAGTGGTCCAAAGCACAAGTTTGTAGTTCGTCGTTCAGGGCTTGCACTCGAAATTAGTGCACAGTTCCCTGGTATTGCTGTACCCCGTCACTCGTGGGGTCCAGATGCCACAGCTTCGCTGGGGACTCAAAATGGCCAACGATAGGTCAGGAAATCAGCTTCAGGGGACACAGGGACTTTGGGCTCCGGCGGGAGCGGTAAAGTTTGCAACTGTTGTTCAGTCCTTTAGGTGCCTGCCAAGCAGGGGAGTCACTCCTTGACTCCAAGGGAGATCCTTCGGTCTTCTAAAGATAGTAGAAAGTTGAAGGGCCAGGATTCTTCTTCATTGAGCGTCGTCCAGGTGTAATCTAAATTGCATTGGCAATGTGTGGTATCTTATACTGATAAGATGGGAGGGACTAGCTCTATGGCCACTCCTCTAGGAGGGCCAGGGTAGTGGGTGGTTACACCCACTTCCCTTTGTCCAGTTTCGCGCCAGGACAGGGGCAGGCAGCCCCTGAACCGGTTTGAGCTGGCATATGCACAGAGGAGCCTACTGCTCCCCCAGTGCAGGACTTCAAAGCACTCTAAGAGTGCACCCACCCAGCTCCAATACACTAAATCCTGTCTGGGAGGTGGTGACACCTCCCTGTGACAGGAAACCCTTTGTTGAGCTCCCTCCACTGCGAGTTTCGGTCAGCAGCAGGAGGGCAGCCCGGTGTCTGTGCTGGTGGCATCCATTTTGTGATGCCAGGGCTCTAGATGATTTCTACCGTGTAGTAGAGGGTGTACATGTCGTCCCCTCTAGAAGGGTGGGATCCTACTCCCACACCAGTTACTGGTGTGGGTGAAGGATTCCAAGTTGTTTGACACCAAACACAACATGTTTTGATGCAGTCATTCCAAAGTTAGCATTTACCGCGAGGTTATAATACACTTAAGAGTATATGGTTTAACCGCATCCACACACAGCAGCAGAGAATAGACTCTGCCAGCTGCAGAGGGGCCCTGCTCAGGCAGGAGCACCCCCTCACAGAGTGAGCCATGCACCCTGCCCTTGGGATTGATAGGGCCTACCATAGGGGTGACTGATAGGTTTATATGTGTGTGTATGGTGAGATATAGTAACCTATACCTCAGTGAGGAGTGCTAACACTACCTCACACAGGCTGCAGTAGCAGGCCTGTGGTGTCAGATTGTGAGTGCTTCCCAGGGGTGGCATAATACATGCTGCAGCCCCTGGTAGGCCTGTGAAGTACCAATGCCCTAGGTACCTAAGGTACCATATACTAGGGGCTGATAAGGTACCACAGTATCCAATCACTAGTGCATCTAATATGCACACCAAGTTGTTTAGAGAGATCAGGTAGACTGGGGCCCTGATTAGCAGGGACCCAGCCAGACTATAGCCAGAAACCAGTCTATACATCAGAAAAAAAGTGGGGGCAACACAAATGCAGATCCTACTCTCCTACACCAGGTCAGCAGAGCTGCTCTACAGCCTAAGAACCAGGTCAGCAGAGCTGCTCTAGAGCCAGAGAAACAGGTCAGCAGAGCTGCTTTAGAGGGAGAGGAACAGGTCAGCAGAGTTGCTGTGGAGCCATAGAACCAGGTCAGCAGAGCTGCTGTAGAGCCAGAGAACCAGGTCAGCAGAGACGTTATGAAGCCAGAGAACAAGGTCAGCAGACCTGCTCTAGAGCCAGAGAACTAGGTCAGCAGAGCTGCTTTAGAGCCAGAGAACCAGGTCAGCAGAGCTCCTCTAGAGCCTAAGAACCAGGTCAGCAGAGCTGCTCTAGCACCAGTGAACCAGGTCAGAAGAGCTGCTGTAGAGCCAGAGAAACCAAGCACGTAGAGGTGCTTTAGAGGGAGAGAACCAGGTCAACAGAATTGATTTAGAGCCAGAGAACCAAGTCAGCAGAACTGCTTTAGAGTGGAAGAACCAGGTCAGCAGAGCTGCTCTAGAGCCAGAGAACCAGGTCAGCAGAGCTGCTTCAAAGCCAGAGAACCAGGTCTGCAGAGCTGTTGTAGAGCCAGAAAACCAGGTCAGCAGAGCTGCTCTACAGCCTAAGAACGAGGTCAGCAGAGCTGCTCTAGAGCCCGAGAACCAGGTCAGCAGAGCGGCTTTAGAGCCATAGTAACCAGGTCAGCAGAGCTGCTTTAGATGGAGAGAACCACGTCAGCAGAGCTGCTTTAGAGCCAGAGAACTAGGATAGCAGAGCTGCTTTAGAGGGAGAGAAACAGGTCAGCAGAGCTGCTCTAGAGCCAGAGAACCAGGTCAGCAGAGCTGCTTTAGAGCCAGAGAACCAGGTCAGCAGAGCCGTTATAGAGCCAGAGAACCAGGTCAGCAGAGCTGCTCTAGAGCCAGAGAACTAGGTCAGCAGAGCTGCTCTAGACCCTAAGAACCAGGTCAGCAGAGCTGCTCTACATCCTAAGAACCAGGCCAGCAGAGCTGCCCTAGACCAGAGAACCAGGTCAGCAGAGCTGCTTTAGAGGGAGAGAAACAGGTCATCAGAGTTGCAGTAGAGCCATAGAACCAGGTCAGCAGAGCTGCTGTAGAGCCAGAGAACCTGGACAGCAAAGCCGTTATAGAGCCAGAGAACAAAGTCAGAAGAGCTGCTCTAGAGCCAGAGAACTAGGTCAGCAGAGCTGCTTTAGAGCCAGAGAACCAGATCAGCAGAGCTCCTAAAGAGCCTAAGAACCAGGTCAGCAGAGCTGCTCTAGAGCCAGTGAACCAGGTCAGCAGAGCTGCTGTAGAGCCAGAGAAACCAAGTACGCAGAGGTGCTTTAGAGGGAGAGAACCAGGTCAGCAGAGCTGCTTCAAAGCCGGAGAACCAGGTCAGCAGAGCTGCTCTAGAGCCAGAGAACCAGATCAACAGAGCTGCTGTAGAGCCAGAGAAACCAGGTCAGCAGAGCTGCTTTAGAGGGAGAGAACCAGGTCAGCAGAGCTGCTTTAGAGCCAGAGAACCGGGTCAGCAGAGCTGCTCTAGAGCCAGAGATCTAGGTCAGCAGAGCTACTTTAGAGCCTGAGAACCAGGTCAGCAGAGCTGCTTTAGAGCCCTAGAATCAGGTCAGCAGAGATGCTTTAGAGCCAGAGAATCAGGTCAGTGGAGCTGCTCTAGAGCCAGAGAACCTGGTCAGCAGACCTGCTCTTGAACCAGAGAACCAGATCAGCAGAGCTGCTCTAGAGCCAAAGAACCAGGTCAGCAGAGCTGTTCTGGAGCCAGAGAAACCAGGTACGCAGAGCTGCTTTAGAGGGAGAGAACCACATCAGCAGAGCTGCTTTAGAGCTAGAGAACCAGCTCAGAAGAACTGCTTTAGAGGGAGAGAACCAGGTCAGCAGAGCTGCTCTAGAGGCAGAGAACCAGGTCATCAGAGCTGCTTTAAAGCCAGAAAACCAGGTCAGCAGAGCTGTTGTAGAGACAGAGATCCAGGTCAGCAGAGCTGCTCTAGAGCCAGAGAACCAGGTCAGAAGAGCTGCTTTAGAGGGAGAGAAACAGGTCAGCAGAGCTGCTGTAGAGCCATAGAACCAGGTCAGCAGAGCTGCTGTATAGCCAGAGAAACAGGTCAGCAGAGCCGTTATAGAGCCAGAGAACCAGGTCAGCAGAGGTGCATTATAACCAGAGAACTAGGTCAGCAGAGCTGCTTTAGAGCCTAAGAACCAGGTCAGCAGAGCTGCTCTAGAGCCAGAGAAACAGGTCAGCAGAGCTGCTTTAGAGGGAGAGAAACAGGTCAGCAGAGTTGCTGTGGAGCCATAGAACCAGATCAGCAGAGCTGCTGTATAGCAAGAGAACAATGTGAGCAGACCTGCTCTAGAGCCAGAGTACTAGGTCAGCAGAGCTGCTTTAGAGCCAGAGAACCAGGTCAGCAGAGCTCCTCTAGAGCCTAAGAACCAGGTCAGCAGAGCTGCTCTAGAACCAGGGAACCAGGTCAGCAGAGCTGCTGTAGAGCCAGAGAAACCAAGCACGCAGAGGTGCTTTAGAGGGAGAGAACCAGGTCAGCAGAATTGATTTAGAGCCAGAGAACCAGGTCAGCAGAACTGCTTCAGAGTGAGAGAACCAGGTCAGCAGAGCTGCTCTAGAGTCAGAGAACCAGGCCAGCAGAGCTGCTTCAAAGCCAGAGAACCAGGTCAGCAGAGCTGTTGTAGAGCCAGAGAACCAGGTCAGCAGAGCTGCTCTACAGCCTAAGAACCAAGTCAGCAGAGCTGCTCTAGAGCCAGAGAACCAGGTCAGCAAAGCTGCTTTAAAGCCAGAGAACCAGGACAAAAGAGCTGCTTTAGAGGGAGAGAACCAGGTCTGCAGATCTGATCTAGATCCAGAGTACCAGGTCAGCAGAACTGCTCTAGAGCCTAAGAACTGGGTCAGCAGATCTCCTCTAGAGCCAGAGAACTAGGTCAGCAGAGATGCTTTAGAGTCAGAGCACCAGGTCAGCAGAGCTGCTTTAGAGCCAGAGAACCAGGTCAGCAGAGCCATTATAGAGCCAGAGAACCAGGTCAGCAGAGCTGCTTTAAAGCCAGAGAACCAGTTCAGCAGAGCTCCTCTAGAGCCTAAGAACCAGGTCAACAGAGCTGCTCTAGAGCCAGAGAACCAGGTCAGCAGAGCTGCTGTAGAGCCAGAGAAACCAGGTACGCAGAGCTGCTTTAGAGCCAGAGAACCAGGTCAGCAGAGCTGCTTCAAAGCCAGAGAACCAGGTCAGCAGAGCTGCTTTAGAGGGAGAGAACCACGTCAGCAGAGCTGCTCTACAGCCTAAGAACCAGGTCAGCAGAGCTGCTCCAGAGCCAGAGAACCAGGTCAGCAGAGCTGTTGTAGAGCCAGAGAAACCAGGTCAGCAGAGCTGCTTTAGAGGGAGAGAACCACGTCAGCAGAGTTGCTTTAGAGCCAGAGAATCAGGACAGCAGAGCTGCTTTAGAGGGAGAGAACCAGGTCAGCAGATCTGCTCTAGATCCAGAGAACCAGGACAGGAGATCTGCTCTAGAGCCAGAGAACTAGGTCAGCAGAGCTGCTTAAGAGCCAGAGAACCAGGTCAGTAGAGCTGCTTTAGAGCCAGAGAACCAGGTCAGCAGAGACGTTATAGAGCCAGAGAACCAGGTCAGCAGAGATGCTCTAGAGCCTGAGAACCAGGTCAGCAGAGCTGCTTTAGAGCTCTAGAATCAGATCAGCAGAGTTGCTGTAGAGCCAGAGAAACCAGGTACGCAGAGCTGCTTTAGAGGGAGAGAACCCCATCAGCAGAGCTGCTTCAAAGCCAGAAAACCAAGTCAGCAGAGCTGTTGTAGATCCAGAGAACCAGGTCAGTAGAGCTGCTCTACAGCCTAAGAACCAGGTCAGCAGAGCTGCTCTAGAGCCAGAGAACCAGGTCAGCAGAGCTGCTTTAGAGCTAGAGAACCAGGTCAGCAGAGCTCATCTAGAGCCTAAGAACGAGGTCAGCAGAGCTGCTCTAGAGCCAGAGAACCAGGTCAGAAGAGTTGCTGTAGAGCCAGAGAAACCTGGTACGCAGAGCTGCTTTAGAGGCAGAGAACCACATCAGCAGAGCTGCTTTAGAGCCAGAGAACCAGGTCAACAGAACTGCTTCAAAGCCAGAGAACCAGGTCAGCAGAGTTGCTTTAGAGGGAGAGAAGCAGGTCAGCAGAGCTGCTATAGAGCCAGAGAACCAGGTCAGCAGAGCTGCTTTAGAGCCAGAGAACCAGGTCAGCAGAGCTGCTTTAGTGCCAGAGAACCAGTTCAGCAGAGCTGCTATAGAGCCTAAGAACCAGGTCAGCATAGCTGCTCCACAGCCTAAGAACCAGGTCAGCAGAGCTGCTCTAGAGCCAGAGAACCAGGTCAGCAGAGCTGCTTTAGAGGGAGAGAAACAGGTCAGCAATGTTGCTGTAGAGCCATAGAACCAGGTCAGCAGAGCTGCTTTAGAGGGAGAGAAGCAGGTCAGCAGTGCTCCTCAAGAGCCAGAGAACTAGGTCAGCAGAGCTGTTCTAGAGGCAGAGAACCAGGTCAGCAGAGCTGCTGTACAGCCAGAGAAACCAGGTCAGCAGAACTGCTTTAGAGTCAGAGAACCAGGTCAGCAGAGCTGCCTTAGAGCCACAGAACCAGGTCAGCAGAGCTGATGTAGAGCCATAGAACCAGGTCACCAGAGCTGCTGTAGAGCCAGAGAACCAGGTCAGCAGAGCCGTTATAGAGCCAGAGAACCGGGTCAGCAGAGATGCTCCTGAGCCAGACAACTAACTCAGCAGAGCTACTTTAGAGCCAGAGAACCAGGTCAGCAGAGCTGCTTTAGAGCCAGAGAACCAGGTCAGCAGAGCTGCTCTACAGCCTAAGAACCAGGTCAGCAGAGCCGTTTTAGAGCCAGAGAACCAGGTCAGCAGAGCTGCTCTACAGCCTAAGAACCAGGTCAGCAGAGCTGCTCTAGAGCCAGAGAACCAGGTCAACAAAGCTGCTTTAAAGCCAGAGAACCAGGACAAAAGAGCTGCTTTAGAGGGAGAGAACCAGGTCTGCAGATCTGATCTAGATCCAGAGTACCAGGTCAGCAGAACTGCTCTAGAGCCTAAGAACTGGGTCAGCAGATCTCCTCTAGAGCCAGAGAACTAGGTCAGCAGAGATGCTTTAGAGTCAGAGCACCAGGTCAGCAGAGCTGCTTTAGAGCCAGAGAACCAGGTCAGCAGAGCCATTATAGAGCCAGAGAACCAGGTCAGCAGAGCTGCTTTAAAGCCAGAGAACCAGTTCAGCAGAGCTCCTCTAGAGCCTAAGAACCAGGTCAACAGAGCTGCTCTAGAGCCAGAGAACCAGGTCAGCAGAGCTGCTGTAGAGCCAGAGAAACCAGGTACGCAGAGCTGCTTTAGAGCCAGAGAACCAGGTCAGCAGAGCTGCTTCAAAGCCAGAGAACCAGGTCAGCAGAGCTGCTTTAGAGGGAGAGAACCACGTCAGCAGAGCTGCTCTACAGCCTAAGAACCAGGTCAGCAGAGCTGCTCCAGAGCCAGAGAACCAGGTCAGCAGAGCTGTTGTAGAGCCAGAGAAACCAGGTCAGCAGAGCTGCTTTAGAGGGAGAGAACCACGTCAGCAGAGTTGCTTTAGAGCCAGAGAATCAGGACAGCAGAGCTGCTTTAGAGGGAGAGAACCAGGTCAGCAGATCTGCTCTAGATCCAGAGAACCAGGACAGGAGATCTGCTCTAGAGCCAGAGAACTAGGTCAGCAGAGCTGCGTAAGAGCCAGAGAACCAGGTCAGTAGAGCTGCTTTAGAGCCAGAGAACCAGGTCAGCAGAGACGTTATAGAGCCAGAGAACCAGGTCAGCAGAGATGCTCTAGAGCCTGAGAACCAGGTCAGCAGAGCTGCTTTAGAGCTCTAGAATCAGATCAGCAGAGTTGCTGTAGAGCCAGAGAAACCAGGTACGCAGAGCTGCTTTAGAGGGAGAGAACCCCATCAGCAGAGCTGCTTCAAAGCCAGAAAACCAAGTCAGCAGAGCTGTTGTAGATCCAGAGAACCAGGTCAGTAGAGCTGCTCTACAGCCTAAGAACCAGGTCAGCAGAGCTGCTCTAGAGCCAGAGAACCAGGTCAGCAGAGCTGCTTTAGAGCTAGAGAACCAGGTCAGCAGAGCTCATCTAGAGCCTAAGAACGAGGTCAGCAGAGCTGCTCTAGAGCCAGAGAACCAGGTCAGCAGAGTTGCTGTAGAGCCAGAGAAACCTGGTACGCAGAGCTGCTTTAGAGGCAGAGAACCACATCAGCAGAGCTGCTTTAGAGCCAGAGAACCAGGTCAACAGAACTGCTTCAAAGCCAGAGAACCAGGTCAGCAGAGTTGCTTTAGAGGGAGAGAAGCAGGTCAGCAGAGCTGCTATAGAGCCAGAGAACCAGGTCAGCAGAGCTGCTTTAGAGCCAGAGAACCAGGTCAGCAGAGCTGCTTTAGTGCCAGAGAACCAGTTCAGCAGAGCTGCTATAGAGCCTAAGAACCAGGTCAGCATAGCTGCTCCACAGCCTAAGAACCAGGTCAGCAGAGCTGCTCTAGAGCCAGAGAACCAGGTCAGCAGAGCTGCTTTAGAGGGAGAGAAACAGGTCAGCAATGTTGCTGTAGAGCCATAGAACCAGGTCAGCAGAGCTGCTTTAGAGGGAGAGAAGCAGGTCAGCAGTGCTCCTCAAGAGCCAGAGAACTAGGTCAGCAGAGCTGTTCTAGAGGCAGAGAACCAGGTCAGCAGAGCTGCTGTACAGCCAGAGAAACCAGGTCAGCAGAACTGCTTTAGAGTCAGAGAACCAGGTCAGCAGAGCTGCCTTAGAGCCACAGAACCAGGTCAGCAGAGCTGATGTAGAGCCATAGAACCAGGTCACCAGAGCTGCTGTAGAGCCAGAGAACCAGGTCAGCAGAGCCGTTATAGAGCCAGAGAACCGGGTCAGCAGAGATGCTCCTGAGCCAGACAACTAACTCAGCAGAGCTACTTTAGAGCCAGAGAACCAGGTCAGCAGAGCTGCTTTAGAGCCTGAGAACCAGGTCAGCAGAGCTGCTTTAGAGCCCTAGAATCAGGTCAGCAGAGCTGCTTTAGAGCCAGAGAACCAGGTCAGCGGAGCTGCTCTAGAGCCAGAGAACCTGGTCAGCAGACCTGCTCTTGAGCCAGAGAACCAGGTCAGCAGAGCTGCTTAAGAGCCAGAGAACCAGGTCAGCAGAGCTCATCTAGAGCCTAAGAACTAGGTCAGCAGAGCTGCTCTAGAGCCAGAGAACCAGGTCAGCAGAGTTGCTGTAGAGCCAGAGAAACCAGGTACGCACAGCTGCTTTAGAGGGAGAGAACCACGTCAGCAGAGCTGCTTTAGAGCCAGAGAACCAGGTCAACAGATAAACAACTAAACCACAATGCTAGCGGTAGCCCTCTAGAGCAGCACCGGATTTAAAATCACTCTATATCCAATTCAATTCAAAGATAGCTTTATTCGGTATTTGACAAAACACCATATAAGCAAACATTACAAAAATACGGTTAAAACAGTGTTATTTACATACTAAAAGGTGATAGAAGGGTCGAGGTAAATATGACATATTTATGTATTATATGATGTTATTAGGCACAAAATAATACTTCTACAAACCCTCAACCTTCTAATCACTTCTCATAGACCCTCTACATTTTATAATAAACGACAGAAATTTTATCATCACTCCAATAGTACATTCGTCTTGAAGCAGATACAATCTGTGGAGAGCTGCTTTACAGCTTCTCAGGCCCCACAGTTTTAACAGAGGCAATAGATGTTTTTTCCTACCCCATTGATAGTACTTGCAGAACAATATGCAATGTATGTTAGACTGGGTGGCTATTCCGTCACACGGGCAATTAATCATTTTCACTGACCAATCATTCGGTGTAGGGAACGTTATTAATCTGAAAAAACAGTCTGTCCTCAGACGAGCCAACAGCATTCTATGGTAAGGGGAGATATTTGGCGCTAGATAAGGATGTAAACCATGTTCGTGCAAAATCTGGCGGTGGGCTATAATGGTAGATTTATTCCCATCTAAATAGTATCTCCTCTCCTCCAATAGGCCAAGACACGTCTCTTTTAGTGCTTTTTTGGGGATTTGGGCGCATGATATTGGGTCTGAAAAGAGTTCTGGGTTGCCGATGGAGTTCAAGAGTTTTTTAACGTAGGCGAGCCAAGGTTGTTTAGCGCCATTTCCTTGCTGCAGGCAATCCTGAATTACCTCCCTATTAAAGGTTGTGTCCTCGCATGTCCAGATCTTATGCCACAACATCACTGGCGCTATCTTTATAATGTCACTAATGTGAAATCTATCCATTTCGTTGTGGCAGATAGTAGTAGATGTGGAACGCGGGACTCCTAAGAGGTACCTCAGGAAGGCATTCTCCACCCTTTGAATTTCGGAACTATCTGCAAGTCCCCAAATCCCCGCCCCATAAACAGCTGTGGACACACATTTAGCTGCATAGATCTTAAGTAGTGTGTCTACCGGTTTCCCGCCCAGTTTTTTAGCAAATTGCTTAACCGCCCCTATTGCGCGGGCAAAAGCCAGGTTTCGGGAGGTAACCGCGGCAGACCATGTCCCCCTATTATTAAAAATGATACCCAAATAGGAAAAAGTTTTCGACATCGCTATCTTTGAATTATTAACAAAGGTTTTGCAGTCTGGTACTTTTTTTCTCGTTGTACATGACATCGTGAAAGTTTTCCCCACATTTATTATAAGGCCTCTAGAGCTCATGAAAGTTGCAAAGCCTGTTAGTGCCTTTTGGAGTCCCCGCTGAGTGCGGGCCATAATCACCGCATCATCAGCGTATAGCAATAACGGGACTGCGAGTCCGTTTATCTTGGGGTAATCCACCTCCAGGTCATTCATCGAGTCTGCTACCTCGTTTATATACAAATTAAATAAAAACGGTGCAAGGATGCAACCCTGGCGAACGCCCTTTGCAATTGGGAATTTTCTGGTTTGTTCGCCATTTTTGCCATATCTCACCGTAGCTCCTGCATCTCTGTAAAGTTCCTGGATAAAAGTTAGGATGTTTTTATCTATCCCCATATTAGTCAGGGTTTTCCACAGGGTTCCATGATCCAGACAATCGAAAGCCGAAGTTAAATCGACAAATGTCAGGAACAAGTTCCCTTTTTTTGATCCAATATATTTGTTTATTATAAGGGACAGGTTTAAACCCTGCTCTATGGTTCCCACCCCCGACTTAAAACCATATTGGAATTTTGAAAGTATCCCGTTAGTCTTGGACCAGGTTTGTAGTTTGGTTAGTAACACCCTGCCAGCAACCTTCATTAAATTATCTAACAGAGAAATTGGGCGATAACATTTTGGGTCTTGTCTATCTCCTTTTTTAAATATTGGAATGACTATTGCTTCCTTCCATGTTTTAGGGAAACCCAAATTGGTATAAGCATTTAGAACATTTGCCAGTAAGGGAGCCCAGAGATCTACATTCCCTTTAAATAGGTCAATGGGTACACCGTCAGGCCCTGGAGCTTTTAGGCTTGCACTCTGGGAAATCGCTTGTTCCAGGTCTGCAGGGGTGAACATTACTTTTAGTGGGAAATTTCCCTGTGGTTGTAAAAGGATCTCCCTCCCCTCAGCCAACTCCTCTTGTGAGGTCGACATAAGTAAGTCTTTCTTATAAAGAGCAGTAAAATGCTTGACCCAGACATCTTCAGCTATGCCAATTTCCATGGAATCTACCTTCCTATCTAGAAAAAAGGGGGCATTTACCTCTTTCCAGAAGGACGTATTATCCCTTAGTGCACTTGCCTTTATCAAGGCTTCCCAAGCTGCATTTTTGAGTTCTTTCTTTCTTGTCAGGAGAGTCAGCTTATAAGCTTGTCTAGCCTCCTTGACTTGTCTGCTATCCCTGGGTATAGTCTTTAAAGCCTGTAAAAGTGTTTTGTGGGCACTTGTGCAGGCTCGGTTAAACCAGCCATATGTTCTCGTTTCCTCCCTTGCCTTTAATTTTTTAGTTAGCTTGGCGTTTATTTCTGCTTTAATCTCATCAAATGCCTGTATTATTTGTTCTGGGTTAATGCTTGGTTCCAGGCAGGTGTTAAATTGACTAGTTTCTTTCAGTAGTAGATCTTTCAGAAAATTCGTGGGTTCAATTTTTGCCCATTTAATGGCATAGCCATTTTTCCTGGCCAGTGCCACTGAACGGCCATGCAATATATCCGTGGTGGTTATTTTTTGCGTGCCCCGTTTCCCTAATTTAAGGGAAGTGCTAATGGGAAAATGGTCACTTATTGCTAGGCCCTCCGTTTCAAACCCACCCACCCAACCTTGGTTCCTATTTGAGACCAGGATGAAGTCTATTACAGTACCTGCCCCATGACCAAAAAAGGTTGTTTGAAACACTACGGGTGGCTGGCAAAGTTCATTTGCAAAAGCCAAATCCCATTCATGCATGAATTGATTTAGCAGATTTCCCGCTAGGGAATGTTCAAAATGTGTGGTGGGATCCCCTTGTGAGTCAAAAATGCCACATTTTTTTGTTTGGCTATAGGGACATAAATGACAATTAAAATCCCCTGCTATGATTAAGCAGTCTGCCACCTGACCGCCTTTGGTTAGCAATGAATCCAGTTCCGCTATTAGAGTTTTTACCTCTACTTTTGGCATATTATTATAAAGGTTTATCAGAAAAAAGGAGCGCCCATTTAATTTAAAAGACAATCCTAGTAGTGAACTCCCTACACCTGCTTTTGGCCCATTTGCCTCGTACATGTTCTGTTCTATGTTACAGAGGTTAGAGGTAAAAATACAAAGTCCCCCCGAACCCCTGCCTCGGTTACCCTGGATCGGGGGAACGTAGAAAGTACTAAAACCCTCTACTGATGTCTCATATGGGTCCCAACACTCCTGTAGGCAGACTATATCCTGCTTTTCCATGAAAGTTAAAAATAGCTGGTCACGCGCTTTTTTCGCAAGCCCAGCAATATTCCAGGAAGATATCTTAAGCAGATGAAGCCCCTCAGTGATGAGGCAGGGTTCTTCCTGCCTAAGTTGTGAGACCATGCCCTCTTGCAAGGCTTCGATCTCATTATCGAGTTGGGTCTTGGTCCTATCTACTGTACTCAGATATGGTTTTATGTTAATAATTTCAGTTATTGTCCCAATTCCGTTCTCAGTCCGTAACCTGCTGGAATTTTCTGTTAACTGCTGGCTTAGTCGGTTACCTCCAGACGAGTCTTGCACTAGTGTAATCGCTGGCATCACGGGGTTAGTATTTTCTACTAGGGAAGGGACGTCATGGATCTTATGTAGGGGAGCAGTGACTTCTAAAAGGGAAGGGACGTCATGGATCTTATGTAGGGGAGCAGTGACTTCTAAAACCCCTGTGGTGACCTTTATTGGTCAATCGACCATGTCTAGACAGTCAAATCTGTTCCTCATGGGAACCCCCTCCCAGTAGTCGAAATTTGAGTTGCCTCTACTATGGTACCAGGGGCGGGAATTCCAGCCTCTATTCCATCCATTATTATTGTTATTCCTATTTCTGTTTCTATTAGTGTACCCCACCTGTGTCCAAGGCCAGTCCTGAGCATCCTCCCATCCAGTTTTATTTTCATAATTCGGGGTATTTAACGGAGGATAAAAATAGGAAAGGCGCTGTACATCCACCCCCCCCTTTTTTCAAGTGCTGGCCAGGAAGAGATATAGTCAGCCATAGCAGGATCGTCACAGTTGACTATAACGCAGTCACCCTGTAAGCTTTTTTTAGTTTCCCCGATCCAAAACACTCTTCTAACTGAGTTAATTCTGTTATAATGCGATGGCTGTATAGGTCTATTTTGGCTAAGCCATTGCAGAACTTTGTTTCTCAGTGACCACTGGGACTCATCCGCTCCCTCTATTAGTTCTGAGACCCCTGTTAGGACAACAGTGAACGGGGTGGCCTCAGGTGGGAGATGGAATGGCCGTCTAGGTCTAAATCCCGTCCTCTGTTTCCCCTGTGCTTGAGAGGGCTGAGATTTCTGGAGTTTTTGTGTATTCTCCTTTAGGTTTGCTAGCTGAGTATTTAGGGCTACTAGAGCTGGGGTGGGTTGTGCGTTATCGCTAGTGGTGACGAGTTGGCCCATTCCCTCTGCAGTTTGGGGTTTAGGAATATTTTGTGGATTCTGTTTGACGTTTTTGGTGGTCAGGATGTTCCCTACTTTATCTGGTCCACAGGACTTTGGGCAAGCGGCTGGTGTTGTAGATGGTTGAATTGGTTTAGCCGATTTGGCCAATTTACTTGGTTGTTTGATCTTCCCCTCGCCCATGTCTAAGGTACTAAGTGACTTCTGCATAAATGCAGGAGTATTTAGTTTGGCGAGTTGTTTTTCAATTACCCTTAGGCTTTTCTCCAGGGGTTTCAGATGGTATTTTAACAGTTCCCCCATGCTGTTTGTGAGAAAGTCGTGTAGTGTCACACATGAGGTACAAGGTTTTTGTATGCCCCCTACTGCGCCTAGTGTATCAAGGTTCTCCAGTGGCGTGATGTTCCGTGGGGGCGTATTTAGAATCACACTATTGGTTGGTGATGGTGTTTGCAACAGTACGGTGTTGTTGCTGTCTATATTCAGGTTGCTAGGAATCCCACCATTTGGTGGAACTAATAGATGCACATGTGGGTTCGCCCCCTTATTTAACCTCTTATGTATGGCGCCCTCCCTAGCCCCCGTGATGTTTAGTTCTGTGGCCGTTTCATAATTATGTAGGGATTGTAAATCTGGTGTTTTTTCCAGATCCTCCCTAGAATCAGAATCGGAACCTAGTGACAACTGTGTTGCTGACAAATCCACAGTGTTTGAAACTGTGTGAACTAGTGCACTTGTTTGATTCAGCAGGGGTATAATCGACCCCTTTTGTATAGGGGTTTGTGCTGAGGCCAGCGGGCCCATAGACGATCTTTTTCTGGCCATCTCTAATTCGTGAGACACCCGTCGATCTATCAGTTGGATAGTGTTGTCAATGGCTGCATTGGCCTTGTGTAGAAATAGGTCAAGTGGACCCGTTATATCGGTGGTTTTGTCTGTTTTTTTTGCTTCTAGTGACTCTGGACATGATTATGATTAAGCACTCTGCGTCACAGGGGCAATAACTTGTGGGTCGCAAGCAGAACTGGTGTCACTGTTACAACTAGAATATGAGTTCCCACTAATTTATGACCACACAGGACAGCAAGAAAACGGAGAAAAATATAGACATGAAGACAAAAATAGAAATACCGTGGCCCAGTCCAGTCCTGCACAGTCTGTAACGGGCTGAAACGGGCCCGCCCTTGGCCCGGGCTTCGCCTCGCGCTTCTCCTCGCGCGCGTCCCGCGTTGCGTGAAGTATGGTTTAATTTAAAGGGGGAGTAAGAGGGCGTTACCGCCGGGGGAAGAGGCACCAGGTGATGGAAGCAAAGGCTTCTGGTCCTCGCAGTCCCCCGGTGCAGGCAGCCAACTAGAGTGGGGTCTAGCGCACGCTGGGAGCTATTGGACACTCCGTCGATCAAGGAGGAGCTCCCACCAGCAGCGCGACCTCGAAAAGTTTCTGCAGGCAAGTTTGGCGCAAATCCGCTTCCCAGGCGTCCCTCAACAGGCAGTAAATTGGATTTTGTGAGTGGCACCCGCGAAGCGGGTGTCACGAAGGATAAATAGAGAACAGCAGGTGATGGGCGTTACCGCCGGGGGAAGAGGCACCAGGTGATGGAAGCAAAGGCTTCTGGTCCTCGCAGTCCCCCGGTGCAGGCAGCCAACTAGAGTGGGGTCTAGCGCACGCTGGGAGCTATTGGACACTCCGTCGATCAAGGAGGAGCTCCCACCAGCAGCGCGACCTCGAAAAGTTTCTGCAGGCAAGTTTGGCGCAAATCCGCTTCCCAGGCGTCCCTCAACAGGCAGTAAATTGGATTTTGTGAGTGGCACCCGCGAAGCGGGTGTCACGAAGGATAAATAGAGAACAGCAGGTGATGGGCGTTACCGCCGGGGGAAGAGGCACCAGGTGATGGAAGCAAAGGCTTCTGGTCCTCGCAGTCCCCCGGTGCAGGCAGCCAACTAGAGTGGGGTCTAGCGCACGCTGGGAGCTATTGGACACTCCGTCGATCAAGGAGGAGCTCCCACCAGCAGCGCGACCTCGAAAAGTTTCTGCAGGCAAGTTTGGCGCAAATCCGCTTCCCAGGCGTCCCTCAACAGGCAGTAAATTGGATTTTGTGAGTGGCACCCGCGAAGCGGGTGTCACGAAGGATAAATAGAGAACAGCAGGTGATGGGCGTTACCGCCGGGGGAAGAGGCACCAGGTGATGGAAGCAAAGGCTTCTGGTCCTCGCAGTCCCCCGGTGCAGGCAGCCAACTAGAGTGGGGTCTAGCGCACGCTGGGAGCTATTGGACATTCCGTCGATCAAGGAGGAGCTCCCACCAGCAGCGCGACCTCGAAAAGTTTCTGCAGGCAAGTTTGGCGCAAATCCGCTTCCCAGGCGTCCCTCAACAGGCAGTAAATTGGATTTTGTGAGTGGCAAAAAGCCGCTTAATACTGTACAAGCACTTACCCGAGTCCGTTTCACCCTGTTAAACAGACTATAAATACGGGACTTTCTTTTCGGAGGTCCTGCGGCTGCTCGATAGGACGGGTGGATTTTGACCCTTTCTCGGGGATACGGACTCGGGTAAGTGCTTGTACAGTATTAAGCACCCTGCTTTAGAGGTTGTGAGTCCTGCACTTTTGGCTAAATGGCATTAGGACATTTGCCTTGTCTTTTATAGTCAATTATTTTTTGTAGACACGACCGAGCTTATACTTAGAATTTAAAATGTTATGAGTTTTCACATCTAGTATTCATACAGGACTTTGTGCCGCACCTGCGCATTAGATCGGTTTTAATTCAATTGCTATCACTTCTTACCTGAGACTGCTTTTTGGTGTGGATACTCACTATAGCTGGGTTCATCGCCATAGCAGCTTTTTAAAAAAAAATTTTTTATCTGTTGTCACCCTTTGGTTTGTAGATGAGTAATCAACTTATAACAATAGGTTACTTTTACCTTGCAGACCTTTCCATTAGGTAACAGTAGTTCACTTTCTCATTATTATGATTAGTATTATGATTACATTTGGACATATATATTTTGTCTTCCGCTATAGGTATCTCTACTACATTATAGCTGCCCTACATTTTGAATGAAGTTTTGATACAGACCACCTTTACTCTTGCCAAAACCTGATTTGGGTTCTTCAATTTAATACATCGCCACTCTGATTTTTAGCTGTCTACGAGACACAAAGTGAGTATTACCTTATCCACTATCACTTTGGACTTGTTCTTTTTCTCTCCAATTAGGTCCTTAATACAATCATGTACGTTATATATTATCTTTGTCTCTTTAGAAACATGCACTTCTAACTGCGATACTCTGGATACCTGAAACTGTGAGGGAATCAAAACATGATAAATAGGACGTGAAGACATCATTTATCCTTCATTATTTATCCTTGGTGTGTATACATCTTTCTTCTCTTTTTTCTCCTTTTTTCTCGAGTCACAATGGCGTTATTTGTTGTATCGGTTTTTCTTACCCCCTCCCCCCCCCCCCCCCCTCCTATTTCATTTGTCACTTAAACCGTTATTTTGCATTTTGCCTTACATTAGAGGTTTTTTCTGATACCTTTTCTCTCCTCATTTTTCCATTCCCCTGGTCACCCTTCTCTTGCCTTTGGTTAGAATTAGCCTAATCAGGCTCTGGTTGGAACATTTCGAGAGGAGTGCTCTAACATTTGGTTGAAAGACCTATTGACCATAGGCATTACTTAAATAGTTATACTTATATTGTTTGATGTGGCATTTTCGATCAGATGAATTATTGTTTCTTCCTGGAAATTTATAAATTGTGTCTCAATTGCTTCAGTTGGAACATGACAAATTTGTGTTTGTGGTGGTTTCGAATAACCTTTTTGGGTATTAAAACATGCGTCTGTTTATACTTGGTATATATATGGAACTTTTAGTATTATTATGTTGTATCTGTTTGTGTCTTGTCCTTTTGTTAAATATTTACAATGCGCTTTTGTATACATCTGTTGCAGCCCTGAAGAAGTCCAGTGGTGGACGAAACGCGTCTGCTGACCTGGTTCTCTGGCTTTGAAGCATCTCTGCTGACCTGGTTCTCTCGCTCTAGAGCATCTCTGCAGACCTGGTTCTCTCCCTCTAAAGCAATTCTGCTGACCTGGTTCTCTGGCTCTAAAGCAGCTCTGCTGACCTAGTTCTCTGGATCTAGAGCAGCTCTGCTGATCTGGTTCTAGGGCTCTAGAGCAGCTCTGCTGACCTGATTCTATGGCTGTGAAGCAGCTCTGCTGACTTGGTTCTCTGGCTTTGAAGCAGCTCAGCTTACCTGGTTCTCTGGCTCTACAGCAACTCTGCTGACCTGGTTCTATGGCTCTAAAGCAGATCTGCTGACCTGGTTCTCTAGCTTTGAAGCATGTCTGCTGACCTGGTACTCTGGCTCTAGAGCAGCTCTGCTGACCTGGATCTCTGGCTCTAGAGCAGCTATGCTGACCTGGTTCTCTCGCTCTAGAGCAGCTCTGCTGACCTGGTTCTCTGGCTCTTGAGTAGCTCTGCTGACCTGGTTCTCTAGCTCTAGAGCAGCTCTGCTGACCTGGTTCTCTAGCTCTAGAGCAGCTCTGCTGACCTGGTTCTCTGGCTCTAAATCAGCTCTGCTGACCTGGTTCTGTGGCTCTAAATCAGCTCTGCTGACCTGGTTTTCAGGCTCTAAAGCAGCTCTGCTGACCTGGTTCTCTGGCTCTAAAGCAGCTCTGCTGATCTTGTTCTCTGGCTCTAGAGCAACTCTGCTGACTTGGCTCTATTGCGCTAAAGCAGTTCTGCTGACCTGGTTCTCTGGCTTTAAAGCAGCTCTGCTGACCTGGTTCTCTGGCTCTAGAGCAGCTCTGCTGACCTGGTTCTTAGGCTGTAGAGCAACTCTGCTGACCTGGTTCTCTGGCTCTACAACGGCTCTGCTGACATGGTTTTCTGGCTTTTGAAGCCGCGCTGCTGACCTGGTTTTCTGGCTCTAAAGCAGCTGTGCTGACCTAGTTCTCTAGCTCTAGAGCAGCTCTGCTGACCTTGTTCTTAGGCTCTAAAACAGCTCTGCATTCCTGGTTCTTAGGCTCTAGAGCAGCTCTGATGACCTGGTTCCCTGGCTCTAAAACGCCTCTGCTGACCCGGTTCTCTGGCTTTGAAGCAGCTTAGCTGACCTGGTTCTCTGGCTCTAAAGCAACTCTGCTGACCTTGTTCTTAGGCTCTAGAGCAGCTCTGCAGACCTGGTTCTTAGGCTCTAGAGCAGCTCTGCAGACCTGGTTCTCTTGCTCTAAAACGGCTCTGCTGACCTGGTTCTCTGACTTTGAAGCAGCTCTGTTGACCTGGTTCTCTGGCTCTAGAGCAGCTCTGCTGACCTGGTTCTCTTGCTCTAAAACGGCTCTGCTGACCTGGTTCTCTGACTTTGAAGCAGCTCTGTTGACCTGGTTCTCTGGCTCTAGAGCAGCTCTGCTGACCTGGTTCTCTCCCTCTAAAGCAGTTCTGCTGACCTGGTTCTCTGGCTCTAAAGCCGCTCTGCTGACCTGATTCTCTTCCTCTAAAGCAGCTCTGTTGACCTGGTTTCTCTGACTCTACAGCAGCTCTGCTGACCTGGTTTTCTGGCTCTAGAGCAGGTCTGCTGACCTGGTTCTTAGGCTCTAGAGGAGCTCTGCTGACCTGGTTCTCTGGCTCTAAAGCAGCTCTGCTGACCTGGTTCTCTGGCTCTAAAGCAGCTCTGCTGACCTGTTTCTCTGGCTCTAGAGCAGCTCTGCTGACCTGGTTCCTAGGCTGTAGAGCAACTCTGCTGACCTGGTTCTCTGGCTCTACAACGGCTCTGCTGACATATTTCTCTGGCTCTAGAGCAGCTCTGCTGCCCTGGTTCTTAGGTTGTAGAGCAAGTCTGCTGACCTGGTTCTCTGGCTCTACAACGGCACTGCTGAACTGGTTTTCTGGCTCTAGAGCAGCTCTGCTGACCTTGTTCTTAGGCTCTAAAGCAGCTCTGCATTCCTGGTTCTTAGGCTCTAGTGCAGCTCTGCTGACCTGGTTCTCTCGCTCTAAAACGGCTCTGCTGACCCGGTTCTCTGGCTTTGAAGCAGCTCAGCTGACCTGGTTCACTGGCTCTAAAGCATCTCTGCTGACCCTGTTCTTAGGCTCTAGAGCAGCTCTGCAGACCTGGTTCTTAGGCTCTAGAGCAGCTCTGCTGACCTGGTTCTCTTGCTCTAGAGCAGCTCTGCAGACCTGGTTCATAGGCTCTAGAGCAGCTCTGCTGACCTGGTTCTCTTGCTCTAAAACGGCTCTGCTGACCTGGTTCTCTGACTTTGAAGCAGCTCTCTTGACCTGGTTCTCTGGCACTAGAGCAGCTCTACTGACCTGGTTCTCTCCCTCTAAAGCAGTTCTGCTGACCTGGTTCTCTGGCTCTAAAGCCGCTCTGCTGACCTGATTATCTTCCTCTAAAGCAGCTCTGTTGACCTGGTTTCTCTGACTCTACAGCAGCTCTGCTGACCTGGTTCTCTGGCTCTGAAGCATGTCTGCTGACCTGGTTCTTAGGCTCTAGAGGAGCTCTGCTGACCTGGTTCTCTGGCTCTAAAGCAGCTCTGCTGACCTGGTTCTCTGGTTCTAGAGCAGCTCTGCTGACCTGGTTCTTTGGCTCTAGAGCAGCTCTGCTGACCTGGTTCTCCGGCTCTAGAGCAGCTCTGCTGACCTGTTTCTCTGGCCCTATAGCAGCTCTGCTGACCTGGTTCTCTGGCTCTAAAGCAGCCCTGCTGACCATATTCTATGGCTCTAAATCAGCTCTGTTGACCTGGTTCTATGGCTCTACAACGGCTCTGCTGACACATTTCTCTGGCTCTAGAGCAGCTCTGCTGCCCTGGCTCTCTGGCTTTGAAGCAGTTCTGCTGACCTGGTTATCTGGCTCTGAGCAGCTCTGCTGACCTGGTTCTTAGGCTGTAGAGCAACTCTGCTGACCTGGTTCTCTGGCTCTACAACGGCTCTGCTGACCTGGTTTTCTGGCTTTTGAAGCCGCGCTGCTGACCTGGTTTTCTGGCTCTAAAGCAGCTGTGCGGACCTGGTTCTCTGGCTCTAGAGCAGCTCTGCTGACCTGGTTCTCTCGCTCTAGAGCATCTCTGCAGACCTGGTTCTCTCCCTCTAAAGCAATTCTGCTGACCTGGTTCTCTGGCTCTAAAGCAGCTCTGCTGACCTAGTTCTCTGGATCTAGAGCAGCTCTGCTGATCTGGTTCCAGGGCTCTAGAGCAGCTCTGCTGACTTGATTCTATGGCTCTAACGCAGCTCTGCTGACTTGGTTCTCTGGCTCTACAGCAACTCTGCTGACCTGGTTCTATGGCTCTAAAGCAGATCTGCTGACTAGGTTCTCTGGCTCTAGAGCAGCTCTGCTGACCTGGTTCTTAGGCTGTAGAGCAACTCTGCTGACCTGGTTCTCTGGCTCTACAACGGCTCTGCTGACCTGGTTTTCTGGCTTTTGAAGCCGCGCTGCTGACCTGGTTCTCTGGCTTTAAAGCAGCTCTGCTGACCTGGTTCTCTGGCTCTAGAGCAGCTCTGCTGACCTGGTTCTTAGGCTGTAGAGCAACTCTGCTGACCTGGTTCTCTGGCTCTAAAACGGCTCTGCTGACCTGGTTTTCTGGCTTTTGAAGCTGCACTGCTGATCTGGTTTTCTGGCTCTAAAGCAGCTCTGCTGACCTGGTTCTCTGGCTCTAGAGCAGCTATGCTGACCTGGTTCTGAGGCTGTAGAGCAACTCTGCTGACCTGGTTCTCTGGCTCTACAACAGCTCTGCTGACCTGGTTTTCTGTCTTTTGAAGCCGCGCTGCTGACCTGGTTTTCTGGCTCTCAGGCAGCTGTGCTGACCTGGTTCTCTGGCTCTAGAGCAGCTCTGCTGACCTAGTTCTCTGGCTCTAGAGCAACTCTGCTGACCTGGCTCTATTGCGCTAAAGCAGTTCTGCTGACCTGGTTCTCTGGCTTTGAAGCAGCTCTGCTGACCTGGTTCTCTGGCTCTAGAGCAGCTCTGCTGACCTGGTTCTTAGGCTGTAGAGCAACTCTGCTGACCTGGTTCTCTGGCTCTACAACGGCTCTGCTGACCTGGTTTTCTGGCTTTTGAAGCCGCGCTGCTGACCTGGTTTTCTGGCTCTAAAGCAGCTTTGCTGACCTGGTTCTCTAGCTCTAGAGCAGCTCTGCTGACCTTGTTCTTAGGCTCTAAAGCAGCTCTGCATTCCTAGTTCTTAGGCTCTAGAGCATCTCTGCTGACCTGGTTCTCTGGCTCTAAAACGGCTCTGCTGACCCGGTTCTCTGGCTTTGAAGCAGCTCAGCTGACCTGGTTCTCTGGCTCTAAAGCAACTCTGCTGACCTTGTTCTTAGGCTCTAGAGCAGCTCTGCAGACCTGGTTCTTAGGCTCTAGAGCAGCTCTGCAGACCTGGTTCTCTTGCTCTAAAACGGCTCTGCTGACCTGGTTCTCTGACTTTGAAGCAGCTCTGTTGACCTGGTTCTCTGGCTCTAGAGCAGCTCTGATGACCTGGTTCTCTTGCTCTAAAACGGCTCTGCTGACCTGGTTCTATGACTTTGAAGCAGCTCTGTTGACCTGGTTCTCTGGCTCTAGAGCAGCTCTGCTGACCTGGTTCTCTCCCTCTAAAGCAGTTCTGCTGACCTGGTTCTCTGGCTCTAAAGCCGCTCTGCTGACCTGATTCTCTTCCTCTTAAGCAGCTCTGTTGACCTGGTTTCTCTGACTCTACAGCAGCTCTGCTGACCTGGTTTTCTGGCTCTGGAGCAGGTCTGCTGACCTGGTTCTTAGGCTCTAGAGGAGCTCTGCTGACCTGGTTCTCTGGCTCTAAAGCAGCTCTGCTGACCTGGTTCTCTTGCTCTAGAGCAGCTCTGCTGACCTGGTTCTCTCATTCTAGAGCAACTCTGCTGACCTGGCTGTTTGGCTCTAGAGCAGCTCTGCTGACCTGGTTCTCTCCCTCTAAAGCAGTTCTGCTGACCTGGTTCTCTGGCTCTAAAGCCGCTCTGCTGACCTGATTCTCTTCCTCTAAAGCAACTCTGTTGACCTGGTTTCTCTGACTCTACAGCAGCTCTGCTGACCTGGTTTTCTGGCTCTAGAGCAGGTCTGCTGACCTGGTTCTTAGGCTCTAGAGGAGCTCTGCTGACCTGGTTCTCTGGCTCTAAAGCAGCTCCGCTGACCTGGTTCTCTCGTTCTAGAGCAACTCTGCTGACCTGGTTCTTTGGCTCTAGAGCAGCTCTGCTGACCTGGTTCTCTGGCTCTACAACGGCTCTGCTGACATATTTCTCTGGCTCTAGAGCAGCTCTGCTGCCCTGGTTCTTAGGTTTTAGAGCAACTCTGCTAACCTGGTTCTCTGGCTCTACAACGGCTCTGCTGACCTGGTTTTCTGGCTTTTGAAGCCGCGCTGCTGACCTGGTTTTCTGGCTCTAAAGCAGCTGTGCTGACCTGGTTCTCTGGCTCTAGAGCAGCTCTGCTGACCTTGTTCTTAGGCTCTAAAGCAGCTCTGCATTCCTGGTTCTTAGGCTCTAGAGCAGCTCTGCTGACCTGGTTCTCTCGCTCTAAAACGGCTCTGCTGACCCGCTTCTCTGGCTTTGAAGCAGCTCAGCTGACCTGGTTCTCTGGCTCTAAAGCACCTCTGCTGACCCTGTTCTTAGGCTCTTGAGCAGCTCTGCAGACCTGGTTCTTAGGCTCTAGTGCAGCTCTGCTGACCTGGTTCTCTTGCTCTAAAACGGCTCTGCTGACCTGGTTCTCTGACTTTGAAGCAGCTCTGTTGACCTGGTTCTCTGGCTCTAGAGCCGCTCTGCTGACCTGATTCTCTGCCTCTAAAGCAGCTCTGTTGACCTGGTTTCTCTGACTCTACAGCAGCTCTGCTGACCTGGTTTTCTGGCTCTAGAGCAGGTCTGCTGACCTGGTTCTTCGGCTCTAGAGGAGCTCTGCTGACCTGGTTCTCTGGCTTTAAAGCAGCTCTGCTGACCTGGTTCTCTCGTTCTAGAGCAACTCTGCTGACCTGGTTCTTTGGCTCTAGAGCAGCTCTGCTGACCTGGTTCTCCGGCTCTAGAGCAGCTCTGCTGACCTGTTTCTCTGGCTCAATAGCAGCTCTGCTGACCTGGTTCTCTGGCTCTAAAGCAGCTCTTCTGACCTGATTCTATGGCTCTAAATCAGCTCTGCTGACCTGGTTCTCTGGCTCTAGAGCAGCTCTGCTGACCTGGTTCTTAGGCTGTAGAGCAACTCTGCTGACCTGGTTCTCTGGCTCTACAACGGCTCTGCTGACCTGGTTTTCTGGCTTTTGAAGCCGCGCTGCTGACCTGGTTTTCTGGCTCTAAAGCAGCTTTGCTGACCTGGTTCTCAAGCTCTAGAGCAGCTCTGCTGACCTTGTTCTTAGGCTCTAAAGCAGCTCTGCATTCCTAGTTCTTAGGCTCTAGAGCATCTCTGCTGACCTGGTTCTCTGGCTCTAAAACGGCTCTGCTGACCCGGTTCTCTGGCTTTGAAGCAGCTCAGCTGACCTGGTTCTCTGGCTCTAAAGCAACTCTGCTGACCTTGTTCTTAGGCTCTAGAGCAGCTCTGCAGACCTGGTTCTTAGGCTCTAGAGCAGCTCTGCAGACCTGGTTCTCTTGCTCTAAAACGGCTCTGCTGACCTGGTTCTCTGACTTTGAAGCAGCTCTGTTGACCTGGTTCTCTGGCTCTAGAGCAGCTCTGATGACCTGGTTCTCTTGCTCTAAAACGGCTCTGCTGACCTGGTTCTATGACTTTGAAGCAGCTCTGTTGACCTGGTTCTCTGGCTCTAGAGCAGCTCTGCTGACCTGGTTCTCTCCCTCTAAAGCAGTTCTGCTGACCTGGTTCTCTGGCTCTAAAGCGGCTCTGCTGACCTGATTCTCTTCCTCTTAAGCAGCTCTGTTGACCTGGTTTCTCTGACTCTACAGCAGCTCTGCTGACCTGGTTTTCTGGCTCTGGAGCAGGTCTGCTGACCTGGTTCTTAGGCTCTAGAGGAGCTCTGCTGACCTGGTTCTCTGGCTCTAAAGCAGCTCTGCTGACCTGGTTCTCTTGCTCTAGAGCAGCTCTGCTGACCTGGTTCTCTCATTCTAGAGCAACTCTGCTGACCTGGCTGTTTGGCTCTAGAGCAGCTCTGCTGACCTGGTTCTCTCCCTCTAAAGCAGTTCTGCTGACCTGGTTCTCTGGCTCTAAAGCCGCTCTGCTGACCTGATTCTCTTCCTCTAAAGCAACTCTGTTGACCTGGTTTCTCTGACTCTACAGCAGCTCTGCTGACCTGGTTTTCTGGCTCTAGAGCAGGTCTGCTGACCTGGTTCTTAGGCTCTAGAGGAGCTCTGCTGACCTGGTTCTCTGGCTCTAAAGCAGCTCTGCTGACCTGGTTCTCTCGTTCTAGAGCAACTCTGCTGCCCTGGTTCTTAGGTTTTAGAGCAACTCTGCTAACCTGGTTCTCTGGCTCTACAACGGCTCTGCTGACCTGGTTTTCTGGCTTTTGAAGCCGCGCTGCTGACCTGGTTTTCTGGCTCTAAAGCAGCTGTGCTGACCTGGTTCTCTGGCTCTAGAGCAGCTTTGCTGACCTTGTTCTTAGGCTCTAAAGCAGCTCTGCATTCCTGGTTCTTAGGCTCTAGAGCAGCTCTGCTGACCTGGTTCTCTCGCTCTAAAACGGCTCTGCTGACCCGCTTCTCTGGCTTTGAAGCAGCTCAGCTGACCTGGTTCTCTGGCTCTAAAGCATCTCTGCTGACCCTGTTCTTAGGCTCTTGAGCAGCTCTGCAGACCTGGTTCTTAGGCTCTAGAGCAGCTCTGCTGACCTGGTTCTCTTGCTCTAGAGCAGCTCTGCAGACCTGGTTCATAGGCTCTAGAGCAGCTCTGCTGACCTGGTTCTCTTGCTCTAAAACGGCTCTGCTGACCTGGTTCTCTGACTTTGAAGCAGCTCTCTTGACCTGGTTCTCTAGCACTAGAGCAGCATTCCTGACCTGGTTCTCTCCCTCTAAAGCAGTTCTGCTGACTTGGTTCTCTGGCTCTAAAGCCACTCTGCTGACCTGATTCTCTGCCTCTAAAGCAGCTCTGTTGACTTGGTTTCTCTGACTCTACAGCAGCTCTGCTGACCTGGTTCTCTGGCTCTGAAGCATGTCTGCTGACCTGGTTCTTAGGCTCTAGAGGAGCTCTGCTGACCTGGTTCTCTGGCTCTAAAGCAGCTCTGCTGACCTGGTTCTCTGGTTCTAGAGCAGCTCTGCTGACCTGGTTCTTTGGCTCTAGAGCAGCTCTGCTGACCTGGTTCTCCGGCTCTAGAGCAGCTCTGCTGACCTGTTTCTCTGGCCCTATAGCAGCTCTGCTGACCTGGTTCTCTGGTTCTAAAGCAGCTCTGCTGACCTTATTCTATGGCTCTAAATCAGCTCTGCTGACCTGGTTCTCTGGCTCTACAACGGCTCTTGCTGACATATTTCTCTGGCTCTAGAGCAGCTCTGCTGCCCTGGTTCTCTGGCTTTGAAGCAGTTCTGCTGACCTGGTTATCTGGCTCTGAGAAGCTCTGCTGACCTGGTTCTTAGGCTGTAGAGCAGCTCTGCTGACCTGGTTCTCTGGCTTTACAAAGGCTCTGCTGACCTGGTTCTCTGGCTTTGAAGCAGCTCTGCTGACCTGGTCTCTGGCTTTAAAGCAGCTCTGCTGACCTGGTTCTCTGGCTTTGAAGCATCTCTGCTGACCTGGTTCTCTCGCTCTAGAGCATCTCTGCAGACCTGGTTCTCTCCCTCTAAAGCAGTTCTGCTGAGCTGGTTCTCTGGCTCGAAAGCAGCTCTGTTGACCTGGTTCTCTGGATCTAGAGCAGCTCTGCTGATCTGGTTCTAGGGCTCTAGAGCAGTTCTGCTGACCTGATTCTATGGCTCTAAAGCAGCTCTGCTGACTTGGTTCTCTGGCTTTGAAGCAGCTCAGCTGACCTGGTTCTCTGGCTCTAAAGCAACTCTGCTGACCTGGTTCTATGGCTCTAAAGCAGCTCTGCTGACCTGGTTCTCTAGCTTTGAAGCATGTCTGCTGACCTGGTTCTCTGGCTCTAGAGCAGCTCTGCTGACCTGGTTCTCTGGCTCTAGAGCAGCTCTGCTGACCTGGTTCTCTGGCTCTAGAGCAGCTCTGCTGACCTGGTTCTCTGGCTCTAGTGCAGCTCTGCTGACCTGGTTCTCTGGCTTTGAAGCCTGTCTGCTGACCTGGTTCTCTGGCTCTTGAGTAGCTCTGCTGACCTGGTTCTCTGGCTCTAGAGCAGCTCTGCTGACCTGGTTCACTGGCTCTAGAGCAGCTCTGCTGACCTGGTTCTCTGGCTCTAAAGCAGCTCTGCTGACCTGGTTCTGTGGCTCTAAAGCAGCTCTGCTTATCTGGTTCTCAGGCTCTAAAGCAGCTCTGCTGACCTGGTTCTCTGGCTCTAAAGCAGCTCTGCTGACCTAGTTCTCTGGCTCTAGAGCAACTCTGCTGACCTGGCTCTATTGCGCTAAAGCAGTTCTGCTGACCTGGTTCTCTGGCTTTGAAGCAGCTCTGCTGACCTGGTTCTCTGGCTCTAGAGCAGCTCTGCTGACCTGGTTCTTAGGCTGTAGAGCAACTCTGCTGACCTGGTTCTCTGGCTCTAAAGCAGCTCTGCTGACCTAGTTCTCTGGCTCTAGAGCAACTCTGCTGACCTGGCTCTATTGCGCTAAAGCAGTTCTGCTGACCTGGTTCTCTGGCTTTGAAGCAGCTCTGCTGACCTGGTTCTCTGGCTCTAGAGCAGCTCTGCTGACCTGGTTCTTAGGCTGTAGAGCAACTCTGCTGACCTGGTTCTCTGGCTCTACAACGGCTCTGCTGACCTGGTTTTCTGGCTTTTGAAGCCGCGCTGCTGACCTGGTTTTCTGGCTCTAAAGCAGCTGTGCTGACCTGGTTCTCTAGCTCTAGAGCAGCTCTGCTGACCTTGTTCTTAGGCTCTAAAGCAGCTCTGCATTCCTGGTTCTTAGGCTCTAGAGCAGCTCTGTTGACCTGGTTCTCTGGCTCTAAAACGGCTCTGCTGACCCGGTTCTCTGGCTTTGAAGCAGCTCAGCTGACCTGGTTCTCTGGCTCTAAAGCAACTCTGCTGACCTTGTTCTTAGGCTCTAGAGCAGCTCTGCAGACCTGGTTCTTAGGCTCTAGTGCAGCTCTGCTGACCTGGTTCTCTTGCTCTAAAACGGCTCTGCTGACCTGGTTCTCTGACTTTGAAGCAGCTCTGTTGACCTGGTTCTCTGGCTCTAGAGCCGCTCTGCTGACCTGATTCTCTGCCTCTAAAGCAGCTCTGTTGACCTGGTTTCTCTGACTCTACAGCAGCTCTGCTGACCTGATTCTCTGCCTCTAAAGCAGCTCTGTTGACCTGGTTTCTCTGACTCTACAGCAGCTCTGCTGACCTGGTTTTCTGGCTCTAGAGCAGGTCTGCTGACCTGGTTCTTAGGCTCTAGAGGAGCTCTGCTGACCTGGTTCTCTGGCTCTAGAGCAGCTCTGCTGACCTGGTTCTCTCGTTCTAGAGCAACTCTGCTGACCTGGTTCTTTGGCTCTAGAGCAGCTCTGCTGACCTGGTTCTCCGGCTCTAGAGCAGCTCTGCTGACCTGTTTCTCTGGCTCTATAGCAGCTCTGCTGACCTGGTTCTCTGGCTCTAAAGCAGCTCTTCTGACCTGATTCTATGGCTCTAAATCAGCTCTGCTGACCTGGTTCTCTGGCTCTACAACGGCTCTGCTGACATAGTTCTCTGGCTCTAGAGCAGCTCTGCTGCCCTGGCTCTATGGCGCTAAAGCAGCTCTGCTGACCTGGTTCTCTGGCTCTAGAGCAGCTCTGCTGACCTGGTTCTTAGGCTGTAGAGCAACTCTGCTGACCTGGTTCTCTGGCTCTACAACGGCTCTGCTGACCTGGTTTTCTGGCTTTTGAAGCCGCGCTGCTGACCTGGTTTTCTGGCTCTAAAGCAGCTGTGCTGACCTGGTTCTCTAGCTCTAGAGCAGCTCTGCTGACCTTGTTCTTAGGCTCTAAAGCAGCTCTGCATTCCTGGTTCTTAGGCTCTATAGCAGCTCTGCTGACCTGGTTCTCTGGCTCTAAAACGGCTCTGCTGACCCGGTTCTCTGGCTTTGAAGCAGCTCAGCTGACCTGGTTCTCTGGCTCTAAAGCAACTCTGCTGACCTTGTTCTTAGGCTCTAGAGCAGCTCTGCAGACCTGGTTCTTAGGCTCTAGTGCAGCTCTGCTGACCTGGTTCTCTTGCTCTAAAACGGCTCTGCTGACCTGGTTCTCTGACTTTGAAGCAGCTCTGTTGACCTGGTTCTCTGGCTCTAGAGCAGCTCTGCTGACCTGGTTCTCTCCCTCTAAAGTAGTTCTGCTGACCTGGTTCTCTGGCTCTAAAGCCGCTCTGCTGACCTGATTCTCTGCCTCTAAAGCAGCTCTGTTGACCTGGTTTCTCTGACTCTACAGCAGCTCTGCTGACCTGGTTTTCTGGCTCTAGAGCAGGTCTGCTGACCTGGTTCTTAGGCTCTAGAGGAGCTCTGCTGACCTGGTTCTCTGGCTTTAAAGCAGCTCTGCTGACCTGGTTCTCTCGTTCTAGAGCAACTCTGCTGACCTGGTTCTTTGGCTCTAGAGCAGCTCTGCTGACCTGGTTCTCCGGCTCTAGAGCAGCTCTGCTGACCTGTTTCTCTGGCTCTATAGCAGCTCTGCTGACCTGGTTCTCTGGCTCTAAAGCAGCTCTCCTGACCTGATTCTATGGCTCTAAATCAGCTCTGCTGACCTGGTTCTCTGGCTCTACAACGGCTCTGCTGACATAGTTCTCTGGCTCTAGAGCAGCTCTGCTGACCTGGTTCTCTGGCTTTGAAGCAGTTCTGCTGACCTGGTTATCTGGCTCTGAGCAGCTCTGCTGACCTGGTTCTTAGGCTGTATAGCAGCTCTGCTGACCTGGTTCTCTGGCTTTACAAAGGCTCTGCTGACCTGGTTCTCTGGCTTTGAAGCAGCTCTGCTGACCTGGTCTCTGGCTTTAAAGCAGCTCTGCTGACCTGGTTCTCTGGCTCTAGAGCAGCTCTGCTGACCTTGTTCTTAGGCTCTATAGCAGCTCTGCAGACCTGGTTCTTAGGCTCTAGAGCAGCTCTGCTGACCTGGTTCTCTGCCTCTAAAACGGCTCTGCTGACCTGGTTCTCTGGCTTTGAAGCATCTCTGCTGACCAGGTTCTCTGGCTCTAGAGCAGCTCTGCTGACCTGGTTCTCTCCCTCTAAAGCCGTTCTGCTGACCTGGTTCTCTGGCTATAAAGCAGCTCTGCTGACCTGGTTCTCTCCCTATAAAGCAGCTCTGCTGACCTGGTTTCCCTGGCTCTACAGCAGCTCTGCTGACCTGGTTCTCAGGTTCTAGAGCAGCTCCACTGACCTGGTTCTTAGGTTTTAGAGGAGCTCTTCTGACCTGTTTCTCTGGCTCTAAAGCAGCTCTGCTGACCTAGTTCTCTGGCTCTAGAGCAACTCTGCTGACCTGGCTCTATTGCGCTAAAGCAGTTCTGCTGACCTGGTTCACTGGCTTTGAAGCAGCTCTGCTGACCTGGTTCTCTGGCTCTAGGGCAGCTCTGCTGACCTGGTTCTTAGGCTGTAGAGCAACTCTGCTGACCTGGTTCTCTGGCTCTACAACGGCTCTGCTGACCTGGTTTTCTGGCTTTGAAGCTGCGCTGCTGACCTGGTTTTCTGGCTCTAAAGCAGCTCTGCTGACCTGGTTCTCTGGCTCTAAAGCAGCTCTGCTGACCTGGTTCTATGGCTCTAACGCAGCTCTGCTGATTCTCTGACTCTAGAGCAGCTCTGCTTACCTGGTTCTTAGGCTCTAAAGCAGCTCTGCTGACCTGGTTCTCTTGCTCCAGGGCAGTTCTGCTGACCTGGTTCTATGGCTCTAGAGCAGCTCTGCTGACTTGGTTCTCTCCCTCTAAAGCATCTCTGCTGACCTGGTTCTCTGGCTCTAGAGCAGCTCTGCTGACCTGGTTCTATGGCTCTACAATGGCTCTGCTGACCTGGTTCTCTGGCTCTAAAGCAGCTCTGCTGACCTGGTTCTCTGGCTCTAGAGCAGCTCTGCTGACCTGGTTCTTAGGCTCTAGAGCAGCTCTGCTGACCTGGTTCTCTGGCTCTACAACAGCTCTGCTGGCCTTTTTCTCTGGCTCTGAAGCAGCCCTGCTGACCTGGTTATATGGCTCTAAAGCAGCTCTGCTGACCTGGTTCTCTGCCTCTAGAGCAGCTCTGCTGACCTGGCTCTTAGGCTCTAGAGCAGCTCTGCTGACCTGGTTCTAAGGCTCTTAAGCAGCTCTTCTGACCTGGTTCTTAGACTCTAGAGCAGTTCTGCTGACCTGATTCTCTGTCTCTAAAGCAGCTCTACTGACCTGGTTCTCTGGCTCTACAATGGCTCTGCTGACCTGGTTCTCTGGCTGTAAAGCAGCTCTGCTGACCTGGTTCACTGGCTGTAAAGCAACTCTGCTGACCTGGTTCTCTGGCTCTAAAGCAGCTCTGCTGACCTGGTTCTTAGGCTCTAGAGCAGCTCTGCTGACCTGGTTCTCTCGCTCTAAAACGGCTCTGCTGACCCGCTTCTCTGGCTTTGAAGCAGCTCAGCTGACCTGGTTCTCTGGCTCTAAAGCATCTCTGCTGACCCTGTTCTTAGGCTCTTGAGCAGCTCTGCAGACCTGGTTCTTAGGCTCTAGAGCAGCTCTGCTGACCTGGTTCTCTTGCTCTAGAGCAGCTCTGCAGACCTGGTTCATAGGCTCTAGAGCAGCTCTGCTGACCTGGTTCTCTTGCTCTAAAACGGCTCTGCTGACCTGGTTCTCTGACTTTGAAGCAGCTCTCTTGACCTGGTTCTCTAGCACTAGAGCAGCATTCCTGACCTGGTTCTCTCCCTCTAAAGCAGTTCTGCTGACCTGGTTCTCTGGCTCTAAAGCCACTCTGCTGACCTGATTCTCTTCCTCTAAAGCAGCTCTGTTGACTTGGTTTCTCTGACTCTACAGCAGCTCTGCTGACCTGGTTCTCTGGCTCTGAAGCATGTCTGCTGACCTGGTTCTTAGGCTCTAGAGGAGCTCTGCTGACCTGGTTCTCTGGCTCTAAAGCAGCTCTGCTGACCTGGTTCTCTGGTTCTAGAGCAGCTCTGCTGACCTGGTTCTTTGGCTCTAGAGCAGCTCTGCTGACCTGGTTCTCCGGCTCTAGAGCAGCTCTGCTGACCTGTTTCTCTGGCCCTATAGCAGCTCTGCTGACCTGGTTCTCTGGTTCTAAAGCAGCTCTGCTGACCTTATTCTATGGCTCTAAATCAGCTCTGCTGACCTGGTTCTCTGGCTCTACAACGGCTCTTGCTGACATATTTCTCTGGCTCTAGAGCAGCTCTGCTGCCCTGGTTCTCTGGCTTTGAAGCAGTTCTGCTGACCTGGTTATCTGGCTCTGAGAAGCTCTGCTGACCTGGTTCTTAGGCTGTAGAGCAGCTCTGCTGACCTGGTTCTCTGGCTTTACAAAGGCTCTGCTGACCTGGTTCTCTGGCTTTGAAGCAGCTCTGCTGACCTGGTCTCTGGCTTTAAAGCAGCTCTGCTGACCTGGTTCTCTGGCTTTGAAGCATCTCTGCTGACCTGGTTCTCTCGCTCTAGAGCATCTCTGCAGACCTGGTTCTCTCTCTCTAAAGCAGTTCTGCTGAGCTGGTTCTCTGGCTCGAAAGCAGCTCTGTTGACCTGGTTCTCTGGATCTAGAGCAGCTCTGCTGACCTGGCTCTTAGGCTCTAGAGCAGCTCTGCTGACCTGGTTCTAAGGCTCTTAAGCAGCTCTTCTGACCTGGTTCTTAGACTCTAGAGCAGTTCTGCTGACCTGATTCTCTGTCTATAAAGCAGCTCTACTGACCTGGTTCTCTGGCTCTACAATGGCTCTGCTGACCTGGTTCTCTGGCTGTAAAGCAGCTCTGCTGACCTGGTTCACTGGCTGTAAAGCAACTCTGCTGACCTGGTTCTCTGGCTCTAAAGCAGCTCTGCTGACCTGGTTCTTAGGCTCTAGAGCAGCTCTGCTGACCTGGTTCTCTCGCTCTAAAACGGCTCTGCTGACCCGCTTCTCTGGCTTTGAAGCAGCTCAGCTGACCTGGTTCTCTGGCTCTAAAGCATCTCTGCTGACCCTGTTCTTAGGCTCTTGAGCAGCTCTGCAGACCTGGTTCTTAGGCTCTAGAGCAGCTCTGCTGACCTGGTTCTCTTGCTCTAGAGCAGCTCTGCAGACCTGGTTCATAGGCTCTAGAGCAGCTCTGCTGACCTGGTTCTCTTGCTCTAAAACGGCTCTGCTGACCTGGTTCTCTGACTTTGAAGCAGCTCTCTTGACCTGGTTCTCTAGCACTAGAGCAGCATTCCTGACCTGGTTCTCTCCCTCTAAAGCAGTTCTGCTGACCTGGTTCTCTGGCTCTAAAGCCACTCTGCTGACCTGATTCTCTTCCTCTAAAGCAGCTCTGTTGACTTGGTTTCTCTGACTCTACAGCAGCTCTGCTGACCTGGTTCTCTGGCTCTGAAGCATGTCTGCTGACCTGGTTCTTAGGCTCTAGAGGAGCTCTGCTGACCTGGTTCTCTGGCTCTAAAGCAGCTCTGCTGACCTGGTTCTCTGGTTCTAGAGCAGCTCTGCTGACCTGGTTCTTTGGCTCTAGAGCAGCTCTGCTGACCTGGTTCTCCGGCTCTAGAGCAGCTCTGCTGACCTGTTTCTCTGGCCCTATAGCAGCTCTGCTGACCTGGTTCTCTGGTTCTAAAGCAGCTCTGCTGACCTTATTCTATGGCTCTAAATCAGCTCTGCTGACCTGGTTCTCTGGCTCTACAACGGCTCTTGCTGACATATTTCTCTGGCTCTAGAGCAGCTCTGCTGCCCTGGTTCTCTGGCTTTGAAGCAGTTCTGCTGACCTGGTTATCTGGCTCTGAGAAGCTCTGCTGACCTGGTTCTTAGGCTGTAGAGCAGCTCTGCTGACCTGGTTCTCTGGCTTTACAAAGGCTCTGCTGACCTGGTTCTCTGGCTTTGAAGCAGCTCTGCTGACCTGGTCTCTGGCTTTAAAGCAGCTCTGCTGACCTGGTTCTCTGGCTTTGAAGCATCTCTGCTGACCTGGTTCTCTCGCTCTAGAGCATCTCTGCAGACCTGGTTCTCTCCCTCTAAAGCAGTTCTGCTGAGCTGGTTCTCTGGCTCGAAAGCAGCTCTGTTGACCTGGTTCTCTGGATCTAGAGCAGCTCTGCTGATCTGGTTCTAGGGCTCTAGAGCAGTTCTGCTGACCTGATTCTATGGCTCTAAAGCAGCTCTGCTGACTTGGTTCTCTGGCTTTGAAGCAGCTCAGCTGACCTGGTTCTCTGGCTCTAAAGCAACTCTGCTGACCTGGTTCTATGGCTCTAAAGCAGCTCTGCTGACCTGGTTCTCTAGCTTTGAAGCATGTCTGCTGACCTGGTTCTCTGGCTCTAGAGCAGCTCTGCTGACCTGGTTCTCTGGCTCTAGAGCAGCTCTGCTGACCTGGTTCTCTGGCTCTAGAGCAGCTCTGCTGACCTGGTTCTCTGGCTTTGAAGCCTGTCTGCTGACCTGGTTCTCTGGCTCTTGAGTAGCTCTGCTGACCTGGTTCTCTGGCTCTAGAGCAGCTCTGCTGACCTGGTTCTCTGGCTCTAGAGCAGCTCTGCTGACCTGGTTCTCTGGCTCTAAAGCAGCTCTGCTGACCTGGTTCTGTGGCTCTAAAGCAGCTCTGCTTATCTGGTTCTCAGGCTCTAAAGCAGCTCTGCTGACCTGGTTCTCTGGCTCTAAAGCAGCTCTGCTGACCTAGTTCTCTGGCTCTAGAGCAACTCTGCTGACCTGGCTCTATTGCGCTAAAGCAGTTCTGCTGACCTGGTTCTCTGGCATTGAAGCAGCTCTGCTGACCTGGTTCTCTGGCTCTAGAGCAGCTCTGCTGACCTGGTTCTTAGGCTGTAGAGCAACTCTGCTGACCTGGTTCTCTGGCTCTACAACGGCTCTGCTGACCTGGTTTTCTGGCTTTTGAAGCCGCGCTGCTGACCTGGTTTTCTGGCTCTAAAGCAGCTGTGCTGACCTGGTTCTCTAGCTCTAGAGCAGCTCTGCTGACCTTGTTCTTAGGCTCTAAAGCAGCTCTGCATTCCTGGTTCTTAGGCTCTAGAGCAGCTCTGTTGACCTGGTTCTCTGGCTCTAAAACGGCTCTGCTGACCCGGTTCTCTGGCTTTGAAGCAGCTCAGCTGACCTGGTTCTCTGGCTCTAAAGCAACTCTGCTGACCTTGTTCTTAGGCTCTAGAGCAGCTCTGCAGACCTGGTTCTTAGGCTCTAGTGCAGCTCTGCTGACCTGGTTTTCTTGCTCTAAAACGGCTCTGCTGGACTGGTTCTCTGACTTTGAAGCAGCTCTGTTGATCTGGTTCTCTGGCTCTAGAGCCGCTCTGCTGACCTGATTCTCTGCCTCTAAAGCAGCTCTGTTGACCTGGTTTCTCTGACTCTACAGCAGCTCTGCTGACCTGGTTTTCTGGCTCTAGAGCAGGTCTGCTGACCTGGTTCTTAGGCTCTAGAGGAGCTCTGCTGACCTGGTTCCCTGGCTTTAAAGCAGCTCTGCTGACCTGGTTCTCTCGTTCTAGAGCAACTCTGCTGACCTGGTTCTTTGGCTCTAGAGCAGCTCTGCTGACCTGGTTCTCCGGCTCTAGAGCAGCTCTGCTGACCTGTTTCTCTGGCTCTATAGCAGCTCTGCTGACCTGGTTCTCTGGCTCTAAAGCAGCTCTTCTGACCTGATTCTATGGCTCTAAATCAGCTCTGCTGACCTGGTTCTCTGGCTCTACAACGGCTCTGCTGACATAGTTCTCTGGCTCTAGAGCAGCTCTGCTGCCCTGGCTCTATGGCGCTAAAGCAGCTCTGCTGACCTGGTTCTCTGGCTCTAGAGCAGCTCTGCTGACCTGGTTCTTAGGCTGTAGAGCAACTCTGCTGACCTGGTTCTCTGGCTCTACAACGGCTCTGCTGACCTGGTTTTCTGGCTTTTGAAGCCGCGCTGCTGACCTGGTTTTCTGGCTCTAAAGCAGCTGTGCTGACCTGGTTCTCTAGCTCTAGAGCAGCTCTGCTGACCTTGTTCTTAGGCTCTAAAGCAGCTCTGCATTCCTGGTTCTTAGGCTCTATAGCAGCTCTGCTGACCTGGTTCTCTGGCTCTAAAACGGCTCTGCTGACCCGGTTCTCTGGCTTTGAAGCAGCTCAGCTGACCTGGTTCTCTGGCTCTAAAGCAACTCTGCTGACCTTGTTCTTAGGCTCTAGAGCAGCTCTGCAGACCTGGTTCTTAGGCTCTAGTGCAGCTTTGCTGACCTGGTTCTCTCCCTCTAAAGTAGTTCTGCTGACCTGGTTCTCTGGCTCTAAAGCCGCTCTGCTGACCTGATTCTCTGCCTCTAAAGCAGCTCTGTTGACCTGGTTTCTCTGACTCTACAGCAGCTCTGCTGACCTGGTTTTCTGGCTCTAGAGCAGGTCTGCTGACCTGGTTCTTAGGCTCTAGAGGAGCTCTGCTGACCTGGTTCTCTGGCTTTAAAGCAGCTCTGCTGACCTGGTTCTCTCGTTCTAGAGCAACTCTGCTGACCTGGTTCTTTGGCTCTAGAGCAGCTCTGCTGACCTGGTTCTCCGGCTCTAGAGCAGCTCTGCTGACCTGTTTCTCTGGCTCTATAGCAGCTCTGCTGACCTGGTTCTCTGGCTCTAAAGCAGCTCTCCTGACCTGATTCTATGGCTCTAAATCAGCTCTGCTGACCTGGTTCTCTGGCTCTACAACGGCTCTGCTGACATAGTTCTCTGGCTCTAGAGCAGCTCTGCTGACCTGGTTCTCTGGCTTTGAAGCAGTTCTGCTGACCTGGTTATCTGGCTCTGAGCAGCTCTGCTGACCTGGTTCTTAGGCTGTAGAGCAGCTCTGCTGACCTGGTTCTCTGGCTTTACAAAGGCTCTGCTGACCTGGTTCTCTGGCTTTGAAGCAGCTCTGCTGACCTGGTCTCTGGCTTTAAAGCAGCTCTGCTGACCTGGTTCTCTGGCTCTAGAGCAGCTCTGCTGACCTTGTTCTTAGGCTCTATAGCAGCTCTGCAGACCTGGTTCTTAGGCTCTAGAGCAGCTCTGCTGACCTGGTTCTCTGCCTCTAAAACGGCTCTGCTGACCTGGTTCTCTGGCTTTGAAGCATCTCTGCTGACCAGGTTCTCTGGCTCTAGAGCAGCTCTGCTGACCTGGTTCTCTCCCTCTAAAGCCGTTCTGCTGACCTGGTTCTCTCCCTATAAAGCAGCTCTGCTGACCTGGTTTCCCTGGCTCTACAGCAGCTCTGCTGACCTAGTTCTCTGGCTCTAGAGCAACTCTGCTGACCTGGCTCTATTGCGCTAAAGCAGTTCTGCTGACCTGGTTCACTGGCTTTGAAGCAGCTCTGCTGACCTGGTTCTCTGGCTCTAGGGCAGCTCTGCTGACCTGGTTCTTAGGCTGTAGAGCAACTCTGCTGACCTGGTTCTCTGGCTCTACAACGGCTCTGCTGACCTGGTTTTCTGGCTTTGAAGCCGCGCTGCTGACCTGGTTTTCTGGCTCTAAAGCAGCTCTGCTGACCTGGTTCTCTGGCTCTAAAGCAGCTCTGCTGACCTGGTTCTATGGCTCTAACGCAGCTCTGCTGATTCTCTGACTCTAGAGCAGCTCTGCTTACCTGGTTCTTAGGCTCTAAAGCAGCTCTGCTGACCTGGTTCTCTTGCTCCAGGGCAGTTCTGCTGACCTGGTTCTATGGCTCTAGAGCAGCTCTGCTGACTTGGTTCTCTCCCTCTAAAGCATCTCTGCTGACCTGGTTCTCTGGCTCTAGAGCAGCTCTGCTGACCTGGTTCTATGGCTCTACAATGGCTCTGCTGACCTGGTTCTCTGGCTCTAAAGCAGCTCTGCTGACCTGGTTCTCTGGCTCTAGAGCAGCTCTGCTGACCTGGTTCTTAGGCTCTAGAGCAGCTCTGCTGACCTGGTTCTCTGGCTCTACAACAGCTCTGCTGGCCTTTTTCTCTGGCTCTGAAGCAGCCCTGCTGACCTGGTTATATGGATCTAAAGCAGCTCTGCTGACCTGGTTCTCTGCCTCTAGAGCAGCTCTGCTGACCTGGCTCTTAGGCTCTAGAGCAGCTCTGCTGACCTGGTTCTAAGGCTCTTAAGCAGCTCTGCTGACCTGGTTCTTAGACTCTAGAGCAGTTCTGCTGACCTGATTCTCTGTCTCTAAAGCAGCTCTACTGACCTGGTTCTCTGGCTCTACAATGGCTCTGCTGACCTGGTTCTCTGGCTGTAAAGCAGCTCTGCTGACCTGGTTCACTGGCTGTAAAGCAACTCTGCTGACCTGGTTCTCTGGCTCTAAAGCAGCTCTGCTGACCTGGTTCTTAGGCTCTAGAGCAGCTCTGCTGACCTGGTTCTTAGGCTCTAAAGCAGCTCTGCTGGCCTGGTTCTCTGGCTCTAGAGCAGCTCTGCTGACCTGGTTCTCTGGCTCTAGAGCAGCTCTGCTGACCTGGTTCTTAGGCTCTAGAGCAGCTCTGCTGTTCTGGTTCTCTGGCTCTAGAGCAGCTCTGCTGACCTGGTTCTCTCCCTCTAAAGCAATGCTGACCTGGTTCTCTGGCTCTAGAGCAGCTCTGCTGACCTGGTTCTCTGGCTCTACAATGGCTCTGCTGACCTGGTTCTCTGGCTGTAAAGCAGCTCTGCTGAACTGGTTTTCTGGCTGTAAAGCGGCTCTGCTGACCTGGTTCTCTCCCTCTAAAGCAGCTCTGCTGACCTGGTTCTCTCCTTCTAAAGCAGCTCTGCTGACCTGTTTCTCGGGCTCTAGAGCAGCTCTGCTGACCTGGTTCTTAGGCTCTACAGCAGCTATGCTGACCTGGTTCTCTGACTCTACAATGGCTCTGCTGACCTGGTTCTCTGGCTCTAAAGCAGCTCTGCTGACGTGGTTCTCTGGCTCTAGAGGAGCTCTGCTGACCTGGTTCTCTGGCTCTAAAGCAGCTCTGCTGACCTGGTTCTCTGGCTCTACGGCAGCTCTGCTGACCTGGTTCTCTGGCTCTAGAGCAGCTCTGCTGACCTGTTTCTATGGCTCTAGAGCAGCTCTGCTGACCTGGTTCTCTCCCTATAAAGCAGCTCTGCTGACCTGGTTTCCCTGGCTCTACAGCAGCTCTGCTGACCTAGTTCTCTGGCTCTAGAGCAACTCTGCTGACCTGGCTCTATTGCGCTAAAGCAGTTCTGCTGACCTGGTTCACTGGCTTTGAAGCAGCTCTGCTGACCTGGTTCTCTGGCTCTAGGGCAGCTCTGCTGACCTGGTTCTTAGGCTGTAGAGCAACTCTGCTGACCTGGTTCTCTGGCTCTACAACGGCTCTGCTGACCTGGTTTTCTGGCTTTGAAGCCGCGCTGCTGACCTGGTTTTCTGGCTCTAAAGCAGCTCTGCTGACCTGGTTCTCTGGCTCTAAAGCAGCTCTGCTGACCTGGTTCTATGGCTCTAACGCAGCTCTGCTGATTCTCTGACTCTAGAGCAGCTCTGCTTACCTGGTTCTTAGGCTCTAAAGCAGCTCTGCTGACCTGGTTCTCTTGCTCCAGGGCAGTTCTGCTGACCTGGTTCTATGGCTCTAGAGCAGCTCTGCTGACTTGGTTCTCTCCCTCTAAAGCATCTCTGCTGACCTGGTTCTCTGGCTCTAGAGCAGCTCTGCTGACCTGGTTCTATGGCTCTACAATGGCTCTGCTGACCTGGTTCTCTGGCTCTAAAGCAGCTCTGCTGACCTGGTTCTCTGGCTCTAGAGCAGCTCTGCTGACCTGGTTCTTAGGCTCTAGAGCAGCTCTGCTGACCTGGTTCTCTGGCTCTACAACAGCTCTGCTGGCCTTTTTCTCTGGCTCTGAAGCAGCCCTGCTGACCTGGTTATGTGGATCTAAAGCAGCTCTGCTGACCTGGTTCTCTGCCTCTAGAGCAGCTCTGCTGACCTGGCTCTTAGGCTCTAGAGCAGCTCTGCTGACCTGGTTCTAAGGCTCTTAAGCAGCTCTGCTGACCTGGTTCTTAGACTCTAGAGCAGTTCTGCTGACCTGATTCTCTGTCTCTAAAGCAGCTCTACTGACCTGGTTCTCTGGCTCTACAATGGCTCTGCTGACCTGGTTCTCTGGCTGTAAAGCAGCTCTGCTGACCTGGTTCACTGGCTGTAAAGCAACTCTGCTGACCTGGTTCTCTGGCTCTAAAGCAGCTCTGCTGACCTGGTTCTTAGGCTCTAGAGCAGCTCTGCTGACCTGGTTCTTAGGCTCTAAAGCAGCTCTGCTGGCCTGGTTCTCTGGCTCTAGAGCAGCTCTGCTGACCTGGTTCTCTGGCTCTAGAGCAGCTCTGCTGACCTGGTTCTTAGGCTCTAGAGCAGCTCTGCTGTTCTGGTTCTCTGGCTCTAGAGCAGCTCTGCTGACCTGGTTCTCTCCCTCTAAAGCAATGCTGACCTGGTTCTCTGGCTCTAGAGCAGCTCTGCTGACCTGGTTCTCTGGCTCTACAATGGCTCTGCTGACCTGGTTCTCTGGCTGTAAAGCAGCTCTGCTGAACTGGTTTTCTGGCTGTAAAGCGGCTCTGCTGACCTGGTTCTCTCCCTCTAAAGCAGCTCTGCTGACCTGGTTCTCTCCTTCTAAAGCAGCTCTGCTGACCTGTTTCTCGGGCTCTAGAGCAGCTCTGCTGACCTGGTTCTTAGGCTCTACAGCAGCTATGCTGACCTGGTTCTCTGGCTCTACAATGGCTCTGCTGACCTGGTTCTCTGGCTCTAAAGCAGCTCTGCTGACGTGGTTCTCTGGCTCTAGAGGAGCTCTGCTGACCTGGTTCTCTGGCTCTAAAGCAGCTCTGCTGACCTGGTTCTCTGGCTCTATGGCAGCTCTGCTGACCTGGTTCTCTGGCTCTAGAGCAGCTCTGCTGACCTGTTTCTATGGCTCTAGAGCAGCTCTGCTGACCTGGTTCTTAGGCTCTAGAGCAGCTCTGCTGACCTGGTTCTCTGGCTCTACAACAGCTCTGCTGTCCTTTTTCTCTGGCTCTAAAGCAGCTCTGCTGACCTGGTTCTATGGCTCTAAAGCACCTCCTCTGACCTGGTTCTCTGCCTCTAAGCAGCTCTGCTGACCTGGTTCTCAGGCTCTAGAGCAGCTCTGCTGACCTGATTCGCTGGCTATAAAGCAGCTCTGCTGAACTGGTTCTCTGGCTGTAAAGCAGCTCTGCTGACCTGGTTTTCTGGCTGTAAAGCGGCTCTGCTGACCTCGTTCTCTCCCTCCAAAGCAGCTCTGCTGACCTGGTTCTCTGGCTCTAAAGCAGCTCTGCTGGCCTGGTTCTCTGGCTCTACAAAGGCTCTGCTGAACTGATACCCCTGACTGTAAAGCAGCTCTGCTGACCTGGTTCTCTGGCTCTACAACAGCTCTGCTGTCCTTTTTCTCTGGCTCTAAAGCAGCTCTGCTGACCTGGCTCTATGGCTCTAAAGCAGCTCCTCTGACCTGGTTCTCTGCCTCTAGATCAGCTCTGCTGACCTGGTTCTTAGGCTCTAGAGCAGCTCTGCTGACCTGGTTCTCTGGCACTAAAGCAGCTCTGCTGACCTGGTTCTCTGGCTGTAAAGCAGCTCTGCTGACCTGGTTTTCTGGCTGTAAAGCGGCTCTGCTGACCTGGTTCTCTCCCTCCAAAGCAGCTCTGCTGACCTGGTTCTCTGGCTCTACAAAGGCTCTGCTGACCTGATTCTCTGACTGTAAAGCAGCTCTGCTGACCTGGTTCTCTGGCTGTAAAGCAGCTCTGCTGACCTGGTTCTTAATCTCTAGAGCAGCTCTGCTGACCTGGTTCTCAGGCTCTAAGGCAGCTCTGCTGACCTGGTTCTCTGGCTCTAAAGCAGCTCTGCTGACCTGGTTCTATGGCTCTAAAGCAGCTCTGCTGATTCTCTGGCTCTAGAGCAGCTCTGCTTACCTGGTTCTTAGGCTCTAAAGCAGCTCTGCTGACCTGGTTCTCTGGCTCCAGGGCAGTTCTGCTGACCTGGTTCTATGGCTCTAGAGCAGCTCTGCTGACCTGGTTCTCTGGCTCCAGGGCAGTTCTGCTGACCTGGTCCTATGGCTCTAGAGCAGCTCTGCTGACCTGGTTCTCTCCCTCTAAAACAGCTCTGCTGACCTGGTTCTCTGGCTCAAGAGCAGCTCTGCTGACCACGTTCTCTGGCTCTACAATGGCTCTGCTGACCTGGTTCTCTGGCTCTAAAGCAGCTCTGCTGATCTGGTTCTCTGGCTCTAGAGCAGCTCTGTTGACCTGGTTCTTAGGCTCTAGAGCAGCTCTGCTGACCTGGTTCTCTGGCTCTACAACAGCTCTGCTGTCCTTTTTCTCTGGCTCTAAAGCAGCTCTGCTGACCTGGCTCTATGGCTCTAAAGCAGCTCCTCTGACCTGGTTCTCTGCCTCTAGAGCAGCTCTGCTGACCTGGTTCTTAGGCTCTAGAGCAGCTCTGCTGACCTGGTTCGCTGGCACTAAAGCAGCTCTGCTGACCTGGTTCTCTGGCTGTAAAGCAGCTCTGCTGACCTGGTTTTCTGGCTGTAAAGCGGCTCTGCTGACCTGGTTCTCTCCCTCCAAAGCAGCTCTGCTGACGTGGTTCTCTGGCTCTAAAGCAGCTCTGCTGGCCTGGGTCTCTGGCTCTACAAAGGCTCTGCTGACCTGATTCTCTGACTGTAAAGCAGCTCTGCTGACCTGGTTCTCTGGCTGTAAAGCAACTCTGCTGACCGGGTTCTCTGGCTCTAAAGCAGCTCTGCTGACCTGGTTTTTAATCTCTAGAGCAGCTCTGCTGACCTGGTTCTCAGGCTCTAAGGCAGCTCTGCTGACCTGGTTCTCTGGCTCTAAAGCAGCTCTGCTGACTTGGTTCTATGGCTCTAAAGCAGCTCTGCTGATTCTCTGGCTCTAGAGCAGCTCTGCTTACCTGGTTCTTAGGCTCTAAAGCAGCTCTGCTGACCTGGTTCTCTGGCTCCAGGGCAGTTCTGCTGACCTGGTTCTATGGCTCTAGAGAAGCTCTGCTGACCTGGTTCTCTGGCTCCAGGGCAGTTCTGCTGACCTGGTTCTATGGCTCTAGAGCAGCTCTGCTGACCTGGTTCTCTCCCTCTAAAGCAGCTCTGCTGACCTGGTTCTCTGGCTCAAGAGCAGCTCTGCTGACCTGGTTCTCTGGCTCTACAATGGCTCTGCTGACCTGGTTCTCTGGCTCTAAAGCAGCTCTGCTGACCTGGTTCTCTGGCTCTAGAGCAGCTCTGTTGACCTGGTTCTTAGGCTCTAGAGCAGCTCTGCTGACCTGGTTCTCTGGCTCTACAACAGCTCTGCTGGCCTTTTTCTCTGGCTCTAAAGCAGCTCTGCTGGCCTGGTTCTATGGCTCTAAAGCAGCTCTGCTGACCTGGTTCTCTGCCTCTAGAGCAGCTCTGCTGACCTGGTTCTTAGGCTCTAGAGCAGCTCTGCTGACCTGGTTCTATGGCTCTTAAGCAGCTCTGCTGGCCTGGTTCTTAGACTCTAGAGCAGTTCTGCTGACGTGATTCTCTGGCTCTAAAGCAGCTCTACTGACCTGGTTCTCTGGCTCTACAATGGCTCTGCTGACCTGGTTCTCTGGCTGTAAAGCAGCTCTGCTGACCTGGTTCACTGGCTGTAAAGCAACTCTGCTGACCTGGTTCTCTGGCTCTAAAGCAGCTCTGCTGACCTGGTTCTTAGGCTCTAGAGCAGCTCTGCTGACCTGGTTCTTAGGCTCTAAAGCAGCTCTGCTGGCCTGGTTCTCTGGCTCTAGAGCAGCTCTGCTGACCTGGTTCTCTGGCTCTAGAGCAGCTCTGCTGACCTGGTTCTCTCCCTCTAAAGCAATGCTGACCTGGTTCTTAGGCTCTAGAGCAGCTATGCTGACCTGGTTCTCTGGCTCTACAATGGCTCTGCTGACCTGGTTCTCTGGCTCTAAAGCAGCTCTGCTGACGTGGTTCTCTGGCTCTAAAGCAGCTCTGCTGACCTGGTTCTCTGGCTCTAAAGCAGCTCTGCTGACCTGGTTCTCTGGCTCTACGGCAGCTCTGCTGACCTGGTTCTCTTGCTCTAAAGCAGCTCTGCTGACCTGGTTCTCTGGCTCTACGGCAGCTCTGCTGACCTGGTTCGCACAGCGAGTTAAAATCCTGAGGATAATGGCTGATAAAAAGCACGGCAAGGCAAACACAATACTGTTGTGTGTTGAGGCAACAAAAGCGAAAAAAAGCAAAGTAAATACCATGCAGCACGGTCCGCCTCCTTTTTTAGGGTTACGTCAAGGACAACCACGAGGAAGAAACCGGAGGGGCAATCATGTCCATTGGAACAACGACCAAGAGGATTTGACGAGGGTATCCACACGGAGCATGACAGCAGCATCGAATCAACCATCAACCAGCCGAAAGGACAACTAGTAGTCAATCTTTCAGCTATAACACTCACCCACCCCCAAACGGTAGCTCTAGAAAAGGGACTGGGCAGTGGATAAATTCAAACTCTGTTTGGAAATCAAAGAGTTCATACGTAATCTCAAACTAAGAACTTTTTTCTCTGACAAAGTTACGGCCCATAACCAGCCATCTGACACTGGATTGAGACCAAAATCCACTTTCACTCCATTGGACTCCACCATACCCATCGAACTACTAGCCTTTGAAAAAGCCGTTATGGAAGATCTTAACAACACACTCCAGAAAGACAACAAAACCTTCCAGAACACCACAAGAGCTGAAAAGGAAGCTCTACAGCAATTGGCCAACAACATGGATATCACCATCAAGCCAGCAGATAAAGGTGGGGCAACGGTCATCCAGACATCCGCCAGCTATGACATGGAATGCAGGAGACTGTTGGGGGACCAAAGAAATTACGAAATCCTCCTTGATGATCCCACCGAGGCTATTCGGATACGTATAATGGGGATGGTGGAAGAAGCCACTGCACATGATTGGATTGCTAAGAAAGAGGCTGACTTTCTTATCCAGAAGTCACCCAGAACACCCTATTTTTACACCAGCCCCAAAATCCATAAAAACCTTGAACATCCTCCGGGACGTCCAATCGTATCTGGGATTGGCTCAATTCTCGAGCCCCTTTCGAAATTTGCTGACGCTTTCCTTCGACCATTAGTCCAGGATACCGACACCTACTCGAAAGACACCAAGGCAGTCTTACAACTCCTTGAGGATCTGACTTTTGACCCGGCACAACATCTGCTACTTGGATTAGATGTGGAGAGCCTGTATACGAGCCTACCGCATGATGAGACCCTGGACATCATAGAAGAGGTCCTTTTTTCTACCACCTGGAACTACCACACTCCCACAAATTTGGTAATGGAATGTATTACTTTGGCCCTTAAGAAAAATATCTTCATGTACCAGGATGTTCATTACCTGCAGAAACACGGTACTAGCATGGGGAGTACCTTTGCGCCGAGTCTAGCGGGTCTATATGTTCATCATCTAGAATCACAGAAAATACTTCACCAGCACAACCCATTCTACAATAACATTATTCTATGCAAACGTTACATCAATGACGTTTTAGTTATCTGGAAGGGGGACTCGGAATCAGTGACCACATTCATGGCTTGGCTGAATGAACAGAACACCTTCCTTAAGTTCACCCATACGTCATCTAACAGCAAATTGGTGTTTCTCGATCTTAACATCTACGCAGATGAAGGAAGATTGAAACATAGCACGCATTTTAAACGTACGGCAAAAAACTGCTTACTGCTATATGATAGCTTCCACCCCAGACACCTTCGGGATAATCTCCCCTATGGCCAGTTCCTCCGTTTACGGAGGAATTGCTCTGAACTGACGGATTTCAGAGCCCAAGCAAAGGATCTGGAGAAGAAGTTGTTAGAACGGAATTACCCAGTATCAATAGTAAAAAGAGGTCTTAAACGAGCTAGGAATAACAACAGAGACTCCCTTTTGGAGGATTGGACACCACATGAGCAAGAGACCAGACCCATCTGTGTAACAACTTATAACACCCATTCCAATCAAGTGTCCAAAATCATTAACAAGAATTGGAAGATCCTGAACTGTGGAGGCTTGAACTTACCTAAACCTATGTTCTCCCACAAAAGAGGCAAAAACCTGAGGGACATCCTGGTCCACACCAGACCACGTCCACTACCAGCCCGACATACCATCAGTACCGTACTACCACCCATAAAAGGACATCATCCATGTGGCATGTGTAGTACGTGCACACTCACCAAAAAAAGTATCCATATTACTTTCGCCAACGGCACATCTTGGGAGCAAAGGAAATTCACTAATTGCAATAGCAAGAATGTGGTGTATCTCATTACTTGCCCTTGTAAAATGGAATACGTGGGCATGACCACTAGACAAGTTAAGATACGGATCGGCGAGCATAAGAGCAACATTCGCTGCAAAAAGAGTACAACAAAAATGGCAACCCACTTTCTAACCATGAATCATAGTGTTGAAGACCTCAGATGGACAATCATAGAACAATTGAATTCCGAGTCTGGGCTTTTTGAAAAAGAGCAACGCTGGGTTTTCCGTCTGGGTACACACTTGACGGGCCTCAATGACGAGATACCTTGGTCACAGTTGACCCAGCACCATTAGTTTCCTACATTTAGTCATCTGACGTGTGTCGGACAACTTTTGGTTTTTGGAGCATAATCTGCAATGAATGTTTTGATGCGTTCTTTTATTTTTATTTTTATTCCCTGTCATTGTATAGTACCTTTTGGAAAACAACAAAATGGGGAGTAGAGAGGTACCACTCAAGATGAGTAGTGGAGGTGGATACATCCTCCCAGGCTTAGATCAGTAAACATAGTGATCCACCCACAAGTAAATGTGTATGTAAGAATCTCCCAAAAAGAAGTATATCTCCCCACAGTGCTGGAGAGTACACACTAGTTGTTAAAATACCCCTCACACACCAAAAGGGCCCTTGGTGTCATGCTTCATCATAGGGGTCTTCCCGCCCCTCTACGGGACGGGGCGTGCTACGACCTACGTTTGCGTGGGAGCACTGTTGCTATGAGACAACTATGTGTTCTGTAGGGGTGTGAGAGGAAGGGTCTGGGGTGAATGGAAAAGTGAGATAAAAAATACCTGGCTCGTTGGTCATAAAAAAAAGTTAATATACCGTTGAGCTGGTATTAGTAAAAGGTGGGGGGAGGAGGTGTATATGCCTCAATGAGCTGTGCCTCCTATGTCTGCCGACATGTTTCGAAGCTCCCCAGGCTTCTTCTTCAGGACCTTAAGGATCCCTTCCTATACTCACTGTGTCGTGTGATAACGTGATAAAATAATTGAAAACGAAAAAAAGGTGTGTAACAAGAAGAAATAACTTCCTGAGGATATATAATGCCTTAATAGGTAAGTGTAGTCAATATACCTGTAAGAAAACACAACAGGGGAGATAAAAAGCATATTTGCGTTGCTAGATGATTCAATCCATCGTGAGCATTCGGTGACCTGTAAAAAAGTGATATAGTAATCTTCCTATTTCGCTATATTAACGTTATAACGTGCTCTGGCGTGAAATAAGATGAGCAAAAAGACAATGACATGTAACAAAACGCACAAAAAACATAAAGCACACACTCTAAGCAAAAAGGAACCCAGTTCCTAAGATCATAATATCCAAAGTCTATGTAGTTGAAATTGAGCATCAAAGGTCAACCTACTTGATGTTTGCAAAATGACAAGCGTCATGAGCCTGTTGAACGGGTGGTTGGAGTGCCTAATAGGCTATCTAAAGGGTTGGAAAAAAAAGTTTTTGCCAGTTGTAGGTTAACAAGGCTTAACAGAGTCCACCTGTAGGGAGAGAAAACTTTCCCTATCGGCTATGCCGTACTTACGACTCCCGGGTGCACTGTCCTGCTGAATAACCTCCCCGATCGGCTCCGTTGGTGTAACTGAGCGAGTGCGTGGTACGCTTAAATACAGCGATCAATCATGGTGGCGCGCAAAGTAGAGTGGCTGCACCTGTGTGTGGCGCGTAGCACTGTTCCATGCTTGCTCTGCTGTTTGTGACCCGGAACCGGAAGTCTCCGGAAGGGGGTCATACGGGCGAAGAAGTTGCGCAAAGATATTCCCCGGAAAAGGATTCAAAGTGATTATTATACAGAGTCTGTTCACACTGTTAATTATGCACAAAAGTGGATGTGGGAAGTAAATAATCCAAGGTGATCACCCTGAATAGATAATAACTACTCGAATAGAGAAAAACAAGTCTGACCCTCCAGTATAATAGTATTTAGAGAGTTACTTGTTGCACGTACACCCCATCTGTGTGTAAATACTAGGTTGCCAGTGTCAAGGACTGTATACCAGAGTGGCGGTCCTGAGTTTGGAAGGTGCGATATCTAAATGTATGTTTCTCTCGTAGTATTTTAGGTAGAAGCATACATTCAATATGGTGTAGTCCGGAGAAACTATTCTATTCTTATTTTAGGTGATCATTTGTATGGGAGCAAACAGTTACGTATGCTCTTTTTATATTGGGTGCAAAGTAGTTCATTGTTTTACGTATCTCTGGTTTCAAGGACGCCATAGTAGAACGCACGGTATCCCTTATGAAGGCCCTACCACTTGCAAAATGCTCAATAGGCGGTTAATGATGGATGGGTATTAGTGAGGCGTGCGAGCTAGTGTTATCATCAACCACACACCCAGTTTCCCATCATTACAAACTGTAAGGTTACACAGATAAACGTGAGTCATTGTTGTTGTAATGGTCCACTTACTATTCATGGGTGGAACTGATTCCATGGTATCTCGTCATTGAGTCCCAGTATTTGTCTTCAAAGACGGAACACCCACCGTTGTTCCTTCTCAAAGAGGACATTTTCTCCATTAAGTCGTTCAATCACCGTCCACTGCAAGTCCTCCACTCCGTGTGTATTGGTTAGGTACTGATTGGACATTTTCGTGGTACTCCTACCACATCTGATATTGCTTCTGTGTTCTCCAATACGTATTTTAACAGGTTTGGTAGTCATGCCCACATATTCTAACCCACAAGGGCAAGTGATCAAGTACACCACGTTTTTACTATTGCAGTTGGTAAAGCTTCTTTGGTCCCATTCACTGCCATTACTGAATTTAATATGTCTGCTTCTGCTTGTGAGATGACATGTGCTGCAATTCCCGCATGGGTGATGCCCCTGTACCGGTGGTAGTATGCCTTCTGGGATATTACTTGGCGTTTTCCTCGGTCTGGTCTGGACGAGCATGTCTCTCAGGTTCCTACCCCTCTTGTGTGCAAACATTGGTTTCGCGATGTTAAGACTGCAACTGTTCAAAAGTCGCCAGTGTTTGTTCACAATCTTCGTGATCTGATTAGAATGTGTGTTATATGTAGTAACACATATGGGTCTCTCTTCAATCTGTGTGACCACTTTCTCTTCTAATAGGGCTTCCCTATTATTATTTCTTGCCCTCTTCAGGGCTTTGTCAATCACCCTCTCTGGATAGTTTCGTTTGATCAATTTGGTACGCAAATCAGAAGCCTGTTTCTTAAATTCCCGCACTTCGGTACAGTTCCTCCGAAGGCGTAGGAATTGTCCGTACGGTAGGTTCTCTCTAAGGTGGCGGGGGTGAAAGCTATTAAACAGGAGTAGACAGTTCTTTGCAGTCGCTTTGAAATGTGTCATGGTCTTAAGTGTGCCTTCTTCGGGATAGATATTAAGGTCCAAAAATACCAAGTTTTCCCGTGAGGTTGTATGTGTAAATTTGAGAAACTCATTCTGTTGATTGAGCCATAGCATGAAGGATTCTGTAGAGTTAACATCACCCTCCCATATGACCAGGACATCATCGATATATCTCTTCCATACCTTTATGTTTTGGAGGAAAGGGTTGATGTCATGCAAAATTTTGTTTTCTTCCAGGTGGTGTACATAGAGGCCCGCTAGACTAGGAGCGAAGGTACTTCCCATGCTGGTCCCGTGCTTTTGTTCATAAAATGTGTCAGCGTACATGAAAAAGTTTTTGGTGAGTGCCAAAGATACGCACTCCATCACTACATTGCGTGGTGTTTGGTAATCCCAAGGCATGGAGAACAGTACTTCCTCGATGATGGCCATGGTTTCATCATGGGGAGGCTTGTATAAAGACTCTCCACATCCAGTCCCATGAGGCGGTTCTTGGCGGGGTCGAACTCAATGTCCTTCAGCAGTTGTAGGACAGTCTTGGTATCCCGTAGGTAAGTGTTTGTAGCTTGGACCAAAGGGCGGAGGAATGCATCCGCAAATTTTGATAAGGGTTCCAGGATAGAATTTATCCCAGAGACTATTGGTCTTCCGGGAGGGTACTCAAGGGTTTTGTGGATCTTAGGTATGGTATAAAAATAAGGGACCCTAGGAGATTTGCTAATCAGGAATTCGGCCTCTTTTTTAGAGATCCAATCATGGGCTATTGCCTCTTCCACCATTGAGGTAATCCTGATCCTTATAGATTCAGTAGGATCATCATAGAGAATACCATAGTTTCTGCGATCTTCCAAGAGTTTTCTGCATTCGCTGTCATAGTTGTCTGCTGTTTGAAGTACAATTGCTCCACCCTTATCTGCGGGTTTAATTACAATGTCTTGATTCATAGACAATTGGCGTATAGCCTCTTTTTCTTCCCTAGATGTATTCTGGAATGTTGCCTCATTGAGTGCTGAAAAACCCTGTATTTCCTTCATCACTGCCTTCTCAAAGGCCAAGAGTTCCACAGGAAGTGTGGAATCAGGAGGAACAAAGGTGGATTTATTGCGTAAGCCTGTATCCTTTGTGTCTACTTCTGTTGTTGGTTGGTCTTTGAAGAACACCTTAAATTTCAATTTACGAATAAACTCTGTTATCTCCGTACATGTTTTGAATTTGTCAAAACGGTTCGTGGGTACAAAACCCAAACCTTTCTCAAGGACCTTGTTCTGTGTGGGTGTAAGTGTCAGGTTGGTTAAATTCACCACCAGATTCACTTCCGGCTGGTTGATGGTAGGGAGATCGTACTACTGGTCATGCTCCTGGTTGAAACTCGAGGGGTTTCGGCCTCCGGTGTGGACCAATGGACGTTGTAGCCCCCTCTGTTCCGACCCCTTCGTGGTCCCTGGCATGCCCCTAAAAAAGGCAGTGGGGCCTGATAGTTATAATCATATTCTTGTGGGGGTGGTATCCAATGTGGGAAGGGTCCGCCCATCGGCGGTGGGCCGTACGGGTAGGGGGGGTATGAAGGTGGTCCTTGATAGCCATTCCATCCCCTCCCTCTTGGGTAGAAAGGACGTTGATTTTGGTTGTCCCTTCCTCTGTTGTAACGTCTGCCACTGCCCCTGCTGGAATTAGAATTGTCAGAGCCGGTATCTGAGGTATCCCAGTCGGAGTTATAATCCTGATTCTTTGCGACATAGTCATCCTGTGTGTAAGGATATACACGTTCATGACTAAAGCGTGCCGTATCCTTTTTTAACTTGTTGTACTTGCTCTGTTTGAGAGTCATCTCAAACTCAGTGATTTCTTGGCTCAGTTCTTCCAGGCGCTTTTTGAGGACACTGGGAGATATATAGGCTTTCAGTCGTACTTCCAAGTTTTGGGTATCGATCTTCAGTTCTTGTTTGAGACTGGTGGCTGTTTTTATAATCAGGACTAGCCAGTCCCGAGTGCAGTGCCACGAAATCAATGACCAGTCATGTTTAAAAACCTTATCCTGTTGGAAAATGTAAGGTTCATTTCGAACTATTAAGCCTTGAGGGGCCGCATTGGCTCGTAGGTATTCTGTCATCAGTAATCCATGGAGAGCCATTTTTATTTGGGTTTTTCTTAGATTGGCTAATTCATCCCAATCAGCATTGTTAGGACCCGGGTCGGTGTTGCTTAGCCCCTCAAAGGGGTTAATAGCTGCCAGGATCCTCTCCACTTCATCTTCCGCGAAGGTCAAGCCAATGTTTTCTGCCATTATGAGAAGTTGTTTTATGGAATGCTGGTGTAGTCTTGTTGAAAAGATGTGTGTGCCTAAGGTGTGCGTTTTATAGAAAACGAATAGTCAAAGGTAACTTCCATTTGATGATTAGATACAAAGTACTTTAAATAAAGTACTGGGACCAGAAATCCTGGAAAAAAGGGGAAAACTCCCACAGCTGCACGCTGTCTATAATTTGGAAAAGAACAAAATGAGGAGTAGAGAGGTATCACTCAAGATGAGTAGTGGAGATGGATACATCCTCCCAGGCTTAGATCAGCAAACATAGTGATCCACCCACAAGTAAATGTGTATGTAAGAATCTCCCAAAAAGAAGTATATCTCCCCACAGTGGTGGAGAGTACACACTAGTAGTTAAAATACCCCTCACACACCAAAAGGGCCCTTGGTGTCATGCTTCATCATAGGGGTCTTCCCGCCCCTCTACGGGACGGGGCGTGCTACGACCTACGTTTGCGTGGGAGCACTGTTGCTATGAGACAACTATGTGCTCTGTAGGGGTGTGAGAGGAAGGGTCTGGGGAGAATGGAAAAGTGAGATAAAAAATACCTGGCTCGTTGGTCATAAAAAAAAATTAATATACCGTTGAGCTGATATTAGTAAAAGGTGGGGGGAGGAGGTGTATATGCCTCAATGAGCTGTGCCTCCTATGTCTGCCGACATGTTTCGAAGCTCCCCAGGCTTCTTCTTCAGGACCTTAAGGATCCCTTCCTATACTCACTGTGTCGTGTGATAACGTGATAAAATAATTGAAAATGAAAAAAAGGTGTGTAACAAGAAGAAATAACTTCCTGAGGATATATAATGCCTTAATAGGTAAGTGTAGTCAATATACCTGTAAGAAAACACAACAGGGGAGATAAAAAGCATATTTGCGTTGCTAGATGATTCAATCCATCGTAAGCGTTGAGTGACCTGTAAAAATGTGATATAGTAATCTTCTTATTTCGCTATATTAAAGTTATAACGTGCTCTGGCGTGAAATAAGACGAGTGAAAAGACAATGACATGTAACAAAACGCACAAAAAACATAAAGCACACACTCTAAGCAAAAAGGAACCCGGTTCCTAAGATCATAATATCCAAAGTCTATGTAGTTGAAATTGAGCATCAAAGGTCAACCTACTTGATGTTTGCAAAATGACAAGCGTCATGAGCCTGTTGAACGAGTGGTTGGAGTGCCTAATAGGCTATCTAAAGGGTTGGAAAAAAAAGTTTTTGCCAGTTGTAGGTTAACAAGGCTTAACAGAGTCCACCTGTAGGGAGAGAAAACTTTCCCTATCGGCTATGCCGTACTTACGACTCCAGGGTGCACTGCCCTGCTGAATAACCTCCCCGATCGGCTCCGTTGGTGTAACCGAGCGAGTGCGTGGTACGCTTAAATACAGAGCTCAATCATGGTGGCGCGCAAAGTAGAGTGGCTGCACCTGTGTGTGGCGCGTAGCACTGTTCCATGCTTGCTCTGCTGTTTGTGACCCGGAACCGGAAGTCTCCGGAAGGGGGTCATACGGGCGAAGAAGTTGCGCAAAGGTATTCCCCCGGAAAAGGATTCAAAGTGATTATTATACAGAGTCTGTTCACACTGTTAATTATGTACAAAAGTGGATGTGGGAAGTAAATAATCCAAGGTGATCAGCCTGAATAGATAATAACTACTCGAATAGAGAAAAACGAGTCTGACCCTCCAGTATAATAGTATTTAGAGAGTTACTTGTTGCACGTACACCCCATCTGTGTGTAAATACTAGGTTGCCAGTGTCAAGGACTGTATACCAGAGTGGCGGTCCTGAGTTTGGAAGGTGCGATATCTAAATGTATGTTTCTCTCGTAGTATTTTAGGTAGAAGCATACATTAAATATGGTGTAGTCCGGAGAAACTATTCTATTCTTATTTTAGGTGAACATTTAGATGGGAGCAAACAGTTACGTATGCCCTTTTATATTGGGTGCAAAGTAGTCCATTGTTTTACGTATCTCTGGTTTTAAGGGCGCCATAGTAGAATGCACGGTATCCCTTATGAAGGCCCTACCACTTGCAAAATGCTCAATAGGCGGTTAATGATGGATGGGTATTAGTGAGGCGTGCGAGCTAGTGTTATCATCAACCACACACCCAGTTTCCCATCATTACAAACTGTAAGGTTACACAGATAAACGTGAGTCATTGTTGTTGTAATGGTCCACTTACTATTCATGGGTGGAACTGATTCCATGGTATCTCGTCATTGAGTCCCAGGATGTGTGTTCCAAGACGGAACACCCACCGTTGTTCCTTCTCAAAGAGGACATTTTCTCCATTAAGTCGTTCAATCACCGTCCACTGCAAGTCCTCCTCTCCGTGTGTATTGGTTAGGTACTGATTGGACATTTTCGTGGTACTCCTACCACATCTGATATTGCTTCTGTGTTCTCCAATACATATTTTAACAGGTCTGGTAGTCATGCCCACATATTCTAACCCACAAGGGCAAGTGATCAAGTACACCACGTTTTTACTATTGCAGTTGGTAAAGCTTCTTTGGTCCCATTCACTGCCATTACTGAATTTAATATGTCTGCTCCTGCTTGTGAGATGGCATGTGCTGCAATTCCCGCATGGGTGATGCCCCTGTACCGGTGGTAGTATGCCTTCTGGGGTATTACTTGGCGTTTTCCTCGGTCTGGTCCGGACGAGCATGTCTCTCAGGTTCCTACCCCTCTTGTGTGCAAACATTGGTTTCGCGATGTTAAGACTGCAACTGTTCAAAAGTCGCCAGTGTTTGTTCACAATCTTCGTGATCTGATTAGAATGTGTGTTATTTGTAGTAACACATATGGGTCTCTCTTCAATCTGTGTGACCACTTTCTCTTCTAATAGGGCTTCCCTATTATTATTTCTTGCCCTCTTCAGGGCTTTGTCAATCACCCTCTCTGGATAGTTTTGTTTGATCAATTTGGTACGCAAATCAGAAGCCTGTTTCTTAAATTCCCGCACTTCGGTACAGTTCCTCCGAAGGCGTAGGAATTGTCCGTACGGTAGGTTCTCCCTAAGGTGGCGGGGGGAAAGCTATTAAACAGGAGTAGACAGTTCTTTGCAGTCGCTTTGAAATGTGTCGTGGTCTTAAGTGTGCCTTCTTCGGGATAGATATTAAGATCCAAAAATACCAAGTGTTCCCGTGAGGTTGTATGTGTAAATTTGAGAAACTCATTCTGTTGATTGAGCCATAGCATGAAGGATTCTGTAGAGTTAACATCACCCTCCCATATGACCAGGACATCATCGATATATCTCTTCCAGACCTTTATGTTTTGGAGGAAAGGGTTGATGTCATGCAAAATTTTGTTTTCTTCCAGGTGGTGTACATAGAGGCCCGCTAGACTAGGAGCGAAGGTACTTCCCATGCTGGTCCCGTGCTTTTGTTCATAAAATGTGTCAGCGTACATGAAAAAGTTTTTGGTGAGTGCCAAAGATACGCACTCCATCACTACATTGCGTGGTGTTTGGTAATCCTAAGGCATGGAGAACAGTACTTCCTCGATGATGGCCATGGTTTCATCATGGGGAGGCTTGTATAAAGACTCTCCACATCCAGTCCCATGAGGCGGTTCTTGGCGGGGTCGAACTCAATGTCCTTCAGCAGTTGTAGGACAGTCTTGATATCCCGTAGGTAAGTGTTTGTAGCTTGGACCAAAGGGCGGAGGAATGCATCCGCGAATTTTGATAAGGGTTCCAGGATAGAATTTATCCCAGAAACTATTGGTCTTCCGAGAGGGTACTCAAGGTTTTTGTGGATCTTAGGTATGGTATAAAAATGAGGGACCGTAGGACATTTGCTAAACAGGAATTCGGCCTCTTTTTTAGAGATCCAATCATGGGCTATTGCCTCTTCCACCATTGAGGTAATCCTGATCCTTATAGATTCAGTAGGGTCATCATGGAGAATACCATAGTTTCTGCGATCTTCCAAGAGTTTTCTGCATTCGCTGTCATAGTTGTCTGCTGTTTGTAGTACAATTGCTCCACCCTTATCTGCGGGTTTAATTACAATGTCTTGATTCATAGACAATTGGCGTATAGCCTCTTTTTCTTCCCTAGATGTATTCTGGAATGTTGCCTCATTGAGTGCTGAAAAACCCTGTATTTCCTTCATCACTGCCTTCTCAAAGGCCAAGAGTTCCACAGGAAGTGTGGAATCAGGAGGAACAAAGGTGGATTTATTGCGTAATCCTGTATCCTTTCTGTCTACTTCTGTTGTTGGTTGGTCTTTGAAGAACACCTTCAATTTCAATTTACGAATAAACTCTGTTATCTCCGTACATGTTTTGAATTTGTCAAAACAGTTCTTGGGTACAAAACCCAAACCTTTCTCAAGGACCTTGTTCTGTGTGGGTGTACGTGTCAGGTTGGTTAAATTCACCACCAGATTCACTTCCGGCTGGTTGATGGTAGGGAGGGCGTACTGCTGGTCATGCTCCTGGTTGAAACTCGAGGGGTTTCGGCCTCCGGTGTGGACCAATGGACGTTGTAGCCCCCTCTGTTCCGACCCCTTCGTGGTCCCTGGCGTGCCCCTAAAAAAGGCGGTGGGGCCTGATAGTTATAATCATATTCTTGTAGGGGTGGTATCCAATGTGGGAAGGGTCCGCCCATCGGCGGTGGGCCGTACGGGTAGGGGGGGTATGAAGGTGGTCCTTGATAGCCATTCCATCCCCTCCCTCTTGGGTAGAAAGGACGTTGATTTTGTTTGTCTCTTCCTCTGTTGTAACGTCTGCCACTGCCCCTGCTGTATAGTACCCTCTTGTAAGGTACCTATGACTACTGTCCATTGTAACCCGCCAGGTACTTACAGACTATGTCCCTCCCCTCACGCATTACTATTAGGGCTCTGAATTTACTATTCCTTTTGAAACGCCTTGGAGTTATATGCGTCTTTCATTTTAAGGAGGCTTTACCGAAGCCGTTTTCCGTAAATCATTCACTTTATTATTTTAAGGCAGCTTGTTGAGAAGCTCCTTGATATTAGCGTTGAGCCTTCACGATTGTGTGCACACTTCCGCTAGATCAGTGGAGTCAGCGCTCCAGATTTTTCAGCACGCTACAACTTGGTTTACTTTTGTCACCCCTTAAAAATAAAAAATATTATATTTTATTACCAACTATCCCTGTATAATTTATAAATATTCATTTAGATCTCATTGCAGTTTACCTTTGCCCATCCCGTTCTTTTTTACCATTTTTCCTCACTTCCGCATTTACGAGTAGAGGCAACGCTCTAGCCCCTTTTTACAACATAACCCGGAAGTATAACAACTATCCAGGTGTAACGAGTTTGGCCACAATGAGTGATTTACAGCTTATTTAAATAGAGTTCATCCGGCATAGTCCCGTACAACAGCGGAACCGCGGGATGGACTCACATTGGGTATAGTCTTTGCAAGGGCACGTAAGTACGGCACAGCCGTTCTGAGGAGCCGACTTTACGTTCCTAAGTACGATCAGCGCATTGGAGGTAACAGCCATTTTTTCCTGCTGTCTCGTTTCTCCTTTTTTTTCCCCATTAGCATTGAGGCTCCTTGACTTTTCCACCCGTTTTCAAGGTTCATGAGGCAGAATCCTCACATACACATAAGTATGTATTAGGATTTTTTCCACGATGTCTCTCTCGCTCAATAGAGATTAGCTCACAATATCCAGAGTGTGTGTTTTCTGTTGTGTGTTTGTAGTGTCATGTATTGTTCCTTTTTCTTACAGGTCACCGCACCTTTTTCCTGCAAAGTTAGATTTATGGCTAATGTACACGTTTGGTCACATTGTGGCGCACCACTTATGTTTGCAGGTACCACGTTTTTTCCTGGGACACTTAAAAACGTCCATTTTTCTTTTTCTTTTCAGACATGCAAGTATACTATTAGGTACCGTATATAAATGCATTATTGATTGCATCCTCACTTATGTTTATAGTTATGTAAATAAGTACACGCTCTGTATTTAGGAGGTATCTTTGTTTTGTCCTGATGAAGATGCTTTGCATCGAAACATGTTGACATATTAGGAGTAACCACACATTATGTAGGACATCTCGGCACCCCTTGTTTTTTACCAGTACCAGCCTCCCTTGACATATTAAAGTTTTTTTGTCTTAAGGGGCCAGGTCCTTTTTAATACACATACTTACATTCACTTCAGACCCTCCCTTTGCACCACACATAGCACTTTATCATCAGTGCTCCCGCGTAGTCGCAGGTCGTAGCACGCCCCGTCCCGCAGCGGAGCGGGAAGACCCCTATGATGAAGCATGACACCATGGGCCATTTTGGTGTGTGAGGGGTATTTAAACAACACAGTGTGTGTCCAACCATAGCAGTCATTTTAGCTCTCCAGGTCCAAAAGTTAGCAGCATATTCAGAAGAAGGTTTTACATCTGTTTGTAGAAGCTTAGCTAAAGGTACTGTTCCTGGTCCATTTGCTTCTTTGCCTTCTGCTTCTGCTTGGGGTGCATTCAGGCATCCAAGGCATCCCAGCTGTACATCCCTGGGGCACAAAAAGAGGCTATACAATCTGTGAGAAAGTATTTTAGGTCACATTTAATAAACATATAATCTTTCTTTAGCTGCAGAAATACGTGAATAAAAATGTGATGTTAACTCAGTAGCCACATAGCGATACTGCATATAAAATATGTGTGGGCAGCCACCTATATGTGTCTCCCCTCCTCGTATTATGAATCACAACTGCGTCAAACATTCTGTGTGTGAGGGCGCCAAGATCAAGGCCTATTTTTAAATTCTCACGGGAATGTTGGTGCCCTGAGATCTCGTCGCTACACAGAACTGACTAAGTGTTGGCAGGATTTTCTAGTTTATGACCACCGAGCACCACATAATTTGAGATTTGTTTCTTAAATTAGACCCCGTACAACACACCACTAATGAAATTGATCGAAGTTGTGTTGTCATTCAGGCCAGGATATCATTCACACTGACTGTGAAAAAATATAAAAATTCAAATTTGAAGACTACCTTTACTCTAATGCATTGAGGTCAGATTGGAGTGGTAATACCTAATATTTTTGACTGTGTTTAATTTAGGACTACACAGAAAAAAAGAGTTTCAGGGTATTTCTCTTTTTGTTACTAACCTCAAGATGCAAGAAGGATCAACTTTCAAGATCTCAACTTCCTCCAGAAATTTTGAGTTTAAGTGCATGATATTTGGGGATGACACGGGAAGTGCTTTTTAGATGATTCATACCATTTTAAAAAGACTACAAGATTTCAGAGGAAGACATTTATTTCAAAGAAACAAGTACAGGAATTATGGGAATATATTTCCCAGTAGCACATAAAAAGGAGACTCAGAGTGTAGGAATATCCTTAAATATACCATGTGGAAATTAAAAAGGCCAATTAGCTAAGCCTTTCCATGGTCGTTGAGTGAAATAATTCAAGACTGAATCACAGGTTTAAAGTCAGATTTGGGAATGAAAGCCCAATCAGTCATTAAAACTTATTACTGCCACTGTTGGCCACTTTATTTAAATCTGTGCCTAGGTGAAGCCTGGACTCTAGTAGGAACCTTTGGAATTTGGCTGATGTGACCAGTGTGAGAAGGTGGGTTGGTATATGCTGTCCACTAGTTAAAGTGGGCACCTTGTTCCAGGCCAGATGACCCATATGATGTATGAGGTCAAAGATATCCTTATGGAAAGCTATCCTAGTGGTAGCTATGGAGAGCATCCTTCAGGCTTAATCTTGAAGGAATGTAAAGCAGCTTGTTTTATCCGAATATCACCTCCTGAATGACTAAATGAAAGAAGAACATCACAGTAGTTATATAAAAAAATATGTATCTATTAATATAACTATCTCTACTAATCTCTATACGAGATTACAACATAAAGCACACAATACTCTAACAATAGGACATTCATAAGAAGCAAAATACACAGCAGGCTCCAGGGTGAGACCGAACCATATACTAAAAAAAGAGTATAACAATCACGACTTCAATAGACACAGTGCCTAGAGCACGTAGAATTGCTGGGACCCCAAGGAACCAACCAGAGGAGTGACACAGGGAGCCCACGGAGGACGGGTGCAGTGGGGAAACACGAACGCGTGCTCCGTACAACTCTATGGGAAAGTCGGGGTTGGAAAGTTAGAGTTTAAGGACACTTCTACGAGGACTTCAAGCAAACCCTTTGGAACATAGGAGGTTCTACAGCCAACCCATCAGTAAGTACCGAAGTACACGTGTTACCTATCTCAGAGGAGCTGGGTGCATAGGGGTCAAGTGGTGTCGGAAACCTTCGTCGTTTTCAATGGAGAGCTGCAAAGAAGTACTGCTGCCAGGAAGGCGAAGAGTGTCCGGTGGAATTCAAGCCTGGATTCTAGGTGAGAGGAACCTGAAAACAGAGGGGAGAGAGTCTGGGTCACAGCAAGTGACCAGGGGCTCTGCAGTCGAATGCCCACCGATGTAGGGTGCTTCAGGTGCGAAGAAGGGATGTTTGACTCTGCAGCCACGGGGACCAGGAGACGTCAAGGACAACCAGGATTTGGAGGTGAGCTATTCCATGAAGGATGTCGAGTGCTGAGGGGTCAGTGTCCGGCTGGAGCACCAACAAGCCTTGGCAAATGCAACCCACGCGGTAAAGGAAACAGGTTACGGTGTGGACAAGCAAGGTCCAGGGGACTGTCCGAGCGCTGGACAGTCAGGGCACATCTGGAGCAACAAGGAAAGCCCAAGAACAAACAAGGTGACCCTCGCCAGGACCCACAGGCCAATGAACCAGGGATCGTGAGGAGACCTCAAGCAAGTTTGCAAAGCACCAGCCCACAGAGCACTCGGTGAGTGGAGGCCAGATATCTTCGGTGCAAGTACTGCTCGGGGTCAGGACAACACGGAGTCCAATGCACAAGCTCAAGGATTGCCAAAAAGAGTATGCACTTGCAAATGGACGCGGTGCACAGGTGTTCGGGTTGCACAGCCCCGAGGGCTACTGGTCTCAGAATCGCTGAAAGGTCAGATCTACCTCAGGGACCTTCGGGAACCCACCTTCTGTGTTGCTGAAATTTTCGGAGTCCACATTAGCTCTGGAGAAGCAAACCGGTCAGATGCGTTTAGGTGCCTGCTGCTGCAGGGGAGTAACTCCTTTACTCCAAGGAAGATTCTTCAGTTGTGCAATCATAGTGCAGGCAGCCGAAGTACTTGGTTTCTTCTTAGCAGAATCTTGTTCAGGAAAAATCTAAAGTCCTGTAGTCAGGTAACCCACTTTATACCCATGGGAAGGGGTTGAACAGATTATGTGGCCCCTCCTAGGGGAGGGGCAGGACAGAGGAGTGGCTACACCCATGTCCTTTGTCCAGCTTTGCGCCAGAGCAGGAGCCAATGGCTCCCAGAACTGGTTTGAGCTGGCCTATACACAGGGACATCAAATGTGCCCCCAGTGCAAACTTTCTGGCATTCTGAGAGTGCACCCACCCATCCCCATTACACAAAATCCTGTGTGGGAGGTGGTTACACCTGCCTGTGACATGATGCCTATTGTCATGCCTTCCTCTGCTCGAGCTTGGCTCAGCAGCAGGAGAGCAGAATCGTGTCTATGGCTGGCAGCATCAATTTTGTGCTGCCCAGGTCGAGAAAGCTGGTGCCGGGTGACCGATGACCCACAGTAGTGGTTCTAGAAGGATGGAATCATACCTTCCACACCAGTTACTGGTGTGGAGGTATGATTCCAAGGTTTTTGACACCAAACACGACATGTTTCTAAGCAGCCGTTTTAACGTTAGCATTTACCGTGAGGTTATAATGCACTTAAACATATTTGTCTGGCTGCATCACAGACAACCCAGGAGAATAGTCTCCGAAGGCTGCAGAGTGGCTCTGCTCATGCAGGGGCACCCTCTCATGTAAAACCTAGCACCCTGCCTTCAGGATTGATAAGGGCTGCCATAGGGGTGACTGATAGATTTTTAAGTGTTGTGTTTTAGATAGATATAGTGAACCTATATCTCAGTAAGTGGTGCAAACACCATCTTACACAGTCTGCTGTAGCAGGCCTGTCGTGTCATTTTGAATGGCCTCTCATGGTTGGCATAATACATGCTGCAGCCCATGGGAGGCCTCTGGGGTACCGATGCCCTGGGTACATGGTGTACCATATACTACGGACTAATAAGGATACCCCACACATTTCTTAAATCCCCAGCACACGTAAATGTGTAGTTACAACATTTCGAAAAAGTCTGGTACTAGACACATCATGCCAAGTAATTCAAAGGGTCATGAGTTTGATCTTCTTCCTTTCTTTATTCAAGAAATGTTCCTTAGAAACTCCACAGCCAACACGTGTTTCGTCGTAATGGGAAATAATGGTCCCACGACTTTCTCAAGACTAGTTCCTCTTGTATCGCGTATTTGATGCGTGGTACAAATTCCGGACCACACGGGGTTCTCATTAATGGACGGTGTAAAATAAAAGAACTCTTGTCGACTTCTTATGTCAGACGTGGTCTGTCAATTATGCGTTTATCGTATGTATCTATTCCTGGTACACCGTCCCCTCGATAAGAAGTGTGTGAACGAGCTGAGTGCAGCTATCCTTGTCCCGAGTGCAACCGGCAGTGAATCACGATGATAATAAGGATACCCCAGTATCCAATCTGGAGTGTACCTAAATACCTACATAACAATTTAAGGGAGAAAAGACTGGGGTCCAGATTAACAGGATCCCAGTCACAATAGTCAAAAACAATGATACATCAGCAAAAAAGTGGGGGTGACCATAAGAAGCAGATCCTACTTTCCTACAGAATAAGGCAGATACCAATAGATTTAAGTTTATCAATCCATTCACTTGGGAGTTTTGGGAAGAGCGACCAGAATTCTGTCTTTTCTGTGTTAGAATGTGTAAATTATAAGGGTGTCACAAAAGATGTGTGACAGCAGACTGTGCCTAAATGTTAACATCGATGCGATCTTTCTTGCTGGATGATTGAAGATGGAATACATCCCTTTGGAACACCTCGATCCTTGATGCTGGTCCCACAATAAGTGAAACAGGTCCATAATATGGGTATCGTTTTGGCAGCACATGAAGCATCTCATATCACTGCTGTGTCGTGTTCGCACCATCATCTTTGCTGTTTGGATACATTGCTCCCTTTGTCATAAAATACACTGGGCCCTGACAGAGGCTGTTGAACTCTCAGGGCTATACTATAACACAGTGGCAACAAGCCAACAGGCCCTTTCCATTTATGCACCCAGTATCTAGGAACTACATCTCCATATCCATCAAGGGAACCCTAAACCTGCCCAAATGTTGCAAATAGCTGAAAACACACTTCTTGAGAGAACACTACATCAAGATGCAGTCGCAGTCTGCTTCCACTCCCAGCATCCAACTACTTTTCCATTCACTCACTGACTATAGGCCTTGATTTAGACCTTGGCAGATGTGTTATTCCCTCACAAACGTGACAGATATCCCGTTCGCCTTATTACAAGTGCCATCGGCTACAATACGCTTTTAATAACGTGGACAGGATATCCAATAAGCCTGGCGCAGCAAGCTACTATATGCCACCACTCATTGCCTGTAGACTGGATCTCACAAACAGAATGAAGCACCCACTCTACAGGCAGGCTGCTGGCCACGGCTCAGGGGGCATCACAGTGGGCTACTAGCACTGCAACGCGAGCTACAAGACATGACCCGGAAGGTCAGAAGGCATTGAGAATGGCGATCAAGAGGAATGGGAAGCTGTGTGTAGACATGCAGTCCATGTGAGTCTGTCACATTTCCACCGAGGTGAAGGTGTGCCTCAGGGTCGACCAATGAGGGGCACTTATAAGGGCCTGGGGCTTGACTTGCAATAACAGCAATGACGACCCTTTGGATAGGCTGCTTGTGTCATTGGGGGTGTGGTGAACTCCGCGGCATGGACAGAGCATAATTTCAAAAACACCACAATTATCAGCCTTGCTCAGCTGATTGCGTGATAAATCTAAGCCATTGTGGGTATGCGAGAAAACCTTGAATATGCATTACTGAACCCGAGATGTGTGGCACTTGGCAGGGCTGCCTCTGTAGCTATAATTAGGTCAGACTTTCCATAGCAAAGGCATTTGGTGTTTTCCTAATAACTTTGGCACCATTTGACGAAATCTGAGTTAAGATTTCCCCAAAAAGTTCATCCACCTTGGCTCCTTCACGCAAAGTTTTGCACTAGTTCGACAAGAGGGAAAGAGGGTTGGGGACTTGACAACTGCTGGATACAGAAGGAACTCTGCAGCAGGCGCTTTTAAATCTATACTTATTTCGAAACACCCCTTGAGCTCAGCACTAGGTGCAGCTGCGCCAGTCTCACTGCCCTAAATCCATCCCTGAGTAGGAGCCATTTGCACAGCAACAATAAACTGGGAATGGTTATGGTTTTGATACCTGCTAAATGAACGTGCTCCCTTTCTCTACCGTGATATAGTTGGATACAGTTTAAATAAATACCCCGTCCTCTCACATAAGGGCGCTTTATACAGCAGCAGTAATTTGCCTCAATATAAATGAGGTGGCTTTGCACTGCGATACTTTATCCAACTCCACGGAACTCCTGCTTCAGCCCATACCCACTCCCAGGGGCGTATCTTCAGAGGGTGTGTATGAGGTGGAACACCCTCCCAATATTTTCTCAGAGTCGGGGGTCAATGTGGCCCCGGGCGGCCCGGTGATAATCAGGTGGGTTTTTTATTGTTAGTGCAAGACTGCTGAGTGCATGCCTGTTATGAAATTGCACTGTCACCACAGTCCCCTGACTGTCATGCACATGCTCTTTGCCAGGATGACACCAGTAGCACAACGCACAAGGCGCTCGGGTCAAGACTCTGAAGACACTGCTTCATTCAATGACGTCCTGTTCTTAACTTTGTCACCCACATCAGCAGACCGTCTCCCACCCAAGTGCCATTGCATCGGTTCGGGACACACCGGTCACCTCTACCACAATCAAATAATGTCATCTTATTTTTGACTTCAAGCAAGACTTTAAGTTGGGCTGCATGTGTTAGACGTGGCAGTAATTGACTTTTAAACAGGCTCCTACCAGGCCCTTTAATCCTGTGCTTAACTTTAAACTCAACATAAACTGTAAAAATCCTTATGGTGATCCATGTCAGGGATGCTGTCCCTGTTTATATTTTGCATGTTTTGTTTCATCTTACGTTCCTAAGGCGTATTTGATTTTTCCTGATGTGTTTCAGTATGTTTTTCATGTGACATGGTAATCTTGAATAATGTGTAATGTGAAATGAGTTACTTCTAGGTATCTAGGTGAGCTTGGGTTGTGGGGGGGTGTTTATGACTGGCACAACTGAGAGCTCTGGAGATGAGGCTGAAGGCTGTGCAGGAAGCTGAAGGCTGAAGGCTGAAGGCTTCACAGCTGAAGGCTTCACAGCTGAAGGCTGTGCAGTGTGCCATCAGTGGGTCTTAGGGCTGTTCAGACAACAAGCACATCCAATCATTGGCTTCCCTGCAGAGCGATGGTCACATGTGTGCCCAGGGATGTAGCTTCATGGGTGTAGGTGTGTATAGGGTGGGAGCCCCCCGGGTGGGACCCCCTCTAATTACTCTATTTGCTTAGGCCTAGCAGTGTCAATCACATCAGCTATCTGCAGCAACAGTGACATCAAATCACTGTTGCTACAGAATGGGCAGAGGTGACCTAGCCAACATGTGAACAAGGAGATTCAAGTCAGAACCGAGCCTGTGGTCTGGCTTGGCTCTAAAAGCCTGTGCACGAGTCGAGAGATGAAAATATTTGGCATGGTAGTCATGCAACAAACATTATGTAAACATATGATAAATCCACTTTCCCAAAAAGTGTATTTCCTTAATATGTAGATGCGTTTCACCTTAATACTTCAGATTATATCACTGCTTTGAGAGCAATTTATCAAAAGTAATAGTTTTAAAACATAAACTCAGATTCATGCCTTCTCCCATCCTGACGACAACGCCACTACTAAAATGGGAGGCAAGTCATTTGTCATGTGTACCTTTTTAGGTCTCGGCTGATCCAGCGCTTGCGCTGATCTGGCCGAGACATTTTGTAAACAGGCTTTTTCAAAGTGCTGCCGTGGCCTAAAGCTACAGTGCACGTGAACGTGCACGCGCGCCCTCCGTTGCACGCGATCGTAATCGCGATTGCGATCACTTTCACTTTCGCGGCCGCAAAAGTTGCCATAGCTTGTTTCTCTTTTCACTCCAGTCCATGCAGTACTGTACATCGCTTCACCTTTGCATCCTCATCAGCTCACCTTGTCCTCTTCCCTTTCCTCATTCTTTACATTCTCATCTCTCATTTACCTCGTTCACACGTCTTTTTCTTGTACTCCTTTTTCCATGTATTCCATGTATTTCTCTGTTTACTTCTTTTTCGAGTCCCGTCTCTGCATCCTCTTTCATCCCAGCTTCCTTTGACCTTACTGCTCCTCCGATTTTTTGCCTTTTCCAATGTCTTTTTACATCTTAACACGTTCTTCTCTAGTCTCATTCCTCTTCATGTTTCCATTCAGTGCTGCCTATTTTGGATGCCATTATTGCTGTCTTTTAAGGATGAAAAATGCTGATCTGTAGTGTCGCCAATAAAGTCCTAGGTAATGAATTTTTTTTGCTTCCCACGCCCACCACTATCAAAGCACAACACAGTGTTTCCCTTCATCGGACGCCAGCGCTTCCTCCCGGCTGGAGACCGAGCAATGTCTCTGCCAGTGCATGTGTGCTTGTCCCCATTGCCTCCTCTCCTCCCACGTTCTCCATGTTCCCTTCACGTCCCAACGGCCCTCTCTGTATTCTTTTCCTATTCATGCCCCCTCCCAACCCCATGTTGCTTTCATATTCATCCCCCAACCTTCACTGTGCTGACTCTGCCCTTACAGGCCCACCACTCCCCTTTGTGTTTATTCTCTGAACAGAGTGCAGCCTTTCACACAAAGGGCAAACTCCTACTCCAGTGGTCCAACCATGCTCCGCGCAGGCCTCGTGGGACTTTCCTCCAGGCTCACCCGTCTGCCTCACCCGGTCCGCAGCTTGTCCACTGCAGCGGCCATCCCAGTGCTAGAGCTTGACATTTAGGATAACAAGGAAAGGCATGTGCGGCATTGGCGCTAAATACACTGCTCTGTTGTAAAATGTAATTGTGTCTTTGAGTTTTACCAGACGACAAACAGCAGGTCGTCTGTGCCCTGAAAACATGCGAACAAAGCTTGACTAGTCAATCGAATGTTCATAGGACGAAATGCAGGCCGCAATAATAACTTCCAGGGCTATGGCAGGCGTGCTGGTACGCTTTGTAGTAGGAGCTGTTCACATGCAGTTTGTGTCGAGCAATGATGTGGTGTATTGGGTCACTTGCTTTCTCTATGATCATCCTTCACTTGTAACATATGGGTTCGATAAATTAGTAGTGTGTTTAGTGAGGTGCACAAGTCAGTGCATCAGGCAAGTGCAGGATTAAAGGACAGTACTAGAGAGAGTGTATGTTGCATTTGTTCTGCTGTTAGATTTATGCTTCATCTGCCCGCGGTCGGTGACAAATTCACACTTTCACTGCAGTATTCTTCCCTGTATCTCGGATGGTGCTAAGTTCACCCAAGTGTTGTGTGCAGTAGTGGGTAGATCTGTCGATTAGTCATACATGCAAGTCTTCAGCGATTGCACACAGGTGCCTGCAATCATAATGTATGTGATTGGTTCAATTTGCATGTTTTGTCCTGCACAAAAAAGAAAATGGAGCCAGTATTCCTGTGTCACACAGTGGGACTTGTAGAAAGTAAATCCTGTGCAAGACAGGTCATTCCACCTGAAAATGTATACATTCCAATCCTGCAGAATGTGACGGGTTTAGCTGCTTACTCTTGGTAATGAAGTGTTTGATTCTCTTAACTATTGTACATTTTCGACATCCCTTATAAACACCAATGCGCAATGCTGATGTCAATGTTCACAGCCACAGGCACACTCCTACAAGAGAGGTGTAGTTGTCATAAGCTCACTGTGCATTTAATGTTGAATGTCTTTGTAATCCGGTGTCCAAGGTGCCTTAGTACCCTCAAATTTAGGTGAAGTTAATTTTAACAGTAACCGTTTTGGTACTTTCTCGCATCGGGTGAGGTGTCGCATTTGGGATCTCCAGTTACCTCCCAGACGTATTTAAACTATCAATTCAATTCAACTCACATATTTCCACTTCAAACCACATACATCCACTACACTAAACACAAAAACACATAGATAAAAGCATTGTAATTTACAATACCAATAGCTCTAACTTTCGCAAATGCGAGACCTATTGTTTCTTTTTGCCTTACAACTGATCAGGGCTTTAAGTGGGACGGGTCTCACAGGTGCTGCAAACTGGCAGTTTTATTAGAGGAGGCCTCAATGCGAGTCTCTATCGGGCTCTGGCACAGGCGGTCCGTTTTTTTCCGGACTGCAATGACAGCATGCGCATCGATGTGCGCGCGCTCACACTGCTCACTTCTCACAAGTAGAGAAGTTACGACATAACGTCATGCCAGTCGAGCGTTGTAGGGGCAGGGAAATCCTTTAAAGAGAGTCATTTTCTGTTTCTCTTTCGATTTCCCTTTTCTTTTTGACACTCAGGAGCACAACATTGTCGTGGTATCACCAGGGCTATAAGTGGAAGCTTTTTCAATGTTATACACAAGCCACAGTTGCTGCTTATTCATTTTAGGCAACTAACAACCACTGACAAAGCCAATAGTTCTGACTTGTTGTAGGTATGATGTTACTTGTTGTAATGCAATAGGTCTCGCATTATACAAGTGTGAGCAGTTGGCATTGCTAATAATAATGCAACACTAGCTATTGGCATTGTAAATGATAATGGCATTTATTTATGTGTTTGTTTTATAAGATAGATAAAAAAAGGCATTGTCATGAACAATGCCAATAGCTTAAACTTTTGCAAATGCGAGACCTATTGCATTGCAAATGCTTGTTGTAGATGGAGCACTATTATAGTCTTTTAAACAAGAGGCTTTTGTACAGCACACTTCTTGAAGTCATCCACTTGAAGGTACTCTCATATGTGATAATGAAGAAAAAGGAGGGTCAGTGACATAAAATATTTGCCTAGGTTCACACAATTTGATCAAGTGAGGAAGCCGGGATTGACCCCAGATTTTCACATTGTGCGATTCAGCTACTAGATGGGTATCTCTTTCTTTTACTCATTTTACATTAAAGGCACCACATTGTTGTTAATTTTTAGAGCATTAGGTTAGAATGTTGGGGTAGACAGACGCTATTTGAAAGCTTAGCTTGTTTCTGGCTCAAGGGTCCAAGAGGGCCTTGAGGTGAGCCAGAATCAGGCATCTTCTGCCGTGTGATATGAGTAGCTTGCCCACCTCCAAGACTAAGCCTGGGATTTCAGAGGGGCCCACAAAACTGTGTGTGATGCGCAGGCAGGGTCAACCTGACTTTAACCCACCCGACGTTCATGTCACATCAGTACCACCTGCAGGGCTTTAAGTGAGTCGGGACCTGCCAGGTCGCAAAGGCAGCAGTAATTAAACATTTTAGAATGGGTCCCTATCAGATCCTAAATGCATGTCCTTTATAGGCAAAAACAATGCTCATACTCCCAAAAGTACTTTAGAAAGCCTTGGGGTTATCCATAACAGCACTGCAGTCCCTTTCTACATTACATTTTAACTTCAACTTGCATTCCCCCATTCCCTAAGAGTATTTGTTTTTTTTCTCCATATGTTGTGTTTCTGTAGTTTTTTCATGCAACATATGACACCTTTTTATGATGGCCCTACAAAATTCTATAGCAAATTATTAAGCTTTTATGGCAGATTTGGGTCTCTACATTAACTAAACCAAGTCCTTTGTCATGGCGGCGGGTGGTGATAACAGAAGAACAATGAGGTTCGATATAGATGAAAGAAATATTGAACGCGTAGAAAACTTTATGTATTTAGGTGTTCTGTTTGACTCCAAATTAAAATGGAAAGAGATGGTGATAAATAGTGCGAACCACATGTCTAAAAGTATAGCCGCAGTCTTTAAATTTGCAAAAAATCTAAGCAATAAACCAATTCAGGAAATGGTTAAAATGTATCTAGCAAAAACCATATCTGTAGCTACATATGGGGTAGAAATTTGGGTTAAGGCACAATTTGAGCTATTACAAAGCATAGAAAATAAGTTTGCCAAAAGGCTATTGTCCATCCCTGGGACATGTTCCAACTTTATCACTCATAAAGAAATAGGTTTGCCCTATATTAGTTATACCATCAAAATGGCCCCATTATTAATATGGCTATCGATATGGAAAAGAAAATTGGTTCAACTAAATCAGCTTATTTTAAAAGATATTATGAAGTGTGATTATGCCTCAACTATCTACTGGCTAGCCTATGTTAGACACACTCTCAGCTCTCTGGATTTGGAGGAACTTTATGAATCCCCAACTAGTTGTGAAGTTTACCCGAAATCTAGATTGAAAGAACTTTTGATAGACAAAAGTACACATGATAGATGTGAAAGGAATAAAGTAGAAAAGTACAGTAATGACACTTCAGGCTATGCCTACGGCGTTCTTTGGGCCTTCTTTGTACCTTTCCTTTGTAGAGAACTCCCAGCACGCTACATCTTGATAAGATTTCGTTTAAACTATTTCCCTTTAATGCTAGGCTATCCTTCACACACATACTCATTAACCCCTTTGCTGCTAGGCCTATTCCCCCCCTGTGCTAAGCCTTTTTTGGGCTATTGGGGTAGTTTGTGCTTAGGCCCCTGTAACTTTTTGACCACATAAGGTATCCACGCCAAATTTGCGTCCTTTTCTTCCAACATCATGGGGATTTTAAAGGTACCCAGGGTTTGTGGATTCCCAAGGAGGGGACCCAGAAATTAGCCAAAATACAGCTAAATTATGTTTTTGGGGGGAAAATGGGAAAAAAGTGCTGCAAATGAAAGTGTCTGGATTTTTCCCTGCAAATGGTATCAAAAAAGGGTTTGAGGGGCTAAAATCAGCATTTTCTCAGATTTTAGTGAATGACTGACTTTTGTCAAAAAAACAAAATTTTTTACACAGTTGTGGCATTTTTCTGGGACTGCCTATTTTTGCTATTTCTTGTGCTTTCAACCTTCTTCCAGTTAATGGTAGAAATGGGTATGAAAGCAATAATGGATACTGGAAAGCTATACCTTTTTGAAAAGTAGACAGAATTCTGAATTCAGAAAGGGGTCATTTGTGTAGATCCTTCAAGTTTTCTTTATATAAACTAACAGTTAAATATAGGAAAAGTTTTAAATTAGTTGCAAAAAACAGCCTTTTGTGTCAACGTTTTCACCAGAAACTTCTTCTAATTATGATAAAGCAATATACCGTTACATCCGCGGGACCTTACTGGTTGTGGGGATGTATAAGACTTGTAGGTTCACCAAGTACCTGACGAACCCAGAGCCAAAAACTGAGCAGCGACTTGCAATGTTTTTTTTATTATGTAGCGGGTAAATAGCAATTACTCTGGGAAAATGTATACATGGAAAAATTGGTATGAAAGACACCTATGTATTTCTGAAATGGGAACAAAATATAGAGTTTAGAAACAGTAGATATTTGCACATTTCCAAAATTGGGAACAGTCATACTAGCATGAGAATTATCAGTCATTTTTCAAAATGACTTCTTTTTTACACATTGTCTTTCATTTGGAAGGCAGAAATTCGTTGAAAGTCAATAGGTAATAACAGTTGCTTAACAAATCTGAATTACCCTAAGTCTCCCGATAAAAATGGTACCTCACTTGTGTGGGTAGACATTGTGCCCATGACAGGAAATCGCTCAAAACGCAACGTGAACACACCACATTTTCACAATGAAAAGTTACCCTTTTTTGGCAAAGTGCCTAGCTGTAGTTTTTGAACCCTAGCTCTGCCGGCACCTAGGGAAACCTAGCAAACCTATACATTTTTGAAAACTAGACACCCAGGGGAACACAGGATGGGGTGACTTGACTGGGTCTCACCAGGTTCTGTTACCCAGAATCCTTTGCAAACCTAAAAAAATGGCCAAAAAAGCACATTTTCCTCACATTCTGTTGTGGAAAGTTCTAGAATCTGCGTGGATCCACAAATTTCCACCCACCCTGCATTCCTCAAAGTCTTCCGAGAAAAATGGTACCTCACTTGTGTGGGTAGGCCTAATGCCCGTGACAGGAAACGGCGCAAAATGCAACGTAGACACCACAATTTAACTGTGAAAAATGACCCTTTTTGACAAAGTGCCTAGCTGTAGTTTTTGAAACCTAGCTCTGCCGGCACCTAGGGAAACCTAGCAAACCTATACATTTTTTAAAACTAGACACCCCGGGGAATCTAGGATGGGCTGACTTGACTGCCTTCCACCAGGTTCTGTTACCCAGAATCCCTTGCAAACATAAACAATTGACAAAGGAAACACGTTTTCCTCACATTTCAGTGGTGGAAAGTTCTGGAACCGGTGTGGATCCACAAATTTCCACCCACCCCGCGTTACCCAAAGTCTTCCGAGAAAAATGGTACCTCACTTGCATGGGTAGGCTTAGTTCCCGCGACATGAAATGGCGCAAAACAAAACGTAGACACATCACAATTTCACAGTGAAAAATGACCCTTTTTTGGCAAAGTGCCTAGCTGTAGTTTTTGAACCCTAGCTCTGCTGGCACCTAGGGAAACCTAGCAAACCTATACATTTTTGAAAACTGGACACCCAGGGTAATCCAGGATCAGGTGATTTGACTGCCTTCCTCCAGGTTCTGTTACCCAAAATCCCTTGCAAACCTAAAAAATTATCAAAAACAACACATTTTTCTCACATTTCTGTGGTGGAAAGTTCTGGAATCTGCGTAGATCCACAAATTTCCACCCACCCCGCGTTCCCCAAAGTCTTCCGAGAAAAATGGTACCTCACTTGCATGGGTAGGCCTAGTTCCTGCGACATGAAACGGCGCAAAATGCAACGTGGACACACCACAATTTCATTGTGAAAAATGACCCTTTTTTGGCAAAGTGCCTAGCTGTAGTTTTTGAACCCTAGCTCTGCTGGCACCTACGGAAACCTATGAAACCTATACATTTTTTAAAAATAGACACCCAGGGGAAACCAGAATGGGGTGAATTGACTGCCTGCCACCAGGTTCTGTTACCCAGAATCCCTTGCAAACCTAAAATACTTCACAAAAATTACACATTTTCCTCACATTTCAGTGATGGAAAGTTCAGGAATCTGCATGGATCAACACATTTCCACCCACCCTGCATTCCCCAAAGTTTTCCGAGAAAAATGGTACCTCACTTGCGTGGGTAGGCCTAGTTCCTGCGACATGAAACGGCGCAAAACGCAACGTGGACACACCACAATTTCACAGTGAACAAGCATTAAAGATGCAACAGGTCTCGTCTTTGTCCAAGTTTGAGCATTTGTTGTATGCCTATTTATAGTGCTTAGTTTATACATTGCATATATAGTGACATGTTTATACATTTATGTGTGTGTATGTATATGTATATATATAAATGCATGTATGTAGGTGTTTATATGTGTAATTGCTAATGAATTGCATCTATTCAATTATTTGCTTGTTATGTGCAAAGATCTTTTCATATACATATATATATAGTAATATACTTATGCATGTATAGATTGACATATATTCATATATGTATGGTAACAGATATATCTATGCATATATTATATAAATATTTGCTATTTATAGCTATGCAGGCTTATTGATATATATTTGTATATATATTACTGATTAATGTTTATGAGAGGAGCAAATATATACATGCATGTTGAGAAATATGTATGTTTTGGGTTACATATATTATGTGTGTTGTAGAACATATATGCTTATGTGTATACATATGTAGTTATGAATAGCTGTTAATTGTAATGCATGTGTATGCATAGATATGTATGTGCGTATATACATTTGAATATATATCTGAATGTATATTCATGGCATAGCAATAACTCGTAGGCGAATGAGTTTTAAATACTTTTTATTTAGTTTATATAAATTTGTATTTGTTTGTACATTGACTTATTGGTTATCTGCTTATTTAAAGGTAGGTGTTCATCTTCAATAATTTCTACTATGCATCCATTGCAAAATATTACATTAAATGTTTTGGGTAAGTGTGGCATCAGAGCATCCCCAAAATCCTCTATGTCTGCCTCTATATTTAGAAAGTCCATTAGAATGGTGTTTTCAATGTCCATTGATTTATATAGCTCTGTTTCTTTTACTTGCACTGTTATCGTACTTTTTTCTTGTGCTGTATTTTCTAGTCCATATTGTGATTGTTCATTTTTCTCTAGGTGGTTCAATTATCTGTAAAGCAAAAGAAAAAAAAAATAATGCATATAGAGTTAGGTTGTTAGATAAGGCCAGAGAGGAATAGTTCGACTTGCGTTATGGAGAGGGTATGGGATTGGTTGCTAGACAGAGTGGGACAGTGAGTTTGGGAGAGTGACATAAAGGGAAATAGATATATCTGAGGAGAGTGAGTATGTATAGAGTGTAGGAGACAGTGAGAGTTATAAAGAGATGTTGAGTGAGGGAGTGATGGGTAAGGTAACAGAGGGAGGTAGAAATGTGAGGTGTTTGGTGTGGTGGCTTACTGGGGATATGCGTATATTGTTTGTTGTAGGCTGTATTGATTGGTATAGTTATTTGCTCTTTATACTTGTTCTTTATAGACTGTGTTATTCCTATTGGTGTGGTGTGTGTTCATGTACTTCATGAACTTTATTGTAAATGTGCCTGTTTGTGAGACAGATATACACAGCTAAGATAAAGAAATGTATGGTGAGAGAGGTATAGAGTAATAGTATGACAGAGGTAGGTGCAGAGATAGCTTGGCAGGGTTAAGATAAATATAGGGACAGAGGAAGAGAGGTAGAGTGCTGAGAAATGTAAGTAAAGATATGAGTGATAATGTTTCATTGTGTGCGCAATTGGGATATAGGGATAGTGAGGTTGTTAGGGGCATATTATCAAGCCAGGCGATAAAATTATCGCCGCTTTAGCGGCAGAAAACTGCCGCTAAAACGGCGATAATGGGCTTGATAATATGCTCTATGGAATTCCAATTGAAGCCCATGTTAAATGTGAAGGGCATCTAACATGGGCTTCAATTGGAATTCTATAGAGCATATTATCAAGCCCATTATCGCCGTTTTAGCGAAAGTTTTCTGCCGCTAAAGTGGCAATAATTTTATCGCCTGGCTTGATAATATGCCCCATAGAGAATTAAAGGTAGAGAGAGATAGAGATAGTGTGTGTGAGACGGGGGTAATAGTTATAAAGAATGATATTAAAGTAAAGATGCAGTGACAGGAAGATGTAGTGTTGGAAACTTAGGGTCATAGAGGTAAGGGAGTACATGGGGGGAATAGAGGGAGGTTTTTTGAGGGAGGGGGAGATGGAGAATAGTATGACAAAATGTTTGTGAGGAAGGTGATATGGGAGGAGAGATGACTGGAGATATAGTTGGGTGAAGATGTGTGTGTACAGAGTGTGGCGGGTTATTGTAAATATGCAGTATTGCAGGGCTTTGTTGTATAGTATGGGTAATATCAATTGGTATTTGGCAACTTTGGGGTTTACTCTTATTGTATTACTATAGGAAAGGCTTCTGTTAAGAAACAACCTATTACATTTGTTGTTTATGAGAGTAACATATGGCTGGAGAGTTGTAGAGATGTTTTATGGCAGAGACAGAATAAATAAAAGGAAGAGATAGCCGCATAAATGTGTTAGACAGAGACAAGTTTAATCACAGAAAGAGATAGACACAGAGTGTATATATTAGTGCAGGATTAATTAGGCAATGTAATATAGGTTGTAGACAAAGAGTTGTAGAGAAAAGCAGGCCTAGAGAGTGTTGTACAAGTGCAGAAGGGATGGAGAGACAGAGTGGGGTCGTAAGAGACTCAGGTAGAGGAAGAGGCTGCACGACAGTAATGTTAGGTGGGATATGGTAAGGTGTGCAGAGAGTATAGAGATATATTGGGTGTTTAACAGAGGCAGCAGTGCGATTAACAGATGAAGTTATAGTGATTGCGAGGTACTTGGAGGTATGCAGGGAGGTAAGAAATATAGAGTGGGATAAAGAGTGGTTTGTGTCTGTTGTTTTAGTGTATGTATGTGTTACTGCAAATCTTGTGTTGTACCTTATGGGCACAGGTATTTTGTTGTTGCTAAAATTAGTTTTTATTATTGCTCTTTATACTTACTTGGTATTGTGTATTTCGAGTTGAATTTAATACTTTTTGGCCATTAAATTAATGCACTGTTAAGTGTGTCATTTTGATGTTTGTTCCAAGTTGTACTGGGAAATCCATTGCTTCTCTCCATAGAGTTATTTGAATGGAGTCTGTTGTATCATTTACAGTTATGCATTTCAGTTTAGTTTCTTGCCCTCCAATAAATATCTTTTTAGTTGTTTCTTCCTGCTAAATAGTAATATATTGTTTAGTTGCTGTATTTGTATATTGATTGTTACAATTCAATGGTGTGCTTTAGGATGGTATTAGAATGAAGTAGTAGTGCTTAACAGGTGTAAGATATATTAAAAAAAATAGGTTTTGAAAGTAGCTGTATGCAAGTGTGGTGGTTTACAACAGTCCTAGTGTGTTTACATGTGTGTTTGTTTGCAAGTAAGCGTTTTTGGGATTGTAGGTCTTTGTTACAAAACTATTTGTATAGTAAAGTAATAATTAAAGTGTTAAAAGTAACAGTAATTCAATTGCTAACTTGCAATATGTTGTTTTTATTTTGCAATGATGGTATATAAGAAAGATATTTTTATTATGCCATAATGTTTTATAATTGGTATATAAATATTATTGCTTATATGCACTTGCTTATATGTACAGATATAAATACATGTGTATATTTGTGAGTATATAGTTATACATGTATATATATACCAATATATGCTTATATATGTGTTTATATGTGTATATAGATAATATATATGACTATACACATATTGTATATAAATACTGAGATCAATAAGAAAGGGGTAGGTAGAGGGAAATTAGGCTAGGTCTACCTTTCTGTATCATATGTAATCAAAAAATCTGAACTCTCAGATAGAGAATATAGCAGAAAACGATCACTTAAATGTGGTGAAAAATGATGAACATAAAGTAGGAAAAATGTCCTTTCTTGAGTCCCCTCACTCACCAGGGTTTCCCATGGTGACATGCTTCATCATAGGGGCCATCTCAACCTGCTGTTGGTTGACGTGTGCAACGACTTGCGGAAATACGTTGGTGCACTTTAGTGACACTATGTGTGGTGTGGTGTTGTGTATGGAGTGGAGTGATTTATTCAATATTATCTATATGACTTTTCTTCTTGCTCCTAGTTGAGATATTAAAAAGAGGTGAGTTTTTAGGGGGTCTGGCTATGATGCATCATACGAGGGAAATTTGACGCATCATACCCATACCCCTTAGGGACTCCCCCATTTTTAATATATCAACTTGGAGCAAAAATGAACATCATTTAGCCCACTAGTTAGATATTTTTACATAAATCATTTTACTTCATCCACAACTTTGCAACACACATAGCTTGTTGTAATTTTTGTTACTTGTAAAAGCATATTTATTTTGTAAATAACGCACCTCTGATATTGTCCCTGATATGCTCATTAGGGATTTTATGTCAGCTTCTCGTATTGTTTTGATTGGCTAAAGTGGTGGCGCAGGTGGTTGCAGAATGTATTCAACTTCTTGTCTTATTGCCTGTGGTATAATTAATGCTGGCATTCTGGATATTTTGGTCTGTTTGGTCAAGATTACAACATTATTTTTAATAAGAAAATTTCGGATGATAATTCCATTGTTTTCTTTTGTTTGGCTGAAATACTCGTCATTGTAGCAAGTAGCTTTAATTGATGCAATCTCGTCTGCTAGAGCCAGATGATATAATATTCTGTTTTCTTGTTTAGCATTTCTGTAGTGGGTTTTTGTTGAACATTTAATTATGTTTGCACGTATAGCTTTTTGGTAAGGTTTGCTTTCTTCGTGCTTTGCTTGCTTAATATCTTCTATGGATATCATCTGAAATGAGAAAACATATGTGAGCATACATAGAGAAGTATAATTTGCAGAATAGTTTATGTATCTGGAATTAGAATAGCATAGTAAATATACATATTGCACTTCAAAGAGCTATCCATAAACCTTTGTGATCACTGTAATATGACTTGTTAGAATCCGGGTTCTCTGGTTGGCACAGGTAGGTACTTGTGACAAGCAGGGAACCTTTCCTCTAGTCAGGGTAAGGGGTTACACTCCTAAAATAACCCCTGCTCACCCTCTAGGTAGCTTGGCGCGAGCAGACAAGGCTTATCTCAGAGCGTTATAGGCTAAGAATTTGTGAACACATACAGCAACCAAGTGATATGTGACCGTGGGGAGTCGGCGGGCTGGAAAAGCAGGCAAGGAGGCCGTATATAGCGTGCAATATTCTTTGTTTATTGTGCCGGAGCACGTCGTGCAACAGAACAGTACAGGGAGACAAATCCGAACAGAAAGATGAATTAGAGCGGACTCTGGTTTATCCGTCGTGGTTGTCTTCCTAGGGCTCCTCTGACGTCTGGATCGTCGTCGTCCGCCGTAAGGGATGGATGGGCACCTCGGAGGGCAGAGAGACACAAAATGGGAAAAGGAGCCGTTAGTCCTGCTGAAATCCGGACTGTTGCCGTCACCGTCACCAGGAGTGAGGAGGATGAGGAGACCGTGAGGGAGGAGGAGGATGAGGAGGTAGGGACGAGTTGAAGAAAAGAGGGGTGCGCGGAAGAATCGTGCGGGTAGTTATATACAACGTGGATGATGCTATACAATAATTACAAAGAGGCCCATCAGGGTGTAGTGGCGTGTCTAGGAGAAACAGTATATATATACAGGGGGACTATCTTACATACGGATACCTAGGGTAATCTACTAAAGGAAGCGGGTACTCACGGGCTCCGCCATAACTCTCCTCCGAGTTATGGCCGCTCTTCAGCCACCTCCGGAGGACTCCACCAATCTTCCGACCACTCTTCGGGTTCGCCGCTTCCGTCTTCTCCGTCCGCTGCAGCTCCTGCCAAAATCTCCTGCCACGATCCTCCGACGCCTTCGGTTTCACGTCCTCCATCTTTTCTGTCTCTAGCGGGGATCTGGGAGGAGGGACTTCCGGGATCAGGAGGCAGTGCTTACGGGAGGTCAGCGTTCGGGATAGGTTTCTGCAATAGAGAGAGGGGTGGGGTTTCTGTTGTCACGGACACTGTGGCTGACGCTCCGGATCGCGCGCCCTGGATGGTAGGAGTTCTGTGGGAAAGTGGTACTCGGGGTAGGGTGAGTAGGGGAGGCAGGACCCGTGGGAGGGAGACATCCTCACATGATAACACTACAAATGGACACCACACAGGTTTTTATATTAAAAATAAGGATTCCTTATATAGAGTTACCACAAGACCATTAAACGACAAAAATACACTGTTACTTTAGATGGTAGAAGTTTGGCTTAGTTTTCTTAAGTTCTTAAATGCGACACTTTAAGTCAATGTACCTTTTAGATGCGACACGCAGGGCAACGAAAGTGTTGCAACGATGCTGATGCGAAGAAGTTTTTGGTGCAAAGAAATAAAGACGTGAAGATCTTCCAGATGCGTTACGCTTCTCCGATGTTGCGAGAAGACTCGACTCGATGCGTCAGCTGCAGCGGCGTCACCCTTTATGCGATGCGACGACAGCGGCCTTGGCAGCGGCACTCTTCTCCGACGTTTGAGAGACGCTTCCGCTCGATGCGATGTTGCAGCGGCGACACCCCTTTATGCGATGCGACGACAGCAGCTCCGACGGCGGCACGCTTTTTCGTGGATGTGAGGCGCTTTTCTTGATGCGGTGCAATGCGACAGTTACGATGGCTGCGATGGCGACATGCTTCTTTCTCGATGCGAGACTCTTCTCTTGATGCGGTGCGATGCGTCAGCTACGATGGCTGCGATGGCGACACGCTTCTTCGGCGTTGCGAGACACTTCCTGGACGATGCGAGACGCTTCCGCTCGATGCTGCAGCGGCGACACCCTTTACGTGATGCGACGACAGCAGTTCCGACGGCGGCACACTTCTCCTTCTTGAGTTGCGCTTCCAGCTCCTTGCGACACGCAGCCCCTCAGAAGGCCTAACAACAGCAGCAGGCACTTCCAAAGAACTTTGGGGAGCTGGGGGGTGAAGTCTGTTGTTCCTGAGACTTCAGCAGGAGGCAAGCTCTATTCCAAGCCCTTGGAGATCTTTTTGAAGCACAAGTTGAAATAAAGTCTTTGTAGTCTTTCTCCTCTCCTTCCAGCAGCAAGGCAACCACTGCAGGCCAATCCCCCAGGTCAGGGACAGTACTCCTCCTTACAGCTTTCCCGGTTTCTTCTCCGCAGGCAGAGGTTCTTCTTGTCAAGCATGATCTAATTTCTTGGGAGCAGGGTCCCAATACTTGTACCCCTAATTCCTTTGTTCCTCTGGGGTAGAGGGACCTTTGCCCAGTCCAAACCTGTTCCTGAGCACTTTGTTGACATGACTCTGACTTTCTATTCAGGGTACAGGGCAGAGACATCAGCCGCTCCACAGGAGGTGGAGCCAGCATTGTGGTGGCAGAGCACATCCCTAATCAGAGTCCAGGTGCACTCCTCCCACCCATCTGGATGTCAATCTCTCTATTCACCACCAGGCTACCTAGCCCTGCCCCTCTGGGTTTTCCCAGCCCTGTCACTCACACAAACCAGACAGGCAGATACACATCATAGCAGAGGCGGGCTGAAATGGTTAGGCAAGCAACTGCCAACTTTCTAAAAGTGGCATTTGCAAACACAGAATATTAAAATAAACTTTACTAAAAGATGTATTTTATTATTCTGAGTTCGGGCATACTAAACTCGAATTTCTACCATGTTCCCTGGGCCTGTTAGGATCATAGGATGTAACAATTCTAACAGCCCATTCTGGCCTATGGGAACAGGTAGCCTTGCAATAGTGAAAAATGAAAATGGCTGTAATTCACTATTAGGACATGCCACATCCATCAGGGCTTGTCCTACCTTATGCTTACAATGCACTCTGCCCTTAGGCCTACCATAGGGGTGACTAATATGAAGTTAAGGGAAGTTTTAGGGACTGGCAAGTGGGTGCACTTGCCCAGTCAGCATGACAGTACCAGACTGCACGCAGGTTCTGCAATGGCAGACCTTAGACACATTTTACTAGGCCGCTTCTGTGGGTGGCACAACCAGTGCTGCAAGCCCACCAGCAGCATTTGTATTTACAAGCCCTGGGCACTCCTGGTGCATTTTACTGGGGTCTGACAGTAAACCAAATAAGCATACACATTTTAAATAGGGAGCACTTGCACTGTGGCACTGGTTGGTAGTGGCACAGTGCTCTGAGCAGCTAACACCAGCAAAACACATGAGGCACAGCGACAAAAAGTGGAAGGGAGACTCACGCCAAGGTGCCAGGTCTAACACGACTCTAATGTACCAAAGTGGTGTAAATCTCCATTTGTATATATATGATCTAATATTGAGTTGTAGTCTGTTGTGTAGTTTTGTACTGTTTGTTCACAGTTATATTGGGTGTGCATATATTGTAATAGTAGTGTTGTGTGTTGTGTCTCTTTTGTTAAATCTATGTTAAAGTCGCCCATGATAATATATTTATAATCAGGGTAGAAGTTCAATATGGGTGTTAATACTGTTAACAGTGTTTGTATATGTACATGTGGTGGCTTGTATAGTATTATAAATAAGTAGTCGGTATTATTAAGTTGTTTTGCGAAATGTAAAATGTCAATATTGCGGTATGTTTCATATATTGGCAATAAGAAAATATCTTTTTTATAATAAATTGCTATTACGTGCTTTGTTTTTTGATTATGGAACTTATCAAATATTAATAGATGTTATTGCGCAATTTGAAAAGTTGTTGTATCTGCTTTCTTGGTTGTGTTTATCTCTGTGAGGCATATAATATCAGCATTCATGATATTATTGTCTGCTATCATTGCAGTGTAATTTTTTTGTAGTGAGCGTATGTTATGCACAATTATATTACAATGTTGGTTGTACTGACTGATTTGTGGAACTGTTATTTGCAATTGTCTATTAGCTCTTAATCTGTGCATTTCTTGATGTACTTTTGGATGTACAACTACAACTATTTTGTCTTTATTAAAGTTTTTTATATATATGTTGGATAATGATTTTGCTCTGCTTAAAGCTACATAATGTAGGTGATGTATTTTGCTATTGTTAAAGTGGATATAAAGTGGTTCTATAGTTTCTCCTTGTGTCCTATGTATAGTACGTTCAGATGACTGGCGTAAAGGGAATTGCTTGCGTATAATAGTGATAAACTTTTGTGTATATTGGAAATGTCGTGATATAGCATGTATAGGTGTCCAATGTGCCAAAATGTTTCTGTTATATATGTGTCTATTTTCCTGCCTTGTTGTTTTTCCAACGTTCACATTATCAAAACTAATCCATATAACATTTGGGGCGTTGTTAATAGTTTCTACTAATTCCACTATACCAGTTGCACCATTAGTTAAACCATCATTAACATTTATATTACAAGTTAGATCATATCGCAATTTTAATGCAATATGCAATATGTATGGTAGGCCCATTGTATTAGTTGGATCTGTGGGTAATTGTGTGAGTATTTTTTTTTTACTTGCTCTGTAAGATCAGATGCAACTGTGTCTATGGCGTTTGATGTAGTTGACTATATGTTGCATTAATACTTCATTATTAATGTTATTAACTTCTTTGTTGACATAATATAAGGTATAGTTTTGCTAATTTCTATAGGTGGCTCTAATTCTCGCGTTTGTATTTGTATCATGTCTGTATTTGTTTGTTTTCCTTCTCTTAATCTGTTAAGTAGTTCAGCAAATGGCAGGTCATTTAGCTGCCTCATAATTTTAGTTAGTTCAAATAGTTGGAAATGTGTTTGCCATAAGTTAGTACTTATTGGGCCATATGTATGTCTTGAATTTTCAAATATGCATGTGTCAAAAACTGGTTTTAATTGATAGAAATCTCCAATAGCTAAAATGGAGATCCCTCCAAAGGGCATATTAGACATTTTTATTTCTTGCAATCTATTATGTATGAAATTGAACACATTTGTCCCTACCATTGATATTTCATCAATTATAAGTACTTTAAGGTGCATTAATTGGTTTTGCAGTGTACTTCTGTTTTCATTAGTTAGGGGTTTATGAGTTAAGGTTTGTGAAACTGGTATCTTAAATGTACTATGTAGAGTGTTACCATTTATGTTATGTGCTGCTTTGCCTGTTGGAGCTGTCAGTAAAACATGTATGTTATCTGGATTGTCTCCTGCTTTTGTATTGTAGTAACGTATTAAAGTTTGGTAAAGTGCAGTAATAAGAAAGCTTTTCCCAACTCCTGCACCACCAGTACAAAATGTGTAGCAGGGTGTTTCTTTGGTTTCTATCCAATGTAGGTGATGGTATATAAAGTTGAGTTGCTCTGGAGTGAGATTTTGCATAATAATATTGTATTGATCATATTGGAGTATATTATTAGTTAGTGCCTCTTCTATAGTTGTAGTTCTAATGCCTAAATCTAAGGACAAGTCATAGATTAGTGGTTCATTAACTGGGGCTTCATTGCATATTGTGTTTAGTGTTTCTGGAGACATTGGATCTATTGGGAATGTTGGCATTGTATCTTTGTCTGGATTGCTATTAGGTGTGAGTGTTTGACTATGTTTATTATACTTGTTATGATTTAAGTCAACAGTGTCTTTAACCCCTTCGACGCTCATGACGGAACGGTTCCGTCATGAGCGTCGGTTGAGCTGTGCTCATGACGGAACCGTTCCGTCATGACCACGCCCGCACAGGTAACGGTCAGCACAGCGGGGGAATCCGCCCCGCATGGAAGGGGTTAAACTGCAGATATTGTTCATAATATGTTTCCTTAGTACCAATTATTTGTTGTTCTACTCTCCAAGGGTAATACAGCATTAGCAATTCCCTATAATAATTTTCAGAGTAATTTGTTTTATTAAACTGGCAATAGCGAATAATTTTGTTTTTTTTGCACTGTATATAGTCTGTTGTTGTTGTTTCATATTGGGAATTAATTTCAAGTTCTTCGTCATCTGAGCTGTAAAAGTTATTTTCTGTGACGAAATTGTCATTATCGGTTTCTTTTTTATACTTTTTTTTTGGGGGGGGCATTATACATGGATGCATAGTCAGCTAATGTACATTTTTCCAATGGCTGAGGCCGTTTGCTGTACTTTACAATAATATTATCATATTGTATGCTACTGGATGTATCTGGCAATGAATTTATTGTATCTATGTCTCTCAATAAGTATGTATGTTTTTCTGGGGGGCTAGTATTAATGAATATAAATGATCTTGAACTTTTTCGTAAAGGAATTTGTAGTATTAGATATGCTGCTTCTTGTGCACTTATTTCTGTACAATTTAAGAATTTGTTTCCTATGTGTTTAAGTTGTTCTTTAATATCTGCATTGTGATATACTTCTTTTGCTGCTTGTGCAATTATTCTGCTCATTCCGCGTTGTGATTTACTAATATATGAAACAATATATACTGCACATGCGTATGCATCTAGTATGTATTGTATATCTATGTTTGCTTGCCATGCTTGTAAAATTGTAGCATTGTAGTTATTAATAAAGCATTCAGCTGGTGTTCTTTTTAAAAATATAGTTTTCTTTTCTATAATAGATTGGATACAAAGAAGATATTGTTGTATATCTAGTTGCATATTATCTAAAAATGGACTAAATGTGTAACTTTGAAAGTCTTGTGTGTTCATAGTTGCATGTATGCCTTCTATTTGCTGTAGGAGGTCCTTATTTGTTTTGCCTAGTGCTAATGGCTCTAGTATAAAAGTTTCTGGCATTGGAAACTTTGGGTAATGATATTTGCATGTTCGTTTTTGCTTGATGCGGCAATGTTTTGTATGGCCATGTCGTTGTAAGGGTAGTAAAGGTTCTATATATGGATTTTGTGTTTTTGCACATGTTACATACTAATCAATGAAAGTGATGACTTTGTACAGTTCAGATGTTTCATATTGTGGTGAATTTTCTATCCATATTAGAGCGTGTATATGTGGGGATTCGCACTGTTGGAATTTCCTAACTTGAAAGTCAAATGTCTTGCATATGTTCTTGGATTCTGTTGTATTAATGTGCATTTTGTTTCCCATGCCATATTTTCAAATTCTTCTTTTGTGCATTCTTTCCTTTTTTCAATGCGCAATAAAATGTTAATTAAATAATACCATTTTGTTTCTGCAGCTGATAATGTTAAAAAAAAGGTTGGGATCCCTATTTGTCTTATCATAGCAAATAGGTCTTTTTTGCAATGCTCCCAATATGAACCCTGACTCCTGAGGCTTGAGCCGGGAGACAGAATCGGATACCGTGCTGCGTGTTGGTGTTGCGCTTGTATGTATCTTTTCTGCCCTCAATTTTAAATTTAATATACTATGTGAGGCTGTTTTTTTAAAGTACTGTGTGACACTGCTTTTAAAACAATAAATTTCAAATTACCTCATCTCTCTGCCGCACCGAGTCATTTACAGGGGGCAGCGAGTACCGCTGACGGCTGTGGAGGCAGGAGGGGCTGGGAGGAGGACAGGCGCCATCTTGGTAGGTGTGAGGATTGGCGGGCTAGTTGTTGGTCAAGCGATATTAAATACCAGCACTACTGCGGCCGCGCAGTGGCCGTGTGCAGCGGGTGTGCCGCGGGTGCGCCAAAGGCGCGCCTAAGGCAAGCCCGTCTGCGCCCGTCCGCACACGTCAGTCACCGGTCGCCAGGCACCCTGCCCGAGTTTCCACCGATTTTATCAGCTATTTGCCTGAGGAACTTCTGGGGCTGGAAGCCAAGTGCTCTGCTTCTCGCTGGGAGCATCAGGTTGACTACTTTAAGTGTAAGTCTTGCTCATTTCAGCTGCCAGGGGCGGATAGGGTACCATCCCCCCCAGAGGCTGTAGAATACAAGTTCCTTAGTTTGAACTGTCGGTCCCTCGTGAAACACCATGCGGAGGTGTTCGACTTGCTAATAGAGGAGGCCCCAGATGCCTTATTTTTAACAGAGGCTTGGCTCACGTAGGACTCGGTGGCCGTGCCCTGGTTGGCCCTTCCCCAGGGTTATGTGTTGAAGACAGTTAATAGAGAGGGTGGGCGTGGTGGTGGCATTGCAATGATCATTAAAGATGTTTATAACTGTAGTTTTATTAAAGAGAACATTGCGGAATGTGAAAGTGCAGTGTTCAAAGCTATGCTGAGCCCTAATTTCACTATGTCCGGCCTTTTAGTCTATCGCTCCCCGGGCCCCGCAATTGGCTTCAGGGAGAATTTTCTGAGTAAAGTCGCACTATACGCGGGTAGGGCTTCGAACTTCACCATCTTGGGGGATCTTAACCTTCATTTTGAGAAGCATGAGAAAGCGGAAATTTCAAACATGCTGGGAGATTTGGAGGCCTTTCAGCTAGTGCAATGCATCCTTGAGAGTACGCATGTGGCAGGGCACTTATTGGACCCTATATTTTCCAATCTATGTCCTTTACAGGTCTTTCCTCCGGCTCCCCATGCCTGGATGGATAATTTCTTGGTTTCTTTTGTGTTGCGATTGCAGGGAAAAGCTGTACCCTCGTTTCTGCCCCTGTGCTGAAACGTCCCTGGCACAAATTAGATCTCTGCCAACTATCTGCTTTTTTGGCTAACAATAGGCCTTTAATGCCCCCAGACATGGACGCAGCAATTTCTTGCTTCCATGACTGGGTTGTTCGGGGTCTGGATACTTGTATCCCGGCCCATTTGGGAGCAAGAAGTAGAGGGTCTTCTAACCCGTGGTTTGACACATCACTTATGTTAGCCAAAAAGGGGTGTAAACAGCTGGAACGTGTCTGGAGACGCTCTTATGACGTCACAGCTAAGTTAGAATACCGGGCTGCCATTAAACAGTATCAACGACTTATCCGGAAGACGCGAGCCGAGTACGTGGCTAAAAAAATCTTGGCAAGTACTAAAAAGTCGATATTTACCTTGCTTAAAGGTATGAAAAGTGCAGGCTCAGTGGTATCCTCCCCAATTGTTTCTAACCAACAGTGTAATGAGATTGCTCATCACTTCTTGAACAAGGTTGAGCAGATCTATTCTAACCTGCCGACGGCAGATCTGCATGCTGGGAGCGAGGCTCCGAATATACTGGGCCCTATGGTGGGTAATAGCCTGGTATCCTTTCCATCTCTATCATCCAACGAGTTTGACACACTCTGTCTGAAGATCAAGTCAGGATCCCCGGCTGATCCCTTGACCCCTGCCTTGTTTCATCAGCTCCGCTCTGTGATCGCTCCTTGGGTTGTGGGTTTGGTGAACTTATCTATGTCTTCTGCAGTGGTTCCCAAGGTATGGAAACATGCCAAAGTTATCCCACTGCTTAAGAAACACTCCCTGGATCCCGTGGAACCAGGCAATTATCGGCCAATCTCTCATCTGCCTTTTCTGGCAAAGGTGGCGGAATCTCATATTAACGCTGTCCTTTCGGAGTACATCGAGCAGAATTCCATTCTGGATTCTTCTCAACATGGCTTCCGAGCGCGTCATGGGACAGAGTCTGCACTGTTGGCAGTAACGGAAGCTATTAGGGATAGTTTGGACAGGGGTGACTCAGTGGCTTTGATCCTTTTAGATCTAAGCGCCGCCTTCGACACCATTTCACATGCAATTTTACTAACTCGTTTGCAGGAAATCGGTGTTGAGGGTGTGGCTTTGGGCTGGTTCCGTTCCTTCCTAGAGGGAAGGTCCTTCCAAGTGTCCGTGCCTCCGTTCCACTCCCAGGAGTTTGCTCTGCATCAGGGAGTACCGCAGGGCTCAGTTTTGAGCCCGCTTTTGTTTAACATCTATGTTCGCCCCCTGGCTGCGGTTGCAAAAAATAGAGGGCTTGCGTTGGTGTCATACGCTGATGACACCCAACTGCTGATCTCCTTCTCTAAGAATTGTGATGACAATCTGGAGAAATTCAAGGATGATCTTTTAGCAGTGGCTGATTGGATGGCGGCCAATTACTTGCAGCTTAACGCCAGCAAAACAGAGATCTTACTGTTCGGGAAGGACCGTGAACTATGGTCCGAACAGTGCTGGCCTGAGCGTCTTAAACCTGCGCCCTCTCCCAAGAAAGTTGTGAAGAACTTAGGGATATGGTTTGATCAGGGTCTGACGTTTGAAGCACAATCTAAAACAGTGGATGGGGTGTGTTTTGGGCCCTTACGGGGTTTAAGACCCGTGATAGGCTTCTTTCCCCCTAAAGTGCGACAAACCATAGTCCAGGCCTTGTTCCTGTCCAGGCTGGACTATGGAAATGTCCTATACTTGGGCGCTAATAAGGCCAGTATTAAGCGTCTGCAGAGGGTTCAGAATGCTGCTGCCCGGCTGCTGGTATCACTTCCAAAGTTTAGCTCAGTAGCCTTTCTGCTCCTCAAGCTGCACTGGCTGCCTGTAGAAAAACGCATTCAGTTTAAGGCTTTATGTGTGGCGCACAAAATCCTGTCCTATCAGGCCCCTGTGGGCTTGTCCAACTTACTCAAGTTGTATGCTCCACTACGGCTATTGAGATCGGCTGCCTGCACCCAGGTCTGTATCCCCCGTGTTTTCAAAGCTAGAACAGGCGGCCGTTCCTTTCGGAATTTGGCCGCAAAACTCTGGAACTCACTGCCTGTCTCTATCAGAGTAATTCAGAAGCATTTGGCCTTTCACAAAGCCATAAAAACCTGGCTCTTCTCTGGCTTGGTTAAAGTATCATCTGCTTAGTTTATATCCTGCTTCTGTCCCTGGGACGTTGGTCTTGGTTGGGGTCGCGCTGGGACGCCCCGTTGCTGGGGCAGCCATGCGTGTTACAAATCAGACTAATAATAATAATAATAATGGTGGTGAACTGCGAATAGTCTTAAGTATTTTGTAACCCTCATTAAATTGCAAAATGGAATCTAATCTTTGTTTGATGTCTTTTGCAGTAATGACTCTGCCATTGTTAAAGTATTTTCGAAGCGATATATATATTTTGCTTTGTATTTGTTTAATGTGTAATTGTTTTAATTTAAAGAATACATTTGTAATGGATTTTGCTACTCTTCTGTCTTGACTTCTTAATTCCCATTGACAGATTGTGCTGTAATGTATTGGTACATGCCTATCTTTATTGATAGGCCTTCGCTCTCCCCAAAATATTGTTGGGAAAGCTAAATATTCAGAGTCTTTATCTTCATACAGACCTCTTGGTGTGTTATATTCTGCAGGTGCTAGACTTAAGATATTAATGTTTTCTGTAGTAATAATTTCATTAGTTAACATAGTATCTAAGTTTCCGGCAGCAATGTTGTCTGAGGAATCAGATGTATTGTTTGTATCAGTAGTATCAGTAGAAGGCATTATATTTTCTGGTTGAAATTCCCAATCTGGATTATTAGTAACGCCATATTCTTGATACATAGTGCTATTATTTGCTAAGTATAGAGCAGCACGCTTCACTTTATTTGGTCTAACATTCTCAAAATATGTATAAGATTTGTAACTTAATTTTCTTTTTAGTTTTATGGGTATTGTCATGTTATCATGTAATTGCCTGGGTAATATAGTAACTGTAGTCATTACATCTGCAGGTACATTAACTTCTGCACCTGATAATGATTTTTGAAATCCACGTGGCAGTGTTCTGATTTGTAAAAAGGGTATTCTTGATGAGACTGGTCTTTCCTCAAGATTATGCAAGAGCAATTCTGTTGGTATATTGGGGAATGACATTCCATTATAAAAAGAACAGGGTGGTATTTTGTCTTTACAAATATATGTGTAACAAGTTTTACATATAACATCTGTTTTGTGTTTACTAATGTTACATTCGATAAACTTAGCACGTTTTTGAATACTGTGTGTTTTTAGTAGTGTTGGTTTATGCCATAATTGATTGCAAATAGTGCAGGTGTATTCTGGGCCATATGCTATTTGTGCATGGAAGTCACTAATTATATCATTAGTTGTTTGGAAAGGTAAATTTGCATTTATGCTAACTGGATCTTGCGTGTGTTCTTCTGTACGCTGTCTTTTTCTGCTATTTGTTTTTTGTATTATTTGCATTGTAGTAGTGTATGTGATTGTGTAGTATACGTAGATGTGTTTGTTAAGGCATGTTCGTATACTGTACGTACTAATAGTAAAAATTACTATTAGTCAGGTCAGGAGGCAATATATTTACAGTTGGAGAAGGCTGTTTTTTATTTGCTTGTTTATTGCTGCTTGTGTTTTGTATAACTGTATGTTGTATTTGCAAGGTAGTTTGTGACTTATGTGTTATTGTGTTTTTATCTGCTTGTGTAGTAGTGGCCTTAGGTACGTTAGTAGGCAAATGAATTTTGCTTTAGAATGTTGTTGTGTATTTGCTTGGCTATTGCTAGTACATTGTTTTGGAATTGTATTTTCTACTTGTAAGGTAGCTGATGGTACATGTGGTAATGCATTTTTGTGTATTTTTGTGGTATGGACATATATGCTTTTTATAGTTTTATATTTTTTCTGGATGTGGTTTCTTTGTGTTTGTTTAAGTGATCTTTTGCTAATTGTTGTTATTTTTACTGGAGTAAATTGCAGTAATATAAAATCTGAATTTGGTAACTTTATTTCATTAGCTAGCTTTACAATGTATTTAAGGACTGTATCACAGGCATTCATTTTTATAGCAATGCATGTTCCATTTTGATGTGGAATTGCATTTTCTCCTTGTGTATGTGAATTGAATATAAAGGATGCTTGTAGTGTCTTAAAGATTGAAATTACATATGTGCCCATAGTACATAATATGCCTGCATGTATGTCTATTGTGGAAGCGAATGTTGTTATAATGGTATCATTGAAAGTTACTGCTGGAATTATTAAGTCTCCTATAAAGGGTTTAGAACGCTTTATAGAAAATATGAGGTTATTGTGTTGAATGTAATTTGGTAAAAAATCAGTTAGCATAATTATTTCGTTAGTTTTGGAGTGCATTTCTGTATATAAAGCATCTCCAAGGTCCATAATGTAAAGTAAATCTTTTGTATCCCAAGTATGTGCTGATTTACAGTTGTTATGTAGCATTGCAAATATACTATTTGGTAGACATTGTGCACATATTTGTGCATTTCTAATGGTTGTATTTAATTGATTATTATTTGTGCAATTCAGTAAAGCTAATTCTGGTTGTGACTGTGCTAAAATTAGTTGCTCTAAATTGTGTTTTTGGCATATTTGCTGATGCTTTATGAGTGCATTCTCTGTTATAGGTTGTTGTGTTGTTAATGTGTTATTAATGTTACTTTTTGGTACTAATTTTGTATTAGTTTGAGTAACAGGTATGTATGTTATATGTAAATTATCAGCATATGTGGTTGGTTGTAAATTACATGGTGATGGAGCTGATTGGTGTACATTATGTGTGTTCATACTATTACTATTTTGTGTTGGAATATTGCATAGTTTTTTAGTGTGTGTAAGTGTTCCCCTAACTATATCTGCATATGTGTTAGTAGAATTTGTGTTTTGGGCTGTTGTAAATGGGTTTGGTAGTGTACTTATGGTATAGTTACTTGTAGGTAGTGTTTGTGGTTTTGTTATTGGTGAAAGGCTATTTTGATTTGTTTTAGCAGTATGTGGCTTATGCAATGATGTAGATGGTTGCTCTGCATCCATAATGCTATGATTATGTGTTTTGGTGGTATCATTATTAACTGTGTTTATGTGAGTTGTGGTTATGTGTGTAGAAGATATTGGACATGCTTCAGTAGAATGCACACAAATGGGTTTGGATGTTACATTACCTGCATTTCTTTTATGAGTTATTAATGCCTTATGCAGTGTATTTTTTTTAATTCTCTTTATATTCATGGGAGTTAGTTCGAATGCTACGCAATTAGTATTTGGTCGCTTTATAGCATTTTTAGTAATGTATTCTATCAGTTTTTCAAAAGTCATTTGTATAGTAATACATGTTCCATTTGGGTGAGGCATTCCTTCGCTATCACGGCTATGTGAATCAAAAACAAAGTATGAATTGTTATTGCTTATAATGGATATAACATACATATCCATACAAAGTAATACTGCTGCATGTAAATTTATCGAAGTTTTTAATGCTGTTTGTATATTTGGATACAACGGCTCAAATTGTTGTAATATGTTGCCATAGTAAGGCTTACTAAGCTTAATAGAGTAGATGTTATTATTGTGTTGCATGAAACTTGGTAAATCATCTGGATGCATAAGTTGTTCTTTATTAATAGAATGCATTTCTTTATATAAATCAATCAATCAAAGCATTTATATAGCGCACTACTCACCCAGAGGGTCTCAAGGCGCTAGGGGAGGGGGGTCCGCTACTGCTTGAACAGCCAGGTCTTGAGTTGCTTCCTGAAGGCGAGGTGGTCCTGGGTCAGGCGGAGGTGGGTCGGGAGGGAGTTCCATGTCCTGGCGGCGAGGAAGGAGAAGGACCGTCCCCCTGTGGTGGCTCTTCGGATGTGGGGGACGGTGGCGAGGGCGTGGCCGGTCGATCGAAGCTGGCGTTTGGGAGCGTAGAAGTTGAGGCGGCTGTTGAGGTATAAAGCATCACCCAAGTCCATAATGTAAATCTTCTCTAATCCATGTATTTACTAGCTTGCAGTAGTTGTGTATTATTGCAAATGTGCTATTTGGTAAGCATTGTTTACCTCTTGAATTGTGTGCAATTTCTGATTGCCTTGGTGATAATCCGCTTGTATAAATGTACTCATTTTTATATTAATGCAAAATATTTGTTTTTTGTTTGTTTAATGAAACAGGATCCTATAAGTATGGTACAGATATATTTAATTTATTTATGTTCTTTTATTTACCTACACATACATATGTTTGTGCTTTTTTTATGTGCATATATAATATGTGTATGTTTATAAACTTACTTGCGTTCTTCCCTAGCTAGAGGTGTATAAGAAAAACAAAGTAAATTCATTTTACCTAGTTGATGTTTTGATAGCGTATTACAAACCTGTAGAAGAATAAGAAAAAAAGTGGTAAGTAAGTATATATTAATTTATATTGATTTAATGTATTAGAATAAAGAATGTAAGACCAAGAACATTTGTGAGAATGGAATAGAAAAATCTAAATAGTGGATAATAATTAGGAAGAAAGGAAGGTATATAATATAGGAGAAGGAATGATAGAGAAAAACACAGTGAACTGCAAGAAAGATATAATAGTAAATGTAGACAAGAATAATAGTAAAGGAAATAAGGAAATGTATCTATACAAGGAGAAAGTTAGAAATTAAGGTAAGTGATGGCGGCTGTTATCTTATTCTCTTTTGGTTTTTTTGCAGGCGGAACCCCGGACGTGTATGTAGGAAAGAGCAGCATGGTAGGCGAGGCTTAGATGGTGCCTGTCCTGCGGTATGTGAGGCTTAGATGGTACTTGTCGTGCGGTATGTATACCATGATGGCTGCGCAAGTAAGGTAAGTAATTGCGGTTGTGATCTTATTCACTTTTGTTATTTTTGCAGGAGTTATCCCGGATGTGTATGGAGGAGAGAGCAGTGTGGGCTGTTTGTTTTGTGCAGTAAGTATGGGTCAATGACAGCTCTAGTAAAGTAAGTAATGGTGGTTAGTATTAATGGTTTCTCCTGCATGTTTTGGAATTGGATCCCAGGTTGTCTATGTAGGAGAGAGCAATGTGTACAGTGTGTTTATGTGGTCTTCATAGATGATGCTAGCTGTAGTATGGCAAGATGGCAGCTGCGGTACTAATACTGTCTTTATGTTTGTTTTGCAGATGGATTCTGAACTGTGTATGGTAGAATCTGTGCGGAATGGTGTTTTTGCAGTATGTATGCTATAATACTACCTCTAGCAAGGTAAGTGATAATGGGGTTCTTACTTCTTTTTGTTAGTTTTGTAGGTGGAGGATATGCAGTGTATGTAAGAGAGTGGAATAGGACTAAGTTTTTTGTGATACAAATACTGCCCTCACTCACACAAGTGTGACATGCTTCATCATTGGGCTGCTTACAAAACACCCAAGCGTAGCCACGCAATGGGTGGAGCATTAGAGCTGAGGGAAGGATGTAAGAGAGAGAGAAATGGAAAGTAACTGAAAAGTAAGAGATGGAATTTGCAAAAACAAAGACAATGCAGATAAAGGTAAATACGAAAGGAAAGTAAGAAAGCAAGAGGAGAAGTAGAAGGTGGTAGACAGAGAAAATCAAAGTATGGGAAAATGAGAAGGCAAATTTTAAAAGACAGAAATTAATGGATGTCAAAAGCAAAAGCAACAGTGATAAGAAACGGTAAGCAACTAATAGTTGTATGTGTGAAATGTTGTAGTACTAAGTTGGAATGTGTACATTGGCATAGTATGTAAGTGTGTCTGATAATTATTGTTGTGTGTTGTAATGCTGCCTAGAGGTATTGGCGTGCAACATGGTATATGATGGGGCTAATCACAAAATTGTTCAACATAGGCACAGATTGGTAGTAATAGAGCGTGGGGGAGTTAATACAGTTTGTAATGAACAAGCATAATTAGCAAATTTGGAAGATAGGTAGGAAGAAAAGACATGTGGTTATAAGCTGTGTATGGAGGAGAGAGCATGTGAACTGTTAGTTTTGTGCAGCAAGTGTGGGGCAATGAGAGTTCTATTAAAGTAAGTAATGGTGGTTAGTATTAATGTTTTTTTTCTGCATGTTGTAAAATTGGATTCCAGGCTGTGTATGTAGGAAAGAGCAATGTGTACTGTGTGTTTATGTGGTCTCTACAGATGATGCTAGCTGTAGTATGGCAAGTGATAACAGCTGTGGTACTAATACTGCCTTTATGTTTGTTTTGCAGATGGATTCTGAATTGTGTATGGTAGTACCTGTGTAGACTGGTGTTTTTGCGGTATGTATGCTATAATACTAGCTCTAGTAAGGTAAGTAATAATGGGTTTCTTACTTCTTTTTGGGGTTTTTTGTAGCTGGAGTATAGGCAGTGTATGTAAGAGACTGGAATAAGACTAAGTTTCTGGTGATGTAAAAATAATATACCAAATGAAAGACCAAAAAAGCAAGATTTAAGAAAAGCAAGGGCTTAATAGCAATAATAAGTAATAGAAGCAGAGGAAGCATTTCAGAAGGATAACAAAGTTTATAAATTTTTGAGAAGGTGTAAGAGAAAAAGTAAGAGATATTGGAGAAAAGTTATGAAAATAAAACGATTCTAAAGTGAGAAATTGGTAAGGTATATAAATAGAGAGAATGAAAGAGTAATGTATAATAGGAAAGAGTTAAAAAGGAAAGGAGGTTAAAGAGAAAGAAGAAGACAATGTGGCGCAATAACTATTATTTAAAGAAGTGTGCATGAACACAGTGCGTAGTTGTGTTGGCATGCGTTATGTAATGTAATATTGCTGTCACTAATACTAGTGTGACATACTTTATGATAGAGCTGCCTATAAAACACTTAAATGTTGCTATGCAGAGGGTGGGGCAATAGGGAGAGGAGAAGTTTGTAAGAGATAGAGAAATGAATAGTAATTGTAAAGCAAAACATAAAGCCTGGACAAACCATTACAATGGAGACATAGGGGAAAAAATTAGTAAAGGGAACAGTGATATACTGAATAAAAAGTAATGTGATAGAAACAGAGCAAAAAATGAGTGACTGACTGAAAGACAGAGGTGAAAACAGTAGAGAGGGAAAGTAGTAAATAAAAGCATGAATGAATAAAAGTAGCAAGGGAGATGTTAGACCTGGCATCTTTGGCGTGGTTACCCCTGACTTTTTGCCTCTACCTCCTGTGTTTTTTGATGCTATGCTGGATTTCGTTTTTGCTGGTTTAGATGCTTTGGGCACTTTGCCACTGCTGATCAGTGTCAAAGTGCAAGTGCTCCCTTGGTAAATTGTTGTATTGATTGGTTATCCATGATTGGTATATTTGTTTCACCTGTTAGCCCCTAGTAAAGTGCACTGCGTGTGCCAGGGCTGGTGATTCAAATGCTACTAGTGGGCTGCAGCACTGATTGTGCCACCCACAGGAGTAGCGCTAAAATGATGTCTTAGGCCTGCTTGCAGTGCCTATGTGCAGTCCAGGACTGCCATGTCGACCTGGCCAGTGCACCCACTGACCAGGCCTTATCCTTCCCTTTCTGTACATGTCAGGCATCCCTATGGTGGCCCTAGGTACCCCCCTGGGCTGGGTGCAGTGTATCTGAAAGGTAGGGCATGTACTGAGGTGTGTAACATGCCCTGGTAGTGAATTACAGCCATTTTCGTTTTTCACTGCTGAGAGGCTATCTTGCCCATAGGATAGAATGGGGAAGGCTGTTTACATGCCTATCTTCCCATAGGGGCAAGATAGAAAATCCAAGTTTGGTATCTCTGTGTTCAGAATTTAATTATACATCTTTTTAGCAAGATGGTTTTTAAATTCACTGTGTGGGAATAGCACTTTTTAGAAAGTAGCTATTCTCCTGTTTAACCTTCCTGTGTGCCTGTGTGCTGGTTGGCTGACTGGTGTCAGGTGATGTGCTAGGTGGCTCCAGGAGCCTGGATGAGTCAGCAGCAGGGTAAATAGGGAGATCTGCTTTAGATGGGTGGGAGGAGTAGTCCCTGGGTCTGAATAGGGCTGCCCCTGACAAACACAAAGCTGGCTCCACCCCCTGCTGGCCAGGCTGAGGACTCTGCCTCTGCTGGCACAAAGAAGGCTCCACCTCCTGCTGAGCGTCTAACGACCCTGCCCCTCACTCTGAAAGGAACCAGGTGCTCCAGAGCAGAGCACACCCAGGAACCGGTTTGAGCAGGGGAATCCCCCCACTGGAACAAAGAGAGACAAAGACTTGGAGGGGTATAAGAAGAGGACCCCAGACACCTAAAACTTTAGATCACTTTGGAACTAAGAAGAAACCTCTGCCAAGGAAAAAACTGAAAAGGACTGAAGAGGAGAAGACTGCCTGCTTGCTGTTTTGCTTTGCTGCCAAGGAGAGGGGAAGGACTTTGCTGTGTCCCCTTCTTTTGATTCTGATCTCCAAGGGCCTGAGAAGAGCTGGCTCCCTGTTAAGAAGTCCCAGGAACAAAAGGACTTCACCACCAGCTCCCCTAGAACTCTGCTGAGAGAGTTCTGACCTGCCTTGGAGTGCTTGCCCAGTCTTGGGGCCTCAGGAGGTCGTTTTGTTGTGTTTGGGAGCTGGGAAGCAGAAGCGTGAACAAGAGTGACTGGTACCCAACGCATCATCCGATTGCGTGTCGCAAGACCGAGAGTGCTGGGAAAATTTCATCGCGGCACCATCGCAACACGCAGGGTCCCCGCATCGCCGAGTGCGTCGAGCATCGTCCCGAAGCGTGAAGATTCCTGGCATTGCGAGGGTCGTCGCAGAACCAGTTTGCGAACCGCACTACTGCCGGTGCGTGAAAGTCTCCAGTCGCTGCGTGCGTCGACGCAGAGTCCCGTTCCGTGGCGCATCGAGAGTTGCGGCGCCGGAAGGCAACGCTGCGCCACGCATTGCACCACATCGAAGAGTGTCGCATCGAACCTGTGCGTGAAGCTTCCCCCTAAGAAACCTACGCAACGAAGGCCAAAGTCATCGCATCCTCCCCTTACAGATCGGAGCCGGCGCATCCACCTCTGCTGCGTGAAGCAGGGCTGCTGCAAAGCCTCCCCAGGATCTCAGGAGTATCGCATCGCCTTTGCAAGCTTCCTTGTTATAGCTTTTGGGAACCTTATCGCAACTACAGGTACTGTTGGGCACAAAAGTGTCGCATTTTGTGCATTGAGAGTCGCATTGTGCAGGACACTGACTTTTACATCCTGGAGTACTTTCTGCAAACTCTTGAACTATCTTTAAAGTAACCTTTTTGAATTATATGTTGGTTTGTCTGTAGTATTTGGTCTTGTGAAGTTTTTAGTAAAGATTCCTTATTTTTCTAAAACTGGTGTGGAGTAAATCTGTGGTGTTTTCACTGTGTTACTGTGAGTGTTGGGACAAATACTTTACACATTGCCTTTGATAGCCTAGACTGCTCAGGCCAAGCTACCTAGAGGGTGAGCAGGGGTTATCTTAACAGTGTATCCCCCTTTCCCTGACTAGAAGCAAGGGTCCCTACTTGGACAGTGGTACCTACCCTGCCAACTAGAGACCCCCAGATCTAACAGGAGAGCATCAAAAAGAATGAGAAAGTTGACAATTTGAGTGAAAGTGTAAGACAAAGAGCTGAGGTTTGTTAAGATAGTAAGAAAGGGTAAGTGTAAAGGAATATAAAGACAATAAAAAAGACAGAAAGAAATAGGTGGAAATGCAAAATTGGAAAGAGTGAAAAAGTAAAGGAAGACTAAAGAGTAAAAATAAAACAGTGTGCTGCAATAATTGGCATTATTTCAAGGAGTATGTGCAAACAGTGTTGCATGTTTGATGGCATGCGTTCTGTGTTGTAATACTGCCCTCACTCACACAAGTGTGACATGCTTCATCATTGGGATGCTTAAAAAACACCCAAACATAGCCACGCAATGGGTGGAGCATTAGAGATGAGGGTAGGATGTAAGAAAGAGAAATGTAAAGTAACAGAAAAGTAAGAGGCAAAATTTGCCAAAACAAAGACAATGCAGAGAAATGAAAAAAAAGAAAGGAAAGGTAACAAAATAAAGTAAGAAAGCAAGATCAGAAATAGAAGGTGAAAGACAGAAAAGCTAACAATGGGATAATTAGAATGCAAATTTTAAAAGACAGAAAGAAATGGATGTCAAAAGCAAAAGCAATAGTGATAAGAAAAGCAAAGCAACTAATAGTTGTACGTGTTAAATTTTGTAGTACTAAGTTAGAATGTGAACATTGGCACAGTATGTAAGTGTGTCTGATAATTATTGTTGTTTGTGATAATGCTGCCTAGAGGAATTGGCGTGGCGTGCAAGGAAAAGCAAGACCCTAAAAGCAAGTATAAATAAAGTAAGTAGTAGAGAGCATTAAAGAAAAAAAGTAAAGTTAATAAATTAGAAGAAAAGTGCAAGAGGAGGAGAGGGAACATTGCACAAAAGGTAAGGATTAATGTTGGAAGCAAGGAAAGGAAATAAAAATGAATAAACAGATGAATAGAAAATAGTAATGGAACATTGCTAGGAACTAACTGCTAAAGGAGGGCTAAAAATAGAAGAAGGTAATGTGCTGCAAGGCCAAAAAAGTAGAGGGTAATGTGTTGCAATAACTGGCATTTATCTTATAGGCGTGCATGAGTCCAGTGTGAAGCTGTGGTCAATGACATGCGCTGTGTGTTGCAATTTTGCCCTTACTCACACAAGTGTGACATGCTACATTATTGGGCTGCTTACTAAAGACCGGAATGTAGCCATTCACAGGGCGGAGCAATAGGGAGGGGGGTAGTATGTAAGAGACAGAAAAATGGCTAGCATTTGAAAAGTGGGAGAAAAAGTAGCCAAAAAAGTAAGACTGGAAATAGATGCGAAAGAGATATCAAAAAGAAAAGATTTATAAGGAGACATGTCGTCGTCTAAAGAAGACAGAAAGAAATAGTAAAAGTGACAGGAAAAGAGCAGCAGTAAAGGGAAAACAACAAACAGACTTATGTAATGCAAATAAGAGTATTCTTGTAAAATAACATTAATAATACATAGTTGTGTTTGATATTATACGTTGTGTTTTATTACTGCTTATAAGCACTTGAATGTGGCATGCTCCAGATGAGGCTGCTTTAAAAGTGTTTACCATAGGCACACAGTGGGAAACAACAGAAAGTGTGGCTTATACAAAATAATATGCAAAAAGAAAATAATAGCGCCAAATACAAAGATAGTTAAAAAGTAAACAATTTACGTAATTGTGTATGCTTTGTCCTCTTCTCCGCCGCCCCCCACTACCACCTCCTGTCAAGAGGTATTCCAGATAACGTGGATCTTCCCCCCGTCCTGGGGAGCGCACGCTGCTATTTCGGACTCTCATTGCCTTGTTTGTGTGTTATTGTTTGTTTTTTAATAGAAAATATGAAACCGTCCTTTTTGATCGCCCTTGGACTGTGGCCGCGGCCTGTTACATGTGCTTACGAACTTTCGGGAGCATTTGCTTCTGGCTCATTTGAATTTATGGCGTTGCCTTGCTGGCTCCCGAGCTTTCTAGCGGCCGGCCCTTGTGGTTGTAGGCCCTTGTTTGTATCCTTTTAATGTGTAATAAAGGTTTCTTATATAAAAAAAAAAAAAAAAGTAAACAATTGGATAAGCAAGTTCTGTATAGAGAAAAGAGTGGCGTAGACTTGTTTGTTTTTGCAGGACAATGCATTGATGGTAACTCAAGTATAGTAAGTAATAAGGTCTTAGCATATAGCTTACTTGTAATGGTTTGCAGATGAAGTCCACGTCATGTATGCAAAAGATAGTGGTATGGTCTATGTGTTTATGTGGTCTGTATGGTTGATGCTAGCTCAATCAAGGCAATAGATGGTGACTCTGTTATTAATACTGTCTTTATGTTTGTTTTGTTGTGAAGTCTAGATTGTGTATGGAGGAGATGCTCATGAACTGTGTGTTTGCAATTTGTATGTTATGATACCAGCTGGAGTTAGAAAAGTGAAGGAGAAGCAGGTGCACACTTAAGCATAACGTTACACAACAGGTAAAGAAAATGGGAAAAAAAGCTGCTTAGTAATGACAAATGTATGTATGCAAATTGTCATAAGGTATATGGAGTGTGGCAATGAAAGCACAGCAAAAGTAAAATGTTTGAGGTGGTTGTGTACAGCTATATAGTGCAATGTTTAATTAAACATTATGGTTAGCATACATTCGATATAAATGGAGTAAAGGCTGTTGAAAACTGATAACAAAGCTTATTTAGTATACAATGTTATAAGTTACTCACCGTTATCCAGGCACAGAAGTAGATTAGCTTTATGTCTGTTAGCAAGATGGTGCAATCAGACAAAATGCCTTGTATGTTGTCATTTCCTGTTATAATATATAGAATAGTAAAATAGGTATTATTTAAAGGAACACCCAAAGATCCAAACACTTATACTTCATGTAGTATGCAGATGCGATAATTAGCGTATTTTTTTTTGCGAAATTAATGTTTTTTTCATATGTATTTGCTATGTTTAAGTCGTGATGTAAAAAGCAGCATAATGGGGTCTTAATGATTTCAGGTGATTTTGTATGTTACCGCAATGAATAAATAAAAGCAATACAAAAGGAAAAATACCACATAGTTTATATTTAAGAGTCTTCAACTTAGACCGTACCCTGCAGGTTGTGTATGGTAGTGCAGGGTGAGACTGCTTCGTGTTGATAGTGGGCACTTAAGTACTTGTCAGGTGTTCAAAACACCCTTGGTAATTAATGCGAGTCTGTTATTGTGATTGTATTGTAAGAGCTTTTGTAGCTTTGCGTGATTTAATTTAAGAGCGCCTTACTTAAATCTCAATAATGCAGACCAGTATCTACTTAAACTAAAGGCAAGTATACACAATGTAGCTAAATACAAAAGCAGCATGATAAAAACGAGGAACTCCCTTAGCGCACTTGGAGGGTGGTAAGTAATGTACTCATGTGCAAACACAATCAGGAAAAAGAATGTGCAGTACGTTTGCATGGAAAGCAATGTGCGTACATGTTGTTAAGCCAATGTAATAGGCAGCATGTTTAAAAACTGTACGCTTTAGGAAGCTAAAGCGGCAGTACGTGTAAGCCCGTCGTTGTAATTAGGCCCCAACATATTTTACCATTGTTTTGTAGCTGTGCACAACAGAAACAGTAACAAAAGCGAACGTATATGTTTCAAGCTGTAGAGCAGATACAGGCATTCAAATGAAAAGTAGCAGATCGACAAAGGCATTAAGAGATGTTTGGCGCTTTACCCTTGACCTTAGATAACATAGGCCAACATTCTTGTGACTGTTTTGAAACAGCACAGAATGGAAACGGTAACAGAAGTAAATTAATTGACGGCACAAACTGAAGAGCAGCCACAAGTATTCAAGTGAAAGGTAGCAAAACCAGAAATGCATTAAGAGATACTTTGTTCTTTTTGACAAACTGTAACAGGTGTAATCCAATTGTGTGCTAGGAATAGAGACTTGGATGCAACAGCAACCAAATAATTTTATCTGTAAGAGCTACTTTGTTTCGCTGCTAATTATACGAAGATGTGGAGACTATCTATTGGCTTTACGAAACATATGCAAGTATTGTAATCATACCCGATAAAAAGGTAAGGGCACGGTGACGGATATTTAAAAAGCAGCATGTTGCAAATACCAAAAGTGACACTGAGTGCGTAAGTTTAAAAGCGGGTGTGCACACCTGGCAAGCGGGTGTGCACACCTGCCAATGTATGCAAAGTGTCGAGATGCCGAAGGGAAATTATTACAGTTTCTAATAGAGAAGGTATACAAAAAAATGCGCCAATACACAGTAAATGTTTCTAATGCCTAATATTAAGCGTACCTACAACTATCGTGTTAACGACAGTTAAAGCGACAATAATTGGCACCCTGGTACTATATAATATATCTCATTATTGTTTTTACTGTTTGATAGGTGTACACAACAGACAGTATTAGTACAGTCAATGCATTGCTGTTGTAAATTGTAGAGCAGATACAGAATCCGAATGAAAGATAGCGAATATAGGCATTAAGTAAAACATAGTTGTTTATTTGCCAATCGGTAGAAAAAATGTCTATTATGCATAATTGTAAGTACAGCGTTTAAATTATCGTCGCTTCAGATAGCTAAAGCGACAATACCCGTAAGACCGCCCTTGGTAAATAGGGCTCAACATATTTTATTACTGCTTTGTAGCTGCACACAACAAAACCAGTAACAAATGCAAACGTATATTTATAAACTGTAGAGAACATACAGGCATTTAAATAAAAAGGAGCAGATCGACAAAGGCAAGTTGCTAAATTACTAGCACATATTTGTGCGATTCTACACGCAAAGCGCAAGTGTATATTTTACATTGGAAGTAAGATACTTTTAAAATATCGCAAAGGCGTACTTTAACATTAACAGAAAAGTCTATAGATATTCAATATCAAGGCAACTTACCGTGTTGTACCAGCAAAAGTAGTTGAGATCACGAGGTCTGCGGGATGGCGCTGTCCCAAGAAATAATGTGAGGACTTGCTCGCCTTCTTTAAGTACAGGTAAAGGTAATAAAAGGGCAGTGACCGAAATGGAATAACAAAAGGCGCAACACTTGTTGTTTAGATTTGCATGTTGGGGAACTGTTGTCTAGACGCATGCTAATTCGTGTGGGATCCTCCTAGTAAGGATGAAAGAGAAGTTTAGGAGGTACTTGATTCAAGCGTTAATGGATCTGTCTGCACTACGTCTGGAACTGTATGTAAAAGCGTGCAGGAAAGGGGTGGCGCTGCTGAAAAGGCATTGGGCTCCAAGTTGTCTGCGTGCTGTATGAGCACATTTGTTTACTGTTACGGGTAACGCACGTATCACATTGGCTAATAAACATCATGTACCTATAAAATACATGCAAATTTCCTATTTAAGCATACTCTTCATCTTAAAAACAAAACCAGCAGCTAACCAAACAGCACTAATAAATAAACAGAAAAAAGCTACTCCTCAAACATATCATCGACCTTACCTTTTGCTGTATGCGCAGACCAGTAGTACCGCTCATTAAAAAAACGAACCCAATATACAAACAAAAGCACATTCGAAATCCAAAAAACAGTAGAAGGTAATAAGAAAAGCATAATCGCCATGTTTGCAATTTTGTACCGCTAAAACAGAACATTCCGGAAGATCCGATCCGTGCAGATAAGACATAAGACAGCGATTTTCAGCAATGCAAGGTAGATTTGGTGAAACCTCAAGCATGCATTTTCAAGGAACCTACTGACATGTATTTCAAAAGCATACAGTTCACAAACAGCATTAATGAAAAAAAACAATCCCCAAACTTATCCCTACCTTACTTTTCACTGTCTGCGCAGTCCGGTGGTCGTACCCCTACGTATGGAACAACCCAATATAGCAAGCAAAGCAGATCCGACAGAAAAAAAACCAACAAGGTAGTAACAATAGCATATTCGCAAATTCCCCCCAAAAAAGCACTATTTTTTGGCATAAGCATACTATACATTCAGATAATCCTGTAAAAATATTAAACACATAGCAAAAAAGAAACACAACACTACACAAACAGGACTAATAAATAACACCCTAAACCACCCTTCAAATATCACACCAACCGTACCTTTCACTGTGTGCATAGTTAGGTCATGCCGCTACCTATGGTAGGAACCCAATATACCAATAAAAGCAGATTCGACACCAAAAAAAACAACTAAGATAATAAGAAAAACATACACGACAGTTGCAAGTGAACGTACTCGTTTTACGTAAGTGAAGCATATCAATTATTAAACAGTGTCTTCTAAGTGCAGAATGATACAATTTATCCTTAGAATGACACAGATAAAGTCCCCCACAGTGAGCTTCATCTACAAAAAAATATCTTACGGTAAAGTACATGTAAAGTTGTAGTGCCCTAAAAACTGTAAGGCCCTAGTTCGGAAAGGAAGAAGCTGAGTGTAAAAGGGACAACATATGCACGGGAAACATACCATTTAGCTTGCACGTGCTAATTCGGAAGTGTGCTAAAATGGTGATACAGATTACAGATCTCGTCTCCCCGACCAGTCACCTAACAGCCAGCTGTAAAGATTGCATCTGCGGGGACAGAAACATTTGCCTACACACTAGTTACCTAATTTATAAGACAAAACTTGCCTTAATACATAAAACAGCCTCCTAGTTTACTTTACCCTAAGTACACATGCAAGAAAAAGCAAAGAAAGGACAGTACGACATGTACTTTTCCGTAATTGTATTGGCAATTGTGTAATTAAACGGTACATCACAAATGTGCGCCCGCTCTGATCTATTGGTAAGCACGACTATAAAGAAACATTCAAAAAAACACAAAAATTCGACTGGACACAGCCTACATTAACAATGTAGAAAAGCATTAGCAAACATGATAAACAAATGGAAGTGAATACAGTAAAATCCAAACAAAATAAACTTCTACAACATATTATCAACCTTACCTTACAGTGGCTGCGCAGTCCATCGTTACTGCTAACCATGGGACTTGTAACAATATACCAACTGAAGCAGAGGCGACACAAAATAATGTAAATAAGAAAACCACAAAAGCATATTCGATAGCCACAATAAGATAACTTTATTTACATAAGCATATCATACATCCTGAAAGTAAAACAAAGCCTGGAACATATACGTACAAACGCAGTATCTTCACAAACACACAGCAAAAGTCCAAAGTAATCTAAACCTACCTTACAAGCTAGTGCATTGTCCCTTTTCTACCGCTTACCACAGAACATTCTGGAAGATATCTCTCTCCGCGGATTCAACATAACCCGACGATTATTAGCCATGGCAATGATGTTTGGTTAGACATTAAACACGCATTCTCACAGGAAACAAAAAACATGTATTTAACAACATAGTATCTACACAAACAGCATAAAAAAAAACACTCCCAATACATAACATAGACCTTACCTTTCACTGGCGGTGCAGTCCGGGCCTACCGCTGCCCAGAATACGTTACCCTAGATATGAACCCAAGCAAATGCAACACAAAATAACGTAAATAGGAAAATAAGAAACGCATATGTAACAAAAGTGAAACAAATCACTTAACCTTTATAAGCATACCGTACAATGTAATTAATCTATAAATACATAAAACATACGCAGAAAAAAACCACGCTAGATACCTAAAGAATATTATCGACCTTACCTAACAGTGGGTGCTGCAGTCCGGTCCTACCGCAAACCATGAGCCAATTTAATAAGGTAGGCAGAGGCGATACAAAACGACATATAGAAAGTGACAAAAGCATATACCCCAGTTCCGAACGAAAAACGTATTTCAACTTAAGCACCATACAGCTAGTGCCCCGCCCTTTTGTACCGCTAATACAGAACATCCTGGAAGAGACCGATGTGCGTAGATACGACGTAAGAAAATGATTCTCAGCATGAAGGTCACATATTAAACATTAAGCACGCATTTTCCCGAAAACCAGTAAACGTCCATTTCAAACGAAAAAGGTTCCCAAAGAGCATTAATAAAAAAAAAAAGCAATACCCAAAAATAAGATCGACATTACCTATCACCGTCTGCGCAGTCCGGTCGTCCCGCTACTTATGGAACAAATCCAATAGAAAGCAAAGCAGATTCGACACACAAAAAAAAAAAATACAGTATAAGAAAAGCATATTCGACAGTATGCAAAAAATTACTTTTTTTTTTCTATATAAGCATACTGTACATTATGAAAATACTAATAATGTAAACATAAGGAAAAGCAAAGACAGTAATTCCACAAATAGCAATAATAAATCAACACAAAAAAACACCCATAACATAACATCGCCCTTACCTGACAGTGCCTGCGCAGTCCAGTCATACCGCTATCTATAGAAAGTTACCCAAATGCCCAACTTAGGGAAATTCAACATAAAAGAACATAAGTAAACAAATAAAAAAAGCATATCCGTCGATTCATTAAATTAACGTACGTCTACATAAGCATACTGTACATCATTTTTCTAACAAACACGTAGGAAAACAAAAAAATAAAATGATATACCTTTATGCTGCTCTCTGCAGTATTCCTTCCAACCCACTTCTTGACCTCCATACGAGAATCCTATAAGGGAAAAACACAAATAAAAAACAATTAATAGAGTAAATAAATTGCAATCGCATACAAGCAATAGAAAAAGAACAACCAATATCGCTTACCTTATTTCAGCTAGCATCAACAAAACGCATTCCAGGTAACGCACAATCCACACTGTTCTCTCCTCCTACCATGTCCGTAACTCCGTCTGCCCCCCCAAAAAAAGAGAGCATTAATATTTCATCCACCATTACTTACACTAAAAAAAACACACTACCCAAACTTAAGATCGTCCTTACCTATCACTGTCTGCGTAGTCCGGTCATGCCGTTACCTATAAAACAAACTCAATATACCAATCAAAGCAGATTCGCCACAACAAAACCAAATAAGATAAGTAAAGCATATTTGCCAGGCGCAAAACAAATTACAGGTTATCTATATAAGCATACTGGACATCGCGAAATAGTGCAACACCTAAAACTTCTAGCTAAAAACAAACATAGTAACTACACAAACAACAGATAAAAGAAACACAAAAACAACCCCTCAAACATATCATCGACCTTACCTTTGACTGTCTGCGCAGTCCTTTGGTACCACTACCTATAAAACAAACCCAACATACAAACGAAAGCAGATTCGACATCTCAAAAACAAATGAAAGGAATAAGAAAAGCATAACCGACATGTTGACACTTTTGTACCACTAAAACAAAACATTCCGGAAAATGCCGATCCACGCAGATAAGACATTAAACAACATTTTTCGGCAATGTAGGTCAGATGTGATTAAACGTCCAAACATGCATTTTTGAGGAAAGTAGAAAACATGTATCTATTTTCCTAAATAAGCATACTGTAGATCTACAAAATTGGATAAAAACATTTACCATATAGGTTACAACAATACCAATAGCTACACCGACAGTACTAATAAATATTCCCAAAAAAATAGCCCTCAAGCATATCATTGACCTTATCTTTCTGTGTCTGCGCTCTCCCGTCGTACCGCTATCTATAAGCATAATACAGTCAGTATCCCGCCCTTTAGTACCGCTAAGACTGAACATTCCGGAAGACACTGATGTGCGTAGATACGACGTAGGAGAACGTTTCTCAGCAATGTAGGTCACATTTTGTAAACATTAAACACGCATTTTTCCGAAAACCAGTAAACGCCTTTATCAGAAGAATAAGGTTCCCAAACAGCATAAATCACATAAAACACTACCCAAACGTAAGATCGACCTTACCTATCACTGTCTGTGCAGCCCGGTTGTACCGCTAACTATGGAAGAACTCAAGATACCAACTAAAGCAGATTCGACACAAAAGAAACCCAATAAAGTAATGACAAAAGCATATACGGCAATCGCAAAACAAATCATGATTCCCCTAATTGAGCATACTGTACATCTAGAAAATTGTATAAAACCATTTAACATATAGGTAAAAACAAAACCTACACAGACAGTACTAATAAATATCCCCAAAACAATAGCCCTGAAGCATAACGTCGTCCTTACCTTTCTCTGTCTGTGCAGTCCGGTCGTACTGCTACCTATGGAACGAACCCAATATACCAATGAAAGCAGGTTCGACACCCAAAAAACAACTTAGATAATAAGGAATGCATGTAGGACAGTCGCAAATCAACGCACTAGTATCCCAGGTCAAACAGGATTACTTTAGAAGCAATCCCAGAGTCATTGGATGATCATCCAACTACTCTAGAAGTCATTTTCACATCATCAGACATCATCAAGCTCTTGAAGTCATCAGCAGAGTTTAGAAACTTGAGCTCGATGACTTGTGGATGACTTGAAAATGAGCATCTGATGACTTCACAAGGTGTGACTATTCCTGATGACTTCAGGAGGATTTAAGAATGAGTATGCGATGACTTCACAAGGTGTGACTATTCCTGATGACTTCGGGAAGACTTAAGAATGAGTATGCGATGACTTCACAAGGTGTGACTATTCCTGATGACTTCAGGAGGATTTAAGAATGAGTATGTGATTACTTCATAAGATCCAATTGTGCTTGATGATTTGAAAATAAACATCCAAATCTCCACAAGCATAATTTCTTCTTAACATGATGAAATTGCTCCTTATGTTTTGAGAATGATTATACTTCTAGTGCAAGAGGTAAACACCCATTACAACTAATCTTTTACCACTACTACCATCACCCCGCATACCATCACAATGCAACTACCATTACTCGGCAATGCCATTACAACGCATTGCATTACAATGCATATGCATTTACCACACATACTTTTACAACAAAATTTGTTGTAAATGCATGAATGGTAGAAGCATATGTGATTTATATGCAAGTATAAGGTATGTATAGGGTTTGGGTTTTGGAGTGTAGGGTTATATTTTTTGGGGTTCAGGGGTAATTTTAGCGTTAAGGCGTTTGGGGTGCTGGGGTATTTATAGGGTTCAGGGTGGGTTTAGGTTTTGGGGTGCAGGTTTATTTTTAGTGGTCAGGAGTAATTTTCGGGTTAAGGGCATGTTTGGGTTTTGGGATGCTGGGGTATTTTTAGGGTTCAGGGTGGGTTTAGGTTTTAGGGTGCAGGGGTATTTTTAGGGTTTAGGTTTTGGGGTGCAGGTTTATTTTTAGTTGTCAGGGGTAGTTTTAGGGTTAAGGGCATGTTTGGGTTTTGGGGTGCCCAGGGTATTTTGGGGGTTCAGGGTGGGTTTAGGTTTTGGGGTATTTTTGGGGTTCAGGGTCGTTGTAGGTTTTGGGGTGCAGGTTTATTTTTAGTGGTCATGGCTAATTTTAGGGTTAAGGGTATGTTTGGGTTTTGGGGTGCTGGGGTATTTTTAGGGTTCAGGGGGGTTTTGTTTTTGGGGTGCTGGGGTATTTTTAAGTGGCATGGTGGGTTAGGGTTTTGGGGTGTAGGGGAATTTTTAGGGTTCAGGGTGTGTGTGGGTTTAGAGGTGCTGGGGGATTTTTAGGGTTCAGAGTGGCTTTAGGTTTGGGGTGTAGTAGAAAATTTAGGGATCAGGGTGTGTTTTGTTTTTGGGGTGCTCAGGGTAATTTTAGTGTATAGGGTTCAGTTTAGGTTTTGGGGTGCTAGGGTAGTTTAAGGGTTCAGGGTGGGATTGGGGGTGTAGGGGTATTGTTAGTGGTCAGGGTGTGTTTTAGGGTTCAGGGTGGATTTGGGGTGCCAAGGGTAATTTAAGATTTTAGTGGGCATGGGTATTGGGGTGGTATGGGTGATTTAACAATGTTAGGGGTGTTTAGTTATTGGGATAAAAAAGGCCTTTTTTTGTTTTTAGTTTAAAAAAATAAATAATTAAAATTAAATATATATATACATATATTAAAAAATATATATATATTTATCATAAACACTTTTACAAACTTTATGCATTCACCGTGCACGCCTTTGCGTTGTCATGGCATGCGTGGTAAAGGCATATGGTCGACTTCGGAGATGGGTATCTGGTTCGAGCCTCGGCAGGGAGGCTGAAAATACTGTGATCCTGGGCATATCACTTAATCTCCCGGAGCCTAACAAAAAAAGAATGTGTCCGTCTGTAACGCACATGGTGCTCAAATAAAGTGCTCTGATTTCTTGAGGTATATTTCTCCCTATATAACCCCCCCCCCCCCAAAAAAAAGAAAAGAATAGATATATATATACCACACCACTCCTTTTGGTATTTGCGCTGATTTTATTTGCTGCTGTAATGCGTTTTGGTGATATACGCCTTGATTACACATTACGCGTCAGTTACAATCACCATTTTTTAAATAAAACAACACTCGCCAGTGTTAGGTTTTCCAATATTTCATAATTCCATTGGCTCTTAGAATAACATGTATCTGTTTAATACGCGTGGCTGTTTTATAAATTGAGTTAAACTACAAGCGATGCTTTGAAACAATTGCGCGGTTTCTTATAGACCTCGGCATTCCGTGATTGCCTAAATAACTGAACCTCCATGTGAATAAAAAAGTGCAACCTCTGCCTCTTAACATATCTCGTTCTCGTGTAAAGCGCTATGATGAGGCCAATCGCGTCACTATCTCTGCACTACTTGCAGCTACATTGTGGTCATACCTGAATGCAGGTTGTGTTGCAAATAAAAACAATTGGTCTTGAGCGATTTGCACAGAATCACAGGATTCTGAGCCTCCCGCGGAGACTCAGATACTGTTCCCAGCTTCAAGTCGGCCTCTGTCTTTTCATTTGCTTGTATCAATTTCCCCAGCCCCTCCTGCCTCGGAGCAGCACTACAGGCTACCTTTGGGCTCGTTTTGGTAGGATCCAGGCCTACCATGCCGCAGCCGTCCCTGGTTGGAACGGAAGCGGAAGCTGACTAGCTGAGTTGTACTAGTCTGTGGCCGACCGAGTGAAGAGACCGGGTTGTGTGCTCACGGATCGGGCTGCACCGGGAAAGAAGCAAAGTGCTTCATTTCGTAGGTATTTTTTTTGTGGGGCTGAGGGTGCAGGTGAGATGTGGGTGTGATTTCCCACCACTTTGGAGTGTTCTGCCGCGCTTTTGTTTGAAAGGCGGGATCCCGCCTTTTTTTAAGATGCGGCGCTGTAATGCAGTGCTTTTTGCATACTGTGGTAAATAATTTAATTACCGTAACTTAATTTGATGCGGAAAAATCTATAATAATAGCTCAGTAAAATAAGAGGCAGAATCCGTGGTATTAGAGGTTCGGAACGGGCTTTATTCCATAATCAATTTAAATCGATGAGCTCCAGATTCCATCACCACGAAGGTTCAGGAAGTGAAGACCGTACTTTATTGATAGGTAATCATTTTTATACAATAGGCATTACAGTGAAGCAAATGCAGGAGGCGTAACAATTGATAGTAAAGATAAAACATACATGCGTAGCAAAAGTGGGTGTAACTGGGCGTAAATAAAGAACGTCATCAGGTATGATGTCATAATAGGGTGGTTCCATGAAAGAATTTCGCAATGTCAGCAGAAATACTTGGCAGAAATGCGCGCGCAGCAGCATGACGTGTGATTGACGTGCAACTAGGGGGTGAAGGGGACTTGACATTTTGCTCTACATGTGGCGACAGAAGTCTGGAGAGTCAAGTCAACCTAATCCCAAATCATATCTAACATCCTATATTTAAAGAACTATGTTATCCAAAAGAGAGGCCTTCTTGGAGTAGAATCTTATTCTATACTGACTATACTGACTGTGAGTGCGTGTACAAGCGTCTAAGTGTCTACACTAGATGCGAGGGCAGGAATCTTCCATAGTAACAGGGCTATGAATTACTGGCATAATGACAGAGAAGCCGGGCCTTTGCTCGGTAGCTGGAAGAATGTTTACTTAAACTACTAGACAGGAATGCATTGGGTAGGGAGCGGAGCAGATAATTTCAAAGGTGAAATACAGTTTTTGGCAGGCAACAGGCTGATGTCAGGCACCGTTAGCTGCGCAGAGAATGAGGACAAAGTTCATGGATACAGATGCGAGCTCAGACTGAAGCTTTCAGAGGCAGAAGGCAGGAAAAGCTTGATGGCAGAATCAGGGCCTACTTGCCTGGACTGTAAAATGGCATAAGTGAACCATATAAAGCCGGTGGCCTTTCATGCTTAGGAATGGAATATCCGGCCCATTCATGGCGGATCTGAAAGAGGACATATTGGCGGTGGACACACATGTGTTTGCGTCTTCATAACTGGAACTGGAGGGAACATACATGTACTTGTGATTTATACATGAAACCGTTGGGGTCCAAGATAGGGGACATAACTGACCAGAAAAATCCATATTTCCACATTCCCTCCTTGTCCCCTACTTGCCCGTCAAGAGATATCAATCTTCATCAATCCATCGATCTGTTCATATAGCATCATTTGTTCTTCTTTCTTCTTCCGTGATGAATGAAATCTTGGTGGTGGAATACATGATGTGGCACACAGACCACAGATCCCTGGTCCACATTGTAGACATAGACAGCAACTGAATAATATGAGGAAGCCAATACCTAGGAAGGATAGGACCTTCCATCCAAAGGTAGATAATACACTCCAAAACCAACCGGACCAAGTCCAGGTGCCTGGATTCTGGTGTATCTGGCTTACAATCTTATGAAGGCGAGTTATGGCTTTATATACAGATGGCGAATTTTCTGGTATGAAAATGCAACAACTTGATCCGATGACCCTACAAGCTCCGCCCCTATCGGCCAGGATGACGTCAAGGACAAGACGATTTTGAAGCACAACAATCCGCATAGCAGACTGCTCTTCTGTTAAATTGCCTAAGGCGGAAATAGTTTCGTTCACTACTGCTTCAAGGGTTCTAGTTAATCTACGTATCAGCTTACTATTGGTAACTGTACCTATATAGGGAAAGAGACCTTTATTGAAATCTGTGTATTTTTCCCATGCTGTCTCAGTGTAATCGACTATTGGGAGATCTCTCCTTTCTCTATTGTGTACTAAATGAGTATTTCTGTGATAATCAGGAGGAGCTAGGAAAACAGGTGGCAAAAGGAATCCGATGTAGCAGGTACCATCCCAATCTAGTGGCAAACGTATGTATGCTGTCTGACCACATATGAAGTAGGAATGGCGGGAAGCTCTAAATGTAGACTTGCCTTGATCACTAAATTCTATTACAGTGGTGCATCTACTATGGCCCATATGTATGGAACCATTCTTTCTTACACATAATTCACCTTTAACTGGAAATACTGACATGGCGGGCAAAATTGGAGTAGCTTCGGATTCGACATTCAAGATCATGAGATTGAGCGTAAAATTACCTAATCCATATACTTCATTTTCTAGATCAGTTCCTGTTCTTTTGGGAAGTCCCTCCTTGTTAGGGTGACAGACTTTGAGTAAAACTAAGTTCAGATTTCCCCATACCCAGTTATCCTGGTAAACTGCAGAATTCGAATCTAGGGAATTAATTAAACTAAACCATGCTCCACAGGAGCCGTTGTGTGTGAACGGGTATGGAAAGAGAGGTAGAATTCCTTTATAGTTCTGATAGGGAGGGAGTCGACCACATATCCAACAATTTGTAGCATTGCTAACCTGATGGGAATGATGTAACATACTAATAAAAGTGTTATTGCGCAGCGCAAATCTATAAGACAATTCATGCGGAGGTAATTCACTAAAAGAATGTTCAGCAGTAACATTATAAACATGTCTAGAAATAGGATAATATATGTGCAACAATATACTTGCAGTAATTACTAAAAGACTTAAGAAAAACAGAATTAATAACGTCACTGTGCAATGACTACGCAGTGATTTACAGTACGCATGTCGTTTCAGCTTTATCCTTTTGTTTCTTTCTCTGTACAGGTCTAAGGGATACATGTCAGAGACAAATTCGACCGCTTCACCTTGGAGAGGACTTAAACAATCAAATTGCCTGACTGGTTAGACCTGAGTTTTAGTCTGTATAGTTCATGGCTATTCAGTTCAACCAAAGGAAGTTTAGAGTCAATCGGGGAAGACACGCAAGGTGTTTCGTTTACGTCTGATGGGAGTCCATGAAATTTCTTGATATGACTTGAATGTATCCAGCCTTTTCGTCCTTCGATCTTTACGGCTGTCCTCGTCGTTAGCAGTACGAGCTGAGGTGACTTCCACCTAGGATCCAGCTGAGACTTCCGATCAAAGTTCCTCACTAGAACTAAATCCCCTGGAAGTACGTCATGGGGTTTCACCTCGGTGTTGTCGGGAAAGGCTGCAGCTACCTGTGAACGACAAGATTGTAGTGCAGACATCAAGGAAGCCAAGTAATCTGTCAGCATATTACAGTCAATATCAGTTATTTTGCGTGGTATAGGCGTCCCCCACATATTTGGTGGTCTACCGAAGATCACCTCATAAGGGGATAGCCCTGTTCGAGAGTGCGCTACCATTCTCATGTAAAAGAGTGCAACGGGTAAGGCTACTACCCAGTCGACACCCTTCTCTCTGCATATTTTGGACAATCTAATTTTCAGGGTCTGGTTATGTCTTTCCACGAGACCTGCTGCCTCGGGGTGTCGGACACAGTGAAATTTCCACTGATAACCTAACAAAAGTGAAACGTGTTTCATTAATTCGGATGAGAACGGCTGGCCGTTATCTGAGTAGACAACACGTGGTAAACCGTATCGTGGGAAGAATTCTCGAACTAACTGTTTGGCAGTAGTCGGGGCAGTGTAATCTGAAACCGGGTATGCCTCTGTCCAACGGGAAAGAGCACAGACAACTACGAGAACATATTTGAATCCCCGACATCGTTCCATCTGGATATAATCCATCTGGAGGACTTCAAAAGGGTGATCAGGAGGCTGAAATCCACCCTGTTCTACGGGAATGCTTTTACCTGGGTTAAACTGACAACAGATCATACAGGTACGGACTTTTTGTTTAGCTGCTGCTCGTAAATGTTTGTTGAACCAAATGTGTTGAATGCTGTCTAGCATAGCTTTTTCTCCTAGATGTGCTGGACTATGTACAGTGTTAATAACGACTTGGACCATTGAATCAGGAAGGAACCACACAGATTTTTCCTTCGTCATCCATCCTTGATCCGTTTGGATCCCTCCTAATTCAGTCCATTTCTTTATTTCGTCTGGTGTAGCATGTGTCTGTATGTCGATTACGTCAAGAGCGGGATCCTTAACCATCATGCAATGTGTTGGTGTCGGGACTATTGTCTTTGTCATGTCGGATGTTTGAGTTTGAGCAGTCTGTTTAGCTGTTCTGTCAGCTAGATCATTGCCTTGAGAAATGATATCAGTAACTTTCGTATGAGCTTTACATTTCATAATTGATATTGCAGTGGGTAGATGTATTGCATCTAATAAGGCATGAATAAGGGGTCCGTGCTGAATGTGGGCACCGTGAGAAGTTAAATAACCTCTCTCTCGCCACAGCACGCCGAAGTCATGTACAACTCCGAATGCATAACGTGAATCAGTGTATATGTTGACTTTTTTATTTGTGGCTTGAATACAGGCTTGTGTCAGAGCGATGAGCTCTGCTGCTTGAGCGGACAAGGTATTTATGCAATTTGTTTCAATGATTTCAGTGTCTGTTGTGACTGCGTAAGCGGCCACTAGCTCTCCTGTACTTGTTCTCATACATGAACCATCTACATACAACGTCAGGTCTGGGTCTGACAATGGGACATCTGTCAAATCTTGTCTCGGTTTCGTCGTGATAGTGATAACTTCAATACAATCATGTGCTAATGGGTCTGTTCCATGTACAGGTAACAGTGTGGCAGGATTCAATGTACTACAACGTCTGATTTCTATATGTGGCTGAAACAATGTTAATTCGTAACCAGTAAGTCGTGCTATAGTCAAGTGTTGTGTTTGTGTGCGGTTCAAGAGAACCTCGACTGCATGTGGTACTTGTACTGTCAATGGATGTCCTAATACTATGGCATCGCTTTGTCTGATTGCTAAAGCTGTTGCTGCCACTGATTTCAGGCACGCAGGCAAAGCCTGAGCTACGGGATCTAATGTACTAGAAAAATAAGCACATGGTTTGTGTGATCCTGCTTGTTCCTGTGTGAGTACTGACAAGGCAGTACCTTCGCGTTCTGTAACGAAGAGTGTAAACTGTTTATTGTAACATGGTGTTGCTAAAACAGGTGCTTGGCATAAGGCTTTCTTTAGGCTTTCAAAAGCTTGTGTATGTTCCTGAGTCCAAGGGAGAACAGTCGATGTGGCTGCCTCCTGTGTTGTCAATTGAATGAGTGGTTTTGCTAGAAATGCATACTGAGGGATCCACTGCCTACAATATGAAGTGAGGCCTATGAAAGCCCGCACCTCCTTTTGTGTCTTGGGTATCGGCATATTAGCAATTAGCTGGATGCGATCTGGTGTAAGCTGCCTTCCCTCCTTGGACAGCGAGTGACCAAGGTAAACAACTCGCTGGACACAGAATTGCAGCTTAGAAGGGGACACCTTGTGCCCCTTTTCGGCCAAAAATTGTAACACCGTCAGTGAGGCTTTCTCACATTCAGGTTCGCTTCTAGCGGTGATCAGCAGATCATCGACATATTGAAGCAGGGCAGTGTTGACTGGCATGTGGATACTGTCGAGTTCTCGTTTCAGTGCTTGGCTATAAATGCTGGGGCTTTCTGGAAATCCCTGAGGTGCGCGTGTGAATTTAAAGCTTCGACCATTTAAACTAAATCCGAACAAGTATTGGCTTTCCGGATCTATGGGGACGCTGAAGAAGGCATTCTTGAGATCAATTACAGTAAAGAATGTTGCTTCGGAATCAATGGCTGTCAGTAATGAAGAAATGTCTGGGACTACGGGGTATTGTGGTACTATGCATTTGTTTAATTCGCGCAGATCAATAACCAATCGATATACTGGCGGGGCTGTTTGATCGGTTCGTTTAAGAATCGGAATTATCGGTGAATTACATACATTGGAGTCAGTTTCCACAACCACTCCTTGGGTAATAAGCTCGTCAATGATTTGTAGTAAAGCCACTACAGCATCTGGGGGTAACTTGTATTGTCGCATTCGTGGAAGTACCACTCCTGCCTTTAGTGTGACTTGATTTGGTGTAATGTTCATGCAACCAACATCTGTAGGGCCTTGTGCCCATAAATGTGTCGGTAAAGTCTGTAGTCGGTGATCCATGTCTCGGGACACGTAGTGCCCTTTGAAGTCACGTAAAAACAATCTTACTCCTTCCGGAGAACAACATATAATAGCTCCTAGAGCTTTCAAAGTTTTTATACCTAACAAATTTTCTGGACATGATTTAGTAAGCAATAAATCTGTAGTTCGTGTCAAGGGACCAATCGTAAGTGGAAGAGGCTGTGTTACTTCGTTAACGATAGGCTTTCCTGAAAAGCCAAGGGAAATATTCTGTGCGCCTGAGAGGGGTGCCCCTGGAACTTCACTACGTTTTATTGTTGTTCGGCTTGCCCCTGTATCAAGTAAGAATTTTCTATCTTGACCTAACAGTTCACTGTGTACATAAGGTCCTTCTTGATCCACAGGGACCTCAATAAGGGGTAAGCCAACTTCCCTCTCTAGGCTGTTTCATGAGTATCGTTGATAATCAGGATAGTCATACTGTGCGGTCTGATACATCTGTCGGGTCGTTGTTTGTGTGGCAGCAATAGGCCGCGGTGGTGGAGCTGGCATAGACTGTTGCGGAGCTGGCATGGACTGTGCATGCTGCGGAGCTCCTTGTTGGTTCTGATCCTGTCTAAGTGGTCGTGGTCTTTCTTTTGCGTTACCTATGGCAATATTATGTTTTAAAACTGGACAATCGTGTACATAATGACCTGGCTGTTTACAATAGTTGCACGTCCCTTTAACAGGACCTGTTGAAACACTGGACTGTGTTATACCCTTCTTATGACCGTCAACTGGCACTGTCTGGGAAACTAGCATTTTCATTTTCGTGTCTTTCATGCGTCTATGTTCATGTTCTTGTTCTTCTCTAATTCTATTGTGATGGTACTGTAGCATTTGTAACATTTGTGACGGAGTGTTACCTTGCCAGGTACTCTCGAACTTCAATACTCTATTCTTAACTTGGGGCAAGGCATTTTCAACTAACTTTGTCACAAACAGATGTGGATACGACTCGCTACTTGCTTTTATTCCACTATTTATACCAAAACATTTCTCAAATCGGGAATAGAAATCACTAGTGTCTTCATCTGATTTTTGTTTACAGGCTGAGATTGCACCCCAGTCTTCCTTTTTCGTAGTTAATAAACGTGGCAGTACCTGTACTAGTAAACCTGGTAGTGCTTTGATCTTGTCCCCGAGCCCTGAACCTGGACCTCGAGCTTTTTCTTCGTTTTCTAATGCTGTCCAATCTATCTTCTGGTCTCCCACCTCCCAATCCTTTTCCTTGAGTTTTTCGTATATGCCCGCAGGCATTAATACCTTCAATATTGTCATAATGTCGGGGTAGGTATATTCTCCCATGAGTAACATATCTTTAATTTCACGATGGAAACCTGCTGGGTCTTTATCATGACTGGGTACCACTTTCTTCATTTCTAATAGTTCTATTTTAGATATGGGTGTGTATACAAACACACGTTTAAACTCATTGTCATCACCCTTTATCGGGTGCACTTCGCGTAAGGGATTCTGTCTATCCATGTAATACGTCGTTCTTTCCTTGATGGGCAGTGAGACATGTTCAGGACATACAAAAAGAATATACTGTCTTCTAGATTCTAGTATTTCTCTAATTAACTTAGTACCGGAACCTCTCCATTTATTCGTGAGTAATTCAGTCAATATATCAGGTAAGGGACCAGGATCGGAGTGTTGGCTTTTATATAATATAAGGAGTTGTTGAATCATGTAGATACCAGCTAAACGCTGTTCATCTGGGGCGAGGTTCAAAAACGTATGTGCTAGTGTATCATCACCATATTTTCCAGGACTATCAACCCAGTGAACGGCTGACCTGGCTAATTCTTGTTCGTCCATAGAATCGAGTATATGATAACCCCTTCGTTCTCGGAGTAATTTGTCAGCGGCTTGGAATGAATGTTCGGGGGACCTTATATTTATTATAGGAGTTTGGAATTTTCTGTTATTATCTGGACGTATCGGACATATCGGATCAGTAAAGCATCTAGTATTATTGCAAGATCTTCCTCTACCTACATATGCCATTGTTTCTAACTGTCCTGTGGGCAGTTCTAATTCTTCCTCGTCCTCGGTTTGTTCTGGTTCGTCTACTGCTAATCTTTCCTCGTGTATTCGTTCTATTTCTTTGCGGATCTTTCGGCTCATAGCTACTATGCATGATCGTTTATCGTGTCCCCCCTCTGATATATTCTTACCCCACGTGGTAAGAATTTGCATTTCTTCCGTATTTACCCCTGGTTGATCTTGATTTCTGATCACACAGTTTATGAGGAAACGTAACAGTTCCCCCTGTATTTCCACCTTTTGATACTCCATGGCTCTGTTAATACTCTCAGGGTCTCGCCCTGATTGAACAAAATGATATATATTTTCTAAATGTGCAGTCATTCCTGGTAGCTTCCCTAAATATATTGCAGCTCGTCAGATACGTAATGATGCCAGCATCATTTCGTCCCCTTTTCCGGGCACAGGGTCATATCTACAATCTATTAGAAGTTCCTTGAGCGTGCTGGGAGTTACTAGTTTGGGCGTACGTTGGTGGGCTAATTCTTGAAAGGAAAGTTTATTTGTTCTGGGTGGCGTAGAAAAAATGCTTGATGTACCTCCGGTAGCACCACCTGGGGTGCTGGATGTGAAAGGATTCGTTGAACGAGATATAGCAACCATGGGTGTGGATGTAGAAACAGATGTGCTTGCCGGAACTTGTGTCGGGGTTTGCTGTTGCAGAGGTACAGACGAAGGAGGGTCTCGGCGTTGAACCCCCTCGGCAGGCGGTCTATGTGGCGCAGCATTAGCATACTCGGGAGCTGCGTCGTCTAAATAAGAGGAAAGAAAAACATCTTCTGCGGTTCTGGGATGCCCTTTGGGATGTGCTTTTATCGGAAACAATGGGGGCGGCAAGTCTCTTGGTATCTCCGGGGTAGCCTTAGGTAGTCCTTCGGCCAGAAGAGGATACATACCATTCACAAGGGCATTTCTTTGTCTGTCTGTTTGTTCTGACTTTACTCGAGTACCTTCTTCAATTAATACACTTTCTCGAACTTTATTTGAATTCTCCTTACTCTTCTCTTCCTGTCTACGTGCTTTTTCTGTACGTCTATACGATTCTTTACGCCATAATTCAATGGCGTCTTTCTGTGACTGTCTAGCTTTCCTTTTCCATAATTCTTCCTCTACTTTCACGATGCAATCTGCATCCCAGGTCCCAGCTGCGGGCCACCTCTGACTTTCTGGTAATTCCTTGGTGTAGTCTACCCATAGATCAAGAAATAATATGGCGTCTAGGCCATGTTTATGATACATGAAGTACCCTGGAGTGTCCCTAGGAGGAATGGGAACAGCTTCTTCGAGTACCCCTTTTCTAGTTGTGATCTGTCTTAATTTCGAAAAGAGCGGCATATTTGAGGACTGATCTGATACCTAATTTTGAACACGTTTAATACCATAAAACACAATAATGAACAGTCATTCACACCACAATATACAGAACGTATTTAAAACATTTTAACATTTAACATTTAATGAATAGACAATGATGGTCATTTAGGGAACTAGTCACTAAGCATAATACTCGATACTAACTAGATAAATTCTGAATTATATACTAGACATACTTGATATACTGCTAAACAGTACAGATACACTGCTGAAACAGTGCAGACCGGATTTGTGTACCCAAACCCGTCTTGACCGGCACAACCTATGTGCACGTCAGAACGCCTCCCCGATAATGGTACTCACCGGGTAGCTCGGAACGGAAGGCCTCGGAACTGAACTGAACTTGAACCGGACTGGACTCGACTCGGAACTTCGGAAACTTCTGAAACTGGTGGGCCTCTGTATACCTCGGATCTTGCTCTCTCAGCTAGGCTCTGGTCGGGATACTTCGCACTTCTCACCGCCTCGTCTGGGTGTTGATCGCAGCCTCAGTTACCCCCGCTCGGCAGGAGGGAGATACAGGAAATCCTGTGGGTACGCGTTGTTGTCCGTCCAGCTGTGACAGGAGACCGGGCCTGCAACGCACCGCCGGCGCGTGAGATGAGAAAGTGTCCCTGTTCGGGCGCCATTCATGTGGTAAATAATTTAATTACCGGAACTTAATTTGATGCGGAAAAATCTATAATAATAGCTCAGTAAAATAAGAGGCAGAATCCGTGGTATTAGAGGTTCGGAACGGGCTTTATTCCATAATCAATTTAAATCGATGAGCTCCAGATTCCATCACCACGAAGGTTCAGGAAGTGAAGACCGTACTTTATTGATAGGTAATCATTTTTATACAATAGGCATTACAGTGAAGCAAATGCAGGAGGCGTAACAATTGATAGTAAAGATAAAACATACATGCGTAGCAAAAGTGGGTGTAACTGGGCGTAAATAAAGAACGTCATCAGGTATGATGTCATAATAGGGTGGTTCCATGAAAGAATTTCGCAATGTCAGCAGAAATACTTGGCAGAAATGCGCGCGCAGCAGCATGACGTGTGATTGACGTGCAACTAGGGGGTGAAGGGGACTTGACATTTTGCTCTACATGTGGCGACAGAAGTCTGGAGAGTCAAGTCAACCTAATCCCAAATCATATCTAACATCCTATGTTTAAAGAACTATGTTATCCTAAAGAGAGGCCTTCTTGGAGTAGAATCTTATTCTATACTGACTATACTGACTGTGAGTGCGTGTACAAGCGTCTAAGTGTCTACACTAGATGCGAGGGCAGGAATCTTCCATAGTAACAGGGCTATGAATTACTGGCATAATGACAGAGAAGCCGGGCCTTTGCTCGGTAGCTGGAAGAATGTTTACTTAAACTACTAGACAGGAATGCATTGGGTAGGGAGCGGAGCAGATAATTTCAAAGGTGAAATACAGTTTTTGGCAGGCAACAGGCTGATGTCAGGCACCGTTAGCTGCGCAGAGAATGAGGACAAAGTTCATGGATACAGATGCGAGCTCAGACTGAAGCTTTCAGAGGCAGAAGGCAGGAAAAGCTTGATGGCAGAATCAGGGCCTACTTGCCTGGACTGTAAAATGGCATAAGTGAACCATATAAAGCCGGTGGCCTTTCATGCTTAGGAATGGAATATCCGGCCCATTCATGGCGGATCTGAAAGAGGACATATTGGCGGTGGACACACATGTGTTTGCGTCTTCATAACTGGAACTGGAGGGAACATACATGTACTTGTGATTTATACATGAAACCGTTGGGGTCCAAGATAGGGGACATAACTGACCAGAAAAATCCATATTTCCACAATACATGTCAACATCTCAGAAGAGCAAAGTGGGAGATTTTTTTTAAAATAAAATCGGGAGAATGGGGCCTTGAATCGGGTTACTGTCATGTATGGGCCTTGGAAGTGAGCTGCTGCAGGATCGGACATTTGAAACGCAAAATGCACGTTTTTTTTCTTACCTTTCAGAAGCATGGAGCGCAATTGCAGGCAGAGAGAGGGTGATGCAAGTGTTGTGCACTGGCCTGGCAGGTTGCTGGCAGTGCATACACCAACCCCCCCCCCCCCCCTCCTGTGGCAGCCCAGGCTCCCACACAGCCGTCCAATTTTCAATCATGACTGGAACCTTAGAGCGCCTAGTTAGCTCATATTTCTCCTCAGCCCTCGTCTCCCTATGTAGCAACTTTAACATTTCCACGAACTCGCTGTTCCAAATTTTTTCATTGCCGCCAGCATGAGGTGGGCTCCCAGCGGTTTCAAAACCCCCCGTGTGAGGAAGTTTCTTGATCTTCAGCTCTGCACTTTCTTTCCCCGCTACCTCTCCCTCTGCTTTCTCCTCTATGTCTCCCCCCACTGCCTCCTCTACTCCTTTCTTTGCCCCTGTCTCCTTCGTTGGCAGTATGTCACTCGCTGTTCTCTACTTGGTCACTGCCTTACTCTCTTTCTCCCCCTGCTCTGCACCTTTCCCCCATTCCACTACCTGGTCATCTGTACCTACCCCCATATCCACCACTTACACCCCTTTTCTCAGCCGCAGCATCCTCCCAACCTGAGACTCCATAGCATCAACGCCAACCGACACCATAGCAGCCCCTTTGCACTCTTGTCTGTGTTTATTACCTGTGGCCAGGGTCAGTGCCCGTTGCCGCTTGTTGCATCCCGGTTAGCAGACCTCCACTGCTGTACCTCCATTGTCCATCGAGTGCAAATGGTATTCTTGCCAACACCAACGCTCCTCACAAATTCATTTTATATCATTGTCCTTGTTTAAAGAAGGAACCTGTTTTAAACCCATACAGTTTTCTTTTTTAAAGGGACACCATGTTTCACCCAAGTATTTCATTTCAAATTTGTTTTTAAATTAGACTTGAGTAATCCAGGATGAAGGAAAGGACATTTGGAAAGTCTGTATTTAAACATTTAGGAGTGATCTACAAGCATCGAGAACATTTTATTAAACCATTCTGAAGTAATGCCCATTTGCAATAGCCAAGAGTGCCCATCCAGTGGATACTCTTGGAAGTTACGAATTGGGATTACTTCTAAATAATTCCACTGAGTACTCTTGGTTGTTAGGCAGTGATGCCCGTAGTATTTTCCCAATACCCTTGTGTACATTAACTCCAATTCGAAGTTGTCATAAAATCATACTACAGTAATGCATAATAATTCTGAAGATGTTAGCAAATCATCCAGTGGTTGTAAACAGTAACCATGAGGTTGTCCTGAAATCATCCGGTAGTATTTCAAACTCATCCTGCACTTGTCAGTTAGTATTCCTTGAGAAGTACAAGATCATCACGCATTTTTAATTGAAGTAATCAGGACACCATCCTGGAGTAATTCACACTCATCCTGCAGTTGTCAATTAGTATTCTTGGAGTTGTAAAGGATCATCACGCATTTTTAATTGAAGTAATCAGGACACCATCCTGGAGTAGTTTTTGTGATTACAGTAAGAGTCATCTCATTTAAATATTTCTCCCTGTGGGCAGACTTCAGGATGGCTTGGGATGACTTCCCCAGATAATTACAGGAATAGCCTGGCTGAAGTCATCGGATGACCCTAGAATGAGTCCAGGATGATCTTCCTTTTTGACTTGGGATTCCGCGTGTGAAGCATATCAATTATTAAACAGTGTCTTTTAAGCGCAGAATGATTCAATATATCCTTACAATGACACAGACAAAGTCCCCCACAGAGAGCTTCATTTACAGAAAAATATCTTACGGTAAAGTACACATAAAGTTGGAGTGCCCAACAAACTCTAAGGCCCTAGTTTGGAAAGGAAGAAGCTGAGTGTAAAAGGGACAACATATGCACGGAAAACATACCATTTAGCTTGCACGTGCTAATTCGGAAGTGTGCTAAAATGGTGATACAGAATACAGATCTCGTCTCTCCGACCAGTCACCTAACAGGCAGCTCTAAAGATTGTATCTGCGGGGACGGAAATATTTGCCTACACACAAGGTACCTAATTTAAAAGACAAACCTTGCCTTAATACATAAAACAGCCTCCTAGTTTACTTTACCCTAAGTACACGTGCAAGAAAAAGCAAAGAAAGGATAGTACGACATGTACTTCTCCGTAATTGTATTAGCAATTGTGTAATTAAACAGTAAATCAGAAATGTGCACCCACTCTAATCTATTGATAACCACGAATATAAAGAAACATTCAAAAAAACACCAAAATTTGACCAAACACAGCCTGCATAGCTTACATTAACAATGCAGAAAAGCACTAGCAAACCTGAAAAACAAATGGAATTGAATACAGTAAAATACAAACAAAATACACTTCTAAAACATATTATCAACCTTACCGTACAGTGGCTGTGCAGTCCATCGTTACCGCTAACCATGGGACTTGTAACAACATATCAACTGAAGCAGAGGCGACACAAAAAAACGGAAATAAGAAAACAACAGAAGCATATTCGACAGCCACAATAAGATAACTTTATTTACATAAGCATATCCTACATCCTGAAAGTAAAACAAAGCCTGGAACATATACGTACAAACGCAGTATCTTCACAAACACACAGCAAAAGTCCAAAGTAATCTAAACCTACCTTACAAGCTAGTGCATTGTCCCTTTTCTACCGCTTACCACAGAACATTCTGGAAGATATCTCTCTCCGCGGATTCAACATAACCCGACGATTATTAGCCATGGCAATGATGTTTGGTTAGACATTAAACACGCATTCTCACAGGAAACAAAAAACATGTATTTAACAACATAGGTGCCGATCACGATCCTGTAAAAACCGGGTACGAGCCGTTGGACGGAGCATATTCTCCGTCCGACGCGTACCCGGTCGTAACAATATACAAACATGGAAGTACGATTCGCACGGAAATACTATTTCCGTACGAATCGGACAAAACCCCGACCGACGAAAATAAACATACAAATGTGATCCGGGAAAGCGCCGACGTGACGTCGGGACGCACACAGCCTGCCATTCACGAACCAGGAAGTACGATTCGCACCGACGTCATCCCGCACGGACAATATTTTCCGGCAGCCAAAAACTGCCGGGAAATCAGGACGACGCAAACAAGGAGTACCTGCACGCGACGGACAGACATGGACCCGAACCTACGTGTCATCCCGGCCCTCATAGCAGTTGACCTCCTTTACAGGTTACAACGCAGATGCCGCAGAAGGTCAGAACAACAAAGGGAGGGGGGAAAGGGGAGGGGGGGGGCAGGAGCAGGGGCAGGCCACAAAACCCCCACCAAAGTCACACAGCACACATGCCCTGGACATACCTGACCCCCAGGCCCTGGTCACTACGAGGGGGTGGGGGCGTGTCCAGCAAAGCCAGTGACCGCCACAACGGAAGTGCTTGACGACGCAAACCGGCAACACAACAATACAGGTACGTCCCGTACCCACGCCTTAAGAGCGTGGGTACGAGTCGTACCACGCCCACAACTACGTCACCCCAACAATGGCGGGACGGCTGTACCCACGTGGCAAAGACCTGGGTACGGCCCGCACAAGAATTCCATAGCGTGGGTACGGATATGTACGGACCGTACCCCCACCCCCGTATGCAAGGAGCGTACCCCCACCCCAACAGTGTAAGTACGACCCGTACCCCCACCCGTGTACGTATGGAGCGTACCCCCCACCCCAACAGTGTAAATACAACCCGTACCCCCACCCGCGTACGTATGGAGCGTACCCCCCACCCCAACAGTGTAAGTACGACCTGTACCCTCACCCGCGTACGTATGGAGCGTACCCCCACCCCAACAGTGTAAGTACGACCCGTACCCTCACCCACGTACGTATGGAGCGTACCCCCCACTCCAACAGTGTAATTACGACCCGTACCCTCACCCGCGTATGCATGGAGCGTACCCCCACCCCAACAGTGTAAGTACGACCCGTACCCTCACCCGCGTACATATGGAGCGTAACCCCCACCCCAACAGTGTAAGTACGACCCTTACCCTCACCCGCGTACGTATGGAGCATACCCCCCACCCCAACAGTGTAAGTATGACCCGTACCGCCACCCGCGTATGTATGGAGCGATCCCCCCCACCCCAACAGTGTAAGTACGACCCGTACTCCCACCCGCGTACGTATGGAGCGTACCCCCACCCCAACAGTGTAAGTACGACCCGTACCCCCCCGCGTACGTATGGAGGGTACCCCCCACCCCAACAGTGTAAGTACGACCCGTACCCTCACCCGCATACGTATGGAGCGCACCCCCCACCCCAACAGTGTAAGTACGACCCGTACCCTCACCCGCGTATGCATGGAGCGTACCCCCCACCCCAACAGTGTAAGTATGACCCGTACCCTCACCCGCGTACGTATGGAGCGTACCCCCCACCCCAACAGTGTAAGTACGACCCGTACCCCCACCGCGTACGTATGGAGCGTACCCCCACCCCAACAGTGTAAGTACGACCCGTACCCCCACCCACGTACGTATGGAGCGTACCCCCCACCCCAACAGTGTAAGTACGACCCGTACCCCCACCCGCGTACGTATGAGCGTACCCCCCACCCCAACAGTGTAAGTACAACCCGTACCCTCACCCACGTACGTATGGAGCGTACCCCCCACCCCAACAGTGTAAGTACGACCCGTACCCTCACCCGCATATGCATGGAGCGTACCTCCACCCCAACCATGTATGTACGACCCGTACCCTCACCAGCATATGCATGGAGCGTACCCCCCATGCCAACAGTGTACGTACGGACCGTACCCCCACCTCGTATGCATGGAGCGAACCCACACCCGTGTATGTTCCAAGCGTACATATCCTGATATAGGAGGGTTGGGTGCAGAGTCCTCCCAGCAGTGCCCAGACACAGGAGGGGTGTGTGCAGAGTCCTCCCAGCAGTGCCCAGACACAGGAGGGGTGGGTGCCTAACACTCCCAGCCGTGCCCAGTCACAGGAGGGGTGTGTGCAGAGTCCTCCCAGCAGTGCCCAGACACAGGAGGGGTGTGTGCAGAGTCCTCCCAGCAGTGCCCAGACACAGGAGGGGTGGGTGCAGAGTCCTCCCAGCAGTGCCCAGTCATAAGAGGGGTGTGTGCAGAGTCCTCCCAGCAGTGCCCAGACACAGGCGGGGTGGGTGCAGAGTCCTCCCAGCAGTGCCCAGTCATAAGAGGGGTGTGTGCAGAGTCCTCCCAGCAGTGCCCAGTCATAAGAGGGGTGTGTGCAGAGTCCTCCCAGCAGTGCCCAGACACAGGCGGGGTGGGTGCAGAGTCCTCCCAGCAGTGCCCAGTCATAAGAGGGGTGTGTGCAGAGTCCTCCCAGCAGTGCCCAGACACAGGAGGGGTGTGTGCAGAGTCCTCCCAGCAGTGCCCAGACACAGGAGGGGTGTGTGCAGAGTCCTCCCAGCAGTGCCCAGACACAGGAGGGGTGGGTGCAGAGTCCTCCCAGCAGTGCCCAGACACAGGAGGGGTGTGTGCAGAGTCCTCCCAGCAGTGCCCAGACACAGGAGGGGTGGGTGCCTAACACTCCCAGCCGTGCCCAGTCACAGGAGGGGTGTGTGCAGAGTCCTCCCAGCAGTGCCCAGGCACAGGAGGGGTGTGTGCAGAGTCCTCCCAGCAGTGCCCAGACACAGGAGGGGTGGGTGCAGAGTCCTCCCAGCAGTGCCCAGTCATAAGAGGGGTGTGTGCAGAGTCCTCCCAGCAGTGCCCAGACACAGGCGGGGTGGGTGCAGAGTCCTCCCAGCAGTGCCCAGTCATAAGAGGGTTGTGTGCAGAGTCCTCCCAGCAGTGCCCAGTCATAAGAGGGGTGTGTGCAGAGTCCTCCCAGCAGTGCCCAGACACAGGCGGGGTGGGTGCAGAGTCCTCCCAGCAGTGCCCAGTCATAAGAGGGGTGTGTGCAGAGTCCTCCCAGCAGTGCCCAGACACAGGAGGGGTGTGTGCAGAGTCCTCCCAGCAGTGCCCAGACACAGGAGGGGTGTGTGCAGAGTCCTCCTAGCAGTGCCCAGACACAGGAGGGGTGTGTGCAGAGTCCTCCCAGCAGTGCCCAGACACAGGAGGGGTGGGTGCAGAGTCCTCCCAGCAGTGCCCAGACACAGGCGGGGTGGGTGCAGAGTCCTCCCAGCAGTGCCCAGTCATAAGAGGGGTGTGTGCAGTGTCCTCCCAGCAGTGCCCAGACACAGGAGGGGTGGGTGCCTAACACTCCCAGCAGTGCCCAGTCACAGGAGGGGTGTGTGCAGAGTCCTCCCAGCAGTGCCCAGACGCAGGAGGGGTGTGTGCAGAGTCCTCCCAGCAGTGCCCAGACACAGGAGGGGTGGGTGCCTAAAACTCCCAGCAGTGCCCAGTCACAGGAGGGGTGTGTGCAGAGTCCTCCCAGCAGTGCCCAGACACAGGAGGGGTGGGTGCAGAGTCCTCCCAGCAGTGCCCAGTCATAAGAGGGGTGTGTGCAGAGTCCTCCCAGCAGTGCCCAGACACAGGCAGGGTGGGTGCAGAGTCCTCCCAGCAGTGCCCAGTCATAAGAGGGGTGTGTGCAGAGTCCTCCCAGCAGTGCCCAGCCACAGGAGGGGTGGGTGCCTAACACTCCCAGCAGTGCCCAGTCACAGGAGGGGTGTGTGCAGAGTCCTCCCAGCAGTGCCCAGACGCAGGAGGGGTGTGTGTAGAGTCCTCCCAGCAGTGCCCAGACACAGGAGGGGTGGGTGCCTAACACTCCCAGCAGTGCCCAGTCACAGGAGGGGTGTGTGCAGAGTCCTCCCAGGAGTGCCCAGACAGAGGAGTGGTGGGTGCAGAGTCCTCCCAGCAGTGCCCAGTCATAAGAGGGGTGTGTGCAGAGTCCTCCCAGCAGTGCCCAGACACAGGCGGGGTGGGTGCAGAGTCCTCCCAGCAGTGCCCAGTCATAAGAGGGGTGTGTGCAGAGTCCTCCCAGCAGTGCCCAGTCATAAGAGGGGTGTGTGCAGAGTCCTCCCAGCAGTGCCCAGACACAGGCGGGGTGGGTGCAGAGTCCTCCCAGCAGTGCCCAGTCATAAGAGGGGTGTGTGCAGAGTCCTCCCAGCAGTGCCCAGACACAGGCGGGGTGTGTGCAGAGTCCTCCCAGCAGTGCCCAGACACAGGAGGGGTGTGTGCAGAGTCCTCCCAGCAGTGCCCAGACACAGGAGGGGTGGGTGCCTAACACTCACAGCAGTGCCCCTGCAAAGAAAAGGGTGGAGTACCCACAGATCCAATGCCCACAAATGTCCGTCAGGTGCACAAAGATCCTGCAGTACATGTACCACATGTGTGCGAGGCTGGGAGTATACACATGCATAGCGCCAAAAAGAAAACATGTACACATGAAGTCATGACAACAGTCTACATACACAAATACAGTGACCACCAAGGACGCCATGATGCAGGTGGAGACATCGCTCAGCATGCATGGCCCAAGTCTAACGAGTCCGTCACACACACAGCCAATGTAGACACAGCTCAGCACCACATATTGGAAAGACCCTGCAGGGAAGATGTCAGGTTACACAGAGGAAGGAACACACCTTGGGACGATGTCACCATGCAGTAACTGCTGACATGAACAAAGTTATGTAGCCAACAGCTTGTGATGGCACACAGATACCAGGATCCACCCTATGACCAGCACAAGACTACAATTCCCACACACCCAACACATAATCACCACCCCAAATAATGGGGCAGGTCCACCAACAGCAATACCAGACAGACAGTAGTGTACTAAGGAAAAATAAATTGCTTTATTCAGCATCCAAAAATCTGTTTGTCCCTTGAAAGTTCAAAATGTACAATGCCCATAGGGCAATCCAAAGTTCAAATACAGTTGGGGGACACAGTGGGACGCGTGTCCCCTAGCTTGCCTGCACAGTCAGACTCCTTCGTCTTCCAGAGCGGGGAGGGCATCATGTGGGGGGGGGGAAGGACCAGGCACCGCAAGGACATGAGGGCGAAGGGTAGGCGTCATGGGTGCAGGGATGGAGGACTCCACCACAGGGGGTGGGGCAGGGCCAAAGGCAGAGGCCAGGATGGCGCTGCACACCTTAGCAAGGTCCTCCGGCGACTCCCCTGCACCCGAAGGAACCACAGGCCCCAAGGAGGGGGGGGGGCAGAGGGATGGGTCGCAGCGCCACTGGGGGAGGGTGTGGACAGGGGGGGGACTCAACCACCCTGACCGGGGACTCCCTTGACCGCTTGCGGGGTGGTGTCACAGTGGGGCTCAGGGACAGAGCGGCCATGAAGGAGTCTTTGCCGGATAAGTGGCCAGGGGAGCTGAGGGGAGGGGATTTGGAGGGAGTGGATTTGGTGGAATGCGGACTCCCACTCTGGCTGCGTGTCGTACGTTTGCCCCCTGACCCAGTGGGTGTGCCTACTTCACCCTGTGTGTGCGTGCCAGGAGGCGTGCGTATGACCTTCCCTGCTGGTGTGGTGCCTGTGTCTGTTGTGGTGGGTGCATGCTGACGTCTGGGTGTACGTGGGACAGGCATGGGAGTGGAAAGTGTGGATGGGTCAGGGGTAGGGGGTTGGATGTTGCGCTGCAGGAGACCCACTGCTGCAGTCAGTGTCGAGTCAATGGACCTCAGCAAGTTGCGTTGGTCAGCCTGCGATGAGAAAATGTCCTCCAAGTATGCCTCCATGTTGTTCAGCACTTGGCTGTGGCCATGGAGGACATTAAGCATCGCAGCCTGACCAACCTGCAACTGCCGCTGGATGTCCACAGACTCGGCATTGGCGGCAGCAGTGGAGACAGGGGCAGGGGGTGCGGTGCCTGGCAGGAAGGAGACATATGGTGACCGGGCACGCTGGGAAGGGACACGAGCAAGTGGGAGGCGGCTGATGGCAATGGAGGGGGCGGGGAGAGATGTTGTGCCGCTGTCAGCTGCTGGTGCAGCCTCTGCCCACTCGGAGAGATCATCCTCGGACCCGTCAGCTTCATATTCTGTCGTTCCAGTGGACAGGTCCTCGGCCTCACTCTCCTCCGCCTCAGTTCCACTCGATGTGCCAGCCACGATGTGAACGCTGGCACTGGTGCTCGGTCCCTCCGCTCCGTCTGTGCTCATGTCTCCCTCCGTGTCCCCCGACGATGCTGTGGGCAAGGTGAAGAGACAGCAATTAATCATACACCTGTATACATATGTCACATGAGTCCAATCTACATAGGTTACAGTGCATAGCCTGAAAAGAAAGATCAGTAACATCTACAAAACAAGGTACAGATGTAGGGCATGCAACACACAGTTGGTTGACCCACCATGTCACTGAAAAACCATGGAGAGCATGACACAATAGCAAATGACATGAAATGGAGTTTGACAGAAGAGCCAGGCCCTGGGGACAATCCAGCACTGCATCTGCACCACACAGCGTTGCCGAAAATAGGGATGAGCAGGGACCATATCCATGAACTTGAGGCACATGCTGCATAGGTAATACTGAAAACATGCCCACCATGACTGGCTCACTGCATCTTGAGTGTATGTCCAGACAAACATCACACACTGGCCAGACCTAGCAAGGAGACATCAGGTTTTTACATGTAGGCTTTGCCCGCACCAACCACCCCCTACATGAGACAATTTGTTGAGACACAGGAAGCACTTACATCTCTTAGTCTGGGTGAAATACACATGGGCTGCATAAATGCAAGATTGGACACCAAATACCCAAGGTGCGCCTGTCCAAATAATCATGTACAAATGGTCATCATCAGATGATTGTAACAAGACACACAGGCACTGGCCACCGTGAGTATGAACAAGGAAAATCAGGTCAGGCTGTACAGTGGACACTTGTACTACATATTACGTCAATATACATGGTGCCAGGGGACGATGGCACAGAGCACAACCTATGCTGTAGACACTGAGAGTGTCCACATTTTGTGATGACACACATGACACCTATGAAAATATGCCCCAGGGGACAGTAGTGGCCACACAACTCCATGGTCCTGAATGGGAATGACTGCAACACACGCCACCATCCCTGCACTATGCGTATCGCACACTCATGCACATCATGTCACAGGCCACAACATAGGACATGCGTGCTGTAAGGCATGACACTTGAGACTAACTCCCATGTCTGGACTCAGCATCAGTGCCAACTGACATGGAACCCACAAGTACTGAACTGGACAGGGCACAGGCAAGGTCCCAAAACCTGTTACACACCACCCCCATACATGATGCTACAGGCATAGTTCACGTGGAGAAAGTGCTAGCCTAGATAACCTTGTGAAGGAGTGACTACACACAGACCAGGGAACACATTGCAAGGAGGGGAAGGGAGGCAGGAGAGCACCGCTATACTGTGGGTAACAGGATCTGCACAGCACCTTTAAACCCTGGCAGTGTATCCATGCAACTGTGCACTTACAAATGCTGGTGACACACAACAAACACACATGTACCTACCCCCTTCCTGCTGCTGCTTCTCCTGTAAGCGCCTGTCCAAGTCTGGAAATACCACCGCCAGCACACGCTTGTGGATGTGGGTCAGACGGCGGTGCCCGCGGTTCTTATGGGTCTCAGGTGAGTCCCCCAGCAGGACCCGTGCGATCCTCCGCGTCCAGCACCGGATATCCTGCCAGCGTTTCCTCACCTGGGCCAGGCGCCGCTTGCGACCATCCGTCCTCCTCACGGCACTGACGGCGTTCATCCAGATCTGCTTCTTGGCAGAGGCGCCTACCTGTGAGGAAGAACAAGTGACACTACATCAATACACCTGGCACATGTCACAGAGACACATATTAGAACAAATTTACTGTTTACAACAAGGCATAGTATGCATCCAACGCATTGCACCTTTGTCATAGGGACATGATCCTCTGGGGAAGGGCAAAAGCAGTACGTGCCATTGAAAGTACACAGGTGGAATGAGGGCAACGACACAATCAATGATCCAGGCTCACACTGTGCATCACAAGCTACACCAGGATAATGTGCAGCACCTCTAAGCAGTCACATGCCACAGGCCACTGACGCTACCTCAGCAGAGTACACAGACACACACAGGCACAGAACATTCACCTGCCATTGCCAAATGCAGCGACAAACCTCACTCTGCACATGTGCCACTAGACGGGGGGGGGGCTCACAGGTGTGGGGCTGGCTCTGCACGTCAGACACACAGCACTGCTCCCTGCTCACATCACATGGGCAGGGTATATCCATCCCTCATGCAGCCCGGGTGCCACACTCCACATATGCACCCACCCACCCACATGACAGGGGACTTACACACACACCGATGTCCAGGGTACGAACACATCATATGGACACTCTCAGCACAGGTACACAGAACTAACACACATCTGTGGGTACAGTCACCTGTCACACTGGGCTGACCACATAATCACATGAGGACTGTAGAGGCTACATTCCCAGGAGGACAAGACAGGCAGAATGTGGCATGCACCATGCAGTGATTGTCACAGTAAATACAATGCAAGTGAGGACGGCAGACATGCACCACAGCATGCTCTGGCTGGGAGACATCAGGCATTCCCCCCCCGGGACCCCCCCTACATTACATAGCATGTGTGTCACACCTGGACACAATGCCAGAAGTCACAGTCACAAACAAGGGACACAGTCTGTGCTAGTAGACTCTGCACTCACCTGATACCCTGGTCGCCCATACAGCAGGGGGTACTGTGGGAGGATCACATCCAGCAATGCCAGGTTCTCCTCCAGGGTGAAAGGCTGTGACCTCTCCACAGACCTTGACATGGTTCCAGGGAATCAGTAGCAGCAGCTGGGTCGTAGAATCCAAAGATGTGCAGGCAAGTGCTCCCTCATGGGACCTGGCTGCCTTATATCTGCCTTGCTGGCCTGTTTCATGCACAGGAGTACAGAGTGATTGGTCACTCACATTTGCATCCTATCTTTCCTCCAATCCCTTCAAACCTAGCACAGTCAGTGGGTTCTGATTGTGTTTTTTTCTTGAGCATGATGTCAACTCCAGAACCACATTGCAACAAAGTAGATTAATTAAAACTGACTTCTGCTGTGCACCTGCTGAAAAAAATTCAAACTTTAAACTTGGTCTCCATGACAACCAGCATGCATGTAGGCCTTTATACTTGTCCCTCATGTGTCCCCTATGTAGTTTGGAGTTTCACACACATGTACGGTGCGTACCGGGGCCCTAGGGCACCCCAAAAGCATAGCAATGGCCCATACAGGCGTGTGTACGGTCCGTATCACTATGGGTGTGCTCGCGTATGCGTACCCATAGTGATAGTGAGCGTACAGACGTGTGTACGGTCCGTATCACTATGGGTGTGCTCGCGTATGCGTACCCATAGTGATAGTGAGCGTACAGGCGTGTGTACGGTCCGTATCACTATGGGTGTGCTCGCGTATGCGTACCCATAGTGATAGTGAGCGTACAGACGTGTGTACGGTCCGTACCACTATGGGTGTGCTCGCGTATGCGTACCCATAGTGATAGTGAGCGTACAGGCGTGTGTACGGTCCGTATCACTATGGGTGTGCTCGCGTATGCGTACCCATAGTGATAGTGAGCGTACAGGCGTGTGTACGGTCCGTACCACTATGGGTGTTGTTAGATCTGGGGGTCTCTAGTTGGCAGGGTAGGTATTACTGTCCAAGTAGGGACCCTTGCTTCTAGTCAGGGAAAGGGGGATACACTGTTAAGATAACCCCTGCTCACCCTCTAGGTAGCTTGGCCTGAGCAGTCTAGGCTATCAAAGGCAATGTGTAAAGTATTTGTACCAACACTCACAGTAACACAGTGAAAACACCACAGATTTACTCCACACCAGTTTTAGAAAAATAAGGTATCTTTACTAAAAACTTCACAAGACCAAATATTACAGAAAAACCAACATACAATTAAAAAGGTTACTTTAAAAAATAGTTCAAGAGTTTGCAGAAAGTACTCCAGGATGTCAAAATCAGTGTCCTGCACAATGCAACTCTCAATGCACAAAATGCGACACTTTCGTGCCCAACAGTACCTGTAGTTGCGATAAGGTTCCCAAAAGCTATAACAAGGAAGATGGCAAAGGTGATGCGATACTCCTGAGATCCTGGGGAGGCTTTGCAGCAGCCCTGCTTCACGCAGCAGAGGTGGATGCGCCGGCTCTGATCTGTAGGGGGAGGATGCGATGACTTTGGCCTTCGTTGCGTAGGTTTCTTGGGGGGAAGCTTCACGCACAGGTTCGATGCGACACTCTTCGATGTGGTGCGATGCGTGGTGCAGCGTTGCCTTCTGGCGCCGCAACTCTCGATGCGCCCCGGAACGGGACTCTGCGTCGACGCACCCGATGACTGGAGTCCTTTTGTTCCTGGGACTTCTTAACAGGGAGCCAGCTCTTCTCAGGCCCTTGGAGATCAGAATCAAAAGAAGGGGACACAGCAAAGTCCTTCCCCTCTCCTTGGCAGCAAAGCAAAACAGCAAGCAGGCAGTCTTCTCCTCTTCAGTCCTTTTCAGCTTTCTCCTTGGCAGAGGTTTCTTCTTAGTTCCAAAGTGATCTAAAGTTTTAGGTGTCTGGGGTCCTCTTCTTATACCCCTCCAAGTCTTTGTCTCTCTTTGTTCCAGTGGGGGGATTCCCCTGCTCAAACCGGTTCCTGGGTGTGCTCTGCTCTGGAGCACCTGGTTCCTTTCAGAGTGAGCAGGAGGTGGAGCCTTCTTTGTGCCAGCAGAGGCAGAGTCCTCAGCCTGGCCACACAGGAAGGTTAAACAGGAGAATAGCTACTTTCTAAAAAGTGCTAATCTCACACAGTGAATTTAAAAACCATCTTGCTAAAAAGATGTATAATTAAATTCTGAACACAGAGATACCAAACTTGGATTTTCTATCTTGCCCTTATGGGAAGATAGGCATGTAAACAGCCTTCCCCATTCTATCCTATGGGCAAGATAGCCTCTCAGCAGTGAAAAACGAAAATGGCTGTAATTCACTACCAGGGCATGTTACACACCTCAGTACATGCCCTACCTTTCAGACACACTGCACCCAGCCCAGGGGGGTACCTAGGGCCACCATAGGGATGCCTGACATGTACAGAAAGGGAAGGATAAGGCCTGGACAGTGGGTGCACTGGCCCGGTCGACATGGCAGTCCTGGACTGCACATAGGCACTGCAAGCAGGCCTAAGACATCATTTTAGCGCTACTCATGTGGGTGGCACAATCAGTGCTGCAGCCCACTAGTAGCATTTGAATCACCAGCCCTGGCACACTCAGTGCACTTTACTAGGGGCTAACAGGTGAAACAAATATACCAATCATGGATAACCAATCAATATAACAATTTATACAGAGAGCATATGCACTTTAGCACTGATCAGCAGTGGTAAAGTGCCCAGAGTCCTATTGCCAACAACCATGGGTCAGAAAAAATAAAGGAGGAAGAAGCAAAATGTTTGGGGATAACCCTGCAAAAAGGGCCGTTTCCAACACAACCCCCTTCCAGCCTAAAGCCAGGGTAGACCAAGCGATACCTCGATGGGATTCCCTGCTTAGGGCGATAGAACACGGAAACTGGCCCAAACAGCAGGGCACAATTCCTGTTCTACGCCTTCCTGAACCCGGTTGGATCTCTCCATCCATACTCTCAGGGTCCACCAAGCCAACCCATGTGGAACCCTTCTCCTCACCTGTGGACACCACCTGTGCAGCACCTAGCCTTAACTTGCTCACAGGTGTGTCCCAACAGACAGACAGCAAGCCGCAGTGACCAGTGACAGTGGTCAGGGATGAGACCCAGGCCTTATGCCTCTCAGGGCCCTCAAACCCCTGTGGCGTCAGAAGGTGGGGGGCAGTAGCCCCAGGTGCTGGGCACCCTTTGTCCACTTCTTTTCCTGTCAGGTCGGGTCTGACAACCTGGCACTGACCGACCAGCCCCGGGCCTGTATCCGGTGGCTGGACAGGAGGCTGGGGTAGGCTTTTCCATACCCAGTCCTCCTCTTCCTTGGGGCTCTGTACCCTCACACCTGGAGCGGTACCCCCATCTAGAATAGTCAGGGCACCTGTGGCAGGTGTCCTGCACCATTCACCCACCAGTTCAGGGGTTCTATCCTGCAACTGGGATCCCAGGTCAGGGGGGACACCCCGGACCTGGCCCTCCAACCTAGGGTCTACACCCTCCAGGTGAACCGGGGTCAGAGGCGAGGACTCCCTCCCTCTGCACCCCCTTCCAGAGTTCTGCACCCTCCTACTCAGAGCGGTACACCTCAAAGACAAACTGGTAGAGACACTGCTTACAGATGTCCCTCCCTCCAGTTCAGGACCTCTCTCCAGCAACTGGTCTCCCAACCTAGGGTCTAAACCCTCAGGTTGCACCGGGGTCAGAGGCGAGGACTCTCTCCCTCTGTACCCCCTTCCAGAGAGCTGCACCCTCCCCACTGGAGTGGTACCCCTGGAAGCCAAACCGGTCAGGACACAGCTTACAGATGTCCTTCCCCCCAGGTCAGGCAGATCCTGAACCTGGTCTCCCAATCCAGGGACTAAACCCTGCGGTTGCACACCTGCCTGGCATGCCAGGACTTCTGGAGATTCACACAGTATCTCCCCGAGGGTGACACATGACTCATGTGTCTCGTGACAGTCTGCCTGGTGCAGATCTCCCGGCCCCTGTCCACCTGACAGTGCGCGAAGATCCCCCAGGACAGAAGTGGTGTCACCATGGTCACTCCTAGGGGACTCAGCCCTTCTGGCTGGTCCCTGACCCACTGGTTCTCCCACTGGGGAACACATCCCCCTCTCACCCCTCAGTCTGGACTTCTGCACCCTCCCAACTGGAGCGGTACCGCCGGACACCAGAACCACTGGAGCTCTGTTTACAGAGGCTCCAGGTTCTCCTGACACTAGGAGATCCTCCTCAAATGGCCTACTAGCACTGTCTAGGCCCCCAACCTGGTGTTCCATTAAGGAACCCACCAGGTCCTGAGACTGGGTTTCAGGCACCTTGGGACCCACAGTCCCACACTCACCCCTTCTCCACTGAGACAGGATGTGAGCCCCTACACCCCTCCCACTACACTGGGACCTAACCGGGCTACACTGAACCTCTTCCACCTCACAGGTCTGGAAGATATCCGGGCCACTCCTTTTGGGATCACTCCCCAATGCCTCTCCAGCCCTTTTGGCATCCAACCAAAGGTCTGCCTCCAACGCAAGCTCTCTGGAACCAGAGAACTCACACTCCACCGGGTGTTGGCATAGCTCTGGAAAACAGGGACTTAAAATATGCTCTCCAAAAAATGAATCACACAGCCCCCCACAGTTGTTAACCAAGCTACCGTTTGCCTCACCCTCCAGTGCCTCACACAAGTTCCCCACACCACTCTCCTGAGATTGGCAAGACAGTATCTGACTGTCTCTGTCACACAACTCACACTCTTCTGGGCGGTCTCCACACTCACATACCAAGGTTTCTACCATGGGGGAACCCCTCTCCCTGTACCTCTCATCTAGGGTCAGTAGAGTGTCCCTCCCACCACTAGGAATATGGTCCCCTGTGCCAGTTCCCCAATCTACTTCAGGGACACTGCACTCCACTGGAACAACATCATAAACCTGAACCCCCTGGTGTATGTCAACCCCCTCCCTCAAGTTAGGCGCCACATCTCTGGGTGTTTGTACCTCTCCCTCAGCACTGGATATTACAACCTTGCTGCCACCATCTGAGCTGGACTCCACCTCCAACTCAGCAAAGCTCACTTCTTGAGCTAACCATTCTTCTTCAGCTGAGACACTCATGGCCTCAAGCCTCTCGAGCTCCATATCAAGCTCCCTCATTCTTAATTCATGTGCCAAGGTCAATTTCAATTCTTCCAAGGCATACGTCTTCTTGCTCTCTTCTATTTTGTTCTGGGTTTCTATCTCAAGCCTCATGACTTCTAACTCATGATCTCTAACCCTTTGATTCTCCTCCAACTCCTCTGGAGTGAGACTCCTACTGGAATGGGAACTGCCAGCCCTTGAGACTGGTCCGACCACGGGCAGAGCTTGGGGAATAAAACCATCCTCTTCATTTGCATCACTTTCCTCTTGGGCCTCCCACCAGGCCTTCAGGACTCTTTGTAGCACATCCCTTCTAGATCCGCTTTTCACAGGGCAACCAAGGTCTTTGCAGAATTGCTTGAGCTCCTCAACTCTGTATGAATACAAATCCGCAATGGAAAACTCCAATTCTGCCCTCTCACTTGTTGCCACCTGAGACATGATGCTCTTGAAGAGTTACCCAAAAATAGAAAAAAATAATACAGTATGTGGTTGTGTATTGGTCTGCTATCCTAGTTATGTACACCAGTTACTGTGGGTCAAGTACAAATACAAGTTCAATCCTCACCGCTGACTCCCAATGTTAGATCTGGGGGTCTCTAGTTGGCAGGGTAGGTACCACTGTCCAAGTAGGGACCCTTGCTTCTAGTCAGGGAAAGGGGGATACACTGTTAAGCTAACCCCTGCTCACCCTCTAGGTAGCTTGGCCTGAGCAGTCTAGGCTATCAAAGGCAATGTGTAAAGTATTTGTACCAACACTCACAGTAACACAGTGAAAACACCACAGATTTACTCCACACCAGTTTTAGAAAAATAAGGTATCTTTACTAAAAACTTCACAAGACCAAATATTACAGAAAAACCAACATACAATTAAAAAGGTTACTTTAAAAATAGTTCAAGAGTTTGCAGAAAGTACTCCAGGATGTCAAAATCAGTGTCCTGCACAATGCGACTCTCAATGCACAAAATGCGACACTTTCGTGCCCAACAGTACCTGTAGTTGCGATAAGGTTCCCAAAAGCTATAACAAGGAAGATGGCAAAGGCGATGTGATACTCCTGAGATCCTGGGGAGGCTTTGCAGCAGCCCTGCTTCACGCAGCAGAGGTGGATGCGCCGGCTCCGATCTGTAGGGGGAGGATGCGATGACTTTGGCCTTCGTTGCGTAGGTTTCTTGGGGGGAAGGTTCACGCACAGGTTCGATGCGACACTCTTCGATGTGGTGCGATGCGTGGCGCAGCGTTGCCTTCTGGCGCCGCAACTCTCGATGCGCCACGGAACGGGACTCTGCGTCGACGCACCCGATGACTGGAGACTTTTCACGCACCGGCAGTGGTGCGGCTCGCAAACTGGTCCTGCGACAACCCTCGCAATGGCCGGAATCTTCACGCTTCGGGACGATGCTCGACGCACTCGGCGATGCGGGGACCCTGCGTGTTGCGATGGTGCCGCGATGAAATTTTCCTCGCACTCTCGTCTTGCGACACGCAATCGGATGATGCGTTGGGTACCAGTCACTCTTGTTCACGCTTCTGCTTCCCAGCTCCCAAACATAGCAAAACGACCTCCTGAGGCCTCAAGACTGGGCAAGCACTCCAAGGCAGGTCAGAACTCTCTCAGCAGAGTTCCAGGGGAGCTGGTGGTGAAGTCCTTTTGTTCCTGGGACTTCTTAACAGGGAGCCAGCTCTTCTCAGGCCCTTGGAGATCAGAATCAAAAGAAGGGGACACAGCAAAGTCCTTCCCCTCTCCTTGGCAGCAAAGCAAAACAGCAAGCAGGCAGTCTTCTCCTCTTCAGTCCTTTTCAGCTTTCTCCTTGGCAGAGGTTTCTTCTTAGTTCCAAAGTGATCTAAAGTTTTAGGTGTCTGGGGTCCTCTTCTTATACCCCTCCAAGTCTTTGTCTCTCTTTGTTCCAGTGGAGGGATTCCCCTGCTCAAACCGGTTCCTGGGTGTGCTCTGCTCTGGAGCACCTGGTTCCTTTCAGAGTGAGGGGCAGGGTCGTTAGACGCTCAGCAGGAGGTGGAGCCTTCTTTGTGCCGGCAGAGTCCTCAGCCTGGCCAGCAGGGGGTGGAGCCAGCATTGTGTTTGTCAGGGGCAGCCCTATTCAAACCCAGGGACTACTCCTCCCACCCATCTAAAGCAGATCTCCCTATTCACCCTGCTGCTGACTCATCCAGGCTCCTGGAGCCACCTGGCCCATCACATGACACCAGTCAGCCAACCAGCACACAGGCACACAGGAAGGTTATACAGGAGAATAGCTACTTTCTAAAAAGTGCTATTCTCACACAGTGAATTTAAAAACCATCTTGCTAAAAAGATGTATAATTAAATTCTGAACACAGAGATACCAAACTTGGATTTTCTATCTTGCCCTTATGGGAAGATAGGTGTAGGAAGGTGGATATCTGACTATGGTTACCCCCAAATTTTTGCCTAGTGTCTAGCTGGTTTTTCGACTTAGTTGGCCTGAGATCCTGCCATTCAGGCTCTCAGGCTATCTGCTCTCTCTGTAAAATGGACTCCATGTACCCTAGGTACATACCCAATTGGTTGGATCACCCTGTCAGCCCCTGTACCAGTGTACACTAGGTACCCAGGGCATTGGTGTACCCAAGGCCCGCCAGGGGCTGCAGCATGTATTATGCCACCCCAGGCTTGGCCTAACAACCTGACACAACTGGCTGATCACTCAGCTGGGGTAAGTTGGTGTAATCACCTCTTACTTAGGTGTAGTATACCTATACCTAACCTTAAATGGGACACCTGGTAACCTATAAGTCACTCCTATGGCAGGCCTTAACAATCCTGAAGGCAGAGTGCTTGGTTCCATGTGAGATGGTGCTCTGGCATGAGCTGAGCCTGTCTGCAGTGGTCGGAACAACTTCCTTCTACTGTTTCCAGATATCGTCATACCATATACTCTTAAGTGCATTATGAACCTCGCGGTTAAATGCTATCTTTGGTTTGGCTTTATCAAAACATGTCGAGTAAGGTGTCATACGAATTGGAATACTAACCCCTCGCCAATTCTGGCGACGGGGTTAGCATTCCACCCTTCTAGAGGGACACGACATGTACAGTACCTGAAACCCGGGTAAAATCAGACATAGCCTCAGCTCCACAAAATGGATGCTGCCACCACAGACACAAGTCTGCCCTCCTGCTGCTGGGAGTCCTTCCAGCTTGGGAGGTGTGGACAAAGGGTTTCCTGCCAGGGGAGGTGCGTGCACCACCCCAGACAGGATTTTGTGTATTGGTCAGGTAGGGCTTGAAAGAAACCAGACATGCCTGTGGCTCACAAGGAGCCTCGGGGCATATGCCAGTTCAAACCGGTCCTGGGGCACACCAGTCCCGGGCCTGGGGCGAGCTGGACAAAGGATTGGGGGTGTAACCACCCCCCTTCCTGGTCCCACCCATAGGGAGGGACCTAGCAGGTAGTCCGGCCCCTAGAATCCGAATAAAGGTAGGAGCTGTGTCCTAAGACTTCAGACATCCTGGAATCAACTTGAAACTAAGAAGAAGACGGGAACTTCGACATTCTGCTGCACAGAAGACTGAAGAAAATCTCCCCTGTGGTCAGGGAGTGACCACCTTGTTAACGCAAGCACCATCCAGCGAATCAACATCTGCTTTGCTGCCGCCTCCCGCCGGAGCCCGAGCCCAGAGACTGACAAGACCTGGACCTCCAGACCTCTCACCGCCCGATCCACAGTCCCTGCAAAGAAGAGACCCGTGGAGGCACCGAGACACGTGGAGCCAGCCATCTTGAAACGACCACGACAAGCTGACCAGTGCAACAACCGAGGCTCCCTCCAAGTTGTGCTTTGGGTCCTGAGAAGCCCAACCCTCGAGCAGCATCTGCACCAAAGGTGAGCCCTCCAGCATCTCCACGATCTGCGTGGGGCCCTTCTGCATTTTGCCACTCGACGCGCCTAACCGGTTGCTGGGCCGCTGGCTAGTGGCCATCTTGGCGACGAAATCTACGACAAACACCGCTGGTCTGGTTGCTCCAGACTGGCCCTTGCTCCCCTCCAAAGGAGCAATCCCTCTGACCTTGCTGGTCAGAACCAACAGCTGATTTCCGAATCCTCCTGCAATTGCTTTTGCCAAGGCTTGTTTGCTTCGATCAAGTCGCCGACACCGCCGACAGCGAGAGCCTGCGTGGGACAGCTCGTGAGCCGACTCCTGGACGTCGTCGACCTTCAGGGACCACGTGGCTGCGGAGACAAGCTACCCCTCATCACCTGTTTGCACCCGACATCGCCTGGTACCCACCTGGTGCCACGCTGGTCACTGGCTAGTGACTGTGAACACTGTCCCCTCTGCTTACAGGTCTTCAATATCTCCGATCCACTCTTGGATCCACTGCATCTCTTCCCGACCGACCGCCTGCAGCATCTTTGTCCCAGGCTCAACGGAACAGATAGAAGAAACCCGACGCACTTCGAGGCCTATGCACCCGCTTCCTGTGGGTGAGGTAAAGCTGGCACACCTGTGCCCAAGTGTAGTATTACATCTCTAGTGCCTGTGTTCCAAATCTTAAGTTCCTAGGTCATCCGGAAGATTCCTTTTGCAGTAACGTTGTACTTTTTACGCACCCATTGAAACCTATGGGAGCACGCGTGTGACTATTTGCTCTGCACACGCCACCCGTGGACCTCCTGGTCACTAACTGACGTTAGCTCCTTGTAGGCCCAGCGATTCTAGAGGCCCTAGGCCTTTTCCCTTTTCTGTTCGTGGTACTTATACCACTATTTTAGTATATGGTTCGAGTGGCCACCAGGGCCTATCCATATAAAGTGCAACTTCTGTGTATTCTGTGATAATCTTGTTTGACGATTTGTGCTCCTGTGCTCATAAAGAGACTAGGGGTTACTTTGAGAAATAAATACATATATATTTTGAATATATATCTGTGTGGTGTCCTTTCATTGGTATGAAAGGGGGTTGCATTTGGTAAAACAGCTGGCTTAACACGCTTCACGAGTTTAGCCTCAAAGACTGCTTAGCCTACGCTACCACTAGGGCAGCTAGTCCGAAAAGGTTGACTTACAACCACACCATAAGGGTTGCTTGGCATGGTACAAGGTGATCACTTTAACTAGTGAGCATCATATACCAGGCCAACTTCTCACATTGGTGAGCAGCGGTTGGATTTGAGCTTGCTGTGTTTTACCATTGTAATCTCTTGGTTACCAATTGAAAGATCACATAGGTACCTGTAGGTACATATAAAACAAGATTAGATATACTTAAGTTCTACTGAACTTAGTTGTTGTAGAGCAAAGGGAGTAGCACACCCTGACTACAACTACTAGATAGGTTTAGTAGGTAAACCCAAGTGTAGGTAGATTGCAACACATCCACCCACACTTAAGAGCAATGGCCGGGGCAGAGGGGTCCACTGTACCCATCTCTGTTGAGAGTGACCCCCAGAGGGCACCATCCAGCTTTGCTACCCTTAATCAGAATGAGCTCAGGCATTTGGCAACTCTTAGAGGCCTTAAACAGCCCAAGAACCCAAACTCTGCTGAGCTCAGAGAGCTCTTACAGAATGATGAGAATCAGAGAGCACTCAAGAAAGCTTCCCAGTTAGCCCCCTTAGGGTCAGGAACAGGAGGCCCCCCTTCTGAAGATGCCACTGAAGTACCCCTTCCCAATAGTCACCCCTTAGATGGGATGCCTACCACAGAGGATGAGAGTGAAAAGGATACTGACAGTAGTGAGGATGAAGGGAGAACTAGCCCAGTGCCAAGTGTTATACTTGGCCCAGCTAAACCAAGGCTATTGGGGACTGACAGTGGGGTCAACCCACTGGATCTCCCCAGTGGACTTAACCCAGGGCTTGGAAGGCAAAGGAATCGCTCAGGTGACTCCAATGCTTCCCATGGCTCTAGAGGCTCTCAAGGTCACTCCAGGAGAAGGATGACCACCCCTCAGAGGAGGGAACATGAGGCCAAGATGCAAGAGGCTCAGCTGAGGATCAGGAAGCAGGAGCTAGAAGTAGCCCTGATGGAAGAAAAACTGAGCAAGGCTAGGCAGCATAGAGAGAGTGGGTCTATACCCACTGGTGGCAGCAATGTCCCTAGGGACAAAGATAGGGTCTTTGACAATAGGAACCTGTCCAAGATTGTGCCCCCCTACAAAAGTGGGGATGACATCCACAAATGGATGACTGCTCTTGAGAGAGCCTGCAAAGTGCAGCAGGTTCCTGAAGACCAGTGGGCAGCAATCTTATGGCTCTCCTTTGAGGGGAGAGGCAGAGATAGACTCCTCACTGTTAGAGAAGAGGATGTCAGAAATTACAGAGTCCTGAAGAGTGTCCTAGTTGATGGGTTAGGCTTAACCACTGAACAGTACAGGTTAATGTTCAGAGACACCCAGAAGACACAGACTCAGGACTGGTCTGAATATGTGGAATGTGCCACTAAGGCTTTGGAGGGTTGGTTGCTGGGAAGTAAGGTGTCTGATTATACAGGATTGTACAATTTGATGATGAGAGAGCAGATTTTAAGTAATTGTCAAAACCAGCTTCTCCATCAACACCTGGTAGACTCAGATTTGACCTCTCCCCAAGAATTGGGAAAGAGGGCAGATAAATGGGTCAGGACCAGGATCAGGCCTAAAAACCAGGGTGGTGACCAAAAGAAAGATACCACCAAGCCTCAAGAGAAGGGTGGGGATAAAGAAAAAGAGAAACCTTCCTCAGGGCCCCAAAACTCCACACAGGGTGGTGGGTCCCAAGCTCCCTCCTCTACCACAGCTAAAAAGCCCTACTGCCATGAGTGTAAAACTCCTGGGCATTGGAAAACTGACAGCGGTTGCCCAAGGGCTAAAAACAAAACTGTTCCTCCAATTACTCCTGTCACACCACCTATTACTGTCAGCAGTAATCCCCCAGGTGGTGGGAGTGCCCCCAGAAATCTGGGTGGGTTTACTTGGGGAACACAGGGGGACCCTGGCTTAGCCAATTCCCCTACAGCAACCACTCTTGTCTGTGATGGTGGCATGGGGTTTGCCAACTTCACTGCCTGTCCCAACACTTTGGGTAGGTACAGACAGGAGCCCTACATCAATGGTACAAAAGCTGAGGCCTACAGAGACACTGGGGCTAGCATCACAATGGTGGCCCATTGGCTAGTTCCCTCTGAGCAGCTTTTGCCCGGTTTCTCCTACCAGGTGACTAACATTGATGGCAAACAGAACAGTCATCCCATGGCAGAGGTATGTCTCAGCTGGGGAGGGGTCACTGGCCCTAAAAGGGTAGCAGTGTCCCCAACCTTGCCTGTAGACTGCTTACTGGGGAATGACTTAGAACTCTCAGCTTGGGCTGGAGTTGAACAAGACACCCATTCTAAAATGGTAGGCCTTTCACAAAAGGGTAGGGGGGTTGTGCCATTCACAACCCCTGTCCAAATAGATTTCCTCCCTGAAAAGGTTGGAAGGGCAGTGGTAGCCACAGCCCAGGCACAGACAGACTTCCCTGTAGGGACTGGCAGAGCTGTGACAGTCACAGCTCAAACACAAACTGAGTGCCCCCCTGAAAAGGTTGGCAAGGCTGTAATGGTCTCAGCCTATACTCAGACTGACATAGGTGTAGTGAAGCCTGAAACAATGGATCACTCCACACAAACTGAGAGTAGTGGGGAGGAAGAAAAGTCTCCCTCTCCCCAGACATTAGGAAAAGGTCAGCCTCCTCAGGGATCTGACCTCACCCCTTGTGAAGGAACTGCCCCAGAGGTAGCCAGGCCTGGCCTGGCAGAGCCTCTGATGTCAGTGGCCCCTTCCAAGGTGGGATCCAGTCTGGTGCAGGTAGCCTGCCTCTCTCTACCCTGCCTCAGTCAGCCCAGGGCTGCAGAGGTCAGGGAGGCCAGTGGACCCCCAGAGGGCCCCTGTCCACAAGAACCCCCCCATCAAAAGAATGAGGATTGCCTGGCTAGTAGCCCTAGTCAGGTGATGGGTAAAAACATTCCTGAGGGATCTCCTTTACAGGTAGTTAGGGACCTCCCCCAGGGGGATTCTGTTGGGCACAGGCAAACATGGGACCTTAGGGCCCCAAACCTGACCTGTCCCTCCAGTAAGCCCACAAAAGGGACCCAGCCTCCAGCTTTAGGTAGCCAGAGGCTGACCCTGAGAGCACAGTGCAACTCAGTTAAAGAAAGAAAGGCATCCATGGTGGAGGATGATTGGAGGAAGCTGAGGCCTCACTTTGAGGACACTCACTTCAGTACTCCATCTCAACACCAGCCTTTTACTTTGCCAAGACACACCACAGGTAGAGATTCCCTATGGTGGAGACCCTCTGATACCCTTAGGGTGAGGGATTGCTTAGTGGACCATGAGACAGGGGGTAACCATGCCAGTGCTGGTTCCTCCTTATATGGCCACTTGGGCAATATAGGCTTACCTGGTCAAGGTCAGCCTTATCTCCCTTCGTTTGGGGGGGGGTTGTGTAGGAAGGTGGATATCTGACTATGGTTACCCCCAAATTTTTGCCTAGTGTCTAGCTGGTTTTTCGACTTAGTTGGCCTGAGATCCTGCCATTCAGGCTCTCAGGCTATCTGCTCTCTCTGTAAAATGGACTCCATGTACCCTAGGTACATACCCAATTGGTTGGATCACCCTGTCAGCCCCTGTACCAGTGTACACTAGGTACCCAGGGCATTGGTGTACCCAAGGCCCGCCAGGGGCTGCAGCATGTATTATGCCACCCCAGGCTTGGCCTAACAACCTGACACAACTGGCTGATCACTCAGCTGGGGTAAGTTGGTGTAATCACCTCTTACTTAGGTGTAGTATACCTATACCTAACCTTAAATGGGACACCTGGTAACCTATAAGTCACTCCTATGGCAGGCCTTAACAATCCTGAAGGCAGAGTGCTTGGTTCCATGTGAGATGGTGCTCTGGCATGAGCTGAGCCTGTCTGCAGTGGTCGGAACAACTTCCTTCTACTGTTTCCAGATATCGTCATACCATATACTCTTAAGTGCATTATGAACCTCGCGGTTAAATGCTATCTTTGGTTTGGCTTTATCAAAACATGTCGAGTAAGGTGTCATACGAATTGGAATACTAACCCCTCGCCAATTCTGGCGACGGGGTTAGCATTCCACCCTTCTAGAGGGACACGACATGTACAGTACCTGAAACCCGGGTAAAATCAGACATAGCCTCAGCTCCACAAAATGGATGCTGCCACCACAGACACAAGTCTGCCCTCCTGCTGCTGGGAGTCCTTCCAGCTTGGGAGGTGTGGACAAAGGGTTTCCTGCCAGGGGAGGTGCGTGCACCACCCCAGACAGGATTTTGTGTATTGGTCAGGTAGGGCTTGAAAGAAACCAGACATGCCTGTGGCTCACAAGGAGCCTCGGGGCATATGCCAGTTCAAACCGGTCCTGGGGCACACCAGTCCCGGGCCTGGGGCGAGCTGGACAAAGGATTGGGGGTGTAACCACCCCCCTTCCTGGTCCCACCCATAGGGAGGGACCTAGCAGGTAGTCCGGCCCCTAGAATCCGAATAAAGGTAGGAGCTGTGTCCTAAGACTTCAGACATCCTGGAATCAACTTGAAACTAAGAAGAAGACGGGAACTTCGACATTCTGCTGCACAGAAGACTGAAGAAAATCTCCCCTGTGGTCAGGGAGTGACCACCTTGCTAACGCAAGCACCATCCAGCGAATCAACGTCTGCTTTGCCGCCGCCTCCCGCCGGAGCCCGAGCCCAGAGACTGACAAGACCTGGACCTCCAGACCTCTCACCGCCCGATCCACAGTCCCTGCAAAGAAGAGACCCGTGGAGGCACCGAGACACGTGGAGCCAGCCATCTTGAAACGACCACGACAAGCTGACCAGTGCAACAACTGAGGCTCCCTCCAAGTTGTGCTTTGGGTCCTGAGAAGCCCAACCCTCGAGCAGCATCTGCACCAAAGGTGAGCCCTCCAGCATCTCCACGATCTGCGTGGGGCCCTTCTGCATTTTGCCACTCGACGCGCCTAACCGGTTGCTGGGCCGCTGGCTAGTGGCCATCTTGGCGACGAAATCTACGACAAACACCGCTGGTCTGGTTGCTCCAGACTGGCCCTTGCTCCCCTCCAAAGGAGCAATCCCTCTGACCTTGCTGGTCAGAACCAACAGCTGATTTCCGAATCCTCCTGCAATTGCTTTTGCCAAGGCTTGTTTGCTTCGATCAAGTCGCCGACACCGCCGACAGCGAGAGCCTGCGTGGGACAGCTCGTGAGCCGACTCCTGGACGTCGTCGACCTTCAGGGACCACGTGGCTGCGGAGACAAGCTACCCCTCATCACCTGTTTGCACCCGACATCGCCTGGTACCCACCTGGTGCCACGCTGGTCACTGGCTAGTGACTGTGAACACTGTCCCCTCTGCTTACAGGTCTTCAATATCTCCGATCCACTCTTGGATCCACTGCATCTCTTCCCGACCGACCGCCTGCAGCATCTTTGTCCCAGGCTCAACGGAACAGATAGAAGAAACCCGACGCACTTCGAGGCCTATGCACCCGCTTCCTGTGGGTGAGGTAAAGCTGGCACACCTGTGCCCAAGTGTAGTATTACATCTCTAGTGCCTGTGTTCCAAATCTTAAGTTCCTAGGTCATCCGGAAGATTCCTTTTGCAGTAACGTTGTACTTTTTACGCACCCATTGAAACCTATGGGAGCACGCGTGTGACTATTTGCTCTGCACACGCCACCCGTGGACCTCCTGGTCACTAACTGACGTTAGCTCCTTGTAGGCCCAGCGATTCTAGAGGCCCTAGGCCTTTTCCCTTTTCTGTTCGTGGTACTTATACCACTATTTTAGTATATGGTTCGAGTGGCCACCAGGGCCTATCCATATAAAGTGCAACTTCTGTGTATTCTGTGATAATCTTGTTTGACGATTTGTGCTCCTGTGCTCATAAAGAGACTAGGGGTTACTTTGAGAAATAAATACATATATATTTTGAATATATATCTGTGTGGTGTCCTTTCATTGGTATGAAAGGGGGTTGCATTTGGTAAAACAGCTGGCTTAACACGCTTCACGAGTTTAGCCTCAAAGACTGCTTAGCCTACGCTACCACTAGGGCAGCTAGTCCGAAAAGGTTGACTTACAACCACACCATAAGGGTTGCTTGGCATGGTACAAGGTGATCACTTTAACTAGTGAGCATCATATACCAGGCCAACTTCTCACAATAGGCATGTAAACAGCCTTCCCCATTCGATCCTATGGCAAGATAGCCTCTCAGCAGTGAAAAACGAAAATGGCTGTAATTCACTACCAGGGCATGTTACACACCTCAGTACATGCCCTACCTTTCAGATAAACTGCACCCAGCCCTTGGGGGTACCTAGGGCCACCATAGGGATGCCTGTCATGTACAGAAAGGGAAGGATAAGGCCTGGTCAGTGGGTGCACTGGCCAGGTCGACATGGCAGTCCTGGACTGCACATAGGCACTGCAAGCAGGCCTAAGACATCATTTTAGCGCTACTCCTGTGGGTGGCACAATCAGTGCTGCAGCCCACTAGTAGCATTTGAATCACCAGCCCTGGCACACTCAGTGCACTTTACTAGGGGCTAACAGGTGAAACAAATATACCAATCATGGATAACCAATCAATATAACAATTTATACAGAGAGCATATGCACTTTAGCACTGATCAGCAGTGGTAAAGTGCCCAGAGTCCTATTGCCAACAACCATGGGTCAGAAAAAATAAAGGAGAAGAAGCAAAACGTTTGGGGATAACCCTGCAAAAAGGGCCGTTTCAAACAGGTGTGCTCGCATATGCGTACCCATAGTGATAGTGAGTGTACAGGCGTGTGTACGGTCCGTATCACTATGGGTGTGCTCGCGTATGCGTACCCATAGTGATACGGACCGTACACACGCCTGTACGCTTACTATCACTATGGGTACGCATACGCGAGCACACCCATAGTGATACGGACCGTACACATGCCTGTACGCTCACTATCACCATGGGTACGCATACGCGAGCACACGCATAGTGATAGGGAACGTACACAGGCCCTCTGAGCGAATGTACGGTGCCTTTCACACATCACAGTGGTGACAGGCAGCACACAGGAAGGAATAGAGCTAACATACTTGTCCATGGATGGACATCAAGGCATTGTCTGGGCATTACTACATGTGTGGGGCACAGGTGTGAAAGTCTGTGATGTGGCACATGACTCCTGAGTCGAGAAGGCAACAGATGTATGATGAGATGTGTACAGATGTTATGTGTGACGGTGCAATGTGTGCCAGGCATGCCCTTAACTCCTTTGACATGTGTGCATGTCGTACTGCACACTTGGAATGAGCGTCACTGGCATGGCACAGTCAACAACACACGCAAGTGTCCCCTGATGCCCGCTACAGGGGTTACCACACCAGACATGTCACTACCCACGGTGCACGATGTGTCTATGTCATGTATGTGTGGTGTGTTCCCATTAGCTTGATGTTGGTGCTCCCTCAAAAGCATCAGCTGTTGCAGCAACCAACATGTGTCTGTGTGTAGATGGACATGGCACACTGTTACGCACACCAGGCCACATGTGGTATCGGATGTGAGGTGCGCATGTATGCATGGGACACGGAGTAGCGTAACAAGGACATGTCTGCATCCTCTCAATGTATGTGTGGTGAGTCATTACATGTACACCTTATTGGCAAGGTGTGTGGGCTGTCCTAGTGTAATGTCATGTGACCTGTGGCTCTAGTGTTCCGCTACCTGTCTCTGAAATCGACATCCTACTTCTGCTGATGTGTTGATGTATGTCACTCCTGTGTTGCGTCTGGCTGTTCACTTACACTGGGACACAGCTAATCCCATGCCATGGCATGTGGAGGTTCACAATCTCCGTGTGTAGCTGGGTCTTGGTAGGAGTGTCACCTGGCAGCCATACGTGTCCAGGGCATGTGGCACATACCTGACTCCGTATGTAGCATATGTGTATTGACAGATTAACATGTGCTCAGTACAAATCAATTGTTGTTGTAGGGCACTCACTCTTCCTTGTCACTTCCAAATTACTGCAGAGCGCCGCCTCTTCCCCGACCAATTCCGGACTTGGCTGACATGCGGGAGAATTACTGTATCCGGTGCTACCGCTTCCCCCAACCGTTGATTGAGGAGTTGACGGCAAGGCTGGCACCACACCTGCAACCGCTGCACAGGTATCCTACGGCACTGACACCCAAGCTGAAGGTAATGGCAGCCCTACATTTTCTTGCCACGGGTACCTTTCAATATACCATAGCTCATGTTGGTGGCATGTCCCAGAGCATGTTCAGCCGTGTGCTGCATGATTTCTTAGAGGCCATGTTGCTTCACCTGGATGAGTTCATCCATTTCCCAACTCCTGAACTGTTGACTGGGGTCAAGCGTGGATTCTATGCCCTGGGAGGGATGCCCCATGTTATTGGGTCCATAGATGGGACACATGTGGCTTTGGTACCACCACAGGCACAGGAGGTAGCGTACAGGAATCGCAAGCACTACCACTCCATCAATGCCCTTGTGGTGTGTCTGTCCAACATGGTGATTTCACATGTCTGTGCTCGTTTTCCAGGATCAGCACACGATGCCTACATCATGAGGCGTAGCAGGGTACCTGAAATGATGACGCAGCTGCGCAACGAACGAGCATGTGTTGTTGGTGGGTACACTCTGTCTGTCCTGTATTTTGCGTAGACTTCCTGCACGACCGCTTCTCCTGTCCTACTCATCTCCATGTGGTTTCCATGTAGGGGACGCTGGCTATCCCAACATGCCATGGCTGATCACACCTCTCCGCAACCCCATCACGCCGGCCCAGCTCCGCTACAACACCGCCCATGGCCGGACAAGGCGAGTGATAGAGAGGACATTTGGCCTCCTGAAGAGCCGATTCCGGTGCCTCCACAAGACCGGCGGCGCCCTCCCATATGCCCCGGCGAAGGTCTGCAAAATCTTCATGGTCTGCTGCATGCTGCACAACATGGCAGTTGAGAAAGCTGTGCCACTCATCCTGGATCAAGATGATCAGGACCATCCACCCGTACAGGACGAAGGGCTTGGCAATGGGGCTAGTGATGTGGAGGATGTGGTTCCGCAAGAGGACATCCGGAGTCGGCTCATACGCGACTTCTTTGCTTACTGGTGAGTACCAGTGTCTGTGTGTGCACGCATTGGTCCCCGTGTGGCATGTGTTGCGATGTGTGTGTCCATCTGCATGTATGCCACGTGAGTCAGAGGTGTGTGTGGATGTGTCACTCGAGTGATGGTGCCAGTGAAGAGTGTATTTCCCCAGTCATAATTGTGACCTAGCATGTTGTCATCCTTACATGTGTCGAGTACATGCACATGCAAGTGGCTGTGCTTTATGTGGCTGACTTCTTGTGTGTCTCTCATCCCCAGGTACTTGCGCATGCCGTCTGCTGGTTGCATTGTTGTGGCACTGCTATTCCTCATGGACACGTCATTGTGTGCTGACTCAGCGTTACACGCACGGACTAGTTTGGAAGTCTCCTTAGGCTAAGGGATGCATCAGGGGTGTATTGGGTGTGGGTGTTGTTTCCGATGTGTGCACACTGCCCCTGTAGATGTTTGGTTCCTCTGCAGACATGTCGCATCACCATGGTACACATGACATGTAGCTGGGTACACCTGAATAGATGGTCAGACTTGTTGACAGTCATCTGTGATGGGATAGTGGATTGTGATGATGGCATCAATGTGTGTAACACTGCCCTCGGACACATACGGTTTGCATTGGCTTGACATGGTGTGGGACTTCCACATCAGAGGATCAATGGTGTATGGCAGCCTCTCCGTGAGCAGCAGGGGGTGTTTAGCTGTTACCTGACACTTGTGTGCCTGTTCCATGGCTATCACGCATTTGTGCAGCAGAAGGGGGGGTTCCAGTGTTGGACCCACATGTTACTCCACATGACCTGTTTATGTGTACTCCGAGTTGCCTCTGCATTCCCGAATACATGACTAATAAAGGTGTCCCTATGCCTCCAAGGTGCCTATTCTCAGTCAATGCTGGTGTGTTGCCACGGTGCATACAGCATGTCTGGCATGGTTTTCCGTGATAGTGGCTATGTGTCTATGTGTTGAGTAGCAAGATGCAAGCTGTTTGTGTGGGATTAGACTGTGTATTGTGCATGATGTCCATGACTGTGTGGGTATTGTGACATGTGCCATCCCCATGCATCCAACGTTGGCCAGGCCACCATTCTCTGCATCCACCTAACTCAAGCTTGCAGGACATGGTTCTGCCACCTGTCCACACGTACCTGGGTGCCCCCCAGGACACCCACATGATCCCTGACCTCTGCGCATGGCTGTCGCTGTACTCAATATGTCTGTGGGCACGGTTGTGCGGCCACCCCCTCAGCTGGTTGGGCCCATCACGGGTGTGTATGGTGCTCCATGTGTGTCTTGCCTAATACATTGTGACCCATGTGTGTCCTGTGCCAGACTCAGGCCCCAGGGTGTGGATGATTGGAGTCATATGAGAACTCAGGCATGGTTAGACTTAACAAGACACATGTAAGGTAATAATGCAAAATGTAGGCATCATCTCTTTATCGTGTAACTTTTTTTTTTGTTGGGGTACGGGGGGGGTATGACATGAGGGGCTTTCTGCGTGTGTGGAATCCAAAGTTCACTAGGGGAGTTGGTGTCCTTGCCATTGGAAATCCTCAGAGTCCATGCCACAGTCTTTGTCAACATTGGTCAGACAGTGACCAGCAAGTCCATGTGGCAGAGAATGTCTTTTGCTGATGTGCTGCTGTTGGTCCAGTGGGCCAGGTGCCAGGCCAGGTGTCCTGGGAGATGGTGCTGTTGCGCCGACCCTCACGGTCTTTTCCGTGGACGACCCGCCCTCCTGCGGGAACCCTCAGAAGCAGGCCGTGACGATGTTTGGGATGCTCCGTCGGATGTCTCCTCCTGATCCCTCCCTGTGGGTGGTGATGTTCTACGCCTGGCGGCACAGGGAGGGTTGCCCATGTTGTCGGCCATCCGACAGAGTGTACTGTGAATTCCCCTGAACACCGTCACGAGCTCAGCCTGTCTGTCCTCCATCCGCCCTTGGTGTCGCAGTAGACAGGCATGTTGCTCCGCATGTTGCTGGGCCTGCTGGGTCTTGATCTCCTCGAGGATGGACACAACCTGGGCCATGCCCGTGGTGTCCTGCCGGTATGTGTCCAGGATGTTTCTGACATGGGCATATACCGGTTCCGCAGCCAACTGGTCAGGCTCGCGCCTCCGCCGTCCTCCACTCCCACCACCCCTGCCCACTTGCACCTGGCCTGCCCTTGTGGGCACATCGGGTCTCCGGTAACCCTGAGGGGTGGCATTAGCGTTGTCGCCTGCCTCCTCCTGGGTGCCCGGTACACCGTGTCCCTCCTGGTGAGCCTGGCTGCATTGTGGTGGTGGGGAAGGGATCCTGGGTGTCTCCTGGGATGTGGCAGGAGTGGGGGTGGTGGTTGGCCCAGTTGTACCTGACGCAGGTGCTGCAGGTGGTTGGACACCAGAGGGGCCCGGTTGGTCGGGGTCGTCCACAGAGTGGTGAGAGTCGTCGCTGCCGGTGGGATCGGCATCCCGCAGAGCAGGGTCCTGTGTGTCTTCCCCCCCAGTGTTGGGGGGTGATCCACGACGTTGACCTGTGTGTGAGAGAGACAATGTTATTTTTGTGCAATGCAACATCCATGTTTCATTCATTTCAAAGTTGGCACATTTCCTCTGGGAATTGGGATATGTCTTGCATTCCATTCACAGTGCACTTGTGCATGGGTATGTCCCTTGGCCACAGCTTTTGAGACTTTACCTATGTGTGGCACAGTCTTACTTGCTTTGTCAATTGTGACTGCAGTCAGCAGTGGAGTGAGCAGGTGTGGCGAGCCATGCATTGGCGCCTTCCGTGTTGCACTGTACGTGGGCACATGGAGTTGTTCCACACACTTATATAATGCAGGTAGCTGGCGTTGTGCTCGTGCACAGGTTGAGACATGGCCCTGTATTTGGCCATGGAGAAGAGAGGGGGATTGAGGCACTGGCCACCCTTGTCTACATGCACGCAGTCCACCTGCTGACGAGCAGACATTCCCACACCCCACAAGGCTGAATTGGTCTCCCTGTGTGTCCCTTTCTCACTCCCTCTCTGTCCCCCTCTCCCTCCCTCCCTGTGTCAGCCTCCTCCCTCTGTCCGTCTCCCTGTGTCTCCCTCCCTCTCTCTCCCCCTCTCCCTCCCTCTGTGTGTCACCCTCTGTCACCTCAGCCCAGCTTCCTAGGCACACACTTTTAGCAGATCTTTGAATGGCCCTTGGCTTGTTGATGTGAGTTTGTTTCTGATCTCCAGGCACCCATTGGGTGTAGTGTCTGTGTCTGCGCTGCTGCTGTGGTGGTGTGTGCTGCCACTCTTTCACAGTGTTGGCTGTTCATTAGATGCTGTCATGTGCAAAAAGGTGCCTTCACCCCCATGTCTCAATGCAAGGCGTGCGCCATTTGCTGGCAAGTCTTTCCTGTGTGGGGACACACTGTTTGTCTGGCTGTGACCTAGGCCATATGGGCAGAGGGCATTGTTGTCTGCTTCTGAGTTGCACTATGTGATTTTTGGGGCCCACACTCCCGCCATCCGGCTTACCGTGTCTTGTGTTGGTGTTTTCTGTGGCCTGTGACTTGGCATTGTCCAGCTGGGTGGCATGGTGGCGTGAGTGTCATGTGCGTGTTCATGGAGTGTGGTTGAGTTATGCGATAGCTTGGTGTGGTTGCGTGACTGATTGTGAGTTTGGTTGTGGATGACGTTCCCTCCATGTGAGGTGAGTTGTTTGTGTACTCACCCGGGTCTCGGAGTCCTTCTAATCCGTCCACTGCCACCACCGGCAGTATGGCCATCACCCTCTCCTCCCAGGGATGGTATTGTACGGGTCTGCGGGGCGGCCCTCCTCCAGTGATGTTGGCCTGGTTGTGGTCGTCGGTCATTTTGGCTCGGACCCTCCTCCGCAGATCGTACCACCTGGCTTGGCATTCATGCCTGGTCCTTCTGGTGGACACAACAGCATTGACAGCATCGACAATCCTCTGCCACATGGCTGTTTTTTCGGAAATGCTGGTCTGTCAGACCAATGTTCCAAAGAGGTGTGGCTCGACTCTGAGGATTTCGTCGACAAGGACCTCCAACTCTTGGCTAGTGAACTTTGGATCCTTGTTAGTGGGCATGGTGAGGGGTGTGGGTGTGGATGGTTGTGGGGACTGTGGGTGTGGATGGTTGTGGGTGTGTGGGTGTGGTTGTGGTTGTGCAGGTGTGTGTGAATGTGATGAGGGGGTGTTTGTGAAGGTGTGTGTGTGAAGGTGTGCAAGTGTAAGGTGTAGTAAAGGTTCAAGTATGGTGCTGTAGGTTCTCTGTGGGGTCTGGCAGCAGTGAGTCTGTTGCAAAGGCTCATGGTTTGTGTGTGTGGGCCCTTTTTATTGGTCCATTGGTGGGTGTGGCTGTGTTTGAACTTTGGGTGGGTGTGTTATAAGGAGTGGTTGTGTTTTGGGCCTCTGTTTGGGATTTTGGCAGTTGCAGGTCAGTGAATGTGTTGTATTTGTGCTTGTTGGACATGTTTTGTGGCTTTGTGCCATTCGAATAGTGTATTCTTGTGTTGTTGTGCTTTGTCCTGGTTGTGTACGTGCGTTTTTAGCGTGTGTACGGTGTGTACTTCGGCAATTTTGTTGTACAGTGCTGTCCTTGTGTCTGGCTTGGTACGACTCGTACATGCGCGATGTTGGGTGAAGGTGCTGGTGATGGGGCCTGGGGTGCACTCCGTACATACGCGGGTGAGGGTACGGGTCGTACATACACGGTTGGGGTGGAGGTACGGGTCGTACATACACGGTTGGGGTGGGGGTACGCTGCATACATACGCGGGTGAGGGTATGGGTCGTACATACACGGTTGGGGTGGGGGTACGGGTCGTACATACACGGTTGGGGTGGGGGTACGGGTCGTACATACACGGTTGGGGTGGGGGTACACTCCATACATACGCGGGTGAGGGTACGGGTCGTACATACATGGTTGGGGTGGGGGTACGGGTCGTACATACACGGTTGGGGTGGGGGTACGCTCCATACATACGCGGGTGAGGGTACGCTCCATACATACACTGTTGTGGTGGGGGTACACTCCATACATATACACGGGTGAGGGTACGGGTCCGTACATACACGGTTGGGGTGGGGGTACGCTCCATACATACGCGGGTGAGGGTACGGGTCGTACATACACGGTTGGGGTGGGGGTACGCTCCATACATACGCGGGTGAGGGTACGGTCGTACATACACGGGTTGGGGTGGGGGTACGGTCCGTACATACCCGGTTGGGGTGTGGGTACGCTCCATACATACGCGGGTACGGGTCATACATACACGGTTTGGGTGGGGGTACGCTCCATACATACGCGGGTGAGGGTACGGGTCGTACATACACGGTTGGGGTGGGGGTACGCTCCATACATACGCGGGTGAGGGTACGGGTCGTACATACACGGTTGGGGTGGGGGTACAGTCCGTACATACATGGTTGGGGTGGGGGTACGCTCCATACATACGCGGGTGAGGGTATGGTCCATACATACACTGTTGTGGTGGGGGTACGCTCCATACATACGCGGGTGAGGGTACGGGTCGTACATACACGGTTGGGGTGGGGGTACGGTCCGTACATACACGGTTGGGGTGGGGGTACGGGTCGTACATACATGGTTGGGGTGGGGGTACGGGTCGTACATACACGGTTGGGGTGGGGGTACGCTCCATACATACGCGGGTGAGGGTACGGGTCGTACATACACGGTTGGGGTGGGGGTACGCTCCATACATACGCGGGTGAGGGTACGGGTCGTACATACACGGTTGGGGTACGGTCCGTACATACACGGTTGGGGTGGGGGTACGGGTCGTACATACACGGTTGTGGTGGGGGTACGCTCCATACATACGCGGGTGAGGGTACGGGTTGTACATACACGGTTGGGGTGGGGGTACGGTCCGTACATACATACGCGGGTGGGGGCACGGGCTGTACGTACGAGGGTGTACATACACGGGTGGGGGTACGTCTCGTACATACACGGGTGTACATACACGGGTGTACATTCACGGGTGGGGGTGCGTCTCGTACATACACGGGTGTACATTCACGGGTGGGGGTACGTCTCGTACATACACGGGTGTACATACACGGGTGGGGATTCGACTCGTACATAGGAGGGCTGGGGGGAGTGTTGGGCGCGTATGCGGGCACATGTCTCCATGGTTGCTATGGGAGTTCGGTGCGGACGGTGTTTTTTCCATCCGGTTGTAACATCGGACGCACGGGATGGATCGTACTAGCGCGGTCGGACTTCACTTTTCACATTTGTACGGTAAATCGTCCGAGGATGTGTTGGACACATTTTCCGACCCGAGGACGTGTGGGGAATAATTCCCAATGCGATTCATATGGTCTTTTTCCCACGCGAATCGTATTTGGCAGTTTGTACGGCACTTGTACGATTCGTACGGTAAAACGACCGGATACGAGTCGTACGGGGAATTTTTTTACAGGATCGTAATCGGCACCATAGTATCTACACAAACAGCATAAAAAAAACTCCCAATACATAACATAGACCTTACCCTTCACTGGCGGTGCAGTCCGGGCCTACCGCTGCCCATAATACGTTACCCTAGATATGAACCCAAGCAAATGCAACACAAAATAACGTAAATAGCAAAATAAGAAAAGCATATGTAACAAAAGTGAAACAAATCACTTAACCTTTATTAGCATACCATACAATGTAATTAACCTATAAATACATAAAACGTACGTTACAAAAAAACACGCAAGATACCTAAAGAACATTATCGACCTTACCTAACAGTGGTTGCTGCAGTCCGGTCCCGCCGCAAACCGTGAGCCAATATAATAAGGTAGGCAGAGGCGATACAAAACGACATATAGAAAGTGACAAAAGCATATACCACAGTCCCGAACGAAAAACATGTTTCAACCTAAGCACCATACAGCTAGTGCCCCGCCCTTTTGTACCGCTAATACAGAACAACCTGGAAGACACCGATGTGCGTAGACACGACATAAGAAAACAATTCTCAGCAGCAAAGGTCACATTTGTTAAACATTAAGCACGCATTTTCCCGAAAACCAGTAAACGTCCATTTCAAACGAAAAAGGTTCCCAAAGAGCATTAAGAAAAAAAAATCAATACCCAAAAATAAGATCGACCTTACCTATCAGCATCTGCGCAGTCCGGTCGTCCCACTACGTATGGAACAAATCCAATATAAAGCAAAGCAGATTCGACACCCAAAAAAAAAAATACAGTATAATCAATCAATCAACAAAAGCTTTATTCGGAAAGCAAAGCACATCCATAAAAGCAAAGTACAAAATACAGCATGATTAATAAATGAGGTATTACAATTGGAGATTTGTTCGGTGCCTTATACAAAATTTTAAAAACTTTGGAATGTTAAAACATGTTGCAGGAGAGTCCAGCATTTGTAAAGCCAGCAGGGCAGGGCGGCATTCGCATAGAGACATTTGTAGCAAAAGCGGTTTCAGCCAGCGTTTTCTAGGTTTACAAAAAAATTTACAGAAAAAAGTAACATGTAAAAGGGACTGTAAAGAAATATCGTCACAGGGGCAGGTGGAAAGTTCCCTTGACCAGTCGTTAGTATTGGGAAAGGTGATGAGTCGGTGAAAATTGTTAAGTCTAAATCTAGTAGGTAAAAATAGATCGTAGGTTGGCAGATTTAGGATAAGGTAGGGCTCTATATTGTAGGAGGTTTGAATTAATAAAGAATGCTCAACGGAGGGTTTGCTGGCTTCAACTGCCAAACGGAGATCGTCAAGATGTTTTAGGCACTCCGCCTTGAATAGTTTTCTCGGGGTCTTTGACATGTCTTGGGGAGTAGTGTAGAAGTTGGGATGTCCCAAATCATTACAGAATTTATAAACATACTGTAGCCAAGGAATTTTATGGAAATGTGCCAATTTTTGACAGTCCCTAATGATTGCTTGGGTTAATAGCAATTTTTCTGAGGACCAAATACGATGCCACAACAAGATTGGTTGCAGTCGGATGGTATCAGTAATATATGGCAAACCGAGTTCGTGGTGGCAGAAAAAAGTTGATGAGGATTTGGGGACTGATAGTTAGTATCTCAAGAAGCTGTTTTCGTTTTTTTGAATGGAATCAACTTCGGCGTATCCCCATATGCCCTCTCCATAAGTAGCTGTGGTGATACATTTTGGGCGGTAGATTTCCAAAGTTTCTTTAGGGGGTCTCTTTCCAAGACTCTGGGTGAAGGAGACTAGGGCCATGGTGGACTTCAAAAACTGGAGATTTCTGGCCTCGATTGCCCTTTTCCAGGTCTCCCTTTCGTCAATCACCACTCCTAGATAGGGATATGTTGTTGTGTGATCGATCTTGGTGTCGTTGATGTAAATGCCTAGTCCCTTTGGTGATTTTTTGCCGGAGGTCATAGTGAATGTTTTGGTGGGGTTTATTTTTGGATTTAGGTTGGACATAAAGTTATAATATCGATTCAGGGAGCGTTGTAGTTCTAATGGGGTGCGAGCGAGGATTACCGCATCATCTGCGTATAGTAATGCGGGAATTTGACGGTTATTAATCTGGGGCAGGTCCTGGCTTCCCTCCAACATGGCTGCCTCCAAGCCGTTGGTGTAGATGGTAAAAAAAGGGAGCCAGGACACAGCCCTGCCTAACTCCCGCTCGACCCTAAATGACGATGATAACTGGCCCCCAGTACCGAACCTCACTCTGGCGATGGCGCCAGAGTAGAGATCTCTAATGTAATTAACTATTGTTGAGTCCACCCCCATTTCCACTATAATAGACCATAATGTGGTGTGTGAAACACAGTCAAACGCTGCAGAGAGGTCAACATAAGCCATGTAAAAGTTTCCTCCCTTTGCGTTAACGTATTTCCCTCTTAGTAGGACCAGGTTTAAGACCTGGTCGATGGTACTCAGGCCCTCCCTAAAACCGTATTGAAGGTCGGAGATGGTGTTGTTATGTTCCGTCCAACATTGCAGCCGGCCGAGTAAAATGCGGCCCACCACCTTACCTAAAGAATCAAGTAACGAGATGGGTCGATAGCAGGACGGGCTATTTCGATCCCCCTTTTTAAAGATAGGAACCAAAATGGACTCCGACCAAGAGTCCAATGGTCGGGTTTCACTAGTGGCTTTCAGCACTTTAAGTAGGAGGGGGGCCCATAGTTCAATGTTGGATTTATATAAGTCCACGGGAACCCCATCCGGGCCTGGGGCCTTCCCACACCGACTAGCTTTGAGTGCTAGGATAGTGTCAGCCAAAGGCGAAATCTATAGGGGGAACTTTGGAGGCATAGGAAGGGGCTGGCAGCGACTGAGCGAGGGGGCATGGAGATGGCGAGAGAGGGTCTGTAAAACTGAACATGTGCGAGAAATGATTAATCCATTCGTGCTCGGTTATGGTAATCTCTAATGTGCCGCGTTCTTTTGGGCCAGAAAGGAATGAGGAGTTTATGACCTCCCAGAAAGCTGAGGAATCCTTTAATTTAGAGCTATTTTGAAGAGCAAGCCAAAGTTCTTCTTTTAGTTCTTTTTTGCGGTTCTTAAGGGACTCTTTATATATTTTTCTCCGTTGGGAAACCTCTGCTTTGTCTCTCGGGACTCTCTTTAGGGCCATTTTGAGTGCTTTGTGTGCCTTAGAGCAGGTAGAATTAAACCAAGTAACTACCGATTTCTTTTTGGGTTTTGGGAAAGTAGTAAGAGCCTTATATATCTCTGTCGTGATGATTTTAAAATTTGCTACAACCTCATGCAATGTAGAGGACTCCGCCAGACAGATTGTAAAAGCTGCCATGTTCCCTTCAATTATCTCTTTAAGAATTTTTTCTGGGTCGATACTAGACCATTTTAAGGCATAACCGTTTGGTCGATTCATTGACAGTTTTTCTTGGGATAAAATTTTTTGGGGGTGAGTAATACAACCGGCTAATTCCATTGTGATAGAAATAGGAAAGTGGTCACTATATACACAGTCATGGGTGGTAAAGTTGGGGATTAGATTGACTGCACTGTGAGACCTTAATATAAAATCTATACAAGTCAAAGCACCTCTACCGTGATATGTGGGGCTATTCTTAACGTTTGGGATTAATAATTTGTTTGAAAAAGTTATTTGTAGGAGGGACATGGTTCCATTCATCAGACCTTTAGGAGAGTGAGAAAAATGAGTAAACGAAGATTCGTTGTGTTCCATAAAGCCACAAGTGATGTTGTTTTTTTCACAAAGTGGTGAGTTAAAATCTCCTCCCCAAATTAAGATGGAGTTTAACTAGGGGCTGATTGTGATACTCTATAAGAAAGGAGCGAATTTCGTTCAGCAGACCTATCAGGTGAGAATCTTGCAAATTGTTATAAAAGTTTACAATGAGCACATAGGTAAGTTTATTAAGTATTAGAGATATTATCTGGTAATTGGGGTCAGTTTTTAGAACGCTAGTAGATTGGGCTGGAATAAGATTGGAGATATAGGTTACTAAACCTCCCTTGGCCCGTCCTGAGGGAGAGGGAAGTGCTGGGGAAAAAAAGGTCTTGTAGCCATTAAAATGAGTGGGAGAAAGTGCCCACGTTTCCTGCAGGCAGAGGATATCGTACTGCCTAACAAATGCTAGCCAGCCCTCATGATGCATTTTTGAGTGGAGACCTGCAATGTTCCAGTAGATTGCACTAACTGGGTAGCAAGCAGGAAGTTTTTCTGATCTATCTGGTGAAATTAGGTTATAAGTTTTTGGGGCGTGAGAAAGATCCTCAGGAATAGAAATCGGTTTGGGATCACAGTGAGTTATAGTAGGAAAAATAGTTTGAATGTCTACAGGGTTGGATGGGAGTAGTGAAATTGCTTGTGGAGATTTATTAGAAAGGAAAAGTTGAGAAGCAAATGAAGGTAGGGCATTGCTCGATAAGGGGGGCTCAAGTTCTGGGATCAGGGTTGGGAGACGTTAGTTTTTAGTACTTGATTGCACAGAATTTGAAATTTTAGAAAACTTAGTGGTCGTGGCTAGTCAATCTACCTCCTCTATTAATGACAATGAGTCGAATCTGTTTTGCGTGAGAATGGAACCATTTGAAATTTTTGATAAATCAGAGAGTGGCCGGTAGAAAAAACCAAGTGGTACAGAAAGAATGGCGGTTGGAATAGATGAGGGGGTCTTCCTTTTGTGCTAAAATAGAACGGGCAGCACTGGGGTTCTAAAGTTAACGATAATACAGTCGCCCTGGATGGTTTTTGGAGAGGGACCGATCCAGGCGACTCTCCGTACTATGATTATTTGGTTTGAATTTAGCACGTTAAAGTGTTTATGTTTGACTAGCCAATCCACCGCTTTGTTTCGCAATGAGGCCCAGGATTCTGTCACTCCTTGAACTAGAGGGGGAACGCCGGTTAAAACTACAATGTATGGACACGTGGCAGGCGGCAAATTTGGGCGTTCTAAGTTTGAATGAGAACTTGTATTGGAAATATTACAACCACTAACTGGATAAGTTTGCTTTGGTTGAGGATGTATCGTGGGTAAATTCTTAACTGTCGTACTCCTATCAGGTGGAGGGTAAATGGTTTGTTGTGAAGTTCCAATAGGCAGAGAACGAGTATGGTCCTCAGGATGGCAAGAGAGATTAATCTGAGGAACAGAGTGAGTACAAGATTTTGGTGAGCCATCAGATCTCGGTGCACTAAATCTGGGTGAATCTTTGGTTTCTAGAATATGCTTCAGTTTTAGCTCAAAGGACTTAAGTGTGTCATTTAGCTTAGAAAAAAGGCTGTGAGCCATGGACTCGAGATTACCGTCGAGAATAATCTTTATTTCTTCTGTAAAATATTTGAAATTTTGTTGAGAAACATTATCAGGTAAAGTTACATTGAGAGTGGGGTGGGCCACAGGGAGAGGTAGTCCTTGGTCAGTTTGTGTGCACCATCACTTACCTTGTTCCCAGGCACCGGGGTATATATACCACAGAAAACTCACAGTCCACGTCACTCTCTCCTCCATACACGCTACGGGCATCGCCTGCAAAACAAACAAAAATAGAGCATTATTATAACAACCGCCATCACTTACCTTACTTTAGGCAGCATATAAACATCAATGTATACATACCACCGAAACTCGCAATCCACGTACCTCTCTCCTGTGTAAACATCCAGGGCCCCAACCAAAAGACAACATTATTGTGAGAGCCACCATCACTTACCTTACTTGATCCAGCATCTAAGCTTCAGGGAATACAAACCACAGGACACTCACAAACCATGGCACTCTCTCCTCGCCACCCTCTCCTCCATACATGTCCGGGATAACGCCGGCAAAAAACCCAAAAGAGAATAAGATCACAACCGCAATGACTTACCTTACTTGCGCAGCCATTGGGGTATACATACCGCAGGAGAGTCACCATCTAAGCCTCGCCTACCACCCCGCTCTCTCGTTCATACACGTCCGGGGTTACGCCTGCAAAAAAACCAAAAGAGAATTAGATCACAACCGCCATTACTTACCTTACTTGCGCAGCCATCGGGGTATACATACCCCACGACAGTCACCATCTAAGCCTCGCCTACCACGCCGCTCTCTCCTCCATACACGTCCAGGATAACACCTGCAAAAATAACAAAAGAGAATAAGATCACAACCGCCATTACTTACCTTACTTGTGCAGCCATCGGGGTATACATACCGCAGGACAGGCACCATCTAAGCCTCACATACCGCAGGACAGGCACCATCTAAGCCTCGCCTACCACGCCGCTCTCTCCTCCATACACGTCCGGGGTTCCGCCTGCAAAAAAAAAAAGAGAATTAGATCACAACCGCCATCACTTACCTTAATTGTGCATCCATCGGGGTATACATACCACAGAACAGCCAGCATCAAAGCATCGCGCAGCCATCGGGGTATACATACCACAGGACAGGCACCATCTAAGCCTCACATACCGCAGGACAGGCACCATCTAAGCCTCGCCTACCATGCCGCTCTCTCCTCCATACACGTCCGGGGTTCTGCCTTAAAAAAAAAAGAGAATTAGATCACAACCACCATCACTTACCTTAATTGCGAATCCATCAGGGTATACATACCACAGAACAGCCAGCATCTAAGCATCGTGCAGCCATCGGGGTATACATACCGCAGGACAGGCACCATCCAAGCCTCACATACCGCAGGACAGGCACCATCTAAGCCTCGCCTACCACGCTGCTCTCTCCTCCATACATGTCCGGGGTTCCGCCTGCAAAAAAAAAGAGAATTAGATCACAACCGCCATCACTTACCTTAATTGCGCATCCATCGGGGTATACATACCACAGAACAGCCAGCATCTGAGCATCACCTACCACACCGCTCTCTCCTCCATACACGTCCGGGGTTCCACCTGCGAAAAAACAAAAGAGAGAATAAGATCACAACTGCCATCACTTACCTTACTTGCGCAGCCATCGGAGTATACATACCACAGAAAACTCACTAAAACCAAGTAGCTTTCTCCTCCGGGCCCCCGCCTGCAAAACAAAGACAAAAAAATAAAAAGCATTAGTAACCGAGGCAACATACATTCCACGGAATGGCGGCCATCAACATCGCAACGTCGTATTATCGCCGCTTCGTATTAGCTGGCGGCCATCGACATCGCAACGTCGTATTATCGCCGAAAAAAGCGTTTACAAACAAAGAAATAATGAAAACAAAAAGAATTAAATAAAAAAATGTACAACAACAAGACATATATTTATCTATATGCGGAAGCGATCCTCCGTCAATACACATTAAGAACGTGCAGTAACAGACACACGAACCCGAAAACACGCCCAAAATGATAACAAATGCTTTTACGACAAAAGTAAAGCCAACGAGTCTGTCCAAATGGGATGGCTCGAAAAGCAAAGCAAAAACGTCAAAGACACATCTGTTCCAATGGCTGGCCACCGTTTTGCATAAACGGTGACGCCAGCCAATGGAACAGAGGGGCGGGGCTTAAAGCCCCTTACTGAAAATACCCTGTTAACACTAAATCTCGCCAGCGAGACTGGCAAAGTGCCTAGCTGTAGTTTTTGAACCCTAGCTCTGCTGCCAGCTAGGGAAACCTAACAAACCTATACATTTTTTTAAACTAGACACCCAATGGAATCCAGGATGGGGTGACTCGACTGCCTCCGTGCAGGTTCTGTTACCCAGAATCCCTTGCAAACCTAAAAAAGTGTAAAAAAAATACATACTCAAATTTCTGTGGTGGAAAGTTCTGGAATCTGCGTGGATCCACAAATTTCCACTGACCCCACGTTCCCCAAAGTCTTCCCAGAAAAATGGAACCTCACTTGCGTGGGTAGGCCTAGTGCCCATGACATGAAACGGCATAAAATGCAACGTGGACAAACCACAATTTCACAGTGAAAAATGACCCTTTTTTGGCAAAGTGCCTAGCTGTAGTTTTTGAACACTAGCTCTGCTGGCACCTAGGAAAACCAATCAAACCTATACATTTTAAAAAAATAGACACCCAGGGGAATCCAGGATGGGGTGACTTGACTGCCTCCCACCATGTTCTGTTACCCAGAATCACTTGCAAACCTAAAACATTGACAAAAACAACACATTTTCCTCACATTTCAGTGGTGGAAAGTTCTGGAATCGGCGTGGATCCACAAATTTCTACCCACCCCACGTTCCCCAGAGTCTTCCGAGAAAAATGGTACCTCACTTGCATGGGTAGGTCTAGTTCCCGCGACATGAAACGGCCCAAAACGCAACGTGGACACACCACAATTTCAGAGTGAAAAAGGACCCTTTTTTGGCAAAGTGCCTAGCTGTAGATTTTGAACCCTAGCTCTGCTGACACCTAGAGAAACCTATCAAACCTATACATTTTTAAAACATAGACACCCAGGAGAATCCAGGATGGGGTGACTTGACTGCCTCCCACCAGGTTCTGTTACCCAGAATCCCTTGCAAACCTAAAAAACTCGAAATAAAAAACACATTTTCCTCACGTTTCAGTAGGGGGAAAGTTCTGGAATCTGTGTGGATCAACATATTTTCAATCACCCTGCGTTCCCCAAAGTCTTCCAAGAAAAATGGTACCTCACTTGCATGGGTAGGCCTAGTTCCCGTGACATGAAACGGAGCAAAACGCAACGTGGACACACCACAATTTCTCAGTGAAAAATGACCCTTTTTTGGTAAAGTGCCTAGCTGTAGTTTGTGAACCCTATCTCTGCTGGCACCTAGGGAAACCTAGCAAACCTATACATTTTTTAAAACTAGACACCCAATGGAATCCAAGATGGGGTGACTCGACTGCCTCCCTCCAGGTTCTGTTACCCAGAATCCCTTGCAAACCTAAAAAATTGTCCAAAAAACACATCTTCCTCATATTTCTGTGGAGGAAAGTTTTGAAATCTGCGTGGATAACAAATTTCCACCCACCCTGCGTTCCCCAAAGTCATCGAAAAAAATGGTACCTCACTTGCGTGGGTAGGCCTAGTTCCCGCGACATTAAACGGTGCAAAACGCAATGTGGACACACCACAATTTCACAGTGAAAAAGACCCTTTTTTGGCAAAGTGCCTAGCTGTAGTTTTTTAACCCTAGCTCTGCTGGCACCTAGGGAAATGTTAGACTGGGGGGTCCCTAGTTGGCACAGGTATGCACTTGTGACAAATAGGGACCCTCTCCTCTAGTTAGGGTAAGGGGGTACACTCCTAAAATAACCCCTGCTCACCCACTTGGTAGCTTGGCACGAGCAGACAGGCTTATCTCAGAGGCAGTGTGTAAAGCATTTGTGAACACATACAGTAACCAAGTGACAACACTACAAATGGACACCGCACAGGCTTTATATCAAAAATAAGTATTCTTTATATAGATTTACCACAAGACCATTAAACGACAAAAACACACAATACTGTTACTTTAGATAGTAGAATTTTGCTTAGTTCTCTTAAGTTCTTAAATGCGACACTTTAAGTCAATGTACCTTTTAGATGCGACACTCAGGGCAACGAAAGTATTGCAACGATGTTGATGCGATGAAGTTTTTGGTGCAAAGAAATAAAGACGTGAAGATATTCCAGATGCGTTACGCTTCTCCGATGTTGCGAGAAGACTCGACTCGATGCTTCAGCTGCAGCGGCGACACCCTTTACGCGATGCGACGACAGCGACCTTGGCAGCGACACTCTTCTCCGACGTTTGCGAGATGCTTCTGCTCAATGCGATGTTGCAGCGGCGACACCACTTTACGCGATGCGACAACAGCAGCTCCGACGGCGGCACGCTTCTCCGTGGATGAGAGGCGCTTTTCTTGATGCGGTGCAATGCGACAACTACGATGGCTGCGATGGTGACACGCTTCGTCCTCGATGCGAGACTCTTCTCTTGATGCGGTGCAATGCGTCAGCTACGATGGCTGCGATGGCGACACGTTTCTTCGGCGTTGCGAGACACTTCCTGGATGATGCAAGACGCTTCCGCTCGATGCGATGCTGCAGCGGCGACACACTTTACGAGATGTTTGACAACAGCTCTGACAGCGGCATGCTTCTCCTTCTTAAGTCACGCTTCCAGCTCCTTGCAACAAGCGGTCCCTCAGAAGGCCCAACAACAGCTGCAGGCACTTCCAAAGAACTCTGGGGGGTGAAGTCTGTTGTTCCTGAGACTTCATCAGGAGGCAAGCTCTTTTCCAAGCCCTTGGAGATCCTTCACAAGTTGAGCAAAAGTGCACACACAGTTCCTTTCTCCTCTCTTTGGCAGTAAGGCAACCACTGCAGGCCAATCCCCCAGGTTCAGGGATAGTTTCCTCCTCAGCTTCTTCTGTTTCCTCCCTCAGCAGAGGTTCTTCTTGTTTTCCCAAAGTTATCTAAATTCTTGGGATCAGGGTCCCAATATTTATACCCAGAAATCCTTTGTCTTCTGAAGGCAGAGGGGCCTTTGCCCAGTCCAAACCAGTATCCGAGCACTCTGTTTACCAGACTTCTCCTTTCCTTTCACAGTGCAGGGAAGAAACATTAGACGCCCCACAGGAGGTGGAGCCAGCATTGTGGAAGGCAAGTACAGCACTGGAGAACTTTGTTGACAGGATTCCTTCTCTTCATTCAGTGTGTAGTGCAGAGACATAAGCCGCTCCCCAGGGGGTGGAGCCAGCATTGTGGAAGGCAGGCACAGCCCTATTCAGGTCCCAGGTGCAACTCCTCCCACCCATCTAGATGCAGATCTCTCTATTCACCACTGGGGCACCCACCCTGTCTCCTGGAATTCCCCAGCCCTGTCACTCAAACTCCAGACAAAGAAATACACACAGCCTAGCAGAGGCAGGTTTGAATGGTTAGACAAGAAAATGCCTACTTTCTAAAAGTGGCATTTTCAAACACAGAATGTTAAAACCAGCTTCACTAAAAGTTGTATTTTATTATCCTGAGTTCAGGCATACTAAATTTGAATTTCTACCATGTTCTCTCAGCCAGTTAGGATTATAAGATGTAATAACCAAACTGCCCATTCTGGCATATGGAGAACAGGTAGCCTTGCAATAGTGAAAAACGAAAATGGCTGTAATTCACTATTAGAACATGCCACACACACCAGGGCATGTCCTACCTTATCCGTACAATGCACCCTGCCCTTGGGCCTATCATAGGGGTGTTTGATATGAAGAAAAGGGAAGGTTTAGGGACTGGCAAGTGGGTGGACTTGCCTAGTCAGCATGACAGTACCAGACTGCACGCAGGCTCTGCAATGGCAGACCTTAGACATATGTTTACAGGCTGCTTCTGTGGGTGGCACAACCAGTGCTGCGAGTCCACAGAAGCAGCATTTGGATTTACAAGCCCTGGGTACTCCTGGTGCACTGAACTAGGGTCTGACAGGTACACCAAACCAACCAATCATGGAATCACTAATTTGTACAATAATTTACAATAGGGAGAGCATATGCACTTTAGCACTGATCAGCAGTGGTAAAGTGCCCAGAGTCATAAAACAGCCAACAACAGGTCAGAAAAAATATAGGAGGAAGGCAAAAAGTTCAGGGATGACCCTGCAAAAAGGGCGAAGTCCAACAGGAAACCTATCAAATCTATACAGTTTTTTTTAAAACAAACACCCAGGGGAATCCAGGATGGGGTGACTTGACTGCCTCCCACCACGTTCTACCCAGAATCACTTGCAAACCTAAAAAACTTGACAAAAAAAAACACATTTTCCTCAAATTTCACTGGTGGAAAGTTCTGGAATCTGCGTGGATCAACAAATTTCCACCCACCCTGCTTTCCCCAAAGTCTTCCGAGAAAAATAGAACCTCACTTGCTTGGGTCACCCTATTTCCCGTGACATGAAACGGCGCAAAACGCAATGTGGACACACAACAATTTCACAGTGAATAATGACCCTTTTTTGGCAAAGTGCTTAGCTGTAGTTTGTGAACCCTAGCTCTGTTGGCACCTAGGGAAACCTAGCAAACCTATACATTTTTTAAACCTAGACACCCAATGGAATCCAGGATGGGGTAACTCGACTGCCTCCCTCCAGGTTCTGTTACCCAGAATCCATTGAAAACCTAAAAAATTGTCAAAAAAACCACATTTTCCACATATTTCTGTGGTGGAAAGTTCTAAAGTCTGCGTGGATCCACAAATTTCCACTAACCCCGTGTTCCCCATAGTCTTCCGAGAAAAATGGTACCTCACTTGCGTGGGTAGGCCTAGTGCCCGTGACATGAAATGGCGCAAAATGCAATGTGGACTCCCCACAATTTCACAGTGAAAAATGATGCTTTTTTGGCAAAGTGCCTAGCTGTAGTTTTTGAACCCTAGCTCTGCTGGCACCTAAAGAAACCTATCAAACCTATACATTTTTGAAAAATAGACAACTAGGCAAATCTATGATGGGGTGATTTCACTGCCTCTCACCAGGTTCTGTTACCCAGAATCCCTTGCAAACCTAAGAAATTGACAAAAAAAACAAATTTTCTTCACATTTCAGTGGTGGAAAGTTCTGGGATCTGCGTGGATCCACAAATTTCCACTCACCCCGCGTTCCCTAAAGTATTCTGAGAAAAATGGTACCTCACTTGCTTCGGTAGGCCTAGTTCCCGCGACAAAAAACAGCGCAAAACGCAACATGGACACACCACAATTTCATAGTGAAAAATGACCCTTTTATGGCAAAGTGCCTAGCTGTAGTTTTTGAACCCTAGCTCTGCTGGCACCTAGAGAAACCTATCAAACCTATACATTTTTAAAAACTAGACACCCAATGGAATCCAGGATGGGGTGACTTGACTGCCTCCCACCAGGTTCTGTTACCCAGAATCCATTGCAAACCTAAGAAATTGACAAAAAAAATCTATTTTCTTCAAATTTCAGTGGTGGAAAGTTCTGGAATCTCCGTGGATCCACAAATTTCCACCCACCCCGCGTTCCCCTAAGTCTTCCGAGAAAAATGGTACCCCACTTGCGTGGGAAGGCCTGGTGCCCGCGACATGAAACTGTGCAAAATGCGAGGTGGACACACCACAATTTCACAGTGAAAAAAACCCTTTTTTTGTCAAAGTGCCTAGCCGTAGTTTTTGAACCCTAGCTTTGCTGGCACCTAGGGAAACCTAGTAAACCTATACATTTTTGAAAACTAGACACCAGGGGAATCCAGGATTGGTGACTCGACTGCCTCCCTCCAGGTTCTGTTACCCAGAACCCCTTGGAAACCGAAAAAATTGTCAAAAACAACATATTTTTCGCATATTTCTGTGGTGGAAAGTTCTGGAATCTGCGTGGATCCACAAATTTCTACCCACCCCACGTTCCCCAGAGTCTTCCGAGAAAAATGGTACCTCACTTGCGTGGGTAGGCCTAGTTCCCGCGGCATGAAACGGCCCAAAATGCAACGTGGCCTCACCACAATTTCACAGTGAAAAATGACCCTTTTTTGGCAAAGTGCCTAGCTGTAGTTTTTGAACCCTAGCTCTGCTGACACCTAGGGAAACCTATCACAGCTGTACATTTTTAAAAAAATAGACACCCAGGGGAATCCAGGATGGGGTGACTTGACTGCCTCCCACCAGGTTCTGTTATCCAGAATCCCTTGCAAACCTAAAACACTTAACAAAAATAACACATTTGCCGCACATTTCAGTGGTGGAAAGTTTTGGAATCTGCGTGGATCAACAAATTTCCACCCACCCTGCGTTCCCCAAAGGCTTCCAAGAAAAATGGTACCTCACTTGTGTGGGTAGGCCTAGTTCCCGCGACATGGAACGGCACAAAACGCAACATGGACACACCACAATTTCACAGTGAAAAATGACCCTTTTTTAGCAAAGTGCCTAGCTTTAGTTTTTGAACCCTAGCTCTGCTGCCAGCTAGGGAAACCTAGAAAACCTATACATTTATGAAAACTAGACACCCAATGGAATTCAGGATGGGCTGACTCGACTGCCTCCGTGCAGGTTCTGTTACCCAGAATCCCTTGCAAACCTAAAAAAGTGTAAAAAAAATACATTTTTCTCAAATTTCTGTGGTGGAAAGTTCTGGAATCTGCGTGGATCCACAAATTTCCACTCACCCCGCGTTCCCCAAAGACTTCCGAGAAGAATGGTACCTCACTTGCGTGGGTAGGCCTTGTGCCCGCGACATGAAACTGCGCAAAATGCAACGTGGACACACCACAATTTCACAGTGAAAAATGACCCTTTTTTAGCAAAGTGCCTAGCTGTAGTTTTTGAACACTAGCTCTGCCGGCACCTATGGAAACCTATCAAACCTATACATTTTTGAAAAATAGACACCGATGGGAATCCAGGATGGGGTGACTTGACTGCCTCCCACCAGTTTCTGTTACCCAGAATCCCTTGCAAACCTAAAACATTGACAAAAAAAACAAATTTTCCTCACATTTCAGTGGTGGAAAGTCCTGGAATCGGCGTGGATTCACAAATTTCTACTCACCCCACGTTCCCCAGAGTCTTCCGAGAAAAATGGTACCTCACTTGCGTGGGTAGGCCTAGTTCCCGAGCCATGAAACGGCCCAAAACGCAACGTGGACACACCACAATTTCAGAGTGAAAAATGACCCTTTTTTGGCAAAGTGCCTAGCTGTAATTTATGAACAATAGCTCTGCTAGCACCTAGGGAAACCTAGCAAACCTATACAATTTTGAAAACTAGACACCAGGGGAATCTAGGATAGGATTACTTGACTGCCTCTCTCCAGGTTCTGTTACCCAAAATCCCTTGCAAACCTAAAACATTGTCAAAAGAAACACATTTTCCTCACATTTCTGTGGTGGAAAGTTCTGGAATCTGCGTGGATCCACAAATAACCACTCACCCCGCGTTCCCCAAAGACTTCTGAGAAAAATGGTACCTCACTTGCGTGGTTAGGCCTAGTGCCCGTGACATGAAATGGTGCAAACTGCAACGTGGACACACCACAATTTCACAGTGAAAAATGACCCTTTTTTGGCAAAGTTCCTAGCTGTAGTTTTTGAACCCTAGCTCTGCTGACACCTAGGGAAACCTATCAAAGCTGTACATTTTAAAAAAAAGAGACACCCAGGGGAATCCAGGATGGGGTGACTTGATTGCCTCCCACCAGGTTCTGTTAGCCAAAATCCCTTGCAAACCTAAAACATTGTCAAAAGAAACACATTTTCCTCACGTTTCAGTGGGGGAAAGTTCTGGAATCTGTGTGGATCAACAAATTTCCAACCACCCTGCGTTCCCCAAAGTCTTCCAAGAAAAATGGTACCTCACTTGCATGGGTAGGCCTTGTTCCCGCGACATGAAACGGCACAAAACGCAGCGTGGACACACCACAATTTCTCAGTGAAAAGTGACAACTTTTTGGTAAAGTGCCCAGCTGTAGTTTGTGAACCCTAGCTCTGCTGGCACCTATGGAAACCTTGCAAACCTATATATTTTTGAAAACTAGACACCCAATGGAATCCAGGATGGGGTGACATGACTGCCTCCCTCCAGGTTCTGTTACCCAGAATCCCTTGCAAACCTAAATAATTGTCCAAAAAATTTCTGTGGTGGAATGTTCTGGAATCTGCATAGATCCACACATTTCCATTCACCCCGTGTTCCCCAAAGTCTTCCGAGAAAAATGGTACCTCACTTGCGTGGGTAGGCCTCGTGCCCGAGACGTGAAACAGCGCAAAATGCAAATTGGACACACCACAATTTCACAGTGAAAAATGAACCTTTTTTTTGGCAAAGTGCCTAGCTGTAGTTTTTTGAACCCTTGCTCTGCTGGTACCTAGGGAAACCTATCAAACCTATACAGTTTTGAAAAATAGACATCCAGGGGAATCTAGGATGGGGTGACTTGACTGCCTCCCACCAGGTTCTGTTACCCAGAATCCCTTGCAGACCTAAAAAAGTGACCAAAAAAACACATTTCTCACATTTCAGTGGTGGAAAGTTCTGGAATCTGTGTGGATCCACAAATTTCCACCCACCCTGCATTCCCCAGAGTCTTCTGAGAAAAATGGTACCTCACTTGCTTGGGTAGGCCTAGTTCCCGCAACAAGAAACAGCGCAAAACTCAATGTGGACACACCACAATTTCACAGTGAAAAATGATCCTTTTTTGGCAAAGTGCTACCTGTAGTTTTTTTAACCGTAGCTCTGCTGTCACCTAGGGAAATGTTAGAGCTGGCACCTTGGCGTGAGTCTCCCTTCCACTTTTTGTTGCTGTGCCTCATGTGTTTTGCTGGTGTTAGCTGCTCAGAGCACTATGCCACTGCCAACCAGTGCCACAGTGCAAGTGCTCCCTATTTAAAATGTATATGTTGGTTGGATTCCATGATTGGCTTATTTGGTTTACTCTCAGACCCCAGTAAAGTGCACCAGGAGTGCCGAGGGCTTGTAAATACAAATGCTGCTGGTGGGCTTGCAGCACTGTTTGTGCCACCCACAGAAGCGGCCTAGTAAAATGTGTCTAAGGTCTGCCATTGCAGAACCTGCGTGCAGTCTGGTACTGTCATGCTGACTGGGCAAGTGCACCCACTTGCCAGTCCCTAAACCTTCCCTTAACTTCATAGTAGTCACCCCTATGGTAGGCCTAAGGGCAGGGTGGATTGTAAGCACAAGGTAGGACAAGCCCTGATGTGTGTGGCATGTCCTAATAGTGAATTACAGCGATTTTCGTTTTTCACTATTGCAAGGCTACCTGTTCCCATAGGCCAGAATGGGCTGTTAGAATTGTTACATCCTATGATCCTAACAGGCCCAGGGAACATGGTAGGAATTTGAGTTTAGTATGCCTGAACTCAGAATAATAAAATACATCTTTTAGTAAAGTTTATTTTAATATTCTGTGTTTGCAAATGCCACTTTTAGAAAGTTGGCAGTTGCTTGCCTAACCATTTCAGCCCGCCTCTGCTATGATGTGTATCTGCCTGTCTGGTTTGTGTGAGTGACAGGGCTGGGAAAACCCAGAGGGGCAGGGCTAGGTAGCCTGGTGGTGAATAGAGAGATTGACATCCAGATGGGTGGGAGGAGTGCACCTGGACTCTGAATAGGGCTGTGCTCTGCCACCACAATGCTGGCTCCACCTCCTGTGGAGCGGCTGATGTCTCTGCCCTGCACTCTGAATAGAAAGTCAGAGTCATGTCAACAAAGTGCTCAGGAACTGGTTTGGGCTGGGCAAAGGCCCCTCTACCCCAGAGGAACAAAGGAATTAGGGGTATAAGTATTGGGACCCTGCTCCCAAGAAATTAGATCCTGCTTGACAAGAAGAACCTCTGCCTGAGGAGAAGGAACCGGGAAAGCTGTAAGGAGGAGTACTGTCCCTGACCTGGGGGATTGGCCTGCAGTGGTTGCCTTGCTGCTGAAAGGAGAGGAGAAAGACTACAAAGACTTTATTTTAACTTGTGCTCCAAAAGATCTCCAAGAGCTTGGAATAGAGCTTGCCTCCTGCTGAAGTCTCAGGAACAACAGACTTCACCCCCCAGCTCCCCAAAGTTCTTTGGAAGTGCCTGCTGCTGTTGTTAGGCCTTCTGAGGGACTGCGTGTCGCAAGGAGCTGGAAGCGCGACTCAAGAAAGAGAAGCGTGCCGCCATCGGAGCTGCTGTCATCGCATCACGTAAAGTGTGTCGCCGCTGCAGCATCGCATCGAGCGGAAGCGTTTCGCATCATCCAAGAAGTGTCTATCAACGCCGAAGAAGCGTGTCGCCATCGCAGCCATCGTAGCTGACGCATCGCACCGCATCAAGGGAAGAGTCTCGCATCGATAAAGAAGCGTGTCGCCATCACAGCCATCGTAGCTGTCCCATTGCACCGCATCAAGAAAAACGCCTCGCATCCACGGAGAAGCGTGCCGCCGTCGGAGATGCTGTCGTCGCATCGCGTAAAGGGGTGTCACCGCTGCAACATCGCATCGAGCGGAAGCGTCTCGCAAACATCGGAGAAGAGTGCCGCTGCCAAGGCCGCTGTCGTCGCTTCGCGTAAAGGGTGACGCCGCTGCAGCTGACGCATCCAGTCGCGTCTTCTCGCAACATCGGAGAAGCGTAACATTTAAAAGGTACATTGACTTAGTGTCGCATTTAAGAACTTAAGAGAACTAAGCAAACATCTACCATCTAAAGTAACAGTATTGTGTATTTTTGTCGTTTAATGGTCTTGTGGTAACTCTATATAAAGAATCCTTATTTTTAATTATAAAAACCTGTGTGGTGTCCATTTGTAGTGTTGTCACTTGGTTGCTGTATGTGTTCACAAACGCTTAACCTATGTCGCTCTGAGATAAGCCTTGTCTGCTCGCGCCAAACTACCTAGAGGGTGAGCAGGGGTTATTTTAGGAGTGTAACCCCTAACCCTGACTAGAGGAAAGGTTCCCTGCTTGTCACAAGTACGTACCTGTGCCAACTAGTGAACCCGGATTCTAACAGGAAACCTATCAAACCTATACATTTTTAAACAATAGACACCCAGGTGAGTCCAAGATGGGGTGACTTGACTGCCTCCCACCAGGTTCTGTTACCCAGAATCCCTTGCAAACCTAAAAAACTTGACAAAAAAAACACATTTTCCTCACATTTCAGTGGTGGAAACATTTGGAATCTGCGTGGATGAACAAATTTCCACCCACCCTGTGTTCCCCAAAGTTGTCGAGAAAAATGGTACCTCACTTGCGTGGGTAGGCCTAGTTCCCGCGACATGAAACGGCGCAAAACGCAACATGGACACCACAATTTCACAGTGAAAAATGACCCTTTTTTGGCAAAGTGCCTAGCTGTAGTTTTTTAACCCTAGCTCTGCTGGCACCTAGGGAAATGTTAGACTTGGGGGTCCCTAGTTGGCACAGTTATGCACTTGTGACAAATAGGGACCCTCTCCTCTAGTCAGGGTAAGGGGGTACACTCCTAAAATAACCCCTGCTCACCCACTTGGTAACTTGGCACGAGCAGACAGGCTTATCTCAGTGGCAGTGTGTAAAGCATTTGTGAACACATATAGTAGCCAAGTGACAACACTACAAATGGACACCACACAGGCTTTATATCAAAAATAGGTATTCTTTATATAGATTTGCCACAAGACCATTAAACGACAAAAACACACAATACTGTTACTTTAGATAGTAGAATTTTGCTTAGTTCTCTAAAGTTCTTAAATGCGACACTTTAAGTCAATGTACCTTTTAGATGCGACACGCAGGGCAACGAAAGTGTTGCAACGATGTTGATATGATGACGTTTTTGGTGCAAAGAAATAAAGATGTTAAGATCTTCCAGATGCGTTACGCTTCTCCGATGTTGCGAGAAGACTCAACTCGATGCTTCAGCTGCAGCGGTGACACCCTTTACGCGATGCGACGACATTGGCCTTGGCAGCCACTCTCTTCTCCGACGTTTGCGAGATGCTTCCGCTCGATGCGATGTTGCAGCGGCATCACCACTTTACGCGATGCGACGACAGCAGCTCCGACGGAGGCACGCTTCTCCGTGGATGCGACGCGCTTTTCTTGATGCGGTGCAATGCGACAACTACGATGGCAGCGATGAAGACACGCTTCTTCCTCGATGCAAGACTCTTCTCTTCATGCAGTGCAATGCGTCAGCTACGATGGCTGCGATGGCGACAAGTTTCTTCGGTGTTGCGAGACACTTCCTGGATGATGCAAGACGCTTCCGCTCGATGCGATGCTGCAGCGGCGACACACTTTACGAGATGCGACGACAGCAGCGCCGACGGCGGCACGCTTCTCCTTCTTGAGTCGCGCTTCCAGCTCCTTGCGACACGTAGTCCCTCAGAAGGCCTAACAACAGCAGCAGGCACTTCCAAAGAACTTTGGGGAGCTGGGGGGTGAAGTCTGTTGTTCCTGAGACTTCAGCAGGAGGCAATCTCTTTTCCAAGCCCTTGGAGATCCTTCACAAGTTGAGCAAAAGTACACACAAAGTTCCTTTCTCCTCTCTTTGACAGTAAGGCAACCACTGCAGGCCAATCCCCCAGGTTCAGGGATAGTTTCCTCCTCAGCTTCTTCTGGTTCCTCCCTCAGCAGAGATTCTTCTTGTTTTCCCAAAGTGATCTAAATTCTTGGGATCAGGGTCCCAATATTTATACCCAGAAATCCTTTGTCTTCTGAAGGCAGAGGGGCCTTTGCCCAGTCCAAACCAGTTCCTGAGCACTCTGTTTACCAGACTTCTCCTTATCTTTGACAATGCAGGGCAGAAACATTAGACGCCCCACAGGAGGTGGAGCCAGCATTGTGGAAGGCAGGCACAGCCCTATTCAGGTCCCAGGTGCAACTCCTACCACCCATCTAGATGCAGATCTCTCTATTCACCACTGGGGCACCCACCCTGTCTCCTAGAATTCCCCAGCCGTGTCACTCAAACTCCAGACAAAGGAATACACCCAGCCTAGCAGAGGCAGGTTTGAATGGTTAGACAAGAAAATGCCTACTTTCTAAAAGTGGCATTTTCAAACACAGAATGTTAAAACCAACTTCACTAAAAGTTGTATTTTATTATCCTTAGTTCAGGCATACTAAATTCGAATTACCACCATGTTCTCTGAGTCAGTTAGGATTATAAGATGTAATAACCAAACTGCCCATTCTGGCCTATGGAGAACAGGTAGCCTTGCAATAGTAAAAAACGAAAATGGCTGTAATTCACTATTAGAACATGCCACACACACCAGGGCATGTCCTACCTTATCCGTACAATGCACCCTGCCCTTGGGCCTATCAGAGGGGTGTTTGATATGAAGAAAATGGAAGGTTTAGGGACTGGCAAGTGGGTGCACTTGCCCAGGCAGCATGACAGTACCAGACTGCACGCAGTCTCTGCAATGGCAGACCTTAGACACATGTTTACAGGCTGCTTCTGTGGGTGGCACAACCAGTGCTGCAAGCCCACAGAAGCAGCATTTGGATTTACAAGCCCTGGGCACTCCTGGTGCACTGTACTATTGTCTGACAGGTAAACCAAACCAACCAATCATGGAATCACTAATTTGTACAATAATTTACACTAGGGAGAGCATATGCACTTTAGCACTGATCAGCAGTGGTAAAGTGCCCAGAGTCATAAAACAGCCAATAAAAGGTCAGAAACAATATAGGAGGAAGGCAAAAAGTTCAGGGATGACCCTGCAAAAAGCGCCAAGTCCAACAGAAAACCTATCAAATCAATACATTTTTTTAAAATAGAGACCCAGGGGAATCCAGGATGGGGTGACTTGACTGCCTCCCACCAGGTTCTGTTACCCAGAATCCGTTGCAAACCTAAGAAATTGACAAAAAAAACCCATTTTCTTCAAATTTCAGTGGTGGAAAGTTCTGGAATCTGTGTGGATCCACAAATTTCCACCCACCCCGCGTTCGCCAAAGTCTTCCGAGAAAAATTGTACCTCACTTGCATGGGTAGGCCTAGTTCCCGCGACATGAAACGCAAAACACAACGTGGACACACCACAATTTGACAGTGAAAAATGACTATTTTTTGGCAAAGTGCCCCTAGTATATGGTACCTTAGGTACCTAGGGCATTGGTACTTCACAGGCCTACCAGTGGCTGAAGCATGTATTATGCCACCCCTGGGAAGCAGCCTGGGTGAGGTAGTGTTAGCACTCCTCACAGAGGTATAGGTTCCTATATCTCACCATACACACACATATAAACCTATCAGCCACCCCTATGGCAGGCCCTATCAATCCTGAGGGCAGGGTGCTTGGTTTACAATGTGAGGGGGTGCCTCTGCCTGAGCAGGGCCCCTCTGCAGCTACCAGAGTCTATTCTCTATGGCTGTTTGTGGATGCGGTTAAACTATATACTCTTAAGTGCATTAAAATGCTAACTTTGGAATGACTGCATCAAAACATGTCGTATTTGGTGTCAAACAACTTGGAATCATACCCGCACATCAGTCCATGATGTGGGAGCATGATCCCACCCTTCTAGAGGGGATGACATGTAAAACGATAGAAATCCTATAGGGCCCTGGAATCACAAAATGGATGCCACCAGCACAGACACTGGGCTGCCCTCCTGCTGCTGACTGAAACTCGCAGTGGAGGAGGCCCAACAAAAGGCATCCTGTCACAGGGAGGTGTCACCTCCTTCCAGACAGGATTTAGTGTATTGGAGCTGGGTGGGTGCACTGCTAGAGTGCTTTGAAGTCCTGCACTGGGGGAGCAGTAGGCTCCTCTGTGTATATGCCAGCTCAAACCGGTTCAGGGGCTACCTGTCTGGTACGAAACTGGACAAAGGGAAGTGGGTGTAACCACCCCCTCCCCTGACCCTCCTAGAGGAGTGGTCATAGAGCTAGTCCCTCCCCTATCTTCACTATAAGATAGCAAGCATTGCCTTTACAAATCAGATAACCCTGGACGATGCTCTACAAAGAAGAATCCTGGCCCTTCGACGTTCCACTTGGAAGACAGAAGAATCTCCCTAGGAGTCAAGGAGTGGGACCAAAACCCTTAATCAATGGTTGCAAACTTTCCCGCTCCCGCTAGAGTCCAAAGTCCCTGCAACCACGGAAGTGGATTTCCTGACCTCTCGACAGCCATTTTGAGTCCCCACCCGAAGCTGTGGCGTCTGGACCCCACGAGTGACGAGGAACAGCAATACCCGGGGACTGTGCACTATAGTCGAGTGCAAACCCTAAACAACATTCTACGAACTTGTACATTGGACCATTTGTGGCCCAAGACCCCAGCAGGTCATGCACCAAAAATCTGCGGCCTACCCCGTCCCGAGTGACCGTGGGCTCCGATGAAGCATTTCCTGTGGTGGCATCTTTGCGATCACTTGCCCATTGGCTAGTGGGTCCCCCGAAGACTTCTCAACAACTCAAAGGGCTCTCCTGGTTGCTCCGGGCCTGCCCTCACTTACTTTCGCTGGGTGAGTCCATCAGACCTTGCTGGTCTTCACCATCGACTTTCTTCAGTCTACACAAGACTGGCATTTTCCAATGCTTGTTGGCTCCAATCCGGTTGCCAATACCGCCATCAGCTGCAGACGTCATGGGTCACTCCAATTCCAGCTGCTGGTCATCGTCGATCTCTCCTGGACCTCGTGAGCGAAGAGTCAAAACACCATCAACGACCTGAATCGACGCGACATCTGTGGTCATCCATCTTGCTGGCCACCGGTCACTGGCAAGTGACTTTGAACACTGTCCCTTCAATTTTCAGGTCTCCTCCATCTTGTATCCACCTTCGGATTCCACCGGACACTTCTTCAGACGACGCAAGCAGCAAGTCTTCTTTGGTCTCCATAGAAAACAGCGACCTGACACCAAAAGACACCTATGCACCCGGCTTCCCTGGGTGGGTAACTCGTGCACTCCTGTGCCCAAGTGTGAGTTGGGCTGTTGGCCCTCGAAGTACTTACCTTGTAAGTGGCTTGCTTGTATTCTTCCTCGAAGTAACCTAGAACTGTAAAAATCTAACTGCGACTTGCACCATTATTACCAATAGGAAACGCGCGGCTGTCTTCACACACTGCACGTGTCTCCTGTCGGCCTGTTACTTACCTGCTAACACTGCAGTAGTGAAGCTCCAGCGATTCCCCAGGCCCTAGGCCTTGTTATTACGTCGACGTCCTTATACCACTTTCTTAGTATATGGTCTGGTACGCCCCTAGGGCTCCAGCCATATTTGTGCTTAATTTATTGTGAAACGTTGACATTTGAATGTGTACCTTGTCTCTAATCTCATAAAGAGATTAGTAGAGTGTGTCTAGTAATAAATACATATATATTTGATATATATACCTGTGTGGTGCCCTTTCATTTGGTAATTCAAGAGATTATAAGGTAAAACAAGCTGCTTTACATTCCTCTGAGACTTAGCCTGAAGGCTGCTCTCCACAGCTACCACTAGGATAGCTTTCTTTAAAAGGTTGTCTTAAACCTATCTACCATAAGAGTCGAATTGGAATGGTGCAAGGTGGCCACTATAACTAGTGACCAGCATATGCCAGGCCAACTTCTCACATTGGTGGGCAGCGTGTGGGATTCCAGCTTGCCATTGTTTTACCAGAAAATCTCAATTTGAATTAATAACTGAAAACCACTTAAGGTACTCAAGGTACATATAAAGTCAAGCTTAGTATCAATAAGTTCTACTGAACTTAGAGCTGTTTGTGAAGGGATAAGCACACCCTTGCTACAGCTCAAGCTAGGTTCAGTAGGCCACAAACTAGTGTAGGTAGTGCAACACTGCATAACACTAGAATGTCCTCAAGGGATGGAGCCAGTGGGTCCACCCAGCTTCAGTACAAAGACATGGGCTACTTTGACTTAAAGGCCCTGTGTGTTGCCAGACACCTGAAGCAAGGACAGAGTCCCTCCACACAACACCTGATAGGTCTGTTACTAGCAGATGATCTTAGAGTGGCTCTAGGAGCTGGTGAATCTGGATCAGGGGGTGGGTCAGCCATAGTCTCTGGGTCTGATGATGAAAATCAAGATGACCTGGAGTCTGTGATTGAAGGGCCAGACCCAGAAAGGTCTGAACAGGACAGAGGAATACTCCCTAAGAGGGCTGGTGGAGTGGAAGAGAGGCCTAGATCCCCTTCAAGGGAATCTGATCACTCATGTCACTCTAACAGAGATTCTGTCCATCGGAGGAACTCATACTCACATAGAGAGACCTCCTCTGAAAGAAGGTACAAGATGCTCCAGTATAAGGAAGCTAGGCTTGCCCTCAGAACCACACAATTGGCCTTAGATAGAGAAGCCTTTGAGCTCTAGAGAGCTTCTAGAAAAGAGGGGTTAGATACCCCTGGTGGCAGCAACAGTGTCCCTAGAGGCAGAGATTACATTCGAGACCATAGGAACCTGTCCAAGGTTGTTCCTCCCTACCAGAGTGGGGATGATATCCACAAATGGATAACTGCTATGGAGAGGGCCTGTAGAGTTCAACAGGTCCCCCAGAAACAGTGGGCAGCAATCTTATGGCTCTCCTTTTCAGATACAGGTAGAGATAAGCTCCTTACTGTTAGAGAAGAGGATGCTGATGACTATGAAGCCCTGAAGAGTGCATTAATAGATGGGTTTGGCTTAACCACTGAACAGTACAGGTTGAAGTTCAGAGATACCCAGAAAGCACACTCAGGATTGGACTGACTTTGTTGATTGTGCAACCAAGGCTCTAGAAGGTTGGCTGGTTGGTAGTAGAGTAACTGATTTTAAGGGATTGTATAATCTTATAATGAGAGAACAGATCCTTAATAATTTCCAAAACCAGTTGTTGCATCAGTACCTGGTGGACTCTGATCTACCTCTCCCCAAGAATTGGGAAAGAAGGCAGACAAATGGGTCAGAACCAGGATGAGGCAGAAAACTCAGAACAAAGGTGGTGACACTAAGAAGCAAGATCCTAAAGGCTCAGATAAAGGTGGGGATAAGGCAAAAGACCAGAAGTCTTCACAAGGGCCCCACAAATCTGCATATAGTGGGGAGTCACAACCTGCAAAGGGAAAAGGCCAAAAGAAGCCTTGGTATAAATTATGTAAACAGAAAGGACACTGTACTTCTGATTGTACCAAGTCCAAAGACCAAACCACCACCACTCCAGCTCCTAAGGCAACTGTTCCCCCTAGTGCAGTCATTGGTGGAGGTAATACTCAGAATAAGGGTGTAGTAGGGTTGACCCTGGGTTCTGATGTGGACTCTGGCCTAGTCAGAGTACCAACACAGGCATTGCTAGTTTGTGAGGGAGACCTTGATATGTCCTTCCTAGTGAGCCCCAGTAATCTGGGCAAGTACAAACAGCAGCCTATCATAAATAGCAAACAGGCTTTGGCATTTAGGGACACAGGTGCTAGTGTCACCATGGTGGCAGAGGATCTAGCGGACCCTGCACAGATCATCCTGGGTAAAATGTACCAGGTGACCAATGCAAGCAATGTCAGGACCAATCATAGTCTGGCAGTTGTGAATTTCTCCTGGGGAGGGGTAACTGGCCTCAAAAAGGTAGCAGTCAGTGCAGACCTCCCTGTCGAATGTTTGTTGGGCAATGATCTGGAGACTTCAGCCTGGTCTAAAGTAGAATTATGGACTCATGCTGAGATGTTGGGCATACCTGCAGAGGTATTTGCTGTGACCAGGTCACAAGCAAAAATGCATAAAGCTGAACCAGCTCTGGATCCTGAAACTATGGACCAGATGCTACCCAAGAGGAGGAGCAGTAGGGTTAAGGCTGGGCCTTCCCCTCTGTCTCAGATCTCAGTTTCCCCTCCTGAGGGAGGAGAAGCAACGCCTGAAGAAGGAACTTCCCCAGAGGAACTTGAGCCTGGTCAGGTTGAGTTATTGAGGGCAGGGGGACCTTCGAGGGAAGATCTGAGCAAAGAGCAACAGTGCTGCCCCACTCTTGAACCCCTCAGACAGCAAGCTGCTGCTGAGGCTGCTGGGAGTGCTAGTGGGTCCCATAAGGTTTATTGGGATGAGGGGTTCCTATATTCTGAGGCTAGAGATCCTACCCCTGGAGCCACCAGGAGGTTGGTAATACCTCAGAAGTTTAGAGGGTTCCTCTTGACCCTAGCACATGACATCCCATTGGCAGGACACCTGGGCCAGAACAAAACCTGGGGCAGGCTTGTCCCTCATTTTCATTGGCCACACATGTCTGAGGACACAAAGGAGTTCTGTCGCTTGTGTGTCACTTGCCAAGTCAGTGGCAAGTCAGGTGGCACAACAAAGGCCCCCCTGATACTACTACCTGTGGTGGGGGTTACCTTTGAAAGGGTAGGGTTTGACATTGTTGGTCCCCTTGACCCTCCAAATGCATCTGGGCACAGATTTATACTGGTGGTAGTGGATCATGCCACCAGTTATCCAGAAGCTATACCCCTCAGGACTACCACAGCCCCTGTGGTAGCAAGAGCCCTCATTGGAGTTCTCCAGAGTGGGTTTCCCTAAGGAGGTCATCTCGGACAGAGATACAATCTTTATGTCAGGATATCTAAAATCAATGTGGAAGGAGTGTGGTGTCAATTACAAATTCACTACTCCCTATCACCCACAATGCAATGGGTTAGTTGAGAGATTCAACAAAACCCTAAAGGGAATGATTAAAGGCCTCCCAGAAAAGCTTAGGCGAAAATGGGACCTTTTACTTCCCTGCCTTCTGTTTGCATACAGAGAGGTTTCGCAGAAGGGGGTTGGCTACAGCCCTTTTGAACTTCTGTTTGGGCACCCTGTAAGAGGACCCTTATGTCTGGTGAAGGAGGGATGGGAGTTACCTCTCAAACCTCCCAAACAGGATGTGATGGACTATGTACTTGGTCTCCGCTCCCGAATGGCAGAGTACATGAAGAAGGCAACTAAAAACCTTGAGGCTAGCCAAGAATTACAAAAAGCTTGGCATGACCAAAAGGCTATCCTGACTGTTTATCAGCCAGGCCAGAAAGTGTGGGTGTTGGAGCCTGTGGCCCCAGCAGCTCTCCAGGACAAATGGAGTGGCCCCCATACCATTGTTGAGAAAAAGGGAGAAGTCACCTACTTGGTGGATCTTGGAACTCCCAGGAGCCCCCTTAGGGTGCTCCATGTCAACAGACTTAAGCCATATGTGGACAGGGCTGACATGGGCTTGCTTATAGCAACTGATGAGGACCAGGTGAAGGAGAGTGAACCTCTCCCTGACCTGCTCTCACAGAACCCTGATGATGGGTCAGTTGAAGGTGTTGCTTTGGCAAGCAGCCTCACTGTGCATCAGCAAAATGAATGTAGACAAGTGCTACAACAGTTTAGACATATGTTTAGCCTGACCCCAAGTCAGACTTCCGGGTGCACCCATGATGTGGACACTGGAGACAGTCTGCCTGTAAAGAGTAAAATCTACAGGCAACCTGACCATGTCAGGGATTGTATCAGGACTGAAGTCCAGAAAATGTTCGAACTAGGTGTTATTGAGCCCTCAGGTAGCCCTTGGGCTAGCCCAGTAGTCCTTGTGCCAAAATCTCATAACCAGGGTGGTAAGAACGAAATGAGGTTTTGTGTTGACTACAGAGGCCTCAATGCAGTCACCAGGACTGATGCCTTTCCAATTCCCAGGGCAGATGAACTTATAGACACGTTGGCCATAGCCAAATATCTTAGTACATTTGACCTAACAGCTGGCTACTGGCAAATCAAGTTAGCTGATGATGCCAAGGCCAAAACAGCATATTCAACCCCTGGTGGGCATTATCACTTTGTGGTAATGCCCTTTGGTTTGAAAAATGCACCTGCCACTTTTCAGAGGTTGGTGAATAAAGTTCTGACTGGTATGGAAACTTATTGCTCAGCTTATCTTGATGATATTGCTGTCTTTAGTTCCACCTGGCAGGATCACCTGGTCCACCTCAGAAATGTACTGGAGGCCCTGCAAAAAGCCGGCCTCACTAACAAGGCCACTAAGTGCCAGATAGGGCAGAGTCAGGTTGTGTACCTGGGCCACCTTGTTGGTGGAGGCCAGGTTCAACCATTGCAGAGCAAAATCCAAACCATAAGGGAATGGGTAGCTCCAACAACCCAGACACAGGTTAGAGCCTTTTTAGGCCTGACTGGGTACTATACGAGGTTTGTTAATGTATATGGATCTATAGTGACTAAGGCTGGGCGTCGTTCTCCGCTTCGCCCACGGAGTGCACGTAGCGCTGCCTGCTTCGCCATTTACGAAGTAGGCGTAGCAGGCAGCGCTACGCACACGCCGCTGCAAAGCAGAGCTGCCCGCCACCCGCCGCCCGCCCGCCCTCATTTAAAAATAATTTAAAGAATGTAAAAAGTAAATAAATTACCTTACCTGCAGTGCAGCGTCCCGGAGCTTCCTCTTTCTTCTTGCCGGCAACTTCTTCACACAAATGCGCATGCGAGAAAAAAAACACATTTTCCTCAAATTTCAGTGGTGGAAAGTTCTGGAATCTGCATGGATCCACAAATTTCCACCCACCCTGCTTTCCCCAAAGTCTTCAGAGAAAAATGGAACCTCACTTGTATGGTTAGGCCTAGTTCCCGCGACATGAAACGGCACAAAACACAACGTGGACACACCACAATTTCACAGTGAAAAATGACCCTTTTTTGGCAAAGTGCCTTGCTGTACTTTTTGAACCCTAGCTCTCCTGGCACCTAGGGAAACCTATCAAACCTATACATTTTCGAAAAATAGACATCCAGGGGAATCCAGGATGGGGTGCCTATTTGACTGCCTCCCTCCAGGTTCTGTTACCCGGAATCCCTTGCAAACCTAAAAAAAAGTGACAAAAAAAACAAATTTCTCACATTTCAGTGGTGGAAAGTTATGGAATCTGTGTGGATCCACAAATTTCCACCCACCCTGCATTCCCCAAAGTCTTCCGAGAAAAATGGTACCTCACTTGCTTGGGTAGGCCTAGCTCCCGCAACAAGAAACAGCGCAAAACTCAATGTGGACACACAACAATTTCTCAGTGAACAATGACCCTTTTTTGGCAAAGTGTCTAGCTGTAGTTTATGAATCCTAGCTCTACTGGCACCTCGGGAAACCTAGAAAACCTCCAAATTTTTTAAAAATAGACACCCAGGGGAATCCAGGATGGGGTGACTCGACTGCCTCCCACCAGGTTCTGTTACCCAGAATCCCTTGCAAACCTAAGAAATTGACAAAAAAAAACCATTTTCCTCAAATTTCAGTGGTGGAAAGTTCTGGAATCTGCGTTGATCCACAAATTTCCACTCACCCTGCGTTCCCCAAAGTCTTCTGAGAAAAATGGTACCTCACTTGCGTGGGTAGTCATAGTTCCCGCGACATGAAACGGCGCAAAACGCAACGTGGACACACCACAATTACACAGTGAAAAATGACCCTTTTTTCGCAAAGTGCCTACCTGCAGTTTTTTTAACCCTAGCTGTGCTGGCCCCTAGGAAACCTAGCAAACCTATACATTTTTTAAAACTAGACACCCATTGGAATCCAGGATGGGGTGACTCGACTGCCTCCCTGTAGGTTCTGTTACTCAGAATCCCTTGCAAGCCTAAAAAAGTGTCAAAAGAAACACATTTTCCTCAAATTTCTGTGGTGGAAAGTTCTGGAATCTGCGTGGATCCACAAATTTCCACTCACCCCGCATTCCCCAAAGACTTCCGGGAAAAGTGGCACCTCTCTTGCGTGGGTAGGCCTAGTTCCCGCGACATGAAACGGCCCAAAATGGAACGTGGACGTACCACAATTTCACAGTGAAAAATTACCCTTTTTTGGCAAAGTGCCTAGCTGTAGTTTTTGAACCCTAGCCATGCTGGCAACTAGGGAAACCTATCAAACGTATACATTATTGGAAAATAGACACCCAGGGGAATCTAGGATGGGGTAACTTGACTGCCTCCCGCCAGGTTCTGTTACCCAGAATCCCTTGCAAACCTAAAAAAATTGACAAAAAACACATTTTTCTCATATTTCAATGGTGGAACGTTCGGCAATCTGTGTGGATCCCCAAAGTTCCACCCACCCTGCGTTCCCCAAAGTGTTCTGAGAAAAATGGTACCTTACTAGCGTGGGTAGGCTTAGTTTTAGCAAAGTGCCTAGCTGTAGTTTTTGAACCCTAGCTCTGCTGGCACCTAGGGATACCTATCAAACCTATACATTTTGGAAAAATAAACACCCAGGGGAATCCAGGATGTGGTGACTTGAATGCCTCCCACCAAGTTCTGTTACCCAGAATCCATTGCAAACCTAAGAAATTGACAAAAAAACAAAGCTTCCTCAAAGTTCAGTGGTGGAAAGTTCTAGAATCGTGGATCCACAAATTTCCACACACCCCGCGTTCCCCAAATTCTTCTGAGAAAAATGGTACCTCACTTGCGTGGGTAGGCCTAGTTCCCGCGGCATGAAACAGCGCAAAATACAACGTGGACACACCACAATTTCACAGTGAAAAATGACAGCTTTTTGGCAAAGTTCCTAGCTGTAGATTTTGAACCCAAGCTCTGCTGGCACCTAGGGAAACCTATCAAACCTATACATGTTTGAAAAATAGACACCCAGGGGAATCCAGGATGGGGTGTCTTGACTGACTCCCACAAGGTTATGTTACCCGGAATCCCTTGCAAACCTAAACAAGCATTTACAATGCAATGGTCTCGGCCATTGTTAAAGTTAGAGCTATTGGCATTGCTCATGACATTATTTTTGTTTATGTTTTTGTTTTTAAAACATTTAAAGCAACGGCATTGTTATTTACAATGTCAATAGCTTAATCTCTCTCAAATGGTGCGTTTCAGTAAATGCAGCCTGCTACACTCTTTTAACAATTACATTGAGCCTGCACCGCAAAGATCACACCCTGAGCAGGTCACCTCTTCAGCTTTAGGAATACAGTTTGGCCTATGTGTTCCGCTGCCAATAACTGTACTAAGCGCAGGGCTTTAAGTGTGCCAGGCCCTTCCGGTGGTCAGCACCAGTAGTTTTAAAAAGTAGATGCTGAGGCGAGGCTATCGGGCTCTCCATGTTTGCCCTCGCCATCAGGGTGAAACAAAATCATAACTCTGCAGCAGGAACATCCTTCACTGTCTGTGATGTAACATCAAAGAGACTTGTTATAGTTCTTCCACAGCCTCATCCTTTCTGAACTGAACCATTTTCAACATTATATACAACGAAGCCATAGTTGTTCCTTATTTATCTTATGCAACTAACAACCATTGACAAAGCCAATAGTCATGGCTTGTTGTAGGTGTAAGTTACATGTTGTATTATATATCTATATACAATTAAAAAAGAGACAAAATACTAGTCGGGAAGCACACTATGCTAAGCACAGATTTTTTTCACTTAAATGTTTTGAGCCACGCCCTTAATTAAATCGACCACGCCTCTCTGAAAGACCCCTGTACATGTGCATGCCTCCTGCTTTTATGAAAACTGAATCCCACCGCTACGGCGAAAAGCATGAGGAAATTAAGAGTTCATTATTATTAATGACAGACTCTAGCTGTAAGTCCAGCACAAGAAGTGTGCATTGTACCGTAGTGTATTTTCAAAAGACATCACACGGCCCACTAAAGCCCTGCCTATACAGTCCTATTGATGGAACCCCTTCAGGGAAAGGTTGATGGAGCCACGCGCCGCATCACAGGGGAGGTGGGTTTGGTTATTTTGCAGTCACATTGAATCAAGCGCAGTGCCGCCACTTGGGTGCACGAGGCCGTCTCCTTGGACACCGAGGTCCCATAGAGACTGCCGTGCAGACCCTCAAATCCCCTCATTACCAGGCAAAAATGTAGGCACAATTATGAGAAGGAAAATGTAATCACATGATTTTCCATATAAAGAAGACATGAGGTACCTGCTCTCCCCACCCTCTTGTAAAGCTGTGGTCCACATTTACTAACATTCGAGCTGTGTGAACATCTGCAGCACTGTATTACCCTAAGAGTTAAAACGACCCACCTCCAACTTGCAAAACAGTTGGTCGCCGATGATGTCGTCAGCCATGCTTGTGCAAAAATACCTTTTTAGCGCGATGGTCAAGACAGGCGGAAAAGTGAGACGGCTTGTGTGATACGTGTCCTCTAGTTACAGCCTCCAGCAATTTCAACTTTTTTGGCAACTGCCCAAGGGTAAGCCTCGTAAAATGTGCACATTAGACATATTGCGCGTGGGAATGTCATTCAGTGTAGGGCTTGCCCATTGTTTTCATCTGGTTTCATTTGTTTCTGGGATTTCACTCAAAGCCATGCTGTACTGCTTCATTAATCTAGATTTCAGTGAAATTTTAGGGGTGTTTGTGTGGCGCCCTCTCTATTACAATTCTTCGTGTCACTGAGCTTCTGGGGCTGTGCTTACATCCATCAAATCTTTGGCGCCAGATCCATTTTGGGTTGGATAGCTGATCGACACTGATATTTCTGTCTCTGCCTCGCGCAAGGGCTCGATTGAAGGGTTCGCTGCCTGTCCCCTCGGGCGCTTCAGCATCACTCAATTTCGCCGAGAAGTGGGCGCGCGCGCGTTTCACAACCTGCCACTCCCAGCGCCTGTGATCTGCCCTTGATAGTTACTGGTGTGTTTTTGTTGCCTCCGCAGCGCCGGTGACGTCATCTTTGGCAACAGCGCCTTGTGTGACCCACTAGCTTCATTTTTGGGTCTGGCCTTTTCAGGGCTTTTGATTCATGGTCATTGATGGCGCTGAGTTGGACGCGTGCTAAACGCTAAAAGCGGTTCAATGTGTCCACAGTGCCAGCTCTCATCCGAGTTCTCGCCGTGTTCAGACTTGACACTCAGAGAGACTTTTTGCGCCAACGCAAGCCCAAACGAGGGAGAAGCAGCGAGAGAAGGGAAAGAGGGAGAAGCAGCGAGAGAGGGAACGAGGAGATCAGGTGAGGGAGCAACGCCGGGACACCACCGCCTTTCTCCGAGGCACAGCAGAAAATGCCTCGGAGAAACGCCACGTCCTTTTCGGATTTGGGGGCGTGTTTTGCTACTGTCTCCTCCCTGAGACTTCTCGCAAAAAACACGCCCCCCGATCCGAAAAGGACGGGGCTTCAACGGAGTGACTGGACCTCTTCTCCAGTGGCTGGCCAGCATTTTAGAGGCCAGCCAATGGAGAACAGGAGAGAAGAGGGGCGGGTGCAAGCCCCTCTTCTCAAAGTCACTCCAACTCATTAAATCTCGGAGCGAGACTGCGCAAGCGCAGCCTTTCGCAGCCGAGACCTAAAAAGTGACAAAAAAAAACACATTTTCCATCTCATTTCAGTGGTGGAAAGTTCTGGAATCTGCGTGGTTCCACAAATTTCCACTCACCCTGCGTTCCCCAAAGGGACTTTACTTGCATGGTTAGGCCTAGTGCCCGGGACATGAAATGGCGCAAAATGCAACGTGGACACAGCACAATTTCACAGTGAAAAATGACCCTTTTTTTGAAAAATTCCTAGCTGTAGTTTTATAACCCTAGCTTTGCTGGCACCTAGGGAAACCTATCAAACCTATACATTTTTAAACAAGAGACACCCAGGGGAATCCAGGATGGGGTGACTTGACTACCTCCCACCAGGTTCTGTTACCCAGAATCCCGTGCAAACTTAAAACACTTGACAAAAAAACACATTTTCATCACATTTCAGTGGTGGAAAGTTTTGGAATCTGCGTGGATCAACAAATTTCCACCCACCCTGCGTTCCCCAAAGGGACTTTACTTGCATGGTTAGGCCTAGTGCCCGGGACATGAAATGGCGCAAAATGCAACGTGGACACACCTCAATTTCACAGTGAAAAATGACCCTTTTTTAGCAAAGTGCCTAGCTGTAGTTTTTGAACCCTAGCTCTGCTGGCACCTAAGGAAACGTATCAAATCTATACATTTTTGAAAAATATACACCCAGGGGAATCCAGGATGGGGTGACTTGACTGCCTCTCACCAGGTTCTGTTACCCAGAATCCCTTGCAAACCTAAAAAAGTGAAAAAGAAGACACATTTTTCTCACATTTCTGTGGTGGAAAGTTCTGGAATCTGTGTGGATCCACAGATTTCCACACACCCTGCGTTTCCCAAAGTCTTCCGAGAAAAATGGTACCTCACTTGCTCGGGTAGACCTAAAAAACTTGAAAAAAACCCACATTTTCCTTTCATTTCAGTGGTGGAAAGTTCTGAAATCTGCGTGGATCAATAAATTTCCACTAACCATGCGTTCCCCAAAGTCTTCCGAGAAAAATGGTACCTCACTTGCGTGGGTAGTCATAGTTCCAGCGACATGAAACGGCACAAAATACAACGTGGACACACCACAATTTCACAGTGAAAAATGACCCTTTTTTCGCAAAGTGCCTACCTGCAGGTTTTTTAACCCTAGCTGTGCTGGCACCTAGGGAATCCTAGCAAACCTATACATTTTTGAAAACTAGACACCCATTGGAATCCAGGATGGGGTGACTCGACTGCCTCCCTGTAGGTTCTGTTACCCAGAATCCCTTGCAAACCTAAAAAAATTGACAAAAAACACATTTTTCTCATATTTCAATGGTGGAACGTTCGGCAATCTGTGTGGATCCCCAAAGTTCTACCCACCCTGCGTTCCCCAAAGTGTTCTGAGAAAAATGGTACCTTACTTGCGTGGGTAGGCTTAGTTTTAGCAAAGTGCCTAGCTGTAGTTTTTGAACCCTAGCTCTGCTGGCACCTAGGGATACCTATCAAACCTATACATTTTGGAAAAATAAACACCCAGGGGAATCCAGGATGTGGTGACTTGACTGCCTCCTACCAGGTTCTGTTACCTAGAATCCGTTGCAAACCTAAGAAATTGACAAAAAAACAAATGTTCCTCAAAGTTCAGTGGTGGAAAGTTCTGGAATCTTCGTGGATCCACAAATTTCCACACACCCCGCGTTCCCCAAATTCTTCTGATAAAAATGGTACCTCACTTGCGTGGGTAGGCCTAGTTCCCGCGGCATGAAACAGCGCAAAATACAACGTGGACACACCACAATTTCACAGTGAAAAATTACCCTTTTTTGGAAAAGTTCCTAGCTGTAGATTTTGAACCCAAGCTCTGCTGGCACCTAGGGAAACCTATCAAACCTATACATGTTTGAAAAATAGACACCCAGGGGAATCCAGGATGGGGTGTCTTGACTGACTCCCACAAAGTTATGTTACCCAGAATCCCTTGCAAACCTAAAACAGTGACAAAAAAAACACATTTTCCTCACATTTCAGTGGTGGAAAGTTCTGGAATCTGCGTGGTTCCACAAATTTCCACTCACCCTGCGTTCCCCAAAGGGACTTTACTTGCATGGTTAGGCCTAGTGCCCGGGACATGAAATGGCGCAAAATGCAACGTGGACACAGCACAATTTCACAGTGAAAAATGACCATTTTTTTGAAAAGTGCCTAGCTGTAGTTTTATAACCCTAGCTCTGCTGGCACCTAGGGAAACCTATCAAACCTATACATTTTTAAACAATAGACACCCAGGGGAATCCAGGATGGGGTGACTTGACTGCCTCCCACCAGGTTCTGTTACCCAGAATCCCTTGCAAACCTAAAAACTCGAAATTAGAAACACATTTTCTTCACGTTTCAGTGGTGTAAAGTTCTGGAATCTGTGTGGATCAACAAATTTCCACCCTTCTTGCGTTCCCCAAAGTCTTCTGAGAAAAATGGTACCTCACTTGCTTGGGTAGGACTAGTTCCCGCGACATGAAACGGCGCAAAACACAACATGGACACACCACAATTTCACAGTGAAAAATGACCCTTTTTTGGCAAAGTGCCTAGCTGTAGTTTTTGAAACCTAGCTCTGCTGGCATGAAGGGAACTGTGAGAAGTTGGCCTGGTATATGATGTTCACTAGTTAAAGTGACCACCTTGTACCATGCCAAGCAACCCTTATGGTGTGGTTGTAAGTCAACCTTTTCGGACTAGCTGCCCTAGTGGTAGCGTAGGCTAAGCAGTCTTTGAGGCAAAACTCGTTAAAGCGTGTTAAGCAGGCTGTTTTACCAATTGCAACCCCCCTTTATACCAATGAAAGGACACCACACAGATATATATTCAAAATATATATGTATTTATTTCTCAAAGTATCCCCTAGACTCTTTATGAGCACAGGAGCACAAATCGTTAAACAAGACAACGTTATAATATACAGAAGTTGCACTTTATATGGATGGGCCCTGGTGGCCACTCAAACCATATACGAAAATAGTGGTATAAGTATAACGAACAGGAAAGGGAAAAGGCCTAGGGCCTCTAGAATCGCTGGGCCTACAAGGAGCTAACTTCAGTTAGTGACCAGGAGGTCCACGGGTCGCGTGTGCAGTGAGGAAAGTTACACGCGTGCTCCCATAGGTTTTCAATGGGTGCGTAAAAGTTTAAAAGTTACTGCAGAAAGGGTCTTCTGGATGGACTACGAGCTTAAGATTCAAAACACAGACACTAGAGATGTTTCTCTACACTTGGGCACTGGAGTGCCAGCTTTACCTCACCCACAGGAAGCGGGTGCATAGGTCTCGAAGTGCATCGGGTTTCTTCTATCGCTTCAATGGAGCCTGATGACAAAGATGCTGCAGGCGGTCGGTCCAGAAGAGATGCGGTGGATCCAAGGGTGGATCGGAGTTGTAGAAGACCTGAAAGCAGAGGGGACAGTGTTCACAGTCACTAGCCAGTGACCGGCGTGGCACCAGGAAGGTACCAGGCGATGTCGGGTGCAAACAGGTGGTTAGGTGTAGCTTGTCTCCGCAGCCACGTGGTCCCTGAAGGTCGATGACGTCCAGGAGTCGAGTCACGAGCTGTCCCACGCAGGCTCTCGCTGACGGCGGTGTCGTCGACTCGAAAGAAGCAACCAAGCCTTGGCAAAGGCAGAAGTCGTGGAAAGAGATGAAAGCTGATTGTTCTGACCAGCAAGGTCAGAGGGGCTGCTCTTTTGGAGAGCAGCTATGGCCAGTCTGGGGCAACCAGACCAGCGTCGTTGATTTCAAAATAGGTTGCCAAAATGGCCACTAGCCAACGGGCCAGAGACCGGGCAGGCGCGTCGAGATGTAAAGTGCAGTGGGGCCCCACGCAGATCATGGAGATGCTGGAGGGCTCACCTTTGGTGCCGATGCTGCTCGGTGGTTGGGCTTCTCAGGACCCAAAGCACAACTTGGAGGGAGCCTCTGTTGTCGCGCTTGCAGCTTGTCGTCGGTCTTTCAAGATGGCTGGCTCCACATGTCTCGGTGCCTCCACGGGTTCCTTCTTTGCAGGGACTGTGGACCGGGCTGTGAGAGGTCTGGAGGTCCAGGTCTTGTCGGGCTCTGGGCTCGGGCTCCGGCGGGAGGCAGCGGAAAAGCAGACGTCGAATAGCTGGTTGGTGCTTGCGTTAGCAAGATGGTCACTCCCTGACCATAGGGGAGATTTCCTTCAGTCCTCTGTGCAGCAGAACGTCGAAGGTCCCGTCTTCTTCTTGTGGTTAAGTTGATTCCAGGATGTCTGAAGTCTTAGGACACAGCTCCTACCTTTAAGCGGATTCTAGGGGCCGGACTACCTGCTAGGTCCCTCCCTAAGGGTGGGACCAGGAAGGGGGGTGGTTACACCCCCAATCCTTTGTCCAGCTCGCCCCAGGTCTGGGGCTGGTGTGCCCCAGGACCGGATTGAACTGGCATATGCACCGAGGCTCCTTGTGAGCCTCAGGCATGTCTGGTTTCTTTCAAGCCCTACCTGACCAATACACAAAATCCTGTCTGGGGTGGTGCTCGCACCTCCCTTGGCAGGAAACCCTTTGTCCATGTCTCCCAAGCTGGAAGGACTCCCAGCAGCAGGAGAGCAGACTTGTGTCTGTGGTGGCAGCATCCATTTTGTGGAGCTGAGGCTTGTCTGATTTTACCCGGGTTTCAGGTACTGTACATGTCGTGTCCCTCTAGTAGGGTGGAATGCTAACCCCGTCGCCAGAATTGGCGAGGGGTTAGTATTCCAATTCGTATGACACCTTACTCGACATGTTTTGATAAAGCCAAACCAAAGATAGCATTTAACCGCGAGGTTCATAATGCACTTAAGAGTATATGGTATGACGATATCTGGAAACGGTAGAAGGAAGTTGTTCCGACCACTGCAGACAGGCTCAGCTCATGCCAGAGCACCATCTCACATGGAACCAAGCACTCTGCCTTCAGGATTGTTAAGGCTTGACATAGGAGTGACTTATAGGTTAACATGTGTCCCATTTAAGGTTAGGTATAGGTACACTACACCTAAGTAAGAGGTGGTTACACCAACTTACCCCAGCTGAGTGATCAGCCAGTTGTGTCAAATTTGTTAGGCCAGGCCAGGGGTGGCACAATACATGCTTCAGACCCTGGTAGGCCTTAGATACACCAATGCCCTGGGTACCTAGTGTACACTGGTACAGGGGCTCACAGGGTGATCCACTTCCAATTGGTTATGCACCTAGGGTGCATAGTGTCAATTTAGTTAGAGAGAACAGCAGGCTGGGGGTCTGATTAGCAGGCCCACAGCCTCAATATGTCAAAAACCAGTGAAGCAAAAAGCAAAAGATTTGTGGTGACCATAGGATAGCAGACCCTACTCTCCTACAGGAACCTTATCAAACCTACACATTTTTGAAAAATAGACACCCAGGGGAATCCAGGATGTGGTGTCTTGACTGCCTCCCACCAGGTTCTGTTACCCAGAATCCCTTGCAAACCTAAAAAAGTGACAAAAAACACACATTCTCACATTTCAGTGGTGGAAAGTTCTGGAATCGGTGTGGATCCACAAATTTCCACGCACCCTGCGTTCCCCATAGTCTTCCAAGAAAAATAGTACCTCACTTGCGTGGGTAGGCCTACTTCCCGCGACATGAAACGGCGCAAAACACAACGTGAACACACCACAATTTCACAGTGAAAAATGACCCTTTTTTAGCAAAGTGCCTAGCTGTAGTTTTTGAACCCTAGCTCTGCTGGCACGTAAGGAAACATATCAAATCTATACATTTTTGAAAAATATACACCGAGGGGAATCGAGGATGGGGTGACTTGACTGCCTCCCACCAGGTTCTGTTACCCAGAATCCCTTGCAAACCTAAAAAAGTGACAAAGAAAACACATTTTTCTCACATTTCAGTGGTGGGAAGTTCTGGAATCTGTGTGGATCCAAAGATTTCCACGCACCCTGCGTTCCTCAAAGTCTTCAGAGAAAAATGGTACCTCACTTGCTCGGGTAGACCTAGTTCCCGCGACATGAAACGGCGCAAAACACAACTTGGACACACCACAATTTCACAATGAAAAATGACCCTTTTTTGGCAAAGTGCCTAGCTGTAGTTTTTGAACCCTTGCTCTGCTGGCAGCTAGGGAAACCTATCAAATCTATACATTTTTGAAAAATAGACACCCTGGGGGATACAGGATGGGGTGACTTGACTGCCTCCCACCAGGTTCTGTTAACCAGAATCCCTTGCAAACCTAAAAAAGTGAACAAAAAAACTCATTTTCCTCATATTTCACTGGTGGAAAGTTCTGGGATCTGCGTGGATCCACAAATTTCCACCCACCCCGTGTTCCCCAAAGTCTTCCGATAAAAATGGTACCTCACTTGCGTGGGTAGGCTTAGTTCCCACGACATGAAATGGTGCAAAACACAACATGGACACACCACAATTTCACAGTGAAAAATGACTCTTTTTTGGCAAAGTGCCTACCTGTGGTTGTTGAACCCTAGCTCTGTTGGCACCTAGAAAAACCTATCAAACGTACACATTTTTGAAAAACTAAACACGCAGGGGAATCCAGGATGTGGTGACTTGACTGCATCCCACCAGGTTCTCTTACCCAGAATCCCTTGCAAACCTAAATAAGAGTCAAAAGAAACACATTTTCCTCACATTTCAGTGGTGGAAAGTTCTGGAATCTGCGTGGATCCACAAATTTACACTCACCCCGCGTTCCCCAAGGTCTTCAGAGAAAAATGGTACCTCACTTGCGTGGGTAGGCCTAGTGCCCGCGACATGAAATGGCGCAAAATGCAACATGGACACACCACAATTTCACAGTGAAAAATGACCCTTTTTTGGCAAAGTGCCTAGGTGTGGTTTTTTAAATGTAGCTCTGCTGGCACCTGGGAAACCTATCAAACCTATACATTTTTAAACAATAGACACCCAGGGGAATCCATGATGGGGTGACTTGACTGCCTCCCACCAGGTTCTGTTACCCAGAATCCCTTGCAAACCTAAAAAACCTGACCAAAAAAACACATTTTCCTCACATTTCAGTGGTGGAAAGTTCTGGAATCTGCGTGGATGTGAGAAGTTGGCCTGGTATATGATGTTCAATAGTTAAAGTGACCACCTTGTACCATGCCAAGCAACCCTTATGGTAGGGTTGTAAGTCAACCTTTTCGGACTAGCTGCCCTAGTGGTAGCGTAGGCTAAGCAGTCTTTGAGGCTAAACTCGTTAAAGCGTGTTAAGCAGGCTGTTTTACCAAATGCAACCCCCCTTTATACCAATGAAAGGACACCACACAGATATATATTGAAAATATATATGTATTTATTTCTCAAAGTAACCCCTAGACTCTTTATGAGCACAGGAGCACAAATCGTTAAACAAGACAACGTTATAATATACAGAAGTTGCACTTTATATGGGTGGGCCCTGGTGGCCACTCAAACCATATACTAAAATAGTGGTATAAGTACCACGAACAGGAAAGTGAAAAGGCCTAGGGCCTCTAGAATCGCTGGGCCGACAAGGAGCTAACTTCAGTTAGTGACCAGGAGGTCCACGGGTCGCGTGTGCAGTGAGGAAAGTTACACGCGAGCTCCCATAGGTTTTCAATGGGTGCGTAAAAGTTAAAAAGTTACTGCAGAAAGGGTCTTCTGGGTGGACTACGATCTCAAGATTCGAAACATAGACACACTAGATATGATTCTCTACACTTGGGCACCGGAGTGCCAGCTTTACCTCACCCACAGGAAGGGGGTGCATAGGCCTCGAAGTGCGTCGGGTTTCTTCTATCGATTCAATGGAGCCTGATGACAAAGATGCTGCAGGCGGTCGGTCCAGAAGAGATGCGGTGGATCCAAGAGTGGATCGGAGTTGTAGAAGACCTGAAAGCAGAGGGGACAGTGTTTACAGTCACTAGCCAGTGACCGGCGTGGCACCAGGTAGGTACCAGGCGATGTCGGGTGCAAACAGGTGATGAGGTGTAGCTTGTCTCCGCAGCCACGTGGTCCCTGAAGGTCGACAACGTCCAGGAGTCGAGTCACGAGCTGTCCCACGCAGGCTCTCACTGTCGGCGGTGTCGGCGACTCGAAAGAAGCAAAAAAGCCTTGGCAAAGGCAGGAGTTGTGGAAATTCAAGAAAGCTGATTGTTCTGACCAGCAGGGTCAGAGGGGCTGCCCTTTTGGAGAGCAGCTAGGGCCAGTCTGGAGCAACCAGAACAGCGTCGTTGATTTCAAAGTTCGTCGCCAAAATGGCCACTAGCCAACGGGCCAGGGACCGGGCAGGCGCGTCGAGATGCAAAGTGCAGAGGGGCCCCACGCAGATCGTGGAGATGCTGGAGGGCTCACCTTTGGTGCAGATGCTGCTCGATGGTTGGGCTTCTCAGGACCCAAAGCACAACTTGGAGGAAGCCTCTGTCGTTGCGCTTGCAGCTTGTCGTCGGTCTTCCAAGATGGCTGGCTCCACGTGTCTCGGTGCCTCCACGGGTTCCTTCTTTGCAGGGACTGTGGATCGGGCTGTGAGAGGTCTGGAGGTCCAGGTCTTGTCGGGCTCTGGGCTCGGGCTCCGGCAGGAGGCGGCGGCAAAGCAGACGTTCAATAGCTGGTTGGTGCTTGCGTTAGCAAGATGGTCACTCCCTGACCATAGGGGAGATTTCCTTCAGTCCTCTGTGCAGCAGAGCGTCGAATTTACCGTCTTCTTCTTGTTGTTAAGTTGATTCGAGGATGTCTGAAGTCTTAGGACACAGCTCCTACCTTTAAGCGGATTCTAGGGGCCGGACTACCTGCTAGGTCCCTCCCTAAGGGTGGGACCAGGAAGGGGGGTGGTTACACCCCCAATCCTTTGTCCAGCTCGCCCCAGGTCCGGGGCTGGTGTGCCCCAGGACCGGATTGAACTGGCATATGCACCGAGGCTCCTTGTGAGCCTCAGGCATGTCTGGTTTCTTTCAAGCCCTACCTGACCAATACACAAAATCCTGTCTGGGGTGGTGCTCGCACCTCCCCTGGCAGGAAACCCTTTGTCCACGTCTCCCAAGCTGGAAGGACTCCCAGCAGCAGGAGGGCAGACTTGTGTCTGTGGTGGCAGCATCCATTTTGTGGAGCTGAGGCTATGTCTGATTTTACCCGGGTTTCAGGTACTGTACATGTCGTGTCCCTCTAGAAGGGTGGAATGCTAACCCCGTCGCCAGAATTGGCGAAGGGTTAGTATTCCAATTCGTATGACACCTTACTCGACATGTTTTGATAAAGCCAAACCAAAGATAGCATTTAACCGCGAGGTTCATAATGCACTTAAGAGTATATGGTATGACGATATCTGGAAACGGTAGAAGGAAGTTGTTCCGACCACTGCAGACAGGCTCAACTCATGCCAGAGCACCATCTCACATGGAACCAAGCACTCTGCCTCCAGGATTATTAAGGCCTGCCATAGGAGTGACTTATAAGTTAACATGTGTCCCATTTAAGGTTAGGTATAGGTATACTACACCTAAGTAAGAGGTGGTTACACCAACTTACCCCAGCTGAGTGATCAGCCAGTTGTGTCAAATTTGTTAGGCCAAGCCTGGGGTGGCATAATACATGCTTCAGCCCCTGGCAGGCCTTAGATACACCAATGCCCTGGGTACCTAGTGTACACTGGTACAGGGGCTCACAGGGTGATCCACTTCCAATTGGTTATGCACCTAGGGTGCATAGTGTCAATTTAGTTAGAGAGAACAGCAGGCTGGGGGTCTGATTAGCAGGCCCACAGCCTCAATATGTCAAAAACCAGTGAAGCAAAAAGCAAAAATTTGGGTTGACCATAGGATAGCAGACCCTACTCTCCTACAGGAAACCTATCAAACCTATACATTTTCAAACAATAGACACCCAGGGGAATCCAGGATGGGGTGACTTGACTGCCTCCCACCAGGTTCCGTTACCCAGAATCCCTTGCAAACCTAAAAAATTGACAAAAAAAAAATTCAACTTTTTCTCACATTTCAGTGGTGGAAAGTTCTGAAATCTGTGTGGATCCACACATTTTCACCCACCCTGCATTCCCCAAAGTCTTCTGAGAAAAATGGTACCTCACTTGCTTGGGTAGGCCTAGTTCCCGCAACAAGAAACCGCGCAAAACACAACGTGGACACACCACAATTTCACAGTGAAAAATGACCCTTTTTTGGCAAAGTGCCTATCTGTGGTTTTTTAACCCTAGCTCTGCTGGCACCTAGGGAAACGTAGTAAACCTATACATTCTTGAAAACTAGACACCAGGGGAATCCAGGATAGGGTGACTCGACTGCCTCCTTCCAGGTTAGTTACCCAAATTCCCTTGCAAACCTAAAAAAATTGTAAAAAGAAACACATTTTCCTCACATTTCTGTGGTGGAAAGTTCTGGAATCTGTGTGGATCAACAAAATTCCACGCACCTTGCGTTCCCAAAAGTCTTCAGAGAAAAATGGTACCTCACTTGCGTGGGTAGGCCTAGTGCCCGAGACATGAAATGGCGCAAAATGCAACGTGAACACACCACAATTTCACTGTGAAAAATGACCCTTTTTTGGCAAAGTGCCCAGCTGTGGTTTTTTAACCGTAGCTCTGCTGGCACCTAGTGAAACCTATCAAACCTACACATTTTTAAACAATAGACACCCAGGGGAATCCAGGATGGGGTTGACTTTACTGCCTCCCACCAGGTTTTGTTACCCAGAATCCCTTGCAAACTTAAAAAACTTGACAAAAAAAACACATTTTCCTCACATTTCAGTGGTGGAAAGTTCTGGGACCTGCGTGGATCCACAAATTGCCACCCACCCCGTATTACCCAAAGTCTTCCGAGAAAAATGGTACCTCACTTGCGTGGGTAGGCATAGTTTCCGCGACATGAAACGGCGCAAAACACAACATGGACACACCACAATTTCACAGTGAAAAATGACCCTTTTTTGGCAATGTGCCTAGCTTTAGTTTTTGAACCCTAGTTCTGCTGGCATCTAGGAAAACATAGCAAACCTATATATTTTTTAAACCTAGACACCCAATGGAATTCAGGATGGGGTGACTCGACTGCCTCCCTCCAGGTTCTGTTACCCAGAATCCCTGGCAAGCCTAAAATATTGTCCAAAAAAACACATTTTCCTTACATTTCTGACGTGGAAAGTTCTGGAATCTGCGTGGATCCACAAATTTCCACTCACCCCGCGTTCCCCAAAGTCTTCCGAGAAAAATGGTACCTCACTTGCGTGGGTAGGCCTAGTGCCCGCGACACGAAATGGCGCAAAATGCAACGTGGACACACCACAATTTCACAGTGAAAAATGACCCTTTTTTGGCAAAGTGCCTAGTTGTGGTTTTTTAACCCTAGCTCTGCTGGCACCTAGGGAAACCTATCAAACCTATACCTTTTTAAACAATAGATACCCAGGGGAATCCAGGATGGGGTGACTTGACTGCCTCCCACCAGGTTCTGTTACCCAGAATCTCTTGCAAACCTAATAAACGTGACCAAAAAAACACATTTTCCTCACATTTCAGTGGTGGAAAGTTCTGGAATCTGTGTGGATCCACAGATTTCCACACACCCTGCATTCCCCAAAGTATTCCAAGAAAAATGGTACCTCACTTGCTTGGGTAGGCCTAGTTACCGCAACAAGAAACAGCGCAAAACGCAACGTGGACACACCACAATTTCATAGTGAAAAATGACCCTTTTTTGGCACAGTGCCTAGCTGTGGTTTTTGAACCCTATCTCTGCTGGCACCTAAGGAAACCTATCAAATCTATACATTTTTGAAAAATAGACTCCCAGGGGAATCCAGGATGGGGTGACTTGACTGCCTCCCACCAGGTTCTGTTACCCATAATCCCTTGCAAACCTAAAAAAGTGACAAAGAAAACATATTTTTCTCACATTTCAGTGGTGGAAAGTTCTGGAATCTGTGTGGATCCACAGATTTCCACACACCCTGCATTCCCCAAAGTCTTCAGAGAAAAATGGTACCTCACTTGCTTGGGTAGGACTAGTTCCCGCAGCATGAAACCGCGCAAAACGCAACGTGGACACACCACAATTTCACAGTGAAAAATGACCCTTTTTTGGCAAAGTGCCTAGCTGTGGTTTTTGAACCCTAGCTCTGCTGGTACCTAGGGAAACCTATCAAATCTATACATTTTTGAAAAAATTGACACCCATGGGAATCAAGGATGGGGTGACTTGACTGCCTCCCACCAGGTTCTGTTACCCAGAATCCCTTGCAAACTTAAAAAAGTGACAAAGAAAATACATTTTTCTCACATTTCAGTGGTGAAAAGTTCTGGAATCTGCGTGGATCAACAAATTTCCTCCCACCCTGTGTTCACCAAAGTCTTCCGAGAAAAATGGTACCTCACTTGCGTGGGTAGGCCTATTTCCGGTGACATGAAACGGCGCACAACGCAACTTGGACACACGACAATTTCACAGTGAAAAATGACCCTTTTTTGCCAAAGTGCCTATCTGTAGTTTTTGAACCCTAGCTCTGCTGGCACCTAGGAAATCCTAGCAAACCTATACATTTTTTTAAACTAGACACCAGGGGAACCCAGGATAGGGTGGCTCGACTGCCTCCCTCCAGGTTCTGTTACTCAAAATGCCTTGCAAACCTAAAAAATTGTCAAAAGAAACATTTTCCTCACATGTCTGTGGTGAAAAGTTCTGGAATCTGCGTGGATCCACAAATTTCCACTCACCCCGTGTTCCCCAAAGTCTTCCGAGAAAAATGGTACCTCACTTGCATGGGTAGGCCTAGTGCCCGCGACATGAAATGGCGCAAAATGCAACGTGGACACACCACAATTTCACAGTGAAAAATGACCCTTTTTTGGCAAAGTGCCTAGCTAGCTCTGCTGGCACCTAGGGAAACCTATCAAACCTATAAATTTTTAAACAATAGACACCCAGGGGAATGCAGGATGGTGTGACTTGATTGCCTCCCACCAGGTTCTGTTACCCAGAATCCCTCGCAAACCTAAAAAACCTGACAAAAAACACATTTTCCTCACATTTCAGTGGTGGAAAGTGCTGGAATCTGGGTGGATCAACAAATTTCCACCCACCCTGCGTTTCCCAAAGTCTTCAGAGAAAAATGGTACCTCACGTGCATGGGTAGGCCTATTTTCCGTGACATGAAACGGCGCAAAATGCAACGTGGACACACCCAAATTTCACAGTGAAAAATGACCCTTTTTTGGCAAAGTGCCTAGCTGTGGTTTTTCAACCCCACCTCTGCTGGCACCCAGGGAAACCTATCAAATCTATACATTTTTGAAAAATAGACACCCAGGGGAATCCAGGATAGGGTGACTCGACTGCCTCCCTCCAAGTTCTGTTACCCAAAATCTCTTGCAAACCTAAAAAATTGACAAAAGAAACACATTTTCCTCACATTTATGTGGTGGAAAGTTCTGGAATCTGAGTGGATCCACAAATTTCCACTCACCCCGCGTTCCCCAAAGTCTTCTGTGAAAAATGGTACCTCACTTGCGTGGGTAGGCATAGTGCCCGCGACATGAAATGGCGCAAAATGCAACATGGACACACCACAATTTCACAGTGAAAAATGACCCTTTTATGGCAAAGTTTCTAGCTGTAGTTTTTGATCCCTAGCTCTGCTGACCACTAGGGAAACCTATCAAACCTATACATTTTTAAAAAATAGATAACCACAGGAATCCAGGATGGGATGACTTGACTGCCTCCTACCAGGTTCTGGTACCCAGAATCACTTGCAAACCTAAAAAGTTGAAAAAAAAACACATTTTCCTCACATTTCAGTGGTGGCAAGTCCTGGAATCTGCATGGATCAACAAATTTCCACCCACCGTGCATTCCCCAAAGTCTTCTGAGAAAAATGGTACCTCACTTGCGTGGGTAGGCCCATATGCCGCGTCATGAAACGGTGCAACACACTGTGTGGACATCTCACAATTTCACAGTGAAAAATGACCCTTTTTTGGCAAAGTGCCTCGCTGTAGTTTTTTACACAAGCTCTGCTGGCACCTAGGGAAAACTAGCAAACCTATACATTTTTGAAAACTAGACACCCAATGGAATCCAGGATGGGGTGATTCGACTGCCTCCCTGCAGGTTCTGTTACCCAGAATCCCTTGCAAACCTGAAAAAGTGTCAAAACAAACACACTTTCCTCACATTTCTGTGGTGGAAAGTTCTGGAATCTGCGTGAATCCACAAATTTCCACTCACCCCGCGTTCCCCAAAGTCTTCCTAGAAAAATGGTACCTCACTTGCGTGGGTAGGCATAGTCCCCGCGACAAGAAACGGCGCAAAACGCAACGTGGACACACCACAATTTCACAGTGAAAAATGACCCTTTTTTGGCAAAGTGCCTAGTTGTGGTCTTTTTAACCCTAGCTCTGCTGGCACCTAGGGAAACCTATCAAACCTATACATTTTTAAACAATAGACACCCAGGGGAATCCAGGATGGGTGACTTGACTGCCTCCCACCAGGTTCTGTTACCCAGAATCCCTTGCAAACCTAAAATACCTGACCAAAAAAACACATTTTCCTCACATTTCAGTGGTGGAAAGTTCTGGAATCTGCGTGGATCAACAAATTTCCACCCACCCTGCGTTCCCCAAAGTCTTTTGAGAAAAATGATACCTCACTTGCGTGGGTAGGCCTATTTCCCGCGACATGAAACAGCGCAAAACGCAACTTGGACACACCACAATTTCAGAGTGAAAAATGACCCTTTTTAGCAAAGTGCCTAGCTGTGTTTTTTAAACCTAGCTCTGCTGGCACCTAGGGAAACCTATCAAACCTATACATTTTTAATCAATAGACACCCAGGGGAATCCAGGATGGGGTGACTTGACTGCCTTCCACCAGGTTCTGTTACCCAGAATCCCTTGCAAACCTAAAAAAGTGACAAAGAAAACACATTTTTCTCACATTTCAGTGGTGGAAAGTTCTGGAATCTGTGTGGATCCACAGATTTTCACACACCCTGCATTCCCCAAAGTCTTCCGAGAAAAATGATACCTCACTTGCGTGGGTAGGCCTATTTCCCGCGACATGAAACAGCGCAAAACGCAACTTGGACACACCACAATTTGACAGTGAAAAATGACCCTTTTTTGGCAAAGTGCCTAGCTGTAGTTTTTTAACCCTAGCTCTGCTGGCATCTAGGGAAACCTAGCAAAAAAAGACACCGGAGGAATCCAGGATAGGGTGACTCGACTGCCTCTCTCCAGGTTCTGTTACCCAAAATCCCTTGCAAACCTAAAAAATTGTCAAAAGAAACACATTTTTCTCACATTTCTGTGGTGGAAAGTTCTGGAATCTGCGTGGATCCACAAATTTCCACTCACCCCGCATTCCCCAAAGTCTTCTGAGAAAAATGGTAGCTCACTTGCGTGGGTAGGCCTAGTGCCCGCGACATGAAATGGTGCAAAATGCAACGTGGACACACCACAATTTCACAGTGAAAAATGACCCTTTTTAGCAAAGTGCCTAGCTGTGGTTTTTTAAACCTAGCTCTGCTGGCACCTAGGGAAACCTATCAAACCTATACATTTTTAAACAATAGACACCCAGGGGAATCCAGGATGGGGTGACTTGACTGCCTCCCACCAGGTTCTGTTACCCAGAATCCCTTGCAAACCTAAAAACCTTGACAATAAAAACACATTTTCCTCACTTTTCAGTGGTGGAAAGTTCTGGAATCTGCGTGGATCAACAAATTTCCACCCACCCTGCGTTCCCCAAAGTCTTTTGAGAAAAATGATACCTCACTTGCGTGGGTAGGCCTATTTCCCGCGACATGAAACAGCGCAAAACGCAACTTGGACACACCACAATTTCAGAGTGAAAAATGACCCTTTTTAGCAAAGTGCCTAGCTGTGTTTTTTAAACCTAGCTCTGCTGGCACCTAGGGAAACCTATCAAACCTATACATTTTTAATCAATAGACACCCAGGGGAATCCAGGATGGGGTGACTTGACTGCCTTCCACCAGGTTCTGTTACCCAGAATCCCTTGCAAACCTAAAAAAGTGACAAAGAAAACACATTTTTCTCACATTTCAGTGGTGGAAAGTTCTGGAATCTGTGTGGATCCACAGATTTTCACACACCCTGCATTCCCCAAAGTCTTCCGAGAAAAATGATACCTCACTTGCGTGGGTAGGCCTATTTCCCGCGACATGAAACAGCGCAAAACGCAACTTGGACACACCACAATTTGACAGTGAAAAATGACCCTTTTTTGGCAAAGTGCCTAGCTGTAGTTTTTTAACCCTAGCTCTGCTGGCATCTAGGGAAACCTAGCAAAAAAAGACACCGGGGGAATCCAGGATAGGGTGACTCGACTGCCTCTCTCCAGGTTCTGTTACCCAAAATCCCTTGCAAACCTAAAAAATTGTCAAAAGAAACACATTTTTCTCACATTTCTGTGGTGGAAAGTTCTGGAATCTGCGTGGATCCACAAATTTCCACTCACCCCGCATTCCCCAAAGTCTTCTGAGAAAAATGGTAGCTCACTTGCGTGGGTAGGCCTAGTGCCCGCGACATGAAATGGTGCAAAATGCAACGTGGACACACCACAATTTCACAGTGAAAAATGACCCTTTTTAGCAAAGTGCCTAGCTGTGGTTTTTTAAACCTAGCTCTGCTGGCACCTAGGGAAACCTATCAAACCTATACATTTTTAAACAATAGACACCCAGGGGAATCCAGGATGGGGTGACTTGACTGCCTCCCACCAGGTTCTGTTACCCAGAATCCCTTGCAAACCTAAAAACCTTGACAATAAAAACACATTTTCCTCACTTTTCAGTGGTGGAAAGTTCTGGAATCTGCGCGGATCAACAAATTTCCACCAACCCTGCGTTCCCCAAAGCGTTCCGAGAATAATGGTACCTCACTTGCGAGGGTAGGCCCAGATTCCGCGACATGAAACGGCACAAAACACAATGTGGACATCTCACAATTTCACAGTGAAAAATGACCCTTTTTTGGCAAAGTGCCTAGCTGTAGTTTTTGACACAAGCTCTGGTGGTACCTAGGGAAAACTTGCAAACCTATACATTTTTGAAAACTAGACACTTAATGGAATCCAGGATTGGGTGATTCGACTGCTTCCATGCAGGTTCTTTTACCCAGAATCCCTTGCAAACCTAAAAAAGTGTCTAAAGAAACACATTTTCCTCACATTTCTGTGGTGGAAAGTTCTGGAATTTGCGTGGATCCACAAATTTCCACTCACCCCGCGTTCCCCAAAGTCTTCCTAGAAAAATGGTACCTCACTTGCGTGGGTAGGCCTAGTTCCCGCAACAAGAAACGGCGCAAAACGCAACGTGGACACACCACAATTTCACAGTGAAAAATGACCTTTTTTTGGCAAAGTGCCTAGCTGTGGTTTTTTTAACCCTAGCTCTGCTGGCACCTAGTGAAACTTATTAAACCTATACATTGTTAAACAATAGACACTCAGGGAAATCCAGGATGGGGTGACTTGACTGCCTCCAACCAGGTTCTGTTACCCAGAATCCCTCGCAAATGTAAAAAACCTGACAAAAAAACAAATTTTCCTCACATTTCAGTGATGGAAAGTTCTGGAATCTGTGTGGATCAACAAATTTCCACCTACCCTGTGTTCCCCAAAGTCTTCCTAGAAAAATGGTACCTCACTTGCGTGGGTAGGCCTAGTGCCCGCGACATGAAATGGTGCAAAACGCAAGGTGGACACACCACAATTTCACAGTGAAAAATGACCCTTTTTTGGCAAAGTGCCTAGCTGTGGTTTTTTTAACCCTAGCTCTACTGGCACCTGGTGAAACCTATCAAACCTATACATTTTTAAATAATAGACACCCAGGGAAATCCAGGATGGGGTGACTTGACTGCCTCCCACCAGGTTCTGTTACCCAGAATCCCTTGCAAACCTAAAAACTGACAAAAAGAATTCAACTTTTTCTCACATTTCAGTGGTGGAAAGTTCTGAAATCTGGGTGGATCCACAAATTTTCACCCAGCCTGCATTCCCCAAAGTCTTCCGAGAAAAATGGTACCTCGCTTACTTGGGTAGGCCTAGTTCCCGCAACAAGAAACCGCGCAAAACGCAACGTGGACACACCACAATTTCACAGTGAAAAATGACCCTTTTTTGGCAAAGTGCCTATCTGTAGTTTTTGAACCCTAGCTCTGCTGGCACCTAGGGAAACCTATCAAATCTATACATTTTTTAAAAAACTTGACACCCAGGGGAATCCAGGATGGGGTGACTTGACTGCCTGCCACCAGGTTCTGTTACCCAGAATCCCTCGCAAACCTAAAAAAGTGACGAAGAAAACACATTTTTCTCACATTTCAGTGGTGGAAAGTTCTGGAATCTGCGCGGATCAACAAATTTCCTCCCACCCTGCGTTCCCCAAAGTCTTCCGAGAAAAATGGTACCTCACTTGCGTTGGTAGGCCTATTTTCCGTGAGATGAAACTGCGCAAAACGCAACTTGGACACACGACAATTTCACAGTGAAAAATTACCTTTTTTTGGCAAAGTGCCTAGCTGTAGTTTTTGACACAAGCTCTGCTGGCACCTAGGGAAAACTAGCAAACCTATACATTTTTGAAAACTAGACACCCAATGGAATCCAGGATGGGGTGATTCGACTGCCTCCCTGCAGGTTCTGTTACCCAGAATACCTTGCACACCTAAAAAAGTGTCAAAAGAAACACATTTTCCTCACATTTCTGTGGTGGAATGTTCTGGAATCTGCGTGGATCCACAAATCTCCACTCACCCCACGTTCCCCAAAGTCTTCCTAGAAAAATGGTACCTCATTTGCGTAGGTAGGCCTAGTTCCCGTGACAAGAAACGGCGTAAAACGCAACGTGGACACACCACAATTTCACAGTGAAAAATGACCCTTTTTTGACAAAGTGCCTAGTTGTGGTTTTTTAACCCTAGCTCTGCTGGCACCTAGGGAAAGCTATCAAACCTATAAATTTTTAAACAATAGACACCCAGGGGAATCCAGGATGGGGTGACTTGACTGCCTCCCACCAGGTTCTGTGTTCCAGAATCCCTTGCAAACCTAAAATACCTGACCAAAAAAACACATTTTCCTCACATTTCTGTGGTGGAAAGTTCTGGAATCTGCGTGGATCAACAAATTTCCACCCACCCTGCGTTCCCCAAAGTCTTCCGAGAAAAATGGTACCTCACTTGGGTGGGTAGGCCTATTTCCCGCGACATGAAACAGCGCAAAACGCAACTTGGACACACCACAATTTCACAGTGAAAAAAGACCCTTTTTTGGCAAAGTGCCTAGCTGTAGTTTTTGAGCCCTAGCTCTGCTGGCACCTAGGGAAACCTATCAAACCTATACATTTTTGAAAACTAGACACCCAATGGAATTCAGGATAGGGTAATTCGACTGCCTTCCACCAGGTTCTGTTACCCAGAATCCCTTGCAAACCTAAAAAGGTGACAAAGAAAACACATTTTTCTCACATTTCAGTGGTGGAAAGTTCTGGAATCTGTGTGGATCGACAGATTTCCACACACCCTGCATTCCCCAAAGTCTTCCAAGAAAAATGGTACCTCACTTGCTTGGGTAGGCCTAGTTCCCACAGCAAGAAACAGCACAAAACGCAACGTGGACACACCACAATTTCACAGTGAAAAATGACCCTTTTTTGGCAAAGTGCCTATCTGTAGTTTTCAAACCCTAGCTCTGCTGGAACCTAGGGAAAGGTAGCAAACCTATACATTTTTGAAAAATAGACACCAGGGGAATCCAGGATAGGGTGACTCGACTGCCTCCCTCCAGGTTCTGTTACTCAAAATCCCTTGCAAACCTAAAAAATTGTCAAAAGAAACACATTTTCCTCACATTTCTGTGGTGGAAAGTTCTGGAATCTGTGTGGATCCACAAATTTCCACTCACCCCGCGTTCCCCGCAGTCTTCAGAGAAAAATGGTACCTCACGTGCATGGGTAGGCCTATTTCCCGTGACATGAAATGGCGCAAAACGCAACGTGGACACACCACAATTTCACAGTGATAATTGACCCTTTTTTGGCAAAGTGCCTAGTTGTGGTTTTTTAACCCTAGCTCTGCTGGCACCTAGGGAAACCTATCAAACGTAAACATTTTTAAACAATAGACACCCAGGGAAATCCAGGATGGGGTGACTTGACTCCCTCCCACCAGGTTCTGTTACCCTGAATCCTTTGCAAACCTAAAAAACTTGACAAAAAAAAAATACATTTTCGTAACATTTCAGTGGTGGAAAGTTCTGGAATCTGCGTGGATCAACAAATTTCCTCCCACCCTGCGTTCCCCAAGGTCTTCCAAGAAAAATGGTACCTCGCTTACTTGGGTAGGCCTAGTTCCCGCAACAAGAAACCGCGCAAAACGCAACGTGGACACACCACAATTTCACAGTGAAAAATGATCATTTTTTGGCAAAGTGCCTAGCTGTGGTTTTTGAACCCTAGTTCTGCTGGCACCTAAGGAAACCTATCAAATCTATACGTTTTTGAAAAATAGACCCCCAGGGGAATCCAGGATGGGGTGACTTGACTGCCTCCCTCCAGGTTCTGTTACCCAGAATCCCTTGCAAACCTAAAAAATTGTCAGAAGAAACACATTTTTCTCACATTTCTGTGGTGGAAAGTTCTGGAATCTGCGTGAATCCACAAATTTCCACTCACCCCGCATTCCCCAAAGTCTTCCAAGAAAAATGGTACCTCACTTGCGTGGGTAGGCCTAGTGCCCGCGACATGAAATGGTGCAAAATGCAACGTGGACACACCACAATTTCACAGTGAAAAATTACCCTTTTTTAGAAAAGTGCCTAGCTGTGGTTTTTTAACCCTAGCTCGGCTGGCACCTATGGAAACCTATCAAACCTATACATTTTTAAACAATAGACAGCCAGGGGAATCCAGGATGGGGTGACTTGACTGCCTCCCACCAGATTCTGTTACCCAGAATCCCTTGCAAACCTAAAAACCTTGACAAAAAAACACATTTTCCTCACATTTCAGTGGTGGAAATTTCTGGAATCTGCGCGGATCAACAAATTTCCACCAACCCTGCGTTCCCCAAAGTCTTCCGAGAAAAATGGTACCTCACGTGCTTGGGTAGGCCTATTTCCCGTGACATGAAACGGCGCAAAACGCACCGTGGACACACCACAATTTCACAGTGAAAAATGACCCTTTTTTGGCAAAGTGCCTAGCTGTGGTTTTTGAACCCTAGCTCTGCTGGCACCTAGGGAAACCTATCAAACCTATACATTTTTAAACAATAGACACTCAGGGGAATCCAGGATGGGGTGACTTGACTGCCTCCCACTAGGTTTTGTTACTCAGAAACCCTTGCAAACCTAAAAAAGTGACAAAAATAATTCAACTTTTTCTCACATTTCAGTGGTGGAAAGTTCTGAAATCTGTGTGGATCCACAAATTTTCACCCACCCTGCGTTCCCCAAAGTCTTCCGAGAAAAATGGTACCTCACGTGCTTGGGTAGGCCTAGTTCCCGCAATAAGAAATCATGCAAAACGTAACGTGGAGACACCACAATTTCACAGTGAAAAATGACCCTTTTTTGGCAAAGGGCCTAGCTTTGGTTTTTGAACCCTAGTTCTGCTGGCACCTAATGAAATGTAGGAGAGTAGGGTCTGCTATCCTATGGTCACCCCAAATTTTTGCTTTTTGCTTCATTGGTTTTTGACGTATTGAGGCTGTGGGCCTGCTAATCAGACCCCCAGCCTGCTGTTCTCTCTGCTAAATTGACACTATGCACTTTAGGTGCATGACCCATTGGAACTGGATCACCCTGTGAGCCCCTGTACTAGTGTACCCTAGGTACTCAGGGCATTGGTGTATCTGAGGCCTACCAGGGGCTGAAGCATGTATTGTGCCACCCCTGGCCTGGCCTAGCAATTTGGCACAACTGGCTGATCACTCAGCTGGAGTAAGTTGGTGTATCCACCTCTTACTTAGGTGTAGTATGCCTATACCTAACCTTAAATGGGACACATGTTAACCTATAAGTCACTCCTATGGTAGGCCTTAACAACCCGAAGGCAGAGTGCTTGGTTTCATGTGAGATGGTGCTCTGGCATGAGCTGAGCCTGTCTGCAGTAGTCGGAACAACTTCCTTCTACCGTTTCCAGATATCGCCATACCATATACTCTTAAGTGCATTATGAACCTCGCGGTTAAATGCTATCTTTGGTTTGGCTTTATCAAAACATGTCGAGTAAGGTGTCATACGAATTGGAATACTAACCCCTCGCCAATTCTGGCGACGGGGTTAGCATTCCACCCTCCTAGGGGGACACGACATGTACAGAACCTGAAACCCGGGTAAAACCAGACATAGCCTCAGCTCCACAAAATGGACGCTGCCACCACAGACACAAGTCTGCCCTCCTGCTGCTGGGAGTCCTTCCAGCTTGGGAGACGTGGACAAAGGGTTTCCTGCCAGGGTGGGTGCGAGCACCACCCCAGACAGGATTTTGTGTATTGGTCAGGTAGGGCTTGAAAGGAAACAGACATGCCTGAGGCTCACAAGGAGCCTCGGTGCATATGCCAGTTCAATCCGGTCCTGGGGCACACCAACCCCAGACCTGGGGTGAGCTGGACAAAGGATTAGGGTGTAACCACCCCCCTTCCTGGTCCCACCCTTAGGGAGGGACCTAGCAGGTAGTCCGGCCCCTAGAATCCGCTTAAAGGTAGGAGCTGTGTCCAAAGACTTTAGACATCCTGGAATCAACTTGAAACTAAGAAGAAGACGGGAACTTCGACGTTCTGCTGCACAGAAGACTGAAGGAAATCTCCCCTATGGTCAGGGAGTGACCATCTTGCTAACGCAAGCACCATCCAGCAAATTGATGTCTGCTTTGCCGCCGCCTCCCGCCGGAGCCTGAGCCCAGAGACCGACAAGGACTGGACCTCCAGACCTCTCACCGCCCGATCCACAGTCCCTGAAAAGAAGGAACCCGTGGAGGCACCGAGACCTGTGGAGCCAGCCATCTTGAAAGACACTCGACTAGCTGAAAACGCAACAACAGAGGCTCCCTCCAAGTTGTGCTTTGGGTCCTGAGAAGCCCAACATCCGAGCAGCATCTGCACCAAAGGTGAGCCCTCCAGCATCTCCACGATCTGCGTGGGGCCCCTCTGCACTTCGCGACTCACGCGCCTAACCGGTTACTGGTCCGTTGACTAGTGGCCATCTTGGCGACCATCTTGAAAAACTACGATGCTGGTCTGGTTGCTCCCAACTGGCCCCTGCTTCCCTCCAAAGGAGCAGCCCCTCTGACCTTGCTGGTCAGAGCTAAAAGCTTTCTTCACTTCCTGCAACTCCTGCTTTTGCCAAGGCTTGTTTGCTTCTTCTGAGTCGCCGACACCGCCGACAGCGAGAGCCTGCATGGGACAGCTCGTAAACCAACTCCTGCACGTTGTCGACCTTCAGGGACCACGTGGCTGCAGAGACAAGCTACACCTCCTCACCTGTTTGCACCCGACATCGCCTGGTACCTACCTGGTGCCACGACGGTCACTGGCTAGTGACTGTGAACACTGTCCCCTCTGCTTACAGGTCTTCTACACTTCTGATCCATCCTTGGATCCACCGCATCTCTTCTGGACCGACCGCCTGCAGCATCTTTGTCGTCAGGCTCCATTGAACAGATAGACGAAACCCGACGCACTTCGAGCCCTATGCACCCGCTTCCTGTGGGTGAGGTAAAGCTGGCACTCCGGTGCACAAGTGTAGAGTAACATCTCTAATGTCTAGGTTTGAAGTCTTGAATTCGTAGTCCAACCAGAAGACCCTTCTAGCAGTAACTTTTGAACAATTACGCACCCATTGAAAACCTATGGGCGCCCGTGTGTAACTTTCCTCACTGCACACACGACCCGTGGACCTCCTGGTCACTAACTAAAGTTAGCTCCTTGTAGGCCCAGCGATTCTAGAGGCCCTAGGCCTTCTCCCTTTCCTGTTCGTGGTACTTATACCACTATTTTAGTATATGGTTTGAGCGGCCATCAGGGCCTATCCATATAAAGTGCAACTTTCGTATATTATAATACTTTCTTGTTTAACGATTTGTGCTCCTGTGCTCATAAAGAGTCTAGGGGATACTTTGAGTAATAAATACATATATATTTTGAATATATATCTGTGGGGTGTCCTTTCATTGGTATAAAGGGGGTTACATATGGTAAAACAGCTTACTTAACATGCCTAAACGAGTTTAGCCTCAAAGACTGCTTAGCCTATGCTACCACTAGGGCAGCTGGTCCGAAAAGGGTGACTTACAACCACACCATAAGGATTGCTTGGCATGGTACAGGGTGGTCACTTTCATTAGTGAACATCATATACCAGGCCAACTTCTCACATTGGTGAGCAGCGGTTGGGATTTGAGCTTGCTGTTGTTTTACCTCTTTAATCTCTTTGTTACCAATTGAAAGATCATACAGGTACCTTTAGGTACATATAAAACAAGTTAGTTATATACTTAAGTTCTACTGAACTTAGTTGTTGTAGAGAAAAGGGAGTAGCACACCCTGACTACAACTACTAGATAGGTTTAGTAGGAAAACCCAAGTGTAGGTAGTTGCAACACTTCCACCCACACTTAAGAGCAATGGCTGGGGCAGAGGGGTCCAAGGTACCCATCTCTGTCGAGAGTGACCCCCAGAGGGCACTATCCATCTTTGCTACCCTAAACCAGAACGAGCTCAGGCAGTTGGCTAATTCTAGGGGCCTTAAACAGCCCAAGAACCCTACCTCTGCTGAACTCAGAGAACTCTTGCAAACTGATGAAGATCAGAGAGCTCTCAAGAAAGCCTCCCAGTTAGGCCCCTCAGGGACTGGAACAGGAGGACCTCCTTCTGAAGATGCTACTGAAGCAGCACCCCTTCCTAACAGTCACCCCTTAGGTGAGAATCAGACTACAGAGGATGAGGATCAGCATAGGGATGAGAATGACAAGGGGGATGAGTCTGATAATAGTAGTGATTCTGATGGGAGAAATAGCCCAGTGCCAGGTATTATACTTGGCCCAGCTAACTTAAGACTATTTGGGAATGACAATGGGTTCCCCCCCATCGAGTTTCCCCAGTGGACTTAACCAGGGGTTTGGGAGACAGAGGAATCACTCAGGTGACTCTAATGCCTCTCATGCCTCTAGAGGCTCTCAGGGTCACTCCAGAAGAAGGATGAGCAGCCCTCAGAGGAGGGAGTATGAGGCCAGAATGCAGGAAGCTCAGCTGAGGATCAGCAAACAGGAGCTAGAAGTAGCCCTGATGGAAGAGAAACTGAACAAGGCTAGGCAACCTAGAGAGAGTGGGTCTATACCCACTGGTGGCAGCATTGTCCCTAGGGACAAAGATAGGGTCTTTGATAATAGGAACCTGTCCAAGGTTGTGCCCCCCTACAAAAGTGGGGATGATATCCACAAATGGATGACTGCTCTTGAGAGAGCCTGCAAAGTACAGCAGGTTCCTGAGGACCAGTGGGCAGCAATCTTATGGCTCTCCTTTGAAGGTAGAGGCAGAGATAGACTCCTCACTGTTAGAGAGGAGGATGTCAGAAACTAGACTCAGGACTGGTCTGAATATGTTGAATGTGCCACTAAGGCTTTGGAGGGTTGGTTGCTGGGAAGTAAGGTTTCAGATTATACAGGATTGTACAATTTGATGATGAGAGAACAGATTTTAAATAACTGTCAAAACCAGCAACTGCATCAACACTTGGTTGACTCGGATCTGACCTCTCCCCAAGAATTGGGAACGAAGGCAGACAAATGGGTCAGAACCAGGGTTAAGCAAAAGAACCAGAACCAGGGCCAAGGGGGTGATCAGAAGAAAACAGACCAAAAGGGAAATGACCAGAAATCCAAAGACCAGAAGTCTTCAACAGGGCCCCACACTAGTACTAATGAGGGTGGGTCCCAACAATCTAAAGGAAAGAAGAAAGAAGGTCCAAAGAAACCCTGGTGCAAATCTTGCAAGAATACAACTCACTGGACTAGTGATTGTAAGAAGGGTGGAGCCCCCAACACTGTTGCCCCTAAGGCACCTGCTCCCAGTAGTACTGTTAGCAGTGTTGGTCCCCAGACAAAGGGTGTAGTGGGAATCACTATGGGAACTGAAGGAGATTCTGACCTAGACAGAACCCTTACACAGGCAGTCTTGATCTGTGATGGGGACATGGATTTGTCCCTGACTGTGAGCCCCAGTAATCTGGGCAAGTACAGACAGACTCCATTGATTAATACAAAAGTGGCTCAAGCCTACAGGGACACATGTGCCAGTGTCACTATGGTGACACCAGGCTTTGTGGATCCTGGACAGTACATACCAGGTGAGAATTACCTGGTAACCAATGCCAGCAATACCACTACTTCCCATAGTGTGGCTATTGTTAACTTCTCGTGGGGAGGGGTAACTGGCCTCAAAAGGGTTGTGGTTAGTGCAGACCTCCCAGTAGAATGTTTGTTGGGCAATGACCTAGAGAGTTCTCTATGGTCAGAAGTGGAGTACAGGACACATACAGAGATGATAGGTATATCACCACATGTCCTTGCTGTGACCAGGTCACAGGCCAAAAAGTGCCTTACTGAACCTCAGGTCTTGGATCCTGGAACAATGGACCAAGCACCTTCCAAGAAGAAGAACAGGAGGGATAAGGCTGTGCCTTCCTCCCTGCCTCCAAGTGATGATCAGTCTTCCCAGGAGGATGATCTCAAGAACCTTGAAGGAACTGTCCCCGAAGAGCTTGAACCTGACCAGGTTGAGTTTCTGGGGACAGGGGGACCTTCTAGGGCTGACTTGGGGCAGGCTCAGTTATCCTGTCCATCTCTTGAACCCCTCAGACAGCTGGCTGCTGCTGAGGCTGCTGGGAATGCTCAAGGTACCCATGAAGTATATTGGGATGATGGGCTCCTTTATTCAGAGGCTAGAGACCCAAAACCTGGTGCAACCAGGAGGTTGGTTATACCTCTGCAATTTAGGGGCTTCCTTCTTACCTTGGCCCATGATATTCCTCTAGCAGGACACTTAGGCCAGAACAAGACTTGGGACATGCTTGTCCCTCACTTTCACTGGCCTCACATGAATGAAGATACCAAGGAGTTTTGTCGCTCCTGTGTGACCTGCCAAGCCAGTGGCAAATCAGGTGGCACAACAAAGGCCCCCCTAATACCACAACCTGTGGTGGGGGTTCCCTTTGAGAGAGTGGGGATTGATATTGTGGGTCCCATGGATCCCCCCACTGCATCTGGGCACAGGTTTATACTGGTGGTAGTGGATCATGCCACCAGGTATCCAGAGGCAATTCCCCTTAGGACCACAACAGCTCCTGTTGTGGCCAGGGCCTTACTGGGAGTCTTCTCCAGAGTGGGGTTTCCTAAGGAGGTAGTTTCTGACAGAGGTACCAACTTCATGTCAGGATACTTGACAGCTATGTGGTGTCAACTACAAGTTCACCACTCCTTATCACCCATAATGCAATGGGCTTGTTGAGAGATTCAACAAGACCCTAAAGGGTATGATCAAAGGATTACCTGAAAAGCTCAGGCGAAGATGGGACATCCTTCTACCCTGCCTTCTGTTTGCTTACAGAGAGGTCCCACAAAAAGGAGTTGGCTACAGTCCCTTTGAATTGTTATTTGGGCACCCTGTAAGAGGACCCCTATGTCTGGTGAGGGAAGGATGGGAGTTACCTCTCAAAAAGCCTAAGCAAGACATAGTGGACTATGTACTTGGTCTCCGCTCCAGGATGGCTGAGTACATGGAGAAGGCATCCAAAAACCTTGAGGCAAGCCAGGCCTTACAGAAAGCTTGGCATGACCAAAAGGCTGTCTTGGTTGAGTTTCAGCCAGGACAGAAGGTATGGGTGTTGGAGCCAGTGGCCCCAGCAGCACTCCAAGACAAATGGTCTGGACCCCATACAATCTTGAAAAAGAAGGGAGAGTGTAGGAGAGTAGGGTCTGCTATCCTATGGTCACCCCAAATTTTTGCTTTTTGCTTCTCTGGTTTTTGACATATTGAGGCTGTGGGCCTGCCAATCAGACCCCCAGCCTGCTGTTCTCTCTACTAAATTAACACTATGCACCCTAGGTGCATAACCAATTGGAAGTGGATCACCCTGTCAGCCCCTGTACCAGTGTACACTAGGTACCCAGGGCATTGGTGTACCCAAGGCCTGCCAGGGGCTGAAGCATGTATTATGCCACCCCAGGCTTGGCCTAACAATTTGACACAACTGGCTGATCACTCAGCTGGGGTAAGTTGGTGTAATCACCTCTTACTTAGGTGTAGTATACCTATACCTAACCTTAAATGGGACACCTGGTAACCTATAAGTCACTCCTATGGCAGGCCTTAACAATCCTGAAGGCAGAGTGCTTGGTTCCATGTGAGATGGTGCTCTGGCATGAGCTGAGCCTGTCTGCAGTGGTCGGAATCCCTTCCTTCTACTGTTTCCAGATATCGTCATACCATATACTCTTAAGTGCATTATGAACCTCGCGGTTAAATGCTATCTTTGGTTTGGCTTTATCAAAACATGTCGAGTAAGGTGTCATACGAATTGGAATACTAACCCCTCGCCAATTCTGGCGACGGGGTTAGCATTCCACCCTTCTAGAGGGACACGACATGTACAGTACCTGAAACCCGGGTAAAATCAGACATAGCCTCAGCTCCACAAAATGGATGCTGCCACCACAGACACAAGTCTGCCCTCCTGCTGCTGGGAGTCCTTCCAGCTTGGGAGGTGTGGACAAAGGGTTTCCTGCCAGGGGAGGTGCATGCACCACCCCAGACAGGATTTTGTGTATTGGTCAGGTAGGGCTTGAAAGAAACCAGACATGCCTGAGGCTCACAAGGAGCCTCGGTGCATATGCCAGTTCCAACCGGTCCTGGGGCACACCAGTCCCGGGCCTGGGGCGAGCTGGACAAAGGATTGGGGGTGTAACCATCCCCCTTCCTGGTCCCACCCTTAGGGAGGGACCTAGCAGGTAGTCCGGCCCCTAGAATCCGCTTAAAGGTAGGAGCTGTGTCCTAAGACTTCAGACATCCTGGAATCAACTTGAAACTAAGAAGAAGACGGGAACTTCGACATTCTGCTGCACAGAAGACTGAAGGAAATCTCCCCTGTGGTCAGGGAGTGACCACCTTGCTAATGCAAGCACCATCCAGCGAATCAACGTCTGCTTTGCCGCCGCCTCCCTCCGGAGCCTGAGCCCAGAAACTGACAAGACCTGGACCTCCAGACCTCTCACCACCCGATCCACAGTCCCTGAAAAGAGGAGACCCGTGGAGGCACCGAGACACGTGGAGCCAGCCATCTTGGAACGACGACGACAAGCTGCAAGCGCAACAACCGAGGCTCCCTCCAAGTTGTGCTTTGGGATCTGAGAAGCCCAACACCCGAGCAGCATCTGCACAAAAGGTGAGCCCTCCAGCATCTCCACGATCTGCGTGGGGCCCTTCTGCATTTTGCCACTCGACGCGCCTAACCGGTTGCTGGCCCGCTGGCTAGTGGCCATCTTGGCGACGAACTTCAAGAAATACACCGCTGGTCTGGTTGCTCCAGACTGGCCCTTGCTCCCCTCCAAAGGAGCAGTCCCTCTGACCTTGCTGGTCAGAACAATCAGCTTATCTTGTTCTCCACAACAATTGCTTTTGCCAAGGCTTGTTTGCTTCGATCAAGTCGCCGACACCGCCGTCAGCGAGAGCCTGCATGGGACAGCTCGTGAACCGACTCCTGGACGTCGTCGACCTCCAGGGACCACGTGGCTGCAGAGACAAGCTACACCTTTCTTCCTGTTTGCACCCGACATTGCCTGGTACCCACCTGGAGCCACGCTGGTCACTGGCTAGTGACTGTGAACACTGTCCCCTCTGCTTACAGGTCTTCTACAACACCGATCCACTCTTGGATCCACCGCATCTCTCCCGGACCGACCGCCTGCAGCACCTTTGTCTTCAGGCTCCACGGAACAGATAGAAGAAACCCGACGCACTTCGACACCTATGCACCCGCTTCCTGTGGGTGAGGTAAATTTGGCACTCCGGTGCCCAAGTGTAGAGTATCATCTCTAGTGCCTGTGTTTCTAATCTTGAGTTCCTAGTCCATCCGGAAGATCCTTTTTGCAGTAACTTTGTACTTTTTACGCACCCATTGAAACCTATGGGAGCACGCGTGTGACTATTTGCTCTGCACACGCCACCCGTGGACCTCCTGGTCACTAACTGAAGTTAGCTCCTTGTAGGCCCAGCGATTCTAGAGGCCCTAGGCCTTTTCCCTTTTCTGTTTGTGGTACTTATACCACTATTTTAGTATATGGTTCGAGCGGCCACCAGGGCCTATCCATATAAAGTGCAACTTCTGTGTATTCTACTGTAATCTTGTTTGACGATTTGTGCTCCTGTGCTCATAAAGAGACTAGGGGTTACTTTGAGAAATAAATACATATACATTTTGAATATATATCTGTGTGGTGTCCTTTCATTGGTATAAAAGGGGGTTGCATTTGGTAAAACAGCTGGCTTAACACGCTTCACGAGTTTAGCCTCAAAGACTGCTTAGCCTACGCTACCACTAGGGCAGCTAGTCCGAAAAGGTTGACTTACAACCACACCATAAGGGTTGCTTGGCATGGTACAAGGTGATCACTTTAACTAGTGAGCATCATATACCAGGCCAACTTCTCACATTGGTGGCAGCGGTGGGATTTGAGCTTGCTGTGTTTTACCATTGTAATCTCTTGGTTACCAATTGAAAGATCACATACGTACCTGTAGGTACATATAAAACAAGATTAGATATACTTAAGTTCTACTGAACTTAGTTGTTGTAGAGCAAAGGGAGTAGCACACCCTGACTACAACTACTAGATAGGTTTAGTAGGTAAACCCAAGTGTAGGTAGATTGCAACACACCCACCCACACTTAAGAGCAATGGCTGGGGCAGAGGGGTCCACTGTACCCATCTCTGTTGAGAGTGACCCCCAGAGGGCACCATCCATCTTTGCTACCCTTAACCAGAATGAGCTCAGGCATTTGGCAACTCTTAGAGGCCTTAAACAGCCCAAGCATCCTACCTCTGCTGAGCTCAGAGAACTCTTGCAAAATGATGAAAATCAGAGAGAACTCAAGAAAGCTTCCCAGTTAGGCCCCTTAGGGACAGGAACAGGAGGCCCCCCTTCTGAAGATGCTACTGAAGTACCCCTTTCCAATAGCCATCCCTTAGATGAGAATCAGACTACAGAGGAGGAAAGTGGTGAGGATACAGAAAGTAGTGAGGATGAAGGGAGAAATAGCCCAGTGCCAAGTGTTATACTTGGCCCAGCTAAACTAAGGCTATTGGGGACTGACAATGGGATCATCCCATTGGATCTCCCCAGTGGACTTAAACAGGGGCTTGGGAGGCAAAGGAATCGCTCAGGTGACTCTAATGCTTCTCATGCCTCTAGAGGCTCTCAAGGTCACTCCAGGAAAAGGATGACCACCCCTCAGAGGAGGGAACATGAGGCCAGAATGCAGGAAGCCCAGCTGAGGATCAGGAAACAGGAGCTAGAGGTAGCCCTGATGGAAGAGAAACTGAACAAGGCTAGGCAACCTAGAGAGAGTGGGTCTATACCCACTGGTGGCAGCATTGTCCCTAAGGACAAAGATAGGGTCTTTGATAATAGGAACCTGTCTAAGGTTGTGCCCCCCTACAAAAGTGGGGACGACATCCACAAATGGATGACTGCTCTTGAGAGAGCCTGCAAAGTGCAGCAGGTTCCTGAAGACCAGTGGGCAGCAATCCTCTGGCTCTCCTTTGAAGGAAGAGGCAGAGACAGACTCCTCACTGTTAGGGAGGAGGATGTCAGAAATTACAGAGCCCTGAAGAGTGTCCTAGTTGATGGGTTAGGCTTAACCACTGAACAGTACAGGTTAATGTTCAGAAACACCCAGAAGACACAGACTCAGGACTGGTCTGAATACATTGAATGTGCCACTAAGGCTTTGGAGGGTTGGTTGCTGGGAAGTAAGGTATCTGATTATACAGGATTGTACAATTTGATGATGAGAGAACAGATTTTAAATAACTGTCAAAACCAGCAACTGCATCAACACTTGGTTGACTCTGATCTGACCTCTCCCCAAGAATTGGGAAAGAAGGCAGACAAATGGGTTAGAACCAGGGTTAAGCAAAAGAACCAGAACCAGGGCCAAGGGGGTTATCAGAAGAAAACAGACCAAAAGGGTGGAGATCAGAAACCTAAAGACCAGAAGTCTTCAACAGGGCCCCAAACTACTGCTAAGGAGGGTGGGTCCCAACAACAACCCAAGGGAAAGAAGAAAGAAGGTCAAAAGAAACCCTGGTGCAATCATTGCAAGAATACAACTCACTGGACTAGTGATTGTAAGAAGGGTGGAGCCCCCAACACTGTTGCCCCTAAGGCACCGGCTCCCAGTACTACTGTTAGCAGTGTTGGTCCCCAGACAAAGGGTGTAGTGGGAATCACTATGGGAACTGAAGGAGATTCTGACTTAGACAGAACCCTGACACAGGCAGTCTTGATCTGTGATGGGGACATTGATTTGTCCCTAACTGTGAGCCCCAGTAACCTGGGCAAGTACAGACAGACTCCTTTAATTAATGAAAAAGTGGCTCAAGCCTACAGGGACACATGTGCCAGTGTCACTATGGTGACACCAGGCTTTGTGGACCCTGGACAGTACATACCAGGTGAGAATTACCTGGTGACCAATGCCAGCAATGCCACTACTTCACATAGTGTGGCAGTTGTTAACTTCTCATGGGGAGGGGTAACTGGCCTCAAAAGGGTTGTGGTTAGTGCAGACCTCCCAGTAGAATGTTTGTTGGGCAATGACCTAGAAAGTTCTCTATGGTCAGAAGTGGAGTACAGGACTCATGCAGAGATGTTAGGTATATCATCACATGTCCTTGCTGTGACCAGGTCACAGGCCAAAAAGTGCCTCACTGAACCTCAGGTCTTGGATCCTGGAACAATGGACCAAGCACCTACCAAGAAGAAGAACAGGAGGGTCAAGGCTGTGCCTTCCCCCCTGCCTCAGAGTGATGATCAGCCTTCCCAGGAAGCTGATCTAGAGGACCCTGAAGGAACTGTCCCTGAAGAGCTTGAACCTGATCAGGTTGAGTTTCTGGGGACAGGGGGACCTTCAAGGGCTGACTTGAGGCAGGCTCAGTTATCCTGTCCCTCTCTTGAACCCCTCAGACAGCTGGCTGCTGCTGAGGCTGCTGGGAATGCTCAAGGTACCCATAAAGTGTATTGGGATGAAGGGCTCCTTTATTCAGAGGCTAGAGACCCCAAGCCTGGTGCTACCAGGAGGTTGGTTATACCTCTGCAATTTAGGGGCTTCCTTCTTACCTTGGCCCATGATATTCCTTTAGCAGGACACTTAGGCCAGAACAAGACTTGGGACAGGCTTGTCCCTCACTTTCACTGGCCTCACATGAATGAAGATACAAAGGAGTTTTGTCGCTCCTGTGTGACCTGCCAAGCCAGTGGCAAATCAGGTGGCACAACAAAGGCCCCCCTAATACCACTACCTGTGGTGGGGGTCCCCTTTGAAAGAGTGGGAATAGATATAGTGGGTCCCATGGATCCTCCCACTGCATCTGGGCACAGATTTATACTGGTGGTAGTGGATCATGCCACCAGGTATCCAGAGGCAATTCCCCTTAGGACCACTACAGCACCTGTTGTGGCCAGGGCCCTGCTGGGAGTATTCTCCAGAGTGGGGTTTCCTAAGGAGGTAGTTTCTGACAGAGGTACCAACTTCATGTCAGGATACTTGACAGCTATGTGGAAGGAATGTGGTGTCAACTACAAGTTCACCACCCCTTATCACCCACAATGCAATGGGCTTGTTGAGAGATTCAACAAGACCCTAAAGGGTATGATCAAAGGATTACCTGAAAAGCTCAGGCGAAGATGGGACATCCTTCTACCCTGCCTTCTGTTTGCTTACAGAGAGGTCCCACAAAAGGGGGTTGGCTACAGCCCCTTTGAATTGTTGTTTGGGCACCCTGTAAGAGGCCCACTGTGTTTAGTGAAGGAAGGATGGGAGTTACCTCTCAAAAAGCCTAAGCAAGACATAGTGGACTATGTACTTGGTCTCCGCTCCAGGATGGCTGAGTATATGGAGAAGGCATCCAAAAACCTTGAGGCAAGCCAGGCCTTACAGAAAGCTTGGCATGACCAAAAGGCTGTCTTGGTTGAGTTTCAGCCAGGACAGAAGGTATGGGTGTTGGAGCCAGTGGCCCCAGCAGCACTCCAAGACAAATGGTCTGGACCCCATACAATCCTGGAAAAGAAGGGAGAGGTCACCTACTTGGTGGACCTAGGAACTCCCAGGAGTCCCCACAGGGTACTCCATGTTAACAGATTAAAAGCATATGTTGACAGGGCAGACATGGGCTTGCTCATGGCTACAGATGAGGGACAGGAGTAAGAGAGTGACCCTCTCCCAGACCTGTTGTCTCAGAACCCTGAAGATGGCTCAGTTGAAGGAGTGACCCTTGGAGGCAACCTCACTGCCCATCAGCAGACTGAATGTAGACAAGTTCTACAATCATTTCAACATCTGTTTTCCCTAATACCTAGCCAAACTGACTGGTGTACCCATGTGGTGGACACTGGTGACAGTCTGCCTGTAAAGAACAAGCTCTACAGACAACATGACCACGTCAGGGACTATATAAAGGCTGAGGTACATAAAATGCTGGAATTAGGTGTCATTGAACCCTCAGAGAGCCCCTGGGCTAGCCCAGTGGTTCTGGTCCCCAAACCTCACACCAAAGATGGCAAGAGAGAGATGAGGTTCTGTGTGGATTACAGAGGACTCAATGCTGTCACCAGGACAGATGCACACCCTATTCCAAGGGCAGATGAGCTCATAGACAAACTAGCTTCTGCAAAGTTTTTGAGCACATTTGACTTGACAGCTGGCTATTGGCAAATCAGATTAGCTGAGGAGTCTAAGGCCAAAACAGCATTCTCAACCCCAGGTGGGCACTACCAGTTTGTGGTGATGCCCTTTGGTCTGAAGAATGCACCTGCCACCTTCCAAAGGCTGGTGAACCAAGTCCTTACTGGGTTGGATGACTTTTGTGCGGCATATCTTGATGACATTGCTGTCTTTAGCTCCACCTGGGAGGATCACCTGATCCACCTGAAGAAGGTACTTGAGGCTCTGCAAAAGGCAGGCCTCACTATCAAGGCTACTAAGTGCCAGATAGGGCAGAGTAAGGTTGTATATTTGGGCCACCTTGTAGGTGGAGGCCAAGTTCAACCACTGGAGAGTAAGATACAATCCATCAAGGACTGGTCTCCTCCAACCACCCAGACTCAAGTTCGAGCTTTCTTGGGCTTGACTGGGTACTACAGGAAGTTTGTTAAGAACTATGGGTCCATTGTGACTCCTCTTAATGATCTGACATCCAAGAAGATGCCCAAAAAGGTTCAGTGGACAGTAAGCTGTCAAAAGGCATTTGATGACCTGAAGGAGGCCATGTGCTCTGCACCTATCCTGAAAAGTCCTGACTACTCCAAAGAGTTTATTGTCCAAACAGATGCTTCTGAGTTGGGTGTGGGAGCTGTGCTGTCACAACTTAATGTAGATGGTCAAGACCAACCCATTGCTTTTATTAGCAGAAGGTTGACCCCCAGAGAGAAGAATTGGTCAGCTATTGAGAGGGAGGCCTTTGCTGTGGTGTGGGCCCTGAAGAAGCTGAGGCCATACTTGTTTGGCACTCACTTCAAGATTCAGACCGACCATAAGCCCCTCTTGTGGCTAAATCAGATGAAGGGTGAAAACCCCAAACTGCTTAGGTGGTCCATTTCCCTACAGGGGATGGACTTTACAGTGGAGCACCGGCCAGGTACTGACCATGGGAATGCAGATGGTCTCTCCAGGTACTTCCACTTAGGACATGAAGACGAGACTGGTCAAGGCTAGTTTAATGTCCCTGCGTTTGGGGGGGGGGGGGTTGTGTAGGAGAGTAGGGTCTGCTATCCTATGGTCACCCCAAATGTTTGCTTTTTGCTTCACTGGTTTTTGACATATTGAGGCTGTGGGCCTGCCAATCAGACCCCCAGCCTGCTGTTCTCTCTACTAAATTAACACTATGCACCCTAGGTGCATAACCAATTGGAAGTGGATCCCCCTGTCAGCCCCTGTACCAGTGTACACTAGGTACCCAGGGCATTGGTGTACCCAAGGCCTGCCAGGGGCTGAAGCATGTATTATGCCACCCCAGGCTTGGCCTAACAATTTGACACAACTGGCTGATCACTCAGCTGGGGTAAGTTGGTGTAATCACCTCTTACTTAGGTGTAGTATACCTATACCTAACCTTAAATGGGACACCTGGTAACCTATAAGTCACTCCTATGGCAGGCCTTAACAATCCTGAAGGCAGAGTGCTTGGTTCCATGTGAGATGGTGCTCTGGCATGAGCTGAGCCTGTCTGCAGTGGTCGGAACCCCTTCCTTCTACTGTTTCCAGATATCGTCATACCATATACTCCTAAGTGCATTATGAACCTCGTGGTTAAATGCTATCTTTGGTTTGGCTTTATCAAAACATGTCGAGTAAGGTGTCATACGAATTGGAATACTAACCCCTCGCCAATTCTGGCGACGGGGTTAGCATTCCACCCTTCTAGAGGGACACGACATGTACAGTACCTGAAACCCGGGTAAAATCAGACATAGCCTCAGCTCCACAAAATTGATGCTGCCACCACAGACACAAGTCTGCCCTCCTGCTGCTGGGAGTCCTTCCAGCTTGGGAGGTGTGGACAAAGGGTTTCCTGCCAGGGGAGGTGCATGCACCACCCCAGACAGGATTTTGTGTATTGGTCAGGTAGGGCTTGAAAGAAACCAGACATGCCTGAGGCTCACAAGGAGCCTCGGTGCATATGCCAGTTCCAACCGGTCCTGGGGCACACCAGTCCCGGGCCTGGGGCGAGCTGGACAAAGGATTGGGGGTGTAACCACCCCCCTTCCTGGTCCCACCCTTAGGGAGGGACCTAGCAGGTAGCCCGGCCCCTAGAATCCGCTTAAAGGTAGGAGCTGTGTCCTAAGACTTCAGACATCCTGGAATCAACTTGAAACTAAGAAGAAGACGGGAACTTCGACATTCTGCTGCACAGAAGACTGAAGGAAATCTCCCCTGTGGTCAGGGAGTGACCACCTTGCTAACGCAAGCACCATCCAGCGAATCAACGTCTGCTTTGCCGCCGCATCCCGCCGGAGCCCGAGCCCAGAGACTGACAAGACCTGGACTTCCAGACCTCTCACCGCCCGATCCACAGTCCCTGAAAAGAGGAGACCCGTGGAGGCACCGAGACACGTGGAGCCAGCCATCTTGGAACGACGACGACAAGCTGCAAGCGCAACAACCGAGGCTCCCTCCAAGTTGTGCTTTGGGATCTGAGAAGCCCAACACCCGAGCAGCATCTGCACCAAAGGTGAGCCCTCCAGCATCTCCACGATCTGCGTGGGGCCCTTCTGCATTTTGCCACTCGACGCGCCTAACCGGTTGCTGGCCCGCTGGCTAGTTGCCATCTTGGCGATGAACTTCAAGAAATACACCGCTGGTCTGGTTGCTCCAGACTGGCCCTTGCTCCCCTCCAAAGGAGCAGTCCCTCTGACCTTGCTGGTCAGAACAATCAGCTTATCTTGTTCTCCACAACAATTGCTTTTGCCAAGGCTTGTTTGCTTCGATCAAGTCGCCGACAGCGAGAGCCTGCGTAGGACAGCTCGTGAACCGACTCCTGGACGTCATCGACCTCCAGGGACCACGTGCAGAGACAAGCTACACCTTTCTTCCTGTTTGCACCCGACATTGCCTGGTACCCACCTGGTGCCACGCTGGTCACTGGCTAGTGACTGTGAACACTGTCCCCTCTGCTTACAGGTCTTCTACAACACCGATCCACTCTTGGATCCACCGCATCTCTCCCGGACCGACCGCCTGCAGCACCTTTGTCTTCAGGCTCCACGGAACAGATAGAAGAAACCCGACGCACTTCGACACCTATGCACCCGCTTCCTGTGGGTGAGGTAAAGTTGGCACTCCGGTGCCCAAGTGTAGAGTATCATCTCTAGTGCCTGTGTTTCCAATCTTGAGTTCCTAGTCCATCCGGAAGATCCTTTTTGCAGTAACTTTGTACTTTTTACGCACCCATTGAAACCTATGGGAGCACGCGTGTGACTATTTGCTCTGCACACGCCACCCGTGGACCTCCTGGTCACTAACTGAAGTTAGCTCCTTGTAGGCCCAGCGATTCTAGAGGCCCTAGGCCTTTTCCCTTTTCTGTTCGTGGTACTTATACCACTATTTTAGTATATGGTTCGAGTGGCCACCAGGGCCTATCCATATAAAGTGCAACTTCTGTGTATTCTACTGTAATCTTGTTTGACGATTTGTGCTCCTGTGCTCATAAAGAGACTAGGGGTTACTTTGAGAAATAAATACATATATATTTTGAATATATATCTGTGTGGTGTCCTTTCATTGGTATAAAAGGGGGTTGCATTTGGTAAAACAGCTGGCTTAACACGCTTCACGAGTTTAGCCTCAAAGACTGCTTAGCCTACGCTACCACTAGGGCAGCTAGTCCGAAAAGGTTGACTTACAACCACACCATAAGGGTTGCTTGGCATGGTACAAGGTGATCACTTTAACTAGTGAGCATCATATACCAGGCCAACTTCTCACAGAGAGGTTACCTACTTGGTGGACCTAGGCACTCCCAGGAGTCCCCACAGGGTACTCCATGTTAACAGGTTAAAAGCATATGTTGACAGGGCAGACATGGGCTTGCTCATGGGGGCGCTAGCGAGCCCGAAGCAAGATGGCCGCACCTTAGTGCAGCTCTGCTGGTCGGGGCGACAATCCATTATTAATCCTGCACACCTCCTTCACATCTTTACATGAGGGACGGAGCAACGATATCTGCTGTGCATGCTGCACAGATTGCGGTGTTTCTTTGCCGCGCAGACCTGCAGTTTCGGCTGTAAACGTAGAGCCCGGCTGGATGACAAAATGGCGGGCGCCTTGGTGTGATCCGTGAAAGCGAGCTGTGGTGCTGTGCCTACCTGGGGGCTGAGGCTGCCGTGCGGCGTGGACTGGACCGCCGCGCTGATCCGGGACTCGACTGTGGGCTTGGAGGTCCTGCCTGCTGGGAACCACGGTGGGACCGGAGACGGAGTGCCCAGGCGGAGATCGTCGCCGTGTGCTGGTGGGCGGGCTGGCGGCTGCTGCGGAACCGGGCGAGGCTCTCGGTATGTGCTGAGGCGTGAATGCGCTGCTGCCTGGCGGAACAAACGTTGGCGACTGCGGCGGAGCCTTGCTGTCCCTGCCTGCTGGTTGGCTTCAGCTCTGAGGTGGGGGCGCGGCTGGCGGCATCTACCGGTGGAAGACGTGGCCCGGGCGGCGGCGGGTGAGTGACACGGGCCGCTCCGGCTCCTACGATCGCGGCGCGGGCTCACCGCTGGTGCGTGTGGCGCACATTGTGGACTCCTGCAGAGCGGAAGCACGGTGGAGCGGGCAGCCGCGGGAAGAAGCACTGTGGGTCTGCCTCTGGCCCCCCCGACCCCCAGGATATCGTCTGCAGCTGGGGTGGGGGCAGCACCGACTGCCTCGCTGGCTGCCATCTTACTCGGTGCACTCGTGTGATGTACTGTGGATCCCTGGCTGTGCGCTGGAGCTCTGCCTGCTGTGTGTTACTCCTGCCCTGTGGATTCAATAGTGCGCGGGCCGGGTGCGGTGGAGCCAGGGGCTGGTGCATCTTATCGCTTGGAGACTCAGCTGGAACGCTCTCTGGTGTGAGGAGATAGGTCCCACCGTAACTGTGCTGCTATATGGTGCCTGGCTTCTGAACCTCGTGGCGCTGCGTCCTGTGTACTGTTAGACTGCTATGGTGCCCTGCTGGTCTTTTAGTTGGGTGTACTTCTGTCCTGGGACTGCTGGTCTCCGTTCCCCTAAATCTGCATTGGCGCAGTCTAGATTGGGCCCAAACGGTTGAAGCGTGCTCGAGTGCCCTGTGGAACGATGGGCAAGCCAGATAAACAGCTGCAGCCTAAACTTTCGTTCGAATCTAAGCGCCCCAAAAAAACGCAAATGCAGGTGGCCTCGGACACTGAGATGGAGCTAGAGGCGGGCAGCAGTAGCAAGCTGGAGAAAATGATGCTGGCCATGCAGCAAAGTCTACATACAATTGACAGTAAAATAGACAATTTGAATCTTCGTATGGATACCATGACGGCGAAGCTAGATAAACATGGCGTCCGCATAACAGAAGCAGAGCAATGCATTTCTCATACAGAAGACAAGGTGGAGAATATTACAGAGTCATGCACCCAGATGGAAAAGCTCTTGGAGGTAATAAGGGCAAAGAGCGAGGATTTAGAAGCGAGATCTCGTAGCAATAATCTACGCATCACAGGGGTGACCGAGTCCACCAACACGGTCAAATTGGAACTCTATGTCGAGGAAATGCTCAAGGGTATGCTGGGCGCTGAACACTTTTCAAGCATGCTGGTAGTAGAAAGAGCCCATCGCTCCCTGGCGCCACGGCCTGTCCCAGGGGCGCCTCCGCGCCCGATTATCGCAAAACTCCTGAACTATCGAGACAGGGATGTGGCCCTGCGGCTTGCTAGGGAGATGGGCACCACCAGATACCAGGGAATGGAGGTGGCGTTGTTCCCTGACTTCACGGCAGCGGTGCAGCAGGCTCGACGGGAGTTTCAGCAGGTTAAGAAGAAGTTACAAACCATGAAAATTCAATATGCCATGCTCTACCCGGCGCGTCTTAAAATCCTACACGGTAGCAAACATCGCATTTTCATGGCTCCTAAAGACGCGATGCAGTACATCAAGCAGCTTGAACGGTGCGGACCTTCTGGTGCGGACGGAGATGCCGCGGATAATGAGGACTAGGGGACTGCACCTTGTCGGCTGAGTGCTGTTGGTGAATATGCTTCAATTTTCTTCGTGTTTGGGCCTCTACCCACGGCCCAGGTACGCCGGCTGGTGCGCTCAGGTTTCGTAGTGTGCTGCTGGCCCGAGACTGTGCTGTGTAACTACTACTGTTATTAAGGGCTGCCATGGGAGTGCCATGTTGTTGGGAGCGCTTCTGGCTGGGCCTTTTATGGATGCATGGGGCTCAAATGGTGATCTATGTGTAGGTGTGCCTGGCGATGCGCCTGCGGCTGAGCTGGGAGGCTGGTGGCACGTGGTGCTACGGGGTCGCCCTGCCGGTGTGCGGGATTGGTGTGACATTGCAGCATTGCTTCTGCGCTTCGGCGTGGATAAACTGTCTCCTGTCTATGCTGGGACTCTGGCTTGGCCGTCTACTGGTGACCAGCTTGCTGGCAGCACTTAGTGGATGATGACTCTTGGCACTGAGTTCCTCACTGTTTACTTGCATGACTGTTATGTATGGATATACTGTGCGGCGCTGTGATAGACCTGGGAGCTGTGCCTGTTAGATGTCGCATAGCTGGGATGGGGGCCCTCTTTACGTTGATGCATCACAGTTCTGGTTAGATATGTTGGAATGAGATGTGATAAGGAGCAAATAGGTCCGGCCCTGACCACCCCTCATACCAACGAGGGGGTATTTGGGCGGCTGGTGTCCTCCACTAAGGGTGCACCCCACGAAGTTATGGTTCTGAGTGTTGGGTGTGGGCAGCTTACCTGCTCACGGTGGGTGGAGGGGGTCGGTTTGTTTACTGGGTTTGTTGCAATGGGGATTCTTAGCATAATTGGGATGCTACAGTGGGTGGGGGGTTGGTTGGGGGGTGTTCGCAAGTGGTATTGTGTATAGCAGAATACGTGATAGCAAACAGAATGTAACGTACAGTATGCCTATGGTAGGCACAGTTATTACCCTGCTAGAGAGAGGAATAGATGGCGGCTGAGGGTGGCAACATCACGTGGATAACCTGGAATGTCAGAGGCCTGAACAACCCAAAAAAAACTAGGGAGGTGCTGGCCTATTTGGATAGGCATAATGTGCAAGTGGCGTTCCTGCAGGAGACGCACCTGACCAAGCAGGCAGCGGCTAAAGTGGCCACTAGATGGGCCGAGGTGACATGGTCGTCGTCATACTCCTCTTATGCGAGGGGTGTAATGATTTTGATAAAAAAGGATCTACCCTTTGCGCTGGTGCACATGGATATTGACGATAATGGCAGATATAATATTGTGCAAGGGAAGTTATGTGGGATGATGATGACTCTCATTAACATCTATGGTCCCAATATTGACGACCCTAATTTTTATGACGAAGTGTGGAACAAGGTCTATCGGCTGCAGCCGGCTCCAATAATATGTGGGGGTGATTTGAATGTGGTTCTAGACCTGTCCATGGACCGTCAGTCCAGTGTGGATCCCACGGATAAAAAAGCAGCGCAAGCTGTAAAGGATGGTATGCAAGAATTGGCTCTTATAGATATCTGGAGATTGAGACACCCTGGGGTGCGGGAGGGCACGTGTCACTCTTATGCACATCACTCTTGGTCTCGGCTAGACTACTGGCTGACTACCGCTGAGGTAAACGCGCTCATCACTAAGGTGTGTCACCTACCGGGTACACTGTCTGACCACTCCCCTTCGCTGTTCCAGATGGTCATACCCATGTACACGCCACCGCAGTTTCAATGGCGACTGCAAGCTTCGGCCTTGCAGGACCAGGTGTTCAGAGAGGGGGTACGGGATGCCATTGTTAATTACTTTGAAGAGAACGACGGCTCAGTAGACAGAATGGGAACTTTGTGGGAAGCATTTAAATTAACGATACGGGGTGTATGCATAGGGTTGCAGGCAGGGGTGCTGAAGTCACTTAGGGGGTCTATGAAACGATTGGAGCATGAACTGATAGATCTTGAACGCCAATATGAAAGCACGGCGGATGTCACAACCCTAGCGTCAATTAGAACTAAGGTAACTGAGTATAATGATCTGGCGAGTTCGGAGGTTAAGCATATGTCCCGGCGCTGGACAGCCAGGTATTATGGGGAGGGTGGAAGACCGGGTAAGGCCCTAGCAGATAAACTGAAAGTGCCCAGGGCAAAAGCTACTGTTGTGCAATCGGTGGTGGAGGGGGCTAATAGACATTGCGATAGCGCAGGCGTCCTTGACACCTTCGTACGCTACTATACAGCTATGTATGAACATAGACAAACAGCGGATGAGGATGACATAGCGCAGTATCTGGAGGACATTGCGCTGGTCTGGCTTTCCAAAAGACAGCAGAATGTTTTAATGCACCCACTCACGCCGGGCGAAATACGAGATGCGATTAATGCATTCCCCAATGATAAGGCTATGGGCACCGATGGGCTCCCAGCGGAGTTCTATAAGGAATATATTGATTTGCTGGTGCCACGGCTTCATACGATGTTTGAAGATGCGTATGAACAGCAGAAGCTGCCGGCTACGCTCCGAGAGGCTCTGATTGTAACGTTACTGAAGCCAGGAAAGGAGTCCGATAAATGTGAATCATATCGACCGCTCTCCCTAATGAATACGGATGGGAAAATATTAGCGAAAATCCTGGCGAACAGGTTGCAATTACTATTACCTGTTATGGTGCTCCCAGATCAATCCGGTTTCTTCCCTGCCCGCTTCACAGCTCACAACTTACGGACCCTGTTTGCGGTCCTACACCTCCTGGAGCCTACTCTGCCTGCAGTGGCGGTCCTGCTGGACGCTGCAAAGGCGTTCGATTCTATATCTTGGCGATACATGCTGGCGGTATTACATCGTATGGGGGTGCCTTTTATTTTTACCAACTGGGTCAAGCTGTTGTACACAGAACCGGTGGCACGAGTGCGGGTGAATGGCAGGACCTCTGATACGTTCCCGATTCAGCGTGGGACGCGGCAGGGTTGCCCCCTATCGCCACTGCTTTTTGCGGTGGTGTTGGAGCCGCTGGCCTGTATACTGCGGCAACGCCATGCAAGGGCGGCGCTACGCTTTCACCAGAGGCCATTGGCTGTATCCATGTATGCAGACGATATGGTTTTGTATGTGCGTGAGCCAGTGCTGTATTTGGAACAGCTCATTAGGGAATACGTACGATTTGAATGGTACTCTGGATTGGGGATAAACTGGAATAAATCGGTGGTGGTCTCTCTGACAGAGTGCACGACGCAATTCGAATTGGGGTTCCCATTGGAATGGAGGGAGGAACCAGTTAAATATCTAGGGGTGTGGGTTCACAGGGATTCGCAGAGGATTATTAGTGCAAACTATGGCACTGCGGTCGTCCGACTTGAGGAACAGATCACCAGATGGATACGCCTACCGTTGTCATTTGCTGACAGGGTGGCTCTCCTTAAGATGGTGGTTCACCCAAGATTCTTATACCTGTTTGGCACCGTTCCCATCATATTAAGATCGCATTTCTTTCAGACGCTCCGTGGCTTACTGATTACGCTAGTTTGGGGGGGAAAAAAGCCGCGCGTTAAGTGGGACGTTCTGACACTGCCCTATGAGTCGGGAGGATTTAAGGTGCCGGATATGCACCTATACTACCTATGCGTTCAAGCGCAGTATGCCTTTTTTTGGCTAAACGCACCACCGTACACACCGCATGTAGCGGTTGAGGCGGGGGCGGTGACACCAATACCATTGCAAGCAATGATTGTCAACGACACTACGGTGTTTGAAAAAGATGAAGTTGACACAGTACAATGTACAGCGCATGCTTGGAGGGAACTCGGGAAACGTGCCCGGAGGCTGCCGCTATATGCTCCGGCGATGCCCCTTCTGCATCACGGGAAAATCTCGGTGACGGCTGAAGCGGGCTCCTTGAAAGTTTTGCAGAAGGTGGGAGCGCGCACCATGGGGGATATATAGGGGGATATATATCCTGATGGCAAGTTTATTGACCTTAATGCATTTGTGGGGGGTGAGGACCGGCCCGCTATGGCGATGTTTGTATACTGCAGACTGAGAGCCGCGCTTGTGGCACTGCACATGTGCTTCCCTGAGGAGCCTCCTACTCTGACGGCTTTGCAGTTGCTGTATACCTCGCAACTTAGAACTAAACTGGTTACTCGGCTGTACAACGCCTCGCAGACAGATGAAGCTGCTGTTACTCTGGGTCCCATGAATAGGTGGAATGATATCCTGCCACAGAAGCTTACTGCAGATGAATGGGTAGCATGTTGTAGGCTTACAGGACAACTTACAGCCAATGGTAACCTGCGGCTGATCCACTATAAATACATTCATCAGATGTATTATACACCAGTGCAACTTCATAAATATGGACTCCGGGATTCGCCTTGTTGTAGACGGTGTGGTGCAGATACGGCTGACTTTTGCCACTTGTCCTGGACCTGTCCAAAGGTATTTGATTTCTGGGGTAAAGTTACGGGGGCGGTGGCGGAAATGGTGGGTGTGCCTCTTGCATGTACTATGACCCTCTGTCTACTGGGGAATGTGTTAAAGCTAAAACCTAGCAATCGTAAGCTAGCGGCCTTGGCGCTACTCTTGGCTAAACGTAGGGTCTCGATTCATTGGGATGGTAGGCCGGCGCCACAAGTAGCGCAGTGGCTCAGAGATATAGCATATTGTCGGGACCAAATTCTATGTTATTGGGAGGAGCTGCCGCAAGTTTCGAGGCCACGAGACATCTGGGGACCTTTCACTGCTTACCTATTGGCTCACTCCACTGCTGAATAGTACTTACTGGGTGACTACTGGATTTGATATGTGCTTTCTTCCTCTGGCGACTACTGCTATGATGTACTGGACATTGTTGATATTGTACCAACTTCATGATATGTGTTCTGCACTATGATACCCAGAGCCATCAGGCGCTGTTTATGTTTTTCTGTTAATGTGAAAACTTTATAAATAAAAAAATAAAAAAAGACATGGGCTTGCTCATGGCTACAGATGAGGGACAGGAGGAGGAGAGTGACCCTCTCCCAGACCTGTTGTCTCAGAACCCTGAAGATGGCTCAGTTGAAGGAGTGACCCTAGGAGGCAACCTCACTGAGCATCAGCAAATTGAATGTAGACAAGTTCTACAATCATTTCAGCATATGTTCTCACTGATACCTAGTCAAACTGACTGGTGTACCCATGTGGTGGACACCGGTGACAGTCTTCCTGTGAAGAACAAACTTTACAGGCAACCTGACCATGTCAGGGACTGTATAAAGACTGAGGTACACAAGATGCTGGAGTTGGGTGTCATTGAGCCCTCAGAGAGCCCCTGGGCTAGCCAACCTCACACCAAAGATGGCAAGGGAGAGATGAGGTTCTGTGTGGATTACAGAGGACTCAATGCTGTCACTAGGACAGACGCACATCCTATTCCAAGGGCAGATGAGCTCATAGATAAACTAGCTTCTGCTAAGTTTTTGAGCACATTTGATTTGACAGCTGGCTATTGGCAAATCAGGTTAGCTGAGGAGTCTAAGGCCAAAACAGCATTTTCTACCCCAGGAGGGCACTACCAATTTGTGGTGATGCCCTTAGGTCTGAAAAATGCACCTGCCACCTCCCAAAGGTTGGTGAATCAAGTCCTTACTGGGTTGGAAGACTTTTGTGCAGCATATCTTGATGACATTGCTGTCTTTAGCTCCACCTGGGAGGATCACCTGATCCACCTGAAGAAGGTACTTGAGGCTCTGCAAAAGGCAGGCCTCACTATCAATGCTACTAAATGCCAGATAGGGCAGAGTAAGGTTGTGTACTTGGGCCACCTTGTAGGTGGAGGCCAAGTTCAACCACTGGAGAGTAAGAAACAATCCATCAAGGACTGGTCTCCTCCCACCACCCAGACTCAGGTCCGAGCTTTCTTGGGCTTGACTGGGTACTACAGGAAGTTTGTTAAGAACTATGGATCCATTGTGACTCCTCTTAATGATCTGACATCCAAAAAGATGCCCAAAAAGGTTCAGTGGACAGTAAGATGTCAAAAGGCATTTGATGACCTGAAGGAGGCCATGTGCTCTGCACCTATCCTGAAAAGTCCTGACTACTCCAAAGAGTTTATTGTCCAAACAGATGCTTCTGAGTTGGGTGTGGGAGCTGTGCTGTCACAACTTAATGTAGATGGTCAAGACCAACCCATTGCTTTTATTAGCAGAAGGTTGACCCCCAGAGAGAAGAATTGGTCAGCTATTGAGAGGGAGGCCTTTGCTGTGGTGTGGGCCCTGAAGAAGCTGAGGCCATACTTGTTTGGCACTCACTTCAAGATTCAGACCGACCACAAGCCCCTCTTGTGGCTAAATCAGATGAAGGGTGAAAATCCCAAACTGCTTAGGTGGTCCATTTCCCTACAGGGGATGGACTTTACAGTGGAGCACCGGCCAGGTACAGACCATGGGAATGCAGATGGTCTCTCCAGGTACTTCCACTTAGGACATGAAGACACGACTGGTCCAGGCTAGTTTAATGTCCCTGCATTTGGGGGGGGGGGGGGTTGTGTAGGAGAGTAGGGTCTGCTATCCTATGGTCACCCCAAATTTTTGCTTTTTGCTTCACTGGTTTTTGACGTATTGAGGCTGTGGGCCTGCTAATCAGACCCCCAGCCTGCTGTTCTCTCTGCTAAATTGACACTATGCACTTTAGGTGCATGACCCATTGGAACTGGATCACCCTGTGAGCCCCTGTACTAGTGTACCCTAGGTACTCAGGGCATTGGTGTATCTGAGGCCTACCAGGGGCTGAAGCATGTATTGTGCCACCCCTGGCTTGGCCTAGCAATTTGGCACAACTGGCTGATCACTCAGCTGGGGTAAGTTGGTGTATCCACCTCTTACTTAGGTGTAGTATGCCTATACCTAACCTTAAATGGGACACATGTTAACCTATAAGTCACTCCTATGGCAGGCCTTAACAATCCTGAAGGCAGAGTGCTTGGTTTCATGTGAGATGGTGCTCTGGCATGAGCTGAGCCTGTCTGCAGTAGTCGGAACAACTTCCTTCTACCGTTTCCAGATATCGCCATACCATATACTCTTAAGTGCATTATGAACCTCGCGGTTAAATGCTATCTTTGGTTTGGCTTTATCAAAACATGTCGAGTAAGGTGTCATACGAATTGGAATACTAACCCCTCGCCAATTCTGGCGACGGGGTTAGCATTCCACCCTCCTAGGGGGACACGACATGTACAGAACCTGAAACCCGGGTAAAACCAGACATAGCCTCAGCTCCACAAAATGGACGCTGCCACCACAGACACAAGTCTGCCCTCCTGCTGCTGGGAGTCCTTCCAGCTTGGGAGACGTGGACAAAGGGTTTCCTGCCAGGGGAGGTGCGAGCACCACCCCAGACAGGATTTTGTGTATTGGTCAGGTAGGGCTTGAAAGGAAAAAGACATGCCTGAGGCTCACAAGGAGCCTCGGTGCATATGCCAGTTCAATCCGGTCCTGGGGCACACCAGCCCCAGACCTGGGGCGAGCTGGACAAAGGATTGGGAGTGTAACCACCCCCCTTCCTGGTCCCACCCTTAGGGAGGGACCTAGCAGGTAGTCCGGCCCCTAGAATCCGCTTAAAGGTAGGAGCTGTGTCCAAAGACTTTAGACATCCTGGAATCAACTTGAAACTAAGAAGAAGACGGGAACTTCGACGTTCTGCTGCACAGAAGACTGAAGGAAATCTCCCCTATGGTCAGGGAGTGACCATCTTGCTAACGTAAGCACCATCCAGCGAATCGACGTCTGCTTTGCCGCCGCCTCCCGCCGGAGCCCGAGCCCAGAGACCAATAAGGACTGGACCTCCAGACCTCTCACCGCCCGATCCACAGTCCCTGAAAAGAAGGAACCCGTGGAGGCACCGAGACCCGTGGAGCCAGCCATCTTGAAAGACACTCGACTAGCTGAAAGCGCAACAACAGAGGATCCCTCCAAGTTGTGCTTTGGTTCCTAAGAAGCCCAACATCCGAGCAGCATCTGCACCAAAGGTGAGCCCTCCAGCATCTCCGCGATCTGCGTGGGGCCCCTCTGCACTTCGCGACTTGATGCGCCTAACCGGTTACTGGTCGGTTGACTAGTGGCCATCTTGGCGACTATCTTGAAAAACTACAATGCTGGTCTGGTTGCTCCAGACTGGCCCCTGCTTCCCTCCAAAGGAGCAGCCCCTCTGACCTTGCTGGTCAGAGCTAAAAGCTTTCTTCACTTCCTGCGACTCCTGCTTTTGCCAAGGCTTGTTTGCTTCTTCTGAGTCGCCAACACCGCCGACAGCGAGAGACTGCATGGGACAGCTCGTGAACCGACTCCTGAACATCGTCGACCTTCAGGGACCACGTGGCTGCAGAGACAAGCTACACCTCCTCACCTGTTTGCACCCGACATCGCCTGGTACCTACCTGGTGCCACGCCGGTCACTGGCTAGTGACTGTGAACACTGTCCCCTCTGCTTACAGGTCTTCTACACTTCCGATCCATCCTTGGATCCACCGCATCTCTTCTGGACCGACCGCCTGCAGCATCTTTGTCGTCAGGCTCCATTGAACAGATAGATGAAACCTGACGCACTTCGAGCCCTATGCACCCGCTTCCTGTGGGTGAGGTAAAGCTGGCACTCCGGTGCACAAGTGTAGAGTAACATCTCTAATGTCTAGGTTTGAAGTCTTGAATTCGTAGTCCAACCAGAAGACCCTTCTAGCAGTAACTTTTGAACAATTACGCACCCATTGAAAACCTATGGGCGCCCGCGTGTAACTTTCCTCACTGCACACGCGACCCGTGGACCTCCTGGTCACTAACTAAAGTTAGCTCCTTGTAGGCCCAGCGATTCTAGAGGCCCTAGGCCTTCTCCCTTTCCTGTTCGTGGTACTTATACCACTATTTTAGTATATGGTTTGAGCGGCCACCAGGGCCTATCCATATAAAGTGCAACTTTCGTATATTGTAATTCTTTCTTGTGTAACGATTTGTGCTCCTGTGCTCATAAAGAGTCTAGGGGATACTTTGAGTAATAAATACATATATATTTTGAATATATATCTGTGGGGTGTCCTTTCATTGGTATAAAGGGGGGTTACATATGGTAAAACAGCTTGCTTAACATGCCTAAATGAGTTTAGCCTCAAAGACTGCTTAGCCTACGCTACCACTAGGGCAGCTGGTCCGAAAAGGTTGACTTACAACCACACCATAAGGGTTGCTTGGCATGGTACAGGGTGGTCACTTTAATTAGTGAACATCATATACCAGGCCAACTTCTCACAGGAAACCTATCAAATCTATACATTTTTGAAAAATAGACCCCCATGGGAATCCAGGATGGAGTGACTTGACTGCCTCCCACCAGGTTCTGTTACCCAGAATCCCTTGCAAACCTAAAAAAGTGTCAAAAGAAACACATTTTCCTCATATTTCTGTGGTGGAAAGTTCTGGAATCTGTGTAGATCCACAAATTTTCACTCACCCCGCGTTCCCCAAAGTCTTCCAAGAAAAATAATACCTCACTTGCGTGTGTAGGCCTCGTGCCCTCGACATGAAACGGCGCAAAATACAATGTGGACACCCCACAGTATCACAGTGAAAAATGACCCTTTTTTGGCAAAGTGCCTATCTGTAGTTTTTGAACCCTAGCTCTGCTGGCACCTAGGGAAACCTAGCAAACCTATACATTTTTTAAAACTAGACACCGGGGGAATACAGGATAGGGTGACTCGACTGCCTCCCTCCAGGTTCTGTTACCCAAAATCCCTTGCAAACCTAAAAAATTGTCAAAAGAAACACATTTTTCTCACATTTCTGTGGTGGAAAGTTCTGGAATCTGCGTGGATCCACAAATTTCCACTCACCCCGCATTCCCCAAAGTCTTCCGAGAAAAATGGTACCTCACTTGCGTGGGTAGGCCAAGTGCCCGCGACATGAAATGGTGCAAAATGCAACGTGGACACACCACAATTTCACTGTGAAAAATTACCCTTTTTTAGAAAAGTGCCTAGCTGTGGTTTTTTAACCCTAGCTCGGCTGGCACCTAGGGAAACCTATCAAACCTATACATTTTTAAATAATAGACAGCTAGGGGAATCCAGGATGGGGTGACTTGACTGCCTCCCACCAGGTTCTGTTACCCAGATTCCCTTGCAAACCTAAAAACCTTGACAAAAAAAACACATTTTCCTCATATTTCAGTGGTGGAAATTTCTGGAATCTGCGCGGATCAACAAATTTCCACCAACCCTGCGTTCCCCAAAGTCTTCCGAGAAAAATGGTACCTCACGTGCATGGGTAGGCCTATTTTCCGTTACATGAAACGGGGCAAAACGCAACGTGGACACACCACAATTTCACAGTGAAAAATGACCCTTTTTTGGCAAAGTGCCTAGCTGTGGGTTTTTTTAACCCTAGCTCTGCTGGCACCTAGTGAAACCTATCAAACCTATACATTTTTAAACAATAGACACTCAGGGGAATCCAGGATGGGGTGAATTGACTGCCCCCCACCAGGTTCTGTTACTCAGAATCCCTTGCAAACCTAAAACAGTGACAAAAAGAATTCAACTTTTTCTCACATTGCAGTGGTGGAAAGTTCTGAAATCTGTGTGGATCCACACATTTTCACCCACCCTGCGTTCCCCATAGTCTTCCGAGAAAAATGGTACCTCACTTGCTTGGGTAGGCCTAGTTCCCGCAATAAGAAACCACACAAAACGCAACGTGGACACACCACAATTTCACAGTGAAAAATGACCCTTTTTTGGCAAAGTGCCTATCTGTAGTTTTTGAACCCTAGCTCTGCTGGCCCCTAGGGAAACCTAGCAAACCTATACATTTTTTAAAACTAGACACCGGGGGAATACAGGATAGGGTGACTCGACTGCCTCCCTCGAGGTTCTGTTACCCAAACTCCCTTGCAAACCTAAAAAATTGTCAAAAGAAACACATTTTTCACACATTTCTGTGGTGGAATGTTGTGGAAACTGCGTGGATGCACAAATTTCCACTCACCCCGCATTCCCCAAAGTCTTCCGAGAAAAATGGTACCTCACTTGCGTGGGTAGGCCTAGTTCCCGCGACATGAAATGGTGCAAAATGCAACGTGGACATACCACAATTTCACAGTGAAAAATGACCCTTTTTTAGAAAAGTGCCTAGCTGTGGTTTTTTAACCCTAGCTCTGCTGGCACCTAGGGAAACCTATCAAACCTATACATTTTAAACAATAGACACCCAGGGGAATCCAGGATGGGGTGACTTGACTGCCTCCCACCAGGTTCTGTAACCCAGAATCCCTTGCAAACCTAAAAAACTTGACAAAAAAAACCCTTTTTCTTACATTTTAGTGGTGGAAAGTTCTGGAATCTGCGTGGATCAATAGATTCCAACCCACCCTGCATTCCCCAAAGTCTTCTGAGAAAAATGGTATCTCACTTGCGTGGGTAGGCCTAGTGCCAGCGACATGAAATGGCGCAAAATGCAACATGGACACACCACAATTTCACAGTGAAAATTCACCCTTTTTTGGCAAAGTGCCTAGCTGTGGTTTTTTAACCCTAGCTCGGCTGGCACCTAAGGAAACCTATCAAACCTATACATTTTTAAACAATAGACCCCCAGGGGAATCCAGGATCGGGTGACTTGACTGCCTCCCTCCAGGTTCTGTTACCCAGAATCCCTTGCAAACCTAAACAATTGTCAAAAGAAACAAATTTTTCTCACATTTCTGTGGTGGAAAGTTCTGGAATCTGCGTGGATCCACAAATTTCCACTCACCCCACGTTCCCCAAAGTCTTCCGAGAAAAATGGTACCTGACTTGCATGGATAGGCCTAGTGCCCGCGACATGAAATGGCGCAAAATGCAACGTGGACACACCACAATTTCACAGTGAAAAATGACCCTTTTTTGGCAAAGTGCCTAGCTGTGGTTTTTTAACCCTAGCTCTGCTGGCACCTAGGGAAACCTATCAAACCTATACATTTTTAAACAAAAGACACCCACGGGAATCCAGGATGGGGTGACTTGACTGCCTCCCACCAGGTTCTGTTACCCAGAATCCCTTGCAAACCTAAAAAACCTGACCAAAAAAACACATTTTCCTCACATTTCAGTGGTGGAAAGTTCTGGAATCTGCGTGGATCAACAAATTTCCACCCACCCTGCGTTACCCAAAGACTTCCGAGAAAAATGGTACCTCACTTGCATGGGTAGGCCTATTTCCCGCGACATGAAACAGCGCAAAACGCAACTTGGACACACCACAATTTCACAGTGAAAAATGGCCCTTTTTTGGCAAAGTGCCTAGCTGTAGTTTTTGAGCCCTAGCTCTGCTGGCACCTAGGGAAACCTAGCAAACCTATACATTTTTGAAAACTAGACACCCAATGGAATCCAGGATGGGGTGATTCGACTGCCTCCCACCAGGTTCTGTTACCCAGAATCCCTTGCAAACCTAAAAAAGTGACAAAGAAAACAAATTTTTCTCACATTTCAGTGGTGGAAAGTTCTGGAATCCGTGTGGATCCACATATTTCCACACACCCTGGATTCCCCAAAGTCGTCAGAGAAAAATGGTACCTCACTTGCTTGGGTAGGCCTAGTTCCCGCAACAAGAAACAGCGCAAAACGCAACGTGGACACACCAAAATTTCACAGTGAAAAATGACCCTTTTTTGGCAAAGTGCCTAGCTGCGGTTTTTGAACCCTAGCTCTACTGGCACCTAAGGAAACCTCTCAAATCTATACATTTTTGAAAACTGGACCCCCAGGGGAATCCAGGATGGGGTGACTTGACTACCTCCCACCAGGTTCTGTTACCCATAATCCCTTGCAAACCTAAAAAAGTGACAAAGAAAACATATTTTTCCAACATTTCAGTGGTGGAAAGTTCTGGAATCTGCGTGGATCCACAAATTTCCACTCACCCGCATTCCCCAAAGTCTTCCAAGAAAAATGGGACCTCACTTCCGTGAGTAGGCCTAGTGGCCGCGACATGAAAAGGCGCAAAATGCAAGGTGGACACACCACAATTTCACAGTGCAAAGTGCCCAGCTGTGTTTTTTTTAGCCCTAGCTCTGCTGGCACCTAGTGAAATGTGAGAAGTTGGCCTGGTATATGATGTTCACTAGTTAAAGTGATCACCTTGTACCATGCCAAGCAACCCTTATGGTGTGGTTGTAAGTCAACCTTTTCGGACTAGCTGCCCTAGTGGTAGCGTAGGCTAAGCAGTCTTTGAGGCTTAACTCGTGAAGCGTGTTAAGCCAGCTGTTTTACCAAATGTAACCCCCTTTTATACCAATGAAAGGACACCACACAGATATATTCAAAATATATATGTATTTATTTCTCAAAGTAACCCCTAGTCTCTTTATGAGCACAGGAGCACAAATCGTCAAACAAGATTACAGTAGAATACACAGAAGTTGCACTTTATATGGATAGGCCCTGGTGGCCGCTCGAACCATATACTAAAATAGTGGTATAAGTACCACGAACAGAAAAGGGAAAAGGCCTAGGGCCTCTAGAATCGCTGGGCCTACAAGGAGCTAACTTCAGTTAGTGACCAGGAGGTCCACGGGTGGCGTGTGCAGAGCAAATAGTCACACGCGTGCTCCCATAGGTTTCAATGGGTGCGTAAAAGTTACAAAGTTACTGCAAAGAGGATCTTCCGGATGGACTAGGAACTCAAGATTTGGAACACAGGCACTAGAGATGTAATACTACACTTGGGCACCGGAGTGCCAGCTTTACCTCACCCACAGGAAGCGGGTGCATAGGCCTCGAAGTGCGTCGGGTTTCTTCTATCTGTTCCGTGGAGCCTGTGGACAAAGATGCTGCAGGCGGTCGGTCCGGGAGAGATGCGGTGGATCCAAGAGTGGATCGGAGATGTTGAAGACCTGTAAGCAGAGGGGACAGTGTTCACAGTCACTAGCCAGTGACCAGCGTGGCACCAGGTGGGTACCAGGCAATGTCGGGTGCAAACAGGAAGAAAGGTGTAGCTTGTCTCTGCAGCCACGTGGTCCCTGGAGGTGGACGACGTCCAGGAGTTGGTTCACGAGCTGTCCCACGCAGGTTCTCGCTGTCGGCGGTGTCGGCGACTTGATCGAAGCAAACAAGCCTTGGCAAAAGCAATTGTTGTAGGAGATGAAATAAGCTGATGGTTCTGACCAGCAAGGTCAGAGGGACTGCTCCTTTGGAGGGGAGCAAGGGCCAGTCTGGAGCAACCAGACCAGCAGTGTATTTTGTGAAGTTCGTTGCCAAGATGGCCACTAGCCAGCGGGCCAGCAACCGGTTAGGTGCGTTGAGTGGCAAAATGCAGAAGGGCCCCACGCAGATCGTGGAGATGCTGGAGGGCTCACCTTTGGTGCAGATGCTGCTCGAGGGTTGGGCTTCTCAGATCCCAAAGCACAACTTGGAGGGAGCCTCGGTTGTTGCACTTGTCAGCTTGTCGTGGCCGTTTCAAGATGGCTTGCTCCACGTGTCTCGGTGCCTCCACGGGTCTCCTCTTTTCAGGGACTGTGGATCGTGCGGTGAGAGGTCTGGAGGTCCAGGTCTTGTCAGTCTCTGGGCTCGGGCAACGGCGGGAGGCGGCGGCAAAGCAGACGTTGACTCGCTGGATGGTGCTTGCGTTAGCAAGGTGGTCACTCCCTGACCACAGGGGAGATTTCCTTCAGTCTTCTGTGCAGCAGAATGTCGAAGTTCCCGTCTTCTTCTTAGTTTCAAGTTGATTCCAGGATGTCTGAAGTCTTAGGACACAGCTCCTACCTTTAAGCGGATTCTAGGGGCCGGACTACCTGCTAGGTCCCTCCCTATGGGTGGGACCAGGAAGGGGGGTGGTTACACCCCCAATCCTTTGTCCAGCTCGCCCCAGGCCCGGGACTGGTGTGCCCCAGGACCGGTTTGAACTGGCATATGCACCGAGGCTCCTTGTGAGCCACAGGCATGTCTGGTTTCTTTCAAGCCCTACCTGACCAATACACAAAATCCTGTCTGGGGTGGTGCTCGCACCTCCCCTGGCAGGAAACCCTTTGTCCACGTCTCCCAAGCTGGAAGGACTCCCAGCAGCAGGAGGGCAGACTTGTGTCTGTGGTGGCAGCATCCATTTTGTGGAGCTGAGGCTATGTCTGATTTTACCCGGGTTTCAGGTACTGTACATGTCGTGTCCCTCTAGAAGGGTGGAATGCTAACCCCGTCGCCAGAATTGGCGAGGGGTTAGTATTCCAATTCGTATGACACCTTACTCGACATGTTTTGATAAAGCCAAACCAAAGATAGCATTTAACCGCGACGTTCACAATGCACTTAAGAGTATATGGTATGACGATATCTGGAAACAGTAGAAGGAAGTTGTTCCGACCACTGCAGACAGGCTCAGCTCATGCCAGAGCACCATCTCACATGGAACCAAGCACTCTGCCTTCAGGATTGTTAAGGCCTGCCATAGGAGTGACTTATAGGTTACCAGGTGTCCCATTTAAGGTTAGGTATAGGTATACTACACCTAAGTAAGAGGTGATTACACCAACTTACCCCGGCTGAGTGATCAGCCAGTTGTGTCAAATTGTTAGGCCAAGCCTGGGGTGGCATAATACATGCTTCAGCCCCTGGCAGGCCTTGGGTACACCAATGCCCTGGGTACCTAGTGTACACTGGTACAGGGGCTGACAGGGTGATCCACTTCCAATTGGTTATGCACCTAGGGTGCATAGTTTTAATTTAGTAGAGAGAACAGCAGACTGGGGGTCTGATTGGCAGGCCCACAGCCTCAATATGTCAAAAACCAGTTAGACACTAGGCAACAATTTGGGGGTGACCATAGTCAGATATCCACCTTCCTACACAACCCCCCCCCCCAAACGAAGGGAGATAAGGCTGACCTTGACCAGGTAAGCCTATATTGCCCAAGTGGCCATATAAGGAGGAACCAGCACTGGCATGGTTACCCCCTGTCTCATGGTCCACTAAGCAATCCCTCACCCTAAGGGTATCAGAGGGTCTCCACCATAGGGAATCTCTACCTTTGGTGTGTCTTGGCAAAGTAAAAGGCTGGTGTTGAGATGGAGTACTGAAGTGAGTGTCCTCAAAGTGAGGCCTCAGCTTCCTCCAATCCCCCTCCACCATGGATGCCTTTCTTTCCTTAACTGAGTTGCACTGTGCTCTCAGGGTCAGCCTCTGGCTACCTAAAGCTGGAGGCTGGGTCCCTTTTGTGGGCTTACTGGAGGGACAGGTCAGGTCTGGGGCCCTAAGGTCCCATGTTTGCCTGTACCCAACAGAATCCCTCTGGGGGAGGTCCCTAACTACCTGTAAAGGAGATCCCTCAGGAATGTTTTTACCCATCACCTGACTAGGGCTACTAGCCAGGCAATCCTCATTCTTTTGATGGGGGGGTTCTTGTGGACAGGGGCCCTCTTGGGGTCCACTGGCCTCCCTGACCTCTGCAGCCCTGGGCTGACTGAGGCAGGGTAGAGAGAGGCAGGCTACCTGCACCAGACTGGGTCCCACCTTGGAAGGGGCCACTGACATCAGAGGCTCTGCCAGGCCAGGCCTGGCTACCTCTGGGGCAGTTCCTTCACAAGGGGTGAGGTCAGCTCCCTGAGGAGGCTGACTTTTTCCTAATGTCTGGGGAGAGGGAGACTTTTCTTCCTCCCCACTACTCTCTGTTTGTGTGGAGTGATCCATAGTTTCAGGCTTCACTACACCTATGTCAGTCTGAGTATAGGCTGAGACCATTACAGCCTTGCCAACCTTTTCAGGGGGGCACTCAGTTTGTGTTTGAGCTGTGACTGTCACAGCTCTGCCAGTCTCTACAGGGAAGTCTGTCTGTGCGTGGGCTGTGGCTACCACTGCCCTTCCAACCTTTCCAGGGAGGAAATCTATTTGGACAGGGGTTGTGAATGGCACAACCCCACTACCCTTTTGTGAAAGGCCTACCATTTTAGAATGGGTGTCTTGTTCAACTCCAGCCCAAGCTGAGAGTTCTAAGTCATTCCCCAGTAAGCAGTCTACAGGCAAGGTTGGGGACACTGCCACCCTTTTAGGGCCAGTGACACCTCCCCAGCTGAGACATACCTCTGCCATGGGATGACTGTTCTGTTTGCCATCAATGTTGGTCACCTGGTAGGAGAAACCAGGCAAAAGCTGCTCAGAGGGAACTAGCCAATGGGCCACCATTGTGATGCTAGCTCCAGTGTCTCTGTAGGCCTCAGCTTTTGTACCATTGATGTAGGGCTCCTGTCTGTACCTACCCAAAGTGTTGGGACAGGCAGTGAAGTTGGCAAACCCCATGCCACCATCACAGACAAGAGTATCTGCTGCAGGGGAATTGGCTAAGCCAGGGTCCCCCTGTGTTCCCCAAGTAAACCCACCCAAAGTTTTGGGGGCACTCCCACCACCTGGGGGATTACTGCTGACAGTAATAGGTGGTGTGACAGGAGTAATTGGAGGAACAGTTTTGTTTGTAGCCCTTGGGCAACTGCTGTCAGTTTTCCAATGCCCAGGAGTTTTACACTCATGGCAGTAAGGCTTTTTACCTGTGGTAGAGGAGGGAGCTTGGGACCCACCACCCTGTGTGGAGTTTTGGGGCCCTGAGGAAGATTTCTCTTTTGCTTTATCCCCACCCTTCTCTTGAGGTTTGGTGGTATCTTTCTTTTGGTCACCACCCTGATTCTTAGGCCTGATCCTGGTCCTGACCCATTTATTTGCCCTCTTTCCCAATTTTTGGGGAGAGGTCAAATCTGAGTCTACCAGGTGTTGATGGAGGAGCTGGTTTTGACAGTTACTTAAAATCTGTTCTCTCATCATCAAATTGTACAATCCTGTATAATCAGATACCTTACTTCCCAGCAACCAACCCTCCAAAGCCTTAGTGGCACATTCAACATATTCAGACCAGTCCTGAGTCTGTGTCTTTTGGGTGTCTCTGAACATTAACCTGTACTGTTCAGTGGTTAAGCCTAACCCATCAACTAGGACACTCTTCAGGGCTCTGTAATTTCTGACATCCTCCTCCCTAACAGTGAGGAGTCTGTCTCTGCCTCTTCCTTCAAAGGAGAGCCAGAGGATTGCTGCCCACTGGTCTTCAGGAACCTGCTGTACTTTGCAGGCTCTCTCAAGAGCAGTTATCCATTTGTGGATATCATCCCCACTTTTGTAGGGGGGCACAACCTTAGACAGGTTCCTATTATCAAAGACCCTATCTTTGTCCTTAGGGACAATGCTGCCACCAGTGGGTATAGACCCACTCTCTCTAGGTTGCCTAGCCTTCCTCAGTTTTTCTTCCATCAGGGCTACTTCTAGCTCCTGCTTCCTGATCCTCAGCTGGGCTTCCTGCATTCTGGCCTCATGTTCCCTCCTCTGAGGGGTGGTCATCCTTTTCCTGGAGTGACCTTGAGAGCCTCTAGAGGCATGAGAAGCATTAGAGTCACCTGAGCGATTCCTTTGCCTCCCAAGCCCCTGGTTAAGTCCACTGGGGAGATCCAATGGGATGATCCCATTGTCAGTCCCCAATAGCCTTAGTTTAGCTGGGCCAAGTACAACACTTGGCACTGGGCTAGTTCACCCTTCATCATCACTACTCTCTGTATCCTCCCCACTTTCCTCCTCTGTAGTATGGTTCTCATCTAAGGGATGGCTATTGGAAAGGGGTACTTCTGTAGCATCTTCAGAAGGGGGGCCTCCTGTTCCTGACCCTAAGGGGCCTAACTGGGAAGCTTTCTTGAGCTCTCTCTGATTTTCATCATTTTGCAAGAGTTCTCTGAGCTCAGCAGAGGTAGGGTTCTTGGGCTGTTTAAGGCCTCTAAGAGTTGCCAAATGCCTGAGCTCATTCTGGTTAAGGGTAGCAAAGATGGATGGTGCCCTCTGGGGGTCACTCTCAACAGAGATGGGTACAGTGGACCCCTCTGCCCCAGCCATTGCTCTTAAGTGTGGGTGGATGTGTTGCAATCTACCTACACTTGGGTTTACCTACTAAACCTATCTAGTAGTTGTAGTCAGGGTGTGCTACTCCCTCTGCTCTACAACAACTAAGTTCAGTAGAACTTATGTATATCTAATCTTGTTTTATATGTACCTACAGGTACCTATGTGATCTTTCAATTGGTAACCAAGAGATTACAATGGTAAAACACAGCAAGCTCAAATCCAACCGCTGCTCACCAATGTGAGAAGTTGGCCTGGTATATGATGTTCACTAGTTAAAGTGATCACCTTGTACCATGCCAAGCAACCCTTATGGTGTGGTTGTAAGTCAACCTTTTCGGACTAGCTGCCCTAGTGGTAGCGTAGGCTAAGCAGTCTTTGAGGCTAAACTCGTGAAGCGTGTTAAACCAGCTGTTTTACCAAATGTAACCCCCTTTTATACCAATGAAAGGACACCACACAGATATATTCAAAATATATATGTATTTATTTCTCAAAGTAACCCCTAGTCTCTTTATGAGCACAGGAGCACAAATCGTCAAACAAGATTACAGTAGAATACACAGAAGTTGCACTTTATATGGATAGGCCCTGGTGGCCGCTCGAACCATATACTAAAAAAGTGGTATAAGTACCACGAACAGAAAAGGGAAAAGGCCTAGGGCCTCTAGAATCGCTGGGCCTACAAGGAGCTAACTTCAGTTAGTGACCAGGAGGTCCACGGGTGGCGTGTGCAGAGCAAATAGTCACACGCGTGCTCTTATAGGTTTCAATGGGTGCGTAAAAGTTACAAAGTTACTGCAAAGAGGATCTTCCGGATGGACTAGGAACTCAAGATTTGGAACACAGGCACTAGAGATGTAATACTACACTTGGGCACCGGAGTGCCAGCTTTACCTCACCGACAGGAAGCGGGTGCATAGGCCTCGAAGTGCGTCGGGTTTCTTCTATCTGTTCCGTGGAGCCTGTGGACAAAGATGCTGCAGGCGGTCGGTCCGGGAGAGATGCGGTGGATCCAAGAGTGGATCAGAGATGTTGAAGACCTGTAAGCAGAGGGGACAGTGTTAACAGTCACTAGCCAGTGACCAGCGTGGCACCAGGTGGGTACCAGGCAATGTCGGGTGCAAACAGGAAGAAAGGTGTAGCTTGTCTCTGCAGCCACGTGGTTCCTGGAGGTCGATGACGTCCAGGAGTCGGTTCACGAGCTGTCCCACGCAGGCTCTCGCTGTCGGCAGTGTCGGCGACTTGATCAAAGCAAACAAGCCTTGGCAAAAGCAATTGTTGTAGGAGATGAAATAAGCTGATGGTTCTGACCAGCAAGGTCATAGGGACTGCTCCTTTGGAGGGGAGCAAGGGCCAGTCTGGAGCAACCAGACCAGCAGTGTATTTCATGAAGTTCGTGCCAAGATGGCCACTAGCCAGCGGGCCAGCAACCGGTTAGGCGCGTTGAGTGGCAAAATGCAGAAGGGCCCCACGCAGATTGTGGAGATGCTGGAGGGCTCACCTTTGGTGCAGATGCTGCTCGAGGGTTGGGCTTCTCAGATCCCAAAGCACAACTTGGAGGGAGCCTCGGTTGTTGCACTTGTCAGCTTGTCGTGGCCGTTTCAAGATGGCTGGCTCCACGTGTCTCGGTGCCTCCACGGGTCTCCTCTTTTCAGGGACTGTGGATCAGGCGGTGAGAGGTTCGGAGGTCCAGGTCTTGTCAGTCTCTGGGCTCGGGCTCCGGCGGGAGGCGGCGGCAAAGCAGATGTTGACTCGCTGGATGGTGCTTGCGTTAGCAAGGTGGTCACTCCCTGACCACAGGGGAGATTTCCTTCAGTCTTCTGTGCAGCAGAATGTCGAAGTTCCCGTCTTCTTCTTAGTTTCAAGTTGATTCCAGGATGTCTGAAGTCTTAGGACACAGCTCCTACCTTTAAGCGGATTCTAGGGGCCGGACTACCTGCTAGGTCCCTCCCTATGGGTGGGACCAGGAAGGGGGGTGGTTACACCCCCAATCCTTTATCCAGCTCGCCCCAGGCCCGGGACTGGTGTGCCCCAGGACCGGTTTGAACTGGCATATGCACCGAGGCTCCTTGTGAGCCACAGGCATGTCTGGTTTCTTTCAAGCCCTACCTGACCAATACACAAAATCCTGTCTGGGGTGGTGCACGCACCTCCCCTGGCTGGAAACCCTTTGTCCACACCTCCCAAGCTGGAAGGACTCCCAGCAGCAGGAGGGCAGACTTGTGTCTGTGGTGGCAGCATCCATTTTGTGGAGCTGAGGCTATGCCTGATTTTACCCGGGTTTCAGGTACTGTACATGTCGTGTCCCTCTAGAAGGGTGGAATGCTAACCCCGTCGCCAGAATTGGCGAGGGGTTAGTATTCCAATTCGTATGACACCTTACTCGACATGTTTTGATAAAGCCAAACCAAAGTTAGCATTTAACCGCGAGGTTCATAATGCACTTAAGAGTATATGGTATGACGATATCTGGAAACAGTAGAAGGAAGTTGTTCCGACCACTGCAGACAGGCTCAGCTCATGCCAGAGCACCATCTCACATGGAACCAAGCACTCTGCCTTCAGGATTGTTAAGGCCTGCCATAGGAGTGACTTATAGGTTAACATGTGTCCCATTTAAGGTTAGGTATAGGTATACTACACCTAAGTAAGAGGTGCTTACACCAACTTACCCCAGCTGAGTGATCAGCCAGTTGTGTCAAATTTGTTAGGCCAGGCCAGGGTCGGCACAATACATGCTTCAGCCCTTGGTGGCCTTAGATACACCAATGCCCTGGGTACCTAGTGTACACTGGTACAGGGGCTCACAGGGTGATCTAGTTCCAATGGGTTATGCACCTAGGGTACATGGAGTCCATTTTAAAGAGAGAGCAGATGGGCTGAGGTCCTGAATGGCAGGATCTCAGGCCAACTAAGTCGAAAAACCAGCTAGACACTAGGCAAAAATTTGGGGGTAACCATAGTCAGATATCCACCTTCCTACACCCCGTGTTCCCCAAAGTCTTCTGAGAAAAACGGTACCTCACTTGCGTGGGTAGGACTAGTGCCCGCGACATGAAATGGCACAAAATGCAACGTGAACACACCACAAATTCACAGTGAAAAATGACCCTTTTATGGCAAAGTTTCTAGCTGTAGTTTTTGATCTCTAGCTCTGCTGACACCTAGGGAAACCTATCACACCTATACATTTTTAAAAAATAGACAACCACAGGAATCTAGGATGGGATGACTTGACTGCCTCCCAACAGGTTCTGGTAAAATTATAAAAAAGAAACACATTTTCCTCACATTTCAGTGGTGGCGAGTTCTGGAATCTGCATGGATCAACAAATGTCCACCCACCGTGCATTCCCCAAAGTCTTCTGAGAAAAATGGTACCTTACTTACGTGGGTAGGTCCAGACCCCGTGACATGAAACGGCCCAAAACACAATGTGGACATCTCACAATTTCACAGTGAAAAATGACCCTTTTTTGGCAACGTGCCTAGCTGTAGTTTTTGACACTAGCTCTGCTGGCACCTAGGGAAAACTAGCAAACCTATACATTTTTAAATAATAGACCCCCAGGGGAATCCAGGATGGGGTGACTTGACTGCCTCCCTCCAGGTTCTGTTACCCAGAATCCCTTGCAAACCTAAATAATTGTCAAAAGAAACACATTTTCCTCACATTTCTGTGGTGGAAAGTTCTGGAATCAGTGTGGATACACAAATTTCCACTCACCCTGCGTTCCCCAAAGTCTTCCGAGAAAAATGGTACCTCACGTGCATGGGTAGGCCTATTTCCCGTGACATGAAACGGCGCAAAACGCAACGTGGACACACCACAATTTCACAGTGATAAATGACCCTTTTTTGGCAAAGTACCTAGCTGTGGTTTTCGAACCCTAGCTCTGCTGGCACCTAGGGAAACCTAGCAAATCTATACATTTTTGAAAAATAGACAACCACAGGAATCCAGGATGGGATGACTTGACTGCCTCCCAACAGGTTCTGGTATCCAGAATCCCTTGCAAACCTAAAAAACTTTAAATAAAACCCACATTTTCCTCACATTGCAGTGGTGGCAAGTTCTGAAATCTGCATGGATCAACAAATTTCCACCCACCGTGCATTCCCCAAAGTCTTCTGAGAAAAATGGTACCTCACTTGCGTGGGTAGGCCCAGATCCCGCAACATGAAACGGCGCAAAACACAATGTGTACATCTCACAATTTGAAAAATGACCCTTTTTTGGCAAAGTTCCTACCTGTGTTTTTTTTAACCCTAGCTCTACTGGCACCTAGTGAAACCTATCAAACCTATACATTTTTAAACAATAGACACCCAGGGGAATCAAGGATGGGGGACTTGACTGCCTCCCACCAGGTTCTGTTACTCAGAATCCCTTGCAAACCTAAAAAAGTGACAAAAAGAATTCAACTTTTTCTCACATTTCAGTGGTGGAAAGTTCTGAAATCTGTGTGGATCAACAAATTTCCACCCACCCTGCGTTCCCCAAAGTCTTTTGAGAAAAATGGTACCTCACTTGCATGGGTAGGCCTAGTGCCCGCAACATGAAATGGTGCAAAATGCAACGTGGACACACCACAATTTCACAGTGAAAAATGACCCTTTTTTGGCAAAGTGCCTAGCTGTGGTTTTTTAACCCTAGAACTGATGGCACCTAGAGAAACCTATCACACCTATCCATGTTTAAACAATAGACACCCAGGGGACTCCACGATGGGGTGACTTGACTGCCTACCACAAGGTTCTGTTACCCAGAATCCCTTGCAAACCTAAAAAAGTGACAAAACAAATTCAGCTTTTTCTCACATTTCAGTGGTTTAAAGTTCTGCAATCTGTGTGGATCCACAAATTTCCACCCACCCTGCGTTCCCCAAAGTCTTCCGAGAAAAATGGTACCTCACTTGCTTGGGTAGGCCTAGTTACCGCAAAAAGAAACCGCGCAAAACGCAACGTGGACACACCACAATTTCACAGTGAAAAATGACCCTTTTTTGGCCAAGTGCCTATCTGTAGTTTTTGAACCCTAGCTCTGCTGGCACCTAGAGAAACCTATCAAACCCATAAAGTTTTGAAAACTAGACACCTGGGGAATCCAGGATGGGGTGACTTTACTGCCTCCCACCAGGTTCTGTTACCCTGAATCCCTTGCAAACCTAAAAAACTTGACAAAAAAAACAGATTTTCCTCACATTTCAATGGTGGAAAGTTCTGGAATCTGCGTGGATCAACAAATTTCCACCCACCCTGCATTCCCCAAAGTCTTCCAAGAAAAATGGTACCTCACTTGCATGGGTAGGCCTATTTCCCGCAACATGCAACAGCGCAAAACGCAACTTGGACACACCACAATTTCACAGTGAAAAATGACCCTTTTTTGGCAAAGTGCCTATCTGTAGTTTTTGAACCCTAGCTCTGCCGGCACCTAGGAAATCCTAGCAAACCTATACATTTTTGAAAACTAGACACCAGGGGAATCCAGGATAGGGTGACTCGACTGCCTCCCTCCAGGTTCTGTTACTCAAAATGCCTTGCAAACCTAAAAAATTGTCAAAAGAAACATATTTTCATCACATTTCTGTGGTGAAAAGTTCTGGAATCTGTGTGGATCCGCAAATTTCCACTCACCCCGCGTTCCCCAAAGTCTTCCGACAAAAATGGTACCTCACTTTCGTGGGCAGGCCTAGTGCCCGCGACATGAAATGGCGCAAAATGCAACGTGGACTCACCACAATTTCACAGTGAAAAATTACCCTTTTTTGGCAAAGTGGCTAGTTGTGGTTTTTTAACCCTAGCTCTGCTGGCACCTAGGGAAACCTATCAAACCTATACATTTTTAAACAATAGACACCCAGGGGAATCCAGGATTGGGTGACTTGACTGCCTCCCACCAGGTTCTGTTACCCAGAATCCCTTGCAAACCTAAAAAACCTGACCAAAAAACACATTTTCCTCACACTTCAGTGGTGGAAAGTTCTGGAATCTGTGTGGATCAACAAATTTCCACCCACCCTGCGCTCCCCAAAGTCTTTCGAGAAAAATGGTACCTCACTTGCGTGGGTAGGCCTATTTCCCGCGACATGAAACAGCGCAAAATGCAACTTGGACACACCACAATTTCACAGTGAAAAAGGACCCTTTTTTGGCAAAGTGCCTAGCTGTAGATTTTGAGCCCTAGCTCTGCTGGCACCTAGGGAAACCTGGCAAACCTATATATTTTTGAAAACTAGACACCCAATGGAATCCAGGATGGGGTGATTCGACTGCTTCCCTGCAGGTTCTGTCACCCAGAATCCCTTGCAAACCTAAAAAAGCGCCACCATAGGGATGCCTCACATGTACAGAAAGGGAAGGATAAGGCCTGGCCAGTGGTTGCACTGGCCAGGTCGACATGGCAGTCCTGGACTGCACATAGGCACTGCAAGCAGGCTTAAGACATCATTTTAGCGCTAGTCCTGTGGGTGGCACAATCAGTGCTGCAGCCCACTAGTAGCATTTGTACTACCAGCCCTGGCACTCTCAGTGCACTTTACTAGGGCCTTGCAGGCAGAAGAAATATGCCAAACATGTATAGCCAATTAAATCACAATTTCCCTAGGGAGCACTTGCACTTTGACACTGATCAGCAGTGGCAAAGTGCCCAAAGCATCTTTACCAGTAAAAACGACATCCAGCATAGCATCAAAAATACAGGAGGTAGAGGCAAAAAGTCAGGAGTAACCACGCCAAAAGATGCCAGGTCTCACAGGATACCTATCAAACATTTTTGAAAAATAGACACCAAGGGGAATCCAGGATGGGGTGACTTGACTTCCTCCCACCAGGTTCTGTTACCCAGAATCCCTTGCAAACCTAAAAAAGTGACAAACAAAATCAACTTTTTCTCACATATCAGTGGTGGAAAGTTTTGGAATCTGTGTGGATCCACAAATTTTCACCCACCCTGCGTTCCCCAAAGTCTTCCGAGAAAAATGGTACGTCACTTGCTTGGGTAGGCCTAGTTCCTGCAACAAGAAACAGCGCAAAACGCAACATGAACACACCACAATTTTACAGTGAAAAATGACCCTTTTTTGGCAAAGTTCCTATCTGTAGTTTTTGAACCCTAGCTCTGCTGGCACCTAGGGAAACCTAGCAAACCTATACATTTTTGAAAACTAGGCACCAGGGGAATCCAGGATAGGGTGACTCGACTGTCTCCCTCCAGGTTCTGTTACTCAAAATCCCTTGCAAACCTAAAAAATTGTCAAAAGAAACACATTTTCCTCACATTTCTGTGGTGGAAAGTTCTGGAATCTGAGTGGATCCACAAATTTCCACTCACCCCGCGTTCCCGAAAGTCTTCCGAGAAGAGTGGTACCTCACTTGCATGGGTAGGCCTAGTGCCCGCGACATGAAATGGCACAAAATGCAACGTGGACACACCACAATTTCACAGTGAAAAATTGCCCTTTTTTGGCAAAGTGCCTAATTGTGTTTTTTTAACCCTAGCTCTGCTGGCACCTAGGGAAACCTATCAAACCTATACATTTTTAAACAATAGACTCCCAGAGGAATCCAGGATGGGGGGACTTGACTGCCTCCCACCAGGTTCTGTTACCCCGAATCCCTTGCAAACCTAAAAAACTTGACAAAAAAAACAAATTTTCCTCACATTTCAGTGGTGGAAAGTTCTGGAATCTGCGTGGATCAACAAATTTTCACCAACCCTGCGTTCCCCAAATTCTTCCGAGGAAAATGGTATCTCACTTGCGTGGGTAGGCCTAGTGCCCGCGACATAAAATGGCACAAAATGCAATGTGGACACACCACAATTTCACAGTGAAAAATGACCATTTTTTGGCAAAGTGCTTAGCTGTTGTTTTTTAACCCTAGCTCTGCTGGCACCTAGAGAAACCTATCAAACCTATACATTTTTGAAAAATAGACACGCAGGGGAATACAGGATGGGGTGACTTGACTGCCTTCCACCAGGTTCGGTTACCCAGAATCACTTGCAAACCTAAAAAAGTGACAAACAAATTCAACTTTTTCCCACATTTCAGTGGTGGAAAGATCTGAAATCTGTGAGGATACACAAATTTTCACCCACCCTGCATTCCCCAAAGTCTTCCGAGAAAAATGGAACCTCACTTGCTTGGGTAGGCATAGTTCCCGCAAAAAGAAACAGCGCAAAATGCAACGTGGACACACCACAATTTCACAGTTAAAAATGACCTTTTTTTGGCAAAGTGCCTATCTGTAGTTTTTGAATCCTAGCTCTGCAGGAACCTAGGGAAACCTAGCAAACCTATACATTTTTTAAAACTAGACACCAGGATAGGGTGATTCGACTGCCTCCCTCCAGGATCTGTTACCCAAAATCCCTTGCAAACCTAAACAATTGCTAAAAGAAACACATTTTCCTCACATTTCTGTGGTGGAAAGTTCTGGAATCTGCGTGGATCCACAAATTTCCACTCACCCAGCGTTCCCCAAAGTCATCCGAGAAAAATGGTACCTTACTTGCGTGGGTAGGCCTAGTGCCCGTGACATGAAATGGCGCAAAATGCAACGTCGACAAACAACAATTTCACAGTGAAAAATTACCCGTTTTTGGCAAAGTGCCTAGCTGTGGTTTTCTAACCCTAGCTCTGCTGACACCTAGGGAAATGTTAGACCTGGCACCTTGGCGTAAGTCTCCATTCAACTTTTTGTCGCTGTGCCTTATGTGTTTTGCTGGTGTTAGCTGCTCAGAGCACTGTGCCACTGCCAACCAGTGCCACAGTGCAAGTGCTTCCTATTTAAAATGTATATGTTGGTTGGATTCCATGATTGGCTCATTTGGTTTACTGTCAGACCCCAGTAAAGTGCACCAGGAGTGCCCAGGGCTTGTAAATACAAATGCTGCTGGTGGGCTTGCAGCACTGGTTGTGCCACCCACAGAAGCGGCCTAGTAAAATGTGTCTAGGGTCTGCCATTGCAGAACCTGCGTGCAGTCTGGTACTGTCATGCTGACTGGGTAAGTGCACCCACTTGCCAGTCCCAAAACCTTCCCTTAACTTCATATTAGTCACCCCTATGGTAGGCCCAAGGGCAGGGTGCATTGTAAGCATAAGGTAGGACAAGCCCTGATGTGTGTGGCATGTCCTAATAGTGAATTACAGCCATTTTCGTTTTTCACTATTGTAAGGCTACCTGTTCTCCATAGGCCAGAATGGGGTGTTAGAATAGTTACATCCTATGATCCTAACAGACCCAGGGAACATGGTAGAACATCGAGTTTAGTATGCCTGAACTCAGAATAATAAAATACATCTTTTAGGAAAGTTTATTTTAATATTCTGTGTTTGGAAATACCACTTTTAGAAAGTTGGTATTTGCTTGCCTAACCATTTCAGCCTGCCTCTGCTATGATGTGTATCTGCCTGTCTGGTTTGTGTGAGTGACAGGGCTGGGGAAACCCAGAGGGGCAGGGCTAGGTAGCCTGGTGGTGAATGGAGAGATTGACATCCAGATGGGTGGGAGGAGTGCACCTGGACTCTGAATAGGGCTGTGCTCTGCCACCACAATGCTGGCTCCACCTCCTGTGGAGCGGCTGATGTCTCTGCCCTGCACCCTGAATAGAAAGGCAGAGTCATGTCAACAAAGTGCTCAAGAACTGGTGTGGACTGGGCAAAGGCCCCTCTACCCCAGAGGAACAAAGGAATTAGGGGTATAAGTATTGGGACCCTGCTCCCAAGAAATTAGATCCTGCTTGACAGGTAGAACCTCTGCCTGAGGAGGAGGAACTGGGAAAGCTGTAAGGAGGAGTACTGTCGCTGACCTGGGGGATTGGCCTGCAGTGGTTGCCTTGCTGCTGAAAGGAGAGGAGCAAGACTACAAAGACTTTATTTCAACTTGTGCTTAAAAGATCTCCAAGGGCTTGTGCTGAGCTTGCCCCCTGAACGAAGTCCCAGGACCAGTGGACTTCACCCCCCAGCTCCCCAGAGTCTTTTGGAAGTGCCTGCTGCTGTTATTGGGCATTCTGAGGGACTGCGTGTCGCAAGGAGCTGGAAGCGCGACTCGAGAAGGAGAAGCGTGCCGCCGTCGGAACTGTTGTCGTCGCATCTCGCAAAGGGTGTCGCCGATGCAGCATCGCATCGAGCGGAAGCGTCTCGCATCGTTCCGGAAGTGTCTCGCAACGCCGAAGAAGCGTGTCGCCATCGCAGCCATTGTAGCTGATGCATTGCACCGCATCAAGAGAAGAGTCTCGCATCGAGGAAGAAGTGTGTCGCCATCGGAGCCATCGTAGTTGTCGCATTGCACCGCATCAAGAAAAGCGCCTCGCAAACGTCGGAGAAGCGTGTTGCTGTCGGAGCTGCTGTCGTCGCATCGCGTAAAGGGGTGACGCCGCTACAACATCGCATCGAGTCGAGTCTTCTCGCAACATCGAAGAAACGTAACGCATCTGGAAGATCTTCACGTCTTTATTTCTTTGCACCAAAAACTTCATCGCATCAGCATCGTTGCAACACTTTCGTTGCCCTGCATGTCGCATCTAAGGTTCATTGACTTAAAGTATCGCATTTAAGAACTTAAGAGAACTAAGCAAACTTCTACCATCTAAAGTAACAGCATTGTGTATTTTTGTCGTTTAATGGTTTTGTGGTAACTCTATATAAAGAATCCTTATTTTTAATATAAAAACCTGTGTGGTGTCCATTTGTAGTGTTGTCACTTGGTTACTGTATGTGTTCACAAATGCTTAACCTATAACGCTCTGAGATAAGCCTTGTCTGCTCGCGCCAAGCTACCTAGAGGGTGAGCAGGGGTTATTTGAGGAGTGTAAACCCTTACCCTGACTAGAGGAAAGGTTCCCTGCTTGTCACAAGTACCTACCTGTGCCAACCAGAGGACCTGGATTCTAACATTGGTGGTCAGCGGTGAGGATTCTGGACTTGCATTTGCGACTCATGTACAGTAATTGGTGAACACTACTTAGTGAGTGCAGACCTTAAACGCAACCAATACTTGTTGGTAGATTTCTTTTGGGACTGTCTATTTTTGAGCACTGCCAAGCTCAACCATGGTGGAGAAAGCAGCATCCATAGTCTCTGTTAATACTGAATTTGAATGGGAAGAAGAGAAATTGGATAGCTACAAGTGATCACAGCTGAAATTCTTTTGCAAGAAATGTAAGTTTGCGCTACTGGATGTAGAAACAAGGCAGAGTTCTACAAGGCGCTGAGGGCCTGCGTAGAAGCAAGGAATGCCACTGATGATAACAATGCAGAGGAGCAGCTGGATGGGCCAGTGGGTCCAAGAGGAAGGAGAACCCCTTCCCCTGCAGGTAGCAGTGTTTCTAGTAAAAGTTTATCTCCAGAGGAGTTGGCAGACAGGAAGGAAACCAGAGCTCATGAAATAGAGATGGCGAAACTAAATGCACAATTGGCAATGGAACAAAAAAGGCTGGAAATGGAAGAGAGAAAAAGCCAAATGGAGCATTAGAAGAAAATGTGGGAGCTGGAGTTGAAAGCCCAGGGCTTGGGAAGCACTCCCTCTGGTGGCAGCACACCCCCAGTGCAGGTAGAGTCCAGAGTGTACATACCCAAAGATGTAGTGAAAGAATTTTAAAAAAATGATGACATAGGGCAGTGGTTCAAAGCCTACGAAGTAGCCATGTCCTCCCACCGGGTCCCTGAGAAGGATTGGGGAGCGGGGTTGTGGGGACAGTTCTTGAGTGAAGGGCGGGACACACTGCTAGATTTGCCCTCAGAAGTGTATAACTCTTACCCCCATATGAAGGAAGCTTTAATGGCTAGGTATGGGTTAACCCCTGAAATGTATAGACAGAGGTTCAGGGGTTGCACTAAGATTCCCAATAGTACGTATGTGGAGTATGTGACTTTTTTTTGAAGAGCACTGGATGGCTGAGTGAAGGGTAGCAAGGTTGATAATTTTCAAGGGCTTCTTGATTTAATGGCATGGGAGCACTTGTCCAGTAATTGTTTTCCTGAGCTACGCCAGCACCTGATTGATAGTAGGCTGACTAACCCTAGGAAGCTTGCTGAGGAGGCGGACCGCTGGGTCAGTACCAGGGTCCCCAAGGGTCCCGTGGGAGACTCCGCCAAAGGCGGGCAGGGTCCCCAGCAGAAGAGCAGGGGGGACAAGGGAAAACAGAGGGAGTTCCAGAAAAGGCCCCAAAGTAATCCCCTAGGGAACCAAGGGAAAGGTTCTCAGCCTCCCCACCCCAGAAACCGACTGGGGCCCCGACAGGTGCCCCTGTTCAAAGAGGGCACCCAACCTGTTACAGATGTGGTGAGCTGGGTCATTTTGCCAATGATCCCAAGTGTCGCCAGTTTGGTAACCCAGCACCCCCTGGTGCAACCCCCCGGCAGACGGCTAGTGTAGCCCTGGGTGGAGAGATGGGTGGCCAAGGTGGGTGGGGTTCAGTAGAAATGTCCCTGGTCTCATTAGGAGACCGTGAAGTGGTCCCCAAAACCCAGCTGCCTGAGAACACTAAAAAATACAGGCAGTGGGTGACCATAAATGGCCATAGGGTGGAAGCTCTCAGAGACACAGGAGCCAGTGTGACGGCTGTCAAGCGCCACCTGGTGTCTCAGGAGCAGGTTGTCCCAGGAGCATTCTATCCGGTTGTTGCCGCCGACAACACCGAGAGTCACTGCCCGGTGGCTCAGGTTCACTTTGAGTCGGGGGGGGGGGTCTCTGGTAACTCTTCAGGTAGCTGTGAGGCCCGCCATGCCTGTAGACTGTCTGTTAGGGAACGATCTGGAGAGCTCACCTTGGGCTAAGGTGGAGCAGAGTGCTCACCTGGAGATGTTGGGTATGCCAGATTGGGCGTGTGTCACCACACGGTCCATGACAGCGAGTAGAGGTGCTCAAGAGGACCTGGAACCTGAGAGGGAGGACCAGGAACCAGCCTTAGGGAGAAGAGGCAGGGGGCGTGGGAAACCGGACCCTGAAGTTCCCACGGTCCAGGAGGAAGCAGACCTTGAGGGGGATGCCCTGGAACCTACAGGGGAACAGATAGCTGAACTGGGGTACCTGCCTGAGCTGAGCCATTGGCAGCAAGAAGGAGGACCGTCCAGGGAGGAATTCTGCAGGGAGTAGAATGAGTGCCCTTCTCTCGTGGGTATGCGGCAGCAGGCTGCAGACCAGGCCGACGGTGATCAGTCTGGAACACATTTCCTTTACTGGGAGAACGACCTCCTGTATTCTGAGCCTAAGGTTGCTGAGCCTGGGTCAGCCCGTGTGCTGGTGGTACCCCAGCGCTTCAAAGCCTTCCTACTGGGGCTGGCTCACGATGTGCCATTAGCAGGACATTTGGGGCAGGACAAGACCTTTGAAAGGCATGTCACCCACTTCTTTTGGCCCCAAATGCGCAGTAGTTCAGACACTCACTGCAGGACCTGCCAGACTTGCCAGGCAAGTGGGAAGAGTGAAAGGAAGCAGAAGGCTCCACTCCAGCCATTCCCTGTGGTCGGTACCCCATTCCAGCGAGTGGGGATTGATATTGTAGGGCCACTGGACCCCAGGACAGCGATGGCAATAGGTTCATCCTGGTCCTGGTGGACCATGCCACCCGGTACCCGGAAGCCATCCCTCTGAGGACAGTGACGGCCCCCGTGGTGGGACGTGTGCTGATGAGAATTTTCTCCCGAGTGGGATTCCCTCTAGAGGTGGTGTCTTACCAGCGTACCAATTTCATATCTAAATATATGAAATCCCTTTGGCAAGAGTGTGGTGTAACCTACAAGTTCTTGATCACTATAAGTACTCCCGTAGTAGACCAGTCAGCAATTATTATCTATCGCTAACTACAACGGATCAGAATTATGGTATGCCCTATCTGAAGTATATAACACCACCTAAGTGTGGGGAAGGAAGCAAGTCCTTTTATTATTATATTCCCTCACACACCTTAGTGGTGTCATGCTTCATCATCGGGACACCCCGACGCCTAAAAGTCAGGGTGGGCTCAACCAATATTTCAGGGAGCACTTACTGAGATGATATTTGGCCAGGGGGTTAAAGATTAATAATCGGTGTCAGACCCCAGTATCCCTTTATTCTTGGGTCTGGCCCTGGTAGTAAAAACAAAAGAAGTGGGTATCCAGGGATATTATGGTCCTAGGACCCTATTGCCAACATGTTTCTGTCCTTATTGTCCCATGAAGGGTGCACGGACAATCTTTAGGGCGTATACCCCCTGGAAAGTTTAAGAAAGTACAAGGGAAGTTCCCTATACTATTGTGCAGTAAGGGTAGATAGCTGCTCCTTAATTCTATCGTTCTGTTGATAAATTCACTCCATCTGTGAAGAATAGAAGAGAAGACAGACAACATACATAGCACGTCAATTCCGTTTTGCAAAGGAACACACCAAATATATGTGCTTATCTCTGCGCTTTCCACATCATCATACGTGAAACCAGAAAATAGAATGTACGCGTGATTAAGGCATAACCACTCGTATAAGTGACACACAACATTGTGGCGTGTAAATGCTTGGGTGGCGGTGATTTACCGCATCCTATTTTCACACATTCATTTGTGCGTAATTATAAGACATCAGTCCTACCAGTCGGGCTCACAACAAATAAACACGAGTTTAAAAACAAATCCTTCCCTAATTCATTCTTATATGGTGAATACGCATTTCCACTCCAACATATCTCACACAGTGTCGCTTACCCCAGTTAAGGAGAGGAAAAACCTCATGTGGGACATCTATGCGTAGGGTAGCCCTGTAGTCACACTCTGTGAATCCGTAACACATAAAGATTCAGATAGGTGCAGCCCCAACCACGCGATCAAGATTTTTGAAATGAGCGTTCATATTGAGGAAGTCGAGCCCCACAAGTAGTGGACGAAATATGAAAAAGAAGAAGAAAAATAATAAAGAAAAGAGGGCAAACGCTGGATCGTAATCACTCCGTATCTCAACAGCATACCTCGTCTACTCATTTCACACATTCAGGTTACTCACGCCACCAAGGGTCCTGCCCCGTATAGACACCTATTTGGTAGTGGTTCCCACAGCTTGGAATCTCTCCCGTTCTTGTTGTCGTGGTTTAAAACTTGTATCCGAGCCTCAATGAACGATCTCGTCTGTTTCCGGGAGTCCGAGGCCATGCCCCCATCCGGAAGTGCGTACTGCGTGTGTACCGCTAAAGGTTATCTGGGACTTGAAGTTTCTTGTAAGGAGTCGTTCTCGTAGTTATGTTAAACTAATTTACCCACGTTATTTGTTTATCTGCTGATGTTTAAACACAGGGTAACAACATAGAAGTATACACATATCTCTCTCTGCATCCTCCCCGCTCAGGGCATATGTGTTATGTTATTATTGACATCATAATTATTCCTGATTATCAGTTATAATGTCGTGGCCACCCAAAGAAAGGGTATGTTCTCAACCCAGGGTCACAAAAGTAGGTGTAGATCGGTTCCTCTGTACCACTTCCATGGATATAAACCAAGGAAATTACATTACAGACCCAGATGTTAATTATAAATGTGAGGTCTGTATACAGGTCATCATAGTTTGTGTCCTCATATACATCTCAGATGAGGGTCACTATAGAGACTACTTGTTCTTGTTTAATTGATTCCATGGGATGTGGTCATTCAGACCGGTCATGTGGGTTTTCAATCTATAGACCCATCTTTGTTCTCGTTCTAAGAGGGTTTTTGACACGTTACCATTCCCTCTGACTTTTTCAATCACGGACCACCATAGGTCGCTGTCTGAGTGTTTTTTCTCTAAATAATGTGCAGTGAGCCTGGTTGCTGATATGGACCTTCTGATCGTACTTCTATGCTCGTTGATGCGTATTTTTATTTTCCTCCCTGTCATCCCTATATACATCAACTGGCACGGGCATTTAATTACATAGATGACTTTATCTGAGTTACAATTGGTATGGGACCTCTGTTCCCATTTGTGGTGCATCCCCAGATCTATTTCCTTGGTGTGTTCCGTAAATGCACAAGCCACACAGGAACCACACGGACAGTGACCCATAACTCGTGGTTGATTCCAAAGGGTACTTTGATATGTGGTTTTCATTTTTTCTAAATCTGTGTGAATCAATGTGTCTCTTAGACTCCTATTCCTTTTGAAGGAAAACATGGGTTTCTCAAAACTCAGTTTATTCGATGTTAATATCGGCCACTTTTTGTTTATGATTTTCTTACACTCATTAGATGATGCATTAACCCCTTGGCTGCGGCAGGAATTCCGCCGCAGCACTGGGGGGGGTTTGGGGGCAGCGCGGTGGCGCTGTGCTCATGACGGAGCCACTCCGTCATGAGTCACGGTTGATCTGTGCTCATGACGGAGTGGTTCTGTCACGACTCCGCCCACTGCGCTAATCGCCCGCACAGGCGGGGAATTAGCGCCGCGTGGGCGGAGCGGCGGCCAACGGCCGCAGCATGACGGAACCACTCCATCATGAGCACACGGCACCCGTGGCTCATGACGGAGTGGTTCCGTCATGAGCGGAAAAGGGGTTAAAGGTTGTTACACAGATAAGAGTATTAGGTTCTGTCTTTTGATGAGTCTCAAGTAGAACTTCCCGTGGGGTATTCCGGGATCGTTTTCTTGCCTTTTCGATAATTCTTTTAGGGTAGGATCTTTCTTCCAATTTCTTAGACAAGACTTTTGCCTCAAATGTATAATCAGTCAAGTTTGCACAGTTTCTACGTATACGTAGGAACTGGCCCACGGGTAAATTCTCTCTTAATGCTCGTGGGTGAGCGCTGTTAAAATGTAGCAAACTGTTTTTGACTGTGGGCTTTGTGTACAGGGAGCTGACGATGCCATCGTCCTTTGCACTGATAGTGACATCAAGGAATGATACATGGTCTTGATCATGGGTCATCGTGAATTTAAGATGTGAGTTTCGACTGTTAAGCCAAATGTGAAACTGTCCCAGTGTGATTACGTCTCCTTCCCATATGACAAGAATGTCGTCAATATACCGCCACCATTTCTTTATGTTATTTGAGAATGGGTTAGGGGTCCATATGCATTCATCTTTCGAATTGTCCCATATACAAACACGCTATGCTAGGCGCGAATGTACTGCCCATCGAAGTTCCGTGGACTTGTAAATAAAGCTGGTCATCAAAACTGAAGAAATTATCCTTCAGTGCCAAGCGTAACAAGGTGATGACCTAACTCACCGGAGCTTCCCAGGTCCAGTCGTATATGAGGATACAAACTATGATGACCTGCATACAGACCTCACATTTATAATTAACATCTGGGTCTGTAATGTAATTAACTTGGTTTATATCCATGGAAGTGGTACAGAGGAACCGATCTACACCTACTTTTGTGACCCTGGGTTGAGAACATACTTTTTCTTTGGGTGGCCACGACATTATAACTGATAATCAGGAATAATTATGATGTCAATAATAACATAACACATATGCCCTGAGCAGGGAGGATGCAGAGAGAGATATGTGTATACTTCTATGTTGTTCCCCTGTGTCCATCAGCAGATAAACAAATAACGTGGGTAAATTAGTTTAACATAACTACGAGAACGACTCCTTACAAGAAACTTCAAGTCCCAGATAACCTTTAGCGGTACACACGCAGTACGCACTTCCGGATGGGGGCGTGGCCTCGGACTCCCGGAAACAGACGAGATTGTTCATCGAGGCTCGGATACAAGTTTAAAACCACGACAGCAAGAACGGGAGACATTCCAAGCTGTGGGAACCACTACCAAATAGGTGTCTATACGGGGCATGGACCCTTGGTGGCGTGAGTAACCTGAATGTGTGAAATGAGTAGACGAGGGATGCTGTTGAGATTACGATCCAGCGTTTGCCCTCTTTTCTTTATTATTTTTCTTCTTCTTTTTCATATTTCGTCCACTACTTGTGGGGCTCGACTTCCTCAATATGAACGCTCATTTCAAAAATCTTGATCGCGTGGTTAGGGCTGCACCTATCTGAATCTTTATGTGTTACGGATTCACAGAGTGTGACTACAGGGCTACCCTACGCATAGAGGTCCCACATGAGGTTTTTCCTCTCCTTAACTGGGGTAAGTGACACTGTGTGAGATATGTTGGAGTGGAAATGCGTATTCACCATATAAGAATGAATTAGGGAAGGATTTGTTTTTAAACTCGTGTTTATTTGTTGTGAGCCCGACTGGTAAGACTGATGTCTTATAATTACGCACAAATGAATGTGTGAAAATAGGATGCGGTAAATCACCGCCACCCAAGCATTTACACGCCACAATGTTGTGTGTCACTTATACGAGTGGTTATGCCTTAATCACACGCACATTCTATTTTCTGGTTTCACGTATGATGATGTGGAAAGCACAGAGATAAGCACATATATTTGGTGTGTTCCTTTGCAAAACGGAATTGACGCGTTATGTATGTTGTCTGTCTTCTCTTCTATTCTTCACAGATGGAGTGAATTTATCAACAGAACGATAGACTTAAGGAGCAGCTATCTACCCTTACTGCACAATAGTATAGGGAACTTCCCTTGTACTTTCTTAAACTTTCCAGGGGGTATACGCCCTGAAGAATGTCCGTGCACCCTTCATGGGGCAATAAGGACAGAAACATGTTGGCAATAGGGTCCTAGGACCATAATATCCCAGGATACCCACTTCTTTTGTTTTTACTATCAATGTCAGACCCAAGAATAAAGGGATACTGGGGTCTGACACCGATTTTTAATCTTTAACCCCCTGGCCAAATATCATCTCAGTAAGTGCTCCCTGAAATATTGGTTGAGCCCACCCTGACTTTTAGGCGTCGGGGTGTCCCGATGACGAAGCATGACACCACTAGGGTGTGTGAGGGAATATAATAACAAAAGGACTTGCTTCCTTCCCCACACTTAGGTGGTGTTATATACTTCAGATACAAGGCTTCCTGAGTAAAAAAGAATTTTTGTACCTTAACACAAAGTCTCCACGCACACCGGTTATTTACACCCTACCGAAGATTCACAAAAATGTTACTACCCCCCCTGGAAGACCTATCGTCTCCGGTTGCGGCTCTATACTTGAACCCCTAGGGAATTACATTGACTTTTTTATCAGGGAATTTGTACCCGAAACCCCTTGTTACATTAAGGACACCATGGCCATGGTCAATCTTGTAGAAGAACTCCCCTTTGACCCTCTTAACAATCTACTTTGTACCCTTGATGTGGAATCTTTATACACGAATATCCCTCAAGAGGAAGGCATTCACATAATTGGTATTACCCTTAACTCTAGACCTCAACCCCACACTGTCCCTACTTCTTTCATCATAAAGCTCCTCAAAATTTGTCTGACTAAGAATTTCTTTCTTTTTGATGGCAACTACTATCAACAAGTGAAGGGTACCAGTATGGGTGCCGTTTTTGCTCCAAATTTTGCCATACTTTATATGGATTGGCTGGAGACATACCGCATACTATCTCCCATGAACCCTTTCAGAAACTCTATTCTGGAATGGAAGCGGTACATTGACGACATTTTCCTGATCTGGAACAACAGTGAGGAGAACCTCACTGAATTCAAAGACTGGCTCAACTCACACTGCAATGGCCTCAAATTCACTGTTAACAATAGTAGAGACGAAATTGCCTTTCTTGACCTAACTATCAAAGCTCACAATGGCGGTCTTTATACTACGCTTTATCGCAAACCCACAGAAAAGAACACTCTACTATCTTACAACAGCCATCACCCCAGAGCCTTGCGAGACTCCCTTCCCTACTCACAATTTCTTAGGATACGCCGCAATTGTTATCTTAAAAAAGATTATTTTGCGGAGGCCTCCATCCTTTCCAAAAAATTGACCAACAGAGGCTACCCACGCAAACTAGTGAAAAAAGCCCTTAAAAGAGCATGGTATTGCCCAAGGGAGACTCTACTTAGCCCCAAAGAGAAAAGAAGGGACGACAAGATAGTTTGCGTGACCACCTTTTCACCCATCTCAAACACAGTTAGGAAATGCATTCTAAAACACTGGCCAACAATTAACGCCGGCATTTTGAATTTTGAACGCCCTCTTTTTGCTTTCAAAAAAAGCAAAAACATAAAAGACCACCTTGTAAGGGCAGCACTTTCCAACAAGACAAAGGACCAATCCCTTAGAGGCGCATGGGGTTTACCACCACTGCTAGGCCATTTCAAGTGCGGTAATTGCAGTGTGTGCAATTTCACTAAAGACACGAAAAAATTTGTGCATGGTAACATTGATGTCACTCTCTCACATTTCTCAAATTGTAACACTATCAATGTGATATATGCTATTACCTGCCCCTGTGATTTGATTTATGTTGGACAAACGACACAAAAGATCAGGATCCGGATTTGCCAACACAGAAGCCGTATACGCTGCAAAACACCTAATGCGCCTCTAGTGGATCATTTCACCAACCTGAACCACACTGAGGACGACATCAGATGGCAAGTCATTAACGTGGTCCAACAACCCCCAAGGAACACTAACATTGCTGCTTTCTTGGACAAAGAGGAACTAAAATGGATAATTCGTACTGACAGTTTGCACACCGGGCTTAATCGTCAGGAGGACTGGTCCAATCTTCTGTAATAAGCTATCATTGTATGAATATGTTGTCCATACACTGTGACTGTCTTGCCCCCCCCCCCCCTCTTTTTATCTCTTTTATTCCTTTTACCCTTTCTCGATATATCCAATTCTCTACACCTTCACTCTTCAACCTTACACCTCCCCTCGCCAACAGTGCCTGATTTCCAATTGCCCCCCCCCCCCCACCCCCGCCTGGGACCCCCTGTACCTCCTTCCACCCCTCACTCTTTGTAGCACGATCGGCTAACTCTTGCCTTTCTTACTCTTAATGTACTCCTCCCTATTATTACCCTACCTTGTTCTTTCCCGAATCTACTTCATTTCTCATTATCATCGCTTCCCTGCTCCGGGCCCCCTCTCCCTCTCTCCACATGTATTCCCCTCCTTGCCTTCCTATTCGTATGTATTTACTCCTTCTTCTTCATTCTTAACCTCACAACGCCGTCCGTCTCTCCCCGTCCCGTGTCTCTTCTCCCTTTCTATCGCATTCACTACTCGGGACACGCCCCCCTCGTCACACACCCTCTCCTACGTAGGAGAATTCATATGACCTGCCCCTTCCGGTCCGACACTCGCTGCAGACCCGGGAACTTCTACTCGAGCCCAGTCTCGCTACGGAGAACCAGCTGACCCTTCAGGTACTGTGATCGCCCCTCTAACGATCATCGGCCCCCCACTAACCCTCGGCCTTCTCCGTACTACCAGCACTTACTCCCCCTTTCCCGCCCACAGATTACCCACCATTGGCGTGAACAGTCTTGGCTCTCCGTTTTCCAGCACGAAGGATTCTTTACTCGCGGCGAATTTTCTGCCGCTTTTCCCGTACCAGGACCTATCCAGTTCCTGGCTTAATTCCCAGGTAATTGTTATCCCACCCCATTAACGGCTACCGCGCTGGCCTGCTACAACTCATTACGCCGCTCACCGGCACTCCATTCACCACACCAACCCCCCTAATTAATTTCTCCTGCCTCCAGGAATTCCACTGCTCCACTACCTAAGACTGGATTTCCGCTGTCCGGCCACACGGAATGAGTGCTCGTAGACTTAACTCTCCACCATCCTCAATCTTGACGGTTCCTATAGTCCTATTACGCTAATTCCAGGTAATTATTACCCTCCACTTCCTCCGGTCCCCTTGCGGCTCCTTGACACTTCATCCCCTTCATTCTCTCCCCCCCTCGTTTCGCCCACAGAAATTCCCTTGTGGCACAGGAGATCCTTTTAGCTCATTCACCTGCTGTAACTCTCGCTCTCCAGCGGTATATTGCACAGTAAGTTCTTTTCCCTTTTCCCCTTCCCTCCACCCTTCCCAAGGCACTATCCCACTCCACCTTCACTTTCTCTGCCCATTCCTCCCTCCGTTCTCTCTTACATTCACACCCCAATTCTGGTATCATTCCTCCCCTTGCTGCTCCCTCACATTCTATTTTTCCTTCCACCCCAATCCTTCTCACCCTTCCTGCGTATATATCCCTAGCATGCACATTGCTCTCCCTCTCCAGTGCATCCTTACCCTGGTATGCTTCATTTTGATATTACCTTTTCCTTTCTATTTTTAATAACCCTTTCCCTCTTCTCTTTTTTCTTCTACCCCCTTTTTTCCCCCCCTTCCTTCCCTACCTACCCAGGCATACTTTCCCAGGCATTTCATCAATCGGTTAGTCCTGAAGAGATCCCACCACTACTTTGGGGATCGAAACGTCGTCGACACACATCTCTAATCTCCTAATAATACATTGTAAATTTTATTTGAGTACGAGATGTTGTTCAATTGTGACTTTCAATAACCTTTATTCTCACAAACACAAAAAGTCACATTTTAAGTCACTTGCCTGCGGCTAGGAAATCGGCTGATTTCCTTTTACAACTCACGGGCTGCTCACTTATTTCACCACATGTATTTTGGTTCGTAGCAATTGTATTATATCTGAATCATTTTTTGAATAAAACATATAATCCAATTTTTGATTGGAAAATTGTGAGATTATACCTATCTTTAAATTGAATGGGACCTTGTTTCTTAAAAATATACTTCAGATAGGGCATACCATCATTCTGGTCCGTTGTAGTTAGCGATAGATAATAATTGCTGACTGGTCTACTACGGGAGTACTTATAGTGATCTAGTGTTTACCTACGGGAGGGTGTACTCCCTCATAGAGTTCCTTTCGGCCCCTTGCCCAACTAGGAATTCCTCCTAGTAAGGTATGTGTATTATGTATTATGAATCAAAATAGAATGGACCACTTGTCCTGTGTTACCAAGGACTTGTCGGTTGTTTCCGTCATAAAAAGACCCTCATACATCTACACAGGTCGAGGGCGGTATATTTTCATTTTCCGCCATTAGTGTACTGTTTCAGCATCATCATAGGGTCATTTTTTTGTAAAATGCTGACCTCCACCTGGAGGAAGACCTAGTTGGTACTAACAGTAGTGGTCAGAGATAAGAGTGAATATGTGCTCGTGATGAAGTGAAAGAAATGATAAAATCCCTAAGTCACTTTCAACCTCAATAATTTATTCGGAGGCAGTGATTGGGAAGTTAAAAAGTGAGGTCGTGCGTTTAGAATGAGTAACTTATCGTACGCACTTCTGATTGGTCATTGGTCAACATGTTTCAGCCCTCTGTACAGTCTTGGGGCTTTCGTCAGGACCGGATTGTGTGTGTAGAAACTATTTTGTTCTGCACAGAATGGTGAACTCACCACTCTCAATTATGAGAGGTCAGATCAATAGTATCTGTACCTAGGAGGAAAAGAAAGACATTACAATATGACATGAGATGTTTTCCCATGTAATGTTTTAATTAGAGAATAGCTGAAACAGCGTTTTTTAAACCTTCCGAATTGGGATAGTGTCGCGCGTTATTGTGCGCGTGATTAATAGTGAGAAAAGAAGAAAGCTAACATGGTAGTGCGGTTTAAAATTGCAGAATTACAAGTGTAATTATCTCAGATTCATTATATCGATGTGCACATGCTCTTCAATCATACACATTCCTCTTAGTGTCAAGTGACTTGCCGATATCAATGTTAAACTGAAAACTCAAAATTCCTGTCTCATTTATCGGAGGATAGGGGCATTTCTATCTTGTACACCCAAATTGTCGAGTGGTTCATGTTTAGGTTGCGCATCTCTAGTATGTCATGAATGTCGTTAGTAACTGCCGAACATGTAAATGAGATGAGTTTAATAGGAAAGAGCTTTGTCGATAAGACCCTTGTGAGTGTAAGTCAATGATAGGACGTTTTCAATGTAATGTTACTCATGGAGTGGGTCAATTATCTCTCAAAACAGGTTAATATCAGGAAGTGCAAGGACAGCTTGTTCTGTACTTTTCACGCGCTCTTTTTTTGCAATTAAGGAAATGGGACAGTGGATGTTTTTCGACTGAAAAAAGAGGGAAAAATTATTATCTGTTTAGAGAGTGGTTGTTCTCTAATTGCGTGAAGGAATATTGTCAAAAGTGCAACGAGATAGTATTAGCATACACAGTGACAAAACAATAAACAAACCAAAAACAAACTGTTGTGAGGCATGGGAGACATGTAGCGATCTCATTCAGTCATGCGGTTTGGTGATGTTCATTACCTTAAGCGCTTGGTCTATACGCCTCATGGAGTCACCGGCAGGCTCTAGAATGTTAAGTTCATTCCGTTACTTCTTCGTAATCTGCTTGTGCTGCCTCTAGCTACGGTGCTCCGTATGACGCGGGTGCCGGTCTCGGCTCGTTTATCATCCCGGTCATAATGAAAAGTAACAAGGGACTGTTGTATAAGTGGTTGGCATCAATGGTTGGCGTGATGTTAATGGTTCTTAAATCTCGCTCATTAGTGTAGTCTTGCCAATGGGGTTAATAAAATCGTTAATTAATGTTATCTTTTATTCTATTATCAGGCTGAGACTACACTTTATGTTAATTAGATGTGTGTAACCTGCATAATAATTGCAAAGTCCACAATAATTCTTGTAAGAGTTATTGATGATGTTCTCTCGCAAAAGTCTGTTTAGGAATTCCTAAGCATAATAGCCCCTTTGGAAATCTGTCTCCGCGACCACTGAAGTCTGTCTTCCATGGGTATCAAAAGGAATTCATTTGTATCTCTGAGCCAGTCAATTCAAATGAGTGAAAACTGGGCTCTCACCCGACCAAACAGCCCTTCCTTCGAACAAAATATCAATGCTAACCAATCTTAACAAAAACATAATTGAATCCAAAAACAGACTTTTAACTTCCCAATCACTGCCTCCGAATAAATTATTGAGGTTGAAAGTGACTTAGGGATTTTATCATTTCTTTCACTTCATCACGAGCACATATTCACTCTTATCTCTGACCACTACTGTTAGTACCAACTAGGTCTTCCTCCAGGTGGAGGTCAGCATTTTACAAAAAAATGACCCTATGATGATGCTGAAACAGTACACTAATGGCGGAAAATGAAAATATACCGCCCTCGACCTGTGTAGATGTATGAGGGTCTTTTTATGACGGAAACAACCGACAAGACACAGGACAAGTGGTCCATTCTATTTTGATTCATAATCTAACGTTTGGAAGCCGGATGGACCTCAGCTTCTTTTTCCCTCTATCTGATTATAATATATGTGTATTATGTAACCTACAAGTTCACCACACCTTACCACCCCCAAGGAAACTGGTTGGTTGAGAGATTCAACCGAACCCTAAAGGGCATGATAATGGGTTTTGAGGAACCCATGAGGCGTAAGTGGGACGTCCTCTTACCATGCTTTCTCTTTGCTTACAGAGAGGTGCCACAGAAGTCTCTAGGGTCCAGCCCCTTTGAGCTTCTGTACGGACACCCAGTGAGAGGACCTCTAAGTCTGGTCAAGGAAGGCTGGGAGCAATCTCCCAGGAAACCTCCCCAGAATGTATATAGCTACATGCTGGCCTTCAGGAACCAGACTAGACGTTTCAGGGAACTTGCCGAGGCAAACCTGGAAGCCAGCCAGGAGGAGATGAAGCGGTGGTACGACCAGAATGCCACTCTGGTAGAGCTTCAGCCTGGACAGAAGGTATGGGTCTTGGCCCCAGTGGAGCCCTGTGCACTCCAGGATAAGTGGACCGGTCCCTTTGAGGTTGTGGAGTGCAAGAGCCCTGTCACCTATTTGGTGAACTTGCGGTCTCCAAGGAACCCCTTTAGGGTCCTTCATGTCAACCGCCTCAAGCCCCACTTGGAGAGGTCCCAAGTGGGCATGCTCTTAGCGACAGATGCTGGGATGGAGGAGGAGACCGAGCCTCTTCCTGACCTCCTGTCAGCCAAGGAGCAAGATGGGTCAGTGGATGGTGTCATCCTCTCTTCCACCCTGACCCCTGAGCAACAGAACGATTGTCGCCAGTTACTGGGGCAATTCTCTGACCTGTTTTCCCTGATTCCCGGTGTCACTGATTGGTGTGTCCATGATGTGGACACTGGGGATAGTACACCTGTGCGGCACAAGGCCTACAGGGTGACTGACAGGGTAAGGGCCTGCATCAAGGAGGAGGTCTCCAAGATGTTTGCCCTTGGGGTAATTGAGTCCTCAATCAGTCCTTGGGCCAGCCCAGTGGTCTTGGTCCCAAAGGCTGCAGCGCCGGGAGCCACACCCGAACTCCGGTTCTGTGTGGACTACAGAGGACTCAATTCGGTCACCAGGACTGACGCACACCCCATTCCCAGAGCTGATGAGCTCATAGATCGGCTAGGGGCTGCCAACTACCTCAGCACATTTGATTTGACGTCTGGGTATTGGCAGATCGCCTTGACCGATGGGGCCAAAGAGAGGTCAGCATTTTCCACCCCTGATGGGCATTACCAGTTCCGGGTTATGCCCTTTGGGATGAAAAATGCCCCTGCCACCTTCCAGAGGTTGGTCAACCAGGTGTTGGTTGGGCTGGATTCGTTCAGTGCAGCCTACCTGGATGACATCGCAGTGTTCAGCTCCAAGTGGGAGGAACACCTGCGCCACCTCTGGGAAGTGTTGATGGCGCTGCGGAGGGCAGGCCTCACGATCAAGGCGAGTAAGTGCCAGATCGGGCAGGGTTCAGTGGTGTACTTGGGGCACCAAGTTGGGAGTGGCCAGGTGGCACCCCTTCAACCCAAGATAGAAACCATCCTGAATTGGGAGTCGCCCAAAACCCAGACAGAGGTGAGAGCCTTCCTAGGTCTCACCGGGTACTACAGGAGGTTTGTCAAGGGGTATGGCAACATTGTTGCCCCCTTGACAGCGCTGACTTCCAGTCCAGGAAGCAGCCCAGGAATGTGATTTGGACAGACACCTGTCAGAAATCTTTTGAGGCCCTGAAAGTTGCTATGTGCACGGCGCCCGTGCTTTTGGCTCCCAACTTCTCCAAAGAGTTTATCGTTCCGACAGACGCTTCAGAGCATGGTGTGGGGGCTGTTCTTTCACAGATTAATGAAGAGGGCCTAGATCAACCTGTAGCCTTTATTAGCAGGAGGTTACTACCACGGAAACAGAGATGAAGTGCTATTGAGCGTGAGGCATTTGCTGTGGTCTGGGCGCTGAAGAAGCTAAGACCCTACCTGTTTGGGTCTCACTTCCGGGTTCAGACAGACCACAGGCCCCTCAGATGGTTGATGCATATGAGGGGTGAGAAACCAAAGCTGTTGAGGTGGTCCATTTCCGTACAGGGTATGGATTTCACGGTGGAACATCGCCCTGGTACAGATCACGCCAATGCTGACGGTCTGTCCAGATTTTTCCGCCTTAGTGATGAGGAACTCCCTGGGGTAGGGTAGTTCTCCCCACTCTTCAGCTGGAGGGGACACGTGTTAGACCTGGCACCTTGGCGTGAGTCTCCCTTCCACTTTTTGTCACTGTGCCTCATGTGTTTTGCTGGTGTTAGCTGCTCAGAGCACTGTGCCACTGCCAACCAGTGCCACAGTGCAAGTGCTCCCTATTTAAAATGTATATGTTGGTTGGATTCCATGATTGGCTTATTTGGTTTACTGTCAGACCCCAGTAAAGTGCACCAGGAGTGCCCAGGGCTTGTAAATACAAATGCTGCTGGTGGGCTTGCAGCACTGGTTGAGCCACCCACAGAAGCAGCGTAGTAAAATGTGTCTAAGGTCTGCCATTGCAGAACCTGCGTGCAGTCTGGTACTGTCATGCGGCCTGGGCAGGTGCACCCACTTCCCAGTCCCTAAACCTTCCCTTAACTTCATATTAGTCACCCGTATGGTAGGCCCAAGGGCAGGGTGCATTGTAAGCATAAGGTAGGACAAGCCCTGATGTGTGTGGCATGTCCTAATAGTGAATTACAGCCATTTTCGTTTTTCACTATTGTAAGGCTACCTGTTCTCCATAGGCCAGAATGGGCTGTTAGAATTGTTACATCCTATGATCCTAACAGACCCAGGGAACATGGTAGAAAATCGAGTTTAGTATGCCTGAACTCAGAATAATAAAATACATCTTTTAGTAAAGTTTATTTTAATATTCTGTGTTTGCAAATACCACTTTTAGAAAGTTGGTACTTGCTTGCCTAACCATTTCAGCCCGCCTCTGCTATGATGTGTATCTGCCTGTCTGGTTTGTGTGAGTGACAGGGCTGGGGAAACCCAGAGGGTCAGGGCTAGGTATCCTAGTGGTGAATGGAGAGATTGACATCCAGATGGGTGGGAGGAGTGCACCTGGACTCTGAATAGGACTGTGCTCTGCCACCACAATGCTGGCTCCACCTCCTGTGGAGCGGCTGATGTCTCTGCCCTGCACCCTGAATAGAAAGGCAGAGTCATGTCAACCAAGTGCTCAAGAACTGGTTTGGACTGGGCAAAGCCCCTCTACCCCAGAGGAACAAAGGAATTAGGGTATAAGTATTGGGTCCCTGCTCCCAAGAAATTAGATCCTGCTTGAGAAGAAGAACCTCTGCCTGAGGAAAAGGAACTGGGATAGCTGTAAGGAGGAGTACTGTCCCTGACCTGGGGGATTGGCCTGCAGTGGTTGCCTTGCTGCTGAAAGGAGAGGAGAAAGACTACAAAGACTTTATTTCAACTTGTGCTTAAAAAGATCTCCAAGGGCTTGTGCTGAGCTTGCCCCCTGAACGAAGTCCCAGGACCAGTGGACTTCACCCCCCAGCTCCCCAGAGTCTTTTGGAAGTGCCTGCTGCTGTTGTTGGGCCTTCTGAGGGACTGCGTGTCGCAAGGAGCTGGAAGCGCGACTCGAGAAGGAGAAGCGTACCGCCGTCGGAGCTGTTGTCGTCACATCTCGTAAAGGGTGTCACCGCTGCAGCATCGCATCGAGCGGAAGCGTCTCGCATCATTCCGGAAGTGTCTCGCAACGCCGAAGAAGCGTGTCGCCATCGCAGCCATCGTAGCTGACGCATTGCACCGCATCAAGAGAAGAGTCTCGCATCGAGGAAGAAGCGTGTCGCCATCGCAGCCATCGTAGTTGTCGCATTGCACCGCATCAAGAAAAGCGCCTTGCATCCACGGAGAAAAGTGCCGCCGTCGGAGCTGCTGTCGTCGCATCACATAAAAGGGGTGACGCCGCTGCAACATCGCATCGAGCGGAAGCGTCTCGCAAACGTCAGAGAAGAGTGCCGCTGCCAAGTCGAGTCTTTTCGCAACATCGGAGATCTTCACGTCTTTATTTCTTTGCACCAAAAACTTCATCGCATCAGCATCGTTGCAACACTTTCGTTGCCCTGCGTGTCGCATCTAAGGTACATTGACTTAAAGTGTCGCATTTAAGAACTTAAGAGAACTAAGCAAACTTCTACCATCTAAAGTAACAGTATTTTGTATTTTTGTCGTTTAATGGTCTTGTGGTAACTCTATATAAAGAACCCTTATTTTTAATATAAAAACCTGTGTGGTGTCCATTTGTAGTGTTGTCACTTGGTTACTGTATGTGTTCACAAATGCATAACCTATAACGCTCTGAGATAAGCCTTGTCTGCTTTCGCCAAGCTACCTAGAGGGAGAGCAGGGGTTATTTGAGGAGTGTAACCCCTTACCCTGACTAGAGGAAAGGTTCCCTGCTTGTCACAAGTACCTACCTGTGCCAACCAGAGAACCCGGATTCTAACAGGAAACCTATCAAACCTATACATTTTTAAACAATAGACACCAGGGAAATCCAGTATGGGGTGACTTGACTGCCTCCCACCAGGTTCAGTTACCCAGAATCCCCTTGCAAACCTAAAAAAGTGACAAAAAAAATAAACTTTTTCTCATATTTCAGTGGTGGAAAGTTCTGGAATCTGTGTGAATCCACAAATTTTCAACCACCATGCGTTCCCCAAAGTCTTCCGAGAAAAATGGCACCTCACTTGCTTGGGTAGGCCTAGTTCCCGTAACAAGAAACAACGCAAAAAGCAACATGAACACACCACAATTTCACAGTGAAAAATGACCCTTTTTTGGCAAAGTGCCTAGCTGGGGTTTTTTAACCCTAGCTCTGCTGGCACCTAGGGAAACCTAGTAAACCTATACATTTTTTAAAACTAGACGCCAGGGGAATCCATGATGGGGTGACTTGACTGCCTCCCACCAGGTTCTGTTGCCCAGAATCCCTTGCAAACCTTAAAAACTTGACAAAAAAAACTAATTTTTCACAAATTTCAGTGGTGGAAAGTTCTGGAATCTGCGTGGATCAACAAATTTCCACCCACCCTGCGTTTCCCAAAGTCTTCCGAGAAAAATGGTACCTCACTTGCGTGGGTAGGCCTATTTCCCGCGACATGAAACCGCGCAAAACGCAACGTGGACACTCCACAATTTCACAGTGAAAAATTACCCTTTTTTGGCAAAGTGCCTACCTGTAGTTTTTGAGCCCAAGCTCTGCTGGCACCTAGGGAAACCTAGCAAACCTATACATTTTTGAAAATAGACACCAAGGGGAATCCAGGATGGGGTGATTCGACTGCCTCCCTGCAGGTTCTGTTACCCAGAATCCCTTGCAAACCTAAACAAGTGTCAAAAAGAACATATTTTCCTCACATTTCTGTGGTGGAAAGTTCTGGAATCTGCGTGGATCAACAAATTTCCACTCACCCAGCGTTCCCCAAAGTCTTCCGGGAAAAATTATACCTCACTTGCTTGGGTAGGCTTAGTGCCCGAAACATGAAACAGCTCAAAATGCAATGTGGACACACCACAAATTCACAGCGAAAAATGACCCTTTTTTGGCAAAGTGCCTAGCTGTAGTTTTTGAATCCTAACTCTGCTGACAGAAAGGGATACCTATCAAACCTTTACATTTTTGAAAAATAGACACCAAGGGGAATCCAGGATGGGGTGACTTGACTGCCTCCCTCCAAATTCTGTTACCCAAAATCCCTTGCAAACCTAAAAAATTGTAATAAACAGAAACACATTTTCCTCACATTTCTGTGGTGGAAAGTTCTGGAATCTGCGTGGATCAACAAATTTCCACTCACCCAGCGTTCCCCAAAGTCTTCCGGGAAAAATTATACCTCACTTGCTTGGGTAGGCTTAGTGCCCGAAACATGAAACAGCTCAAAATGCAATGTGGACACACCACAAATTCACAGCGAAAAATGACCCTTTTTTGGCAAAGTGCCTAGCTGTAGTTTTTGAATCCTAACTCTGCTGACAGAAAGGGATACCTATCAAACCTTTACATTTTTGAAAAATAGACACCAAGGGGAATCCAGGATGGGGTGACTTGACTGCCTCCCTCCAAATTCTGTTACCCAAAATCCCTTGCAAACCTAAAAAATTGTAATAAACAGAAACACATTTTCCTCACATTTCTGTGGTGGAAAGTTCTGGAATCTGCGTGGATCCACAAATTTCCACTCACCTCGCGTTCCCCAAAGTCTTCCGAGAAAAATGGTACCTCATTCCCCTGGGTAGGCCTAGTTCCCGCAACAAGAAACAGCGCAAAATACAACATGGACACACCACAATTTCACAGTGAAAAATGACCCTTTTTTCGCAAAGTGCCTATCTGTAGTTTTTGAACCCTAGCTCTGCTGGCACCTAGGGAAACCTAGCAAACCTATACATTTTTTAAAACTAGACGCCTGGGAAATCCTGGATAGGGTGACACAACTGCCTCCCTCCAGGATCTGTTACCCAAAATCCCTTGCAAACCTAAACAATTGTCAAAAGAAACACATTTTCCTCACATTTCTGTGCTGGAAAGTTCTGGAATCTGCGTGGATCCACAAATTTCCACTCACCTCGCGTTCCCCAAAGTCTTCCGAGAAAAATGGTACCTCATGTGCGTGGGTAGGCCTAGTGCCCGCGACATGAAATGGTGCAAAATGCAACGTGGACACACAACAATTTCACAGTGAAAAATGACCCTTTTTTGGCAAAGTGCCTAGGTGTGGTTTTTTAACCCTAGCTCTGCTGACACCTCGGGAAACCTATCAAACCTATACATTTTTAAACAATAGACACCCAGGGGAATCCAGGATAGGGTGACTAGACTGCCTCCCACCAGGTTCTGTTACCCAGAATCCCTTGCAAACCGAAAAAACTTTACAAAAAAAACACATTTTCCTCACATTTCAGTGGTGGAAAGTTCTGGAATCTGCCTAGATCAACAAATTTCCACCCACCCTGCGTTCCCCAAAGTCTTCAGAGAAAAATGGTACCTCACTTGCGTGGGTAGGCCTAGTTCCCGCGATATGAAATGGCGCAAAATGCAATGTGGACACACCACAATTTCACAGTGAAAAATGACCCTTTTTTGGCAAAGTGCCTAGTTGTGGTTTTTTAACCCTAGCTCTGCTGGCACCTATGGAAACCTATCAAACCTAAACATTTTTAAACAATAGACACCCACGGGAATCCAGGATGGGGTGACTTTACTGCCTCCCTGCAGGTTCTGTTACCCAGAATCCCTTGCAAACCTAAAAAAGTGTCAAAAGAAACACATTTTCCTCACATTTCTGTGGTGGAAAGTTCTGGAATCTGTGTGGATCCACAAATTTTCACCCACCCTGCGTTCCCCAACGTCTTCCGAGAAAAATGGTACCTCACTTGCTTGGGTAGGCCTAGTTCCCGCAAAAAGAAACAGCGCAAAACGCAACGTGGACACACCACAATTTCACCGTGTAAAATGACCCTTTTTTGGCAAAGTGCTTATCATTAGTTTTTGAACCCTAGCTCTGCTGGCACCTAGGGAAATGTTGGACTTGGCCCTTCTGGCAAGTTCACCCCTAGAACTTTTTGCAGTATCCTAGCCTTTTTCCTGTGTTGTACTAGTGGTTTTAGACCTCTAGGCGCTTTCACACTGTGTCCCAGTGGAAAGCGCGTGCGCTCTGGGTTACATTGAGTGAGATTGACCTGCCCTCCCATAGGAATGCATGGGGGAATGTATGTGTCCCTGGTAGTTCCTGATGCGTGGGGAGTGCAGGTGCGAGTTTGATACGTACGGACTCGTGTGATAAAATGCTGCGCGATGATGTGTGCAGCGTGCATGTATCTAGTGTGGAAGTGCCACTTCTAGAAGTGGGCACTTCTGTGTGCAGTGTGAAATGAGTGCCTTGTCTGGCGATTGGCTGCCTGAGGTCATGTGACGGGCTAGGGAATCCCCAGAGTCAGGAGGAGTCACCCAGTGGTGAATGGGGAGATCAGCAGCTAGATGGGTGGGAGGAGTACACCTAGGACCTGAATAGGGCTGGGCTTTCCCCACACAATGCTGGCTCCACCCCCTGTGGTGCGACTGATGACCCTGGCCTATTCTGTGAATAGGGAGCGGGGCTGAGCAAAACAAAGTGCTCAGGAACCAGTCCTTTCACCAAAGCATTACACACCTTTTTAGAAACAACGTTTGACTCAGTTACCTGTACTATTCTGGGTGATTTTAACTATCATCTTGAGGAGAATAACGACTCGGACTCAGCCACTCTTCTTGATAATGTCCTCAGCTTCGACATGAAGCAGCTAGTTGACAGGCCCACTCACTCAGCAGGACATACCCTTGACGGGATCTTTACCAACAGTAACCACATTAAGATTACGTCTATTCTCCCTGTACCATGGTCGGACCATAACGCTATCTTTTTTAACTTGCAACTGAAAAACCTTGTAAATCAGCGTAGAAATTACATGCCTCCCGAAATAACCCATCCCTGGAAAAAGCTTGAATCTAACGCCTTAGCCAAAACACTGGCCAGAAACCCCCCGAACTTTGAATGTGGAAATAGCGAGGACTGGGCAACTAACTTCAGCAATTGGATCACTGAGGCAGTCAATGAACTGGTCCCAATGGAAGCAAAAAAAAAACGAAAACGGTCCGCCACCGCTCACTGGTACACGGCAGAGGTGAAAGCAATCAAGATTAAATGTCGACGAGTGGAGCGGATATGGCGCTCAGACTACAGTCAGGAAAACAAACTGGAATACATTAAAGTCCTACAGGAGTATAAACAAATAATTGTACAGGCCAAAGCTACCTATTTTACAGATAAAATTCAAAACTCCTCTAATTCTTCCAGGGAACTATTCAAAACTGTAGCCCATTTAGTCAAAAGCCCCCGGGACACAGTCTTCAGTCCAGATCAGAGCTTTGTTACTGGAATTGCCACTTTTTTTCAAACTAAAGTACAAATGGTATATGATGATCTCAGCACCATGGTATCCGACATATCCACCAGTGATGTCGAACAGTCCACTCCAACCACCTCCTGCTTCTCTAGTTTTTCTTTACTAGAGAAGAAGCAAGTATCCGATCTACTCATTCAGATGAAATCTGGCTCCCCCTTGGATCCCTGCCCCCCCTATGTACTGCATTCGATCCCTGACAGCATCGCAAATGTCCTGACTTCCCTGCTTAATAAAATTATTCATCAAGGTGAATTCCCCAAAAGCTGGAAGATGGCCTGCATCAGACCTATTCTTAAGAAGGACACCCTTGATCCCTCTGAACCCAAACACTACCGTCCAATTTCCTGCCTGCCCCTACCCGCTAAAATCCTGGAAAAAGCCATGAATCAGGAAATTATGAGACATGTGGATGAAAAGAAGCTGCTGGATCCGTCACAGCACGGTTTTAGACCACTTCATTCCACTGAATCAGCTCTTATCATGGCCACCGAAAAAATACGTAAGACCATGGACGAGGGTGGTCGGTCGTCCCTGATATTATTAGACCTCACAGCGGCCTTCGACACTGTAAACCACTCTGTCCTGCTAAAAAGCCTAACCACCCTAGGATTCACCGGCACTGCTCTGGCCCTTATCACCTCTTTTCTGGGTGCCCGAACTCACCAAGTGATCTGGAATGGATTGCAATCTACAGAATTTTCCCTTCCGGGTGGGGTCCCGCAAGGATCGGCATTGTCGCCTACATTATTCAACCTATACGTCACCCCTTTAGCAGCCTTGATCAGATCCTATGACCTACAACTGGTGTTACGCCGATGACACTCAAATCATAGTGTCAATTTCACAGTCAATCGAAGCCACGGCGGAACGCTTTAGAAACTGCATTACCGGGGTGAAGAACTGGATGAGCCACAATTTTCTTAGACTGAACACGGATAAAACCGAAATCATAGATTTCGGTCATAAACCATCTATCTGGAGTGATCTATGGTGGCCTCCCGAAGCAGGATCCTGCCCTCTCCCTGTAGACAAGGTCAGGAACCTTGGTTTCCTATTAGATAAAGATCTTTCGTGTAAAGCCCAGGTGAATCAGGTGACATCGATCTGTTTCTACAGTATCAAGGTGCTCAGAAAAGTTTTACCCTACATCCCGATCATGTTAAGGAAGACGGTGATGGGAGCCCTTGTAATGTCCCGGATTGATTACTGTAACTCCCTCTATTTGGGAGCAGGAGAAAAACAACTGTCCAAACTGCAGGCAATCCAGAATGAGGCGGCCAGGGCGCTGCTGAACCTCCCCAAATGCCACCCCACATCCAAAGCCATTCGGGAGCTTCACTGGCTCCCGGTCAGGCGCCGTATTCAATTCAAGGCTCTTTGCTTGGTACATAGGTCCCTATATGGTAAGGGACCCGACGATTTCACCAATCTACTGCTCCGCTATGTACCCTTTCGAACGAAGAGGTCAGCCAATCATGACCTAGTCTGCCAGCCCAGAATAAACAGAGCCCGATGGGGAGGAAAGTAATTCTCCTACCAGGCGGCTAAAATATTGAACTCGCTACCTCAAGTATTACGCACCCAAAAATCTAAAATGAGCTTCAGGAAGGGCCTAAAGACCTGGCTTTTTACCCAAACTTAACTGCTCCACTGCTTTCTTTCTCCTCTGTATCTCACAGCGCCAAGACGCCGCGGAATTCGTGCGCTTTATAAGCATTTCAGTCAGTCAGTCAGTCAGTTGTATCTGGTTCACCCCTTCCCTGTACCTTTGAGAACAAAGGATTATGTGTATAAAAAGGGGCTGTGTCCCCTTACAAAATGTTCTCCTTTGGATCCTGACAGATGGGGGCGTGCTGCTGGTGGGGGCCCAGGAGGGACCGCCATGGGGGCTACCTCCCTGCTGGAGAGCCCTGTGTGCTGGCCCCTGGGCCCTGCCTTGCCCCCTTGATGCCTGCAGGACTTTTAGGGCGATTTGCTTTACTTCCCTTGCCCCAGGACCTTTGCTGTCTTCTAGCGCCTGGGAGCGCTGAAATTGGGCTCCTGAAGGAGCACTGGAGCTCTGCAGCATGCTGCTGCCTGTTGCCTGAGGGAATCCCCCAGCGTAGGGATTCCCCCGTGATGCTGCCGGGAGCGGGTGCCCACCCCGCATTCTTGTTATGCCTAGCGGGAGCCCACCCCGCTTATATGGTGCTTTTGGTGCGGGTGCCCCCCCGCTTATGTCTTTGGTTGGCAGGTGCCACCCCGCTTCTGTTGTTCACGTGGCAGGTGCCCACCCCGCATTATAGTGCCTGTGATGGCGGGAGCCTACCCAGCTTTGTTCCGATGCTTGGGCGGATCTACGGGGCCGCGTTGTGATTATATTTGACAGCGGGTGCCCACCCCGCGTTCTCCGCCTTGGAAAGATCACCGCCGCGGCCGAGCCGCACATCGAGTCTCTTCCGGGTCGCTGCCCAGCGCGACCCGGAAGACAGGCAGGGCTTTGACATCATGGGCGGGGCTTCCAGGACGGAAGGGAAGCCCCGCGAGAAAGTTTTCCGGCACCGTGTGAGATGCGGGGCTCCCCTGAGCGAGGGAGAGCCCCGAGGTAGCGGTCACCGAAAAGGAAAGTCCCAGTCCCAGAAGAGGGACCGGGCGGAGCCAGAGATCGCCGCAGACCGGAGAAGAAGAAGCTGCCCCCCCCAGCCGGTGAGTGATCTGAGTGAGTCCGGATGGGGGGAGGCAGGGTCAGAGCGGCCCCGCATGGCAGTGGGCCGCTCCAACGATTGATGTTAAGAGCCCCGTGGCTCCAACGGGGACATATTAATTTTTAGAGCCCCGTGGCTCCAACGGTGGGCATGTGTATCTCATGCGCCAGTGCTCTCCCGTGGGGCACATTTGTTTAGGAGAGTCTGGGTGTGCAAACGTGGGGCATATTCTTCCCCCAGAGCCTGCGTGGCTCCCTCGAGAGGGCACGTATTTGTGTGCGGGGCTAGAGAGCCTCCTGCGCCCGTGCTAATAGTTTTGACCACGCCAGCTGCCCCGCCTGACAGTGGGCAGCTGCAACGTTGCCCCATTTGTTTTAGGAGGTCCATAGGGACCCAGAGGGGGTCATACCGCCCAGTGGGGCCAGTACCCATTCTTATCTCCCCAGCTGCGCCGCACCAGCGCGGGCAGTTGCAACGTTTGGGGATACATTCCATTTCAGCGCCAGTGTGCTCCACAGTACTGGGGGACATGGTGTGTGCAGAGCCTAGGTGGCTCCAACGTGTTTGGATGCTATTTGCCTTCCCCAGCTGCGCAGCACTTAGTGCCAGCTGCAGCGTTTAGGCCCTGTGCTTGTCCCCAGCTGCCCAGCAAGTAGTGGGCAGCTGCTACGTTTAGGTTCTGGCGCAACCTGGACTCTAATGTGATTTTGGTGCAAGGAAATGTACTTGTGTAGTATGTTTTGCGCACCCTGTGTTCATGCTTTTGGTGCTAGGAAATGTACTGTGTATAGCATGTTTTGCGCACCCTGTGTTTTATACCTCTAAATGTGGTCATTTCTGCCTAGGAGGTTGTTTTACCTGTTTAGGTTGATGTTAGGGAGATTGTACTTCCCTATGCGATATACGCCCCTAGTATAGTTATACTTAGGTGGTTAGGTCTAATGCGTTAGACCAATGAGAAATTGCATAATGTATTTATGCCCCTGTGATGGATGCAGGATAGGGTTTATACCTGATGCTAGTGTGATGACGCTGAGGTCATTATTGCGCCAGTAGTTACTGGTTGTGTTCCACAGTGCTAAAGTTGTGTTATGTTCTACATGTACACTTGGTGATTTGTGCTAATTCTGACAGTGGCCCATGTGGCCCTGTCATGTGTAAATAGTCCCTTGTAAAATTCTGCCCCGTGCCAGTTGGCACAGTGTAAATTGTGTGAATATTATCTAATGTGTTTTGGTATAATACAAAGGCTATTTTTATATATAACCTTGTGTGGAGTTTCTTTTGTGGTGGGCTTTGGGTGTTGTTGCTGGGTGCGTGCGCAAACGCTTTACACATTGCCTCCGGGATAAGCCTGAATGCTCGTGCCAAGCTACCAAGGGGGTGAGCAGGGGTTATCTTTGGCGTGTAACTCCCCAGCCCTGACTAGAGTGGTGGTTTCTGCCTGGCTTTGGCGCAAACCCTAGCCAACCAGAAATCGCCATTTCTAACAGGAAACCTTGCAAACCTATACATTTTTTGAAAACTAGACACCAGGGGAATCCAGGATAGGGTGACTCGACTGCCTCCCTCCAGGTTCTGTTACTCAAAATCCCTTGCAAACCTAAAAAATTGTCAAAAGAAACACATTTTCATCACATTTCTGTGGTGGAAAGTTTTGGAATCTGCGTGGATCCACAAATTTCCACCCACCCTGCATTCCCCAAAGTCTTCCAAGAAAAATGGTACCTCACTTGCATGGGTAGGCCTATTTCCCGCGACATGAAACGGCGCAAAACACAACGTGGACACACCACAATTTCACAGTGAAAAATGACCCTTTTTTGGCAAAGTGCCTAGCTGTAGTTTTTGAGCCCTAGCTCTGCTGGCACCTAGGGAAACCTAGAAAACCTATACATTTTTGAAAACTAGACACCCAATGGAATCCAGGATGGGGTGATTCGACTAACTCCCTGCGGGTTCTGTTACCCAGAATCCCTTGCAAACCTAAAAAAGTGTCAAAAGGAACACATTTTCCTCATATTTCTCTGGTGGAAAGTTCTGGAATCTGCGTGGATCAACACATTTCCACCCACCCTACGTTCCCCAAAGTCTTCTGAGAAAAATGGTACATCACTTGCTTGGGTAGGCCTATTTCCCGTGACATGAAACGGCGCAAAACGCAACGTGGACACACCACAATTTCACAGTGAAAAATGACCCTTTTTTGGAAAAGTGCCTAGCTGTAGTTTTTGAGCCCTAGCTCTGCTGGCACCTAAGGAAACCTAGCAAACCTATACATTTTTGAAAACTAGACACCCAATGGAATCCAGGATGGGTTATTCGACTACCTCCCTGCAGGTTCTGTTACCCAGAATCCCTTGCAAATCTAAAAAAGTGACAAAAAAAATCAACTTTTTCTCACATATCAGTGGTGGAAAGTTCTGGAATCTGTGTGGATCCACAAATTTTTACCCACCCTGCGTTCCCCAAAGTCTTCCGAGAAAAATAGTACCTCACTTGCTAGGGTAGGCCTAGTTCCCGCAACAAGAAACAGCGCAAAACGCAACGTGAACACACCACAATTTCACATTGAAAAATGACCCTTTTTTGGCAAAGTGCCTAGCTGTGGTTTCTTAACCCTAGCTCTGCTGGCACCTAGGGAAATCTATCAAACCTATACATTTTTAAACAATAGACACCCAGGGGAATCCAGGATGGGGTGATTTGACTTCCTCCCACCAGGTTCTGTTACCCAGAATCCCTTGCAAACCTAAAAAACTTGACAAAAAAAACCCTTTTTCTTACATTTTAGTGGTGGAAAGTTCTGGAATCTGCGTGGATCAATAGATTCCAACCCACCCTGCATTCCCCAAAGTCTTCTGAGAAAAATGGTACCTCACTTGCGTGGGTAGGCCTATTTCCGCGACATGAAACGGCACAAAACGCAACATGGTCACACCACAATTTCACAGTGAAAAATGACCCTTTTATGGCAAAGTGCCTAGCTGTAGTTTTTGAGCCCTACCTCTGCTGGCACCTAGGGAAACCTAGCAAACCTATACATTTTTTAAAACTAGACACCCAATGGAATCCAGGATGGGGTGATTCGACTGCCTCCCTGCAGGTTCCGTTACACAGAATCCCTTGCAAACCTAAAAAAGTGTCAAAAGAAACACATTTTCCTCACGTTACTGTGGTGGAAAGTTCTGGAATCTGCGTGGATCCACAAATTTCCACTCATCCCGCGTTCCCAAAAGTCTTCCGAGAAAAATGATACCTCACTTGCGTGGGTAGGCCAATTTCCCACGACATGAAACGGCGCGAAATACAACGTTGACACACCACAATTTCAAAGTGAAAAATGACCCTTTTTTGGCAAAGTGCCTAGCTGTAGTTTTTGAGCCCTAGCTCTGCTGGCACCTAGGGAAACCTAGCAAACCTATACATTTTTGAAAACTAGACACCCAATGGAATCCAGGATGGGATGATTCAACTGCCTCCCTGCAGGTTCTGTTACCCAGAATCGCCTGCAAACCTAAAAAAGTGTCAAAAGAAACACATTTTTCTCACATTTCTGTGGTGGAAAGTTCTGGACTCTGCGTGGATCAACAAATTTCCACCCACCCTGCATTCCCCAAAGTCTTCCGAGAAAAATGGTACCTCACTTGCTAGGGTAGGCCTAGTTCCCGCAACAAGAAACAGCGCAAAACGCAACATGAACACACCACAATTTCACAGTGAAAAATGACCCTTTTTTGGCAAAGTGCCTAGCTGTGGTTTTTTAACCCTAGCTCTGCTGGCACCTAGGGAAATCTATCAAACCTATACATTTTTAAACAATAGACACCCAGGGGAATCCAGGATGGGGTGACTTGACTTCCTCCCACCAGGTTCTGTTACTCAGAATCCCTTGCAAACCTAAAAAACTTGACAAAAAAACCCCTTTTTCTCACATTTTAGTGGTGGAAAGTTCTGGAATCTGCGTGGATCAATACATTTCCACCCACCCTGCATTCCCCAAAGTCTTCTGAGAAAAATGGTACCTCACTTGCGTGGGTAGGCCTATTTTCCGCGACATGAAACGGCACAAAACGCAACATGGACACACCACAATTTCACAGTGAAAAATGACCCTTTTATGGCAAAGTGCCTAGCTGTAGTTTTTGAGCCCTAGCTCTGCTGGCACCTAGGGAAACCTAGCAAACCTATACATTTTTTAAAACTAGACACCCAATGGAATCCAGGATGGGGTGATTCGACTGCCTTCCTGCAGGTTCTGTTACACAGAATCCCTTGCAAACCTAAAAAAATGTCAAAAGAAACACATTTTCCTCACGTTACTGTGGTGCAAAGTTCTGGAATCTGCGTGGATCCACAAATTTCCACTCATCCCGCGTTCCCAAAAGTCTACCGAGAAAAATGATACCTCACTTGCGTGGGTAGGCCAATTTTCCACGACATGAAACGGCGCGAAACACAACGTGGACACACCACAATTTCAAAGTGAAAAATGACCCTTTTTTGGCAAAGTGCCTAGCTTTAGTTTTTGAGCCCTAGCTCTGCTGGCAACTAAGGAAACCTAGCAAACCTATACATTTTTGAAAACTAGACACCCAATGGAATCCAGGATGGGATGATTCAACTGCCTCCCTGCAGGTTCTGTTACCCAGAATCGCCTGCAAACCTAAAAAAGTGTCAAAAGAAACACATTTTTCTCACATTTCTGTGGTGGAAAGTTCTGGACTCTGCGTGGATCAACAAATTTCCACCCACCCTGCATTCCCCAAAGTCTTCCGAGAAAAATGGTACCTCACTTGCGTGGGTAGGCCTATTTTCCGCGACATGAAACGGCACAAAACACAACATGGACACATCACAATTTCGCAGTGAAAAATGACCCTTTTATGGCAAAGTGCCTAGCTGTAGTTTTTGAGCCCTAGCTCTGCTGGCACCTAGGGAAACCTAGCACACCTATACATTTTTTAAAACTAGGCACCCAATGGAATCCAGGATGGGGTGATTCGACTGCCTCCCTGCAGGTTCTGTTACACAGAATCCCTTGCAAACCTAACAAAGTGTCTAAAGAAACATATTTTCCTCACGTTACTGTGGTGGAAAGTTCTGGAATCTGCGTGGATCCACAAATTTCCACTCACCCCGTGTTACCAAAAGTCTTCCGAGAAAAATGATACCTCACTTGCGTGGGTAGGCTAATTTCCCACGACATGAAACGGCGCGAAACACAACGTGGACACACCACAATTTCAAAGTGAAAAATGACCCTTTTTTGGCAAAGTGCCTAGCTGTAGTTTTTGAGCCCTAGCTCTGCTGGCACCTAGGGAAACCTAGCAAACCTATACATTTTTGAAAACTAGACACCCAATGGAATCCAGGATGGGATGATTCAACTGCCTCCCTGCAGGTTCTGTTACCCAGAATCGCCTGCAAACCTAAAAAAGTGTCAAAAGAAACACATTTTCCTCACATTTCTGTGGTGGAAAGTTCTGGAATCTGTGTGGATCCACAAATTTTCACCCACCCTGCATTCCCCAACGTCTTCCGAGAAAAATGGTACCTCACTTGCTTGGGAAGGCCTAGTTCCCACAAAAAGAAACAGCGCAAAACGCAACGTGGACACACCACAATTTCACAGTGAAAAATTACCCTTTTTTGGCCAAGTGCCTATCTTTAGTTTTTGAGCCCTAGCTCTGCTGGCACCTGGGGAAACCTAGCAAACCTATACATTTTTGAAAACTAGACACCCAATGGAATCCAGGATGGGGTGATTCGACTGCCTCCCTGCAGGTTCTGTTACCCTGAATCTCTTGCAAACCTCAAAAAGTATCAAAAGAAACACATTTTCCTCACATTTCAGTGGTGGAAAGTTCTGGAATCTGCGTGGATCCACAAATTTCCAGTCACCCCGCGTTCCCCAAAATCTTCAGAGAAAAATGGTACCTCACTTGCGTGGGTAGGCGTAGTGCCAGCTACATGAAATGGTGCAAAATGCAACGTGGACACACCACAATTTCACATTGAGAAATGACCCTTTTTTGGCAAAGTGCCTAGCTGTGGTTTTTTAACCCTAGCTCTACTGGCACCTAGTGAAACCTATCAAACCTATGCATTTTTAAACAATAGACACCCAGGGGAATCCAGGATGGGGTTACTTGACTGTCTCCCTGCAGGTTCTGTTGCCCACAATCCCTTGCAAACCTAAAAAAGTGTCAAAAGAAACACATTTTCCTCACATTTCTGTGATGGAAAGTTCTGGAATCTGTATGGATCCACAAATTTTCACCCACCCTGCATTCCCCAACGTCTTCCAAGAAAAATGGTACCTCACTTGCTTGGGTAGGCCTAGTTCCTACAAAAAGAAACAGCGCAAAATGCAACGTGGACACACCACAATTTCACAGTGAAAAATGACCCTTTTTTGGCAAAGTGCCTATCTTTAGTTTTTGAACCCTAGCTCTGCTGGCACCTAGGGAAACCTAGCAAACCTATACATTTTTTAAAACTAGACACCAGGGCAATCCAGGATAGGGTGACTCGACTGCCTCACTCCAGGTTCTGTTACTCAAAATCCCTTGCAAACCTAAAAAATTGTCAAAAGAAACACATTTTCCTCATATTTCTGTGGTGGAAAGTTTTGGAATCTGCGTGGATCCACAAATTTCCACTCACCCCGCGTTTCCCAAAGTCTTCCGAGAAAAATGGTATCTCACTTGCGTGGGTAGGCCTAGTGCCAGCGACATGAAATGGCGCAAAATGCAACGTGGACACACCACAATTTCACAGTGAAAATTCACCCTTTTTTGGCAAAGTGCCTAGCTGTGGTTTTTTAACCCTAGCTCTGCTGGCACCTAGGGAAACCTATCAAACCTATAAATTTTTAAACAATAGACACCCAGGGGAATCCAGGATGGGGTGACTTGACTGCCTCCCACCAGGTTCTGTTACCCAGAATCCCTTGCAAACCTAAAAAAGTGTCAAAAGAAACCCATTTTTCTCACATTTCAGTGGTGGAAAGTTCTGGAATCTGCGTGGATCAACAAATTTCCACCCACCCTGCGTTCCCCAAAGTCTTCCAAGAAAAATGGTACTTTACTTGCATGGGTAGGCCTATTTCCCGCGACATGAAACGGCGCAAAACTCAACGTGGAAACACTCAAAATTTCACAGTGAAAAATTACCCTTTTTTGGTAAAGTGCCTAGCTGTAGTTTTTTAACCCTAACTCTGCTGGCACCTAGGGATATCTATCAAACCTATACATTTTTTAAAAATAGACACCCAGGGGAATCCAGGATGGGGTGACTTGACTGACTCCCACCAGGTTCTGTTACCCAGAATCCCTTGCAAACCTAAGAAATTGACTCAAAAAACACATTTTCCTCAGATTTCAGTGGTGGAAAGTTCTGGAATCTGTGTGGATCCCCAAATTTCCACTCACCCCGTGTTCCCCTAAGTCTCCCGAGAAAAATGGTACCTCACTTGCGTGGGTAGGCCTAGTGCCAGCGACATGAAATGGCGCAAAATGCAACGTGGACACACCACAATTTCACAGTGAAAAATGACCCTTTTTTGGCAAAGTGCCTAGCTGTGGTTTTTTAACCCTAGCTCTGCTGGCACCTAGGGAAACCTATCAAACCTATACATTTTAAACAATAGACACCCAGGGGAATCCAGGATGGGGTGACTTGACTGCCTCCCACCAGGTTCTGTAACCCAGAATCCCTTGCAAACCTAAAAAACTTGACAAAAAAAACACATTTTCCCCACATTTCAGTGGTGGAAAGTTCTGGAATCTGCATCGATCAACAAATTTCCACCCACCCTACATTCCCCAAAGTCTTCCAAGAAAAATGGTACCTCACTTGCATGGGTAGGCCTATTTCCCGCGACATGAAATGGCGCAAAACGCAACGTGGACACACCACAATTTCACAGTGAAAAATGACCCTTTTTTGGCAAAGTGCCTAGCTGTAGTTTTTGAGCCCTAGCTCTGCTGGCACCTAGGGAAACCTAGCAAAACTATAAATTTTTGAAAACTAGACACCCAATGGAATCCAGGATGGGGTGATTCGACTACCTCCCTGCAGGTTCTGTTACCCAGAATCCCTTGCAAACCTAAAAAAGTGTCAAACGGAACACATTTTCCTCATATTTCTCTGGTGGAAAGTTCTGGAATCTGCGTGGATCAACACATTTCCACCCACCCTGCGTTCCCCAAAGTCTTCTGAGAAAAATGGTACCTCACTTGCGTGGGTAGGCCTAGTTCCCGCAACAAGAAACAGCGCAAAACGCAACGTGAACACACCACAATTTCACAGAGAAAAATGACCCTTTTTTGGCAAAGTGCCTAGCTGTGGTTTTTTAACCCTAGCTCTGCTGGCACCTAGGGAAAGCTATCAAACCTATACATTTTTAAACAATAGACACCCAGGGGAATCCAGGATGGGGTGACTTGACTACCTCCCACCAGGTTCTGTTACCCAGAATCCCTTGCAAACCTAAAAAAGTGTCAAAAGGAACACATTTTCCTCATATTTCTCTGGTGGAAAGTTCTGGAATCTGCGTAGATCAACACATTTCCACCCACCCAATGGAATCCAGGATGGGGTGATTCGACTACCTCCCTGCAGGTTCTGTTACCCAGAATCCCTTGCAAACCTAAAAAAGTGTCAAAAGAAACACATTTTCCTCACGTTACTGTGGTGGAAAGTTCTGGAATCTGCGTGGATCCACAAATTTCCACTCATCCCGCGTTCCCAAAAGTTCTGAGAAAAATGATACCTCACTTGCGTGGGTAGGCCAATTTCCCACGACATGAAACGGCGCAAAATACAACGTGGACACACCACAATTTCAAAGTGAAAAATGACCCTTTTTTGGCAAAGTGCCTAGCTGTAGTTTTTGAGCCCTAGCTCTGCTGGCACCTAGGGAAACCTAGCAAACCTATACATTTTTGAAAACTAGACACCCAATGGAATCCAGGATGGGATGATTCAACTGCCTCCCTGCAGGTTCTGTTACCCAGAATCGCCTGCAAACCTAAAAAAGTGTCAAAAGAAACACATTTTTCTCACATTTCTGTGGTGGAAAGTTCTGGACTCTGCGTGGATCAACAAATTTCCACCCACCCTGCATTCCCCAAAGTCTTCCGAGAAAAATGGTACCTCACTTGCTAGGGTAGGCCTAGTTCCCGCAACAAGAAACAGCGCAAAACGCAACATGAACACACCACAATTTCACAGTGAAAAATGACCCTTTTTTGGCAAAGTGCCTAGCTGTGGTTTTTTAACCCTAGCTCTGCTGGCACCTAGGGAAATCTATCAAACCTATACATTTTTAAACAATAGACACCCAGGGGAATCCAGGATGGGGTGACTTGACTTCCTCCCACCAGGTTCTGTTACTCAGAATCCCTTGCAAACCTAAAAAACGTGACAAAAAAAACCCTTTTTCTCACATTTTAGTGGTGGAAAGTTCTGGAATCTGCGTGGATCAATAAATTTCCACCCACTCTGCACTCCCCAAAGTCTTCTGAGAAAAATGGTACCTCACTTGCGTGGGTAGGCCTATTTTCCGCGACATGAAACGGCACAAAACGCAACATGGACACACCACAATTTCACAGTGAAAAATGACCCTTTTATGGCAAAGTGCCTAGCTGTAGTTTTTGAGCCCTAGCTCTGCTGGCACCTAGGGAAACCTAGAAAACCTATACATTTTTTAAAACTAGACACCCAATGGAATCCAGGATGGGGTGATTCGACTGCCTTCCTGCAGGTTCTGTTACACAGAATCCCTTGCAAACCTAAAAAAATGTCAAAAGAAACACATTTTCCTCACGTTACTGTGGTGCAAAGTTCTGGAATCTGCGTGGATCTACAAATTTCCACTCATCCCGCGTTCCCAAAAGTCTACCGAGAAAAATGATACCTCACTTGCGTGGGTAGGCCAATTTCCCACGACATGAAACGGCGCGAAACACAACGTGGACACACCACAATTTCAAAGTGAAAAATGACCCTTTTTTGGCAAAGTGCCTAGCTTTAGTTTTTGAGCCCTAGCTCTGCTGGCACCCAAGGAAACCTAGCAAACCTATACATTTTTGAAAACTAGACACCCAATGGAATCCAGGATGGGATGATTCAACTGCCTCCCTGCAGGTTCTGTTACCCAAAATCGCCTGCAAACCTAAAAAAGTGTCAAAAGAAACACATTTTTCTCACATTTCTGTGGTGGAAAGTTCTGGACTCTGCGTGGATCAACAAATTTCCACCCACCCTGCATTCCCCAAAGTCTTCCGAGAAAAATGGTACCTCACTTGCGTGGGTAGGCCTATTTTCCGCGACATGAAACGGCACAAAACGCAACATGGACACACCACAATTTCGCAGTGAAAAATGACCCTTTTATGGCAAAGTGCCTAGCTGTAGTTTTTGAGCCCTAGCTCTGCTGGCACCTAGGGAAACCTATCACACCTATACATTTTTTAAAACTAGACACCCAATGGAATCCAGGATGGGGGGATTCGACTGCCTCCCTGCAGGTTCTGTTACACAGAATCCCTTGCAAACCTAACAAAGTGTCTAAATAAACACATTTTCCTCACGTTACTGTGGTGGAAAGTTCTGGAATCTGCGTGGATCCACAAATTTCCACTCACCCCGCGTTACCAAAAGTCTTCCGAGAAAAATGATACCTCACTTGCGTGGGTAGGCTAATTTCCCACGACATGAAACGGCGCGAAACACAACGTGGACACACCACAATTTCAAAGTGAAAAATGACCCTTTTTTGGCAAAGTGCCTAGCTGTAGTTTTTGAGCCCTAGCTCTGCTGGCACCTAGGGAAACCTAGCAAACCTATACATTTTTGAAAACTAGACACCCAATGGAATCCAGGATGGGATGATTCAACTGCCTCCCTGCAGGTTCTGTTACCCAGAATCGCCTGCAAACCTAAAAAAGTGTCAAAAGAAACACATTTTCCTCACATTTCTGTGGTGGAAAGTTCTGGAATCTGTGTGGATCCACAAATTTTCACCCACCCTGCATTCCCCAACGTCTTCCGAGAAAAATGGTACCTCACTTGCTTGGGAAGGCCTAGTTCCCACAAAAAGAAACAGCGCAAAACGCAACGTGGACACACCACAATTTCACAGTGAAAAATTACCCTTTTTTGGCCAAGTGCCTATCTTTAGTTTTTGAACCCTAGCTCTGCTGGCACCTAGGGAAACCCAGCAAACCTATACATTTTTTAAAACTAGACACCAGGAGAATCCAGGATAGAGTGACTCGACTACCTCCCTCCAGGTTCTGTTACTCAAAATCCCTTGCAAACCTAAAAAATTGTCAAAAGAAACACATTTTCCTCACATTTCTGTGGTGGAAAGTTTTGGAATCTGCGTGGATCCACAAATTTCCACTCACCCCGCGTTTCCCAAAGTCTTCCGAGAAAAATGGTATCTCACTTGCGTGGGTAGGCCTAGTTCCCACAAAAAGAAACAGCGCAAAACGCAACGTGGACACACCACAATTTCACAGTGAAAAATGACCCTTTTTTGGCAAAGTGCCTATCTTTAGTTTTTGAACCCTAGCTCTGCTGGCACCTAGGGAAACCTAGCAAACCTATACATTTTTTAAAACTAGACACCAGGGCAATCCAGGATAGGGTGACTCGACTGCCTCACTCCAGGTTCTGTTACTCAAAATCCCTTGCAAACCTAAAAAATTGTCAAAAGAAACACATTTTCCTCATATTTCTGTGGTGGAAAGTTTTGGAATCTGCGTGGATCCACAAATTTCCACTCACCCCGCGTTTCCCAAAGAATTCCGAGAAAAATGGTATCTCACTTGCGTGGGTAGGCCTAGTGCCAGCAACATGAAATGGTGCAAAATGCAACGTAGACACACCACAATTTCACAGTGAAAAATGACCCTTTTTTGGCAAAGTGCCTAGCTGTAGTTTTTTAACCCTAACTCTGCTGGCACCTAGGGATATCTATCAAACCTATACATTTTAAAACAATAGACACCCAGGGGAATCCAGGATGGGGTGACTTGACTGCCTCCCACCAGGTTCTGTTACCCAGAATCCCTTGCAAACCTAAGAAATTGACTCAAAAAACACATTTTCCTCAAATTTCAGTGGTGGAAAGTTCTGGAATCTGTGTGGATCCACAAATTTCCACTCACCCCGTGTTCCCCTAAGTCTTCTGAGCAAAATGATACCTCACTTGCGTGGGTAGGCCTAGTGCCCGCGACATGAAACAGCGCAAAATGTAATGTGGAAACACCACAATTTCACAGTGAAAAATTACCTTTTTTGGCAAAGTGCCTAGCTGTAGTTTTTTAACCCTAACTATGCTGGCACCTAGGGATATCTATCAAACCTATAAATTTTGGAAAAATAGACACCCATGGGAATCTAGGATGGGGTGACTTGACTGCCTCCTACCAGGTTCTGTTACGCAAAATCCCTTGCAAACCTAAAAAAGTGTCAAAAGGAAAACATTTTCCTCATATTTCTGTGGTGGAAAGTTCTGGAATCTGTGTGGATCCATAAATGTTCACCCACCCTGCGTTCCCCAATGTCTTCCGAGAAAAATGATACCTCACTTGCGTGGGTAGACCTAGTGCCCGCGACGTGAAACAGTGCAAAACGCAACGTGGACACACCACAATTTCACAGTGAATAATGACCCTTTTTTGGCAAAGTGCCTATATTTAGTTTTTGAACCCTAGCTCTACTGGCACCTAGGGAAACCTAGCAAACCTATACATTTTTTAAAACTAGACACCCAATGGATTCAAGGGTGGGGTGATTCGACTGCCTCCCTGCAGGTTCTGTTACCCAGAATCCCTTGCAAACCTAAAAAAGTGTCAAAAGGAACACATTTTCCTCATATTTCTGTGGTGGAAAGTTCTGGACTCTGCGTGGATAAACAAATTTACACCCACCCTGCATGCCCCAAAGGCTTCCAAGAAAAATAGTACCTCACTTGCATGGGTAGGCCTATTTCCCGCGACATGAAATGGCGCAAAACGCAACGTGGACACACCACAATTTCACTGTGAAAAATGACCCTTTTTTGGCAAAGTGCCTAGCTGTAGTTTTTGAGCCCTAGCTCTGCTGGCACCTAGGGAAACCTAGCAAAACTATACATTTTTGAAAACTAGACACCCAATGGAATCCAGGATGGCGTGATTCGACTACCTCCCTGCAGGTTCTGTTACCCAGAATCCCTTGCAAACCTAAAAAAGTGTCAAAAGGAACACATTTTCCTCATATTTCTCTGGTGGAAAGTTCTGGAATCTGCGTAGATCAACACATTTCTAACCACCCTGCGTTCCCCAAAGTCTTCCGACAAAAATGGTACCTCACTTGCGTGGGTAGGCCTAGTTCCCGCAACAAGAAACAGCGCAAAACGCAACGTGAACACACCACAATTTCACAGAGAAAAATGACCCTTTTTTGGCAAAGTGCCTAGCTGTGGTCTTTTAACCCTAGCTCTGCTGGCACCTAGGGAAAGCTATCAAACCTATACATTTTTAAACAATAGACACCCAGGGGAATCCAGGATGGGGTGACTTGACTTCCTCCCACCAGGTTCTGTTACCCAGAATCCCTTGCAAACCTAAAAAACTTGACAAAAAAAACCCTTTTTCTCACATTTTAGTTGTGGAAAGTTCTGGAATCTGCGTGGATCAATATATTTCCACCCACCCTGCATTCCCCAAAGTCTTCTGAGAAAAATGGTACCTCACTTGCATGGGTAGGCCTATTTTCCGCGACATGAAACGGCACAAAACGCAACATGGACACACCACAATTTCACAGTGAAAAATGACCCTTTTATGGCAAAGTGCCTAGCTGTAGTTTTTGAGCCCTAGCTCTGCCGGCACCTAGGGAAACCTAGCAAACCTATACATTTTTTAAAACTAGACACCCAATGAAATCCAGGATGGGGTGATTCGACTGCCTCCCTGCAGGTTCTGTTACACAGAATCCCTTGCAAACCTAAAAAAGTGTCAAAAGAAACACATTTTCCTCACGTTACTGTAGTGGAAAGTTCTGGAATCTGCGTGGATCCACAAATTTCCACTCATCACGCGTTCCCAAAAGTCTTCCGAGAAAAATGATACCTCACTTGCGTGGGTAGGCCAATTTCCCACGACATGAAACGGTGCGAAATACAACGTGGACACACCACAATTTCAAAGTGAAAAATGACCCTTTTTTGGCAAAGTGCCTAGCTGTAGTTTTTGAGCCCTAGCTCTGCTGGCACCTAGGGAAACCTAGCAAACCTATACATTTTTGAAAACTAGACACCCAATGGAATACAGGATGGGATGATTCAACTGCCTCCCTGCAGGTTCTGTTACCCAGAATCGCCTGCAAACCTAAAAAAGTGTCAAAAGAAACACATTTTTCTCACATTTCTGTGGTGGAAAGTTCTGGACTCTGCGTGGATCAACAAATTTCCACCCACCCTGCATTCCCCAAAGTCTTCCGAGAAAAATGGTACCTTACTTGCTAGGGTAGGCCTAGTTCCCGCAACAAGAAACAGTGCAAAACGCAACGTGAACACACCACAATTTCACAGTGAAAAATGACCATTTTTTGGCAAAGTGCCTTGACTTCCTCCCACCAGGTTCTGTTACCCAGAATCCCTTGCAAACCTAAAAAACTTGACAAAAAAAACCCTTTTTCTCACATTTTAGTTGTGGAAAGTTCTGGAATCTGCGTGGATCAATATATTTCCACCCACCCTGCATTCCCCAAAGTCTTCTGAGAAAAATGGTACCTCACTTGCGTGGGTAGGCCTATTTTCCGCGACATGAAATGGCACAAAACGCAACATGGACACACCACAATTTCACAGTGAAAAATGACCCTTTTATGGCAAAGTGCCTAGCTGTAGTTTTTGAGCCCTAGCTCTGCTGGCACCTAGGGAAACCTAGCAAACCTATACATTTTTGAAAACTAGACACCCAATGGAATACAGGATGGGATGATTCAACTGCCTCCCTGCAGGTTCTGTTACCCAGAATCGCCTGCAAACCTAAAAAAGTGTCAAAAGAGACACATTTTCCTCACATTTCTGTGGTGGAAAGTTCTGGAATCTGTGTGGATCCACAAATTTTCACCCACCCTGCATTCCCCAACGTCTTCCGAGAAAATGGTACCTCACTTGCTTGGGTAGGCCTAGTTCCCACAAAAAGAAACAGCGCAAAACGCAACGTGGACACACCACAATTTCACAGTGAAAAATGACCCTTTTTTGGCAAAGTGCCTATCTTTAGTTTTTGAACCCTAGCTCTGCTGGCACCTAGGGAAACCTAGCAAACCTATACATTTTTTAAAACTAGACACCAGGAGAATCCAGGATAGGGTGACTCGACTACCTCCCTCCAGGTTCTGTTACTCAAAATCCCTTGCAAACCTAAACAATTGTCAAAAGAAACACATTTTCCTCACATTTCTGTGGTGGAAAGTTTTAGAATCTGCGTGAATCCACAAATTTCCACTCACCCCGCGTTTCCCAAAGTCTTCCGAGAAAAATGGTATCTCACTTGCGTGGGTAGGCCTAGTGCCAGCAACATGAAATGGCGCAAAATGCAACGTGGACACACCACAATTTCACAGTGAAAAATGACCCTTTTTTGGCAAAGTGCCTAGCTGTAGTTTTTTAACCCTAACTCTGCTGGCACCAAGGGATATCTATCAAACCTATACATTTTTAAAAAATAGACACCCAGGGGAATCCAGGATGGGGTGACTTGACTGCCTCCCACCAGGTTCTGTTACCCAGAATCCCTTGCAAACCTAAGGAATTGACTCAAAAAACACATTTTCCTCAAATTTCAGTGGTGGAAAGTCCTGGAATCTGTGTGGATCCACAAATTTCCACTCACCCCGTGTTCCCCTAAGTCTTCCGAGCAAAATGATACCTCACTTGCGTGGGTAGGCCTAGTGCCCGCGACATGAAACGGCGCAAAATGTAATGCGGAAACACCACAATTTCACAGTGAAAAATGACCCTTTTTTGGCAAAGTGCCTAGCTGTAGTTTTTTAACCCTAACTATGCTGGCACCTAGGGATATCTATCAAACCTATAAATTTTTGAAAAATAGACACCCAGGGGAATCTAGGATGGGGTGACTTGACTGCCTCCCAGGTTCTGTTACCCAAAATCCCTTGCAAACCTAAGAAATTGACTCAAAAAACACATTTTCCTCAAATTTGAGTGGTGGAAAGCTCTGGAATCTGTGTGGATCCACAAATGTTCACCCACCCTGCATTCCCCAATGTCTTCCGAGAAAAATGGTATCTCACTTGCTTGGGTAGGGCTAGTTCCCACAAAAAGAAACAGCGCAAAACGCAACGTGGACACACCACAATTTCACAGTGAATAATGACCCTTTTTTGGCAAAGTGCCTATCTTTAGTTTTTGAACCCTAGCTCTGCTGGCACCTAGGGAAACCTAGCAAACCTATACATTTTGTAAAACTAGACACCCAATGGATTCCAGGGTGGGGTGATTCGACTGCCTCCCTGCAGGTTCTGTTACCCAGAATCCCTTGCAAACCTAAAAAAGTGTCAAAAGGAAAACATTTTCCTCATATTTCTGTGGTGGAAAGTTCTGGACCCTGCGTGGATAAACAAATTTCCACCCACCCTGCATTCCCGAAAGGCTTCTGAGGAAAATGATACCTCACATGCATGGGTAGGCCAATTTCCCGCGACATGAAACGGCGCAAAACACAACGTGGAAACACCACAATTTCACAGTGAAAAATTACCCTTTTTTGGCAAAGTGCCTACCTGTAGTTTTTGAGCCCTAGCTCTGCTGGCACCTGGGGAAACCTAGCAAACCTATACATTTTTGAAAACTAGACACCCAATGGAATCCAGGATGGGGTGATTCGACTGCCTCCCTGCAGGTTCTGTTTCCCTGAATCTCTTGCAAACCTAAAAAAGTATCAAAAGAAACACATTTTCCTCACATTTCAGTGGTGGAAAGTTCTGGAATCTGCGTGGATCCACAAATTTCCAGTCACCCCGCGTTCCCCAAAATCTTCAGAGAAAAATGGTACCTCACTTGCGTGGGTAGGCGTAGTGCCAGCGACATGAAATGGTGCAAAATGCAACGTGGACACACCACAATTTCACAGTGAAAAATGACCCTTTTTTGGCAAAGTGCCTAGCTGTGGTTTTTTAACCCTAGCTCTACTGGCACCTAGTGAAACCTATCAAACCTATGCATTTTAAAACAATAGACACCCAGGGGAATCCAGGATGGGGTTACTTGACTGTCTCTCTGCAGGTTCTGTTACCCAGAATCCCTTGCAAACCTAAAAAAGTGTCAAAAGAAACACATTTTCCTCACATTTCTGTGATGGAAAGTTCTGGAATCTGTGTGGATCCACAAATTTTCACCCACCCTGCATTCCCCAACGTCTTCTGAGAAAAATAGTACCTCACTTGCTTGGGTAGGCCTAGTTCCTACAAAAAGAAACAGCGCAAAACGCAACGTGGACACACCACAATTTCACAGTGAAAAATGACCCTTTTTTGGCAAAGTGCCTATCTTTAGTTTTTGAACCCTAGCTCTGCTGGCACCTAGGGAAACCTAGAAAACCTATACATTTTTTAAAACTAGACATCAGGGGAATCCAGGATAGGGTGACTCGACTGCCTCACTCCAGGTTCTGTTACTCAAAATCCCCTTGCAAACCTAAAAAATTGTCAAAAGAACCACATTTTCCTCATATTTCTGTGGTGGAAAGTTTTGGAATCTGCGTGGATCCACAAATTTCCACTCACCCCACGTTTCCCAAAGTCTTCCGAGAAAAATGGTATCTTACTTGCGTGGGTAGGCCTCGTGCCAGCGACATGAAATGGCGCAAAATGCAACGTGGACACACCACAATTTCACAGTGAAAAATGACCCTTTTTTGGCAAAGTGCCTAGCTGTGGTTTTTTAACCCTAGCTCTGCTGGCACCTAGGGAAACCTATCAAACCTATACATTTTTAAACAATAGACACCCAGGGGAATCCAGGATGGGGTGACTTGACTGCCTCCCACCAGGTTCTGTTACTCAGAATCCCTTGCAAACCTAAAAAAGTGTCAAAAGAACCCCATTTTTCTCACATTTCAGTGGTGGAAAGTTCTGGAATCTGCGTGGATCAACAAATTTCCACCCACCCTGCGTTCCCCAAAGTCTTCCAAGAAAAATGGTACTTCACTTGCATGGGTAGGCCTATTTCCCGCGACATGAAACTGCGCAAAACGCAACATGGACACACCACAATTTCACAGTGAAAAATGACCCTTTTATGGCAAAGTGCCTAGCTGTAGTTTTTGAGCCCTAGCTCTGCTGGCACCTAGGGAAACCTAGCAAACCTATACATTTTTGAAAACTAGACACCCAATGGAATCCAGGATGGGATGATTCAACTGCCTCCCTGCAGGTTCTGTTACCCAGAATCGCCTGCAAACCTAAAAAAGTGTCAAAAGAAACACATTTTCCTCAAATTTCTGTGGTGGAAAGTTCTGGAATCTGTGTGGATCCACAAATTTTCACCCACCCTGCATTCCCCAACGTCTTCCGAGAAAAATGGTACCTCACTTGCTTGGGTAGGCCTAGTTCCCACAAAAAGAAACAGCGCAAAACGCAACGTGGACACACCACAATTTCACAGTGAAAAATGACTCTTTTTTGGCAAAGTGCCTATCTTTAGTTTTTGAACCCTAGCTCTGCTGGCACCTAGGGAAACCTAGCAAACCTATACATTTTTTAAAACTAGACACCAGGAGAATCCAGGATAGGGTGACTCGACTACCTCCCTCCAGGTTCTGTTACTCAAAATCCCTTGCAAACCTAAAAAATTGTCAAAAGAAACACATTTAAAACACATTTCTGTGGTGGAAAGTTTTGGAATCTGCGTGGATCCACAAATTTCCACTCACCCCGCGTTTCCCAAAGTCTTCCGAGAAAAATGGTATCTCACTTGCGTGGGTAGGCCTAGTGCCAGCAACATGAAATGGTGCAAAATGCAACGTAGACACACCACAATTTCACAGTGAAAAATGACCCTTTTTTGGCAAAGTGCCTAGCTGTAGTTTTTTAACCCTAACTCTGCTGGCACCTAGGGATATTTATCAAACCTATACATTTTTAAAAAATAGACACCCAGGGGAATCCAGGATGGGGTGACTTGACTGCCTCCCACTAGGTTCTGTTACCCAGAATCCCTTGCAAACCTAAGGAATTGACTCAAAAAACACATTTTCCTCAAATTTCAGTGGTGGAAAGTCCTGGAATCTGTGTGGATCCACAAATTTCCATTCACCCCGTGTTCCCCTAAGTCTTCCGAGCAAAATCATACCTCACTTGCGTGGGTAGGCCTAGTGCCCGCGACATGAAACGGCGCAAAATGTAATGTGGAAACACCACAATTTCACAGTGAAAAATTACCCTTTTTTGGCAAAGTGTCTAGCTGTAGTTTTTTAACCCTAACTATGCTGGCACCTAGGGATATCTATCAAACCTATACATTTTTTAAAAATAGACACCCAGGGGAATCTAGGATGGGGTGACTTGACTGCCTCCCACCAGGTTCTGTTACCCAAAATCCCTTGCAAACCTAAGAAATTGACTCAAAAAAAACATTTTCCTCAAATTTGAGTGGTGGAAAGCTCTAGAATCTGTGTGGATCCACAAATGTTCACCCACCCTGCGTTCCCCAATGTCTTCCGAGAAAAATGGTATCTCACTTGCTTGGGTAGGGCTAGATCCCACAAAAAGAAACAGCGCAAAACGCAACGTGGACACACCACAATTTCACAGTGAATAATGACCCTTTTTTGGCAAAGTGCCTATCTTTAGTTTTTGAACCCTAGCTCTGCTGGCACCTAGGGAAACCTAGCAAACCTATACATTTTGTAAAACTAGACACCCAATGGATTCCAGGGTGGGGTGATTCGACTGCCTCCCTGCAGGTTCTGTTACCCAGAATCCCTTGCAAACCTAAAAAAGTGTCAAAAGGAACACATTTTCCTCATATTTCTGTGGTGGAAAGTTCTGGACCCTGCGTGGATAAACAAATTTCCACCCACCCTGCATTCCCCAAAGGCTTCTGAGGAAAATTATACCTCACATGCATGGGTAGGCCTATTTCCCGCGACATGAAACGGCGCAAAACACAACGTGGAAACACCACAATTTCACAGTGAAAAGTTACCCTTTTTTGGCAAAGTGCCTAGCTGTAGTTTTTGAGCCCTAGCTCTGCTGGCACCTGGGGAAACCTAGCAAACCTATACATTTTTGAAAACTAGACACCCAATGGAATCCAGGATGTGGTGATTCGACTGCCTCCCTGCAGGTTCTGTTACCCTGAATCTCTTGCAAGCCTAAAAAAGTATCAAAAGAAACACATTTTCCTCACATTTCAGTGGTGGAAAGTTCTGGAATCTGCGTGGATCCACAAATTTCCAGTCACCCCGCGTTCCCCAAAATCTTCAGAGAAAAATGGTACCTCACTTGCGTGGGTAGGCGTAGTGCCAGCGACATGAAATGGTGCAAAATGCAACGTGGACACACCACAATTTCACAGTGAAAAATGACCCTTTTTTGGCAAAGTGCCTAGCTGTGGTTTTTTAACCCTAGCTCTACTGGCACCTAGTGAAACCTATCAAACCTATGCATTTTAAAACAATAGACACCCAGGGGAATCCAGGATGGGGTTACTTGACTGTCTCCCTGCAGGTTCTGTTACCCAGAATCCCTTGCAAACCTAAAAAAGTGTCAAAAGAAACCCATTTTCCTCACATTTCTGTGATGGAAAGTTCTGGAATCTGTGTGGATCCACAAATTTTCACCCACCCTGCATTCCCCAACGTCTTCCGAGAAAAATGGTACCTCACTTGCTTGGGTAGGCCTAGTTCCTACAAAAAGAAACAGCGCAAAACGCAACGTGGACACACCACAATTTCACAGTGAAAAATGACCCTTTTTTGGCAAAGTGCCTATCTTTAGTTTTTGAACCCTAGCTCTGCTGGCACCTAGGGAAACCTAGCAAAACTATACATTTTTTAAAACTAGACACCAGGGGAATCCAGGATAGGGTGACTCGACTGCCTCACTCCAGGTTCTGTTACTCAAAATCCCTTGCAAACCTAAAAAATTGTCAAAAGAAACACATTTTCCTCATATTTCTGTGGTGGAAAGTTTTGGAATCTGCGTGGATCCACAAATTTCCACTCACCCCGCGTTTCCCAAAGTCTTCCGAGAAAAATGGTATCTCACTTGCGTGGGTAGGCCTAGTGCCAGCGACATGAAATGGCGCAAAATGCAACGTGGACACACCACAATTTCACAGTGAAAAATGACCCTTTTTTGGCAAAGTGCCTAGCTGTGGTTTTTTAACCCTAGCTCTGCTGGCACCTCGGGAAACCTATCAAACCTATACATTTTTAAACAATAGACACCCAGGGGAATCCAGGATGGGGTGACTTGACTGCCTCCCACCAGGTTCTGTTACTCAGAATCCCTTGCAAACCTAAAAAGTGTCAAAAGAAACCCATTTTTCTCACATTTCAGTGGTGGAAAGTTCTGGAATCTGCGTGGATCAACAAATTTCCACCCACCCTGCGTTCCCCAAAGTCTTCCAAGAAAAATGGTACTTCACTTGAATGGGTAGGCCTATTTCCCGCGACATGAAACGGCGCAAAACGCAACATGGACACACCACAATTTCACAGTGAAAAATGACCCTTTTATGGCAAAGTGCCTAGCTGTAGTTTTTGAGCCCTAGCTCTGCTGGCACCTAGGGAAACCTAGCAAACCTGTACATTTTTGAAAACTAGACACCCAATGGAATCCAGGATGGGATGATTCAACTGCCTCCCTGCAGGTTCTGTTACCCAGAATCGCCTGCAAACCTAAAAAAGTGTCAAAAGAAACACATTTTCCTCACATTTCTGTGGTGGAAAGTTCTGGAATCTGTGTGGATCCACAAATTTTCACCCACCCTGCATTCCCCAACGTCTTCCGAGAAAAATGGTACCTCACTTGCTTTGGTAGGCCTAGTTCCCACAAAAAGAAACAGCGCAAAACGCAACATGGACACACCACAATTTCACAGTGAAAAATGACTCTTTTTTTGGCAAAGTGCCTATCTTTAGATTTTGAACCCTAGCTCTGCTGGCACCTAGGGAAACCTAGCAAACCTATACATTTTTTAAAACTAGACACCAGGAGAATCCAGGATAGGGTGACTCGACTACCTCCCTCCAGGTTCTGTTACTCAAAATCCCTTGCAAACCTAAAAAATTGTCAAAAGAAACACATTTTCCTCACATTTCTGTGGTGGAAAGTTTTGGAATCTGCGTGGATCCACAAATTTCCACTCACCCCGCATTTCCCAAAGTCTTCCGAGAAAAATGGTATCTCACTTGCGTGGGTAGGCCTGGTGCCAGCAACATGAAATGGCGCAAAATGCAACGTGGACACACCACAATTTCACAGTGAAAAATGACCCTTTTTTGGCAAAGTGCCTAGCTGAAGTTTTTTAACCCTAACTCTGCTGGCATCTATCAAACCTATACATTTTTAAAAAATAGACACCCAGGGGAATCCAGGATGGGGTGACTTGACTGCCTCCCACCAGGTTATGTTACCCAGAATCCCTTGCAAACCTAAGGAATTGACTCAAAAAACACATTTTCCTCAAATTTCAGTGGTGGAAAGTCCTGGAATCTGTGTGGATCCACAAATTTCCACTCACCCCGTGTTCCCCTAAGTCTTCCGAGCAAAATGATACCTCACTTGCGTGGGTAGGTCTAGTGCCCGCGACATGAAACGGCGCAAAATGTAATGTGGAAACACCACAATTTCACAGTGAAAAATTACCCTTTTTTGGCAAAGTGCCTAGCTGTAGTTTTTTAACCCTAACTATGCTGGCACCTAGGGATATCTATCAAACCTATACATTTTTGAAAAATAGACACCCAGGGGAATCTAGGATCGGGTGACTTGACTGCCTCCCAGGTTCTGTTACCCAAAATCCCTTGCAAACCTAAGAAATTGACTCAAAAAACAAATTTTCCTCAAATTTGAGTGGTGGAAAGCTCGGGAATCTGTGTGGATCCACAAATGTTCACCCACCCTGCGTTCCCCAATGTCTTCCGAGAAAAATGGTATCTCACTTGCTTGGGTAGGCCTAGTTCCTGCAAAAATAAACAGCGCAAAACACAACGTGGACACACCACAATTTCACAGTGAAAAATGACCCTTTTTTGGCAAAGTGCCTATCTTTAGTTTTTGAACCCTAGCTCTGCTGGCACCTAGGGAAACCTAGCAAACCTATACATTTTTAAAAACTAGACACTCAATGGATTCCAGGGTGGGGTGACTCGACTACCTCCCTCCAGGTTCTGTTACTCAAAATCCCTTGCAAACCTAAAAAATTGTCAAAAGAAACACATTTTCCTCACATTTCTGTGGTGGAAAGTTTTGGAATCTGCGTGGATCCACAAATTTCCACTCACCCCGCGTTTCCCAAAGTCTTCCGAGAAAAATGGTATCTCACTTGCGTGGGTAGGCCTAGTGCCAGCAACATGAAATGGCGCAAAATGCAACGTGGACACACCACAATTTCACAGTGAAAAATGACCCTTTTTTGGCAAAGTGCCTAGCTGTAGTTTTTTAACCCTAACTCTGCTGGCACCTAGGGATATCTATCAAACCTATACATTTTTAAAAAATAGACACCCAGGCCAATCCAGGATGGGGTGACTTGACTGCCTCCCACCAGGTTCTGTTACCCAGAATCCCTTGCAAACCTAAGGAATTGACTCAAAAAACACATTTTCCTCAAATTTCAGTGGTGGAAAGTCCTGGAATCTATGTGGATCCACAAATTTCCACTCACCCCGTGTTCCCCTAAGTCTTCCGAGCAAAATGATACCTCACTTGCGTGGGTAGGCCTAGTGCCCGCGACATGAAACGGCGCAAAATGTAATGTGGAAACACCACAATTTCACAGTGAATAATTACCCTTTTTTGGCAAAGTGCCTAGCTGTAGTTTTTTAACCCTAACTATGCTGGCACCTAGGGATATCTATAAAACCTATAAATTTTTGAAAAATAGACACCCAGGGGAATCTAGGATGGGGTGACTTGACTGCCTCTCAGGTTCTGTTACCCAAAATCCCTTGCAAACCTAAGAAAGTGACTCAAAAAACAAATTTTCCTCAAATTTGAGTGGTGGAAAGCTCTGGAATCTGTGTGGATCCACAAATGTTCACCCACCCTGCGTTCCCCAATGTCTTCCGAGAAAAATGGTATCTCACTTGCTTGGGTAGGCCTAGTTCCCGCAAAATAAACAGTGCAAAACACAACGTGGACACACCACAATTTCACAGTGAAAAATGACCCTTTTTTGGCAAAGTGCATATCTTTAGTTTTTGAACCCTAGCTCTGCTGGCACCTAGGGAAACCTAGCAAACCTATACATTTTTTAAAACTAGACACTCAATGGATTCCAGGGTGGGGTGATTCGACTGCCTCTCTGCAGGTTCTGTTACCCAGAATCCCTTGCAAACCTAAAAAAGTGTCAAAAGGAACACATTTTCCTCATATTTCTGTGGTGGAAAGTTCTGGACCCTGCGTGGATAAACAAATTTCCACCCACCCTGCATTCCCCAAAGGCTTCTGAGGAAAATGATACCTCACATGCATGGGTAGGCCTATTTCCCGCGACATGAAACGGCGCAAAACACAACGTGGAAACACCACAATTTCACAGTGAAAAATTACCCTTTTTTGGCAAAGTGCCTAGCTGTAGTTTTTGAGCCCTAGCTCTGCTGGCACCTGGGGAAACCTAGCAAACCTATACATTTTTGAAAACTAGACACCCAATGGAATCCGGGATGGGGTGATTCGACTGCCTCCCTGCAGGTTCTGTTACCCAGAATCCCTTGCAAACCTAAAAAAGTGTCAAAAGAAACACATTTTCCTCACATTTCTGTGATGGAAAGTTCTGGAATCTGTGTGGATCCACAAATTTTCACCCACCCTGCATTCCCCAAAGTCTTCCAAGAAAAATGGTACTTCACTTGCCTGGGTAGGCCTATTTCCCGCGACATGAAACGGCGCAAAACGCAACGTGGACACACCACAATTTCACAGTGAAAAATGACCCTTTTATGGCAAAGTGCCTAGCTGTAGTTTTTTAACCTTAGCTCTGCTAGCACCTAGTAAAACCTAGCAAACCTATACATTTTTTAAAACTAGACACCAGGGGAATCCAGGATAGGGTGACTCGACTGCCTCACTCCAGGTTCTGTTACTCAAAATCCCTTGCAAACCTAAAAAATTGTCAAAAGAAACACATTTTCCTCATATTTCTGTGGTGGAAAGTTTTGGAATCTGCGTGGATCCACAAATTTCCACTCACCCCGCGTTTCCCAAAGTCTTCCGAGAAAAATGGTATCTCACTTGCGTGGGTAGGCCTAGTGCCAGCAACATGAAATGGCGCAAAATGCAACGTGGACACACCACAATTTCACAGTGAAAAATGACCCTTTTTTGGCAAAGTGCCTAGCTGTAGTTTTTTAACCCTAACTCTGCTGGCACCTAGGGATATCTATCAAACCTATACATTTTTAAAAAATAGACACCCAGGCCAATCCAGGATGGGGTGACTTGACTGCCTCCCACCAGGTTCTGTTACCCAGAATCCCTTGCAAACCTAAGGAATTGACTCAAAAAACATATTTTCCTCAAATTTCAGTGGTGGAAAGTCCTGGAATCTGTGTGGATCCACAAATTTCCACTCACCCCGTGTTCCCCTAAGTCTTCCGAGCAAAATGATACCTCACTTGCGTGGGTAGGCCTAGTGCCCGCGACATGAAACGGCGCAAAATGTAATGTGGAAACACCACAATTTCACAGTGAATAATTACCCTTTTTTGGCAAAGTGCCTAGCTGTAGTTTTTTAACCCTAACTATGCTGGCACCTAGGGATATCTATAAAACCTATAAATTTTTGAAAAATAGACACCCAGGGGAATCTAGGATGGGGTGACTTGACTGCCTCCCAGGTTCTGTTACCCAAAATCCCTTGCAAACCTAAGAAATTGACTCAAAAAACAAATTTTCCTCAAATTTGAGTGGTGGAAAGCTCTGGAATCTGTGTGGATCCACAAATGTTCACCCACCCTGCGTTCCCCAATGTCTTCCGAGAAAAATGGTATCTCACTTGCTTGGGTAGGCCTAGTTCCCGCAAAAATAAACAGTGCAAAACACAACGTGGACACACCACAATTTCACAGTGAAAAATGACCCTTTTTTGGCAAAGTGCATATCTTTAGTTTTTGAACCCTAGCTCTGCTGGCACCTAGGGAAACCTAGCAAACCTATACATTTTTTAAAACTAGACACTCAATGGATTCCAGGGTGGGGTGATTCGACTGCCTCTCTGCAGGTTCTGTTACCCAGAATCCCTTGCAAACCTAAAAAAGTGTCAAAAGGAACACATTTTCCTCATATTTCTGTGGTGGAAAGTTCTGGACCCTGCGTGGATAAACAAATTTCCACCCACCCTGCATTCCCCAAAGGCTTCTGAGGAAAATGATACCTCACATGCATGGGTAGGCCTATTTCCCGCGACATGAAACGGCGCAAAACACAACGTGGAAACACCACAATTTCACAGTGAAAAATTACCCTTTTTTGGCAAAGTGCCTAGCTGTAGTTTTTGAGCCCTAGCTCTGCTGGCACCTGGGGAAACCTAGCAAACCTATACATTTTTGAAAACTAGACACCCAATGGAATCCAGGATGGGGTGATTCGACTGCCTCCCTGCAGGTTCTGTTACTCAGAATCCCTTGCAAACCTAAAAAAGTATCAAAAGAAACACATTTTCCTCACATTTCAGTGGTGGAAAGTTCTGGAATCTGCGTGGATCCACAAATTTCCAGTCACCCCGCGTTCCCCAAAATCTTCAGAGAAAAATGGTACCTCACTTGCGTGGGTAGGCATAGTGCCAGCGACATGAAATGGTGCAAAATGCAACGTGGACACACCACAATTTCACAGTGAAAAATGACCCTTTTTTGGCAAAGTGCCTAGCTGTGGTTTTTTAACCCTAGCTCTACTGGCACCTAGTGAAACCTATCAAACCAATGCATTTTTAAACAATAGACACCCAGGGGAATCCAGGATGGGGTTACTTGACTATCTCTCTGCAGGTTCTGTTACCCAGAATCCCTTGCAAACCTAAAAAAGTGTCAAAAGAAACACATTTTCCTCACATTTCTGTGATGGAAAGTTCTGGAATCTGTGTGGATCCACAAATTTTCACCCACCCTGCATTCCCCAAAGTCTTCCAAGAAAAATGGTACTTCACTTGCCTGGGTAGGCCTATTTCCCGCGACATGAAACGGCGCAAAACGCAACGTGGAAACACTCACAATTTCACAGTGAAAAATGACCCTTTTTTGGCAAAGTGCCTAGCTGTAGTTTTTTAACCCTAACTCTGCTGGCACGTAGGGAAATATAGCAAACCTATACATTTTTTAAAACTAGACACCAGGGGAATCCAGGATAGGGTGACTCGACTGCCTCACTCCAGGTTCTGTTACTCAAAATCCCTTGCAAACCTAAAAAATTGTCAAAAGAAACACATTTTCCTCATATTTCTGTGGTGGAAAGTTTTGGAATCTGCGTGGATCCACAAATTTCCACTCACCCCGCGTTTCCCAAAGTCTTCTGAGAAAAATGGTATCTCACTTGCGTGGGTAGGCCTAGTGCCAGCGACATGAAATGGCGCAAAATGCAACGTCGACACACCACAATTTCACAGTGAAAAATGACCCTTTTTTGGCAAAGTGCCTAGCTGTGGTTTTTTAACCCTAGCTCTGCTGGCACCTAGGGAAACCTATCAAACCTATACATTTTAAACAATAGACACCCAGGGGAATCCAGGATGGGGTGACTTGACTGCCTCCCACCAGGTTCTGTAACCCAGAATCCCTTGCAAACCTAAAAAACCTGACAAAAAAACACATTTTCCTCACATTTCAGTGGTGGAAAGTTCTGGAATCTGCATGGATCAACAAATTTCCACCCACCCTACATTCCCCAAAGTCTTCCAAGAAAAATGGTACCTCACTTGCATGGGTAGGCCTATTTCCCGCGACATGAAACGGCGCAAAACGCAACGTGGACACACCACAATTTCACAGTGAAAAATGACCCTTTTTTGGCAAAGTGCCTAGCTGTAGTTTTTGAGCCCTAGCTCTGCTGGCACCTAGGGTAACCTAGCAAAACTATACATTTTTGAAAACTAGACACCCAATGGAATCCAGGATGGGGTGATTCGACTACCTCCCTGCAGGTTCTGTTACCCAGAATCCCTTGCAAACCTAAAAAAGTGTCAAAAGGAACACATTTTCCTCATATTTCTCTGGTGGAAAGTTCTGGAATCTGCGTGGATCAACACATTTCCACCCACCCTGCGTTCCCCAAAGTCTTCCGAGAAAAATGGTACCTCACTTGCGTGGGTAGGCCTAGTTCCCGCAACAAGAACAGCGCAAAACGCAACGTGAACACACCACAATTTCACAGTGAAAAATTACCCTTTTTTGGCAAAGTGCCTAGCTGTGGTTTTTTAACCCTAGCTCTGCTGGCACCTAGGGAAAGCTATCAAACCTATACATTTTTAAACAATAGACTCCCAGGGGAATCCAGGATAGGGTGACTTGACTTCCTCCCACCAGGTTCTGTTACCCAGAATCCCTTGGAAACCTAAAAAACTTGACAAAAAAAAAAACAATCTCACATTTCAGTGGTGAAATGTTCTGGAATCTGCGTGGATCAATAAATTTCCACCCACCCTGCATTCCCCAAAGTCTTCCGAGAAAAATGGTACCTCACTTGTGTGGGTAGGCCTATTTTCCGCGACATGAAACGGCGCAAAACGCAACATGGACACACCACAATTTCACAGTGAAAAATGACCCTTTTATGGCAAAGTGCCTAGCTGTAGTTTTTGAGCCCTAGCTCTGCTGGCACCTAGGGAAACCTAGCAAAGCTAAACATTTTTTTAAACTAGACACCCAATGGAATCCAGGATGGGGTGATTCGACTGCCTCCCTGCGGGTTCTGTTACCCAGAATCGCTTGCAAACCTAAAAAAGTGTCAAAAGGAACACATTTTCCTCATATTTCTCTGGTGGAAAGTTCTGGAATCTGCGTGGATCAACACATTTCCACCCACCCTGTGTTCCCCAAAGTCTTCTGAGAAAAATGGTACATCAGTTGCGTGGGTAGGCCTATTTCCCGTGACATGAAACGGCGCAAAACGCAACGTGGACACACCACAATTTCACAGTGAAAAATGACCCTTTTTTGGAAAAGTGCCTAGCTGTAGTTTTTGAGCCCTAGCTCTGCTGGCACCTAGGGAAACCTAGCAAACCTATACATTTTTGAAAACTAGACACCCAATGGAATCCAGGATGGGTTATTCGACTACCTCCCTGCAGGTTCTGTTACCCTGAATCCCTTGCAAATCTAAAAAAGTGACAAAAAAAATCTACTTTTTCTCACATATCAGTGGTGGAAAGTTCTGGAATCTGTGTGGATCCACAATTTTTTACCCACCCTGCGTTCCCCAAAGTCTTCCGAGAAAAATGGTACCTCACTTGCTAGGGTAGGCCTAGTTCCCGCAACAAGAAACAGCGCAAAACGCAACGTGAACACACCACAATTTCACAGTGAAAAATGACCCTTTTTTGGCAAAGTGCCTAGCTGTGGTTTCTTAACCCTAGCTCTGCTGGCACCTAGGGAAATCTATCAAACCTATACATTTTTAAACAATAGACACCCAGGGGAATCCAGGATGGGGTGACTTGACTACCTCCCACCAGGTTCTGTTACCCAGAATCCCTTGCAAACCTAAAAAACTTGACAAAAAAAAACCTTTTTCTTATATTTTAGTGGTGGAAAGTTCTGGAATCTGCGTGGATCAATAGATTCCAACCCACCCTGCATTCCCCAAAGTCTTCTGAGAAAACTGGTACCTCACTTGCGTGGGTAGGCCTATTTTCCGCGACATGAAACGGCACAAAACGCAACATGGACACACCACAATTTCACAGTGAAAAATGACCCTTTTATGGCAAAGTGCCTAGCTGTAGTTTTTGAGCCCTAGCTCTGCTGGCACCTAGGGAAACCTAGCAAACCTATACATTTTTTAAAACTAGACACCCAATGGAATCCAGGATGGGGTGATTCGACTGCCTCCCTGCAGGTTCCGTTACACAGAATCCCTTGCAAACCTAAAAAAGTGTCAAAAGAAACACATTTTCCTCACGTTACTGTGGTGGAAAGTTCTGGAATCTGCGTGGATCCACAAATTTCCACTCATCCCGCGTTCCCAAAAGTCTTCCGAGAAAAATGATACCTCACTTGCGTGGGTAGGCCAATTTCCCACGACATGAAACGGCGCGAAACACAACGTGGACACACCACAATTTCAAAGTGAAAAATGACCCTTTTTTGGCAAAGTGCCTAGCTGTAGTTTTTGAGCCCTAGCTCTGCTGGCACCTAGGGAAACCTAGCAAACCTATACATTTTTGAAAACTAGACACCCAATGGAATCCAGGATGGGATGATTCAACTGCCTCCCTGCAGGTTCTGTTACCCAGAATCGCCTGCAAACCTAAAAAAGTGTCAAAAGAAACACATTTTTCTCACATTTCTGTGGTGGAAAGTTCTGGACTCTGCGTGGATCAACAAATTTCCACCCACCCTGCATTCCCCAAAGTCTTCCGAGAACAATGGTACCTCACTTGCTAGGGTAGGCCTAGTTCCCGCAACAAGAAACAGCGCAAAACGCAACATGAACACACCACAATTTCACAGTGAAAAATGACCCTTTTTTGGCAAAGTGCCTAGCTGTAGTTTTTGAGCCCTAGCTCTGCTGGCACCTAGGGAAATCTATCAAACCTATACATTTTTAAACAATAGACACCCAGGGGAATCCAGGATGGGGTGACTTGACTTCCTCCCACCAGGTTCTGTTACTCAGAATGCCTTGCAAACCTAAAAAACTTGACAAAAAAAACCCTTTTTCTCTCATTTTAGTGGTGGAAAGTTCTGGAATCTGCGTGGATCAATAAATTTCCACCCACCCTGCATTCCCCAAAGTCTTCTGAGAAAAATGGTACCTCACTTGCGTGGGTAGGCCTATTTTCCGCGACATGAAACGGCACAAAACGCAACATGGACACACCACAATTTCACAGTGAAAAATGACCCTTTTATGGCAAAGTGCCTAGCTGTAGTTTTTGAGCCCTAGCTCTGCTGGCACCTAGAGAAACCTAGCAAACCTATACATTTTTTAAAACTAGACACCCAATGGAATCCAGGATGGGGTGATTTGACTGCCTTCCTGCAGGTTCTGTTACACAGAATCCCTTGCAAACCTAAAAAACTGTCAAAAGAAACACATTTTCCTCACGTTACTGTGGTGGAAAGTTCTGGAATCTGCGTGGATCCACAAATTTCCACTCATCCCGCGTTCCCAAAAGTCTACCGAGAAAAATGATACCTCACTTGCGTGGGTAGGCCAATTTCCCACGACATGAAACGGCGCGAAACACAACGTGGACACACCACAATTTCAAAGTGAAAAATGACCCTTTTTTGGCAAAGTGCCTAGCTTTAGTTTTTGAGCCCTAGCTCTGCTGGCACCTAAGGAAACCTAGCAAACCTATACATTTTTGAAAACTAGACACCCAATGGAATCCAGGATGGGATGATTCAACTGCCTCCCTGCAGGTTCTGTTCCCCAGAATCGCCTGCAAACCTAAAAAAGTGTCAAAAGAAACACATTTTTCTCACATTTCTGTGGTGGAAAGTTCTGGACTCTGTGTGGATCAACAAATTTCCACCCACCCTGCATTCCCCAAAGTCTTCCGAGAAAAATGGTACCTCACTTGCGTGGGTAGGCCTATTTTCCGCGACATGAAACGGCACAAAACGCAACATGGACACACCACAATTTCGCAGTGAAAAATGACCCTTTTATGGCAAAGTTCCTAGCTGTAGTTTTTGAGCCCTAGCTCTGCTGGCACCTAGGGAAACCTAGCACACCTATACATTTTTTAAAACTAGACACCCAATGGAATCCAGGATGGGGTGATTCGACTGCCTCCCTGCAGGTTCTGTTACACAGAATACCTTGCAAACCTAAAAAAGTGTCAAAAGAAACACATTTTCCTCACGTTACTGTGGTGGAAAGTTCTGGAATCTGCGTGGATCCACAAATTTCCACTCACCCCGCGTTACCAAAAGTCTTCCGAGAAAAATGATACCTCACTTGCGTGGGTAGGCCAATTTCCCACGACATGAAACGGCGCGAAACAAAACGTGGACACACCACAATTTCAAAGTGAAAAATGACCCTTTTTTGGCAAAGTGCCTAGCTGTAGTTTTTGAGCCCTAGCTCTGCTGGCACCTAGGGAAACCTAGCAAACCTATACATTTTTGAAAACTAGACACCCAATGGAATCCAGGATGGGATGATTCAACTGCCTCCCTGCAGGTTCTGTTACCCAGAATCGCCTGCAAACCTAAAAAAGTGTCAAAAGAAACACATTTTCCTCACATTTCTGTGGTGGAAAGTTCTGGAATCTGTGTGGATCCACAAATTTTCACCCACCCTGCATTCCCCAACGTCTTCCGAGAAAAATGGTACCTCACTTGCTTGGGAAGGCCTAGTGCCCACAAAAAGAAACAACGCAAAACGCAACGTGGACACACCACAATTTCACAGTGAAAAATGACCCTTTTTTGGCCAAGTGCCTATCTTTAGTTTTTGAACCCTAGCTCTGCTGGCACCTAGGGAAACCCAGCAAACCTATACATTTTTTAAAACTAGACACCAGGAGAATCCAGGATAGGGTGACTCGACTACCTCCCTCTAGGTTCTGTTACTCAAAATCCCTTGCAAACCTAAAAAATTGTCAAAAGAAACACATTTTCCTCACATTTCTGTGGTGGAAAGTTTTGGAATCTGCGTGGATCCACAAATTTCCACTCACCCCGCGTTTCCCAAAGTCTTCCGAGAAAAATGGTATCTCACTTGCGTGGGTAGGCCTAGTTCCCGCAAAAAGCAACGTGGACACACCACAATTTCACAGTGAATAATGACCCTTTTTTGGCAAAGTGCCTATCTTTAGTTTTTGAACCCTAGCTCTGCTGGCACCTAGGGAAACCTAGCAAACCTATACATTTTTTAAAACTAGACACCCAATGGATTCCAGGGTGGGGTGATTCGACTGCCTCCCTGCAGGTTCTGTTACCCAGAATCCCTTGCAAACCTAAAAAAGTGTCAAAAGGAACACATTTTCCTCATATTTCTGTGGTGGAAAGTTCTGGACTCTGCGTGGATAAACAAATTTCCACCCACCCTGCATTCCCCAAAGGCTTCTGAGAAAAATGATACCTCACATGCATGGGTAGGCCTATTTCCCGCGACATGAAATGGCGCAAAACACAACGTGGAAACACCACAATGTCACAGTGAAAAATGACCCTTTTTTGGCAAAGTGCCTAGCTGTAGTTTCTGAGCCCTAGCTCTGCTGGCACCTGGGGAAACCTAGCAAACCTATACATTTTTGAAAACTAGACACCCAATGGAATCCAGGATGGGGTGATTCGACTGCCTCCCTGCAGGTTCTGTTACCCTGAATCTCTTGCAAACCTAAAAAATTGTCAAAAGAAACACATTTTCCTCACATTTCTGTGGTGGAAAGTTTTGGAATCTCCGTGGATCCACAAATTTCCACTCACCCCGCATTTCCCAAAGTCTTCCGAGAAAAATTGTATCTCACTTGCGTGGGTAGGCCTAGTGCCAGCAACATGAAATGGCGCAAAATGCAACGTAGACACACCACAATTTCACAGTGAAAAATGACCCTTTTTTGGCAAAGTGCCTAGCTGTAGTTTTTTAACCCTAACTCTGCTGGCACCTAGGGATATCTATCAAACCTATACATTTTAAAACAATAGACACCCAGGGGAATCCAGGATGGGGCTACTTGACTGCCTCCCACCAGGTTCTGTTACCCAGAATCCCTTGCAAACCTAAGAAATTGACTCAAAAAACACATTTTCCTCAAATTTCAGTGGTGGAAAGTTCTGGAATCTGTGTGGATCCACAAATTTCCACTCACCCCGTGTTCCCAAAAGTCTTCCGAGCAAAATGATACCTCACTTGCGTGGGTAGGCCTAGTGCCCGCGACATGAAACGTCGCAAAATGTAATGTGGAAACACCACAATTTCACAGTGAAAAATTACCCTTTTTTGGCAAAGTGCCTATATTTAGTTTTTGAACCCTAGCTCTACTGGCACCTAGGGAAACCTAGCAAACCTATACAATTTTTAAAACTAGACACCCAATGGATTCAAGGGTGGGGTGATTCGACTGCCTCCCTGCAGGTTCTGTTACCCAGAATCCCTTGCAAACCTAAAAAAGTATCAAAAGGAACACATTTTCCTCATATTTCTGTGGTGGAAAGTTCTGGACTCTGCGTGGATCCACAAATTTCCACTCACCCCGCGTTTCCCAAAGTCTTCCGAGAAAAATGGTATCTCACTTGCGTGGGTAGGCCTAGTGCCAGCGACATGAAATGGCGCAAAACGCAACGTGAACACACCACAATTTCACAGAGAAAAATGACCCTTTTTTGGCAAAGTGCCTAGCTGTGGTTTTTTAACCCTAGCTCTGCTGGCACCTGGGGAAACCTTGCAAACCTATACATTTTTGAAAACTAGACACCCAATGGAATCCAGGATGGGTTATTCGACTACCTCCCTGCAGGTTCTGTTACCCTGAATCCCTTGCAAATCTAAAAAAGTGACAAAAAAAATCTACTTTTTCTCACATATCAGTGGTGGAAAGTTCTGGAATCTGTGTAGATCCACAATTTTTTACCCACCCTGCGTTCCCCAAAGTCTTCCGAGAAAAATGGTACCTCACTTGCTAGGGTAGGCCTAGTTCCCGCAACAAGAAACAGCGCAAAACGCAACGTGAACACACCACAATTTCACAGTGAAAAATGACCCTTTTTTGGCAAAGTGCCTAGCTGTGGTTTCTTAACCCTAGCTCTGCTGGCACCTAGGGAAATCTATCAAACCTATACATTTTTAAACAATAGACACCCAGGGGAATCCAGGATGGGGTGACTTGACTTCCTCCCACCAGGTTCTGTTACCCAGAATCCCTTGCAAACCTAAAAAACTTGACAAAAAAAACCCTTTTTCTTATATTTTAGTGGTGGAAAGTTCTGGAATCTGCGTGGATCAATAGATTCCAACCCACCCTGCATTCCCCAAAGTGTTCTGAGAAAACTGGTACCTCACTTGCGTGGGTAGGCCTATTTTCCGCGACATGAAACGGCACAAAACGCAACATGGACACACCACAATTTCACAGTGAAAAATGACCCTTTTATGGCAAAGTGCCTAGCTGTAGTTTTTGAGCCCTAGCTCTGCTGGCACCTAGGGAAACCTAGCAAACCTATACATTTTTTAAAACTAGACACCCAATGGAATCCAGGATGGGGTGATTCGACTGCCTCCCTGCAGGTTCCGTTACACAGAATCCCTTGCAGACCTAAAAAAGTGTCAAAAGAAACACATTTTCCTCACGTTACTGTGGTGGAAAGTTCTGGAATCTGCGTGGATCCACAAATTTCCACTCATCCTGCATTCCCCAAAGGCTTCTGAGAAAAATGATACCTCACATGCATGGGTAGGCCTATTTCCCGCGTCATGAAATGGCGCAAAACACAACGTGGAAACACCACAATATCACAGTGAAAAATGACCCTTTTTTGGCAAAGTGCCTAGCTGTAGTTTCTGAGCCCTAGCTCTGCTGGCACCTGGGGAAACCTAGCAAACCTATACATTTTTGAAAACTAGACACCCAATGGAATCCAGGATGGGGTGATTCGACTGCCTCCCTGCAGGTTCTGTTACCCTGAATCTCTTGCAAACCTAAAAAATTGTCAAAAGAAACACATTTTCCTCACATTTCTGTGGTGGAAAGTTTTGGAATCTGCGTGGATCCACAAATTTCCACTCACCCCGCATTTCCCAAAGTCTTCCGAGAAAAATTGTATCTCACTTGCGTGGGTAGGCCTAGTGCCAGCAACATGAAATGGCGCAAAATGCAACGTAGACACACCACAATTTCACAGTGAAAAATGACCCTTTTTTGGCAAAGTGCCTAGCTGTAGTTTTTTAACCCTAACTCTGCTGGCACCTAGGGATATCTATCAAACCTATACATTTTAAAACAATAGACACCCAGGGGAATCCAGGATGGGGTGACTTGACTGCTTCCCACCAGGTTCTGTTACCCAGAATCCCTTGCAAACCTAAGAAATTGACTCAAAAAACACATTTTCCTCAAATTTCAGTGGTGGAAAGTTCTGGAATCTGTGTGGATCCACAAATTTCCACTCACCCCGTGTTCCCCTAAGTCTTCCGAGCAAAATGATACCTCACTTGCGTGGGTAGGCCTAGTGCCCGCGACATGAAACGTCGCAAAATGTAATGTGGAAACACCACAATTTCACAGTGAAAAATTACCCTTTTTTGGCAAAGTGCCTATATTTAGTTTTTGAACCCTAGCTCTACTGGCACCTAGGGAAACCTAGCAAACCTATACAATTTTTAAAACTAGACACCCAATGGATTCAAGGGTGGGGTGATTCGACTGCCTCCCTGCAGGTTCTGTTACCCAGAATCCCTTGCAAACCTAAAAAAGTATCAAAAGGAACACATTTTCCTCATATTTCTGTGGTGGAAAGTTCTGGACTCTGCGTGGATCCACAAATTTCCACTCACCCCGCGTTTCCCAAAGTCTTCCGAGAAAAATGGTATCTCACTTGCGTGGGTAGGCCTAGTGCCAGCGACATGAAATGGCGCAAAACGCAACGTGAACACACCACAATTTCACAGAGAAAAATGACCCTTTTTTGGCAAAGTGCCTAGCTGTGGTTTTTTAACCCTAGCTCTGCTGGCACCTGGGGAAACCTAGCAAACCTATACATTTTTGAAAACTAGACACCCAATGGAATCCAGGATGGGTTATTCGACTACCTCCCTGCAGGTTCTGTTACCCTGAATCCCTTGCAAATCTAAAAAAGTGACAAAAAAAATCTACTTTTTCTCACATATCAGTGGTGGAAAGTTCTGGAATCTGTGTGGATCCACAATTTTTTACCCACCCTGCGTTCCCCAAAGTCTTCCGAGAAAAATGGTACCTCACTTGCTAGGGTAGGCCTAGTTCCCGCAACAAGAAACAGCGCAAAACGCAACGTGAACACACCACAATTTCACAGTGAAAAATGACCCTTTTTTGGCAAAGTGCCTAGCTGTGGTTTCTTAACCCTAGCTCTGCTGGCACCTAGGGAAATCTATCAAACCTATACATTTTTAAACAATAGACACCCAGGGGAATCCAGGATGGGGTGACTTGACTTCCTCCCACCAGGTTCTGTTACCCAGAATCCCTTGCAAACCTAAAAAACTTGACAAAAAAAACCCTTTTTCTTATATTTTAGTGGTGGAAAGTTCTGGAATCTGCGTGGATCAATAGATTCCAACCCACCCTGCATTCCCCAAAGTCTTCTGAGAAAACTGGTACCTCACTTGCGTGGGTAGGCCTATTTTCCGCGACATGAAACGGCACAAAACGCAACATGGACACACCACAATTTCACAGTGAAAAATGACCCTTTTATGGCAAAGTGCCTAGCTGTAGTTTTTGAGCCCTAGCTCTGCTGGCACCTAGGGAAACCTAGCAAACCTATACATTTTTTAAAACTAGACACCCAATGGAATCCAGGATGGGGTGATTCGACTGCCTCCCTGCAGGTTCCGTTACACAGAATCCCTTGCAAACCTAAAAAAGTGTCAAAAGAAACACATTTTCCTCACGTTACTGTGGTGGAAAGTTCTGGAATCTGCGTGGATCCACAAATTTCCACTCATCCCGCGTTCCCAAAAGTCTTCCGAGAAAAATGATACCTCACTTGCGTGGGTAGGCCAATTTCCCACGACATGAAACGGCGCGAAACACAACGTGGACACACCACAATTTCAAAGTGAAAAATGACCCTTTTTTGGCAAAGTGCCTAGCTGTAGTTTTTGAGCCCTAGCTCTGCTGGCACCTAGGGAAACCTAGCAAACCTATACATTTTTGAAAACTAGACACCCAATGGAATCCAGGAGGGGATGATTCAACTGCCTCCCTGCAGGTTCTGTTACCCAGAATCGCCTGCAAACCTAAAAAAGTGTCAAAAGAAACACATTTTTCTCACATTTCTGTGGTGGAAAGTTCTGGACTCTGCGTGGATCAACAAATTTCCACCCACCCTGCATTCCCCAAAGTCTTCCGAGAACAATGGTACCTCACTTGCTAGGGTAGGCCTAGTTCCCGCAACAAGAAACAGCGCAAAACGCAACATGAACACACCACAATTTCACAGTGAAAAATGACCCTTTTTTGGCAAAGTGCCTAGCTGTAGTTTTTGAGCCCTAGCTCTGCTGGCACCTAGGGAAATCTATCAAACCTATACATTTTTAAACAATAGACACCCAGGGGAATCCAGGATGGGGTGACTTGACTTCCTCCCACCAGGTTCTGTTACTCAGAATGCCTTGCAAACCTAAAAAACTTGACAAAAAAAACCCTTTTTCTCACATTTTAGTGGTGGAAGGTTCTGGAATCTGCGTGGATCAATAAATTTCCACCCACCCTGCATTCCCCAAAGTCTTCTGAGAAAAATGGTACCTCACTTGCGTGGGTAGGCCTATTTTCCGCGACATGAAACGGCACAAAACGCAACATGGACACACCACAATTTCACAGTGAAAAATGACCCTTTTATGGCAAAGTGCCTAGCTGTAGTTTTTGAGCCCTAGCTCTGCTGGCACCTAGAGAAACCTAGCAAACCTATACATTTTTTAAAACTAGACACCCAATGGAATCCAGGATGGGGTGATTTGACTGCCTTCCTGCAGGTTCTGTTACACAGAATCCCTTGCAAACCTAAAAAACTGTCAAAAGAAACACATTTTCCTCACGTTACTGTGGTGGAAAGTTCTGGAATCTGCGTGGATCCACAAATTTCCACTCATCCCGCGTTCCCAAAAGTCTACCGAGAAAAATGATACCTCACTTGCGTGGTTAGGCCAATTTCCCACGACATGAAACGGCGCGAAACACAACGTGGACACACCACAATTTCAAAGTGAAAAATGACCCTTTTTTGGCAAAGTGCCTAGCTTTAGTTTTTGAGCCCTAGCTCTGCTGGCACCTAAGGAAACCTAGCAAACCTATACATTTTTGAAAACTAGACACCCAATGGAATCCAGGATGGGATGATTCAACTGCCTCCCTGCAGGTTCTGTTACCCAGAATCGCCTGCAAACCTAAAAAAGTGTCAAAAGAAACACATTTTTCTCACATTTCTGTGGTGGAAAGTTCTGGACTCTGTGTGGATCAACAAATTTCCACCCACCCTGCATTCCCCAAAGTCTTCCGAGAAAAATGGTACCTCACTTGCGTGGGTAGGCCTATTTTCCGCGACATGAAACGGCACAAAACGCAACATGGACACACCACAATTTCGCAGTGAAAAATGACCCTTTTATGGCAAAGTTCCTAGCTGTAGTTTTTGAGCCCTAGCTCTGCTGGCACCTAGGGAAACCTAGCACACCTATACATTTTTTAAAACTAGACACCCAATGGAATCCAGGATGGGGTGATTCGACTGCCTCCCTGCAGGTTCTGTTACACAGAATCCCTTGCAAACCTAAAAAAGTGTCAAAAGAAACACATTTTCCTCACGTTACTGTGGTGGAAAGTTATGGAATCTGCGTGGATCCACAAATTTCCACTCACCCCGCGTTACCAAAAGTCTTCCGAGAAAAATGATACCTCACTTGCGTGGGTAGGCCAATTTCCCACGACATGAAACGGCGCGAAACAAAACGTGGACACACCACAATTTCAAAGTGAAAAATGACCCTTTTTTGGCAAAGTGCCTAGCTGTAGTTTTTGAGCCCTAGCTCTGCTGGCACCTAGGGAAACCTAGCAAACCTATACATTTTTGAAAACTAGACACCCAATGGAATCCAGGATGGGATGATTCAACTGCCTCCCTGCAGGTTCTGTTACCCAGAATCGCCTGCAAACCTAAAAAAGTGTCAAAAGAAACACATTTTCCTCACATTTCTGTGGTGGAAAGTTCTGGAATCTGTGTGGATCCACAAATTTTCACCCACCCTGCATTCCCCAACGTCTTCCGAGAAAAATGGTACCTCACTTGCTTGGGAAGGCCTAGTTCCCACAAAAAGAAACAGCGCAAAACGCAACGTGGACACACCACAATTTCACAGTGAAAAATGACCCTTTTTTGGCCAAGTGCCTATCTTTAGTTTTTGAACCCTAGCTCTGCTGGCACCTAGGGAAACCCAGCAAACCTATACATTTTTTAAAACTAGACACCAGGAGAATCCAGGATAGGGTGACTCGACTACCTCCCTCTAGGTTCTGTTACTCAAAATCCCTTGCAAACCTAAAAAATTGTCAAAAGAAACACATTTTCCTCACATTTCTGTGGTGGAAAGTTTTGGAATCTGCGTGGATCCACAAATTTCCACTCACCCCGCGTTTCCCAAAGTCTTCCGAGAAAAATGGTATCTCACTTGCGTGGGTAGGCCTAGTTCCCGCAAAACGCAACGTGGACACACCACAATTTCACAGTGAATAATGACCCTTTTTTGGCAAAGTGCCTATCTTTAGTTTTTGAACCCTAGCTCTGCTGGCACCTAGGGAAACCTAGCAAACCTATACATTTTTTAAAACTAGACACCCAATGGATTCCAGGGTGGGGTGATTCGACTGCCTCCCTGCAGGTTCTGTTACCCAGAATCCCTTGCAAACCTAAAAAAGTGTCAAAAGGAACACATTTACCTCATATTTCTGTGGTGGAAAGTTCTGGACTCTGCGTGGATAAACAAATTTCCACCCACCCTGCATTCCCCAAAGGCTTCTGAGAAAAATGATACCTCACATGCATGGGTAGGCCTATTTCCCGCGACATGAAATGGCGCAAAACACAATGTGGAAACACCACAATATCACAGTGAAAAATGACCCTTTTTTGGCAAAGTGCCTAGTGTAGTTTCTGAGCCCTAGCTCTGCTGGCACCTGGGGAAACCTAGCAAACCTATACATTTTTGAAAACTAGACACCCAATGGAATCCAGGATGGGGTGATTCGACTGCCTCCCTGCAGGTTCTGTTACCCTGAATCTCTTGCAAACCTAACAAATTGTCAAAAGAAACACATTTTCCTCACATTTCTGTGGTGGAAAGTTTTGGAATCTGCGTGGATCCACAAATTTCCACTCACCCCGCATTTCCCAAAGTCTTCCGAGAAAAATTGTATCTCACTTGCGTGGGTAGGCCTAGTGCCAGCAACATGAAATGGCGCAAAATGCAACGTAGACACACCACAATTTCACAGTGAAAAATGACCCTTTTTTGGCAAAGTGCCTAGCTGTAGGTTTTTAACCCTAACTCTGCTGGCACCTAGGGATATCTATCAAACCTATACATTTTAAAACAATAGACACCCAGGGGAATCCAGGATGGGGTGACTTGACTGCCTCCCACCAGGTTCTGTTACCCAGAATCCCTTGCAAACCTAAGAAATTGACTCAAAAAACACATTTTCCTCAAATTTCAGTGGTGGAAAGTTCTGGAATCTGTGTGGATCCACAAATTTCCACTCACCCCGTGTTCCCCTAAGTCTTCCGAGCAAAATGATACCTCACTTGCGTGGGTAGGCCTAGTGCCCGCGACATGAAACGTCGCAAAATGTAATGTGGAAACACCACAATTTCACAGTGAAAAATTACCCTTTTTTGGCAAAGTGCCTATATTTAGTTTTTGAACCCTAGCTCTACTGGCACCTAGGGAAACCTAGCAAACCTATACATTTTTTAAAACTAGACACCCAATGGATTCAAGGGTGGGGTGATTCGACTGCCTCCCTGCAGGTTCTGTTACCCAGAATCCCTTGCAAACCTAAAAAAGTATCAAAAGGAACACATTTTCCTCATATTTCTGTGGTGGAAAGTTCTGGACTCTGCGTGGATCCACAAATTTCCACTCACCCCGCGTTTCCCAAAGTCTTCCGAGAAAAATGGTATCTCACTTGCGTGGGTAGGCCTAGTGCCAGCGACATGAAATGGCGCAAAACGCAACGTGAACACACCACAATTTCACAGAGAAAAATGACCCTTTTTTGGCAAAGTGCCTAGCTGTGGTTTTTTAACCCTAGCTCTGCTGGCACCTAGGGAAAGCTATCAAACCTATACATTTTTAAACAATAGACACCCAGGGGAATCCAGGATGGGGTGACTTGACTTCCTCCCACCAGGTTCTGTTACCCAGAATCCCTTGCAAACCTAAAAAACTTGACAAAAAAAACCCTTTTTCTCACATTTTAGTTGTGGAAAGTTCTGGAATCTGCGTGGATCAATATATTTCCACCCACCCTGCATTCCCCAAAGTCTTCTGAGAAAAATGGTACCTCACTTGCGTGGGTAGGCCTATTTTCCGCGACATGAAACGGCACAAAACGAAACATAGACACACCACAATTTCACAGTGAAAAATGACCCTTTTATGGCAAAGTGCCTAGCTGTAGTTTTTGAGCCCTAGCTCTGCTGGCACCTAGGGAAACCTAGCAAACCTATACATTTTTTAAAACTAGACACCCAATGGAATCCAGGATGGGGTGATTCGACTGCCTCCCTGCAGGTTCTGTTACACAGAATCCCTTGCAAACCTAAAAAAGTGTCAAAAGAAACACATTTTCCTCACGTTACTGTGGTGGAAAGTTCTGGAATCTGCGTGGATCCACAAATTTCCACTCATCCCGCGTTCCCAAAAGTCTTCCGAGAAAAATGATACCTCACTTGCGTGGGTAGGCCAATTTCCCACGACATGAAACGGCGCGAAACACAACGTGGACACACCACAATTTCAAAGTGAAAAATGACCCTTTTTTGGCAAAGTGCCTAGCTGTAGTTTTTGAGCCCTAGCTCTGCTGGCACCTAGGGAAACCTAGCAAACCTATACATTTTTGAAAACTAGACACCCAATGGAATCCAGGATGGGATGATTCAACTGCCTCCCTGCAGGTTCTGTTACCCAGAATCGCCTGCAAACCTAAAAAAGTGTCAAAAGAGACACATTTTCCTCACATTTCTGTGGTGGAAAGTTCTGGAATCTGTGTGGATCCACACATTTTCATCCACCCTGCATTCCCCAATGTCTTCCGAGAAAAATGGTACCTCACTTGCTAGGGTAGGCCTAGTTCCCGCAACAAGAAACAGCGCAAAACGCAACGTGAACACACCACAATTTCACAGTGAAAAATGACCCTTTTTTGGCAAAGTGCCTAGCTGTGGTTTCTTAACCCTAGCTCTGCTGGCACCTAGGGAAATCTATCAAACCTATACATTTTTAAACAATAGACACCCAGGGGAATCCAGGATGGGGTGACTTGACTTCCTCCCACCAGGTTCTGTTACCCAGAATCCCTTGCAAACCTAAAAAACTTGACAAAAAAAACCCTTTTTCTTATATTTTAGTGGTGGAAAGTTCTGGAATCTGCGTGGATCAATAGATTCCAACCCACCCTGCATTCCCCAAAGTCTTCTGAGAAAACTGGTACCTCACTTGCGTGGGTAGGCCTATTTTCCGCGACATGAAACGGCACAAAACGCAACATGGACACACCACAATTTCACAGTGAAAAATGACCCTTTTATGGCAAAGTGCCTAGCTGTAGTTTTTGAGCCCTAGCTCTGCTGGCACCTAGGGAAACCTAGCAAACCTATACATTTTTTAAAACTAGACACCCAATGGAATCCAGGATGGGGTGATTCGACTGCCTCCCTGCAGGTTCCGTTACACAGAATCCCTTGCAAACCTAAAAAAGTGTCAAAAGAAACACATTTTCCTCACGTTACTGTGGTGGAAAGTTCTGGAATCTGCGTGGATCCACAAATTTCCACTCATCCCGCGTTCCCAAAAGTCTTCCGAGAAAAATGATACCTCACTTGCGTGGGTAGGCCAATTTCCCACGACATGAAACGGCGCGAAACACAACGTGGACACACCACAATTTCAAAGTGAAAAATGACCCTTTTTTGGCAAAGTGCCTAGCTGTAGTTTTTGAGCCCTAGCTCTGCTGGCACCTAGGGAAACCTAGCAAACCTATACATTTTTGAAAACTAGACACCCAATGGAATCCAGGAGGGGATGATTCAACTGCCTCCCTGCAGGTTCTGTTACCCAGAATCGCCTGCAAACCTAAAAAAGTGTCAAAAGAAACACATTTTTCTCACATTTCTGTGGTGGAAAGTTCTGGACTCTGCGTGGATCAACAAATTTCCACCCACCCTGCATTCCCCAAAGTCTTCCGAGAACAATGGTACCTCACTTGCTAGGGTAGGCCTAGTTCCCGCAACAAGAAACAGCGCAAAACGCAACATGAACACACCACAATTTCACAGTGAAAAATGACCCTTTTTTGGCAAAGTGCCTAGCTGTAGTTTTTGAGCCCTAGCTCTGCTGGCACCTAGGGAAATCTATCAAACCTATACATTTTTAAACAATAGACACCCAGGGGAATCCAGGATGGGGTGACTTGACTTCCTCCCACCAGGTTCTGTTACTCAGAATGCCTTGCAAACCTAAAAAACTTGACAAAAAAAACCCTTTTTCTCACATTTTAGTGGTGGAAGGTTCTGGAATCTGCGTGGATCAATAAATTTCCACCCACCCTGCATTCCCCAAAGTCTTCTGAGAAAAATGGTACCTCACTTGCGTGGGTAGGCCTATTTTCCGCGACATGAAACGGCACAAAACGCAACATGGACACACCACAATTTCACAGTGAAAAATGACCCTTTTATGGCAAAGTGCCTAGCTGTAGTTTTTGAGCCCTAGCTCTGCTGGCACCTAGAGAAACCTAGCAAACCTATACATTTTTTAAAACTAGACACCCAATGGAATCCAGGATGGGGTGATTTGACTGCCTTCCTGCAGGTTCTGTTACACAGAATCCCTTGCAAACCTAAAAAACTGTCAAAAGAAACACATTTTCCTCACGTTACTGTGGTGGAAAGTTCTGGAATCTGCGTGGATCCACAAATTTCCACTCATCCCGCGTTCCCAAAAGTCTACCGAGAAAAATGATACCTCACTTGCGTGGTTAGGCCAATTTCCCACGACATGAAACGGCGCGAAACACAACGTGGACACACCACAATTTCAAAGTGAAAAATGACCCTTTTTTGGCAAAGTGCCTAGCTTTAGTTTTTGAGCCCTAGCTCTGCTGGCACCTAAGGAAACCTAGCAAACCTATACATTTTTGAAAACTAGACACCCAATGGAATCCAGGATGGGATGATTCAACTGCCTCCCTGCAGGTTCTGTTACCCAGAATCGCCTGCAAACCTAAAAAAGTGTCAAAAGAAACACATTTTTCTCACATTTCTGTGGTGGAAAGTTCTGGACTCTGTGTGGATCAACAAATTTCCACCCACCCTGCATTCCCCAAAGTCTTCCGAGAAAAATGGTACCTCACTTGCGTGGGTAGGCCTATTTTCCGCGACATGAAACGGCACAAAACGCAACATGGACACACCACAATTTCGCAGTGAAAAATGACCCTTTTATGGCAAAGTTCCTAGCTGTAGTTTTTGAGCCCTAGCTCTGCTGGCACCTAGGGAAACCTAGCACACCTATACATTTTTTAAAACTAGACACCCAATGGAATCCAGGATGGGGTGATTCGACTGCCTCCCTGCAGGTTCTGTTACACAGAATCCCTTGCAAACCTAAAAAAGTGTCAAAAGAAACACATTTTCCTCACGTTACTGTGGTGGAAAGTTATGGAATCTGCGTGGATCCACAAATTTCCACTCACCCCGCGTTACCAAAAGTCTTCCGAGAAAAATGATACCTCACTTGCGTGGGTAGGCCAATTTCCCACGACATGAAACGGCGCGAAACAAAACGTGGACACACCACAATTTCAAAGTGAAAAATGACCCTTTTTTGGCAAAGTGCCTAGCTGTAGTTTTTGAGCCCTAGCTCTGCTGGCACCTAGGGAAACCTAGCAAACCTATACATTTTTGAAAACTAGACACCCAATGGAATCCAGGATGGGATGATTCAACTGCCTCCCTGCAGGTTCTGTTACCCAGAATCGCCTGCAAACCTAAAAAAGTGTCAAAAGAAACACATTTTCCTCACATTTCTGTGGTGGAAAGTTCTGGAATCTGTGTGGATCCACAAATTTTCACCCACCCTGCATTCCCCAACGTCTTCCGAGAAAAATGGTACCTCACTTGCTTGGGAAGGCCTAGTTCCCACAAAAAGAAACAGCGCAAAACGCAACGTGGACACACCACAATTTCACAGTGAAAAATGACCCTTTTTTGGCCAAGTGCCTATCTTTAGTTTTTGAACCCTAGCTCTGCTGGCACCTAGGGAAACCCAGCAAACCTATACATTTTTTAAAACTAGACACCAGGAGAATCCAGGATAGGGTGACTCGACTACCTCCCTCTAGGTTCTGTTACTCAAAATCCCTTGCAAACCTAAAAAATTGTCAAAAGAAACACATTTTCCTCACATTTCTGTGGTGGAAAGTTTTGGAATCTGCGTGGATCCACAAATTTCCACTCACCCCGCGTTTCCCAAAGTCTTCCGAGAAAAATGGTATCTCACTTGCGTGGGTAGGCCTAGTTCCCGCAAAACGCAACGTGGACACACCACAATTTCACAGTGAATAATGACCCTTTTTTGGCAAAGTGCCTATCTTTAGTTTTTGAACCCTAGCTCTGCTGGCACCTAGGGAAACCTAGCAAACCTATACATTTTTTAAAACTAGACACCCAATGGATTCCAGGGTGGGGTGATTCGACTGCCTCCCTGCAGGTTCTGTTACCCAGAATCCCTTGCAAACCTAAAAAAGTGTCAAAAGGAACACATTTTCCTCATATTTCTGTGGTGGAAAGTTCTGGACTCTGCGTGGATAAACAAATTTCCACCCACCCTGCATTCCCCAAAGGCTTCTGAGAAAAATGATACCTCACATGCATGGGTAGGCCTATTTCCCGCGACATGAAATGGCGCAAAACACAATGTGGAAACACCACAATATCACAGTGAAAAATGACCCTTTTTTGGCAAAGTGCCTAGTGTAGTTTCTGAGCCCTAGCTCTGCTGGCACCTGGGGAAACCTAGCAAACCTATACATTTTTGAAAACTAGACACCCAATGGAATCCAGGATGGGGTGATTCGACTGCCTCCCTGCAGGTTCTGTTACCCTGAATCTCTTGCAAACCTAACAAATTGTCAAAAGAAACACATTTTCCTCACATTTCTGTGGTGGAAAGTTTTGGAATCTGCGTGGATCCACAAATTTCCACTCACCCCGCATTTCCCAAAGTCTTCCGAGAAAAATTGTATCTCACTTGCGTGGGTAGGCCTAGTGCCAGCAACATGAAATGGCGCAAAATGCAACGTAGACACACCACAATTTCACAGTGAAAAATGACCCTTTTTTGGCAAAGTGCCTAGCTGTAGGTTTTTAACCCTAACTCTGCTGGCACCTAGGGATATCTATCAAACCTATACATTTTAAAACAATAGACACCCAGGGGAATCCAGGATGGGGTGACTTGACTGCCTCCCACCAGGTTCTGTTACCCAGAATCCCTTGCAAACCTAAGAAATTGACTCAAAAAACACATTTTCCTCAAATTTCAGTGGTGGAAAGTTCTGGAATCTGTGTGGATCCACAAATTTCCACTCACCCCGTGTTCCCCTAAGTCTTCCGAGCAAAATGATACCTCACTTGCGTGGGTAGGCCTAGTGCCCGCGACATGAAACGTCGCAAAATGTAATGTGGAAACACCACAATTTCACAGTGAAAAATTACCCTTTTTTGGCAAAGTGCCTATATTTAGTTTTTGAACCCTAGCTCTACTGGCACCTAGGGAAACCTAGCAAACCTATACATTTTTTAAAACTAGACACCCAATGGATTCAAGGGTGGGGTGATTCGACTGCCTCCCTGCAGGTTCTGTTACCCAGAATCCCTTGCAAACCTAAAAAAGTATCAAAAGGAACACATTTTCCTCATATTTCTGTGGTGGAAAGTTCTGGACTCTGCGTGGATCCACAAATTTCCACTCACCCCGCGTTTCCCAAAGTCTTCCGAGAAAAATGGTATCTCACTTGCGTGGGTAGGCCTAGTGCCAGCGACATGAAATGGCGCAAAACGCAACGTGAACACACCACAATTTCACAGAGAAAAATGACCCTTTTTTGGCAAAGTGCCTAGCTGTGGTTTTTTAACCCTAGCTCTGCTGGCACCTAGGGAAAGCTATCAAACCTATACATTTTTAAACAATAGACACCCAGGGGAATCCAGGATGGGGTGACTTGACTTCCTCCCACCAGGTTCTGTTACCCAGAATCCCTTGCAAACCTAAAAAACTTGACAAAAAAAACCCTTTTTCTCACATTTTAGTTGTGGAAAGTTCTGGAATCTGCGTGGATCAATATATTTCCACCCACCCTGCATTCCCCAAAGTCTTCTGAGAAAAATGGTACCTCACTTGCGTGGGTAGGCCTATTTTCCGCGACATGAAACGGCACAAAACGAAACATGGACACACCACAATTTCACAGTGAAAAATGACCCTTTTATGGCAAAGTGCCTAGCTGTAGTTTTTGAGCCCTAGCTCTGCTGGCACCTAGGGAAACCTAGCAAACCTATACATTTTTTAAAACTAGACACCCAATGGAATCCAGGATGGGGTGATTCGACTGCCTCCCTGCAGGTTCTGTTACACAGAATCCCTTGCAAACCTAAAAAAGTGTCAAAAGAAACACATTTTCCTCACGTTACTGTGGTGGAAAGTTCTGGAATCTGCGTGGATCCACAAATTTCCACTCATCCCGCGTTCCCAAAAGTCTTCCGAGAAAAATGATACCTCACTTGCGTGGGTAGGCCAATTTCCCACGACATGAAACGGCGCGAAACACAACGTGGACACACCACAATTTCAAAGTGAAAAATGACCCTTTTTTGGCAAAGTGCCTAGCTGTAGTTTTTGAGCCCTAGCTCTGCTGGCACCTAGGGAAACCTAGCAAACCTATACATTTTTGAAAACTAGACACCCAATGGAATCCAGGATGGGATGATTCAACTGCCTCCCTGCAGGTTCTGTTACCCAGAATCGCCTGCAAACCTAAAAAAGTGTCAAAAGAGACACATTTTCCTCACATTTCTGTGGTGGAAAGTTCTGGAATCTGTGTGGATCCACACATTTTCATCCACCCTGCATTCCCCAATGTCTTCCGAGAAAAATGGTACCTCACTTGCTTGGGTAGGCCTAGTTCCCACAAAAAGAAACAGCGCAAAACGCAACGTGGACACACCACAATTTCACAGTGAAAAATGACCCTTTTTTGGCAAAGTGCCTATCTTTAGTTTTTGAACCCTAGCTCTGCTGGCACCTAGGGAAACCTAGCAAACCTATACATTTTTTAAAACTAGACACCAGGAGAATCCAGGATAGGGTGACTCGACTACCTCCCTCCAGGTTCTGTTACTCAAAATCCCTTGCAAACCTAAAAAATTGTCAAAAGAAACACATTTTCCTCACATTTCTGTGGTGGAAAGTTTTGGAATCTGCGTGGATCCACAAATTTCAACTCACCCCGCGTTTCCCAAAGTCTTCCGTGAAAAATGGTATCTCACTTGCGTGGGTAGGCCTAGTGCCAGCGACATGAAATGGCACAAAATGCAACGTGGACACACCACAATTTCACAGTGAAAAATGACCCTTTTTTGGCAAAGTGCCTAGCTGTGGTTTTTTAACCCTAGCTCTGCTGGCACCTGGGGAAACCTAGCAAACCTATACATTTTTGAAAACTAGACACCCAATGGAATCCAGGATGGGGTGATTCGACTGCCTTCCTGCAGGTTCTGTTACCCTGAATCTCTTGCAAACCTAAAAAAGTATCAAAAGAAACACATTTTCCTCACATTTCAGTGGTGGAAAGTTCTGGAATCTGCGTGGATCCACAAATTTCCAGTCACCCCGCGTTCCCCAAAATCTTCAGAGAAAAATGGTACCTCACTTGCGTGGGTAGGCGTAGTGCCAGCGACATGAAATGGTGCAAAATGCAACGTGGACACACCACAATTTCACAGTGAAAAATGACCCTTTTTTGGCAAAGTGCCTAGCTGTGTTTTTTTAACCCTAGCTCTACTGGCACCTAGTGAAACCTATCAAACCTATGCATTTTAAAACAATAGACACCCAGGGGAATCCAGGATGGGGTTACTTGACTGTCTCCCTGCAGGTTCTGTTACCCAGAATCCCTTGCAAACCTAAAAAAGTGTCAAAAGAAACACATTTTCCTCACATTTCTGTGATGGAAAGTTCTGGAATCTGTGTGGATTCACAAATGTTCACCCACCCTGCATTCCCCAACGTCTTCCGAGAAAAATGGTACCTCACTTGCTTGGGTAGGCCTAGTTCCTACAAAAAGAAACAGCGCAAAACGCAACGTGGACACACCACAATTTCACAGTGAAAAATGACCCTTTTTTGGCAAAGTGCCTATCTTTAGTTTTTGAACCCTAGCTCTGCTGGCACCTAGGGAAACCTAGCAAACCTATACATTTTTTAAAACAAGACACCAGGGGAATCCAGGATAGGGTGACTCGACTGCCTCACTCCAGGTTCTGTTACTCAAAATCCCTTGCAAACCTAAAAAATTGTCAAAAGAAACACATTTTCCTCATATTTCTGTGGTGGAAAGTTTTGGAATCTGCGTGGATCCACAAATTTCCACTCACCCCGCGTTTCCCAAAGTCTTCCGAGAAAAATGGTATCTCACTTGCGTGGGTAGGCCTAGTGCCAGCGACATGAAATGGCGCAAAATGCAACGTGGACACACCACAATTTCACAGTGAAAAATGACCCTTTTTTGGCAAAGTACCTAGCTGTGGTTTTTTAACCCTAGCTCTGCTGGCACCTAGGGAAACCTATCAAACCTATACATTTTTAAACAATAGACACCCAGGGGAATCCAGGATGGGGTGACTTGACTGCCTCCCACCAGGTTCTGTTACTCAGAATCCCTTGCAAACCTAAAAAAGTGTCAAAAGAAACACATTTTCCTCACATTTCTGTGGTGGAAAGTTTTGGAATCTGCGTGGATCCACAAATTTCCACTCACCCCGCGTTTCCCAAAGTCTTCCGAGAAAAATGGTATCTCACTTGCGTGGGTAGGCCTAGTGCCAGCAACATGAAATGGCGCAAAATGCAACGTGGACACACCACAATTTCACAGTGAAAAATGACCCTTTTTTGGCAAAGTGCCTAGCTGTAGTTTTTTAACCCTAACTCTGCTGGCACCTAGGGATATCTATCAAACCTATACATTTTTAAAAAATAGACACCCAGGGGAATCCAGGATGGGGTGACTTGACTGCCTCCCACCAGGTTCTGTTACCCAGAATCCCTTGCAAACCTAAGGAATTGACTCAAAAAACACATTTTCCTCAGATTTCAGTGGTGGAAAGTCCTGGAATCTGTTTGGATCCACAAATTTCCACTCACCCCGTGTTCCCCTAAGTCTTCCGAGCAAAATGATACCTCACTTGCGTGGGTAGGCCTAGTGCCCGCGACATGAAACGGCGCAAAATGTAATGTGGAAACACCACAATTTCACAGTGAAAAATTACCCTTTTTTGGCAAAGTGCCTAGCTGTAGTTTTTTAACCCTAACTATGCTGGCACCTAGGGATATCTATCAAACCTATACATTTTTGAAAAATAGACACCCAGGGGAATCTAGGATGGGGTGACTTGACTGCCTCCCAGGTTCTGTTACCCAAAATCCCTTGCAAACCTAAGAAATTGACTCAAAAAACACATTTTCCTCAAATTTGAGTGGTGGAAAGCTCTGGAATCTGTGTGGATCCACAAATGTTCACCCACCCTGCGTTCCCCAATGTCTTCCGAGAAAAATGGTATCTCACTTGCTTGGGTAGGGCTAGTTCCCACAAAAAGAAACAGTGCAAAACGCAACGTGGACACACCACAATTTCACAGTGAATAATGACCCTTTTTTGGCAAAGTGCCTATCTTTAGTTTTTGAACCCTAGCTCTGCTGGCACCTAGGGAAACCTAGCAAACCTATAAATTTTTTAAAACTAGACACCTAATGGATTCCAGGGTGGGGTGATTCGACTGTCTCCCTGCAGGTTCTGTTACCCAGAATCCCTTGCAAACCTAAAAAAGTGTCAAAAGGAACACATTTTCCTCATATTTCTGTGGTGGAAAGTTCTGGACCCTGCGTGGATAAACAAATTTCCACCCACCCTGCATTCCCCAAAGGCTTCTGAGGAAAATTTGACCTCACATGCATGGGTAGGCCTATTTCCCGCGACATGAAACGGCGCAAAACACAACGTGGAAACACCACAATTTCACAGTGAAAAATTACCCTTTTTTGGCAAAGTGCCTAGCTGTAGTTTTTGAGCCCTAGCTATGCTGGCACCTGGGGAAACCTAGCAAACCTATACATTTTTGAAAACTAGACACCCAATGGAATCCAGGATGTGGTGATTCGACTGCCTCCCTGCAGGTTCTGTTACCCTGAATCTCTTGCAAACCTAAAAAAGTATCAAAAGAAACACATTTTCCTCACATTTCAGTGGTGGAAAGTTCTGGAATCTGCGTGGATCCACAAATTTCCAGTCACCCCGCGTTCCCCAAAATCTTCAGAGAAAAATGGTACCTCACTTGCGTGGGTAGGCATAGTGCCAGCGACATGAAATGGTGCAAAATGCAACGTGGACACACCACAATTTCACAGTGAAAAATGACCCTTTTTTGGCAAAGTGCCTAGCTGTGGTTTTTTAACCCTAGCTCTACTGGCACCTAGTGAAACCTATCAAACCTATGCATTTTAAAACAATAGACACCCAGGGGAATCCAGGATGGGGTTACTTGACTGTCTCCCTGCAGGTTCTGTTACCCAGAATCCCTTGCAAACCTAAAAAAGTGTCAAAAGAAACACATTTTCCTCACATTTCTGTGATGGAAAGTTCTGGAATCTGTGTGGATCCACAAATTTTCACCCACCCTGCATTCCCCAACGTCTTCCGAGAAAAATGGTACCTCACTTGCTTGGGTAGGCCTAGTTCCTACAAAAAGAAACAGCGCAAAACGCAACGTGGACACACCACAATTTCACAGTGAAAAATGACCCTTTTTTGGCAAAGTGCCTATCTTTAGTTTTTGAACCCTAGCTCTGCTGGCACCTAGGGAAACCTACCAAACCTATACATTTTTTAAAACTAGACACCAGGGGAATCCAGGATAGGGTGACTCGACTGCCTCACTCCAGGTTCTGTTACTCAAAATCCCTTGCAAACCTAAAAAATTGTCAAAAGAAACACATTTTCCTCATATTTCTGTGGTGGAAAGTTTTGGAATCTGCGTGGATCCACAAATTTCCACTCACCCCGCGTTTCCCAAAGTCTTCTGAGAAAAATGGTATCTCACTTGCGTGGGTAGGCCTAGTGCCAGCGACATGAAATGGCGCAAAATGCAACGTGGACACACCACAATTTCACAGTGAAAAATGACCCTTTTATGGCAAAGTGCCTAGCTGTGGTTTTTTAACCCTAGCTCTGCTGGCACCTAGGGAAACCTATCAAACCTATACATTTTTAAACAATAGACACCCAGGGGAATCCAGGATGGGGTGACTTGACTGCCTCCCACCAGGTTCTGTTACTCAGAATCCCTTGCAAACCTAAAAAAGTGTCAAAAGAAACCCATTTTTCTCACATTTCAGTGGTGGAAAGTTCTGGAATCTGCGTGGATCAACAAATTTCCACCCACCCTGCGTTCCCCAAAGTCTTCCAAGAAAAATGGTACTTCACTTGCATGGGTAGGCCTATTTTCCGCGACATGAAACGGCGCAAAACGCAACATGGACACACCACAATTTCACAGTGAAAAATGACCCTTTTATGGCAAAGTGCCTAGCTGTGGTTTTTTAACCCTAGCTCTGCTGGCACCTAGGGAAACCTATCAAACCTATACATTTTTAAACAATAGACACCCAGGGGAATCCAGGATGGGGTGACTTGACTGCCTCCCACCAGGTTCTGTTACTCAGAATCCCTTGCAAACCTAAAAAAGTGTCAAAAGAAACCCATTTTTCTCACATTTCAGTGGTGGAAAGTTCTGGAATCTGCGTGGATCAACAAATTTCCACCCACCCTGCGTTCCCCAAAGTCTTCCAAGAAAAATGGTACTTCACTTGCATGGGTAGGCCTATTTTCCGCGACATGAAACGGCGCAAAACGCAACATGGACACACCACAATTTCACAGTGAAAAATGACCCTTTTATGGCAAAGTGCCTAGCTGTAGTTTTTGAGCCCTAGCTCTGCTGGCACCTAGGGAAACCTAGCAAACCTGTACATTTTTTTAAACTAGACACCCAATGAAATCCAGGATGGGATGATTCAACTGCCTCCCTGCAGGTTCTGTTACCCAGAATCGCCTGCAAACCTAAAAAAGTGTCAAAAGAAACACATTTTCCTCACATTTCTGTGGTGGAAATTTCTGGAATCTGTGTGGATCCACAAATTTTCACCCACCCTGCATTCCCCAACGTCTTCCGAGAAAAATGGTACCTCACTTGCTTGGGTAGGCCTAGTTCCCACAAAAAGAAACAGCGCAAAACGCAACAGGGACACACCACAATTTCACAGTGAAAAATGACTCTTTTTTGGCAAAGTGCCTATCTTTAGATTTTGAACCCTAGCTCTGCTGGCACATAGGGAAACCTAGCAAACCTATACATTTTTTAAAACTAGACACCAGGAGAATCCAGGATAGGGTGACTCGACTACCTCCCTCAAGGTTCTGTTACTCAAAATCCCTTGCAAACCTAAAAAATTGTCAAAAGAAACACATTTTCCTCACATTTCTGTGGTGGAAAGTTTTGGAATCTGCGTGGATCCACAAATTTCCACTCACCCCGCGTTTCCCAAAGTCTTCCGAGAAAAATGGTATCTCACTTGCGTGGGTAGGCCTAGTGCCAGCAACATGAAATGGCGCAAAATGCAACGTGGACACACCACAATTTCACAGTGAAAAATGACCCTTTTTTGGCAAAGTGCCTAGCTGTAGTTTTTTAACCCTAACTCTGCTGGCACCTAGGGATATCTATCAAACCTATACATTTTTAAAAAATAAACACCCAGGGGAATCCAGGATGGGGTGACTTGACTGCCTCCCACCAGGTTATGTTACCCAGAATCCCTTGCAAACCTAAGGAATTGACTCAAAAAATACATTTTCCTCAAATTTCAGTGGTGGAAAGTCCTGGAATCTGTGTGGATCCACAAATTTCCACTCACCCCGTGTTCCCCTAAGTCTTCCGAGCAAAATGATACCTCACTTGCGTGGGTAGGCCTAGTGCCCGCGACATGAAACGGCGCAAAATGTAATGTGGAAACACCACAATTTCACAGTGAAAAATTACCCTTTTTTGGCAAAGTGCCTAGCTGTAGTTTTTTAACCCTAACTATGCTGGCACCTAGGGATATCTATCAAACCTATACATTTTTGAAAAATAGACAACCAGGGGAATCTAGGATGGGGTGACTTGACTGCCTCCCAGGTTCTGTTACCCAAAATCCCTTGCAAACCTAAGAAATTGACTCAAAAAACAAATTTTCCTCAAATTTGAGTGGTGGAAAGCTCTGGAATCTGTGTGGATCCACAAATGTTCACCCACCCTGCGTTCCCCAATGTCTTCCGAGAAAAATGGTATCTCACTTGCTTGGGTAGGCCTAGTTCCCGCAAAAATAAACAGCGCAAAACACAACGTGGACACACCACAATTTCACAGTGAAAAATGACCCTTTTTTGGCAAAGTGCCTATCTTTAGTTTTTGAACCCTAGCTCTGCTGGCACCTAGGGAAACCTAGCAAACCTATACATTTTTTAAAACTAGACACTCAATGGATTCCAGGGTGGGGTGATTCGACTGCCTCTCTGCAGGTTCTGTTACCCAGAATCCCTTGCAAACCTAAAAAAGTGTCAAAAGGAACACATTTTCCTCATATTTCTGTGGTGGAAAGTTCTGGACCCTGCGTGGATAAACAAATTTCCACCCACCCTGCATTCCCCAAAGGCTTCTGAGGAAAATGATACCTCACATGCATGGGTAGGCCTATTTCCCGCGACATGAAACGGCGCAAAACACAACGTGGAAACACCACAATTTCACAGTGAAAAATTACCCTTTTTTGGCAAAGTGCCTAGCTGTAGTTTTTGAGCCCTAGCTCTGCTGGCACCTGGGGAAACCTAGCAAACCTATACATTTTTTAAAACTAGACACCCAATGGAATCCAGGATGGGGTGATTCGACTGCCTCCCTGCAGGTTCTGTTACCCAGAATCCCTTGCAAACCTAAAAAAGTATCAAAAGAAACACATTTTCCTCACATTTCAGTGGTGGAAAGTTCTGGAATCTGCGTGGATCCACAAATTTCCACTCACCCCGCGTTCCCCAAAATCTTCAGAGAAAAATGGTACCTCACTTGCGTGGGTAGGCGTAGTGCCCCTGTGAGAAGTTGGCCTGGTATATGATGTTCACTAATTAAAGTGACCACCTTGTACCATGCCAAGCAACCCTTATGGTGTGGTTGTAAGTCAACCTTTTTGGACTAGCTGCCCTAGTGGTAGCGTAGGCTAAGCAGTCTTTGAGGCTAAACTCGTTAAAGCGTGATAAGCAGGCTGTTTTACCAAATGTAACCCCCCCTTTATACCAATGAAAGGACACCACACAGATATATATTCAAAATATATATGTATTTATTTCTCAAAGTATCCCCTAGACTCTTTATGAGCACAGGAGCACAAATCGTTAAACAAGACAACGTTATAATATACTGAAGTTGCACTTTATATGGATGGGCCCTGGTGGCCACTCAAACCATATTCTAAAATAGTGGTATAAGTACCACTAACAGGAAAGGGAAAAGGCCTAGGGCCTCTAGAATCGCTGGGCCTACAAGGAGCTAACTTCAGTTAGTGACCAGGAGGTCCACGGGTTGCGCGTGCAGTGAGGAAAGTTACACGCGATCTCCCATAGGTTTTCAATGGGTGCGTAAAAGTTAGAAAGTTACTGCAGAAAGGGTCTTCTGGGTGGACTACGATCTTAAGATTTGAAACACAGACACTAGAGATGATTCTCTACACTTGGGCACCGGAGTACCAGCTTTACCTCACCCACAGGAAGCGGGTGCATAGGACTCAAAGTGCGTCGGGTTTCTTCTATCGATTCAATGGAGCCTTATGACAAAGATGCTGCAGGCGGTCGGTCCAGAAGAGCTGCGTTGGATCCAAGGGTGGATCGGAGTTGTAGAAGACCTGAAAGCAGAGGGGACAGTGTTCACAGTCACTAGTCAGTGACCGGCGTGGCACCAGGTAGGTACCAGGCGATGTCGGGTGCAAACAGGTGGTTAGGTGTAGCTTGTCTCCGCAGCCACGTGGTCTCTGAAGGTCGACGACGTCCAGGAGTCAAGTCACGAGCTGTCCCACGCAGGCTCTCGCTGTCGGCGGTGTCGGCGACTCGAAAGAAGCAACCAAGCCTTGGCAAAGGCAGGAGTCATGGAAGTTCAAGAAAGCTGATTGTTATGACCAGCAAGGTCAGAGGGGCTGCTCTTTTGGAGAGCAGCTAGGGCCAGTCTGGAGCAACCAGACCAGCATCGTTGATTTCAAAGTTCGTCACCAAAATGGCCACTAGCCAACGGGCCAGGCACCGGGCAGGCGCGCCGAGATGCAAAGTGCAGAGGGGCCCCACGCACATCGTGGAGATGCTGGAGGGCTCACCTTTGGTGCAGATGCTGCTCGGTGGTTGGGCTTCTCAGGACCCAAAGCACAACTTGGAGGGAGCCTCTGTCGTTGCGCTTGCAGCTTGTCGTCGGTCTTCCAAGATGGCTGGCTCCACGTGTCTCGGTGCCTCCACGGGTTCCTTCTTTGCAGGGACTGTGGATCGGGCTGTCAGAGGTCTGGAGGTCCAGGTCTTGTCAGGCTCTGGGCTCGGGCTCCGGCAGGAGGCGGCGGCAAAGCAGACGTTGGATAGCTGGTTGGTGCTTGCGTTAGCAAGATGGTCACTCCCTCACCATAGGGGAGATTTCCTTCAGTCCTCTGTGCAGCAGAGCGTCGAAGATCCCATCTTCTTCTTCTTGTTAAGTTGATTCCAGGATGTCTGAAGTGTTAGGACACAGCTCCTACCTTTAAGCGGATTCTAGGGGCCGGACTACCTGCAAGGTCCCTCCCTAAGGGTGGGACCAGGAAGGGGGGTGGTTACACCCCCAATCCTTTGTCCAGCTCGCCCCAGGTCCGGGGCTGGTGTGCCCCAGGACCGGATTGAACTGGCATATGCACCGAGGCTCCTTGTGAGCCTCAGGCATGTCTGGTTTCTTTCAAGCCCTACCTGATCAATACACAAAATCCTGTCTGGGGTGGTGCTCGCACCTCCCCTGGCAGGAAACCCTTTGTCCACGTCTCCCAAGCTGGAAGGACTCCCAGCAGCAGGAGGGCAGACTTGTGTCTGTGGTGGCAGCATCCATTTTGTGGAGCTGAGGCTATGTCTGATTTTACCCGGGTTTCAGGTACTGTACATGTCGTGTCCCTCTAGAAGGGTGGAATGCTAACCCCGTTGCCAGAATTGGCGAGGGGTTAGTATTCCAATTCGTATGACACCTTACTCGACATGTTTTGATAAAGCCAAACCAAAGATAGCATTTAACCGCGAGGTTCATAATGCACTTAAGAGTATATGGTATGGCGATATCTGGAAACGGTAGAAGGAAGTTGTTCCGACCACTGCAGACAGGCTCAGCTCATGCCAGAGCACCATCTCACATGGAAACAAGCACTCTGCCTTCAGGATTATTAAGGCCTGCCATAGGAGTGACTTATAGGTTAACATGTGTCCCATTTAAAGTTAGGTATAGGAATACTACACCTAAGTAAGAAGTGGTTATACCAACTTACCCCAGCTGAGTGATCAGCCAGTTGTGTCAAATTTGTTAGGCCAAGCCTGGGGTGGCATAATACATGCTTCAGCCCCTGGCAGGCCTTAGATACACCAATGCCCTGGGTACCTAGTGTATACTGGTACAGGGGCTCACAGGGTGATCCAATTCCAATTGGTTATGCACCTAGGGTGCACAGTGTCAATTTAGTTAGAGAGAACAGCAGGCTGGGGGTCTGATTAGCAGGCCCACAGCCTCAATATGTCAAAAACCAGTGAAGCAAAAAGCAAAAATTTGGGGTGACCATAGGATAGCAGACCCTACTCTCCTACACAACCCCCCCCAAACGCAGGGACATTAAACTAGCCTTGACCAGTCTCGTCTTCATGTCCTAAGTGGAAGTACCTGGAGAGACCATCTGCATTCCCATGGTCTGTACCTGGCCGGTGCTCCACTGTAAAGTCCATCCCCTGTAGGGAAATGGACCACCTAAGCAGTTTGGGGTTTTCACCCTTCATCTGATTTAGCCACAAGAGGGGCTTATGGTCGGTCTGAATCTTGAAGTGAGTGCCAAACAAGTATGGCCTCAGCTTCTTCAGGGCCCACACCACAGCAAAGGCCTCCCTCTCAATAGCTGACCAATTCTTCTCTCTGGGGGTCAACCTTCTGCTAATAAAAGAAATGGGTTGGTCTTGACCATCTACATTAAGTTGTGACTGCAAAGCTCCCACACCCAACTCAGAAGCATCTGTTTGGACAATAAACTCTTTGGAGTAGTCAGGACTTTTCAGGATAGGTGCAGAGCACATGGCCTTCTTCAGGTCATCAAATGCCTTTTGACAGCTTACTGTCCACTGAACCTTTTTGGGCATCTTCTTGGATGTCAGATCATTAAGAGAAGTCACAATGGACCCATAGTTCTTAACAAACTTCCTGTAGTACCAAGTCAAGCCCAAGAAAGCTCGAACTTGAGTCTGGGTGGTTGGAGGGGACCAGTCCTTGATGGATTGTATCTTACTCTCCAGTGGTTGAACTTGGCCTCCACCTACAAGGTGGCCCAAATACACAACCTTACTCTGCCCTATCTGGCACTTAGTAGCCTTGATAGTGAGGCCTGCCTTTTGCAGAGCCTCCAGTACCTTCTTCAGGTGGATCAGGTGATCCTCCCAGGTGGAGCTAAAGACAGCAATGTCATCAAGATATGCTGCACAAAAGTCATCCAACCCAGAAAGGACTTGATTCACCAACCTTTGGAAGGTGGCAGGTGCATTCTTCAGACCAAAGGGCATCACCAAAAATTGATAATGCCCACCTGGGGTTGAGAATGCTGTTTTGGCCTTAGACTCCTCAGCTAACCTGATTTGCCAATAGCCAGCTGTCAAGTCAAATGTGCTCAAAAACTTAGCAGAAGCTAGTTTATCTGCCCTTGGAATAGGATGTGCATCTGTCCTAGTGACAGCATTGAGTCCTCTGTAATCCACACAAAACCTCATCTCTCTCTTGCCATCTTTGGAGTGAGGTTTGGGGACCAGAACCACTGGGCTAGCCCAGGGGCTCTCTTAGGGTTCAATGACACCTAATTCCAGCATTTTGTGTACCTCACCCTTTATACAGTACCTGACGTGGTCAGGTTGTCTGTAAAGTTTGTTCTTTACAGGCAGACTGTCACCAGTGTCCACCACATGGGTACACCAGTCAGTTTGGCTAGGTATCAAGGAAAACATGTGTTGAAATGATTGTAGAACCTGTCTACATTCAATCTGCTGATGATCAGTGAGGTTGCCTCCAAGGGTAACTCCTTCAACTGAGCCATCTTCAGGGTTCTGAGACAACAGGTCTGGGAGAGGGTCACTGTGAGAAGTTGGCCTGGTATATGATGCTCACTAGTTAAAGTGATCACCTTGTACCATGCCAAGCAACCCTTATGGTGTGGTTGTAAGTCAACCTTTTCGGACTAGCTGCCCTAGTGGTAGCGTAGGCTAAGCAGTCTTTGAGGCTAAACTCGTGAAGCGTGTTAAGCAAGCTGTTTTACCAATAGTAACCCCCTTTTATACCAATGAAAGGACACCACACAGATATATATTCAAAATATATATGTGTTTATTTCTCAAAGTAACCCCTAGTCTCTTTATGAGCACAGGAGCACAAATCGTCAAACAAGATTATCACAGAATACACAGAAGTTGCACTTTATATGGATAGGCCCTGGTGGCCACTCGAACCATATACTAAAATAGTGGTATAAGTACCACGAACAGAAAAGGGAAAAGGCCTAGGGCCTCTAGAATCGCTGGGCCTACAAGGAGCTAACGTCAGTTAGTGACCAGGAGGTCCACGGGTGGCGTGTGCAGAGCAAATAGTCACACGCGGGCTCCCATAGGTTTCAATGGGTGCGTAAAAAGTACAAAGTTACTGCAAAAGGAATCTTCCGGATGACCTAGGAACTTAAGATTTGGAACACAGGCACTAGAGATGTATTACTACACATGGGCACAGGTGTGCCAGCTTTACCTCACCCACAGGAAGCGGGTGCATAGGCCTCAAAGTGCGTCGGGTTTCTTCTATCTGTTCCGTTGAGCCTGGGACAAAGATGCTGCAGGCGGTCGGTCGGGAAGGGATGCAGTGGATCCAAGAGTGGATCGGAGATGTTGAAGACCTGTAAGCAGAGGGGACAGTGTTCACAGTCACTAGCCAGTGACCAGCGTGGCACCAGGTGGGTACCAGGCGATGTCGGGTGCAAACAGGTGATGAGGGGTAGCTTGTCTCCGCAGCCACGTGGTCCCTGAAGGTCGACGACGTCCAGGAGTCGGCTCACGAGCTGTCCCACGCAGGCTCTCGCTGTCGGCGGTGTCGGCGACTTGATCGAAGCAAACAAGCCTTGGCAAAAGCAATTGCAGGAGGATTCGGAAATCAGCTGTTGGTTCTGACCAGCAAGGTCAGAGGGATTGCTCCTTTGGAGGGGAGCAAGGGCCAGTCTGGAGCAACCAGACCAGCGGTGTTTGTCGTAGATTTCGTCGCCAAGATGGCCACTAGCCAGCGGGCCAGCAACCGGTTAGGCGCGTCGAGTGGCAAAATGCAGAAGGGCCCCACGCAGATCGTGGAGATGCTGGAGGGCTCACCTTTGGTGCAGATGCTGCTCGAGGGTTGGGCTTCTCAGGACCCAAAGCACAACTTGGAGGGAGCCTCGGTTGTTGCACTGGTCAGCTTATCGTAGTCGTTCCAAGATGGCTGGCTCCACGTGTCTCGGTGCCTCCACGGGTCTCCTCTTTTCAGGGACTGTGGATCGGGCGGTGAGAGGTCTGGAGGTCCAGGTCTTGTCAGTCTCTGGGCTCGGGCTCCGGCGGGAGGCGGCGGCAAAGCAGACGTTGATTCGCTGGATGGTGCTTGCGTTAGCAAGGTGGTCACTCCCTGACCACAGGGGAGATTTTCTTCAGTCTTCTGTGCAGCAGAATGTCGAAGTTCCCGTCTTCTTCTTAGTTTCCAGTTGATTCCAGGATGTCTGAAGTCTTAGGACACAGCTCCTACCTTTAAGCGGATTCTAGGGGCCGGACTACCTGCTAGGTCCCTCCCTATGGGTGGGACCAGGAAGGGGGGTGGTTACACCCCCAATCCTTTGTCCAGCTCGCCCCAGGCCCGGGACTGGTGTGCCCCAGGACCGGTTTGAACTGGCATATGCACCGAGGCTCCTTGTGAGCCACAGGCATGTCTGGTTTCTTTCAAGCCCTACCTGACCAATACACAAAATCCTGTCTGGGGTGGTGCACGCACCTCCCCTGGCAGGAAACCCTTTGTCCACACCTCCCAAGCTGGAAGGACTCCCAGCAGCAGGAGGGCAGACTTGTGTCTGTGGTGGCAGCATCCATTTTGTGGAGCTGAGGCTATGTCTGATTTTACCCGGGTTTCAGGTACTGTACATGTCGTGTCCCTCTAGAAGGGTGGAATGCTAACCCCGTCGCCAGAATTGGCGAGGGGTTAGTATTCCAATTCGTATGACACCTTACTCGACATGTTTTGATAAAGCCAAACCAAAGATAGCATTTAACCGCGAGGTTCATAATGCACTTAAGAGTATATGGTATGACGATATCTGGAAACAGTAGAAGGAAGTTGTTCCGACCACTGCAGACAGGCTCAGCTCATGCCAGAGCACCATCTCACATGGAACCAAGCACTCTGCCTTCAGGATTGTTAAGGCCTGCCATAGGAGTGACTTATAGGTTACCAGGTGTCCCATTTAAGTTTAGGTATAGGTATACTACACCTAAGTAAGAGGTGATTACACCAACTTACCCCAGCTGAGTGATCAGCCAGTTGTGTCAGATTGTTAGGCCAAGCCTGGGGTGGCATAATACATGCTGCAGCCCTTGGCAGGCCTGGGGTACACCAATGCCCTGGGTACCTAGTGTACACTGGTACAGGGGCTGACAGGGTGATCCAACCAATTGGGTATGTACCTAGGGTACATGGAGTCCATTTTAAAGAGAGAGCAGATAGCCTGAGAGCCTGAATGGCAGGATCTCAGGCCAACTAAGTCGAAAAACCAGCTAGACACTAGGCAAAAATTTGGGGGTAACCATAGTCAGATATCCACCTTCCTACACAACCCCCCCCCAAACGAAGGGAGATAAGGCTGACCTTGACCAGGTAAGCCTATATTGCCCAAGTGGCCATATAAGGAGGAACCAGCACTGGCATGGTTACCCCCTGTCTCATGGTCCACTAAGCAATCCCTCACCCTAAGGGTATCAGAGGGTCTCCACCATAGGGAATCTCTACCTGTGGTGTGTCTTGGCAAAGTAAAAGGCTGGTGTTGAGATGGAGTACTGAAGTGAGTGTCCTCAAAGTGAGGCCTCAGCTTCCTCCAATCATCCTCCACCATGGATGCCTTTCTTTCTTTAACTGAGTTGCACTGTGCTCTCAGGGTCAGCCTCTGGCTACCTAAAGCTGGAGGCTGGGTCCCTTTTGTGGGCTTACTGGAGGGACGGGTCAGGTTTGGGGCCCTAAGGTCCCATGTTTGCCTGTGCCCAACAGAATCCCCCTGGGGGAGGTCCCTAACTACCTGTAAAGGAGATCCCTCAGGAATGTTTTTACCCATCACCTGACTAGGGCTACTAGCCAGGCAATCCTCATTCTTTTGATGGGGGGGTTCTTGTGGACAGGGGCCCTCTGGGGGTCCACTGGCCTCCCTGACCTCTGCAGCCCTGGGCTGACTGAGGCAGGGTAGAGAGAGGCAGGCTACCTGCACCAGACTGGATCCCACCTTGGAAGGGGCCACTGACATCAGAGGCTCTGCCAGGCCAGGCCTGGCTACCTCTGGGGCAGTTCCTTCACAAGGGGTGAGGTCAGATCCCTGAGGAGGCTGACCTTTTCCTAATGTCTGGGGAGAGGGAGACTTTTCTTCCTCCCCACTACTCTCAGTTTGTGTGGAGTGATCCATTGTTTCAGGCTTCACTACACCTATGTCAGTCTGAGTATAGGCTGAGACCATTACAGCCTTGCCAACCTTTTCAGGGGGGCACTCAGTTTGTGTTTGAGCTGTGACTGTCACAGCTCTGCCAGTCCCTACAGGGAAGTCTGTCTGTGCCTGGGCTGTGGCTACCACTGCCCTTCCAACCTTTTCAGGGAGGAAATCTATTTGGACAGGGGTTGTGAATGGCACAACCCCCCTACCCTTTTGTGAAAGGCCTACCATTTTAGAATGGGTGTCTTGTTCAACTCCAGCCCAAGCTGAGAGTTCTAAGTCATTCCCCAGTAAGCAGTCTACAGGCAAGGTTGGGGACACTGCTACCCTTTTAGGGCCAGTGACCCCTCCCCAGCTGAGACATACCTCTGCCATGGGATGACTGTTCTGTTTGCCATCAATGTTAGTCACCTGGTAGGAGAAACCGGGCAAAAGCTGCTCAGAGGGAACTAGCCAATGGGCCACCATTGTGATGCTAGCCCCAGTGTCTCTGTAGGCCTCAGCTTTTGTACCATTGATGTAGGGCTCCTGTCTGTACCTACCCAAAGTGTTGGGACAGGCAGTGAAGTTGGCAAACCCCATGCCACCATCACAGACAAGAGTGGTTGCTGTAGGGGAATTGGCTAAGCCAGGGTCCCCCTGTGTTCCCCAAGTAAACCCACCCAGATTTCTGGGGGCACTCCCACCACCTGGGGGATTACTGCTAACAGTAATAGGTGGTGTGACAGGAGTAATTGGAGGAACAGTTTTGTTTTTAGCCCTTGGGCAACCGCTGTCAGTTTTCCAATGCCCAGGAGTTTTACACTCATGGCAGTAGGGCTTTTTAGCTGTGGTAGAGGAGGGAGCTTGGGACCCACCACCCTGTGTGGAGTTTTGGGGCCCTGAGGAAGGTTTCTCTTTTTCTTTATCCCCACCCTTCTCTTGAGGCTTGGTGGTATCTTTCTTTTGGTCACCACCCTGGTTTTTAGGCCTGATCCTGGTCCTGACCCATTTATCTGCCCTCTTTCCCAATTCTTGGGGAGAGGTCAAATCTGAGTCTACCAGGTGTTGATGGAGAAGCTGGTTTTGACAATTACTTAAAATCTGCTCTCTCATCATCAAATTGTACAATCCTGTATAATCAGACACCTTACTTCCCAGCAACCAACCCTCCAAAGCCTTAGTGGCACATTCCACATATTCAGACCAGTCCTGAGTCTGTGTCTTCTGGGTGTCTCTGAACATTAACCTGTACTGTTCAGTGGTTAAGCCTAACCCATCAACTAGGACACTCTTCAGGACTCTGTAATTTCTGACATCCTCTTCTCTAACAGTGAGGAGTCTATCTCTGCCTCTCCCCTCAAAGGAGAGCCATAAGATTGCTGCCCACTGGTCTTCAGGAACCTGCTGCACTTTGCAGGCTCTCTCAAGAGCAGTCATCCATTTGTGGATGTCATCCCCACTTTTGTAGGGGGGCACAATCTTGGACAGGTTCCTATTGTCAAAGACCCTATCTTTGTCCCTAGGGACATTGCTGCCACCAGTGGGTATAGACCCACTCTCTCTATGCTGCCTAGCCTTGCTCAGTTTTTCTTCCATCAGGGCTACTTCTAGCTCCTGCTTCCTGATCCTCAGCTGGGCTTCCTGCATTCTGGCCTCATGTTCCCTCCTCTGAGGGGTGGTCATCCTTTTCCTGGAGTGACCTTGAGAGCCTCTAGAGCCATGAGAAGCATTGGAGTCACCTGAGCGATTCCTTTGCCTCCCAAGCCCTGTGTTAAGTCCACTGGGGAGATCCAATGGGGGGAACCCATTGTCAGTCCCCAATAGCCTTAGTTTAGCTGGGCCAAGTATAATACTTGGCACTGGGCTAGTTCTCCCTTCATCATCACTACTTTCTGTATCCTCACCACTTTCCTCCCCTGTAGTATGGTTCTCATCTAAGGGATGGCTATTGGAACTGGGTACCTCTGTAGTATCTTCAGAAGGGGGGCCTCCTGTTCCTGACCCTAAGGGGGCTAACTGGGAAGCTTTCTTGAGTGCTCTCTGATTCTCATCATTCTGTAAGAGCTCTCTGAGCTCAGCAGAGTTTGGGTTCTTGGGCTGTTTAAGGCCTCTAAGAGTTGCCAAATGCCTGAGCTCATTCTGATTAAGGGTAGCAAAGCTGGATGGTGCCCTCTGGGGGTCACTCTCAACAGAGATGGGTACAGTGGACCCCTCTGCCCCGGCCATTGCTCTTAAGTGTGGGTGGATGTGTTGCAATCTACCTACACTTGGGTTTACCTACTAAACCTATCTAGTAGTTGTAGTCAGGGTGTGCTACTCCCTTTGCTCTACAACAACTAAGTTCAGTAGAACTTAAGTATATCTAATCTTCTTTTATATGTACCTACAGGTACCTATGTGATCTTTCAATTGGTAACCAAGAGATTACAATGGTAAAACACAGCAAGCTCAAATCCAACCGCTGCTCACCAATGTGAGAAGTTGGCCTGGTATATGATGCTCACTAGTTAAAGTGATCACCTTGTACCATGCCAAGCAACCCTTATGGTGTGGTTGTAAGTCAACCTTTTCGGACTAGCTGCCCTAGTGGTAGCGTAGGCTAAGCAGTCTTTGAGGCTAAACTCGTGAAGCGTGTTAAGCAAGCTGTTTTACCAATAGTAACCCCCTTTTATACCAATGAAAGGACACCACACAGATATATATTCAAAATATATATGTGTTTATTTCTCAAAGTAACCCCTAGTCTCTTTATGAGCACAGGAGCACAAATCGTCAAACAAGATTATCACAGAATACACAGAAGTTGCACTTTATATGGATAGGCCCTGGTGGCCACTCGAACCATATACTAAAATAGTGGTATAAGTACCACGAACAGAAAAGGGAAAAGGCCTAGGGCCTCTAGAATCGCTGGGCCTACAAGGAGCTAACGTCAGTTAGTGACCAGGAGGTCCACGGGTGGCGTGTGCAGAGCAAATAGTCACACGCGGGCTCCCATAGGTTTCAATGGGTGCGTAAAAAGTACAAAGTTACTGCAAAAGGAATCTTCCGGATGACCTAGGAACTTAAGATTTGGAACACAGGCACTAGAGATGTATTACTACACATGGGCACAGGTGTGCCAGCTTTACCTCACCCACAGGAAGCGGGTGCATAGGCCTCAAAGTGCGTCGGGTTTCTTCTATCTGTTCCGTTGAGCCTGGGACAAAGATGCTGCAGGCGGTCGGTCGGGAAGGGATGCAGTGGATCCAAGAGTGGATCGGAGATGTTGAAGACCTGTAAGCAGAGGGGACAGTGTTCACAGTCACTAGCCAGTGACCAGCGTGGCACCAGGTGGGTACCAGGCGATGTCGGGTGCAAACAGGTGATGAGGGGTAGCTTGTCTCCGCAGCCACGTGGTCCCTGAAGGTCGACGACGTCCAGGAGTCGGCTCACGAGCTGTCCCACGCAGGCTCTCGCTGTCGGCGGTGTCGGCGACTTGATCGAAGCAAACAAGCCTTGGCAAAAGCAATTGCAGGAGGATTCGGAAATCAGCTGTTGGTTCTGACCAGCAAGGTCAGAGGGATTGCTCCTTTGGAGGGGAGCAAGGGCCAGTCTGGAGCAACCAGACCAGCGGTGTTTGTCGTAGATTTCGTCGCCAAGATGGCCACTAGCCAGCGGGCCAGCAACCGGTTAGGCGCGTCGAGTGGCAAAATGCAGAAGGGCCCCACGCAGATCGTGGAGATGCTGGAGGGCTCACCTTTGGTGCAGATGCTGCTCGAGGGTTGGGCTTCTCAGGACCCAAAGCACAACTTGGAGGGAGCCTCGGTTGTTGCACTGGTCAGCTTATCGTAGTCGTTCCAAGATGGCTGGCTCCACGTGTCTCGGTGCCTCCACGGGTCTCCTCTTTTCAGGGACTGTGGATCGGGCGGTGAGAGGTCTGGAGGTCCAGGTCTTGTCAGTCTCTGGGCTCGGGCTCCGGCGGGAGGCGGCGGCAAAGCAGACGTTGATTCGCTGGATGGTGCTTGCGTTAGCAAGGTGGTCACTCCCTGACCACAGGGGAGATTTTCTTCAGTCTTCTGTGCAGCAGAATGTCGAAGTTCCCGTCTTCTTCTTAGTTTCCAGTTGATTCCAGGATGTCTGAAGTCTTAGGACACAGCTCCTACCTTTAAGCGGATTCTAGGGGCCGGACTACCTGCTAGGTCCCTCCCTATGGGTGGGACCAGGAAGGGGGGTGGTTACACCCCCAATCCTTTGTCCAGCTCGCCCCAGGCCCGGGACTGGTGTGCCCCAGGACCGGTTTGAACTGGCATATGCACCGAGGCTCCTTGTGAGCCACAGGCATGTCTGGTTTCTTTCAAGCCCTACCTGACCAATACACAAAATCCTGTCTGGGGTGGTGCACGCACCTCCCCTGGCAGGAAACCCTTTGTCCACACCTCCCAAGCTGGAAGGACTCCCAGCAGCAGGAGGGCAGACTTGTGTCTGTGGTGGCAGCATCCATTTTGTGGAGCTGAGGCTATGTCTGATTTTACCCGGGTTTCAGGTACTGTACATGTCGTGTCCCTCTAGAAGGGTGGAATGCTAACCCCGTCGCCAGAATTGGCGAGGGGTTAGTATTCCAATTCGTATGACACCTTACTCGACATGTTTTGATAAAGCCAAACCAAAGATAGCATTTAACCGCGAGGTTCATAATGCACTTAAGAGTATATGGTATGACGATATCTGGAAACAGTAGAAGGAAGTTGTTCCGACCACTGCAGACAGGCTCAGCTCATGCCAGAGCACCATCTCACATGGAACCAAGCACTCTGCCTTCAGGATTGTTAAGGCCTGCCATAGGAGTGACTTATAGGTTACCAGGTGTCCCATTTAAGTTTAGGTATAGGTATACTACACCTAAGTAAGAGGTGATTACACCAACTTACCCCAGCTGAGTGATCAGCCAGTTGTGTCAGATTGTTAGGCCAAGCCTGGGGTGGCATAATACATGCTGCAGCCCTTGGCAGGCCTGGGGTACACCAATGCCCTGGGTACCTAGTGTACACTGGTACAGGGGCTGACAGGGTGATCCAACCAATTGGGTATGTACCTAGGGTACATGGAGTCCATTTTAAAGAGAGAGCAGATAGCCTGAGAGCCTGAATGGCAGGATCTCAGGCCAACTAAGTCGAAAAACCAGCTAGACACTAGGCAAAAATTTGGGGGTAACCATAGTCAGATATCCACCTTCCTACAGTCACTCTCTTCCTCCTGTCCCTCATCTGTAGCCATGAGCAAGCCCATGTCTGCCCTGTCAACATATGCTTTTAACCTGTTAACATGGAGTACCCTGTGGGGACTCCTGGGAGTTCCTAGGTCCACCAAGTAGGTAACCTCTCCCTTCTTTTCCAGGATTGTATGGGGTCCAGACCATTTGTCTTGGAAATCTGCTGGGGCCACTGGCTCCAACACCCATACCTTCTGTCCTGGCTGAAACTCAACCAAGACAGCCTTTTGGTCATGCCAAGCTTTCTGTAAGGCCTGGCTTGCCTCAAGGTTTTTGGATGCCTTCTCCATATACTCAGCCATCCGGGAGCGGAGACCAAGTACATAGTCCACTATGTCTTGTTTAGGCTTTTTGAGAGGTAACTCCCATCCTTCCTTCACTAAACACAGTGGGCCTCTTACAGGGTGCCCAAACAACAATTCAAAGGGGCTGTATCCAACTCCTTTTTGTGGGACCTCTCTGTAAGCAAACAGAAGGCAGGGTAGAAGGATGTCCCATCTTCGCCTGAGCTTTTCAGGTAATCCTTTGATCATACCCTTTAGGGTCTTGTTGAATCTCTCAACAAGCCCATTGCATTGTGGGTGATAAGGAGTGGTGAACTTGTAGTTGACACCACATTCCTTCCACATAGCTGTCAAGTATCCTGACATTAAGTTGGTACCTCTGTCAGAAACCACCTCCTTAGGAAACCCCAGTCTGGAGAATACTCCCAGCAGGGCCCTGGCCACAACAGGTGCTGTAGTGGTCCTAAGGGGAATTGCCTCTGGATACCTGGTGGCATGATCCACTACCACCAGTATAAATCTGTGCCCAGATGCAGTGGGAGGATCCATGGGACCCACTATATCTATTCCCACTCTTTCAAAGGGGACCCCCACCACAGGTAGTGGTATCAGGGGGGCCTTTGTTGTGCCACCTGATTTGCCACTGGCTTGGCAGGTTACACAGGAGCGACAAAACTCCTTGGTATTTTCATTCATGTGAGGCCAGTGAAAGTGAGGGACAAGCCTGTCCCAGGTCTTGTTCTGGCCTAAGTGTCCTGCTAGAGGAATATCATGGGCCAAGGTAAGAAGGAAGCCCCTAAATTGCAGAGGTATAACCAACCTCCTGGTTGCACCAGGTTTTGGGTCTCTAGCCTCTGAATAAAGGAGCCCATCATCCCAATACACTTTATGGGTACCTTGAGCATTCCCAGCAGCCTCAGCAGCAGCCAGCTGTCTGAGGGGTTCAAGAGATGGACAGGATAACTGAGCCTGCCCCAAGTCAGCCCTGGAAGGTCCCCCTGTCCCCAGAAACTCAACCTGATCAGGTTCAAGCTCTTCAGGGACAGTTCCTTCAGGGTTCTCTAGATCATCTTCCTGGGAAGGCTGATCATCACCTTGAGGCAGGGGGGAAGGCACAGCCTTAACCCTCCTGTTCTTCTTCTTGGTAGGTGCTTGGTCCATTGTTCCAGGATCCAAGACCTGAGGTTCAGTGAGGCACTTTTTGGCCTGTGACCTGGTCACAGCAAGGACATGTGGTGATATACCTAACATCTTTGCATGTGTCCTGTACTCCACTTCTGACCATAGAGAACTCTCTAGGCCATTGCCCAACAAATATTCTACTGGGAGGTCTGCACTAACCACAACCCTTTTGAGGCCAGTTACCCCTCCCCATGAGAAGTTAACAACTGCCACACTATGTGAAGTAGTGGCATTGCTGGCATTGGTCACCAGGTAGTTCTCACCTGGTATGTACTGTCCAGGGTCCACAAAGCCTGGTGTCACCATAGTGACACTGGCACATGTGTCCCTGTAGGCTTGAGCCACTTTTTCATTTATTAAAGGAGTCTGTCTGTACTTGCCCAGGTTACTGGGGCTCACAGTCAGGGACAAATCCATGTCCCCATCACAGATCAAGACTGCCTGTGTCAGGGTTCTGTCTAAGTCAGAATCTCCTTCAGTTCCCATAGTGATTCCCACTACACCCTTTGTTTGGGGACCAACACTGCTAACAGTAGAACTGGGAGCAGGTGCCTTAGGGGCAACAGTGTTGGGGGCTCCACCCTTCTTACAATCACTAGTCCAGTGAGTTGTATTCTTGCAAGATTTGCACCAGGGTTTCTTTGGACCTTCTTTCTTCTTCCCTTTAGGCTGGGACCCACCCTCGTTAGTACTAGTTTGGGGCCCTGTTGAAGACTTCTGGTCTTTAGATTTCTGATCTCCACCCTTTTGGTCTGTTTTCTTCTGATCACCCCCTTGGCCCTGGTTCTGGTTCTTTTGCTTAACCCTGGTTCTGACCCATTTGTCTGCCTTCTTTCCCAATTCTTGGGGAGAGGTCAGATCAGAGTCAACCAAGTGTTGATGCAGTTGCTGGTTCTGACAGTTATTTAAAATCTGTTCTCTCATCATCAAATTGTACAATCCTGTATAATCAGATACCTTACTTCCCAGCAACCAACCCTCCAAAGCCTTAGTGGCACATTCAATGTATTCAGACCAGTCCTGAGTCTGTGTCTTCTGGGTGTCTCTGAACATTAACCTGTACTGTTCAGTGGTTAAGCCTAACCCATCAACTAGGACACTCTTCAGGGCTCTGTAGTTTCTGACATCCTCCTCCCTAACAGTGAGGAGTCTATCTCTGCCTCTTCCTTCAAGGGAGAGCCATAAGATTGCTGCCCACTGGTCTTCAGGAACCTGCTGCACTTTGCAGGCTCTCTCAAGAGCAGTCATCCATTTGTGGATGTCATCCCCACTTTTGTAGGGGGGCACAACCTTGGACAGGTTCCTATTGTCAAAGACCCGATCTTTGTCCTTAGGGACAATGCTGCCACCAGTGGGTATAGACCCACTCTCTTTAGGTTGCCTAGCCTTGTTCAGTTTCTCTTCCATCAGGGCAACTTCTAGCTCCTATCTCCTGATCCTCAGCTGAGCTTCCTGCATTCTGGCCTCATGTTCCCTCCTCTGAGGGGTGGTCATCCTCCTTCTGGAGTGACCTTGAGAGCCTCTAGAGGCATGGGAAGCATTAGATTCACCTGAGTGATTCCTTTGCCTCCCAAGCCCCTGGTTAAGTCCACTGGGGAGATCCAATGGGATGATCCCATTGTCAGTCCCCAATAGCCTTAGGTTAGCTGGGCCACGTATAACACTTGGCACTGGGCTAGTTCTCCCTTCATCCCCACTAACATCTGTATCCCTATCACTTTCCTCCTCTGTAGTATGAATCTCATCTAAGGGGTGATTATTGGAAAGGGGTACCTCAGTAGCATCTTCAGAAGGGGGGGGCTCCTGTTCCAGTCCCTAAGGGGCCTAACTGGGAGGCTTTCTTGAGAGCTTTCTGATCTTCATCAGCCTGTAAAAGCTCTCTGAGTTCAGCAGAAGTAGGGTTCTTGGGCTGTTTAAGGCCCCTGATATTTGCCAACTGCCTGAGCTCATTTTGATTTAGGGTAGCAAAGAGAGTTGGTGCCCTCTGGGGGTCACTCTCGACAGAGATGGGTACCTTGGACCCCTCTGCCCCGTCCATTGCTCTTAAGTGTGGGTGGATGTGTTGCAATATACCTACACTTGGGTTTACCTACTAAACCTATCTAGTAGTTGTAGTCAGGGTGTGCTACTCCCTTTGCTCTGCAACAACTAAGTTCAGTAGAACCTAAGTATATCTATCTTGTTTTATATGTACCTACAGGTACCTATGTGATCTTTCAATTGGTAACCAAGAGATTACAATGGTAAAACACAGCAAGCTCAAATCCAACCGCTGCTCACCAATGAGAGAAGTTGGCTTGGTATATGATGTTCACTAGTTAAAGTGACCACCTTGTACCATGCCAAGCAACCCTTATGGTGTGGTTCTAAGTCAACCTTTTTGGACTAGCTGCCCTAGTGGTAGCGTAGGCTAAGCAGTCTTTGAGGCTAAACTTGTTAAAGCGTGTTAAGCAGGCTGTTTTACCAAATGTAACCCATCCTTTATACCAATGATAGGACACCACACAGATATATATTCAAAATATATATGTATTTATTTCTCAAAGTATCCCCTAGACTCTTTATGAGCACAGGAGCACAAATCGTTAAACAAGACAACGTTATAATATACAGAAGTTGCACTTTATGTGGATGGGCCCTGGTGACCACTCAAACCATATACTAAAATAGTGGTATAAGTACCACGAACAGGAAAGGGAAAAGGCCTAGGGCCTCTAGAATCGCTGGGCCTACAAGGAGCTAACTTCAGTTAGTGACCAGGAGGTCCACGGGTTGCGCGTGCAGTGAGGAAAGTTACACGCGGGCTCCCATAGGTTTTCAATGGGTGCGTAAAAGTTAGAAAGTTACTGCAGAAAGGGTCTTCTGGGTGGACTACAATCTTAAGATTTGAAACACAGACACTAGAGATGATTCTCTACACTTGGGCACCGGAGTGCCAGCTTTACCTCACCCACAGGAAGCGGGTGCATAGGTCTCGAAGTGCGTCGGGTTTCTTCTATCGATTCAATGGAGCCTGATGACAAAGATGCTGCAGGCGGTCGGTCCAGAAGAGCTGTGTTGGATCCAAGGGTGGATCGGAGTTGTAGAAGACCTGAAAGCAGAGGGGACAGTGTTCACAGTCACTAGCCAGTGACCGGCGTGGCACCAGGTAGGTACCAGGCGATGTCGGGTGCAAACAGGTGGTTAGGTGTAGCTTGTCTCCGCAGCCACGTGGTCCCTGAAGGTCGACGACGTCCAGGAGTCAAGTCACGAGCTGTCTCACGCAGGCTCTCGCTGTCGGCGGTGTCGGCGACTCGAAAGAAGCAACCAAGCCTTGGCAAAGGCAGGAGTCGTGGAAGTTCAAGAAAGCTGATTGTTCTGACCAGCAAGGTCAGAGGGGCTGCTCTTTTGGAGAGCAGCTAGGGCCAGTCTGGAGCAACCAGACCAGTGTCGTTGATTTCAAAGTTCGTCGCCAAAATGGCCACTAGCCAACGGGCCAGGGACCGGGCAGGCGTGTCGAGATGCAAAGTGCAGAGGGGCCCCACGCAGATCGTGGAGATGCTGGAGGGCTCACCTTTGGTGCAGATGCTGCTCGTTGGTTGGGCTTCTGAGGACCCAAAGCACAACTTGGAGGGAGCCTCTGTCATTGCGCTTGCAGCTTGTCGTCGGTCTTCCAAGATGGCTGGCTCCACGTGTCTCGGTGCCTCCACGGGTTCCTTCTTTGCAGGGACTGTGGATCGGGCTGTGAGAGGTCTGGAGGTATAGGTCTTGTCGGGCTCTGGGCTCGGGCTCTGGCAGGAGGCGGTGGCAAAGCAGACGTTGGATAGCTGGTTGGTGCTTGCGTTAGCAAGATGGTCACTCCCTGACCATAGGGGAGATTTCCTTCAGTCCTCTGTGCAGCAGAGCGTCAAAGTTCCCGTCTTCTTCTTGTTGTTAAGTTGATTCCAGGATGTCTGAAGTCTTAGGACACAGCTCCTACCTTTAAGCGGATTCTAGGGGCCGGACTACCTGCTAGGTCCCTCCCTAAGGGTGGGACCAGGAAGGGGGGTGGTTACACCTCCAATCCTTTGTCCAGCTCGCCCCAGGTCCGGGGCTGGTGTGCCCCAGGACCGGAATGAACTGGCATATGCACCGAGGCTCCTTGTGAGCCTCAGGCATGTCTGGTTTCTTTCAAGCCCTACCTGATCAATACACAAAATCCTGTCTGGGGTGGTGCTCGCACCTCCCCTGGCAGGAAACCCTTTGTCCACGTCTCCCAAGCTGGAAGGACTCCCAGCAGCAGGAGGGCATACTTGTGTCTGTGGTGGCAGCATCCATTTTGTGGAGCTGAGGCTATGTCTGATTTTATCCGGGTTTCAGGTACTGTACATGTCGTGTCCCTCTAGAAGGGTGGAATGCTAACCCCGTCGCCAGAATTGGCGAGGGGTTAGTATTCCAATTCGTATGACACCTTACTCGACATGTTTTGATAAAGCCAAACCAAAGATAGCATTTAACCGCGGGGTTCATAATGCACTTAAGAGTATATGGTATGGCGATATCTGGAAACGGTAGAAGGAAGTTGTTCCGACCCCTGCAGACAGGCTCAGCTCATGCCAGAGCACCATCTCACATGGAACCAAGCACTCTGCCTTCAGGATTATTAAGGCCTGCCATAGGAGTGACTTATAGGTTAACATGTGTCCCATTTAAGGTTAGGTATAGGTATACTACACCTAAGTAAGAGGTGGTTACACCAACTTACCCCAGCTGAGTGATCAGCCAGTTGTGTCAAATTTGTTAGGCCAAGCCTGGGGTGGCATAATACATGCTTCAGCCCCTGGCAGGCCTTAGATACACCAATGCCCTGGGTACCTAGTGTACACTGGTACAGGGGCTCACAGGGTGATCCAATTCCAATTGGTTATGCACCTAGGGTGCACAGTGTCAATTTAGTTAGAGAGAACAGCAGGCTGGGGGTCTGATTAGCAGGCCCACAGCCTCAATATGTCAAAAACCAGTGAAGCAAAAAGCAAAAATTTGGGGTGACATAGGATAGCAGACCCTACTCTCCTACAGCCCCCGACATGAAATGGCGCAAAATGCAACGTGGACACACCACAATTTCACAGTGAAAAATGACCCTTTTTTTGCAAAGTGCCTAGCTGTACTTTTTGAGCCCTAGCTCTGCTGGCACCTAGGGAAACCTAGCAAACCTATACATTTTTGAAAACTAGACACCCAATGGAATCCAGGATGGGGTGACTCGACTGCCTCCCTGCAGGTTCTGTTACCCAGATTCCCTTGCAAACCTAAAAAAGTGTCAAAAGAAACACATTTTCCTCACATTTCTGTGGTGGAAAGTTCTGGAATCTGCGTGGATCCACAAATTTCCACTCACCCCGCCTTCCCCAAAATCTTCAGAGAAAAATGGTACCTCACTTGCGTGGGTAGGCGTAGTGCCCGCGTCATGAAATGGCGCAAAATGCAACGTGGACACACCACAATTTCACAGTGAAAAATGACCCTTTTTTGGCAAAGCGCCTAGCTGTGGTTTTTTAACCCTAGCTCTACTGGCACCTAGTGAAACCTATCAATCCTATGCATTTTTAAACAATAGACACCCAGGGGAATCCAGGATGGGGTTACTTGACTGTCTCCCTGCAGGTTCTGTTGCCCAGAATCCCTTGCAAACCTAAAAAGGTGTCAAAAGAAACACATTTTCCTCACATTTCTGTGGTGGAAAGTTCTGGAATCTGAGTGGATCCACAAATTTTCACCCACCCTGCATTCCCCAACGTCTTCCGAGAAAAATGGTACCTCACTTGCTTGGGTAGGCCTAGTTCCCACAAAAAAAACAGCGCAAAACGCAACGTGGACACACCACAATTTCACAGTGAAAAATGACCCTTTTTTGGCAAAGTGCCTATCTTTAGTTTTTGAACCCTAGCTCTGCTGGCACCTAGGGAAACCTAGCAAACCTATACATTTTTTAAAAGTAGACACCAGGAGAATCCAGGATAGGGTGACTCGACTGCCTCACTCCAGGTTCTGTTACTCAAAATCCCTTGCAAACCTAAAAAATTGTCAAAAGAAAATCATTTTCCGCACATTTCTGTGGTGGAAAGTTTTGGAATCTGCGTGGATCCACAAATTTCCTTTCACCCCGCGTTTCCCAAAGTCTTCCGAGAAACATGGTATCTCACTTGCGTAGGTAGGCCTATTTTCCACGACATGAAACGGCGCAAAACGCAACATGGACACACCACAATTTCACAGTGAAAAATTTCCCTTTTTTGGCAAAGTGCCTAGCTGTGGTTTTTTAACACTAGCTCTGCTGGCACCTAGGGAAACCTATCAAACCTATACATTTTTAAACAATAGACACCCAGGGGAATCCAGGATGGGGTGACTTGACTGCTTCCCACCAGGTTCTGTTACCCAGAATCCCTTGCAAACCTAAAAAAGTGTCAAAAGAAACCCATTTTTCTCACATTTCAGTGGTGGAAAGTTCTTGAATCTGCGTGGATCAACAAATTTCCACCCACCCTGCGTTCCCCAAATTCTTCCAAGAAAAATGGTACTTCACTTGCATGGGTAGGCCTATTTCCCACGACATGAAACGGCGCAAAACGCAACATGGACACACCACAATTTCACAGTGAAAAATTACCCTTTTTTGGCAAAGTGCCTAGATGTAGTTTTTTAACCCTAACTCTGCTGGCACCTAGGGATATCTATCAAACCTATACATTTTTTAAAAATAGACACCCATGGGAATCCAGGATGGGGTGACTTGACTGCCTCCCACTAGGTTCGGTTACCCAGAATCCCTTGCAAACCTAAAAAACTTGACAAAAAAAACACATTTTCCTCACATTTCAGTGGTGGAAAGTTCTGGAAACTGCGTGGATCAACAAATTTCCACCCACCCTGCATTCCCCAAAGTCTTCCAAGAAAAATGGTACCTCACTTGCATGGGTAGGCCTATTTCCCGCGACATGAAACGGCGCAAAACGCGACGTGGACACACCACAATTTCACAGTGAAAAATGACCCTTTTTTGGCAAAGTGCCTAGCTGTAGTTTTTGAGCCCTAGCTCTGCTGGCACCTAGGGAAACCTAGAAAACCTATACATTTTTGAAAACTAGACACCCAATGGAATCCAGGATGGGGTGATTCGACTAACTCCCTGCAGGTTCTGTTACCCAGAATCCCTTGCAAACCTAAAAAACTGTCAAAAGGAACACATTTTCCTCATATTTCTTTGGTGGAAAGTTCTGGAATCTGCGTGGATCAACACATTTCCACCCACCTTGCGTTCCCCAAAGTCTTCCGAGAAAAATGGTACCTCACTTGCGTGGGTAGGCCTATTTCCCGTGACATGAAACGGCGCAAAACGCAACGTGGACACACCACAATTTCACAGTGAAAAATGACCCTTTTTTGGCAAAGTACCTAGCTGTAGTTTTTGAGCCCTAGCTCTGCTGGCACCTAGGGAAACCTAGCAAACCTATACATTTTTGAAAACTAGACACCCAATGGAATCCAGGATGGGGTGATTCGACTACCTCCCTCCAGGTTCTGTTACCCAGAATCCCTTGCAAACCTAAAAAAGTGTCAAAAGGAACACATTTTCCTCATATTTCTGTGGTGGAAAGTTCTGGAATCTGCGTGGATCAACACATTTCCACCCACCCTACGTTCCCCAAAGTCGTCCGAGAAAAATGGTACCTCACTTGCTTGGGTAGGCCTAGTTCCCACAAAAAGAAACAGCGCAAAACGCAACGTGGACACACCACAATTTCACAGTGAAAAATGACCCTTTTTTGGCAAAGTGCCTATCTTTAGTTTTTGAACCCTAGCTCTGCTGGCACCTAGGGAAACCTAGCAAACCTATACATTTTTTAAAACTAGACACCAGGGGAATCCAGGATAGGGTGACTCGACTGCCTCCCTCCAGGTTCTGTTACTCAAAATCCCTTGCAAACCTAAAAAATTGTCAAAAGAAACACATTTTCCTCACATTTCTGTGGTGGAAATGTTTGGAATCTGCGTGGATCCACAAATGTCCACTAACCCCGCGTTTCCCAAAGTCTTCTGAGAAAAATGGTATCTCACTTGCGTGGGTAGGCCTAGTTCCAGCGACATGAAATGGCGCAAAATGCAACGTGGACACACCACAATTTCACAGTGAAAAATTACCCTTTTTTGGCAGAGTACCAAGCTGTGGTTTTTTAACCCTAGCTCTGCTGGCAACTAGGGAAACCTATCAAACCTATACATTTTTAAACAATAGACACCCAGGGGAATCCAGGATTGGGTGACTTGACTGCCTCCCACCAGGTTCTGTTACCCAGAATCCCTTGCAAACCTAAAAAAGTGTCAAAAGAAACCCATTTTTCTCACATTTCAGTGGTGAAAAGTTCTGGAATCTGCGTGGATCAACAAATTTCCACCCACCCTGCGTTCCCCAAAGTCTTCCAAGAAAAATGGTACTTCACTTGAATGGGTAGGCCTATTTCCCGCTACATGAAATGGCGCAAAACGCAACGTGGAAACACCACAATTTCACAGTGAAAAATTACCCTTTTTTGGCAAAGTGCCTAGCTGTAGTTTTTTAACCCTAACTCTGCTGGCACCTAGGGATATCTATCAAACCTATACATTTTTTTAAAATAGACACCCAGGGGAATCCAGGATGGGGTGACTTGACTGCCTCCCACCAGGTTCTGTTACCCAGAATCCCTTGCAAACCTAAGAAATTGACTCAAAAAACACATTTTCCTCAAATTTCAGTGGTGGAAAGTTCTGGAATCTGTGTGGATCCACAAATTTCCACTCACCCCGTGTTCCCCTAAGTCTTCTGAGCAAAATGATACCTCACTTGCGTGGGTAGGCCTAGTGCCCACAACATGAAACGGAGCAAAATGCAATGTGGAAACACCACAATTTCACAGTGAAAAATGACCCTTTTTTGGCAAAGTGCCTAGCTGTAGTTTTTTAACCCTAATTATGCTGGCACCTAGGGATATCTATCAAACCTATACATTTTTGAAAAATAGACACCCTGGGGAATCTAGGATGGAGTGACTTGACTGCCTCCTACCAGGTCTGTTACCCAAAATCCCTTGCAAACCTAAGAAATTGACTCAAAAAACACATTTTCCTCAAATTTCAGTGGTGGAAAGTTCTGGAATCTGTGTGGATCCACAAATTTTCAACCACCCTGCGTTCCCCAATGTCTTCCGGGAAAAATGGTATCTCACTTGCTTGGGTAGGCCTAGTTTCGTAAAAAGAAACAGTGCAAAACGCAACGTGGACACAGCACAATTTCACAGTGAAAAATGACCCTTTTTTGGCAAAGTGCCTATCTTTAGTTTTTGAACCCTAGCTCTGCTGGCACCTAGGGAAACCTAGCAAACCTATACATTTTTTTAAAACTAAACACCCAATGGAATCCAGGATGGGGTGATTCGACTGCCTCCCTGCAGGTTCTGTTACCCTCAATCCCTTGCAAACCTAAACAAGCATTTACAATGCAATGGTCTCGGCATTGTTAAAGTTAGAGCTATTGGCATTGCTCATGACATTATTTTTGTTTTTGTTTTTAAAACATCTCTCTCTCTCTCACAAAAATAAGTCTTATTTTTGTGAGAGAGAGAGAGAAAGAGATGTTTTAAAAACAAAAACAAACATAATGTCATGAGCAATGCCAATAGCTCTAACTTTAACATTGCCGAGACCATTGCGTTGTAAATGCTTGTTCTGTTAATTTGTGGTGGGATGTTTGACTCTTTTCATCTGCAAGAGCCCATCAGAGGTGGTGAAGAAAAGGGGCAGGGACTGGAGCAGTTGGTGGCACTGGCTGAGGGGGTACAAATTATTGAGAAATTACAGACCACATTTGTTAGGCACGTCACCTCAGTAATCCCATGTCATATGTGGCACTTTAAACTTGCCCGCCCATTTATGCCCACAGCACTTTGCATTCTGGGACTTGTAGGTTTGCCCTTCCCTTTTGTCAGTTTTATATAGCTTGAACATGTCCTAAGAGCATTGGAGTGCTTTACGCGAGCACCAGATCACATTATGCGAGGTCTGTTTCATTTTTTTCATTTTATTTTACTTTTTTTTTTTTAAAGCGAAACCAGGGACACTGTTCAGAAATATATATATCAGATTTTTTAAACTGTGGAGCCAGGCTTCGGTCACGGTATCAGCAAAGGGAGTTTCCTGAGGGAAACTGGGGTGGAATTTCCGTAGTTTCGGGAGATGCCCCAGATAAGGTCTTTTTTCAAAGTTTTGTGTCTACCATTGTAACTTCGAGTCAGGACTGACATATGCATCCCAGGAGGCAAAGCGAAGTCGCTTAAAAATGACAACGAGTTCAAGGTGTGACGTCATTGCAGCTCCAGAGCGGCCCTAGGCGAGGGTTTGGCGTCACGGCCAGGGCTGTCGCCTTTGGAACTGCGGTCGCAGGTTCTAGTCTATCTCAGCGTCCTGATCTGAGCAAATCATTTAATCCCCATGCCTGATATATGAATATGTCTATGTGTAAGGTAACAAAAAGTCACCTAAAGCGCTCCAATACATTCGGGTAGAGTTTGCACTATATACAATTGCAAATAAAGCAAGGAGCTAGAGACACACATATACGTTTGGTGAAACTGGGAGACCCAGGAGGAAGCTAAAGAGCAGGGACAGCGGGAGCAACAGCAACTTCCTGAAGCTTTATGTGCAGCGCTACGAGACTGCCAACATAGCAATCGGTGTGCTATACTAGAACAAAGTGTGACTCGACCGTCCAGTCACACCCCTCCTCCATGAGCTGTAAGAGGACACCAGCGGGGACGCCCAGCTTTGAGTTTAGGAAGTTTTGGGCTCGTAAATGGTGGTTTCGTTCGCCGGAGTTTGCATCACAATGTAAATTGGGGGTGGGTGAGGTAAGGAGGGGCCTGGGGAGATGCAGAGGCGTGTGAAAGTCCCAGGAGTTTCCACGGACTCCCCACCCCCTACTGGGGGTAATCAAGCAGGAGAGCGCTTCCAATTAAACATACCGCAAAATCAGAGTGCTGTCATCACAGAGGGCACACACAGTGCCCAGTGTGTATGGGGACCCTCAGTATGAGAGTGGTGAGCCTGGTAGGTTCTTCTGTCTGTGTGTGGGCTGTCTGTACCGTGCAGTCCCTCAGTATGAGTAACGCCTGTGCAGCTCGTCCTATTCATGGTTTGCACATGGCCGCCTCAGTTACAGCCGTGGCCCACCGGCCTGTGCCAAGGGTGGCCAGCCGCCTCAATCTTGGTAACTAAAGACACTGATCGTGTCATCTATACATCTGTGATTTCAGGTTTGTTAGCCTAGTTCAATGGATGCAACACATGACTACAACACCCAGAATGCACTAGGCTATCACACACAAATCCAGGACTCGACACAGGTGATGTGGCCTTACTATGACATGAAATGAAAAGGAACTTCCGTGCACTTTACTCTCGCTGTGGATGGAAGAAAGGAGCAAACCAGCTAATCTGTTAAGTGTTCGATATCTGCGGTTTAACATCAACAACAGCATAAACACGTGGGCATGGCCGCAATCTTGTTTAAGCCAGCATACAGACCCAGAGATAAAATGCGGACAGTGAGCGCAAGGTTAAGCGATGAACAAAGGGAAGGTACGGCTGGCTCCCCGATAAAATATCACCCTGGTAGAAAGGGATGCGAATTACCTCCATCGGCTTCTTTAGAAGACCCAAACCAAAGGCAAAAACATCTAACTATTCATCTCATACAAGAGGAGGGACGGAAAGATTGTATTTTCACTAAGTGCTGCTGAGAGATGGAGCGATTTTCTCCTGGACTTCAGTCACTTACCTAACAATGGGTACGTGACTTGTACTGTCACAGTGTGAAATGGGCATTGCGCCACCAGCACCGCTCAACATTCCCAGGCATTTTGAAACTCTAACACATTCCCGTTCAATTCGGAAATATAAAGAAATAAAGCGAAATCTCGTAGAAGCTGATTTTCTCAAAACATCCAAGAACCTATTGTAAAAATTGCTTGCGCCTGTGGACACTGTAGGAAGTCAAGAACGCGTCCTGTGACCTACTTGAACATATTCATTATAAAAGTAAAGCTTCTGAAACGTAGCAGCCTCCTTTACTTGTATACGTTTATATTTACACTTTTATATAATACCGAATACCTAAATGAAGCATACTTATTTAATAGATTCTTTCTACGATATGGGCCACTGTGATCACACGGACACGGAAATGTTATACTATGATGATTTAAAAATCTGAACTGAAGTGCAGAACAGCCAAGGGGCGATTTATTCACATGTAACCTATTAAAAAGTGGACAGACCTCTTGATTCTTGGCCTGTCCTAGATTCCCAGGGCCTAGGGGAGCGAACGACAACGGCCAGCCTGGACTGGAATAACGCTTTACTCCGAGAAACTGGCACTTAAAGCCTTGGCCTCCTGATAGGACGCAATCAAAGGCCCCATCTAGGCACTTACCGCTTGCCAGATGCCCCCTTTTATGAACCCTCCCCTCCCCTGCAGTGCACACATCACACTGGCAGCGCCTGACGAGCTATGGCTGCACCGACGTGATCCAGTGCAACGAGCTGGGGGTGTGCCGTGTGCGTTAGCTTCCTGCAGTACCCCTGGACCCGCCGATGTCTTCCGCATCCTTCCATCAGCGGGAAGCTTTGCCGCTCGAAAAGAGGTATCCCGGCCCCAACAGGGCCACATGCATTTCGGATAAAAATACAAATAAAAAATCTAGGGACCGTGATTGATACACGCACTCCACACAACGATGTGCAATCCCGGACCCAAGCCATCTACCGTGAGTGATCCTCCCGCCCCCTCCCCCTGGCGCGGTGACACGCAAAGTCCTGCAGGAGCCTGTATCAATATGGTGCAAGCCGGCATCCCTCGCGCTACAACTTGTGAGAAATTATCACAATTCAAACACTTAGGGAACAAGTATGCTAATGTGCTCATAAACTATACCGGCACCATTTAAAAGACTTAAGTGACACGAAAACAGACCGGCCAGGGACGGAAGCAGCGAGGAGAGGGGATGCCTGTTTGAAGAAATCAGTCCCAGCGCCTCCGCCTTTCTCCGAGGCGAAGCAGAAATGCCTCGGAGAAAGGCAGCGGCGTTTCCGGATTCGGGGGCGTGTTTTGCTTTTCTCTCCTCTTGCCATTGGCTGGAGGAGATAATTAGAAAAGTTGAAAAAAAACACGCCCCCGAATCCGAAAAGGACGGGGCCTGTTCGGAGTGACGGACCTCTTCTCCAATGGCTGGCCAGCATTAAAGAGGCCAGTCAATGGAGAACAGGGGAGAAGAGGGGAGGGTTCAAGCCCCTCTTCTCCAAGTCATTATCTCTTGCGAGCGAGACTGCGCAAGCGCAGCCTTCGCTAGCCAAGACCTAAAAAGTCTCAAAAGAAACACATTTTCCTCACATTTCAGTGGTGGAAAGTTCTGGAATCTGTGTGGATCAACAAATTTCCATCCATCCTGCGTTCCCCAAAGTCTTCTGAGAAAAATGGTACCTCACTTGCATGGGTAGGCCTATTTCCCGCGACATGAAATGACGCAAAATGCAACATGGACACACCACAATTTCACAGTGAAAAATGAACCTTTTTTTGCAAAGTGCCTAGCTGTAGTTTTTGAGCCCTAGCTCTGCTGGCACCTAAGTAAACCTAGCAAACCTATACATTTTTGAAAACTAGACACCCAATGGAATCCAGGATGGGGTGACTCGATTGCCTCCCTGCAGGTTCTGTTACCCAGATTCCCTTGCAAACCTAAAAAAGTGTCAAAAGAAATACATTTTCCTCACATTTCTGTGGTGGAAAGTTCTGGAATCTGCGTGGATCCACAAATTTTCACTCACCCCGCGTTCCCCAAAATCTTCAGAGTAAAATGGTACCTCACTTGCGTGGGTAGGCGTAGTGCCCGCGACATGAAATGGCGCAAAATGCAACGTGGACACACCACAATTTCACAGTGAAAAATGACCCTTTTTTGGCAAAGTGCCTAGCTGTGGTTTTTTAACCCTAGCTCAACTGGCACCTAGTGAAACCTATCAAACCTATGCATTTTTAAACAATAGACACCCAGGGGAATCCAGGATGGGGTTACTTGACTGTCTCCCTGCAGGTTCTGTTGCCCAGAATCCCTTGCAAACCTAAACAAGCATTTGTAATGCAATAGGTCTCGCATTTGTGAGAGTTTAAGCTATTAGCATTGCAAATGACTATGCCTCTTATTTGTTTTAAGAAACCAAAACATAAATAAAAGACATTGTCATTGTTAGACCTGGCATCATTGGCATGAGTCTCTCCTCCATTTTTTTCTGTTTGCCTCCTCTGTTTACGATGTTTTTGCTGGATTATTGCTTTGGGCACTGTGCCACTGCTGATCAGTGCCACAGTGCAAGTGCTCCCTATGTTAAATTGTTACATTGATTGGTGTTACCGTGATTGGCTGGGTTGACTTACTGTTCAGACCCTAGTCTAGTGCACTGCGTGTGCCAAGGGCATGTAAGTTGACTGCTGCTGGTGGGCTTGCAGCACTGGTTGTGCCACCCACAGAAGCAGCTTGTAAAATGTGTCTCAGGCTTGCCACCGCAGCGCCTGCGTGCAGTCCCTGACTGCCATGTCGACTTGGCAAGGAAACCTACTTGCCAGTCTCTAAACCTTCACTTTGCCACATTTCAGACACCTCTATGGCAGGCCCTAGGGCAGGGTGCATTGTTGGTAAAAGGTAGGTCATGCCCTGATGTGTGTGGCATGACCTAATAGTGAATTACAGCCATTTTCGTTTTTCACTATTGAAGGGCTACCTGCCTCCCAAAGGCCAGAATGGGCAGACGGATTATTAACTCCATTATAATCTATCTGACTCAGGGAGCATGGTAGCAGGTCGAGTTTAGTATCCCTGAACTCAGAATTTAATAACACATCCTTTAGGATGGATGGTTTTTAAATTCTATGTTTGAAAATAGCCCTTTTAGAAAGTGGCTATTTCCTTGTCCAACTATCCACCAGTCTCTGCTGGTTTGGTGTGTGTGTCAGGGGCTGGGTGGCTCCAGAGGTCTGAATGAGTCAGTGTGGGGTGAATGAGGCATTTACACATAGAGTGAGGGAAGAGTAGCCTGCCCTGCCTGACACAATGCTGGCTCCACCTCCTGCTGGGCGACTGACAGCCCTGCTCCTGCCAGTGACAATACTGGCTCCGCCTCCTGCTGGGCAGCTGAGGACCCTGCCCTGCTCAGTGAATAGGCCAGGTGCCTCTGCCTGGCAACACCCACAACAAACCTGAGATGGGGGAATTTCCCTGCTTGGACAAAGGGAACAAAGGAGAAATGGGGTATAAGAGAAGGACCCCTGAACCAAGAACTAAGATCACTTCTGACAAGGAAACCTGTACCAAGGACAAGAAGCCTGCTGATCTAAGGACTTGCCTCCCCTTTCTGTCAGAGTGCTGTTTTGCTGTGGAGGAACCTGAAAGCTGCTTCTTTATTTTTGCCAAGGAGCAAGGAGAGAGGAACTTGGTGTGTACTCTCTAAAAGCTTGCTAGAAAATCTCCAAGGGCTGGAAGAGTGCCAGCCTCCTGTTGAAGTCACAGGGCCAAAGGACTTCACCATCTACTGAATTGCTGAATTGCTGGAAAGTGTTGTTTCCAGTACACAAGGGAAAATCTGCAGTCTCGAGGCCGCCGACGCCGCCGAACCCAGCTCGACATCGTGAGTAATGGCTCCAGTGTCCCGAGCCTTCGACGCCGGCCGCCGGGCCCGATCGACGCCAGCAGCAACGCCAGTGAGCAGTGGGTATCGGCCCCGGCTCCAAGTGACCCCGTCTCGACGCCGGTATCGATGCCAGTGAGGAGTGAGTATCGGCTCCACCTCCAAGCGACCCCGTCCCGACGCCGCTGCTGATCGCATCGACTCGACGCCCTTCTCGACGCCGTGAGCGCTGCTCCGGCCCGACATCCCTCGAGGCCGCTGCGGATTGATCCGACCCCGAGGTACGATCGACGCCGATCTCGATGCCGTGAGCACTGCTCCGGCCCTCGACGCCGCTGGGGATCGACCCGAATCCGAGGCACGATCGACGCCGACCTCGACGCCGACATCTCGACGCCGTGGATCATCGTTTTCTTCATTCCCAAAGGTACTGTGTTTGTGGGGTCTGTTGCAACTCCAGGCTCGACGTAGCGCTCCTCGCGGTCGACGCCGAACCTTGGGAATATAGTAGACTCAACGTCGTGTGACTCCTGTGGGGGTTACATTGTTGCCAAAGAACTGTGTTTCAGAAGAATACTTAATTTTGTTGCTAAAGAACTATTTGCCAAGAAGAAACCTTACTTGAAGTATTATTTTTCCTTCCAAAGAGTATTTATTAAGACTGTGGTATATTTTTGTCGTTATTTGGTCTTGTGCTAAGCCTTATATAAAAATCCTATTTTTATAATAACTTCTGTGTCGTGTCCATCTGTAGTGTATTCACTTTATTACTGTATGTGGTCATAAATGCTTAACACACTGCCTCTGAGATAAGCCTGTCTGCTCTGCCAAGCTACCAAGGGGGTAGCAGGGGTTATCTGAGTGTGTAATCCCCTTGCCCTGACTAGAGTTGGTGGGTCCCTATTTGTCAGAAGTGTATACCTCTGCCAACTAGAGACCGCCGGTTCTAACATTGGTGGTCAGCGGTGAGGATTGAACTTTGCATTTATGACTCATGTACAGTGATTAGTGTACGCTACATAGTGAAAGCAGACCATAACACAGCCACAGTCTGTTTGGTAGGATATTCTATTTTTTTGTTCTCCGCTTTCCTGGAACTTATTTTTTTTAAACACTGCCAGTTTTGACCATGGAGAATGCCGGAGCTGCTACACCTGTGGAGATTGTTATGGGGGAATTTGATAAGGAGAAGATAGATTCCTACACGCTAAAAGATCTAAAAGGATTTTGCAAGCAGTTTAAAGTTCCTACCACAGGTGTCACAAAGAAAGACGGCTTCCTCAAAGCGCTGAAGGCCTGGTTAGAGGCCAGAAATCCCTCTGATCCGGTGGTGGTACCGGAAGAGGAAGAAGAAGAGGAAGAGGAAGAGCCCACAGGTGGGCCAGTGTCATCTCCAGACAGTAGTGCGTCCTCTAGGAGCCTTTCCCCTGAAGAATTAGAAGACAGGGAGAGGGAGAGGGGGTACAAGTTAGAAATGGCAAAACTTAAATTAGGAGGGCAGTTGGAATTGGAAAAAGCCAAGAGCCTGAGAGAAGCTGAAATGGAGAGCAAAAGATTAGATTTTGAGAGAGAGAAGTTAGCATTTGAACGTGAGAAGATGTTGAGGGAGATGGAACTTAAAGAAAAGAGTTTAGAGTTGAATCCCTCTGGCGGCAGCGCTCCATCTATGCCTGCAGAAAGTAGGTTTTATTTTCCTAAACATGTGATCAAAGATTACAGTAAGAATGAAGATATTAGCCAATGGTTTAAAGCATATGAGTTAGCATTGTTGGCCCACAGGGTCCCTGAGAAAGATTGGGGAACGGGGTTGTGGAGCCGCTTTACAAATGAAGGGAGAGATACCTTGTTGAGCATGCCTGAAGAGGAAAGGGCGTCTTATACTCATATGAAAAATGCTTTAATGCTGAGATATGGCTTAACTCCAGAAAAGTACCGACAAACCTTTAGAGAATGTAAGAAGTTGCCTGGTACTACGTGGGTTGAATATGTGTCTTTTTTTTGCAGAGCCATGGATGGTTGGATAAAGGGTAGCAAGGTTGATAGTTATGATGCTCTTTATGATTTGTTTGCTTGGGAGCACTTGTCTAATGACTGTTTTCCAGAGCTACGCCAGCACCTTGTTGATAGCAAGATATCTAACCCTAGAAAACTTGCTGAGGAGGCGGACCGCTGGGTCAGTACCAGGGTCCACAAGGGTCCAGTGGGAGACTCAGCCAAAGGTGGGCACGGTCCCCAGCAGAAGAGTGGGGGGGCAGGGGTAAACAGAGGGAGTTTCAGAAAGGGCCCCAAAGTAATCCCCAAGGGAACCAAGGGAAGGGTTCCCAGCCTCCCCCTGTGAAGAAGCCAGAGGCCCCGACAGGTAAACCTGTTCCAAGGGGCCCCATGACCTGCCACGCTTGTAAGCAGGTGGGACACCGTTATTATGATCCCCAGTGTCCCATGAAGGATTCCAATGCACCACCACGTGCACCTCCTCGTCAGGTGACGAATGTAGCCCTGGGAGGGAATGAGATGGGTGCCCCCGGTGGGTGGGGTCCCGCAGAAATGTCCCTGGTCTCTTTAGGAGACGTGGAAATGGTCCCTCCAACCCCTCTGCCTAATAACACTAAAAAATATAGGCAGTGGGTGACCATTAATGGCCATTGAGTGTAAGCTCTCAGAGACACCGGAGCAAGTGTGACAGCTGTCAAGTGTCACTTGGTGTCCAGAGAGCAGGTGGTCCCACATGCATTTTACCCCGTTGTAGCTGCTGACAACTCACAGAGTAAGTGTGAGGTAGCTCAAGTTCCTTTTGAGTGGGGGGGCGTCTCAGGGACTCTTCAGGTTGCTGTGAGGCCCGCCATGCCTGTTGATTGTCTCCTGGGCAATGATTTGGAGGACTCCCCTTGGGCTAAGGAGAGAAAATCGCATCTGGAAATGTTGGGTCTGCCTGAGTGGGTGTGTGCGACCACCCGGTCCATGTCAGTTAGTAAGGGTGTTGATGGGGCCCTGGAGCCTGAAAGTATGGCCCAGGTCCCAACCGTGAAGAGAAGAGGCAGGGGGCACGGGAAACCGTCCCCCATCGTTCCCGCGGTCCAGGAGAGAGCAGACCCTGAGGGGGATGCCCTGGAACCGACAGGAGAACAAGTGGCCGAACTGGGAGACCTGCCCGAGCTGACCCATTGGCAGCAGGATGGTGGTCCCTCCAGGGAGGAATTTTGTGCTGAGCAGAAAGTGTGCCCTTCTCTTGTGGGTATGAGGCAGCAGGCCTCAGCCCAAACGACAGGTGATCAGTCAGGATCACATTGGATCTACTGGGAGAACGACCTCCTGTATAGCGAGCTTAAGGCTGCTGAGCCTGGGTCAGCCCGTGTGCTGGTGGTACCCCAGCGCTTCAGAGCCTTCCTACTGGGGTTGGCTCATGACGTTCCGTTAGCTGGACATCTGGGGCAGGACAAGACCTATGACAGGCTTGTCACCCATTTTTATTGGCCCCAGATGAGAAGGGATTCAGATATCCATTGTAGGACCTGTCAAACTTGCCAGGCAAGTGGGAAAGGTGGGCGGAAGCAGGCTCCCCTCCAACCTTTTCCCGTCGTCAGTACCCCCTTTGACCGAGTGGGAATTGACATTGTGGGGCCACTGGACCCCAAGACAGCCATGGGCAACAGGTTTATCCGTGTCTTGGTGGACCATGCCACCCGGTACCCGGAAGCCATCCCTCTCCGCACAGTGACGGCCCCCGTGGTGGGACGGGCACTGATGGGTGTTTTCTCCCGCATGGGGTTCCCCAGAGAGGTGGTGTCAGACCAGGGCACCAACTTCATTTCGAATTATATGAAGTCTCTGTGGAAGGAGTGTGGGGTAACCTACAAGTTTACCACTCCTTACCACCCTCAAGGTAATGGGCTGGTTTAGAGATTCAACTGGACCCTAAAAGGCATGATCATGGGTCTTGAAGAACCAATGAGGCGTAATTGGGATGTCCTCTTGCCATGCCTGCTGTTTGCTTACCGTGAGGTGCCACAGAAGTCTCTAGGGTTCAGCCCATTTGAGCTTTTGTATGGTCACCCGGTAAGAGGACCTTTGAGTCTGGTTAAAGAAGGCTGGGAGCAATCTCCCAGGAAACCTCCCCAGGATGTATATAGTTACATGCTGGCCTTTAGGAACCAGACTCGGCGCTTCAGAGATCTTGCTCAGGCAAATCTGGAGGCCAGCCAGGAAGAGATGAAGCGGTGGTACGATCAGAATGCCACTCTGGTTGAGCTTCAACCTGGTCAGAAAGTTTGGGTCATGGCCCCTGTGGAACCTTGTGCGCTCAAGGACAGGTGGACTGGACCATTTGAGGTTGTGGAGAAAAAGAGCGATGTCACCTACTTGGTGGACTTGAAGTCTCCCAGGAACCCCTTAAGGGTCCTGCATGTCAACCGGTTAAAGCCCCACTTAGAAAGGTCCGAAGTGGGCATGCTCCTAGCCACAGATGCTGGAATGGAGGAGGAGAGTGAGCCTCTTCCTGACCTCCTGTGTGCAAAAGAGCAAGATGGGTCAGTGGATGGTGTTGTCCTCTCTGACACACTGACCCCTGAGCAGCAGCAAGATTGTCGCCATCTGTTGGTACAATTCCCTGATCTGTTTTCCTTAATCCCTGGTGTCACTCAGTGGTGTGTCCATGATGTGGACACTGGGGACAGCACTCCTGTGAGACACAAGGCCTACAGGGTGACTGAAAAGGTCAGAGCATATATCAAGGAGGAGGTCTCCAAGATGTTTGCCTTAGGGGTGGTTGAGTCCTCTAGCAGTCCTTGGGCCAGCCCAGTGGTCTTTGTCCCAAAGGCTGCAGCGCCTGGTGCTTCACCAGAACTGCGGTGCTGTGTGTATTACCGAGGACTCAATTCGGTCACCAAGACTGACGCGCACCCCATCCCCAGAGCTGATGAGCTCATCGATCGGTTGGGGGCTGCCCGGTACCTTAGTACGTTTGATCTAACGTCTGGGTACTGGCAGATCGCCTTGACTGATGGGGCAAAAGAGAGGTCTGCATTCTCCACACCAGATGGGCGTTACCAGTTCCGGGTTATGCCCTTTGGGATGAAGAATGCCCCAGCCACATTCCAGAGGTTGGTCAACCAGGTATTGGCTGGGCTGGAGGATTTCAGCGCCGCCTACCTGGACGATATAGCAGTGTTCAGCGCCAGCTGGGAGGAACACTTGCGCCACCTCCAGGAAGTGTTGTTGGCCCTGCGCAGAGCAGGCCTCACAATCAAGGCCAGTAAGTGCCAGATTGGGCAGGGTTCAGTGGTGTACTTGGGGCACCAAGTAGGGAGCGGCAAGGTGGCCCTCCTGCAACCCAAGATAGATACCATCCTGGCTTGGGAACCGCCCAAAACCCAGACTCAGGTGAGAGCCTTCTTGGGTCTCACGGGTTACTACAGGAGGTTTGTCAAGGGGTATGGCAACATTGTGCACCCCTTGACCTCGCTGACTTCCAGGAAGCAGCCAAGACTTGTGATCTGGACTGACGCTTGTCAGAAAGCCTTTGACACCCTGAAAACTGCAATGTGTACAGCACCGGTCCTCCAGGCACCCGACTTTTCAAAAGAGTTCATTGTCCAGACAGACGCTTCAGAGCATGGTGTGGGGGCTGTTCTAGCACAGATGAATGAGGAGGGCCGAGACTTACCTGTAGCCTTCATCAGCCGAAGGTTACTTCCCAGGGAACAAAGGTGGAGTGCGATAGAGCGTGAGGCATTTGCTGTGGTCTGGGCGCTGAAGAAGCTAAGACCCTACCTGTTTGGGACTCACTTCCGGGTTCAGACAGACCACAGGCCCCTCAGATGGTTAATGCAGATGAGGGGTGAGAACCCAAAGCTGTTGAGGTGGTCCATTTCCCTACAGGGGATGGACTTTACGGTGGAACACCGCCCTGGTACAGATCACGCCAATGCTGATGGTCTGTCCAGATTTTTCTGCCTTAGTGATGAGGACTCCCTGGGTGAAGGGTAGTTCTCCCCACATTTCAGCTGGAGGGGACACGTGTTAGACCTGGCATCATTGGCATGAGTCTCTCCTCCGTTTTTTCTGTTTGCCTCCTCTATTTACGATGTTTTTGCTGGATTATTGCTTTGGGCACTGTGCCACTGCTGATCAGTGCCACAGTGCAAGTTCTCCCTATGTTAAATTGTTACATTGATTGGTGTTACCGTGATTGGCTGGGTTGACTTACTGTTCAGACCCTAGTCTAGTACACTGCGTGTGCCAAGGGCATGTAAGTTGACTGCTGCTGGTGGGCTTGCAGCACTGGTTGTGCCACCCACAGAAGCAGCTTGTAAAATGTGTCTCAGGCCTGCCACCGCAGCGCCTGCGTGCAGTCCCTGACTGCCATGTCGACTTGGCAAGGAAACCTACTTGCCAGTCTCTAAACCTTCACTTTGCCACATTTCAGACACCTCTATGGTAGGCCCTAGTGCAGGGTGCATTGTTGGTAAAAGGTAGGTCATGCCCTGATGTGTGTGGCATGACCTAATAGTGAATTACAGCCATTTTCGTTTTTCACTATTGAAGGGCTACCTGCCTCCCATAGGCCAGAATGGGCAGACGGATTATTAACTCCATTATAATCTATCTGACTCAGGGAGCATGGTAGCAGGTCGAGTTTAGTATCCCTGAACTCAGAATTTAATAACACATCCTTTAGGATGGATGGTTTTTAAATTCTATGTTTGAAAATAGCCCTTTTAGAAAGTGGCTATTTTCTTGTCCAACTATCCACCGGTCTCTGCTGGTTTGGTTTGTGTGTCAGGGGCTGGGTGGCTCCAGAGGTCTGAATGAGTCAGTGTGGGGTGAATGAGGCATTTACACATAGAGTGAGGGAAGAGTAGCCTGCCCTGCCTGACACAATGCTGGCTCCACCTCCTGCTGGGCGACTGATAGCCCTGCTCCTGCCAGTGACAATACTGGCTCCGCCTCCTGCTGGGCGGCTGAGGACCCTGCCCTGCTCAGTGAATAGGCCAGGTGCCTCTGCCTGGCAACACCCACAACAAACCTGAGATGGGGGGAATTTCCCTGCTTGGACAAAGGGAACAAAGGAGAAATGGGGTATAAAAGAAGGACCCCTGAACCAAGAACTCAGATCACTTCTGACAAGGAAACCTGTACCAAGGACAAGAAGCCTGCTGATCTAAGGACTTGCCTCCCCTTTCTGCCAGAGTGCTGTTTTGCTGTGGAGGAACCTGAAAGCTGCTTTTTATTTTTGCCAAGGAACAAGGAGAGAGGAACTTGGTGTGTACTCTCTAAAAGCTTGCTAGAAAATCTCCAAGGGCTGGAAGAGTGCCAGCCTCCTGTTGAAGTCACAGGGCCAAAGGACTTCACCATCTACTGAATTGCTGAATTGCTGGAAAGTGTTGTTTCCAGTACACAAGGGAAAATCTGCAGTCTCGACGCCGCCGACGCCGCCGACGCCGCCGAACCCAGCTCGACATCGTGAGTAACGGCTCCAGTGTCCCGAGCCTTCGACGCCGGCCGCCGGGCCCGATCGACGCCAGCAGCAACGCCAGTGAGCAGTGGGTATCGGCCCCGGCTCCAAGTGACCCCGTCTCAACGCCGGTATCGACGCCAGTGAGGAGTGAGTATCGGCTCCACCTCCAAGCGACCCCGTCCCGACGCCGCTGCTGATCGCATCGACTCGACGCCCTTCTCGACGCCGTGAGCGCTGCTCCGGCCCGACATCCCTCGACGCCGCTGCGGATTTACCCGACCCCGAGGTACGATCGACGCCGATCTCGACGCCGTGAGCGCTGCTCCGGCCCTCGACGCCGCTGGGGATCGACCCGAATCCGAGGCACGATCGACGCCGACCTCGACGCCGACATCTCGACGCCGTGAATCATCGTTTTCTTCATTCCCAAAGGTACTGTATTTGTGGGGTCTGTTGCAACGCCAGGCTCGACGTAGCGCTCCTCGCGGTCGACGCCGAACCTTGGGAAAATAGTAGACTCGACGTCGTGTGACTCCTGTGGGGGTTACATTGTTGCCAAAGAACTATGTTTCAGAAGAATACTTAATTTTGTTGCTAAAGAACTATTTGCCAAGAAGAAACCTTACTTGAACTATTATTTTTCCTTCCAAAGAGTATTTATTAAGACTGTGGTATATTTTTGTCGTTATTTGGTCTTGTGCTAATCCTTATATAAAAATCCTATTTTTATAATAACTTCTGTGTCGTGTCTATCTGTAGTGTATTCACTTTATTACTGTATGTGGTCATAAATGCTTAACACACTGCCTCTGAGATAAGCCTGTCTGCTCTGCCAAGCTACCAAGGGGGTAGCAGGGGTTATCTGAGTGTGTAATCCCCTTGCCCTGACTAGAGTTGGTGGGTCCCTATTTGTCAGAAGTGTATACCTCTGCCAACTAGAGACCGCCGGTTCTAACAGTCATTTACAATGCAAATAGCTCCAACTTGCTTAAATGCAAGACCAATTGCATTGCAAATGCTTGTTTTTTTTGGTAGGCACTGAGTCATTGAGAGTGAGTCAATTAGTGACAGTGAGTTAGTGAGAGTGAGTCAATAAGTGAGAGTGTGTCAGTGAGAGTGTGTCAGTGAGAGTGAGTCAATTAGTGAGTCCTTGAGAGTAAGTCAGTGAAACTGAGCCAGTGAGAGTGAGTCAATTAGTGAGAGAGTGAGTGAATCAGTGAGAGTGAGTCTATGAGGGAGTCTGTGAGAGAGAGGCAATTAGTGATAGAGTGAGTCAATTAGTGAGAGAGTGACTCAGTGAGTGAGTAAATTAGTGAGTGAGTGACTCAGTGAGAGTGAGTTAATTATTGAGAGAGAGTCAGAGTGAGTCGAATAGTGAGAGAGAGAGTGAGTGAGTGAGAGTGAGTCAATTTGTGAGTCATTGAGAGTGAGTCAATTAGTGAGTGTGTCAGTGAGAGTGAGTCAATTAGTGAGAGTGTGCCAGTGAGAGTGTGTAAGTGAGAGTGAGTCAATTAGTGAGAGAGAGAGAGTGAGGCAGTGAGAGTGAGTCAATTTGTGAGTGATTGAGAGTGAGTCAATTAGTGAGTGTGTCGGTGAGAATGAGTCAATTAGTGAGAGTGTGTCAGTGAGAGTGTGTCAGTGACAGTGAGTCAATTAGTGAGTCCTTGAGAGTACGTCAGTGAGACTGAGCCAGTGAGAGTGAGTCAATTAGTGAGAGAGTGAGTGAGTCAGTGAGAGTGAGTTAATTAGTGAGAGAGAGTCAGAGTGAGTAGAATAGTGAGAGAGAGAGTGAGTCAGTGAGAGTGAGTGAATTTGTGAGTCATTGAGAGTGAGTCAATTAGTGAGTGTGTCAGTGAGAGTGAGGCAATTAGTGAGAGTGTGTCAGTGAGAGTGAGTCAATGAGTGAGTCCATGAGAGTAAGTGAGTGAGACTGATCCAGTGAGAGTGAGTCAATTAGTGAGTGAGTCAGTGAGAGTGAGTCAATTAGTGAGAGTGAGTCAGTGAGAGTGAGGCATGAGGGAGAGAGTGAGTCAGTGAGAGTGAGTCAATTAGTGAGTCATTGAGAGTGAGTCAATTAGTGACTGAGTGAGTCAGTGAGAGTGAGTCATGAGAGAGAGAGTGAGTCAGTGAGAGTGAGTCAATTAGTGAGAGAGTGACTCAGTGACTGAGTCAACCAGCGAGTGAGTCATTGAGAGTGAGTCAATTAGTGACAGTGAGTTAGTGAGAGTGAGTAATGAGAGAGAGAGTGAGTCAGTGAGAGTGAGTCAAGTAGTGAGAGAGTGACTCAGTGCGAGTGAGTAAATTTGTGAGCAAGTGAGCCAGTGAGAGTGAGTCAATTATTAAGAGAGAGAGAGTCAGTGAGAGTGAGTCAATTAGTGAGTCATTGAGAGTGAGTCAAATAGTGAGTGAGTCAGTGAGAGTGAGCCAGTGAGAGTGAGTCAAATAGTGAGAGAGTGAGTGAGTCAGTGAGAGTGAGTTTGTGAGAGTGAGTCTGTGAGAGAGAGGCAATTAGTGAGAGAGTGAGTCAATTAGTGAGATAGTGACTCACTGAGTGAGTTAATTATTGATAGAGTGACTCAGAGAGAGTGAGTTAATTGCGCGCGCCTCGCGGTTAAAGTTTTAGAAAATAAGGAAAAAAAATACAAGCCCGGCGGAGCATGGGGGGCGCGCTTGGGGGCAGGTGAGCATATTCCAGGCGGGGGAACGGACCCTTTGCAGTCCTCCCCAAAAGGCGGATTGCATCCGCAGAAAGTGATGCGTGTCACTTTGCAACCCTTTGGTTCATACTGATGTGATTGATGTGGTGCATGTGAAGCCAGGGGTGTCATGGAGCACTCTGATGTTATTGGTAAGGTGCATGTAAAAGTCTGTGAATGTATGTAAGTGAGTATGTCAAAGTATGTGTTATGTTGTCTGTTTGACTGCAGCAGCGACATGAGCAATATATGAAACGCTATGTACAGAAAAAAGCAGCGTAGGTAACAGAGAGAAATCAGTGGAATGAAAGTGAATTTAGTGTTTTGAAAGCAAAGCAGATAAAGGGGTGAGAGAGAAAGAAAGGCTCAAATAGTATTAGATTAAAGTTATGTCAGTATACCGAGAATTAGAGAAGGAAGAGTGAGAGAAGGGAAGAGACAATAAGGTAGTGGAGTGTGTGCTGTTGTAAGTGAGTGACGGGATGAAGCTGCAAAATGGAAATGACAGTTTCCTTATAGAAACATTCTGTGCAATGGGCTGTGTTCCCGATTCTAACTTAAAAATAATCAAACACCTTTAGGATAAAATATGTTTTATGTTAACAATACTGTGCAAGATAGAATCCGTTAAAAAAGTACAGGTTTTTGGTGGATCAGAAAAATGTGAGTTTGGCGTAAATTAAGTGCCCTTAGAGGGGAAACATCAATTAAGGCGGATGTCTGTGTGTTGCTTTTGCTCTCTGTTTGTTTTCTTTTAAACACGTCTAAATCCTAAATCATTCATCAATCAGGATGGCTTTGTCTATGTTGTGCCCCAGTGGCGCCTGTTGTCTGTTTCCAGCAGAGAGGCTGGAGTCCTGGAGAAGCAGGATGCAAGCGCTGTTATAGGAGAAAGGAGGGGTTACTCAAAGAGGATGGCTCTGTCAGCCTTGTGCCACAGTGGCGCCTGGTGTCTGTTCCCAGCTAACACTTGCTAATTGAGCATTGTAGCTGTGGAAATGAAAGACTGACACAGAGATGTGCATTATAAGAGCGTACATGGAATGTAGAGGGTGGTAGATGGTGACACACTGTCCAGCATTCTGTGCAGGAGTTGCTGTGGCAGAGGAGCTGGACATATCTGTTTCCTTTATGACTGAAGCTTACAAAATAAAGAAGGCTGTTTGTATGTCCCTGCCACCTGCCTCATTACTCCTGTGTAAGGAAGCTGTACACCGCACACATACACTCACTAGAAAATAATATGAAGTAAACTACAGTTTAAAAACGGTGCACAGCAAAATACTGTGATGCAGTGGTCATTTTGAAATCATGATGTCGTTTGATGACATATGCTTAATTATGTAGTGCACATTGTTCTGTAATGTGTGCTATTGCAACCACATAACAATTTATTAAGTGCTTCTCCCAAAGATAGGGCTGTAAAAATTCACAGAGTAAAGATACAGTTGTACCACTTTCTTCACTGACAGAAGAAAAACATTAGTTAACAATAAATTATTCTTTCAGTAAGAATAGTGGTTTGTTTTATTTTTGAACACCTACTATATTCACAATGTTTTCTGGAAGCAACATTTAGGTGATAGCTGGAATTTTGTATATTTTGTTATGCTTCAGACTGATGAGCACTATTGCTTGACCGCAGCCACTAGTTAGTTCTCAGACATCAAAGGAAGTGAACATACAATGACAAACTATGTGCACCTGCAAGTGAATTTCACACGTGTTGTTTGTATGGGAAGACACTGCAATTTCACCTCCCCTTACTCTCAAACAGCGAGCCCACTTCACAGTAAAGTGCTGATATGTATCACTAATTAGGCACTTCATGTTAATCTAGGCTTACAATCATTTTTCACACATAAATCCATGCTGGCAAAACCTACATTGATTGAAAAAATCAAAGCAAAGGTTTTTTTAAGAGGCACGGACCTAGGTACCTCAACTTAAAATCGGGTGCATCTAAACTCTGGCATTCCTGCTAAGCCGCTTCATGTCAGTGAGACAAGGAAAATGCAATTGTCTTTTGTGAAGACAACACTAGGCAACCTTCTTAGAGAGTCAATGAAACGTGAAAAAATAGTTTTACTTGAAGACGTGTGCAAGGCCTGCTTGCATCTTTCAAAAGAACTAGGGGGTCAAAACATGCACATAATGTGCCTTTCTTCCTTCCCAGAGACTTATTCCGAATTCATGCAGTTGAGTCACTGCAGTTGTAGTTTCTATATCCCCTATTATGGTAACAGCTATGTGTTGGACTTGGCCCTTCTGGCAGGTTCACCCCTGAACTTTTGTGATTTTTACTGGTGACTTGGTGTGGTGATTGTTTGGTTTCTGCGCACTTTCCCTGTGTCCCAGGGTAAAGTGCGTGCGTGCTCTGAGTGCATGTGGTGAGATAGGCCTGCCCTCCCATAGGAATGCATGGGGAATGTATGTGTCCCTAGTAGTTCCTGATGCGTGGGGTGTGCAGGCCCGAGTTTGGTATGTGCGGACTCGTGGGAGTGAATGCTGCGCGATGATGTGTGCGGCGTGTATGTACCTAGTGTGGAAGTGCCACTTCTAGAAGTGGGCACTTCTGTGTGCAGTGTGTCTGTCGCGTGATTGGCTGGTCATGTCATGTGACGGGCTAGGGATTCCCCAGTGTCAGGATGAGTCACCCAGTGGTGAATGGGGAGATCAGCAGCTAGATGGGTGGGAGGAGTCCACCTGGGTCCAGAATAGGACAGGGTTTTCCAAACACAATGCTGGCCCCGCCCCCTATGGTGCGACTGACGACCCTAGCCCTTCCAGTGAATAGAGTGAGGGGCTGAGCACATCAAGGGTGCTCCCCAACCAGCTGCGACTGGTTTTCCCCCTCACCCTGAACCCAGAACAAAGGGTTTGCATGAATAAAAATGGGGCTGTGTCCCCACAGAAACTGTTCTCTGCCAGGGTCTTACCTGAGGGGGGCTGCTGCTGCTGCTGCTGGACCAGAGGACCGCCACTTGGATTACCTCCCTGCCTGGAGGCCCAGTGAGCTGGCTCTGGGTCCAGCCTTGCCCCCCTGCCTTTTGAAGAACTTTGCAGGACTTTCCTTCTCCCCAAAGCGCCTGGGAGCGCTTTTATTTGATTTATAGCGCTAGGAGCGCTTTGATTGGGGTACCGGCATTGGAAAGCGCTTCCCCTGAAGAACGCCTTCATTGTAGCACGGCGCTACGATAATTGAGGGAACCCCGACGTAGGGATTCCCCCGCTTTTGCCGGATTGGAAACGGGTGCCCACCCCGCATTGCTGTGATCCTCGCGGGTGCCTACCCCGCTTATTTAATTATTTTTTATAGCGGGAGCCCACCCCGCATATTGGTGCTGCCGCGGGTGCCCACCCCGCTGATATTGTTATTTGGCGGGAGCCCACCCCGCATACGTGTGTCTGCCGTGGGTGCCCACCCCGCTTATATATTTGTTTAAAGTACGGGAGCCTACCCCGTGTTGCCGGCGCCAAAGCTTCCAGGGCCGCCGCGCTGCCCGCGGTGACCCGGAAGCCATCTGGGAAGTCCTGATCGTGGGTGGAGCCTGACCCCAACCGCAGGAAGCCGACGGGGAAGAAGACCGGGGGAGTGAGGACGGCGTCTGCGGCTCTTCGCGCAGGGCCCCGTGCGTGGAGGGAGCCCTGCAGGTCTTCCAGAAGAGAGAAGACCCAACCCGGGGAGCCTCGCGTCAGTCTGGTGAGTGGGGGCTGAAGGGGAACCGCGTAACACTCCCCAAGCACTGCCAGAGCCTGCGAGGCTCGCGAGTCCCCCGAGCGGGACTCCAACGTTAGCGGGGCATTATTTTCCAGAGCCAGAGAGGCTCAAGCGCCAAGCATTATTTCTTTAGAGTCCAGAGGGACTCTCACGGGCAATGATTGTTTAAGAGTCCAGAGGGACTCCAACGAAGGGCCAGCACTATTTGATCAGAGCGAGGACGCTCTAAACCACCGGGGGCATTTCTTTGGTGTGTGGAGCCCACGAGGCTCCCACGCACCGCAGTGTTGTGCACGCGCCCAGTGAGGCTCCAGTGGGTGAGGGCTCACGAGCCCCGAGAAGGCTCCAACGTTACGGGGGCATTTTCAGTGTGATAAGAGCTGCCCGCTCCAGTGATTTGGGGCGTATTTCTCTTTGGGTGAGCTAAAGCCCACGAGGCCCCCCCCCTACGTGCTGCATAATTGATGTACAGGCACAGTGGTGCCCAGGTTCCTTCCACAGCTGCCCAGCACTTAGTGGGCAGCTGCAACGTTTAGGTTGGGGCCCCTTGCGGTTTGCCCTGACTGCGTGCGCAGTCTTGCCCTGACACTGGGACACAGGGCGTCCTAGCCCCAACAAGGCCAGTTGGCCTAGGGACTGCCACAGGTGGTGGCTTATGTGAGTTTCTCGCTTTTGTTCCTAACCTGCACCTCTGAATGTATGTTTATGCGTCATGTGCTTTGCTTTACACCTCTAAATGTATTTTATGCATCCTGTGTTTATGTGCTTAGACCCCTACAGGTAGAGTGATACTTAGGTGGTTGTTTTCTCCTTAGTACAGGTGGTACTAGTAAGGTCCTAGTTCCCTGCGTGATATTCCTAAAGGTGGTTAGGGTTGCGTAGGTGGTACTTTCTGATACCAGTAGTTACTGGTTGTGTGCTACATGTTCTATTTTTAGTGCTACAGTGATTGTGTGCTATGTTCTCAAATATTATTCCTTCGTTCTAAGTGCTATTTCTACAAAGTGCTAATTCCTGACAGTGGTCCATGTGGCCCTGTCCCCTGTATATATAATCCCTTGTAAATTCTGCCCGTGCCTGTTGGCACATTGTAAAGTGTGTGTTTTTATCTAATGTGTTGTGTATAATACAAAGGTTATTTTTATATAATACCTTGTGTGGAGTTTCCTTTGTGGTGGGCCTTGGGTGTTGTTGCTGGGTGCGTGCGCAAACGCTTTACACATTGCCTCCGGGATAAGCCTGACTGCTCGTGCCAAGCTACCAAGGGGGTGAGCAGGGGTTATCTTTGGCGTGTAACTCCCCAGCCATGACAAGAGTGGTGGTTTCTGTCTGGCTTTGGCGCAAGCCTCAGCCAACCAGAAATCGCCATTTCTAACATTGGTGATCAGCGGTGGGATTTGGACTTGCGTTTGCGCTGTACCGCAGCGGCAACTGGCCGCACTACAAAACTCTGCATTTAGATAAATCACATGGTATAGGGATTATTGTTTTAAAATTGTTTTTAATTGTCATTTCCTTGGAAATGTGTTTTTGTGCACTGTGAGTTAGGTGTCCCTAGCTCGGGAGGGTAGATCATCCCCCTTAGTGCATTGTGTTTTCTGGATTCACCAGAGGGTGGGATCCAGTGGTGGCAGCGTAATAGTGTCCTGTACATTGTCCCCCGCCCTGCGCCCAGAGTTGGTACCTGTGTCACGTGGTGGTCAGGTTGAGGAATCAGGGGTGGTAGAAACTGCCTTACCAGTCCGAGGGGAGGGTTGTGTGTGGATGAATGGTGTGTGGCACTAGGCAAGTGAGTGTGAGTTCTCTGGGTTAGAGAGCTTGCTGAATCTTTTTGTGAAGTGTGTACTCCTGTTAAGCTCAGACCCCTAGGTTCCCTGCGTGATCTTTTCTCTAGAACGTCTGCCAGAATGGAGCCTGCTTTTGATCTCAGTGATCTAGTTTATTACAGTATGCAGGAGTTGGAAAGGTTCTGTAGAGAGAGAAACATAGGGGTGAGCGAGTCAGACACTGTGTACGAATTGAGGAACTACATGATTGGATGGCAAGCAGATGAATGGGAACGTGAGCGCAGTGAGGAAGAAAGGGCCCGGGCCTCACACCTGGAGGGTGGTGGGTCTGTGGGGAGCCCTGAAGATTCAGAAGATGACAGTACCTGGACGCCAGTAGAGAGTGAGGACCCCGTGGGTAGGGAGTCCCTTGCTGGGTCCAGTGTAGGAGATAGCGCCTCATCCCTTTCCCTGTCCCCTGAGCACAGTGGTAGTTTTCTGGATTCCCCAGTGAGGGTGGAGTCCAGTGGTGGCAGCGATATAAAGTGCAGTATAGAGAGTCCCAGTCCCAGTTCCCCGAGTGTGGTACCTTGTTCCCGAGAGGAGGAATGTAGGTTGAAGTTCAGGGGCAGTAAGAAGCTGTCTCACCAGTCTTGGGAGGAGGCTGTGGAGGAATGTCATGATGCCCTGGTGGACTGGTTGGTGTTTAACCCGGAGCAGGATTTGGATGGAGTACTAAATATGATTATCAAAGAGCAGATGCTCAGTAGTTGTTCTCCAGGGTTGCGCCAACACCTGTTGAGGTATAACTCTTTTTGTCCATGGAAACTTGCAGAGGAAGCAGAGCGCTGGGAAAGGGCCAGAGGTTCTCTAGTGTCATTAGTGAGTGATTCCAACAATAGTGGGTCAGAGATCCTCCAGCCCAGCGTGGTGGAGGAGGCTCAGTGTAGCCCAGCTAGGTCCCAGGATAGCGAGGAGGGTGTAGGGGCTCACTGCCTGGCTCAGTGGAGCAGGAGTGAGGGGGTGACCGAGGGTCCCCAGACGCCCGAAACCCTGCCTCAGGACTTGGATGGTTTCATGAGGGAACACCAAGTTGGGGACCTAGGCTGTCCTGTTAGTCCACTTGAGGAAGATCTCTTAGTGAGTGGAGGACCTGGGGCACCTGTAACCAGGGCTCCTGTGGTTCTGGAGTCTGGCGGTACCGCTCCGGTAGGGAGGGTACAGGAGTCCAGCGTGAGTGATTGGGGGATGAGTTCCCCAGTGGAAGAGCCGGTGGGTCAGGGACTTCCCAGTTGGGCTAGGTTCCCGTGTAGTGACCAGGGTGACACCACTTCTGTTCTGGGGGATCTCCGCGCACTGTCAGGCGGACAGGGGACGGGAGATCAGCGCCAGACAGACAGTCGCTCGACATACGTGTCATTTGATAGCCTCAGGGGGATGGAGTGGAGATCCCCAGAAGTCCTGGAGTGCCAGGCAATTATTCCACCAAAGGTTCTAGGCCGGAGGTTGGAAGGCCAGGTTCGGGTTCAGCCTGACCTGAAGGGTGGGACGTCTGTAATCAGCGTCCCGACCAGTTCTTCTTCCAGAGGTACCGCCCCAGTTGGTAGGGAGCAGGGTTCTGGAAGGGGGTGCAGAGGGTGGGAGAGCCCACCTCTGCCCCCGGTACAACCTGAGGGGTTAAACCCTGGGTTGGAATGGCGTTCTAGGTGTACCCCTCGCCAGAGGAGGAGGAACCCTAGGAGAAGAGGTAGGGGGAGGAGAGCCTTCCCTGAGACTCCTGGTCCGCCTGAGGGTGTAGACCCTAGGCTGGAGAACCAGTGGCAGTCTAGTCCTGTCTTTCAGAGAGGAAGAGTGGAGAATGGCCGCTATGTGCCAGGGGTTACTACCCCCCACTCTGTGGTTAGGCAAAGACCAGTGGCACCTGGGTGGCCTAGGGCCTGGTCTTGGCCGCGGACAACTTGGGAGTACCAGTGGGGTAGCCCAGTTGGTCCAGACAGTGGTGTTAGAAAGAATTCCATGGGTTCGCCGTGGCGTAGAACCGGAGGGTGTCCCTGCAGTTGCGGGCCCGCGTCCGTGTTCTATCGCCCCAAGCAGGGAAGTCCATCACGGTGGTGATTGGGCTGCCCTGCGTTTTGGCTGGAAGGGGGTTGTGTTGGACTTGGCCCTTCTGGCAGGTTCACCCCTGAACTTTTGTGATTTTTACTGGTGACTTGGTGTGGTGATTGTTTGGTTTCTGCGCACTTTCCCTGTGTCCCAGGGTAAAGTGCGTGCGTGCTCTGAGTGCATGTGGTGAGATAGGCCTGCCCTCCCATAGGAATGCATGGGGAATGTATGTGTCACTAGTAGTTCCTGATGCGTGGGGTGTGCAGGCCCGAGTTTGGTATGTGCGGACTCGTGGGAGTGAATGCTGCGCGATGATGTGTGCGGCGTGTATGTACCTAGTGTGGAAGTGCCACTTCTAGAAGTGGGCACTTCTGTGTGCAGTGTGTCTGTCGCGTGATTGGCTGGTCATGTCATGTGACGGGCTAGGGATTCCCCAGTGTCAGGATGAGTCACCCAGTGGTGAATGGGGAGATCAGCAGCTAGATGGGTGGGAGGAGTCCACCTGGGTACAGAATAGGACAGGGTTTTCCAAACACAATGCTGGCCCCGCCCCCTGTGGTGCGACTGACGACCCTAGCCCTTCCAGTGAATAGAGTGAGGGGCTGAGCACATCAAGGGTGCTCCCCAACCAGCTGCGACTGGTTTTCCCCCTCACCCTGAACCCAGAACAAAGGGTTTGCATGTATAAAAATGGGGCTGTGTCCCCACAGAAACTGTTCTCTGCCAGGGTCTTACCTGAGGGGGGCTGCTGCTGCTGCTGCTGGACCAGAGGACCGCCACTTGGATTACCTCCCTGCCTGGAGGCCCAGTGAGCTAGCTCTGGGTCCAGCCTTGCCCCCCTGCCTTTTGAAGAACTTTGCAGGGCTTTCCTTCTCCCCAAAGCGCCTGGGAGCGCTTTTATTTGATTTATAGCGCTAGGAGCGCTTTGATTGGGGCACCGGCATTGGAAAGCGCTTCCCCTGAAGAACGCCTTCATTGTAGCACGGCGCTACGATAATTGAGGGAACCCCGACGTAGGGATTGCCCCGCTTTTGCCGGATTGGAAACGGGTGCCCACCCCGCATTGCCGTGATCCTCGCGGGTGCCTACCCCGCTTATTTAATTATTTTTTATAGCGGGAGCCCACCCCGCACATTGGTGCTGCCGCGGGTGCCCACCCCGCTGATATTGTTATTTGGCGGGAGCCCACCCCGCATACGTGTGTCTGCCGCGGGTGCCCACCCCGCTTATATATTTGTTTAAAGTACGGGAGCCTACCCCGTGTTGCCGGCGCCAAAGCTTCCAGGGCCGCCGCGCTGCCCGCGGTGACCCGGAAGCCATCTGGGAAGTCCTGATCGTGGGCGGAGCCTGACCCCAACCGCAGGAAGCCGACGGGGAAGAAGACCGGGGGAGTGAGGACGGCATCTGCGGCTCTTCGCGCAGGGCCCCGTGCGTGGAGGGAGCCCTGCAGGTCTTCCAGAAGAGAGAAGACCCAACCCGGGGAGCCTCGCGTCAGTCTGGTGAGTGGGGGCTGAAGGGGAACCGCGTAACACTCCCCAAGCACTGCCAGAGCCTGCGAGGCTCGCGAGTCCCCCGAGCGGGACTCCAACGTTAGCGGGGCATTATTTTCCAGAGCCAGAGAGGCTCAAGCGCCAAGCATTATTTCTTTAGAGTCCAGAGGGACTCTCACGGGCAATGATTGTTTAAGAGTCCAGAGGGACTCCAACGAAGGGCCAGCACTATTTGATCAGAGCGAGGACGCTCTAAACCACCGGGGGCATTTCTTTGGTGTGTGGAGCCCACGAGGCTCCCACGCACCGCAGTGTTGTGCACGCGCCCAGTGAGGCTCCAGTGGGTGAGGGCTCACGAGCCCCGAGAAGGCTCCAACGTTACGGGGGCATTTTCAGTGTGATAAGAGCTGCCCGCTCCAGTGATTTGGGGCGTATTTCTCTTTGGGTGAGCTAAAGCCCACGAGGCCCCCCCCTACGCGCTGCATAATTGATGTACAGGCACAGTGGTGCCCAGGTTCCTTCCACAGCTGCCCAGCACTTAGTGGGCAGCTGCAACGTTTAGGTTGGGGCCCCTTGCGGTTTGCCCTGACTGCGTGCGCAGTCTTGCCCTGACACTGGGACACAGGGCGTCCTAGCCCCAACAAGGCCAGTTGGCCTAGGGACTGCCACAGGTGGTGGCTTATGTGAGTTTCTCGCTTTTGTTCCTAACCTGCACCTCTGAATGTATGTTTATGCGTCATGTGCTTTGCTTTACACCTCTAAATGTATTTTATGCATCCTGTGTTTATGTGCTTAGACCCCTACAGGTAGAGTGATACTTAGGTGGTTGTTTTCTCCTTAGTACAGGTGGTACTAGTAAGGTCCTAGTTCCCTGCGTGATATTCCTAAAGGTGGTTAGGGTTGCGTAGGTGGTACTTTCTGATACCAGTAGTTACTGGTTGTGTGCTACATGTTCTATTTTTAGTGCTACAGTGATTGTGTGCTATGTTCTCAAATATTATTCCTTCGTTCTAAGTGCTATTTCTACAAAGTGCTAATTCCTGACAGTGGTCCATGTGGCCCTGTCCCCTGTATATATAATCCCTTGTAAATTCTGCCCGTGCCTGTTGGCACATTGTAAAGTGTGTGTTTTTATCTAATGTGTTGTGTATAATACAAAGGTTATTTTTATATAATACCTTGTGTGGAGTTTCCTTTGTGGTGGGCCTTGGGTGTTGTTGCTGGGTGCGTGCGCAAACGCTTTACACATTGCCTCCGGGATAAGCCTGACTGCTCGTGCCAAGCTACCAAGGGGGTGAGCAGGGGTTATCTTTGGCGTGTAACTCCCCAGTCCTGACTAGAGTGGTGGTTTCTGCCTGGCTTTGGCGCAAGCCCTAGCCAACCAGAAATCCCATTTCTAACACTATGTATTATCTGGTTACCCTAAGTACCATACCATATACTGCAGGTATTATTGCCATAGAAGTGCAAAAAAGCGATACCTGGCTGCATAATCACCTCTTTACAGCTATATAAAGAAAAACATCAGACAATATCATCTCAGCAGCTGATCACCATGGCTCTTGCAGCAAGAGGTGATCTCGGGAGAGGCTGAGCCCGGCTGAGCGGGGGAGGTGGGAGGGAGGTGCAAAGTGGTGGGAGGGCACCCTACGGAGAAATGCAAAGCGTCCAAGCTGCAAGCAAAACATAGCGGAAGAGTCTACACCGGGCGACCGATGAACTCCTTAACCTGGCAGCAGGGGTGGGAGGAGAGTTCCATAGGCAGCCTGTGTTTGGTGGTGGGAGGGAGGGCAGCCTACGGGGAGATGGAGCTTAAAAGTTGAAAGAACGGCGCTTAGGAAATAGGCGCCACGCTGAATAATAGTGTGAAGTTAATTAAAACAAGCCCGGCGGAGCGTGGCGCTCGCGCGCTTGGGGGTGGGGGAGCGAACCCTTTGAAGTGCTCCCAAAAAGCGGAGTGCATGGCGGCACCAAGTGCGTGATTGTGCGCGTGCTAGCAATGCGATCCGCTTTTTGGGAGCACTTTGAAATGCCCTTTTACAATAGTCTCGCTTCGCGATCGCTTACGCAACAGCAAGGCGAGACCTAAAAAGTGTCAAAAGAAACACATTTTCCTCACATTTCTGTGGTGGAAAGTTCTGGAATCTGTGTGGATCCACACATTTTCACCCACCCTGCATTCCCCAACGTCTTCCGAGAAAAATGGTACCTCACTTGCTTGGGTAGGCCTAGTTCCCACAAAAAGAAACAGCGCAAAACGCAACGTGGACACACCACAATTTCACAGTGAAAAAGGACCCTTTTTTGGCAAAGCGCCTATCTTTAGTTTTTGAACCCTAGCTCTGCTGGCACCTAGGGAAACCTAGCAAACCTATACATTTTTTAAAACTAGACACCAGGGGAATCCAGGATAGAGTGACTCGACTGACTCACTCCAGGTTCTGTTACTCAAAATCCCTTGCAAACCTAAAAAATTGTCAAAAGAAACACATTTTGCTCACATTTCTGTGGTGGAAAGTTTTGGAATCTGCGTGGATCCACAAATTTCCACTCACCCCGCGTTTCCCAAAGTCTTCCGAGAAAAATGGTATCTCACTTGCGTGGGTAGGCCTAGTGCCAGCGACATGAAATGGCGCAAAATGCAACGTGGACACACCACAATTTCACAGTGAAAAATGACCCTTTTTTGGCAAAGTGCCTAGCTGTGGTTTTTTAACCCTAGCTCTGCTGGCACCTAGGGAAACCTATCAAACCTATACATTTTTAAACAATACACACCTAGAGGAATCCAGTATGGGGTGATTTGACTGCCTCCCACCAGGTTCTGTTACCCAGTGAAGTACTGGGTATTTTAAGCCCAGCGGTGCAGGGGAACACACCCTATGACTTCGGGGTTCTTCCTGTTTCAGACCTACAGAAACACAGAGTCTTCTGGGTGAAGTCAAAGATCAGTTTATTGGCTGCAGACCAATTACAGGCGTCCTAGAAGTACAACAGCGTGTATGTTCTCAGGATACTGCTGAAAATCACAGAAACGGGCTTCTTCTTAAATACAGAATTTCCTGCTTCAGGCATACATTCCTAGTTTTATGGCATGGTCATTTAGATGTATACATTTCAAACAAAAAGGCAGAGTCATGATGACCATCCCACATTCCAGTTAAGCCAGCCCGTAATTATTTACACAGCAAGGTTCAGATCCCACATCAGATATCGATAGGCCCCAATAAACATGAGCATCTCCTGTTTGGGAAACAAGCCATAAAGCAGGAAGAGTCAGGTGCGAAAGAGATTAGCTGGAGGCTCGTGTAGGATGAAAAGACTTTATGGTGTGTCAAGCCCTGATGCTAATCACAGGTGGCCAGAGGACGGGGAACTCGTGGGACCAGTTTGACCTGGGGCAGCGGAGCCAAGCTGCCCAGGTCACAGAAAAGTCAAAGAAAGGCACATGTGCTCTAAAAGGCCCGTTTTCGCTTTATGCTATATAGCCTATGTGAGGGCAACCATAAGATGGCCACCGATACAAAATGGAACCCACGTAGTGATGTGAAATAGCGTATACACAGTGCATTCATAGCTAAAACGTTACACAAAGCACTTGTACATACCGCATTAACCATTCGCGGTTCACTATTACCGGGATAGACAGGGGTAGGGCCCTGCCTCCTACGCGGTCCCAAATTTTAAAGTACGACAGACCCTCCTTTTGCCCTTACATAGGCAATAACTATACTCATTTCAATCCGAATCTAGGTCAATATTCATGAAGTCATGGAGATGTTGCTGTAGCATCATCCTATTACTTAGCTCGTCCCTCGGTACAGGTTTCCTTACACATAATGTAGCACAGAGGCCACATATCGCAGGAGCACACTGTATGCACAGACAGAACAGGAAAAGGATGGCTAAGATCATTCCAATGACCATCAGAACTTTCCAACCCCAGGCAGATATCAGTTCCCAGAACCACCCCACCAGTGACCAATCTCCTTTATCCACGTGTATGGACTCAGATATTTTATGCAGTTTGGAGATGGCTTGATAAACTGTTGGAGCATTGTCTGGTATGAAAATGCAACAACTGGATTGGATAACCTTACATACCCCACCACGGTCTGCAAGTATGACGTCTAGAACCATGCGGTTCTGTAAAGTCATGAGGCGATCCGCTTGGAGCTCAGCTGTCAAATTACCAAGGGCACCAGCCGTAACATTAACAGTGGATTCAACCACACGAGTCAGCTGTCTCAGGTTCCTACTATCGACCATAGGTCCCCAAAACGGCAGGAAACCCAAAAAGAAATCTCCCGCTTCCTGACCGGCAGTATCCTCCTTACTAATCACGCCTCTCACAACTCTGGTCTTGTGATAGTCGGAGGCGGCAGTAAATGTTGGCGGTAGCAGATTGGCAATATAACATGTGCCCGAGAAATCAGGGGGCAACCATGTATATGCTCGATCATTGCAGATAAAATATGTACCCTTGGCAGCCAAAAACGCAGGGGAAAACTGTGACGGAAAAGTGTACGTTTCAGTACAGTCACTTCTTCCCAGTTGAGCTCTAGGATTCTGACCATTACCTTGCAAACAGAACCGACCTATGTGGGGTACGACCCAGATTGGGGATGAGATTTTTCGCTGTCTTTCACCCAGACTAATACTATACCCCGTCGCGTTCCACCCTACATAAGCTCTCAACTCTTCTTTGGGAATAGATGAGTATGCATCGATATCTCTGCTCATATCGGCAACTCCATTCATTAAAGCTTTATTATTGGTGCTAGGTCTGATGGAACGCGGTTGTCGCGGGGAGTACGCATCTAGAGCATAGAGAAACATGGTCTGGAATGCCCATGACGATCCATTGTAACTATACGGCAGCACTAGATAGGGAATACCCTTATTAATGGTATGTGGCATTAAACCGCACACCCAACAATTTGTTGTATTCATGACTAGTTGGTGCTGGTGCAGGAGCTGAATAAACGAGTTATTCACAAATTCAGACCGCCTAGCTTGTTCATGTTCAGGCAGAGGGTGAAAAGAGTGAGGGGATAGTAGGAGGAGGTATAGGCTGTACGGTGGGTGCAATGGGCTCTTGAGAGGAGAAGAATACAAATCCTACAGTAAACACTACCATACTACATAATACAAACAGGCATAAAAACACAAAACGTTTGCTTTTCATTATTTTACATATTCTTGCTTTAAAGTTCATTTCCTCAGCGGGTCTCTCCATCTTAAAAAACTCCATCCTCTAATCGTGCCGCTCGCGGCGGGTGAGTATCTTCTGCTAAGGAGTACGCCTGTCAGTCCAGGGAACGCCCTAGACCAACCAGAACCGTCGACCTAACGTCTTCGGCCTGTACCCCAAAGTCTTGGCACCGCGACCCTGCGGCTGAACACGGATGGTGGTTCGAAAAACAAAAATCAAGAAAGTCCTTCAGATGGGAGAGCTCTGGTTATCAAAAAATAAAAAGGTAAAAGAAAAAGAATATTTATTTGTCCATAGGCCTTGGTCTTAGATTGTAATGGAGACGGCCAGGTACTGTTTGATCTTGGAACAAGAGTTCAGGCTCTGTGGTGTCCAATCGAATTGACGGTGGCACAGCTTCTTGCAAAATATCGTCACTCTCCTGTGCTGAAGTTGTGCCTTTTATGCGTGCATCACTGAACGGCACAAAACGAGGTACAGTGTCTGTTTCAGTGTCAGCGATACCCTCCTGGACCCACTGGTCATACGGCAGAGGCAAAGGGATCCTCTTCACGTGGGCGCCGTGGATCCAGTTCCTTTTCCCCTTTACTCAAACAGCTGATCTTGTAGACAGTAGCACGAGATGAGGGCCAATCCAGCGGGGCTCATCATTGGTTTTCCGCTGGAAGTTTTTCACAAGGACCCACGTGCCAGGTTCGATAGGGTGTCCAGGAGCTTCAGAAGCCGGGGGGAGAGTATCATGCACCTGTTGGTGTAAAACACGCAGTTTAACCGTCAAATCATACAAGTAATCAAGCAGTACTGGGTGTTCGATTTCACTGAATTTCGTCGGTCTTGGCACACCCCATACATTGGCCGGGCGGCCAAAAACGACCTCGTAGGGACTAAGTCCCACTCGTGAATGCACGGTCATTCTAGTGGACAGGAGTGCTAGAGGCAGAGCGTCAGGCCATTTAAGACCTGAGCTCGCTTGGATTTTGGCCAGTTTGAGTTTTAGAGCGCCATTGTAGCGCTCCACTAATCCAGCTGATTGGGGGTGATTTGCAGCGTGAAATTTCTGCCTTATACCTAGTCCCTCACACACATTCTTCATCACTTGGCCCACAAACTCACTCCCATTATCACTCCACACCATTCTTGGCATTCCAAACCTAGGGAAAAATTCCTTCACAAGGGCTTTGGCTGTGTTTAGAGCAGTGTTATCTTTTAGAGGATAGGCATCTATCCATTTTGAGAAAGCGCAAACAACCACCAATACATATTTCAGGTTGTTGCATCTTTCCATGTGGATAAAATCCAACTGCAAAACTTCAAATGGATATGATGGAGGCGCAAAATGACCAGCTGGAGTTGGGGTTCCCCTACCAGGGTTGTACTTCAAGCATACCATACAATTCTTGACCACATTCTCTGCACACTTAGGAATTCCAGTATTCTGCCATACTGGAGCCAACAACTTACAGATTCCTTTCGTACTGATGTGTGCCATTCCATGTGCCATAGTAACCACTGGGAGCACATATGCATCAGGTAACAACCATCGCCTATGTTCTGACAAATCAATCCAACAACCATTCTCATCCAACTTACCCATACTTTCTCTCCACTTGCTTAACTCTTTCTCTGTGGCTTCAGCTTGAAAGGACTTTACACTCTCTATTGTGTTTTCACACATTCCAACATCACCAACCCATCTGGCAGGGCCTGCAACATACATTCGAGTCTTTACATCTTTTGCTGTTTCTTTCGCGACTTCATCAGCAAACGCATTACCACGACCAACATCATCAGTGATTTTCTTGTGCGCACTGCATTTCATAATCGCAACTTGCAACGGTAGGGTCAGCGACTCAAGGAGATCATTCACCAACTTGCCATTCTGAATCTTAGCTCCATGCGAAGTCAGGAACCCACGTTCCTTCCACAATCGCCCAAAACTATGAGCCACGCCAAAGGCGTACTGGCTGTCCGTATATATGTTCACTCTCATTCCTTCAGACAACACGCATGCTCTCGTAAGGGCAATCAATTCTGCTGCTTGAGCCGAATTTTGTGGCACACGCGCAGTTTCCACAATCGTGTGCAAAGTCGTGATAGCATATGCAGCAGTCGTATCACCATTCGGAAGCTTGAAACACGAACCATCCACCCATAAAGTACCATCACACTCCGTCAGGGGAGTATCTTTAAGATCTACTCTCCCTTTCGTCTCTTCTTCTGTTCTGAACAGACAATCATGTTGCTCAATCTCATCTAGATCTGCTGGAATTGGCAATAATGTAGCTGGATTCAATGTGTTGCATCCCTTTATGTGTATATGGTTTGCTAACAGTGTCAGCTCATAACCAGATAATCGCGCACTAGTTAAGTGCTGCGTCTTGGTCCTGTTTAACAATGTGTCCACAGCATGTGGAACCATAACAATCAATGTGTTATCCATCACTAGGCCAGCAGACTGTCGAATAGACATAGCTGTGGCGGCTGTGGTTCTCAGACAACTTGGCAATGCCCTCGCTACCGGATCCAAGGTTGACGAAAAATATGCGCATGGACGCGGTCTGTCGCCAAAAGGCTGTGTTAACACTGATAATGCTCAACCATCTTTCTCGTGAACATACAATGTAAAAGGCTTGCTGTAGTCAGGGGTACCCAATACAGGAGCTGAACACAATGCATTACGCAATTCCCAAAAACTTTTCTGACACTCTTCAGACAATGGGATAGGATTCGTTGTGTCTTTGCATGTTAATGCTAACAACGGTTTTGCCAACAAGGAAAAATTAGGAATCCAATGCCTACAGTATGAAGTAATGCCCAAGAAAGCACGCACTTCTCTCTGTGTTCTTGGCACACTCAACTGTGCAATGGCTTGAATTCTTTCTGGGGTCAGTTTCCTTCCCTCCTTCGATAAGAGATGACCTAAGTAGGTCACTTCTTGTCGACAATATTGCAGCTTTGAGAGAGACACTTTGTGATGGAAGGCAGACAAATGACGCAACAATGACAAGGTAGCGTTTTTGCAGATCTTTTCAGTATCCGCGGCGATTAGTAAATCGTCAACATACTGAATGAGGATAGCGCCACTGGGTAAAGCCAGTGCATCAAGCTGTGCTTTTAAAGCCTTACTGTATATTGATGGACTCTCACAGTAGCCCTGGGGAGCGCGTTTAAAGCGGAAGCTTCGGCCTCCTAAACTGAAGCCAAAAATGTCTCTGCTCTCCTCTGCAATTGGGATGCTAAAGAAAGCATTCTTTAGATCGATTACTGAGAACCATGCAGCGGAGGCTGGAATCATAGTTAACAAGGCAGTTATATCAGGGACAACTGGAAACTGTGGCACAACAATCTTATTAACCTCTCTAAGATCAATCACAAATCTGTAAACAGGTGGCTGTGAAGGGTCCGTTCGTTTCAAGACAGGTAAAACAGGACTATTGCAAACGTTGCCTCTTGTCTCTTCAATCACACCCTTTTTAATCAAATCGCTGACAATTTCTAACAACGCTTTCTGACCTTCATTGGAGATCTTGTACTGGGGAATACGTGGCAATCTGACATTGGCTTTTAAAGTTACCACATATGGCGGTATTTCCAAGAGACCCACATCATTGGGCCCAGTAGCCCACAGGACATCCGGAAGGGATGATAATTCAGGTGGCATTGCATTTTTAGACAAATACATCGGGGAAATCACTTTCTTACCTAATGTAAGTTGTACTCCTGAGGGAGAACAATACAGCGTGGCATGCAATCTTTTTAGCAAATCTAAGCCTAGCAAATTTTCACCACAACCTGTCGTTAGGATGAGGGGTGCTTTTAGCTCGCAAGGTCCAACAGAAAGTGACATAGGACTAGAAATCGGGTTCCTAACTGGGGCGCCAGAAAAACCTACTGAGACATTCATTTCGCCAGACAAAGGCGCGCCAGGGAGTTTTGAATGCATGATTGAACTCTTTGCAGCACCAGTATCCAGCAGAAAGGGCTCCGTTACATTTGCTGTAGTTACTTTAACATAAGGTCCGCTCTGATCCACTGGCACTGAAACAACTCCCTCTCTCTGTCTACGGCTGTCCTAGTAATCATTATCTTCTACATTGTCATCTTCTACATAATAATCATTATTGTAGTACTGAGCTGTATTACCAGTCGCGTTGGCTTGCTGATCAAAGCTATTTATGGTATTTTGAGGCGGAAGAGGACGCGCGTTCTGGGGAACATTTCCACGTCCTCTGCCTCTAGAAGCTTGCTGACCACCTCTACCTCTTGCGCCATACGCATTACTGTTACGCTGCATTAATTTAGGGCAACTATATTTGAAATGACCTTCCTCTTTGCAATATGAACATTGGTTGTGACCTACAGGGATTCGTGGTTGATAATACCCATTCATTTGCTGACTATTCTGAAACTGTTGGGGCTGGTGATAGATACCTTGTGTTTGCCTATAATTACTCTGTCCTCCACGTGGTGGATAAGCCTGCTGCAAGAGGACCTTTGTCTTCAGTTCTTTCATTTTCTTATCTGTTCTATCCTTCTCATCTTTGTCTCTATTCTCATAATACTGTGCAGTAGCCAGTATTTGCGCTGAAGAGGAAACAGCCCAAGAACTTTTTGAGTCCTTTAATTTTTTACGCAACTCGGGAAGTAGATTCTGCACAAATTTATCAACAAATAACCATTGGCCACCTTCAGTGCTCATGTCTTGACCACTGTGGTCGATAAACGTTTCTTCGAACCTGGTGAAGAAATCAGACACTGTCTCATCTTTCTTCTGCTTACATGCGGATAGTTTGTCCCAATTTACGCGCATCGCAGGCATTATAGTTTTCATGTAGGTAATAATTCTACCAGGGAGCGCTGCTATGAGGGGCTCAGGTTTTGCACCACCAACTTGTCTAGTGTCTGCGGCAATGATATTAGCCCATGTGTCCCCCAGTTCCGCAACATGATCTGCATTACGAATGGATCCCCATAAGGGCTGTGGAACCACATTCCCAAACAACATATCTATATCGGCTAGATTCATGACACATGATTCTGCAGTTTGTGATAACTCCTTATAATATCCTGCAGGGTTTTTACGGGGATCAGGCAATGTCTGTTTAAGCGCTAACACCTCAGAACGCTTCCATGGAACATGTACCCAAACACGCTGAAAATGTGCTGGAGCAGCAGCAATACCTTGAGCGGCATCAGCCGCAACGGCTTCCTTCCATACCGGAGGGACTTCTCTCATGGGGTATTGTCGCGCTTTTCCCTTTCTCCCCACAGGGAAATCTTGTGTAAACAACGGCTGTTGACAATCATCATTCCTCAAGGATAATAAGATCGCAACTGCTCTATTGACATCGGGGCCCACAATCGTACCTTTTCCAAAATCGAATCTCACTTGACACAACTCCTTCGGGCTTGGATCTCTACCATGATCATCCAATTCCTCACAGAGGATTTCACACATTTTCTCAAACACATACCTCTGTTTCGGGGCATCCCATTGATGAAACACGTCAACAACTGATTCCACATCATAGCATGAAGGGAAACCAATCCACCTACGCGCCAGATGATCTAACACCTCTTTCTCGTCAGAATCAGGCAGCTGACTGCGCAATTGCCTACGCTGTAAGGCAGGAGTCGCACTAGATGACCCAAAGAGAGGCGACATTAGACTAGTAACTACATTAGCTAGTCGTTGTCGTGCTGAAGGAGAAGTTGAGGCAAAAACAGGGGGATAGACAGAGGGAAGAAAAACAGATTCAGATACAGGTACCTGGGTAGTGTAAGAAGGAGCGCCAGGGGAAGCCGCTGGCGTGCTAGGCAAAGTCGCAGAAAGCGCGGGGGTAACAGGTAGCAAAACTGGCGGCCCTTGAGAGGGCTGCACTGCAGGGATAGGAGCCAGCTGAAGAGGAGCTGGCGCCTGTGGGAAGGCTTACGGCATATTTACTGGAGGCTGCGCATTCACAAGCTGTGGAGGTGCGGTGGCATTTTGCGCATATGGGGGTGGCGAACTCAACAAATGGGACATTAGGGAATCTTTCTCATTCTCTTTTGTCTCATCTTGCACAAGGGGTGACAAAACAGGGTAACATTTATCAATCCCTAGTTTGCGCTGTCTATGTAACTGTTCCTTCATTTGTTCCTCCTCATTATCTTTAAATTGCACAGCTGCTTGCATCACTGACATACCTCTCTCTCTCTTATTTCTTTTCGCTAGCTTAATTTCCTTCTGTTTGGCTTCCTTTCGCCATAGGCGGAAAGAATCAAACATCGCCGGCCGGGCTTTCTTTTTAAACAATTTAACTTCCAAATTATCTAAGACATCTGTATCGAAACTACCATTTTGGGGCCATTTTAAAACACTGTCCTTTCTGGTGTATCGGATCCATATTTCATTATATGCAATGGGGCCCATGCCATGTTTTACATAAAGCTCATAAGTTGGAGTTCCAATTGGAGGAACCGGACATGAATCCTCTAACTGGAAATCCCTTCCACAACCCAAACAAAACAATCTACAAAATACACTAGAACCAGGCATCTTCGCTCACTAGTCTAGTTTCAAACGTCAAAGGATTATCGAATACGATAGTCTCGTGAATACACGAGTCCTCTGGCTTTGGGACTTGCAAGCACCAAATCAAAATGATCCCGAAGGATACCAAATTCAAACTAAGAGACGCTCCACTTATACTTAACTGAATATTGATGATCAATGGCGTCACCAGAAGACTCTCTCGATTGTTTCGCTCTACCAAAAATCGTCAAGGGTCCAAAACAGGGCGATTAATCAGGGCAGCAGTCCTTCGTAGCCGTCGGGACGCGGAGAACCTCGCAGAAAAGACTTTCGGACCACGTCGACATGCAGGGGTCGATGAAGTGGCGGCCTTCCTCCAGAATTTCCACACGAAGCTCCTCACGAACCTCTGGCTTGGACCGGTACCGCTGAAATCGCGCCGAGTTGGGCGCCAACTGAAGTACTGGGTATTTTAAGCCCAGCGGTGCAGGGGAACACACTCTATGACTTCGGAGTTCTTCCTGTTTCAGACCTACAGAAACACAGAGTCTTCTGGGTGAAGTCAAAGATCAGTTTATTGGCTGCAGACCAATTACAGGCGTCCTAGAAGTACAACAGCGTGTATGTTCTCAGGAGACTGCTGAAAATCACAGAAACGGGCTTGTAGGAGAGTAGGGTCTGCTATCCTATGGTCACCCCAAATTTTTGATTTTTGCTTCACTGGTTTTTGACATATTGAGGCTGTGGGCCTGCCAATCAGACCCCCAGCCTGCTGTTCTCTCTACTAAATTAAAACTATGCACCCTAGGTGCATAACCAATTGGAAGTGGATCACCCTGTCAGCCCCTGTACCAGTGTACACTAGGTACCCAGGGCATTGGTGTACCCAAGGCCTGCCAGGGGCTGAAGCATGTATTATGCCACCCCAGGCTTGGCCTAACAATTTGACACAACTGGCTGATCACTCAGCTGGGGTAAGTTGGTGTAATCACCTCTTACTTAGGTGTAGTATACCTATACCTAACCTTAAATGGGACACCTGGTAACCTATAAGTCACTACTATGGCAGGCCTTAACAATCCTGAAGGCAGAGTGCTTGGTTCCATGTGAGATGGTGCTCTGGCATGAGCTGAGCCTGTCTGCAGTGGTCGGAACAACTTCCTTCTACTGTTTCCAGATATCGTCATACCATATACTCTTAAGTGCATTATGAACCTCGCGGTTAAATGCTATCTTTGGTTTGGCTTTATCAAAACATGTCGAGTAAGGTGTCATACGAATTGGAATACTAACCCCTCGCCAATTCTGGCGACGGGGTTAGCATTCCACCCTTCTAGAGGGACACGGCATGTACAGTACCTGAAACCCGGGTAAAATCAGACATAGCCTCAGCTCCACAAAATGGATGCTGCCACCACAGACACAAGTCTGCCCTCCTGCTGCTGGGAGTCCTTCCAGCTTGGGAGGTGTGGACAAAGGGTTTCCTGCCAGGGGAGGTGCATGCACCACCCCAGACAGGATTTTGTGTATTGGTCAGGTAGGGCTTGAAAGAAACCAGACATGCCTGTGGCTCACAAGGAGCCTCGGTGCATATGCCAGTTCAAACCGGTCCTGGGGCACACCAGTCCCGGGCCTGGGGCGAGCTGGACAAAGGATTGGGGGTGTAACCACCCCCCTTCCTGGTCCCACCCATAGGGAGGGACCTAGCAGGTAGTCCGGCCCCTAGAATCCGCTTAAAGGTAGGAGCTGTGTCCTAAGACTTCAGACATCCTGGAATCAACTTGAAACTAAGAAGAAGACGGGATCTTTGACATTCTGCTGCACAGAAGACTGAAGGAAATCTCCCCTGTGGTCAGGGAGTGACCACCTTGCTAACGCAAGCACCATCCAGCGAATCAACGTCTGCTTTGCCGCCGCCTCCCGCCGGAGCCCGAGCCCAGAGACTGACAAGACCTGGACCTCCAGACCTCTCACCGCCCGATCCACAGTCCCTGAAAAGAGGAGACCCGTGGAGGCACCGAGACACGTGGAGCCAGCCATCTTGAAACGACCACGACAAGCTGACAAGTGCAACAACCGAGGCTCCCTCCAAGTTGTGCTTTGGGATCTGAGAAGCCCAACCCTCGAGCAGCATCTGCACCAAAGGTGAGCCCTCCAGCATCTCCATGATCTGCGTGGGGCCCTTCTGCATTTTGCCACTCGACGCGCCTACCCGGTTGCTGGCCCGCTGGCTAGTAGCCATCTTGGCGACGAACTTTACGAAATACTCCACTGGTCTGGTTGCTCCAGACTGGCCCTTGCTCCCCTCCAAAGGAGCAGTTCTTCTGACCTTGCTGGTCAGAGCCATCAGCTTATTTCATCTCCTACAACAATTGCTTTTGCCAAGGCTTGTTTGCTTCGATCAAGTCGCCGACACCGCCGACAGCGAGAACCTGCGTAGGGCAGCTCGTGAACCGACTCCTGGATGTCGTCGACCTCCAGGGACCACGTGGCTGCAGAGACAAGCTACACCTTTCTTCCTGTTTGCACCTGACATTGCCTGGTACCCACCTGGTGCCACGCTGGTCACTGGCTAGTGACTGTGAACACTGTCCCCTCTGCTTACAGGTCTTCAACATCTCCGATCCACTCTTGGATCCACCGCATCTCTCCCGGACCGACCGCCTGCAGCATCTTTGTCCACAGGCTCCACGGAACAGATAGAAGAAACCCGACGCACTTCGAGGCCTATGCACCCGCTTCCTGTGGGCGAGGTAAAGCTGGCACTCCGGTGTCCAAGTGTAGTATTACATCTCTAGTGCCTGTGTTCCAAATCTTGAGTTCCTAGTCCATCCGGAAGATCCTTTTTGCAGTAACTTTGTACTTTTTACGCACCCATTGAAACCTATGGGAGCACGCGTGTGACTATTTGCTCTGCACACGCCACCCGTGGACCTCCTGGTCACTAACTGAAGTTATCTCCTTGTAGGCCCAGCGATTCTAGAGGCCATAGGCCTTTTCCCTTTCCTGTTCGTGGTACTTATACCACTGTTTTAGTATATGGTTCGAGCGGCCACCAGGGCCTATCCATATAAAGTGCAACTTCTGTGTATTCTACTGTAATCTTGTTTGACGATTTGTGCTCCTGTGCTCATAAAGAGACTAGGGGTTACTTTGAGAAATAAATACATATATATTTTGAATATATATCTGTGTGGTGTCCTTTCATTGGTATAAAAGGGGGTTGCATTTGGTAAAACAGCTGGCTTAACACGCTTCACGAGTTTAGCCTCAAAGACTGCTTAGCCTACGCTACCACTAGGGCAGCTAGTCCGAAAAGGTTGACTTACAACCACACCATAAGGGTTGCTTGGCATGGTACAAGGTGATCACTTTAACTAGTGAGCATCATATACCAGGCCAACTTCTCACATTGGTGAGCAGCGGTTGGATTTGAGCTTGCTGTGTTTTACCATTGTAATCTCTTGGTTACCAATTGAAAGATCACATAGGTACCTGTAGGTACATATAAAACAAGATTAGATATACATAAGTTCTACTGAACTTAGTTGTTGTAGAGCAAAGGGAGTAGCACACCCTGACTACAACTACTAGATAGGTTTAGTAGGTAAACCCAAGTGTAGGTAGATTGCAACACATCCACCCATACTTAAGAGCAATGGCTGGGGCAGAGGGGTCCACTGTACCCATCTCTGTTGAGAGTGACCCCCAGAGGGCACCATCCATCTTTGCTACCCTTAATCAGAATGAGCTCAGGCATTTGGCAACTCTTAGAGGCCTTAAACAGCCCAAGAACCCTACCTCTGCTGAGCTCAGAGAACTCTTGCAAAATGATGAGAATCAGAGAGAGCTCAAGAAAGCTTCCCAGTTAGCCCCCTTAGGGACAGGAACAGGAGGCCCCCCTTCTGAAGATGCTACAGAGGTACCCAGTTCCAATAGTCACCCCTTAGATGGCAATAATACCACAGAGGATGAGAGTGATAAAGGTGCTGATACAGAAAGTAGTGATGATGAAGGGAGAACTAGCCCAGTGCCAAGTGTTATACTTGGCCCAGCTAAACTAAGGCTATTGGGGACTGACAGTGGGTTTACCCCATTGGATCTCCCCAGTGGACTTAACACAGGGCTTGGGAGGCAAAGGAATCGCTCAGGTGACTCCAATGCTTCTCATGGCTCTAGAGGCTCTCAAGGTCACTCCAGGAAAAGGATGACCACCCCTCAGAGGAGGGAACATGAAGCCAGAATGCAGGAAGCCCAGCTGAGGATCAGGAAGCAGGAGCTAGAAGTAGCCCTGATGGAAGAAAAACTGAACAAGGCTAGGCAACCTAGAGAGAGCGGGTCTATACCCACTGGTGGCAGCATTGTCCCTAAGGACAAAGATAGGGTCTTTGATAATAGGAACCTGCCTAAGGTTGTGCCCCCCTACAAAAGTGGGGATGACATCCACAAATGGATAACTGCTCTTGAGAGAGCCTGCAAAGTACAGCAGGTTCCTGAAGACCAGTGGGCAGCAATCCTCTGGCTCTCCTTTGAAGGAAGAGGCAGAGACGAACTCCTCACTGTTAGAGAAGAGGATGTCAGAAATTACAGAGTCCTGAAGAGTGTTCTGGTAGATGGGTTAGGCTTAACCACTGAACAGTACAGGTTAATGTTCAGAGACACCCAAAAGACACAGACTCAGGACTGGTCTGAATATGTTGAATGTGCCACTAAGGCTTTGGAGGGTTGGTTGCTGGGAAGTAAGGTATCTGATTTTACAGGATTGTATAATTTGATGATGAGAGAACAGATTTTAAATAACTGTCAAAACCAGCAACTGCATCAACACTTGGTTGACTCTGATCTGACCTCTCCCCAAGAATTGGGAAAGAAGGCAGACAAATGGGTCAGAACCAGGGTTAAGCAAAAGAACCAGAACCAGGGCCAAGGGGGTGATCAGAAGAAAACAGACCAATAGGGTGGAGATCAGAAACCTAAAGACCAGAAGTCTTCAACAGGGCCCCAAACTACTGCTAAGGAGGGTGGGTCCCAACAGTCCAAAAAGAAGAAAGAAGGTCAAAAGAAACCCTGGTGCTATCATTGCAAAAATACAACTCACTGGACTAGTGATTGCAAAAAGGGTGGAGCCCCCAACACTGTTGCCCCTAAGGCACCTGCTCCCAGTACTACTGTTAGCAGTGTTGGTCCCCAGACAAAGGGTGTAGTGGGAATCACTATGGGAACTGAAGGAGATTCTGACTTAGACAGAACCCTGACACAGGCAGTCTTGATCTGTGATGGGGACATTGATTTGTCCCTGACTGTGAGCCCCAGTAACCTGGGCAAGTACAGACAGACTCCTTTAATAAATGAAAAAGTGGCTCAAGCCTACAGGGACACATGTGCCAGTGTCACTATGGTGACACCAGGCTTTGTGGACCCTGGACAGTACATACCAGGTGAGAATTACCTGGTGACCAATGCCAGCAATGCCACTACTTCACATAGTGTGGCAGTTGTTAACTTCTCATGGGAGGGGTAACTGGCCTCAAAGGGGTTGTGGTTAGTGCAGACCTCCCAGTAGAATGTTTGTTGGGCAATGACCTAGAGAGTTCTCTATGGTCAGAAGTGGAGTACAGGACTCATGCAGAGATGTTAGGTATATCATCACATGTCCTTGCTGTGACCAGGTCACAGGCCAAAAAGTGCCTCACTGAACCTCAGGTCTTGGATCCTGGAACAATGGACCAAGCACCTACCAAGAAGAAGAACAGGAGGGACAAGGCTGTGCCTTCCCCCCTGCCTCAGAGTGGTGATCAGCCTTCCCAGGAAGTTGATCTAGAAGACCCTGAAGGAACTGTCCCTGAAGAGCTCGAACCTGATCAGGTTGAGTTTCTGGGGACAGGGGGACCTTCCAGGGCTGACTTGAGGCAGGCTCAGTTATCCTGTCCCTCTCTTGAACCCCTCAGACAGCTGGCTGCTGCTGAGGCTGCTGGGAATGCTCAAGGTACCCATAAAGTGTATTGGGATGAAGGGCTCCTTTATTCAGAGGCTAGAGACCCCAAGCCTGGTGCTACCAGGAGGTTGGTTATACCTCTGCAATTTAGGGGCTTCCTTCTTACCTTGGCCCATGATATTCCTTTAGCAGGACACTTAGGCCAGAATAAGACTTGGGACAGGCTTGTCCCTCACTTTCACTGGCCTCATATGAATGAAGATACAAAGGAGTTTTGTCGCTCCTGTGTGAACTGCCAAGCCAGTGGCAAATCAGGTGGCACAACAAAGGCCCCCCTAATACCACTACCTGTGGTGGGGGTCCCCTTTGAAAGAGTGGGAATAGACATAGTGGGTCCCATGGATCCTCCCACTGCATCTGGGCACAGATTTATACTGGTGGTAGTGGATCATGCCACCAGGTATCCAGAGGCAATTCCCCTTAGGACCACTACAGCTCCTGTTGTGGCCAGGGCCCTGCTGGGAGTATTCTCCAGAGTGGGGTTTCCTAAGGAGGTAGTATCTGACAGAGGTACCAACTTTATGTCAGGATACTTGACAGCTATGTGGAAGGAATGTGGTGTCAACTACAAGTTCACCACCCCTTATCACCCACAATGCAATGGGCTTGTTGAGAGATTCAACAAGACCCTAAAGGGTATGATCAAAGGATTACCTGAAAAGCTCAGGCGAAGATGGGACATCCTTCTACCCTGCCTTCTGTTTGCTTACAGAGAGGTCCCACAAAAAGGAGTTGGCTACAGCCCCTTTGAATTGTTGTTTGGGCACCCTGTAAGAGGCCCACTGTGTTTGGTGAAGGAAGAATGGGAGTTACCTCTCAAAAAGCCTAAGCAAGACATAGTGGACTATGTACTTGGTCTCCGCTCCAGGATGGCTGAGTATATGGAGAAGGCATCCAAAAACCTTGAGGCAAGCCAGGCCTTACAGAAAGCTTGGCATGACCAAAATGCTGTCTTGGTTGAGTTTCAGCCAGGACAGAAGGTATGGGTGTTGGAGCCAGTGGCCCCAGCAGCACTCCAAGACAAATGGTCTGGACCCCATACAATCCTGGAAAAGAAGGGAAGGGTCACCTACTTGGTCGACCTAGGAACTCCCAGGAGTCCCCACAGGGAACTCCATGTTAACAGGCTTAAAGCATATGTTGACAGGGCAGACATGGGCTTGCTCATGGCTACAGATGAGGGACAGGAGGAAGAGAGTGACCCTCTCCCAGACCTGTTGTCTCAGAACCCTGAAGATGGCTCAGTTGAAGGAGTGACCCTTGGAGGCAACCTCACTGCCCATCAGCAGACTGAATGTAGACAGGTTCTACAATCATTTTCACATATGTTTTCCTTGATACCTAGTCAAACTGACTGGTGTACCCATGTGGTGGACACTGGTGACAGTCTGCCTGTAAAGAACAAGCTTTACAGACAACCTGACCACGTCAGGGACTGTATAAAGGCTGAGGTACATAAAATGCTGGAATTAGGTGTCATTGAACCCTCAGAGAGCCCCTGGGCTAGCCCAGTGGTTCTGGTCCCCAAACCTCACACCAAAGATGGCAAGAGAGAGATGAGGTTCTGTGTGGACTACAGGGGTCTCAATGCTGTCACCAGGACAGATGCACACCCTATTCCAAGGGCAGATGAGCTCATAGACAAACTAGCTTCTGCAAAGTTTTTGAGCACATTTGACTTAACAGCTGGCTCTTGGCAAATCAGATTAGCTGAGGAGTCTAAGGCCAAAACAGCATTCTCAACCCCAGGTGGGCACTACCAGTTTGTTGTGATGCCCTTTGGTCTGAAGAATGCACCTGCCACCTTCCAAAGGCTGGTGAACCAAGTCCTTACTGGGTTGGATGACTTTTGCGCAGCATATCTTGATGACATTGCTGTCTTTAGCTCCACCTGGGAGGATCACCTGATCCACCTGAAGAAGGCTCTTGAGGCTCTGCAAAGGGCAGGCCTCACTATCAAGGCTACTAAGTGCCAGATAGGGCAGAGTAAGGTTGTATATTTGGGCCACCTTGTAGGTGGAGGCCAAGTTCAACCACTGGAGAGTAAGATACAATCCATCAAGGACTGGTCTCCTCCAACCACCCAGACTCAAGTTCGAGCTTTCTTGGGCTTGACTGGGTACTACAGGAAGTTTGTTAAGAACTATGGGTCAATTGTGACTCCTCTTAATGATCTGACATCCAAGAAGATGCCCAAAAAGGTTCAGTGGACAGTAAGCTGTCAAAAGGCATTTGATGACCTGAAGGAGGCCATGTGCTCTGCACCTATCCTGAAAAGTCCTGACTACTCCAAAGAGTTTATTGTCCAAACAGATGCTTCTGAGTTGGGTGTGGGAGCTGTGCTGTCACAACTTAATGTAGATGGTCAAGACCAACCTATTGCTTTTATTAGCAGAAGGTTGACCCCCAGAGAGAAGAATTGGTCAGCTATTGAGAGGGAGGCCTTTGCTGTGATGTGGGCCCTGAAGAAGCTGAGGCCATACTTGTTTGGCACTCACTTCAAGATTCAGACCGACCATAAGCCCCTCTTGTGGCTAAATCAGATGAAGGGTGAAAACCCCAAACTGCTTAGGTGGTCCATTTCCCTACAGGGGATGGACTTTACAGTGGAGCACCGGCCAGGTACTGACCATGGGAATGCAGATGGTCTCTCCAGGTACTTCCACTTAGGACATGAAGACGAGACTGGTCAAGGCTAGTTTAATGTCCCAGCGTTTGGGGGGGGTTGTGTAGGAGAGTAGGGTCTGCTATCCTATGGTCACCCCAAATTTTTGCTTTTTGCTTCACTGGTTTTTGACATATTGAGGCTGTGGGTCTGCCAATCAGACCCCCAGCCTGCTGTTCTCTCTACTAAATTAAAACTATGCACCCTAGGTGCATAACCAATTGGAAGTGGATCACCCTGTCAGCCCCTATACCAGTGTACACTAGGTACCCAGGGAATTGGTGTACCCAAGGCCTGCCAGGGGTTGAAGCATGTATTATGCCACCCCAGGCTTGGCCTAACAATTTGACACAACTGGCTGATCACTCAGCTGGGGTAAGTTGGTGTAATCACCTCTTACTTAGGTGTAGTATACCTATACCTAACCTTAAATGGGACACCTGGTAACCTATAAGTCACTCCTATGGCAGGCCTTAACAATCCTGAAGGCAGAGTGCTTGGTTCCATGTGAGATGGTGCTCTGGCATGAGCTGAGCCTGTCTGCAGTGGTCGGAACAACTTCCTTCTACTGTTTCCAGATATCGTCATACCATATACTCTTAAGTGCATTATGAACCTCACGGTTAAATGCTATCTTTGGTTTGGCTTTATCAAAACATGTCGAGTAAGGTGTCATACGAATTGGAATACTAACCCCTCGCCAATTCTGGCGACGGGGTTAGCATTCCACCCTTCTAGAGGGACACGACATGTACAGTACCTGAAACCCGGGTAAAATCAGACATAGCCTCAGCTCCACAAAATGGATGCTGCCACCACAGACACAAGTCTGCCCTCCTGCTGCTGGGAGTCCTTCCAGCTTGGGAGGTGTGGACAAAGGGTTTCCTGCCAGGGGAGGTGCATGCACCACCCCAGACAGGATTTTGTGTATTGGTCAGGTAGGGCTTGAAAGAAACCAGACATGCCTGTGGCTCACAAGGAGCCTCGGTGCATATGCCAGTTCAAACCGGTCCTGGGGCACACCAGTCCCGGGCCTGGGGCGAGCTGGACAAAGGATTGGGGGTGTAACCACCCCCCTTCCTGGTCCCACCCATAGGGAGGGACCTAGCAGGTAGTCTGGCCCCTAGAATCCGCTTAAAGGTAGGAGCTGTGTCCTAAGACTTCAGACATCCTGGAATCAACTTGAAACTAAGAAGAAGACGGGAACTTCGACATTCTGCTGCACAGAAGACTGAAGGAAATCTCCCCTGTGGTCAGGGAGTGACCACCTTGCTAACGCAAGCACCATCCAGCGAATCAACGTCTGCTTTGCTGCCACCTCCCGCCGGAGCCCGAGCCCAGAGACTGACAAGACCTGGACCTCCAGACCTCTCACCGCCCGATCCACAGTCCCTGAAAAGAGGAGACCCGTGGAGGCACCGAGACACGTGGAGCCATCCATCTTGAAACGACCACGACAAGCTGACAAGTGCAACAACCGAGGCTCCCTCCAAGTTGTGCTTTGGGATCTGAGAAGCCCAACCCACGAGCAGCATCTGCACCAAAGGTGAGCCCTCCAGCATCTCCACGATCTGCGTGGGGCCCTTCTGCATTTTGCCACTCGACGCGCCTACCCGGTTGCTGGCCCGCTGGCTAGTAGCCATCTTGGCAACGAACTTTACAAAATACTCCACTGGTCTGGTTGCTCCAGACTGGCCCTTGCTCTCCTCCAAAGGAGCAGTTCTTCTGACCTTGCTGGTCAGAGCCATCAGCTTATTTCATATCCTACAACAATTGCTTTTGCCAAGGCTTGTTTGCTTCGATCAAGTCGCCGACACTGCCGACAGCGAGAGCCTGCGTGGGACAGCTCGTGAACCGACTCCTGGACGTCGTCGACCTCCAGGGACCACGTGGCTGCAGAGACAAGCTACACCTTTCTTCCTGTTTGCACCCGACATTGCCTGGTACCCACCTGGTGCCACGCTGGTCACTGGCTAGTGACTGTGAACACTGTCCCCTCTGCTTACAGGTCTTCAACATCTCCGATCCACTCTTGGATCCACCGCATCTCTCCCGGACCGACCGCCTGCAGCATCTTTGTCCACAGGCTCCACGGAACAGATAGAAGAAACCCGACGCACTTCGAGGCCTATGCACCCGCTTCCTGTGGGCGAGGTAAAGCTGGCACTCCGGTGCCCAAGTGTAGTATTACATCTCTAGTGCCTGTGTTCCAAATCTTGAGTTCCTAGTCCATCCGGAAGATCCTTTTTGCAGTAACTTTGTACTTTTTACGCACCCATTGAAACCTATGGGAGCACGCGTGTGACTATTTGCTCTGCACACGCCACCCGTGGACCTCCTGGTCACTAACTGAAGTTATCTCCTTGTAGGCCCAGCGATTCTAGAGGCCCTAGGCCTTTTCCCTTTCCTGTTCGTGGTACTTATACCACTATTTTAGTATATGGTTCGAGCGGCCACCAGGGCCTATCCATATAAAGTGCAACTTCTGTGTATTCTACTGTAATCTTGTTTGACGATTTGTGCTCCTGTGCTCATAAAGAGACTAGGGGTTACTTTGAGAAATAAATACATATATATTTTGAATATATATCTGTGTGGTGTCCTTTCATTGGTATAAAAGGGGGTTGCATTTGGTAAAACAGCTGGCTTAACACGCTTCACGAGTTTAGCCTCAAAGACTGCTTAGCCTACGCTACCACTAGGGCAGCTAGTCCGAAAAGGTTGACTTACAGCCACACCATAAGGGTTGCTTGGCATGGTACAAGGTGATCACTTTAACTAGTGAGCATCATATACCAGGCCAACTTCTCACAGGGCTTCTTCTTAAATACAGAATTTCCTGCTTCAGGCATACATTCCTAGTTTTATGGCATGGTCATTTAGATGTATACATTTCAAACGAAAAGGCAGAGTCATGATGACCATCCCACATTCCAGTTAAGCCAGCCCGTAATTATTTACACAGCAAGGTTCAGATCCCACATCAGATATCGATAGGCCCCAATAAACATGAGCATCTCCTGTTTGGGAAACAAGCCATAAAGCAGGAAGAGTCAGGTGCGAAAGAGATTAGCTGGAGGCTCGTGTAGGATGAAAAGACTTTATGGTGTGTCAAGCCCTGATGCTAATCACAGGTGGCCAGAGGACGGGGAACTCGTGGGACCAGTTTGACCTGGGGCAGCGGAGCCAAGCTGCCCAGGTCACAGAAAAGTCAAAGAAAGGCACATGTGCTCTAAAAGGCCCGTTTTCGCTTTATGCTATATAGCCTATGTGAGGGCAACCATAAGATGGCCACCGACACAAAATGGAACCCACGTAGTGATGTGAAATAGCGTATACACAGTGCATTCATAGCTAAAACGTTACACAAAGCACTTGTACATACCGCATTAACCATTCGCGGTTCACTATTACCGGGATAGACAGGGGTAGGGCCCTGCCTCCTACGCGGTCCCAAATTCTAAAGTACGACACCAGAATCCCTTGCAAACCTAAAAAAGTGTCAAAAGAAACCCATTTTTCTCACATTTCAGTGGTGGAAAGTTCTGGAATCTGCGTGGATCAACAAATTTCCACCCACCCTGCGTTCCCCAAAGTCGTCCAAGAAAAATGGTACTTCACTTGTATGGGTAGGCCTATTTCCCGCGACATGAAACGGCGCAAAACGCAACGTGGAAATACAACAATTTCACACTGAAAAATTACCCTTTTTTGGCAAAGTGCCTAGCTGTAGTTTTTTAACCCTAACTCTGCTGGCACCTAGGGATATCTATCAAACCTATACATTTTTTAAAAATAGAAACCTAGGGGAATCCAGGATGGGGTGACTTGACTGCCTCCCACCAGGTTCTGTTACCCAGAATCCCTTGCAAACCTAAGACATTGACTAAAAAAACAAATTTTTCTCAAATTTCAGTGGTGGAAAGTTCTGGAATCTGTGTGGATCCACAAATTTCCACTCACCCCGTGTTCCCCTAAGTCGTCCGAGCAAAATGATACCTCACTTGCGTGGGTAGACCTAGTGCCCGCGACATGAAACAGCGCAAAATGCAATGTGGAAACACCACAGTTTCACAGTGAAAAATTACCCTTTTTTGGTAAAGTGCCTAGCTGTAGTTTTTTAACCCTAACTATGCTGGCACCTAGGGATATCTATCAAACCTATACATTTTTGAAAAATAGACACCCAGGGGACTCTGGGATGGGGTGACTTGACTGCCTCCTACCAGGTTCTGTTACCCAAAATCCCTTGCAAACCTAAGAAATTGACTCAAAAACACATTTTCCTCAAATTTCAGTGGTGGAAAGTTCTGGAATCAGTGTGGATCCACAAATTTCCACTCACCCCGTGTTCCCCTAAGTCGTCCGAGCAAAATGATACCTCACTTGCGTGGGTAGGCCTAGTTCCCGCAAAAAGAAACAGCGCAAAACACAACGTGGATTCACCACAATTTCACAGTGAAAAATGACCCTTTTTTGGCAAAGTGCCTATCTTTAGTTTTTGAACCCTAGCTCTGCTGGCACCTAGGGAAACCTAGCAAACCTATACATTTTTTAAAACTAGACACCCAATGGATTCCAGGGTGGGGTGATACGACTGCCTCCCTGCAGGTTCTGTTACCCAGAATCCCTTGCAAACCTAAAAAAGTGTCAAAAGGAACACATTTTCCTCATATTTCTGTGGTGGAAAGTTCTGGACTCTGCGTGGATCAACAAATTTCCATCCATCCTGCGTTCCCCAAAGTCTTCCGAGAAAAATGGTACCTCACTTGCATGGGTAGGCCTATTTCCCGCGACATGAAATGACGCAAAACGCAACATGGACACACCACAATTTCACAGTGAAAAATGAACCTTTTTTTGCAAAGTGCCTAGCTGTACTTTTTGAGCCGTAGCTCTGCTGGCACCTAGGGAAACCTAGCAAACCTATACATTTTTGAAAACTAGACACCCAATGGAATCCAGGATGGGGTGACTCGACTGCCTCCCTGCAGGTTCTGTTACCCAGATTCCCTTGCAAACCTAAAAAAGTGTCAAAAGAAACACATTTTCCTCACATTTCTGTGGTGGAAAGTTCTGGAATCTGCGTGGATCCACAAATTTCCACTCACCCCGCGTTCCCCAAAATCTTCAGAGAAAAATGGTACCTTACTTGCGTGGGTAGGCGTAGTGCCCGCGACATGAAGTGGCGCAAAATGCAACGTGGACACACCACAATTTCACAGTGAAAAATTATCCTTTTTTGGCAAAGTGCCTAGCTGTGGTTTTTTAACCCTAGCTCTACTGGCACCTAGTGAAACCTATCAAACCTATGCATTTTTAAACAATAGACACCCAGGGGAATCCAGGATGGGGTTACTTGACTGTCTCCCTGTAGGTTCTGTTGCCCAGAATCCCTTGCAAACCTAAAAAAGTGTCAAAAGAAACACATTTTTCTCACATTTCAGTGGTGGAAAGTTCTGGAATCTGCGTGGATCAACAAATTTCCACCCACCCTGCGTTCCCCAAAGTCTTCCAAGAAAAACTGGTACTTCACTTGCATGGGTAGGCCTATTTCCCGCGACATGAAACGGCGCAAAACGCAACGTGGAAACACCACAATTTCACAGTGAAAAATTACCCTTTTTTGCAAAGTGCCTAGCTGTAGGTTTTTTAACCCTAACTCTGCTGGCACCTAGGGATATCTATCAAACCTATACATTTTTTAAAAATAGACACCCAGGGGAATCCAGGATGGGGTGACTTAACTGCCTCCCACCAGGTTCTGTTACCCAGAATCCCTTGCAAACCTAAGAAATTGACTAAAAAAACACATTTTTCTCAAATTTCAGTGGTGGAAAGTTCTGGAATCTGTGTGGATCCACAAATTTTCACTCACCCCGTGTTCCCCTAAGTCTTCCGAGCAAAATGACACCTCACTTGCGTGGGTAGACCTAGTGCCCGCGACATGAAACGGCGCAAAATGCAATGTGGAAACACCACCATTTCACAGTGAAAAATGACCCTTTTTTGGCAAAGTGCCTAGCTGTAGTTTTTTAACCCTAACTATGCTGGCACCTAGGGATATCTATCAAACCTATACATTTTTGAAAAATAGACACCCAGGGGAATCTAGGATGGGGTGACTTGACTGCCTCCTACCAGGTTCTGTTACCCAAAATCCCTTGCAAACCTAAGAAATTGACTCAAAAACACATTTTCCTCAAATTTCAGTGGTGGAAAGTTCTGGAATCTGTGTGGATCCACAAATTTTCACCCACCCTGCGTTCCCCAATGTCTTCCGAGAAAAATGGTATCTCACTTGCTTGGGTAGGCCTAGTTCCCGCAAAAATAAACAGCGCAAAACACAACGTGGACACACCACAATTTCACAGTGAAAAATGACCCTTTTTTGGCAAAGTGCCTATCTTTAGTTTTTGAACCCTAGCTCTGCTGGCACCTAGGGAAACCTAGCAAACCTATACATTTTTTAAAACTAGACACCCAATGGATTCCAGGGTGGGGAGATTCGACTGCCTCCCTGCAGGTTCTGTTACCCAGAATCCCTTGCAAACCTAAAAAAGTGTCAAAAGGAACACATTTTCCTCACATTTCAGTGGTGGAAAGTTCTGGAATCTGTGTGGATCAACAAATTTCCATCCATCCTGCGTTCCCCAAAGTCTTCCGAGAAAAATGGTACCTCACTTGCATGGGTAGGCCTATTTCCCGCGACATGAAATGACGCAAAACGCAACATGGACACACCACAATTTCACAGTGAAAAATGAACCTTTTTTTGCAAAGTGCCTAGCTGTAGTTTTTGAGCCCTAGCTCTGCTGGCACCTGGGGAAACCTAGCAAACCTATACATTTTTTTAAACTAGACACCCAATGGAATCCAGGATGGGGTGACTCGACTGCCTCCCTGCAAGTTCTGTTACCCAGATTCCCTTGCAAACGTAAAAAAGTGTCAAAAGGAACACATTTTCCTCATATTTCTGTGGTGGAAAGTTCTGGACTCTGCGTGGATCAACAAATTTCCATCCATCCTGCGTTCCCCAAAGTCTTCCGAGAAAAATGGTACCTCACTTGCATGGGTAGGCCTATTTCCCGCGACATGAAATGACGCAAAACGCAACATGGACACACCACAATTTCACAGTGAAAAATGAACCTTTTTTTGCAAAGTGCCTAGCTGTACTTTTTGAGCCGTAGCTCTGCTGGCACCTAGGGAAACCTAGCAAACCTATACATTTTTGAAAACTAGACACCCAATGGAATCCAGGATGGGGTGACTCGACTGCCTCCCTGCAGGTTCTGTTACCCAGATTCCCTTGCAAACCTAAAAAAGTGTCAAAAGAAACACATTTTCCCCACATTTCTGTGGTGTAAAGTTCTGGAATCTGCTTGGATCCACAAATTTCCACTCACCCCGCGTTCCCCAAAATCTTCAGAGAAAAATGGTACCTCACTTGCGTGGGTAGGCGTAGTGCCCGCGACATGAAGTGGCGCAAAATGCAACGTGGACACACCACAATTTCACAGTGAAAAATGATCCTTTTTTGGCAAAGTGCCTAGCTGTGGTTTTTTAACCCTAGCTCTACTGGCACCTAGTGAAACCTATCAAACCTATGCATTTTTAAACAATAGACACCCAGGGGAATCCAGGATGGGGTTACTTGACTGTCTCCCTGCAGGTTCTGTTGCCCAGAATCCCTTGCAAACCTAAAAAAGTGTCAAAAGAAACACATTTTTCTCACATTTCAGTGGTGGAAAGTTCTGGAATCTGCGTGGATCAACAAATTTCCACCCACCCTGCGTTCCCCAAAGTCTTCCAAGAAAAACTGGTACTTCACTTGCATGGGTAGGCCTATTTCCCGCGACATGAAACGGCGCAAAACGCAACGTGGAAACACCACAATTTCACAGTGAAAAATTACCCTTTTTTGCAAAGTGCCTAGCTGTAGGTTTTTTAACCCTAACTCTGCTGGCACCTAGGGATATCTATCAAACCTATACATTTTTTAAAAATAGACACCCAGGGGAATCCAGGATGGGGTAACTTAACTGCCTCCCACCAGGTTCTGTTACCCAGAATCCCTTGCAAACCTAAGAAATTGACTAAAAAAACACATTTTTCTCAAATTTCAGTGGTGGAAAGTTCTGGAATCTGTGTGGATCCACAAATTTTCACTCACCCCGTGTTCCCCTAAGTCTTCCGAGCAAAATGACACCTCACTTGCGTGGGTAGACCTAGTGCCCGCGACATGAAACGGCGCAAAATGCAATGTGGAAACACCACCATTTCACAGTGAAAAATGACCCTTTTTTGGCAAAGTGCCTAGCTGTAGTTTTTTAACCCTAACTATGCTGGCACCTAGGGATATCTATCAAACCTATACATTTTTGAAAAATAGACACCCAGGGGAATCTAGGATGGGGTGACTTGACTGCCTCCTACCAGGTTCTGTTACCCAAAATCCCTTGCAAACCTAAGAAATTGACTCAAAAACACATTTTCCTCAAATTTCAGTGGTGGAAAGTTCTGGAATCTGTGTGGATCCACAAATTTTCACCCACCCTGCGTTCCCCAATGTCTTACGAGAAAAATGGTATCTCACTTGCTTGGGTAGGCCTAGTTCCCGCAAAAATAAACAGCGCAAAACACAACGTGGACACACCACAATTTCACAGTGAAAAATGACCCTTTTTTGGCAAAGTGCCTATCTTTAGTTTTTGAACCCTAGCTCTGCTGGCACCTAGGGAAACCTAGCAAACCTATACATTTTTTAAAACTAGACACCCAATGGATTCCAGGGTGGGGAGATTCGACTGCCTCCCTGCAGGTTCTGTTACCCAGAATCCCTTGCAAACCTAAAAAAGTGTCAAAAGGAACACATTTTCCTCATATTTCTGTGGTGGAAAGTTCTGGACTCTGCGTGGATCAACAAATTTCCACCCACCCTGCATTCCCCGAAGGCTTCTGAGAAAAATGGTACCTCACTTGCATGGGTAGGCCTATTTCCCGCGACATGAAACGGCGCAAAACACAACGTGGAAACACCACAATTTCACAATGAAAAATGACCCTTTTTTGGCAAAGTGCCTAGCTGTAGTTTTTGAGCCCTAGCTCTGCTGGCACCTGGGGAAACCTAGCAAACCTATACATTTTTGAAAACTAGACACCCAATGGAATCCAGGATGGGGTGATTCGACTGGCTCCCTGCAGGTTCTGTTACCCTGAATCCCTTGCAAACCTAAAAAAGTATCAAAAGAAACACATTTTCCTCACATTTCAGTGGTGGAAAGTTCTGGAATCTGTGTGGATCAACAAATTTCCATCCATCCTGCGTTCCCCAAAGTCTTCCGAGAAAAATGGTACCTCACTTGCATGGGTAGGCCTATTTCCCGCGACATGAAATGACGCAAAACGCAACATGGGCACACCACAATTTCACAGTGAAAAATGAACCTTTTTTTGCAAAGTGCCTAGCTGTAGTTTTTGAGCCCTAGCTCTGCTGGCACCTGGGGAAACCTAGCAAACCTATACATTTTTTTAAACTAGACACCCAATGGAATCCAGGATGGGGTGACTTGACTGCCTCCCTGCAAGTTCTGTTACCCAGATTCCCTTGCAAACGTAAAAAAGTGTCAAAAGAAACACATTTTCCTCACATTTCTGTGGTGGAAAGTTCTGGAATCTGCGTGGATCCACAAATTTCCACTCACCCCGCGTTCCCCAAAATCTTCAGAGAAAAATGGTACCTCACTTGCGTGGGTAGGCGTAGTGCCCCCGACATGAAATGGCGCAGAATGCAACGTGGACACACCACAATTTCACAGTGAAAAATGACCCTTTTTTGGCAAAGTGCCTAGCTGTGGTTTTTTAACCCTAGCTCTACTGGCACCTAGTGAAACCTATCAAACCTATGCATTTTTAAACAATAGACACCCAGGGGAATCCAGGATGGGGTTACTTGACTGTCTCCCTGCAGGTTCTGTTGCCCAGAATCCCTTGCACACCTAAAAAAGTGTCAAAAGAAACCCATTTTTCTCACATTTCAGTGGTGGAAAGTTCTGGAATCTGCGTGGATCAACAAATTTCCACCCACCCTGCTTTCCCCAAAGTCTTCCAAGAAAAATGGTACTTCACTTGCATGGGTAGGCCTATTTCCCGCATCATGAAACGGCGCAAAACGCAATGTGGAAACACCACAATTTCACAGTGAAAAATTACCCTTTTTTGGCAAAGTGCCTAGCTGTAGTTTTTTAACCCTAACTCTTCTGGTACCTAGGGATATCTATCAAACCTATACATTTATTAAAAATAGACACCTAGGTGAATCCAGGATGGGGTGACTTGCCTGCCTCCCACCAGGTTCTGTTACCCAGAATCCCTTGCAAACCTAATAAATTGACTAAAAAAACACATTTTTCTCAAATTTCAGTGGTGGAAAGTTCTGGAATCTGTGTGGATCCACAAATTTTCACTCACCCCGTGTTCCCCTAAGTCTTCCGAGCAAAATGACACCTCACTTGCGTGGGTAGACCTAGTGCCCGCGACATGAAACAGCGCAAAATGCAATGTGGAAACACCACAATTTCACAGTGAAAAATTACCCTTTTTTGGCAAAGTGCCTAGCTGTAGTTTTTTAACCCTAACTATGCTGGCACCTAGGGATACCTATCAAACCTATACATTTTTTAAAAATAGACACCCAGGGGAATCTAGGATGGGGTGACTTGACTGCCTCCTACCAGGTTCTGTTACCCAAAATCCCTTGCAAACCTAAGAAATTGACTCAAAAACACATTTTCCTCAAATTTCAGTGGTGGAAAGTTCTGGAATCTGTGTGGATCCACAAATTTTCACCCACCCTGCGTTCCCCAATGTCTTCTGAGAAAAATTGTATCTCACTTGCTTGGGTAGGCCTAGTTCCCGCAAAAAAAACAGCGCAAAACACAACGTGGACACACCACAATTTCACAGCGAAAAATGACCCTTTTTTGGCAAAGTGCCTATCTTTAGTTTTTGAACCCTAGCTCTGCTGGCACCTAGGGAAACCTAGCAAACCTATACATTTTTTAAAACTAGACACCCAATGGATTCCAGGGTGGGGTGATACGACTGCCTCCCTGCAGGTTCTGTTACCCAGAATCCATTGCAAACCTAAAAAAGTGTCAAACGGAACACATTTTCCTCATATTTCTGTGGTGGAAAGTTCTGGAATCTGTGTGGATCAACAAATTTCCATCCATCCTGCGTTCCCCAAAGTCTTCAGAGATAAATGGTACCTCACTTGCATGGGTAGGCCTATTTCCAGCGACATGAAATGACGCAAAACGCAACATGGACACACCACAATTTCACAGTGCAAAATGAACCTTTTTTTGCAAAGTGCTTGCTATAGTTTTTGAGCCCTAGCTCTGCTGGCACCTAGGGAAACCTAGCAAACCTATACATTTTTGAAAACTAGACACCCAATGGAATCCAGGATGGGGTGACTCGACTGCCTCCCTGCAGGTTCTGTTACCCAGAATCCCTCGCAAACCTAAAAAAGTGTCAAAAGAGACACATTTTTCTCACATTTCAGTGGTGGAAAGTTCTGGAATCTGCGTGGATCAACAAATTTCCACCCACCCTGCGTTCCCCAAAGTCTTCCAAGAAAAACTGGTACTTCACTTGCATGGGTAGGCCTATTTCCCGCGACATGAAACGGCGCAAAACGCAACGTGGAAACACCACAATTTCACAGTGAAAAATTACCCTTTTTTGGCAAAGTGCCTAGCTGTAGGTTTTTTAACCCTAAATCTACTGGCACCTAGGGATATCTATAAAACCTATACATTTTTTAAAAATAGACACCCAGGGGAATCCAGGATGGGGTGACTTGACTGCCTCCCACCAGGTTCTGTTACCCAGAATCCCTTGCAAACCTAAGAAATTGACTCAAAAACCACATTTTCCTCAAATTTAAGTGGTGGAAAGTTCTGGAATCTGTGTGGATCCACAAATTTCCTCTCACCCCGTGTTCCCCTAAGACTTCCAAGCAAAATGATACCTCACTTGCGTGGGTAGGCCTAGTGCCTGCGACATGAAACGGCGCAAAATGCAATGTGGAAACACCACAATTTCACAGTGAAAAATTACCCTTTTTTGGCAAAGTGCCTAGCTGTAGTTTTTTAACCCTAACTATGCTGGCACCTAGGGATATCTATCAAACCTATACATTTTTGAAAAAGAGACACCAAGGGGAATCTAGGATGGGGTGACTTGACTGCCTCCTACCAGGTTCTGTTACCCAAAATCCCTTGCAAACCTAAGAAATTGACTCAAAAAACACATTTTCCTCAAATTTCAGTGGTGGAAAGTTCTGGAATCTGTGTGCATTCACAAATTTTCACCCACCCTGCGTTCCCCAATGACTTCCGAGAAAAATGGTATCTCACTTGCTTGGGTAGGCCTAGTTCCCGCAAAAAGAAACAGCGCAAAACGCAACGTGGACACACCACAATTTCACAGTGAAAAATGACCCTTTTTTGGCTAAGTGCCTATCTTTAGTTTTTGAACCCTAGCTCTGCTGGCACCTAGGGAAACCTAGCAAACCTATACATTTTTTTAAAACTAGACACCCAATGGATTCCAGGGTGGGGTGATTCGACTGCCTCCCTGCAGGTTCTGTTACCCAAAATCCCTTGCAAACCTAAAAAAGTGTCAGAAGAAACACATTTTCCTCACATTTCTGTGGTGGAAAGTTCTGGAATCTGTGTGGATCCACAAATTTCCACTCACCCCGCGTTCCCCAAAATCTTCAGAGAAAAATGGTACCTCACTTGCGTGGGTAGGCGTAGTGCCCGCGACATGAAACGGCGCAAAACACAACGTGGAAACACCACAATTTCACAATGAAAAATGACCCTTTTTTGGCAAAGTGCCTAGCTGTAGTTTTTGAGCCCTAGCTCTGCTGGCACCTGGGGAAACCTAGCAAACCTATACATTTTTGAAAACTAGACACCCAATGGAATCCAGGATGGGGTGACTCGACTGCCTCCCTGCAGGTTCTGTTACCCAGATTCCCTTGCAAACCTAAAAAAGTGTCAAAAGAAACACATTTTCCTCACATTTCTGTGGTGGAAAGTTCTGGAATCTGTGTGGATTCACAAATTTTCACCCACCCTGCATTCCCCAACGTCTTCCGAGAAAAATGGTACCTCACTTGCTTGGGTAGGCCTAGTTCCTACAAAAAGAAACAGCGCCAAACTCAACGTGGACACACCACAATTTCACAGTGAAAAATGACCCTTTTTTGGCAAAGTGCCTAGCTGTGGTTTTCTAACCCAGCTCTACTGGCACCTAGTGAAACCTATCAAACCTATGCATTTTTAAACAATAGACACCCAGGGGAATCCAGGATGGGGTTACTTGACTGTCTCCCTGCAGGTTCTGTTGCCCAGAATCCCTTGCAAACCTAAAAAAGTGTCAAAAGAAACCCATTTTTCTCACATTTCAGTGATGGAAAGTTCTGGAATCTGCGTGAATCAACAAATTTCCACCCACCCTGCTTTCCCCAAAGTCTTCCAAGAAAAATGGTACTTCACTTGCATGGGTAGGCCTATTTCCCGCGTCATGAAACGGCGCAAAACGCAACGAGGAAACACCACAATTTCACAATGAAAAATGACCCTATTTTGGCAAAGTGCCTAGCTGTAGTTTTTGAGCCACAGCTCTGCTGGCACCTGGGGAAACCTAGCAAACCTATACATTTTTGAAAACTAGACACCCAATGGAATCCAGGATGGGGTGACTCGACTGCCTCCCTGCAGGTTCTGTTACCCAGATTCCCTTGGAAACCTAAAAAAGTGTCAAAAGAAACACATTTTCCTCACATTTCTGTGGTGGAAAGTTCTGGAATCTGCGTGGATCCACTAATTTCCACTCACCCCGCATTCCCCAAAATCTTCAAAGAAAAATGGTACCTCACTTGCGTGGGTAAGCGTAGTGCCCGCGACATGAAGTGGCGCAAAATGCAACGTGGACACACCACAATTTCACAGTGAAAAATGACCCTTTTTTGGCAAAGTGCCTAGCTGTGGTTTTCTAACCCTAGCTCTACTGGCACCTAGTGAAACCTATCAAACCTATGCATTTTTAAACAATAGACACCCAGGGGAATCCAGGATGGGGTTACTTGACTGTCTCCCTGCAGGTTCTGTTGCCCAGAATCCCTTGCAAACCTAAAAAAGTGTCAAAAGAAACCCATTTTTCTCACATTACAGTGATGGAAAGTTCTGGAATCTGCGTGAATCAACAAATTTCCACCCACCCTGCTTTCCCCAAAGTCTTCCAAGAAAAATGGTACTTCACTTGCATGGGTAGGCCTATTTCCCGCGTCATGAAACGGCGCAAAACGCAACGAGGAGACACCACAATTTCATAGTGAAAAATTACCCTTTTTTGGCAAAGTGCCTAGCTGTTGTTTTTTAACCCTAACTCTGCTGGAACCTAGGGATATCTATCAAACCTATACATTTTTAAAAAATAGACACCCAGGGGAATCCAGGATGGGGTGACTTGACTGCCTCCCACCAGGTTCTGTTACCCAGAATCCCTTGCTAACCTAAGAAATTGACTCAAAAAACACATTTTCCTCAAATTTCAGTGGTGGAAAGTTCTGGAATCTGTGTGGATCCACAAATTTCCACTCACCCCGTGTGTTCCCCTAAGACTTCCGAGCAAAATGATACCTCACTTGCGTGGGTAGGCCTAGTGCCCACGACATGAAACGGCGTAAAATGCAATGTGGAAACACCACAATTTCACAGTGAAAAATTACCCTTTTTTGGCAAAGTGCCTAGCTGTAGTTTTTTAACCCTAACTATGCTGGCACCTAGGGATATCTATCAAACCTATACATTTTTGAAAAATAGACACCCAGGGGAATCTAGGATGGGGTGACGTGACTGCCTCCTACCAGGTTCTGTTACCCAAAATCCCTTGCAAACCTAAGAAATTGACTCAAAAACACATTTTCCTCAAATTTCAGTGGTGGAAAGTTCTGGAATCTGTGTGGATCCACAAATTTTCACCCACCCTGCGTTCCCCAATGTCTTCCAAGAAAAATGGTATCTCACTTGCTTGGGTAGGCCTAGTTCCCGCAAAAAGAAAGAGCGCAAAACGCAACGTGGACACACCACAATTTCACAGTGAAAAATGACCCTTTTTTGGCAAAGTGCCTATCTTTAGTTTTTGAACCCTAGCTCTGCTGGCACCTAGGGAAATCTAGCAAACCTATACATTTTTTAAAACTAGACACCCAATGGATTCCAGGGTGGGGTGATTTGACTGCCTCCCTGCAGGTTCTGTTACCCAGAATCCCTTGCAAACCTAAAAAAGTGTCAAAAGGAACACATTTTCCTCATATTTCTGTGGTGGAAAGTTCTGGACTCTGCGTGGATCAACAAATTTCCACCCACCCTGCATTCCCAAAAGTCTTCTGAGAAAATTGGTACCTCACTTGCATGGGTAGGCCTATTTCCCGCAACATGAAACGGCGCAAAACACAACGTGGAAACACCACAATTTCACCGTGAAAAATGACCCTTTTTTGGCAAAGGGCCTAGCTGTAGTTTTCGAGCCCTAGCTCTGCTGGCACCTGGGGAAACCTGGCAAACCTATACATTTTTGAAAACTAGACACCCAATGGAATCCAGGATGGGGTGATTCGACTGCCTCCCTGCAGGTTCTGTTACCCTCAATCCCTTGCAAACCTAAAAAAGTATCAAAAGAAACACATTTTCCTCACATTTCAGTGGTGGAAAGTTCTGGAATCTGTGTGGATCAACAAATTACATCCATCCTGCGTTCCCCAAAGTCTTCAGAGAAAAATGGTACCTCACTTGCATGGGTAGGCCTATTTCCCGCGACATGAAATTACGCAAAACGCAACATGGACACACCACAATTTCACAGTGAAAAATGAACCTTTTTTTGCAAAGTGCCTAGCTGTAGTTTGGAGCCCTAGCTCTGCTGGCACCTGGGGAAACCTAGCAACCCTATAAATTTTAGAAAACTAGACACCCAATGGAATCCAGGATGGGGTGATTCGACTGCCTCTCTGCAGGTTCTGTAACCCTGAACCCCTTGCAAACCTAAAAAAGTATCAAAAGAAACACATTTTCCTCACATTTCAGTGGTGGAAAGTTCTGGAATCTGTGTGGATCAACAAATTTCCATCCATCCTGCGTTCCCCAAAGTTTTCCGAGAAAAATGGTACCTCACTTGCATGGGTAGGCCTATTTCCCGCGACATGAAATGACGCAAAACGTAACATGGACACACCACAATTTCACAGTGAAAAATGAACCTTTTTTTGCAAAGTGCCTAGCTGTAGTTTTTGAGCCCTAGCTCTGCTGGCACCTAGGGAAACCTAGCAAACCTATACATTTTTTAAATCTAGACACCCAATGGAATCCAGGATGGGGTGACTCGACTGCCTCCCTGCAGGTTCTGTTACCCAGATTCCCTTGCAAACCTAAAAAAGTGTCAAAAGAAACACATTTTCCTCAAATTTCTGTGGTGGAAAGTTCTGGAATCTCCGTGGATCCACAAATTTTCACTCACCCCGCGTTCCCCAAAATCTTCAGAGAAAAATGGTACCTCACTTGCGTGGGTAGGCGTAGTGCCCGCGACATGAAATGGCGCAAAATGCAACGTGGACACACCACAATTTCACAGTGAAAAATGACCCTTTTTTGGCAAAGTGCCTAGCTGTGTTTTTTTAACCCTAGCTCTACTGGCACCTAGTGAAACCTATCAAACCTATGCATTTTTAAACAATAGACACCCAGGGGAATCCAGGATGGGATTACTTGACTGTCTCCCTGCAGGTTCTGTTACCCTGAATCCCTTGCAAACCTAAAAAAGTATCAAAAGAAACACATTTTCCTCACATTTCAGTGGTGGAAAGTTCTGGAATCTGTGTGGATCAACAAATTTCCATCCATCCTGCGTTCCCCAAAGTCTTCCGAGAAAAATGGTACCTCACTTGCATGGGTAGGCCTATTTCCCGCGACATGAAATGACGCAAAACGCAACATGGACACACCACAATTTCACAGTTAAAAATGAACCTTTTTTTGCAAAGTGCCTAGCTGTAGTTTTTGAGCCCTAGCTCTGCTGGCACCTAGGGAAATGTTAGAACCGGCGGTCTCTAGTTGGCAGAGGTATACACTTCTGACAAATAGGGACCTACCAACTCTAGTCAGGGAAAGGGGATTACACACTCAGATAACCCCTGCTACCCCCTTGGTAGCTTGGCAGAGCAGACAGGCTTATCTCAGAGGCAGTGTGTTAAGCATTTATGACCACATACTGTGATAAAGTGAATACACTACAGATGGACACGACACAGAAGTTATTATAAAAATAGTATTTTTATATAAGGCTTAGCACAAGACCAAATAACGACAAAAATATACCACAGTCTTAATAAATACTCTTTGGAAGGAAAAATAATAGTTCAAGTAAGGTTTCTTCTTGGCAAATAGTTCTTTAGCAAAGTATTCTTCTGAGCACAGTTCTTTGGCAACAATGTAACCCCCACAGGAGTCACACGACGTCGAGTCTACAAGATTCCCAAGGTTCGGCATCGACCGCGAGGAGCGCTACGTCGAGCCTGGAGTCGCAACAGACCCCACAAGTACAGTACCTTGAGAAACGACGAAAACGAGGATCCACGGCGTCGAGATGTCGGCGTCGAGGTCGGCGTCGATCGTGCCTCGGAGTCGGGTCAATCCGCAGCGGTGTCGAGGGATGTCGGGCCGGAGCAGCGCTCACGGCGTCGAGAAGGGCGTCGAGTCGATGCGATCAGCAGCGGCGTCGGGACGGGGTCGCTTGGAGGTGGAGCCGATACTCACTCCTCACTGGCGTTGATACCGGCGTCGAGACGGGGTCACTTGGAGCCGGGGCGGATACCCACTGCTCACTGGCGTTGCTGCTGGCGTCGAGACTGCAGATTTTCCCTTGTGTACTGGAAACAACACTTTCCAGCAATTCAGCAAATGGTGAAGTCCTTTGGCCCTGTGACTTCAGCAGGAGACTGGCACTCTTCCAGCCCTTGGAGATTTCCTAGCAAGTGTTCAGAGAGTACACACCAAGTTCCTCTCTCCTTGTTCCTTGGCAAAAATAAAGAAGCAGCTTTCAGGTTCCTCCACAGCAAAACAGCACTCTGGCAGAAAGGGGAGGCTAGTCCTTAGATCAGCAGGCTTCTTGTCCTTGGTACAGGTTTCCTTGTCAGAAGTGATCTGAGTTCTTGGTTCAGGGGTCCTTCTCTTATACCCCTTTTTCCCTTTGTTCCCTTTGTCCAAGCAGGGAGATTCCCACCAGCTCAGGTTTGTTGGGGGTGTTGCCAGGCAGAGGCACCAGGCCTATTCACTGAGCAGGGCAGAGTCCTCAGCCGCCCAGCAGGAGGCGGAGCCAGTATTGTCACTGGCAGGAGCAGGGCTATCAGTCGCCCAGCAGGAGGCGGAGCCAGTATTGTGTCAGGCAGGGCAGGCTACTCTTCCCTCACTCTATGTGTAAACGCCCCATTCACCCCACACTGACTCATTCAGACCTCTGGAGCCACCCAGCCCCTGACACACACACCAAACCAGCAGAGACCGGTAGATAGTTGGACAAGAAAATAGCCACTTTCTAAAAGTGCTATTTTCAAACATAGAATTTAAAAACCATCCATCCTAAAGGGTGTGTTATTAAATTCTGAGTTCAGGGATACTAAACTCGACTTGCTACCATGCTCCCTGAGTCAGATAGATTATAATGGAGTTAATAATCAGTCTGCCCAGTCTGGCCTATTGGAGGCAGGTAGCCCTTCTATAGTGAAAAACGAAAATGGCTGTAATTCACTATTAGGTCATGCCACACACATCAGGGCATGACCTACCTTTTACCAACAATGCACCCTGCCCTAGGGCCTACCATAGAGGTGTCTGAAATGTGGCAAAGTGAAGGTTTAGAGACTGGCAAGTAGGTTTCCTTGCCAAGTCGACATGGCAGTCAGGGACTGCACGCAGGCGCTGCGGTGGCAGGCCTGAGACACATTTTACACGCTGCTTCTGTGGGTGGCACAACCAGTGCTGCAAGCCCACCAGCAGCAGTTAACTTACACGCCCTTGGCACACGCAGTGCACTAGACTAGGGTCTGAACAGTAAGTCAACCAAGCCAATCATGGTAACACCAATCAATGTAACAATTTAACATAGGGAGCACTTGCACTGTGGCACTGATCAGCAGTGGCACAGTGCCCAAAGCAATAATCCAGCAAAAACATCGTAAACAGAGGAGGCAAACAGAAAAAAATGGAGGAGAGACTCATGCCAATGATGCCAGGTCTAACACGTGTCCCCTCCAGCTGAAATGTGGGGAGAACTACCCTTCACCCAGGGAGTCCTCATCACTAAGGCGGAAAAATCTGGACAGACCATCAGCATTGGCATGATCTGTACCAGGGCGGTGTTCCACCGTAAAGTCCATCCCCTGTAGGGAAATGGACCACCTCAACAGTTTTGGGTTCTCACCCCTCATCTGCATTAACCATCTGAGGGGCCTGTGGTCTGTCTGAACCCGAAAGTGAGTCCCAAACAGGTAGGGTCTTAGCTTCTTCAGCGCCCAGACCACAGCAAATGCCTCACGCTCTATCGCACTCCACCTTTGTTCCCTGGGAAGTAACCTCCGGCTGATGAAGGCTACAGGTAAGTCTCGGCCCTCCTCATTCATCTGTGCTAGAACAGCCCCCACACCATGCTCTGAAGCGTCTGTCTGGACAATGAATTCTTTTGAAAAGTCGGGTGCCTGGAGGACCGGTGCTGTACACATTGCAGTTTTCAGGGTGTCAAAGGCGTTCTGACAGGCGTCAGTCCAGATCACAAGTCTCGGCTGCTTCCTGGAAGTCAGCGAGGTCAAGGGGTGCACAATGTTGCCATACCCCTTGACAAACCTCCTGTAGTAACCCGTGAGACCCAAGAAGGCTCTCACCTGAGTCTGGGTTTTGGGCGGTTCCCAAGCCAGGATGGTATCTATCTTGGGTTGCAGGGGGGCCACCTTGCCACTCCCTACTTGGTGCCCCAAGTACACCACTGAACCCTGCCCAATCTGGCACTTACTAGCCTTGATTGTGAGGCCTGCTCTGCGCAGGGCCAACAACACTTCCTGGAGGTGGCGCAAGTGTTCCTCCCAGCTGGCGCTGAACACTGCTATATCGTCCAGGTAGGCGGCGCTGAAATCTTCCAGCCCGGCCAGTACCTGGTTAACCAACCTCTGGAATGTGGCAGGGGCATTCTTCATCCCAAAGGTCATCACACGGAACTGGTAGTGCCCATCTGGTGTGGAGAATGCAGACCTCTCTTTTGCCCCATCAGTCAAGGCGATCTGCCAGTACCCAGACGTTAGATCAAACGTACTAAGGTACCGGGCAGTCCCCAACCGATCGATGAGCTCATCAGCTCTGGGGATGGGGTGCGCGTCAGTCTTGGTGACCGAATTGAGTCCTCGGTAATCTACACAGAACCGAAGTTCAGGTGAAGCACCAGGCGCTGCAGCCTTTGGGACCAAGACCACTGGGCTGGCCCAAGGACTGCTAGAGGACTCAACCACCCCTAAGGCAAACATCTTGGAGACCTCCTCCTTGATATATGCTCTGACCTTTTCAGTCACCCTGTAGGCCTTGTGCCTCACAGGAGTGTTGTCCCCAGTGTCCACATCATGGACACACCACTGAGTGACACCAGGGATTAAGGAGAACAGATCAGGGAATTGTGCCAACAGATGGCGACAATCTTGCTGCTGCTCAGGGGTCAGTGTGTCAGAGAGGACAACACCATCCACTGACCCATCTTTTTCTTTTGCACACAGGAGGTCAGGAAGAGGCTCACTCTCCTCCTCCATCCCAGCATCTGTGGCAAGGAGCATGCCCACTTCGGACCTTTCTGAGTGGGGCTTTAACCGGTTGACATGCAGGACCCTTAAGGGGTTCCTGGGAGACTTCAAGTCCACCAAGTAGGTGACATCGCTCTTTTTCTCCACAACCTCAAATGGTCCGGTCCACCTGTCCTTGAGCGCACAAGGTTCCACAGGGGCCATGACCCAAACTTTCTGACCAGGTTGAAGCTCAACCAGAGTGGCATTCTGATCGTACCACCGCTTCATCTCTTCCTGGCTGGCCTCCAGATTTGCCTGAGCAAGATCTCTGAAGCGCCGAGTCTGGTTCCTAAAGGCCAGCATGTAACAATATACATCCTGGGGAGGTTTCCTGGGAGATTGCTCCCAGCCTTCTTTGACCAGACTCAAAGGTCCTCTTACCGGGTGACCATACAAAAGCTCAAAGGGGCTGAACCCTAGAGACTTCTGTGGCACCTCACGGTAAGCAAACAGCAGGCATGGCAAGAGGACGTCCCATTTACGCCTCATTGGTTCTTCAAGACCCATGATCATGCCTTTTAGGGTCCGGTTGAATCTCTCAACCAGCCAATTACCTTCCACAGAGACTTCATATAATTCGAAATGAAGTTGGTGCCCCGGTCTGACACCACCTCTCTGGGGAACCCCATGCGGGAGAAAACACCCATCAGTGCCCGTCCCACCACGGGGGCCGTCACTGTGCGGAGAGGGATGGCTTCCGGGTACCGGGTGGCATGGTCCACCAAGACCAGGATAAACCTGTTGCCCATGGCTGTCTTGGGGTCCAGTGGCCCCACAATGTCAATTCCCACTCGCTCAAAGGGGGTACTGACGACGGGAAAAGGTTGGAGGGGAGCCTTCTGCTTCCGCCCACTTTTCCCACTTGCCTGGCAAGTTTGACATGTCCTACAATGGATATCTGAATCCCTTCTCATCTGGGGCCAATAAAAATGGGTGACAAGCCTGTCATAGGTCTTGTCCTGCCCCAGATGTCCAGCTAACGGAACGTCATGAGCCAACCCCAGTAGGAAGGCTCTGAAGCGCTGGGGTACCACCAGCACACGGGCTGACCCAGGTTCAGCAGCCTTAGGCTCGCTATACAGGAGGTCGTTCTCCCAGTAGACCCAATGTGATCCTGACTGATCACCTGCCGTTTGGGCTGAGGCCTGCTGCCTCATACCCACAAGAGAAGGGCACACTTTCTGTTCAGCACAAAATTCCTCCCTGGAGGGACCACCATCCTGCTGCCAATGGGTCAGCTCGGGCAGGTCTCCCAGTTCGGCCACTTGTTCTCCTGTCGGTTCCAGGGCATCCCCCTCAGGGTCTGCTCCCTCCTGGACCGCGGGAACGATGGGGGACGGTTTCCCGCGCCCCCTGCCTCTTCTCTTCACTGTTGGGACCTGGGCCATACTTTCAGGCTCCGGGCCCCCATCAACACCCTTACTAACTGACATGGACCGGGTGGTCGCACACACCCACTCAGGCAGACCCAACATTTCCAGATGCGCTTTTCTCTCCACCTTAGCCCAAGGGGAGTCCTCCAAATCATTGCCCAGGAGACAATCAACAGGCATGGCGGGCCTCACAGCAACCTGAAGAGTACCTGAGACCCCCCCCACTCAAAAGGAACTTGAGCTACCTCACACTGACTCTGTGAGTTGTCAGCAGCTACAACGGGGTAGAATGCATGAGGGACCACCTGCTCTCTGGACACCAAGTGACACTTGACAGCTGTCACACTCGCTCCGGTGTCTCTGAGAGCTTCCACCCTATGGCCATTAATGGTCACCCACTGCCTATATTTCTTAGTGTTACTAGGCAGAGGGGTTGGAGGGACCATTTCCACGTCTCCTAAAGAGACCAGGGACATTTCTGCGGGACCCCACCCACCGGGGGCACCCATCTCATCCCCTCCCAGGGCTACACTCGCTACCTGACGAGGGGGTGCACGCGGCGGTGCATTCGAATCCTTCATGGGACACTGGGGATCATAATAACGGTGTCCCACCTGCTTACAGGCATAGCAGGTCAAGGGGCCCCTGTGAACAGGTTTACCTGTCGGGGCCTCTGGCTTCTTTACAGGGGGAGGCTGGGAACCCTTCCCTTGGTTCCCTTGGGGACTACTTTGGGGCCCTTTCTGAAACTCCCTCTGTTTACCCCTGTCCCCCCCACTCTTCTGCTGGGGACCCTGCCCACCTTTGGCTGAGTCTCCCACTGGACCCTTGTGGACCCTGGTACTGACCCAGCGGTCCGCCTCCTCAGCAAGTTTTCTAGGGTTAGATATCTTGCTATCAACAAGGTGCTGGCGTAGCTCTGGAAAACAGTTATTAGACAAGTGCTCCCAAGCAAACAAATCATAAAGAGCATCATAACTATCAACCTTGCTACCCTTTATCCAACCATCCATGGTTCTGCAGAAAAAAGACACATATTCAACCCACGTAGTACCAGGCAACTTCTTACATTCTCTAAAGGTTTGTCTGTACTTTTCTGGAGTTAAGCCATATCTCAGCATTAAAGCATCTTTCATATGAGTATAAGACATCCTATCCTCCGCAGGAATGCTCAACAAGGTATCTCTCCCTTCATTTGTAAAGCGGCTCCACAACCCCGTTCCCCAATCTTTCTCAGGGACCCGGTGGGCCAATAACGCTAACTCATATGCTTTAAACCATTGGCTAATATCTTCATTCTTACTGTAATCTTTGATCACATCTTTAGGAAAATAAAACCTACTGTAGGAGAGTAGGGTCTGCTATCCTATGGTCACCCCAAATTTTTGCTTTTTGCTTCACTGGTTTTTGACATATTGAGGCTGTGGGCCTGCCAATCTGACCCCCAGCCTGCTGTTCTCTCTACTAAATTAAAACTATGCACCCTAGGTGCATAACCAATTGGAAGTGGATCACCCTGTCAGCCCCTGTACCAGTGTACACTAGGTACCCAGGGCATTGGTGTACCCAAGGCCTGCCAGGGGCTGCAGCATGTATTATGCCACCCCAGGCTTGGCCTAACAATTTGACACAACTGGCTGATCACTCAGCTGGGGTAAGTTGGTGTAATCACCTCTTACTTAGGTGTAGTATACCTATACCTAACCTTAAATGGGACACCTGGTAACCTATAAGTCACTCCTATGGCAGGCCTTAACAATCCTGAAGGCAGAGTGCGTGGTTCCATGTGAGATGGTGCTCTGGCATGAGCTGAGCCTGTCTGCAGTGGTCGGAACAACTTCCTTCTGCTGTTTCCCGATATCGTCATACCATATACTCTTAAGTGCATTATGAACCTCGCGGTTAAATGCTATCTTTGGTTTGGCTTTATCAAAACATGTCGAGTAAGGTGTCATACGAATTGGAATACTAACCCCTCGCCAATTCTGGCGACGGGGTTAGCATTCCACCCTTCTAGATGGACACGACATGTACAGTGCCTGAAACCCGGGTAAAATCAGACATAGCCTCAGCTCCACAAAATGGATGCTGCCACCACAGACACAAGTCTGCCCTCCTGCTGCTGGGAGTCCTTCCAGCTTGGGAGGTGTGGACAAAGGGTTTCCTGCCAGGGGAGGTGCGTGCACCACCCCAGACAGGATTTTGTGTATTGGTCAGGTAGGGCTTGAAAGAAACCAGACATGCCTGTGGCTCACAAGGAGCCTCGGTGCATATGCCAGTTCAAACCGGTCCTGGGGCACACCAGTCCCGGGCCTGGGGCGAGCTGGACAAAGGATTGGGGGTGTAACCACCCCCCTTCCTGGTCCCACCCATAGGGAGGGACCTAGCAGGTAGTCCGGCCCCTAGAATCCGCTTAAAGGTAGGAGCTGTGTCCTAAGACTTCAGACATCCTGGAATCAACTTAAAACTAAGAAGAAGACGGGAACTTCGACGCTCTGCTGCACAGAGGACTGAAGCCAATCTCCCCTGTGGTCAGGGAGTGACCACCTTGCTAACGCAAGCACCATCCAGCGAATCAACGTCTGCTTTGCCGCCGCCTCCCGCCGGAGCCCGAGCCCAGAGACTGACAAGACCTGGACCTCCAGACCTCTCACCGCCCGATCCACAGTCCCTGAAAAGAGGAGACCCGTGGAGGCACCGAGACACGTGGAGCCAGCCATCTTGGAACGACTACGACAAGCTGACAAGTGCAACAACCGAGGCTCCCTCCAAGTTGTGCTTTGGGATCTGAGAAGCCCCACCCCCGAGCAGCATCTGCACCAAAGGTGAGCCCTCCAGCATCTCCACGATCTGCGTGGGGCCCTTCTGCATTTTGCCACTCGACGCGCCTAACCGGTTGCTGGCCCGCTGGCTAGTAGCCATCTTGGCGACGAACTTCAAGAAATACACCGCTGGTCTGGTTGCTCCAGACTAGCCCTTGCTCCCCTCCAAAGGAGCAGTCCTTCTGACCTTGCTGGTCAGAACCATCAGCTTATTTCCTTTTCCTACAACAATTGCTTTTGCCAAGGCTTGTTTGCTTCGATCAAGTCGCCGACACCGCCGACAGCGAGAGCCTGCGTGGGACAGCTCGTGACTCGACTCCTGGACGTCGTCGACCTCCAGGGACCACGTGGCTGCAGAGACAAGCTACACCTTTCTTCCTGTTTGCACCCGACATTGCCTGGTACCCACCTGGTGCCACGCTGGTCACTGGCTAGTGACTGTGAACACTGTCCCCTCTGCTTACAGGTCTTCAACATCTCCGATCCACTCTTGGATCCACTGCATCTCTCCCGGACCGACCGCCTGCAGCATCTTTGTCTTCAAGCTCCACGGAACAGATAGAAGAAACCCGACGCACTTCGAGGCCTATGCACCCGCTTCCTGTGGGTGAGGTAAAGCTGGCACATCTGTGTCCAAGTGTAGTATTACATCTCTAGTGCCTGTGTTCCAAATCTTGAGTTCCTAGTCCATCCGGAAGATCCTCTTTGCAGTAACTTTGTACTTTTTACGCACCTTTGAAACCTATGGGAGCACGCGTGTGACTATTTGCTCTGCACACGCCACCCGTGGACCTCCTGGTCACTAACTGACGTTAGCTCCTTGTAGGCCCAGCGATTCTAGAGGCCCTAGGCCTTTTCCCTTTTCTGTTCGTGGTACTTATACCACTATTTTAGTATATGGTTCGAGTGGCCACCAGGGCCTATCCATATAACGTGCAACTTCTGTGTATTCTGTGATAATCTTGTTTGACGATTTGTGCTCCTGTGCTCATAAAGAGACTAGGGGTTACTTTGAGAAATAAATACATATATATTTTGAATATATATCTGTGTGGTGTCCTTTCATTGGTATAAAAGGGGGTTGCATTTGGTAAAACAGCTGGCTTAACACGCTTCACGAGTTTAGCCTCAAAGACTGCTTAGCCTACGCTACCACTAGGGCAGCTAGTCCGAAAAGGTTGACTTACAACCACACCATAAGGGTTGCTTGGCATGGTACAAGGTGATCACTTTAACTAGTGAGCATCATATACCAGGCCAACTTCTCACATTGGTGAGCAGCGGTTGGATTTGAGCTTGCTGTGTCTTACCATTGTAATCTCTTGGTTACCAATTGAAAGATCACATAGGTACCTGTAGGTACATATAAAACAAGATTAGATATACATAAGTTCTACTGAACTTAGTTGTTGTAGAGCAAAGGGAGTAGCACACCCTGACTACAACTACTAGATAGGTTTAGTAGGTAAACCCAAGTGTAGGTAGATTGCAACACATCCACCCACACTTAAGAGCAATGGCCGGGGCAGAGGGGTCCACTGTACCCATCTCTGTTGAGAGTGACCCCCAGAGGGCACCATCCAGCTTTGCTACCCTTAATCAGAATGAGCTCAGGCATTTGGCAACTCTTAGAGGCCTTAAACAGCCCAAGAACCCTACCTCTGCTGAGCTCAGAGAACTCTTACAGAATGATGAGAATCAGAGAGAACTCAAGAAAGCTTCCCAGTTAGCCCCCTTAGGGTCAGGAACAGGAGGCCCCCCTTCTGAAGATGCTACAGAGGTACCCAGTACCAATAGCCATCCCTTAGATGAGAATCAAACTACAGGGGAGGAAAGTGGTGAGGATACAGAAAGTAGTGATGATGAAGGGAGAACTAGCCTAGTGCCAAGTATTATACTTGGCCCAGCTAAACTAAGGCTATTGGGGACTGACAATGGGTTTACCCCATTGGATCTCCCCAGTGGACTTAACACAGGGCTTGGGAGGCAAAGGAATCGCTCAGGTGACTCCAATGCTTCTCATGGCTCTAGAGGCTCTCAAGGTCACTCCAGGAAAAGGATGACCACCCCTCAGAGGAGGGAACATGAGGCCAGAATGCAGGAAGCCCAGCTGAGGATCAGGAAGCAGGAGCTAGAAGTAGCCCTGATGGAAGAAAAACTGAACAAGGCTAGGCAACCTAGAGAGAGTGGGTCTATACCCACTGGTGGCAGCATTGTCCTTAAGGACAAAGATAGGGTCTTTGATAATAGGAACCTGTCTAAGGTTGTGCCCCCCTACAAAAGTGGGGATGACATCCACAAATGGATAACTGCTCTTGAGAGAGCCTGCAAAGTACAGCAGGTTCCTGAAGACCAGTGGGCAGCAATCCTCTGGCTCTCCTTTGAAGGAAGAGGCAGAGACAGACTCCTCACTGTTAGAGAAGAGGATGTCAGAAACTACAGAGTCCTGAAGAGTGTTCTGGTAGATGGGTTAGGCTTAACCACTGAACAGTACAGGTTAATGTTCAGAGACACCCAAAAGACACAGACTCAGGACTGGTCTGAATATGTTGAATGTGCCACTAAGGCTTTGGAGGGTTGGTTGCTGGGAAGTAAGGTATCTGATTTTACAGGATTGTATAATTTGATGATGAGAGAACAGATTTTAAATAACTGTCAAAACCAGCAACTGCATCAACACTTGGTTGACTCTGATCTGACCTCTCCCCAAGAATTGGGAAAGAAGGCAGACAAATGGGTCAGAACCAGGGTTAAGCAAAAGAACCAGAACCAGGGCCAAGGGGGTGATCAGAAGAAAACAGACCAAAAGGGTGGAGATCAGAAACCTAAAGACCAGAAGACTTCAACAGGGCCCCAAACTACTGCTAAGGAGGGTGGGTCCCAACAACAGTCCAAAAAGAAGAAAGAAGGTCAAAAGAAACCCTGGTGCAATCATTGCAAAAATACAACTCACTGGACTAGTGATTGCAAAAAGGGTGGAGCCCCCAACACTGTTGCCCCTAAGGCACCTGCTCCCAGTACTACTGTTAGCAGTGTTGGTCCCCAGACAAAGGGTGTAGTGGGAATCACTATGGGAACTGAAGGAGATTCTGACTTAGACAGAACCCTGACACAGGCAGTCTTGATCTTTGATGGGGACATTGATTTGTCCCTGACTGTGAGCCCCAGTAACCTGGGCAAGTACAGACAGACTCCTTTAATTAATTACAAAGTGGCTCAAGCCTACAGGGACACATGTGCCAGTGTCACTATGGTGACACCAGGCTTTGTGGACCCTGGACAGTACATACCAGGTGAGAACTACCTGGTGACCAATGCCAGCAATGCCACTACTTCACACAGTGTGGCAGTTGTTAACTTCTCATGGGGAGGGGTAACTGGCCTCAAAAGGGTTGTGGTTAGTGCAGACCTCCCAGTAGAATGTTTGTTGGGCAATGACCTAGAGAGTTCTCTATGGTCAGAAGTGGAGTACAGGACTCATGCAGAGATGTTAGGTATATCATCACATGTCCTTGCTGTGACCAGGTCACAGGCCAAAAAGTGCCTCACTGAACCTCAGGTCTTGGATCCTGGAACAATGGACCAAGCACCTACCAAGAAGAAGAACAGGAGGGTCAAGGCTGTGCCTTCCCCCCTGCCTCAGAGTGATGATCAGCCTTCCCAGGAAGCTGATCTAGAGGACCCTGAAGGAACTGTCCCTGAAGAGCTTGAACCTGATCAGGTTGAGTTTCTGGGGACAGGGGGACCTTCAAGGGCTGACTTGAGGCAGGCTCAGTTATCCTGTCCCTCTCTTGAACCCCTCAGACAGCTGGCTGCTGCTGAGGCTGCTGGGAATGCTCAAGGTACCCATAAAGTGTATTGGGATGAAGGGCTCCTTTATTCAGAGGCTAGAGACCCCAAGCCTGGTGCAACCAGGAGGTTGGTTATACCTCTGCAATTTAGGGGCTTCCTTCTTACCTTGGCCCATGACATTCCTTTAGCAGGACACTTAGGCCAGAACAAGACTTGGGACAGACGTGTCCCTCACTTTCACTGGCCTCACATGAATGAAGATACAAAGGAGTTTTGTCGCTCCTGTGTTACCTGCCAAGCCAGTGGCAAATCAGGTGGCACAACAAAGGCCCCCCTAATACCACTACCTGTGGTGGGGGTCCCCTTTGAAAGAGTGGGAATAGACATAGTGGGTCCCATGGATCCTCCCACTGCATCTGGGCACAGATTTATACTGGTGGTAGTGGATCATGCCACCAGGTATCCAGAGGCAATTCCCCTTAGGACCACTACAGCTCCTGTTGTGGCCAGGGCCCTGCTGGGAGTATTCTCCAGAGTGGGGTTTCCTAAGGAGGTAGTATCTGACAGAGGTACCAACTTTATGTCAGGATACTTGACAGCTATGTGGAAGGAATGTGGTGTCAACTACAAGTTCACCACCCCTTATCACCCACAATGCAATGGGCTTGTTGAGAGATTCAACAAGACCCTAAAGGGTATGATCAAAGGATTACCTGAAAAGCTCAGGCCAAGATGGGACATCCTTCTACCCTGCCTTCTGTTTGCTTACAGAGAGGTCCCACAAAAAGGAGTTGGCTACAGCCCCTTTGAATTGTTGTTTGGGCACCCTGTGAGAGGCCCACTGTGTTTGGTGAAGGAAGGATGGGAGTTACCTCTCAAAAAGCCTAAGCTAGACATAGTGGACTATGTACTTGGTCTCCGCTCCAGGATGGCTGAGTATATGGAGAAGGCATCCAAAAACCTTGAGGCAAGCCAGGCCTTACAGAAAGCTTGGCATGACCAAAAGGCTGTCTTGGTTGAGTTTCAGCCAGGACAGAAGGTATGGGTGTTGGAGCCAGTGGCCCCAGCAGCACTCCAAGACAAATGGTCTGGACCCCATACAATCCTGGAAAAGAAGGGAGAAGTCACCTACTTGGTCGACCTAGGAACTCCCAGGAGTCCCCACAGGGTACTCCATGTTAACAGGCTTAAAGCATATGTTGACAGGGCAGACATGGGCTTGCTCATGGCTACAGATGAGGGACAGGAGGAAGAGAGTGACCCTCTCCCAGACCTGTTGTCTCAGAACCCTGAAGATGGCTCAGTTGAAGGAGTGACCCTTGGAGGCAACCTCACTGCCCATCATCAGACTGAATGTAGACAGGTTCTACAATCATTTTCACATATGTTTTCCTTGATACCTAGTCAAACTGACTGGTGTACCCATGTGGTGGACACTGGTGACAGTCTGCCTGTAAAGAACAAGCTTTACAGACAACCTGACCACGTCAGGGACTGTATAAAGGCTGAGGTACATAAAATGCTGGAATTAGGTGTCATTGAACCCTCAGAGAGCCCCTGGGCTAGCCCAGTGGTTCTGGTCCCCAAACCTCACACCAAAGATGGCAAGAGAGAGATGAGGTTCTGTGTGGATTACAGAGGACTCAATGCTGTCACCAGGACAGATGCACACCCTATTCCAAGGGCAGATGAGCTCATAGACAAACTAGCTTCTGCAAAGTTTTTGAGCACATTTGACTTAACAGCTGGCTATTGGCAAATCAGATTAGCTGAGGAGTCTAAGGCCAAAACAGCATTCTCAACCCCAGGTGGGCACTACCAGTTTGTGGTGATGCCCTTTGGTCTGAAGAATGCACCTGCCACCTTCCAAAGGCTGGTGAACCAAGTCCTTACTGGGTTGGATGACTTTTGCGCAGCATATCTGGATGACATTGCTGTCTTTAGCTCCACCTGGGAGGATCACCTGCTCCACCTGAAGAAGGCTCTTGAGGCTCTGCAAAGGGCAGGCCTCACTATCAAGGCTACTAAGTGCCAGATAGGGCAGAGTAAGGTTGTATATTTGGGCCACCTTGTAGGTGGAGGCCAAGTTCAACCACTGGAGAGTAAGATACAATCCATCAAGGACTGGTCCCCTCCAACCACCCAGACTCAAGTTCGAGCTTTCTTGGGCTTGACAGGGTACTACAGGAAGTTTGTTAAGAACTATGGGTCCATTGTGACTCCTCTTAATGATCTGACATCCAAGAAGATGCCCAAAAAGGTTCAGTGGACAGTAAGCTGTCAAAAGGCATTTGATGACCTGAAGGAGGCCATGTGCTCTGCACCTATCCTGAAAAGTCCTGACTACTCCAAAGAGTTTATTGTCCAAACAGATGCTTCTGAGTTGGGTGTGGGAGCTGTGCTGTCACAACTTAATGTAGATGGTCACGACCAACCCATTACTTTTATTAGCAGAAGGTTGACCCCCAGAGAGAAGAATTGGTCAGCTATTGAGAGGGAGGCCTTTGCTGTGGTGTGGGCCCTGAAGAAGCTGAGGCCATACTTGTTTGGCACTCACTTCAAGATTCAGACTGACCATAAGCCCCTCTTGTGGCTAAATCAGATGAAGGGTGAAAACCCCAAACTGCTTAGGTGGTCCATTTCCCTACAGGGGATGGACTTTACAGTGGAGCACCGGCCAGGTACTGACCATGGGAATGCAGATGGTCTCTCCAGGTACTTCCACTTAGGACATGAAGACGAGACTGGTCAAGGCTAGTTTAATGTCCCAGCGTTTGGGGGGGGGTTGTGTAGGAGAGTAGGGTCTGCTATCCTATGGTCACCCCAAATTTTTGCTTTTTGCTTCACTGGTTTTTGACATATTGAGGCTGTGGGCCTGCCAATCAGACCCCCAGCCTGCTGTTCTCTCTACTAAATTAAAACTATGCACCCTAGGTGCATAACCAATTGGAAGTGGATCACCCTGTCAGCCCCTGTACCAGTGTACACTAGGTACCCAGGGCATTGGTGTACCCAAGGCCTGCCAGGGGCTGCAGCATGTATTATGCCACCCCAGGCTTGGCCTAACAATTTGACACAACTGGCTGATCACTCAGCTGGGGTAAGTTGGTGTAATCACCTCTTACTTAGGTGTAGTATACCTATACCTAACCTTAAATGGGACACCTGGTAACCTATAAGTCACTCCTATGGCAGGCCTTAACAATCCTGAAGGCAGAGTGCGTGGTTCCATGTGATATGATGCTCTGGCATGAGCTGAGCCTGTCTGCAGTGGTCGGAACAACTTCCTTCTACTGTTTCCCGATATCGTCATACCATATACTCTTAAGTGCATTATGAACCTCGCGGTTAAATGCTATCTTTGGTTTGGCTTTATCAAAACATGTCGAGTAAGGTGTCATACGAATTGGAATACTAACCCCTCGCCAATTCTGGCGACGGGGTTAGCATTCCACCCTTCTAGAGGGACACGACATGTACAGTGCCTGAAACCCGGGTAAAATCAGACATAGCCTCAGCTCCACAAAATGGATGCTGCCACCACAGACACAAGTCTGCCCTCCTGCTGCTGGGAGTTCTTCCAGCTTGGGAGGTGTGGACAAAGGGTTTCCTGCCAGGGGAGGTGCGTGCACCACCCCAGACAGGATTTTGTGTATTGGTCAGGTAGGGCTTGAAAGAAACCAGACATGCCTGTGGCTCACAAGGAGCCTCGGTGCATATGCCAGTTCAAACCGGTCCTGGGGCACACCAGTCCCGGGCCTGGGGCGAGCTGGACAAAGGATTGGGGGTGTAACCACCCCCCTTCCTGGTCCCACCCATAGGGAGGGACTCTAGCAGGTAGTCCGGCCCCTAGAATCCGCTTAAAGGTAGGAGCTGTGTCCTAAGACTTCAGACATCCTGGAATCAACTTAAAACTAAGAAGAAGACGGGAACTTCGATGCTCTGCTGCACAGAGGACTGAAGACAATCTCCCCTGTGGTCAGGGAGTGACCACCTTGCTAACGCAAGCACCATCCAGCGAATCAACGTCTGCTTTGCCGCCGCCTCCCGCCGGAGCCCGAGCCCAGAGACTGACAAGACCTGGACCTCCAGACCTCTCACCGCCCGATCCACAGTCCCTGAAAAGAGGAGACCCGTGGAGGCACCGAGACACGTGGAGCCAGCCATCTTGGAACGACTACGACAAGCTGACAAGTGCAACAACCGAGGCTCCCTCCAAGTTGTGCTTTGGGATCTGAGAAGCCCCACCCCCGAGCAGCATCTGCACCAAAGGTGAGCCCTCCAGCATCTCCACGATCTGCGTGGGGCCCTTCTGCATTTTGCCACTCGACGCGCCTAACCGGTTGCTGGCCCGCTGGCTAGTAGCCATCTTGATGACGAACTTCAAGAAATACACCGCTGGTCTGGTTGCTCCAGACTAGCCCTTGCTCCCCTCCAAAGGAGCAGTCCTTCTGACCTTGCTGGTCAGAACCATCAGCTTATTTCCTTTTCCTACAACAATTGCTTTTGCCAAGGCTTGTTTGCTTCGATCAAGTCGCCGACACCGCCGACAGCGAGAGCCTGCGTGGGACAGCTCGTGACTCGACTCCTGGACGTCGTCGACCTCCAGGGACCATGTGGCTGCAGAGACAAGCTACACCTTTCTTCCTGTTTGCACCCGACATTGCCTGGTACCCACCTGGTGCCACGCTGGTCACTGGCTAGTGACTGTGAACACTGTCCCCTCTGCTTACAGGTCTTCAACATCTCCGATCCACTCTTGGATCCACTGCATCTCTCCCGGACCGACCGCCTGCAGCATCTTTGTCTTCAAGCTCCACGGAACAGATAGAAGAAACCCGACGCACTTCGAGGCCTATGCACCCGCTTCCTGTGGGTGAGGTAAAGCTGGCACATCTGTGTCCAAGTGTAGTATTACATCTCTAGTGCCTGCGTTCCAAATCTTGAGTTCCTAGTCCATCCGGAAGATCCTCTTTGCAGTAACTTTGTACTTTTTACGCACCTTTGAAACCTATGGGAGCACGCGTGTGACTATTTGCTCTGCACACGCCACCCGTGGACCTCCTGGTCACTAACTGACGTTAGCTCCTTGTAGGCCCAGCGATTCTAGAGGCCCTAGGCCTTTTCCCTTTTCTGTTCGTGGTACTTATACCACTATTTTAGTATATGGTTCGAGTGGCCACCAGGGCCTATCCATATAACGTGCAACTTCTGTGTATTCTGTGATAATCTTGTTTGACGATTTGTGCTCCTGTGCTCATAAAGAGACTAGGGGTTACTTTGAGAAATAAATACATATATATTTTGAATATATATCTGTGTGGTGTCCTTTCATTGGTATAAAAGGGGGTTGCATTTGGTAAAACAGCTGGCTTAACACGCTTCACGAGTTTAGCCTCAAAGACTGCTTAGCCTACGCTACCACTAGGGCAGCTAGTCCGAAAAGGTTGACTTACAACCACACCATAAGGGTTGCTTGGCATGGTACAAGGTGATCACTTTAACTAGTGAGCATCATATACCAGGCCAACTTCTCACACCTACTTTCTGCAGGCACAGATGGAGTGCTGCCACCAGAGGGATTCAACTCTAAACTCTTAGTTTTAAGCTCCATCTCCCTCACCATCTTCTCACGTTCAAACGCTAATTTCTCTCTCTCAAAATCTAATCTTTTGCTCTCCATTTCAGCTTCTCTCTTGCTTCTTGCATTCTCCAATTCCAACTGCCCTCCTAATTTAAGTTTTGCCATCTCTAACTTGTATTCCCTCTCCTTCTCCCTGTCTTCCAACTCTTCGGGAGAAAGGCTCTTAGAGGAAACACTGCTGCCTGGAGATGACACTGGCCCACCTGTGGGCTCTTCCTCTTCCTCTTCCTCTTCTTCTTCCTCTTCCGGTACCACCACCGGGTCAGAGGGATCTCTGGCCTCTAACCAGGCCTTCAGCGCTTTGAGGAAGTCGCCTCTCAATTTGAGACCTGTGGTAGGAACTTTAAACTGCTTGCAAAATCCCTTTAGATCTTTTAGCGTGTAGGAATCTATCTTCTCCTTATCAAATTCCCCCACAACAATCTCCACAGGTGTAGCAGCTCTGGCATTCTCCATGGTCAAAACTGGCAGTGTTTAAGAAAATAAGCTCCAGGAAAGCGGAGAACAAAAATAGAATATCCTACCAAAAACAGATTGTGGCTGCGTTATGGTCTGCTTTCACTATGTAGCGTACACTAATCACTGCACATGAGTCATAAATGCAAAGATCAAATCCTCACCACTGACCACCAATGTTAGAACCGGCGGTCTCTAGTTGGCAGAGGTATACACTTCTGACAAATAGGGACCTAAAAACTCTAGTCAGGGAAAGGGGATTACACACTCAGATAACCCCTGCTACCCCCTTGGTAGCTTGGCAGAGCAGACAGGCTTATCTCAGAGGCAGTGTGTTAAGCATTTATGACCACATACAGTGATAAAGTGAATACACTACAGATGGACACGACACAGAAGTTATTATAAAAATAGTATTTTTATATAAGGCTTAGCACAAGACCAAATAACGACAAAAATATACCACAGTCTTAATAAATACTCTTTGGAAGGAAAAATAATAGTTCAAGTAAGGTTTCTTCTTGGCAAATAGTTCTTTAGCAAAGTATTCTTCTGAGCACAGTTCTTTGGCAACAATGTAACCCCCACAGGAGTCACACGACGTCGAGTCTACAAGATTCCCAAGGTTCGGCGTCGACCGCGAGGAGCGCTACGTCGAGCCTGGAGTCGCAACAGACCCCACAAGTACAGTACCTTGAGAAACGACGAAAACGAGGATCCACGGCGTCGAGATGTCGGCGTCGAGGTCGGCGTCGATCGTGCCTCGGAGTCGGGTCAATCCGCAGCGGTGTCGAGGGATGTCGGGCCGGAGCAGCGCTCACGGCGTCGAGAAGGGCGTCGAGTCGATGCGATCAGCAGCGGCGTCGGGACGGGGTCGCTTGGAGGTGGAGCCGATACTCACTCCTCACTGGCGTTGATACCGGCGTCGAGACGGGGTCACTTGGAGCCGGGGCCGATACCCACTGCTCACTGGCGTTGCTGCTGGCGTCGAGACTGCAGATTTTCCCTTGTGTACTGGAAACAACACTTTCCAGCAATTCAGCACATGGTGAAGTCCTTTGGCCCTGTGACTTCAGCAGGAGACTGGCACTCTTCCAGCCCTTGGAGATTTCCTAGCAAGTGTTCAGAGAGTACACACCAAGTTCCTCTCTCCTTGTTCCTTGGCAAAAATAAAGAAGCAGCTTTCAGGTTCCTCCACAGCAAAACAGCACTCTGGCAGAAAGGGGAGGCTAGTCCTTAGATCAGCAGGCTTCTTGTCCTTGGTACAGGTTTCCTTGTCAGAAGTGATCTGAGTTCTTGGTTCAGGGGTCCTTCTCTTATACCCCTTTTTCCCTTTGTTCCCTTTGTCCAAGCAGGGAGATTCCCACCAGCTCAGGTTTGTTGGGGGTGTTGCCAGGCAGAGGCACCTGGCCTATTCACTGAGCAGGGCAGAGTCCTCAGCCGCCCAGCTGGAGGCGGAGCCAGTATTGTCACTGGCAGGAGCAGGGCTATCAGTCGCCCAGCAGGAGGCGGAGCCAGTATTGTGTCAGGCAGGGCAGGCTACTCTTCCCTCACTCTATGTGTAAACGCCCCATTCACCCCACACTGACTCATTCAGACCTCTGGAGCCACCTAGCCCCTGACACACACACCAAACCAGCAGAGACCGGTAGATAGTTGGACAAGAAAATAGCCACTTTCTAAAAGTGCTATTTTCAAACATAGAATTTAAAAACCATCCATTCTAAAGGGTGTGTTATTAAATTCTGAGTTCAGGGATACTAAACTCGACTTGCTACCATGCTCCCTGAGTCAGATAGATTATAATGGAGTTAATAATCAGTCTGCCCAGTCTGGCCTATTGGAGGCAGGTAGCCCTTCAATAGTGAAAAACGAAAATGGCTGTAATTCACTATTAGGTCATGCCACACACATCAGGGCATGACCTACCTTTTACCAACAATGCACCCTGCCCTAGGGCCTACCATAGAGGTGTCTGAAATGTGGCAAAGTGAAGGTTTAGAGACTGGCAAGTAGGTTTCCTTGCCAAGTCGACATGGCAGTCAGGGACTGCACGCAGGCGCTGCGGTGGCAGGCCTGAGACACATTTTACACGCTGCTTCTGTGGGTGGCACAACCAGTGCTGCAAGCCCACCAGCAGCAGTTAACTTACACGCCCTTGGCACACGCAGTGCACTAGACTAGGGTCTGAACAGTAAGTCAACCAAGCCAATCATGGTAACACCAATCAATGTAACAATTTAACATAGGGAGCACTTGCACTGTGGCACTGATCAGCAGTGGCACAGTGCCCAAAGCAATAATCCAGCAAAAACATCGTAAACAGAGGAGGCAAACAGAAAAAAATGGAGGAGAGACTCATGCCAATGATGCCAGGTCTAACAGGAAACCTAGCAAACCTATACATTTTTGAAAACTAGACACCCAATGGAATCCAGGATGGGGTGACTCGACTGCCTCTCTGCAGGTTCTGTTACCCAGATTCCCTTGCAAACCTAAAAAAGTGTCAAAAGGAACACATTTTCCTCATATTTCTGTGGCGGAAAGTTCTGGACTCTGCGTGGATCAACAAATTTCCACCCACCCTGCATTCCCCAAAGGCTTTTGAGAAAAATGGTACCTCACTTGCATGGGTAGGCCTATCTCCCGCGACATGAAACGGCGCAAAACACAACGTGGAAACACCACAATTTCACAGTGAAAAATGACCCTTTTTTGGCAAAGTGCCTAGCTGCAGTTTTTGAGCCCTAGCTCTGCTGGCACCTGGGGAAACCTAGCAAACCTATACATTTTTGAAAACTAGACACCCAATGGAATCCAGGATGGGGTGATTCGACTGCCTCCCTGCAGGTTCTGTTTCCCTCAATCCCTTGCATACCTAAAAAAGTATCAAAAGAAACACATTTTCCTCACATTTCAGTGGTGGAAAGTTCTGGAATCTGTGTGGATCAACAAATTCCCATCCATCCTGCGTTCCCCAAAGTCTTCAGAGAAAAATGGTACCTCACTTGCATGGGTAGGCCTATTTCCCGCGACATGAAATGACGCAAAACGCAACATGGACACACCACAATTTCACAGTGAAAAATGAACCTTTTTTTGCAAAGGGCCTAGCTGTAGGTTTTTGAGCCCTATCTCTGCTGGCACCTAGGGAAACCTAGCAAACCTATACATTTTTTAAAACTAGACACACAGTGGAATCCAGGATGGGTTGACTCGACTGCCTCCCTGCAGGTTCTGTTACCCAGATTCCCTTGCAAACCTAAAAAAGTGTCAAAAGGAACACATTTTCCTCACATTTCAGTGGTGGAAAGTTCTGGAATCTGTGTGGATCAACAAATTTCCATCCATCCTGCGTTCCCCAAAGTCTTCCGAGAAAAATGGTACCTCACTTGCATGGGTAGGCCTTTTTCCCGCGACATGAAATGACGCAAAATGCAACATGGACACACCACAATTTCACAGTGAAAAATGAACCTTTTTTTGGAAAGTGCCTAGCTGTAGTTTTTGAGCCCTAGCTCTGCTGGCACCTAGGGAAACCTAGAAAACCTATACATTTTTGAAAACTAGACACCCAATGGAATCCAGGATGGGGTGACTCGATTGCCTCCCTGCAGGTTCTGTTACCCTCAATCCCTTGCAAACCTAAGAAATTGTCTCAAAAACACATTTTCCTCAAATTTCAGTGGTGGAAAGTTCTGGAATCTGTGTGGATCCACAAATTTTCACCCACCCTGCGTTCCCCAATGTCTTCCGAGAAAAATGGTATCTCACTTGCTTGGGTAGGCCTAGTTCCCGCAAAAAGAAAGAGCGCAAAACGCAACGTGGACACACCACAATTTCACAGTGAAAAATGACCCTTTTTTGGCAAAGTGCCTATCTTTAGTTTTTGAACCCTAGCTCTGCTGGCACCTAGGGAAACCTAGCAAAGCTATACATTTTTTAAAACTAGACACCCAATGGAATCCAGGATGGGGTGATTCGACTGCCTCCCTGCAGGTTCTGTTTCCCTCAATCCCTTGCAAACCTAAAAAAGTATCAAAAGAAACACATTTTCCTCACATTTCAGTGGTGGAAAGTTCTGGAATCTGTGTGGATCAACAAATTCCCATCCATCCTGCGTTCCCCAAAGTCTTCAGAGAATAATGGTACCTCACTTGCATGGGTAGGCCTATTTCCCGCGACATGAAATGACGCAAAACGCAACATGGACACACCACAATTTCACAGTGAAAAATGAACCTTTTTTTGCAAAGGGCCTAGCTGTAGGTTTTTGAGCCCTAGCTCTGCTGGCACCTAGAGAAACCTAGCAAACCTATACATTTTTGAAAACTAGACACACAGTGGAATCCAGGATGGGTTGACTCGACTGCCTCCCTGCAGGTTCTGTTACCCAGATTCCCTTGCAAACCTAAAAAAGTGTCAAAAGGAACACATTTTCCTCACATTTCAGTGGTGGAAAGTTCTGGAATCTGTGTGGATCAACAAATTTCCATCCATCCTGCGTTCCCCAAAGTCTTCCGAGAAAAATGGTACCTCACTTGCATGGGTAGGCCTTTTTCCCGCGACATGAAATGACGCAAAATGCAACATGGACACACCACAATTTCACAGTGAAAAATGAACCTTTTTTTGGAAAGTGCCTAGCTGTAGTTTTTGAGCCCTAGCTCTGCTGGCACCTAGGGAAACCTAGAAAACCTATACATTTTTGAAAACTAGACACCCAATGGAATCCAGGATGGGGTGACTCGATTGCCTCCCTGCAGGTTCTGTTACCCAGATTCCCTTGCAAACCTAAAAAAGTGTCAAAAGAAACACATTTTTCTCACATTTCTGTGGTGGAAAGTTCTGGAATCTGCGTGGATCCACAAATTTCCACTCACCCCGCATTCCCCAAAATCTTCAGAGAAAAATGGTACCTCACTTGCGTGGGTAGGCGTAGTGCCCCTGACATGAAATGGTGCACAATGCAACGTGGACACACCACAATTTCACAGTGAAAAATGACCCTTTTTTGGCAAAGTGCCTAGCTGTGGTTTTTTAACCCTAGCTCTACTGGCACCTAGTGAAACCTATCACACCTATGCATTTTTAAACAATAGACACCCAGGGGAATTCAGGATGGGGTTACTTGACTGTCTCCCTGCAGGTTCTGTTGCCCAGAATCCCTTGCAAACCTAAAAAAGTGTCAAAAGAAACCCATTTTTCTCACATTTCAGTGGTGGAAAGATCCGGAATCTGCGTGGATCAACAAATTTCCACCCACCCTGCTTTCCCCAAAGTCTTCCAAGAAACATGGTACTTCACTTGCATGGGTAGGCCTATTTCCCGCGTCATGAAACGGCGCAAAACGCAACGTGGAAACACCACAATTTCACAGTGAAAAATTACCCTTTTTTGGCAAAGTGCCTAGCTGTAGTTTTTTAATCCTAACTCTGCTGGCACCTAGGGATATCTATCAAACCTATACATTTTTAAAAAATAGACACCCAGGGGAATCCAGGATGGGGTGACTTGACTGCCTCCCACCAGGTTCTGTTACCCAGAATCCCTTGCTAACCTAAGAAATTGACTCAAAAACCAAATTTTCCTCAAATTTCAGTGGTGGAAAGTTCTGGAATCTGTGTGGATCCACAAATTTTCACCCACCCTGCGTTCCCCAATGTCTTCCGAGAAAAATGGTATCTCACTTGCTTGGGTAGGCCTAGTTCCCGCAAAAAGAAACAGCACAAAACGCAACGTTGACACACCACAATTTCACAGTGAAAAATGACCCTTTTTTGGCAAAGTGCCTATCTTTAGTTTTTGAACCCTAGCTCTGCTGGCACCTAGGGAAACCTAGCAAACCTATACATTTTTTAAAACTAGACACCCAATGGATTCCAGGGTGGGGTGATTCGACTGCCTCCCTGCAGGTTCTGTTACCCAGAATCCGTTGCAAACCTAAAAAAGTGTCAAAAGGAACACATTTTCCTCATATTTCTGTGGTGGAAAGTTCTGGACTCTGCGTGGATCAACAAATTTCCACCCACCCTGCATTCCCCAAAGGCTTCTGAGAAAAATGGTACCTCACTTGCATGGGTAGGCCTATTTCCCGCGACATGAAACGGCGCAAAACACAACGTGGGAACACCACAATTTCACCGTGAAAAATTACCCTTTTTTGGCAAAGTGCCTAGCTGTGGTTTTCGAGCCCTAGCTCTGCTGGCACCTGGGGAAACCTAGCAAACCTATACATTTTTGAAAACTAGACACCCAATGGAATCCAGGATGGGGTGATTCGACTGCCTCCCTGCAGGTTCTGTTACCCTCAATCTCTTGCAAACCTAAAAAAGTATCAAAAGAAACACATTTTCCTCACATTTCAGTGGTGGAAAGTTCTGGAAACTGTGTGTATCAACAAATTTCCATCCATCCTGCGTTCCCCAAAGTCTTCAGAGAAAAATGGTACCTCACTTGCATGGGTAGGCCTATTTCCCGCGACATGAAATGACGCAAAACGCAACATAGACACACCACAATTTCACAGAGAAAAATGAACCTTTTTTAGCAAAGTGCCTAGCCGTAGTTTTTGAGCCCTAGCTCTGCTGGCACCTGGGGAAACCTAGCAACCCTATAAATTTTAGAAAACTAGACACCCAATGGAATCCAGGATGGGGTGATTCGACTGCCTCCCTGCAGGTTCTGTAACCCTGAACCCCTTGCAAACCTAAAAAAGTATCAAAAGAAACACATTTTCCTCACATTTCAGTGGTGGAATGTTCTGGAATCTGTGTGGATCAACACATTTCCATCCATCCTGCGTTCCCCAAAGTCTTCCGGGAAAAATGGTACCTCACTTGCATGGGTAGGCCTGTTTCCCGCGACATGAAATGACGCAAAACGCAACATGGACACACCACAATTTCACAGTGAAAAATGAACCTTTTTTTGCAAAGTGCCTAGCTGTAGTTTTTGAGCCCTAGCTCTGCTGGCACCTAGGGAAACCTAGCAAACCTATACATTTTTTAAAACTAGACACCCAATGGAATCCAGGATGGGGTGACTCGACTGCCTCCCTGCAGGTTCTGTTACCCAGATTCCCTTGCAAACCTAAAAAAGTGTCAAAAGAAACACATTTTCCTCACATTTCTGTGGTGGAATGTTCTGGAATCTGCGTGGATCCACAAATTTCCACTCACCCCTGGGACCCTGGGCACTTTACCACTGCTGATCAGTGCTAAAGTGCATATGCTCTCTGTATAAATTGTTATATTGATTGGTTATCCATGATTGGCATACTTGTTTCACCTGTTAGCCCCTAGTAAAGTGCACTGCGTGTGCCAGGGCTGGTGATTCAAATGCTACTAGTGGGCTGCAGCACTGATTGTGCCACCCACAGGAGTAGCCCTAAAATGATGTCTTAGGCCTGCTTGCAGTGCCTATGTGCAGTCCAGGACTGCCATGTCGACCTGGCCAGTGCACCCACTGACCAGGCCTTATCCTTCCCTTTCTGTACATGTCAGGCATCCCTATGGTGGCCCTAGGTACCCCCCTGGGCTGGGTGCAGTGTATCTGAAAGGTAGGGCATGTACTGAGGTGTGTAACATGCCCTGGTAGTGAATTACAGCCATTTTCGTTTTTCACTGCTGAGAGGCTATCTTGCCCATAGGATAGAATGGGGGAGGCTGTTTACATGGCTATCTTCCCATAAGTGCAAGATAGAAAATTCAAGTTTGGTATCTTTGTGTTCAGAATTTAATTATACATCTTTTTAGCAAGATAGTTTTTAAATTCACTGTGTGAGAATAGCACTTCTTAGAAAGTAGCTATTCTCCTGTTTAACCTTCCTGTGTGCCTGTGTGCTGGTTGGCTGACTGGTGTCATGTGATGGGCTAGGTGGCTCCAGAAGCCTGGATGAGTCAGCAGCAGGGTGAATAGGGAGATCTGCTTTAGATGGGTGGGAGGAGTAGTCCCTGGGTTTGAATAGGGCTGCCCCTGCCAGCACAATGCTGGCTCCACCCCCTGCTGGCCAGGCTGAGGACTCTGCCTCTGCTGGCACAAAGAAGGCTCCACCTCCTGCTGAGTGTCTAACGACCCTGCCCCTCACTCTGAAAGGAACCAGGTGCTCCAGAGCAGAGCACACCCAGGAACCGGTTTGAGCAGGGGAATCCCCCCACTGAAACACAGAGAGACAAAGACTTGGAGGGGTATAAGAAGAGGACCCCAGACACCTAAACTTTAGATCACTTTGGAACTAAGAAGAAACCTCTGCCGAGGAGAAAGCTGAAAAGAACTGAAGAGGAGAAGACTGCCTGCTTGCTGTTTTGCTTTGCTGCCAAGGAGAGGGGAAGGACTTTGCTGTGTCCCCTTCTTTTGATTCTGATCTTCAAGGGCCTGAGAAGAGCTGGCTCCCTGTTAAGAAGTCCCAGGAACAAAAGTACTTCACCACCAGCTCCCCTGGAACTCTGCTGAAGGAGTTCTGACCTGCCTTGGAGTGCTTGCCCAGTCTTGGGGCCTCAGGAGGTCGTTTTGCTGTGTTTGGGAGCTGGGAAGCAGAAGCGTGAAAAAGAGTAACTGGTACCCAACGCATCATCCGATTGCGTGTCGCAAGAACGAGAGTGCGAGGAGAATTTCATTGTGGCGTCATCGCAGCACCCGGAGTCCCCGCATCGCCGAGTGCGTCGAGCATCGTCCCGGTGCGAGAAGATTCCTGACGCTGCGAGGGTCGTCGCAGAACCAGTTTGCGGGCCGCACCACTGCCGGTGCGTGAAAGTATCAAGTCGCTGCGTGTGTCGACGCAGAGTCCCGTCCCGTGACGCATCGAGGGTTGCGGCGCCAGAAGTCAACGCCGCGCCGCGCTTCGCGCCGCACCGAAGATCGTCGCATCGTACCTGTGCGTGAAGCTTCCCCCTAAGAAACCTACGCAACAAAAGCCAAAGTCATCGCATCCTCCCCCTACAGATCGGAGCCGGCGCATCCACCTCTGCTGCGTGAAGCAGGGCTGCTGCAAAGCCTCCCCAGGATCTCAGGAGTATCGCATCGCCTTTGCCATCTTCCTTGTTATAGCTTTTGGGAACCCTATCGCAACTACAGGTACTGTTGGGCACGAGAGTGTCGCATTTTGTGCATTGAGAGTCGCATTGTGCAGGACACTGACTTTTACATCCTGGAGTACTTTCTGCAAACTCTTGAACTATCTTTGAAGTAATCTTTTTAATTGTATGTTGGTTTTTCTGTAGTATTTGGTCTTGTGAAGTTTTTAGTAAAGATACCTTATTTTTCTAAAACTGGTGTGGAGTAAATCTGTGGTGTTTTCACTGTGTTACTGTGAGTGTTGGTACAAATACTTTACACATTGCCTTTGATAGCCTAGACTGCTCAGGCCAAGCTACCTAGAGCGTGAGCAGGGGTTATCTTAACAGTGTATCCCCCTTTCCCTGACTAGAAGCAAGGGTCCCTACTTGGACAGTGGTACCTACCCTGCCAACTAGAGACCCCCAGATCTAACATTGGTGGTCAGCGGTGAGGATTGAACTTGTATTTGTACTTGACCCACAGTAATTGGTGTACTTCACTAGGAGTGCAGACCAATAGACAACCACATACTGTATTTTTCTATTTTTGAGTAACTCTTCAAGAGCATCATGTCTCAGGTGACAACAAGTGAGAGGGCAGAATTGGAGTTTTCCATTGTGGATTTAAATTCATACAGAGTTGAGGAGCTCAAGCAATTCTGCAAAGACCTTGGTTGCCCTGTGAAAAGCGGATCTGGAAAGGATGTGCTACAAAGATTCTTGAAGGCCTGTTGGGAGGCCCAAGAGGAAGATGATGCAGATGAAGACAATGGTTTTATTCCCCAAGATCTGCCCGTGGTCGGACCAGTCTCAAGGGCTTGCAGCTCCCATTCCAGTAGGGGGCTCACTCCAGAGGAGTTGGAGGAGAATCAAAGGGTGAGAAACCATGAATTAGAAATAATGAAAATGAAAATGAAGCAATTGGAAGTAGAAAAGGCGTTGGAGGAAAGAAAATTGCTTTTGGCTCATGAGTTGAGGATGAGGGAGCTTGATTTGGAGCTCGAGAGGCTTGAGGCCATGAGTGTCTCAGCTGAAGAAGAAAAATGGGTAGCTCAAGAAGTGAGCTTTGCTGAGTTGGAGGTGGAGTCCAGCTCAGATGGTGGCAGCAAGATTGTAGTTTCTAGTGCTGAGAGAAAGGTACAAACACCCAGAGATGTGGCACCTGACTTGAAGGAGGGGGTTGACATACACCAGGGGGTTCAGGTTTATGATGTTGTTCCAGTGGAGTGCAGTGTCCCTGAAGTAGATTGGGGAACTGGCACAGGGGACCATATTCCTAGTGGTGGGAGGGACACTCTACTGACCCTAGATGAGAGGTACAGGTAGAGGGGTTCCCCCATGGTAGAAACCTTGGTGTGTGAGTGTGGAGACCACCCAGAAGAGTGTGAGTTGTGTGACAGAGACTGTCAGGTACTGTCTTGCCAATCTCAGGAGAGTGGTGTGAGGTACTTGTGTGAGGCACTGGAGGGTGAGGCAAACGGTAGCTTGGTTAACAACTGTGGGGGGCTGTGTGATTCATTTGTTGGAGAGCATATTTTAAGTCCCTGTTTTCCAGAGCTATGCCAACACCCAGTGGCGTGTGAGTTCTCTGGTTCCAGAGAGCTTGCGTTGGAGGCAGACCTTTGATTGGATACCAGAAGGTCTGGAGAGGCATTGGGGAGTGATCCCAAAAGGAGTGGCCCAGATATCTTCCAGACCTGTGAGATGGAAGAGGTTCAGTGTAGCCCAGTTAGGTCCCAGTGTAGTAGGAGGGGTGTAGGGGCTCACGTCCTGTCTCAGTGGAGAAGGGGTGAGTGTGGGACTGTGGGTCCCAAGGTGCCCGAAACCCAGTCTCAGGGCCTGGTGGGTTCCTTAAGGGAACACCAGGTTGGGGGCCTAGACAGTGCTAGTAGGCCATTTGAGGAGGATCTCCTAGTGTCAGGAGAACCTGGAGCCTCTGTAAACAGAGCTCCAGTGGTTCTTGTGTCTGGCGGTACCGCTCCAGTTGGGAGGGTACAGAAGTGCAGACTGAGGGATGAGAGGGGGATGTGTTCCCCAGTGGGAGAACCAGTGGGTCAGGGACCGGTCAGAAGGGCTGAGTCCCCTAGGAGTGACCATGGTGACACCACTTCTGTCCTGGGGGATCTTCGCGCACTGTCAGGTGGACAGGGGCCGGGAGATCTGCGCCAGGCAGACTGTCACGAGACACATGAGTCATGTGTCACCCTCGGGGAGATACTGTGTGAGTCCCCAGAAGTCCTGGCATGCCAGGCAGGTGTGCAACCGCAGGGTTTAGTCCCTGGGTTGGAAGGCCAGGTTCAGGATCTGCCTGACCTGGAGGGAAGGACATCTGTAAGCTGTGTCCTGACCGGTTTGTCTTTGAGGTGTACCGCTCCGAGTAGGAGGGTGCAGAATTCTGGAAGGGGGTGCAGAGGGAGGGAGTCCTCGCCTCTGACCCCGGTTCACCTGGAGGGTGTAGACCCTAGGTTGGAGGGCCAGGTCCGGGGTGTCCCCCCTGACCTGGGATCCCAGTTGCAGGATAGAACCCCTGAACTGGTGGGCGAATGGTGCAGGACACCTGCCACAGGTGCCCTGACTATTCTAGAAGGGGGTACCGGATGAGTCAGCAGCAGGGTGAATAGGGAGATCTGCTTTAGATGGGTGGGAGGAGTAGTCCCTGGGTTTGAATAGGGCTGCCCCTGCTAGCACAATGCTGGCTCCACCCCCTGCTGGCCAGGCTGAGGACTCTGCCTCTGCTGGCACAAAGAAGGCTCCACCTCCTGCTGAGCGTCTAACGACCCTGCCCCTCACTCTGAAAGGAACCAGGTGCTCCAGAGCAGAGCACACCCAGGAACCGGTTTGAGCAGGGGAATCCCCCCCACTGAAACACAGAGAGACAAAGACTTGGAGGGGTATAAGAAGAGGACCCCAGACACCTAAATTTTAGATCACTTTGGAACTAAGAAGAAACCTCTGCCGAGGAGAAAGCTGAAAAGAACTGAAGAGGAGAAGACTGCCTGCTTGCTGTTTTGCTTTGCTGCCAAGGAGAGGGGAAGGACTTTGCTGTGTCCCCTTCTTTTGATTCTGATCTCCAAGGGCCTGAGAAGAGCTGGCTCCCTGTTAAGAAGTCCCAGGAACAAAAGGACTTCACCACCAGCTCCCCTGGAACTCTTCTGAAGGAGTTCTGACCTGCCTTGGAGTGCTTGCCCAGTCTTGGGGCCTCAGGAGGTCGTTTTGCTGTGTTTGGGAGCTGGGAAGCAGAAGCGTGAAAAAGAGTAACTGGTACCCAACGCATCATCCGATTGTGTGTCGCAAGAACGAGAGTGCGAGGAGAATTTCATCGCGGCATCATCGCAGCACCCGGAGTCCCCGCATCGCCGAGTGCGTCGAGCATCGTCCCGGTGCGAGAAGATTCCTGACGCTGCGAGAGTCGTCGCAGAACCAGTTTGCGGGCCACACCGCTGCCGCTGCGTGAAAGTATCCAGTCGCTGCGTGTGTCGACGCAGAGTCCCGTCCCGTGACGCATAGAGGGTTGCGGCGCCTGAAGTCAACGCTGCGCCACGCACCGCGACGCATCTTGGGTTGCGGCGCCAGAAGTCAACACCGCGCATCGCGCCGCACCAAAGATCGTCGCATCATACCTGTGCGTGAAGCTTCCCCCTAAGAAACCTACACAACGAAAGCCAAAGTCATCGCATCCTCCCCCTACAGATCAGAGCCGGCGCATCCACCTCTGCTGCGTGAAGCAGGGCTGCTGCAAAGCCTCCCCAGGATCTCAGGAGTATCGCATCGCCTTTGCCATCTTCCTTGTTATAGCTTTTGGGAACCCTATCACAACTACAGGTACTGATGGGCACGAGAGTGTCGCATTTTGTGCATTGAGAGTCGCATTGTGCAGGACACTGACTTTTACATCCTGGAGTACTTTCTGCAAACTCTTGAACTATCTTTGAAGTAATCTTTTTAATTGTATGTTGGTTTTTCTGTAGTATTTGGTCTTGTGAAATTTTTAGTAAAGATACCTTATTTTTCTAAAACTGGTGTGGAGTAAATCTGTGGTGTTTTCACTGTGTTACTGTGAGTGTTGGTACAAATATTTTACACATTGCCTTTGATAGCCTAGACTGCTCAGGCCAAGCTACCTAGAGGGTGAGCAGGGGTTATCTTAACAGTGTATCCCCCTTTCCCTGACTAGAAGCAAGGGTCCCTACTTGGACAGTGGTACCTACCCTGCCAACTAGAGACCCCCAGATCTAACACCCCGCGTTCCCCAAAATCTTCAGAGAAAAATGGTACCTCACTTGCGTGGGTAGGCATAGTGCCCGCGACATGAAATGGCGCAAAATGCAACGTGGACACACCACAATTTCACAGTGAAAAATGACCCTTTTTTGGCAAAGTGCCTAGCTGTGGGTTTTTTTAACCCTAGCTCTACTGGCACCTAGTGAAACCTATCAAACCTATGCATTTTTAAACGATAGACACCCAGGGGAATCCAGGATGGGGTTACTTGACTGTCTCCCTGCAGGTTCTGTTGCCCGGAATCCCTTGCAAACCTAAAAAAGTGTCAAAAGAAACACATTTTCCTCACATTTCAGTGGTGGAAAGTTCTGGACTCTGCGTGGATCAACAAATTTCCACCCACCCTGCATTCCCCAAAGGCTTCTGAGAAAAATGGTACCTCACTTGCATGGGTAGGCCTATTTCCCGCGACATGAAATGACGCAAAACGCAACATGGACACACCACAATTTCACAGTGAAAAATGACCCTTTTTTGGCAAAGTGCCTATCTTTAGTTTTTGAACCCTAGCTCTGCTGGCACCTAGGGAAACCTAGCAAACCTATACATTTTTTAAAACTAGACACCCAATGGATTCCAGGGTGGGGTGATTCGACTGCCTCCCTGCAGGTTCTGTTGCCCAGAATCGCTTGCAAACCTAAAAAAGTGTGAAAAGGAACACATTTTCCTCACATTTCAGTGGTGGAAAGTTCTGGAATCTGTGTGGATCAACAAATTTCCATTTATCCTGCGTTCCCCAAAGTCTTCAGAGAAAAATGGTACCTCACTTGCATGGGTAGACCTATTTACCGCGACATGAAAAGACGCAAAACGCAACATGGACACACCACAATTTCACAGTGAACAATGAACCTTTTTTTGCAAAGTGCCTAGCTGTAGTTTTTGAGCCCTAGCTCTGCTGGCACCTGGGGAAACCTAGCAACCCTATAAATTTTAGAAAACTAGACACCCAATGGAATCCAGGATGGGGTGATTCGACTGCCTCCCTGCAGGTTCTGTAACCCTGAACCCCTTGCAAACCTAAAAAAGTATCAAAAGAAACACATTTTCCTCACATTTCAGTGGTGGAATGTTCTGGAATCTGTGTGGATCAACAAATTTCCATCCATCCTGCGTTCCCCAAAGTCTTCCGGGAAAAATGGTACCTCACTTGCATGGGTAGGCCTATTTCCCGCGACATGAAATGACGCAAAACGCAACATGGACACACCACAATTTCACAGTGAAAAATGAACCTTTTTTTGCAAAGTGCCTAGCTGTAGTTTTTGAGCCCTAGCTCTGCTGGCACCTAGGGAAACCTAGCAAACCTATACATTTTTGAAAACTAGACACCCAATGGAATCCAGGATGGGGTGACTCGACTGCCTCCCTGCAGGTTCTGTTACCCAGATTCCCTTGCAAACCTAAAAAAGTGTCAAAAGGAACACATTTTCCTCACATTTCAGTGGTGGAAAGTTCTGGAATCTGTGTGGATCAACAAATTTCCATCCATCCTGCGTTCCCCAAAGTCTTCCGAGAAAAATGGTACCTCACTTGCATGGGTAGGCCTATTTCCCGCGACATGAAATGACGCAAAACGCAACATGGACACACCACAATTTCACAGTGAAAAATGAACCTTTTTTTGCAAAGTGCCTAGCTGTAGTTTTTGAGCCCTAGCTCTGCTGGCACCTAGGGAAACCTAGCAAACCTATACATTTTTGAAAACTAGACACCCAATGGAATCCAGCATGGAGTGACTCGATTGCCTCCCTGCAGGTTCTGTTACCCAGATTCCCTTGCAAACGTAACAAAGTGTCAAAAGAAACACATTTTCCTCACATTTCTGTGGTGGAAAGTTCTGGAATCTGTGTGGATCCACAAATTTCCACTCACCCCGCAATCCCCAAAATCTTCAGAGAAAAATGGTACCTCACTTGCGTGGGTAGGCATAGTGCCCCTGACATGAAATGGCGCAAAATGCAACGTGGACACACCACAATTTCACAGTGAAAAATGACCCTTTTTTGGCAAAGTGCCTAGCTGTGGTTTTTTAACCCTAGCTCTACTGGCACCTAGTGAAACCTATCAAACCTATGCATTTTTAAACAATAGACACCCAGGGGAATCCAGGATGGGGTTACTTGACTGTCTCCCTGCAGGTTCTGTTGCCCAGAATCCCTTGCAAACCTAAAAAAGTGTCAAAAGAAACCCATTTATCTCACATTTCAGTGGTGGAAAGTTCTGGAATCTGCGTGGATCAACAAATTTCCACCCACCCTGCTTTCCCCAAAGTCTTCCAAGAAAAATGGTACTTCACTTGCATGGGTAGGCCTATTTCCCGCGTCATGAAACGGCACAAAACGCAACGTGGAAACACCACAATTTCACAGTGAAAAATTACCCTTTTTTGGCAAAGTGCCTAGCTGTAGTTTTTTAATCCTAACTCTGCTGGCACCTAGGGATATCTATCAAACCTATACATTTTTAAAAACTAGACACCCAATGGAATCCAGGATGGAGTGACTCGATTGCCTCCCTGCAGGTTCTGTTACCCAGATTCCCTTGCAAACGTAACAAAGTGTCAAAAGAAACACATTTTCCTCACATTTCTGTGGTGGAAAGTTCTGGAATCTGTTTGGATCCACAAATTTCCACTCACCCCGCAATCCCCAAAATCTTCAGAGAAAAATGGTACCTCACTTGCGTGTGTAGGCATAGTGCCCCTGACATGAAATGGCGCAAAATGCAACGTGGACACACCACAATTTCACAGTGAAAAATGACCCTTTTTTGGCAAAGTGCCTAGCTGTGGATTTTTAACCCTAGCTCTACTGGCACCTAGTGAAACCTATCAAACCTATGCATTTTTAAACAATAGACACCCAGGGGAATCCAGGATGGGGTTACTTGACTGTCTCCCTGCAGGTTCTGTTGCCCAGAATCCCTTGCAAACCTAAAAAAGTGTCAAAAGAAACCCATTTATCTCACATTTCAGTGGTGGAAAGTTCTGGAATCTGCGTGGATCAACAAATTTCCACCCACCCTGCTTTCCCCAAAGTCTTCCAAGAAAAATGGTACTTCACTTGCATGGGTAGGCCTATTTCCCGCGTCATGAAACGGCACAAAACGCAACGTGGAAACACCACAATTTCACAGTGAAAAATTACCCTTTTTTGGCAAAGTGCCTAGCTGTAGTTTTTTAATCCTAACTCTGCTGGCACCTGGGGAAACCTAGCAAACCTATACATTTTTTAAAACTAGACACCCAATGGATTCCAGGGTGGGGTGATTCGACTGCCTCCCTGCAGGTTCTGTTGCCCAGAATCGCTTGCAAACCTAAAAAAGTGTGAAAAGGAACACATTTTCCTCATATTTCTGTGGTGGAAAGTTCTGGACTCTGCGTGGATCAACAAATTTCCACCCACCCTGCATTCCCCAAAGGCTTCTGAGAAAAATGGTACCTCACTTGCATGGGTAGGCCTATTTCCCGTGACATGAAACGGCGCAAAACACAACGTGGAAACACCATAATTTCACCGTGAAAAATGACCCTTTTTTGGCAAAGTGCCCAGCTGTAGTTTTCGAGCCCTAGCTCTGCTGGCACCTGGGGAAACCTAGCAAACCTATACATTTTTGAAAACTACACACCCAATGGAATCCAGGATGGGGTGATTCGACTGCCTCCCTGCAGGTTCTGTTACCCTCAATCCCTTGCAAACCTCAAAAAGTATCAAAAGAAACACATTTTCCTCACATTTCAGTGGTGGAAAGTTCTGGAATCTGTGTGGATCAACAAATTTCCATTTATCCTGCGTTCCCCAAAGTCTTCAGAGAAAAATGGTACCTCACTTGCATGGGTAGACCTATTTACCGCGACATGAAATGACGCAAAACGCAACATGGACACACCACAATTTCACAGTGAACAATGAACCTTTTTTTGCAAAGTGCCTAGCTGTAGTTTTTGAGCCCTAGCTCTGCTGGCACCTGGGGAAACCTAGCAACCCTATAAATTTTAGAAAACTAGACACCCAATGGAATCCAGGATGGGGTGATTCGACTGCCTCCCTGCAGGTTCTGTAACCCTGAACCCCTTGCAAACCTAAAAAAGTATCAAAAGAAACACATTTTCCTCACATTTCAGTGGTGGAATGTTCTGGAATCTGTGTGGATCAACAAATTTCCATCCATCCTGCGTTCCCCAAAGTCTTCCGGGAAAAATGGTACCTCACTTGCATGGGTAGGCCTATTTCCCGCGACATGAAATGACGCAAAACGCAACATGGACACACCACAATTTCACAGTGAATAATGAACCTTTTTTTGCAAAGTGCCTAGCTGTAGTTTTTGAGCCCTAGCTCTGCTGGCACCTAGGGAAACCTAGCAAACCTATACATTTTTGAAAACTAGACACCCAATGGAATCCAGGATGTGGTGACTCGACTGCCTCCCTGCAGGTTCTGTCACCCAGAACACATTTTCCTCACATTTCTGTGGTGGAATGTTCTGGAATCTGCGTGGATCCACAAATTTCCACTCACCCCGTGTTGGAAACAACCCTTTTTGCAGGGTTATCCCCAAACTTTTTTTTTGCTTCTTCCTCCTTTATTTTTTCTGACCCGTGGTTGTTGGCAATAGGACCCTGGGCACTTTACCACTGCTGATCAGTGCTAAAGTGCATATGCTCTCCGTATAAATTGTTATATTGATTGGTTATCCATGATTGGCATACTTGTTTCACCTGTTAGCCCCTAGTAAAGTGCACTGCGTGTGCCAGGGCTGGTGATTCAAATGCTACTAGTGGGCTGCAGCACTGATTGTGCCACCCACAGGAGTAGCCCTAAAATGATGTCTTAGGCCTGCTTGCAGTGCCTATGTGCAGTCCAGGACTGCCATGTCGACCTGGCCAGTGCACCCACTGACCAGGCTTTATCCTTCCCTTTCTGTACATGTCAGGCATCCCTATGGTGGCCCTAGGTACCCCCCTGGGCTGGGTGCAGTGTATCTGAAAGGTAGGGCGTGTACTGAGGTGTGTAACATGCCCTGGTAGTGAATTACAGCCATTTTCGTTTTTCACTGCTGAGAGGCTATCTTGCCCATAGGATAGAATGGGGGAGGCTGTTTACATGGCTATCTTCCCATAAGTGCAAGATAGAAAATCCAAGTTTGGTATCTTTGTGTTCAGAATTTAATTATACATCTTTTTAGCAAGATAGTTTTTAAATTCACTGAGTGAGAATAGCACTTTTTAGAAAGTAGCTATTCTCCTGTTTAACCTTCCTGTGTGCCTGTGTGCTGGTTGGCTGACTGGTGTCATGTGATGGGCTAGGTGGCTCCAGGAGCCTGGATGAGTCAGCAGCAGGGTGAATAGGGAGATCTGCTTTAGATGGGTGGGAGGAGTAGTCCCTGGGTTTGAATAGGGCTGCCTCTGCCAGCACAATGCTGGCTCCACCCCCTGCTGGCTAGGCTGAGGACTCTGCCTCTGCTGGCACAAAGAAGGCTCCACCTCCTGCTGAGCGTCTAACGACCCTGCCCCTCACTCTGAAAGGAACCAGGTGCTCCAGAGCAGAGCACACCCAGGAACCGGTTTGAGCAGGGGAATCCCCCCACTGAAACACAGAGAGACAAAGACTTGGAGGGGTATAAGAAGAGGACCCCAGACACCTAAGCTTTAGATCACTTTGGAACTAAGAAGAAACCTCTGCCGAGGAGAAAGCTGAAAAGAACTGAAGAGGAGAAGACTGCCTGCTTGCTGTTTTGCTTTGCTGCCAAGGAAAGGGGAAGGACTTTGCTGTGTCCCCTTCTTTTGATTCTGATCTCCAAGGGCCTGAGAAGAGCTGGCTCCCTGTTAAGAAGTCCCAGGAACAAAAGGACTTCACCACCAGCTCCCCTGGAACTCTGCTGAAGGAGTTCTGACCTGCCTTGGAGTGCTTGCCCAGTCTTGGGGCCTCAGGAGGTCGTTTTGCTGTGTTTGGGAGCTGGGAAGCAGAAGCGTGAAAAAGAGTAACTGGTACCCAACGCATCATCCGATTTCGTGTCGCAAGAACGAGAGTGTGAGGAGAATTTCATCGCGGCGTCATCGCAGCACCCGGAGTCCCCGCATCGCCGAGTGTGTCGAGCATCGTCCCGGTGCGAGAAGATTCCTGACGCTGCAAGGGTCGTCGCAGAACCAGTTTGCGGGCCGCACCACTGCCGGTGCGTGAAAGTATCCAGTCGCTGCGTGTGTCGACGCAGAGTCCCGTCCCGTGACGCATCGAGGGTTGCGGCGCCCGTAGTCAACGCTGCGCCGCGCACCGCGACGCATCGAGGGTTGCGGCGCCAGAAGTCAACGCCGCGCCACGCATCGCGCCGCACCGAAGATCGTCACATCGTACCTGTGCGTGAAGCTTCCCCCTAAGAAACCTACGCAACGAAAGCCAAAGTCATCGCATCCTCCCCCTACAGATCGGAGCCGGCGCATCCACCTCTGCTGCGTGAAGCAGGGCTGCTGCAAAGCCTCCCCAGGATCTCAGGAGTATCGCATCGCCTTTGCCATCTTCCTTGTTATAGCTTTTGGGAACCCTATCGCAACTACAGGTACTGTTGGGCACGAGAGTGTCGCATTTTGTGCATTGAGAGTCGCATTGTGCAGGACACTGACTTTTACATCCTGGAGTACTTTCTGCAAACTCTTGAACTATCTTTGAAGTAATCTTTGTAATTGTATGTTGGTTTTTCTGTAGTATTTGATCTTGTGAAGTTTTTAGTAAAGATACCTTATTTTTCTAAAACTGGTGTGGAGTAAATCTGTGGTGTTTTCACTGTGTTACTGTGAGTGTTGGTACAAATACTTTACACATTGCCTTTGATAGCCTAGACTGCTCAGGCCAAGCTACCTAGAGGGTGAGCAGGGGTTATCTTAACAGTGTATCCCCCTTTCCCTGACTAGAAGCAAGGGTCCCTACTTGGACAGTGGTACCTACCCTGCCAACTAGAGACCCCCAGATCTAACATTGGTGGTCAGCGGTGAGGATTGAACTTGTATTTGTACTTGACCCACAGTAATTGGTGTACATCACTAGGAGTGCAGACCAATAGACAACCACATACTGTATTTTTCTATTTTTGAGTAACTCTTCAAGAGCATCATGTCTCAGGTGACAACAAGTGAGAGGGCAGAATTGGAGTTTTCCATTGTGGATTTATATTCATACAGAGTTGAGGAGCTCAAGCAATTCTGCAAAGACCTTGGTTGCCCTATGAAAAGCGGATCTTGAAAGGATGTGCTACAAAGATTCTTGAAGGCCTGTTGGGAGGCCCAAGAGGAAGATGATGCAGATGAAGAGAATGGTTTTATTCCCCAAGATCTGCCCGTGGTCGGACCAGTCTCAAGGGCTGGCAACTCCCATTCCAGTAGGGGGCTCACTCCAAAGGAGTTGGAGGAGAATCAAAGGGTGAGAAACCATGAATTAGAAATAATGAAAATGAAAATGAAGCAATTGGAAGTAGAAAAGGCGTTGGAGGAAAGAAAATTGCTTTTGGCTCATGAGTTGAAGATGAGGGAGCTTGATTTGGAGCTCGAGAGGCTTGAGGCCATGAGTGTCTCAGCTGAAGAAGAAAAATGGGTAGCTCAAGAAGTGAGCTTTGCAGAGTTGGAGGTGGAGTCCAGCTCAGATGGTGGCAGCAAGATTGTAGTTTCTAGTGCTTAGAGAAAGGTACAAACACCCAGAGATGTGGCACCTGACTTGAAGGAGGAGGTTGACATACACCAGGGGGTTCAGGTTTATGATGTTGTTCCAGTGGAGTGCAGTGTCCTTGAAGTAGATTGGGGAATGGCACAGGGGACCATATTCCTAGTGGTGGGAGGGACACTCTACTGACCCTAGATGAGAGGTACAGGGAGAGGGGTTCCCCCATGGTAGAAACCTTGGTGTGTGAGTGTGGAGACCACCCAGAAGAGTGTGAGTTGTGTGACAGAGACTGTCAGGTACTGTCTTGCCAATCTCAGGAGAGTGGTGTGAGGTACTTGTGTGAGGCACTGGAGGGTGAGGCAAACGGTAGCTTGGTTAACAACTGTGGGGGGCTGTGTGATTCATTTGTTGGAGAGCATATTTTAAGTCCCTGTTTTCCAGAGCTATGCCAACACCCAGTGGCGTGTGAGTTCTCTGGTTCCAGAGAGCTTGCGTTGGAGGCAGACCTTTGATTGGATACCAGAAGGTCTGGAGAGGCATTGGGGAGTGATCCCAAAAGGAGTGGCCGAGATATCTTCCAGACCTGTGAGATGGAAGAGGTTCAGTGTAGCCCAGTTAGGTCCCAGTGTAGTAGGAGGGGTGTAGGGGCTCACGTCCTGTCTCAGTGGAGAAGGGGTGAGTGTGGGACTGTGGGTCCCAAGGTGCCCGAAACCCAGTCTCAGGGCCTGGTGGGTTCCTTAAGGGAACACCAGGTTGGGGGCCTAGACAGTGCTAGTAGGCCATTTGAGGAGGATCTCCTAGTGTCAGGAGAACCTGGAGCCTCTGTAAACAGAGCTCCAGTGGTTCTTGTGTCTGGCGGTACCGCTCCAGTTGGGAGGGTACATAAGTCCAGACTGAGGGGTGAGAGGGGGATGTGTTCCCCAGTGGGAGAACCAGTGGGTCAGGGACCGGTCAGAAGGGCTGAGTCCCCTAGGAGTGACCATGGTGACACCACTTCTGTCCTGGGGGATCTTCGCGCACTGTCAGGTGGACAGGGGCCGGGAGATCGGCGCCAGGCAGACTGTCACGAGACACATGAGTCATGTGTCACCCTCGGGGAGATACTGTGTGAGTCCCCAGAAGTCCTGGCATGCCAGGCAGGTGTGCAACCGCAGGGTTTAGTCCCTGGGTTGGAAGGCCAGGTTTAGGATCTGCCTGACCTGGAGGGAAGGACATCTGTAAGCTGTGTCCTGACCGGTTTGTCTTTGAGGTGTACCGCTCCGAGTAGGAGGGTGCAGAAATCTGGAAGGGGGTGCAGAGGGAGGGAGTCCTCGCCTCTGACCCCGGTTTACCTGGAGGGTGTAGACCCTAGGTTGGAGGGCCAGGTCCGGGGTGTCCCCCCTGACCTGGGATCCCAGTTGCAGGATAGAACCCCTGAACTGGTGGGCGAATGGTGCAGGACACCTGCCACAGGTGCCCTGACTATTCTAGAAGGGGGTACCGCTCCAGGTGGGAGGGTACAGAGCCCCAAGGAAGAGGAGGACCGGGTATGGAAAAGCCTACCCCAGCCTCCTAACCAGCCACCGGATACAGGCCCGGGGCTGGTAGGTCAGTGCCAGGTTGTCAGACCCGACCTGACAAGAAAGGAAGTGGACAAAGGGTGCCAAGCACCTGGGGCTACTGCCCCCCACCTTCTGACGCCACAGGGGTTTGAGGGCCCTGAGAGGCATGAGGTCTGGGTCTCATCCCTGACCACTGTCCCTGGTCACTGCGGCTTGCTGTCTGTCTGTTGGGACACACCTGTGAGCAAGTTAAGGCTAGGTGCTGCACAGGTGGTGTCCACAGGTGAGGAGAAGGGTTCCACATGGGTTGGCTTGGTGGACCCTGAGAGTATGGATGGAGAGATCCAACCGGGTTCAGGAAGGCGTAGAACAGGAATAGTGCCCTGCTGTTTGGGCCAGTTTCCGTGTTCTATCGCCCTAAGCAGGGAATCCCATCGAGGTATCGCTTGGTCTACCCTGGCTTTAGGCTGGAAGGGGGTTGTGTTGGAAACGGCCCTTTTTGCAGGGTTATCCCCAAACTTTTTGCTTCTTCCTCCTTTATTTTTTCTGACCCGTGGTTGTTGGCAATAGGACCCTGGGCACTTTACCACTGCTGATCAGTGCTAAAGTGCATATGCTCTCTGTATAAATTGTTATATTGATTGGTTATCCATAATTGGCATATTTGTTTCACCTGTTAGCCCCTAGTAAAGTGCACTGAGTGTGCCAGGGCTGGTGATTCAAATGCTACTAGTGGGCTGCAGCACTGATTGTGCCACCCACAGGAGTAGCCCTAAAATGATGTCTTAGGGCTGCTTGCAGTGCCTATGTGCAGTCCAGGACTGCCATGTCGACCTGGCCAGTGCACCCACTGACCAGGCCTTATCCTTCCTGTTAGACCTGGCACCATTGGCGTGAGTCTCCCTTCCTTTTTTCGCTGTGTCTCCTCTGTTTTTGCTGGTTATAGATGCTCTGGGCGCTGTGCCGCTGCCATTCAGTGCCACAGCGCGAATGCTCCCTTTGTAAAGATGACATATGAATTGGTACATCCATGATTGGCTTATTCAGTTTACCTGTTAGTCCCTAGTAGCGTGGCCGGTGTGTGCCCAGGGCTGGTAAACCGAATGCTGCTGGTGGGCCTGCAGCACTGGTTTGTGCCACCCACAGAAGCAGCTTGTAAAGTGTGTCTCAGACCTGCCACTGCAGTGTCTGCGTGCAGTCCAGAACTGCCATCTTGGCTGTGAAGTGCACCCGCTTCCCAGCCCCTAAACCTTCCCTTGGCATCATGTAAGCCCCCCTTATGATAGGGCGCATTGTATGTGTAAGGTAGGACATGCCCTGTTGTATGTAGCATGTCCTAGTAGTGAATTACACCCAATTTCGTTTTTCACTACTGTAAGGCTACCTGTTCTCCATAGGCCAGAATGGGAGGTCTGGGCTATTACATCTTATAGTCCTAACTGACCCACAGAACATGGTAGAAAAACGAATCTAGTATGCCTGAGCTCAGAATATTAAAATACATCTTTTAGTGAAGGTTATTTTTATATCCTGTGTTTGAAACTACCACTTTTAGAGTATAGGTACTTTCTTGCCTAAGCCTTCCAGTTGCTCTGCTATTTTGTGTATTGGCTGTCTGGTTTTGGAGGGACAGGGCAGGCTGAGTCAGACCTGGGTTGAATAGAGCGACCTGCCTAGGTGTGAGGGGAGGGGTAGCTCCTGCACTTGAATAGGGCTGTGCCTGGCAAGGTGAAAGCTGGCTCCACCTCCCACTGTGCGTCTGAGGCAGACCCCCTCTTTCTGAAAGGAAGGATGCAGCCTGATCAACAAAGTGCTCCAGGGCTGGGCAAAACTGGTTCTGGCTGGGTTCAGAGGCTTGGGACCCCTAAGAACAAAGACTTTGGGGGTATAAATATTTGTGCACAAACCCCTACAATTTGTATTGCTCCTGGATAACAAGAAGAACCTCTGTCCGTGTGGCTACAAGAATCTGCAGGAGAAGGACTGTCCTTGTGCTTGTGTGCTGTTCCTGGGACTGGCCTGCAGCTGTTACTACTGGACTTCAAGAAGAGGAAAGGAACTTTGATTGGACTTTTATTTCTTTTGCTACAGCAACTACCCAAGGGCTAGGAGAGAGCTAGCCTCCTGCTGGAGTCTCAGGCACATCAGACTCCACCATCAGCCTCCTGTTTCCTCCCAGCGAGGATTACTATCTGCAGGTGAGGCTCCTGTGTGTTCCAGGACCTCTATTTCTACTGTTGAGAAGAGAGCGCTGAAAATCGTCGCTAACCTCCGTTAGCGAGCCGCTGCAGCTGGTGAGCGTGAGAAAAATCGCCGCTCTGCTGTCGCCGAGCGCTCGCTAACCCCGAAGATCGTCGCAGCACCTGTCTGCGGGCCTGAAAACGCCCGCTATCCGAAGATCGTCGCAGCACCTGTCTGCGGGCCTGAGAACGCCCGCTATCTGAAATCATCGCAACAGGATCATCGCAGCGCGGACGCCGAGCGTTCGCCATTTTCCCCGCATCGAATCCGGATCGTCGCTCCCTCGCGGAGCGCCATCTTTGTCAACGCAGCAAGATCGCACACGCAACAGGCTCGGTGCATCATCCTCCCTTCGCGGCAAGGATTTCATCGCATCACCGGCTTAGCGTGAGGAAGTTTGTCGCTTTGTCCTGCCCGCAACCCAGCGCATCATCCTCCCTCGCGGTAAGGATTCAACGCATCGCTGGTTAGCGTGAGGAAATTTCTCGCTACAGCTCCTTAGCGACATTTTTGTTGCTTTGCTCCAGGAACCAGATACTTTGTGAGTAAAAGGGTCGCAGAGACCCCTGCCTTGAACTAAACATCATTTTGTGCATCCTGAACTATTTTTCCTTGCAGCATTTCTAAAGTAATTATATTTTTATAGTATTGTGGATTTTTACTGTTATTGGTCTTGTGATTAAGTCTATATAAAAATACCTATTTTTCATAACTACTTGAGTGGTGTCCATTTGTAGTGTTCCTCATTATATTACTGTGTATGGTCATAAATGCTTCACACACTGCCTCTGAGATAAGCCTAGCTGCTCGTGCTACGTTACCACAGGGTTGAGCAGGGGTTGTCAAAGGGTGTAGGCTGCTTACTCTGACTTAGGAAGAAGGGTCCCTACTTGGACAGTGGCCAGCCATTGCCAACTAGAGACCCCCATTTCTAACATTGGTGGTCAGCGGTGAGGATCTGGACTTGCATTTATGATTGCATACAGTAATTATAGTGTACACTACTAGTGAGTGCAGACCATAACATAACCACGTACGTTGTTGAGATTTTTTGATTCTATTTTTGATCGTTATTGCCAGTTATTGCCACAATGGGCAAGCCCAGATCCAATGCCTCTGAGGATCTCTCCTGGGAAGAAGAGAAATTAGACACCTACAATGCCAAGCAGCTCAAATGTTTTTGCAAACGCTTCACGGTCCCTATCACAGGTCTCACTAAGAGGGAAGAGTATTACAAGGCGCTGAAGAACTGGTTAGAAGCCAGGGATGCCCGTAGGAATGAGGAAGGGCCTGTGGAGGGGGGAGAGAATGCAGGAGAGCAGCAGGAAGAAATTGTAGATTTGGTAGGGGATAAAGCAGTTTCCAGCCCGGGCACTAGCGTGTCCTCAAGGGGTCTGTCTCCAGAAGAGATGGAGGACAGGGAGAGAGATAGGCGGCATAATATGGAGATGGCTAAGCTCAAATTGGATGGTCAGAGAGACCTAGAGAATAAGAAGTTAGAAGTTGAGATAATGAAGATGAAATTTGAACATGAGAGAATTTTGAGGGAGTTGGAGATTAAGGCCAAGGGTATTGAGATCTCCCCCTCTGGTGGCAGCATACCAGTAGTGCATACTGAGAGTAGAGTGTATATACCTAAAGAGGTTATTAAGGATTTTCATAAAAGTGAGGATATTGGGCAATGGTTTGCCGCTTATGAATTAGCCATGGTGTCCCACCGGGTCCCTGAGAAGGATTGGGGAGCGGGGTTGTGGGGACGGTTTGTGAGTGAGGGGAGGGATACCTTGTTGGACCTACCCCCAGAAAGTAGGATGATTTACGCCCACATGAAGGAAGCTTTGATTACCCGCTATGGTTTAACCCCTGAAATGTACAGGCAGAGATTTAGAACCTGCAAGAAGATAGAAGGTACCACATGGGTTGAATATGTGTCTTTTTTTGGCAGAGCAATGGAGCGCTGGGTAAAAGGCAGCAAAGTAGAAACTTTTGAGCAACTGTATGACTTGATTGCATGGGAGCATTTTTCTAGTAACTGTTTTCCTGAGCTACGCCAGCATCTGATAGATTGCAAGCTGACTAACCCTAGGAAGCTTGATGAGGAGGCGGACCGCTGGGTGAGCACCCGGGTTCGCAAGGGTCCAGTGGGAGACTTCGCCAAAGGTGGGCAGGGTCCCCAGCAGAGAGGTGGGGGGACAGGGGTAAACCAAGGGAGTTCCACCGAGGGCCCCAAGATAATTCCCAAGGGAACCAGGCAGTGGTATCCCAGCCTCCCCCAGATAAGAAGCCAGTGCCTCCAACAGGTAATCCTGTTCCAAGGAGGCCCCCTACTTGTTTTAAGTGTGGCCAGGTGGGCCACAGATACTTTGACCCCCAGTGTCCCCAAAGGGATACTCCTGCACCACCCCGTGCACCGCCCCGCCAGCTTGCTAGTGTAGCCCTGGGGGAGGAGGAGATGGGTGCCCAAGGTGGGTGGGACCCCGTAGAATTGACCCTTGTCTCACTAGGAGACTTTGAAATGGTTCCTAAGCCTGCACTGCCTGATAACACTAAAAAATACAGGCAGTGGGTAACCATCAATGGCCATAGAGTGGAGGCTCTGAGGGACACAGGAGCCAGTGTAACTGCTGTCAGCTCCCGGTTGGTGTCCAAAGAGCAGGTTGTGCCCCATGCATTCTACCCAGTAGTGTCTGCAGACAACACAGAGAGCCACTGTGAGGTGGCTCAGGTTCCCTTTGAGTGGGGGGGTCTCAGGAACTCTTCAGGTGGCTGTGAGGCCCGCCATGCCTGTGGACTGTCTGTTGGGCAATGATTTGGAGAACTCCCCGTGGGCTACGGTGGAGAAGAGAGCTCACTTGCAAATGTTGGGACTGCCTGAGTGGGCATGTGCTACCACTCGGTCCATGGCAGCCAAAGAGAGTATTGAGAAAGACCTGGAGCCTGAGAATATGGCCCAGGTCCCTGCCTTAGAGGGAGGGGGCAGGGGGCGCGGGAAACCGGCCCCCTTGGTTCCCACGGCCCAGGAGGGAGCAGACCCTGAGAGGGATGCCCTGGAGCCTACCGGGGAGCAGTGTACCGACCTGGGGGACCTGCCTGAGCTGACCCAGTGGCAGCAGGAAGGGGGGCCCACCAGGGAGGAGTTTTGTGAACAGCAGAGAACTTGCCCCTCTCTTGAGGGTATGCGGCAACAGGCTGCAGCCCAGGCAGCAGGTGATGTGTCCGGTTCACATCTGATTTATTGGGAGAACAGTCTCCTGTATAGCGAGCCTAAGGTTGCTGAACCGGGGTCAGCCCGTGTGCTGGTGGTACCCGAGTGCTTCAGAACCTTCCTACTGGGGTTGGCTCATGACATCCCATTGGCAGGACATCTGGGGCAGACTAAAACGTTTGAAAGGCTGGTCACCCACTTTTATTGGCCCCAGATGCGCAAGAGTTCAGATACGTATTGTAGGACCTGTGAGACTTGCCAGGCAAGTGGGAAGAGTGGGGGGAAGATCAAAGCCCCACTCCAACCCTTCCCAGTTGTTAGCACCCCATTCGAGCGAGTGGGCATCGACATTGTGGGGCCTCTGGACCCCAAGACAGCCATGGGCAACAGGTACATCCTGGTCTTGGCGGACCATGCCACCCGGTACCCTGAAGCCATCCCGCTCAGGACAGTGACGGCCCCCGTGGTGGGACGTGCACTGATGGGGATCTTCTCCCGTGTGGGGTTCCCCAGAGCGGTGGTGAGCGACAGGGGGACCAACTTCATCTCCCAGTATATGAAGTCCCTGTGGAAGGAGTGTGGGGTGACTTACAAGTTCACCACTCCTTACCACCCCCAGGGTAACGGTCTGGTTGAGAGATTCAACCGGACCTTGAAGGGCATGATCATGGGCCTAGAAGAGCCCCTGAGGCGTAAGTGAGACGTCCTCTTGCCATGCCTGTTGTTTGCATACCGTGAAGTGCCACAGAAGTCCTTAGGGTTCAGTCCCTTTGAACTGCTCTATGGCCATCCGGTAAGAGGACCTCTGAGTTTGGTCAAGGAAGGCTGGGAGCAATCTCCCAGGAAACCTCCCCAGGACGTATTTAGCTACATCCTGGCCTTCAGGAACCAAACTCGGCGTTTCAGAAAAATTGCTGAGGCAAATCTGGAAGCCAGCCAGGAGGAGATGAAATATTGGCACGACCAGAATGCCACTCTGGTCGAATTTCAACCTGGTCAGAAGGTTTGGGTACTGGCCCCAGTGGAGCCTTGTGCGCTCCAAGATAAGTGGACCGGTCTCTTTGAGGTGGTGGAGCGCAAAAGTCAAGTTACCTATTTGGTGGACTTTAAATCTCCCAGGAACCCCCTTCGGGTCCTGCATGTGAATCGCCTGAAGCCCCACTTTGAGAGGTCTGAAGTGGGCATGCTCCTTGCCACAGATGCAGGGATGGAGGAGGAAAGTGAGCCTCTTCCTGACCTCCTGTGTGCAGGAGAAAAGGATGGGTCAGTGGAGGGTGTGGTCCTCTCCACCACACTGACCCCTGAGCAACAGTTAGATTGCCGCCAGCTGTTGGGGCAATTCCCTGATTTATTTTCCCTGGTGCCTGGTGTCACTGACTGGTGCGTCCATGAGGTGGACACCAGGGACAGTCCTCCTGTCAAGCACAAGGCTTACCGAGTGACTGACCGGGTAAGGGCCTACATCAAGGAGGAGGTCTCCAAAATGTTTGCTCTAGGGGTGATTGAGTCCTCTAGCAGCCCCTGGTCCAGCCCCGTGGTCTTGGTACCAAAAGCTGCAGCGCCTGGTGACACTCCAGAACTTAGGTTCTGTGTGGACTATCGAGGTCTCAATTCGGTCACGAGGACCGACGCGCACCCCATCCCCAGAGCTGATGAGCTCATAGATCGGTTAGGGGCTGCTCGGTACCTCAGCACGTTTGATCTAACGTCTGGGTACTGGCAGATCGCCTTAACTGATGGGGCAAAGGAGAGGTCAGCATTCTCCACCCCAGATGGGCACTACCAGTTCTGTGTGATGCCCTTTGGAATGAAGAATGCCCCTGCCACCTTCCAGAGGTTGGTCAATCAGGTGTTGGCTGGGCTGGAGGATTTCAGTGCCGCCTACCTGGATGACATTGCAGTATTCAGTTCCTCGTGGGAGGACCACTTACACCACCTCTGGGAAGTGTTGATGGCGCTGCGCAGAGCAGGCCTCACAATCAAGGCCAGTAAGTGCCAGATTGGGAAGGGTTCGGTGGTGTACTTAGGACACCAGGTAGGGAGTGGCCAGGTGGCACCCCTACAGCCCAAGATTGAAACCATCCTGGCGTGGGAGTCCCCAAGGACCCAGACCCAGGTGAGGGCCTTCTTAGGACTCACAGGTTATTACAGGAGGTTTGTCAAGGGGTATGGCAGCATCGTTGCCCCCTTGACCGAGCTGACTTCCAAAAAGCAGCCCAAGATTGTGAACTGGACTGACACCTGTCAGAAAGCTTTTGATACCCTCAAAACTGCCATGTGTACAGCGCCCGTGCTCCTGGCGCCCAACTTTGCTAAGGAATTTATTGTCCAGACAGACGCTTCAGAGCATGGGGTGGGGGCTGTTCTGTCACAGATGAATGAGGAGGGACTAGACCAACCCGTAGCCTTCATCAGTAGGAGGTTACTTCCACGGGAACAGAAGTGGAGTGCAATTGAGCGTGAGGCATTTGCTGTTGTCTGGGCACTGAAGAAGCTGAGACCATACCTTTTTGGGACTCACTTCCGGGTTCAGACAGACCACAGGCCCCTCAGATGGTTGATGCAGATGAGGGGTGAGAATCCCAAGTTGTTAAGGTGGTCCATTTCCCTACAGGGTATGGACTTTACGGTGGAACATCGCCCTGGTACAGAACACGCCAATGCTAATGGTCTGTCCAGATTTTTCCGCCTTAGTGAAGAGAACTTCCAAGGGGATGGGTAGTTCTCCCCACATTTCAGCTGGAGGGGACGCGTGTTAGACCTGGCACCATTGGCGTGAGTCTCCCTCCCTTTTTTCGCTGTGTCTCCTCTGTTTTTGCTGGTTATAGATGCTCTGGGCGCTGTGCCGCTGCCATTCAGTGCCACAGCGCAAATGCTCCCTTTGTAAAGATGACATATGAATTGGTACATCCATGATTGGCTTATTCAGTTTACCTGTTAGTCCCTAGTAGCGTGGCCGGTGTGTGCCCAGGGCTGGTAAACCGAATGCTGCTGGTGGGCCTGCAGCACTGGTTTGTGCCACCCACAGAAGCAGCTTGTAAAGTGTGTCTCAGACCTGCCACTGCAGTGTCTGCGTGCAGTCCAGAACTGCCATCTTGGCTGTGAAGTGCACCCGCTTCCCAGCCCTAAACCTTCCCTTGGCATCATGTAAGCCCCCCTTATGATAGGGCGCATTGTATGTGTAAGGTAGGACATGCCCTGTTGTATGTAGCATGTCCTAGTAGTGAATTACACCCAATTTCGTTTTTCACTACTGTAAGGCTACCTGTTCTCCATAGGCCAGAATGGGAGGTCTGGGCTATTACATCTTATAGTCCTAACTGACCCACAGAACATGGTAGAAAAACGAATCTAGTATGCCTGAGCTCAGAATATTAAAATACATCTTTTAGTGAAGGTTATTTTTATATCCTGTGTTTGAAACTACCACTTTTAGAGTATAGGTACTTTCTTGCCTAAGCCTTCCAGTTGCTCTTCTATTATGTGTATTGGCTGTCTGGTTTTGGAGGGACAGGGCAGGCTGAGTCAGACCTGGGTTGAATAGAGCGACCTGCCTAGGTGTGAGGGGAGGGGTAGCTCCTGCACTTGAATAGGGCTGTGCCTGGCAAGGTGAAAGCTGGCTCCACCTCCCACTGTGCGTCTGAGGCAGACCCCCTCTTTCTGAAAGGAAGGATGCAGCCTGATCAACAAAGTGCTCCAGGGCTGGGCAAAACTGGTTCTGGCTGGGTTCAGAGGCTTGGGACCCCTAAGAACAAAGACTTTGGGGGTATAAATATTTGTGCACAAACCCCTACAATTTGTATTGCTCCTGGATAACAAGAAGAACCTCTGTCCGTGTGGCTACAAGAATCTGCAGGAGAAGGACTGTCCTTGTGCTTGTGTGCTGTTCCTGGGACTGGCCTGCAGCTGTTACTACTGGACTTCAAGAAGAGGAAAGGAACTTTGATTGGACTTTTATTTCTTTTGCTACAGCAACTACCCAAGGGCTAGGAGAGAGCTAGCCTCCTGCTGGAGTCTCAGGCACATCAGACTCCACCATCAGCCTCCTGTTTCCTCCCAGCGAGGATTACTATCTGCAGGTGAGGCTCCTGTGTGTTCCAGGACCTCTATTTCTACTGTTGAGAAGAGAGCGCTGAAAATCGTCGCTAACCTCCGTTAGCGAGCCGCTGCAGCTGGTGAGCGTGAGAAAAATCGCCGCTCTGCTGTCGCCGAGCGCTCGCTAACCCCGAAGATCGTCGCAGCACCTGTCTGCGGGCCTGAAAACGCCCGCTATCCGAAGATCGTCGCAGCACCTGTCTGCGGGCCTGAGAACGCCCGCTATCTGAAATCATCGCAACAGGATCATCGCAGCGCGGACGCCGAGCGTTCGCCATTTTCCCCGCATCGAATCCGGATCGTCGCTCCCTCGCGGAGCGCCATCTTTGTCAATGCAGCAAGATCGCACACGCAACAGGCTCGGTGCATCATCCTCCCTTCGCGGCAAGGATTTCATTGCATCACCGGCTTAGCGTGAGGAAGTTTGTCGCTTTGTCCTGCCCGCAACCCAGCGCATCATCCTCCCTCGCGGTAAGGATTCAACGCATCGCTGGTTAGCGTGAGGAAATTTCTCGCTACAGCTCCTTAGCGACATTTTTGTTGCTTTGCTCCAGGAACCAGATACTTTGTGAGTAAAAGGGTCGCAGAGACCCCTGCCTTGAACTAAACATCATTTTGTGCATCCTGAACTATTTTTCCTTGCAGCATTTCTAAAGTAATTATATTTTTATAGTATTGTGGATTTTTACTGTTATTGGTCTTGTGATTAAGTCTATATAAAAATACCTATTTTTCATAACTACTTGAGTGGTGTCCATTTGTAGTGTTCCTCATTATATTACTGTGTATGGTCATAAATGCTTCACACACTGCCTCTGAGATAAGCCTAGCTGCTCGTGCTACGTTACCACAGGGTTGAGCAGGGGTTGTCAAAGGGTGTAGGCTGCTTACTCTGACTTAGGAAGAAGGGTCCCTACTTGGACAGTGGCCAGCCATTGCCAACTAGAGACCCCCATTTCTAACACTTCCCTTTCTGTACATGTCAGGCATCCCTATGGTGGCCCTAGGTACCCCCCTGGGCTGGGTGCAGTGTATCTGAAAGGTAGGGCACGTACTGAGGTGTGTAACATGCCCTGGTAGTGAATTACAGCCATTTTCGTTTTTCACTGCTGAGAGGCTATCTTGCCCATAGGATAGAATGGGGGAGGCTGTTTACATGCCTATCTTCCCATAAGGGTAAGATAGAAGATCCAAGTTTGGTATCTTTGTGGTCAGAATTTAATTATACATCTTTTTAGCAAGATGGTTTTTAAATTCACTGTGTGAGAATAGCACTTTTTAGAAAGTAGCTATTCTACTGTTTAACCTCCCTGTGTGCCTGTGTGCTGGTTGGCTGACTGGTGTCATGTGATGGGCTAGGTGGCTCCAGGAGCCTGGATGAGTCAGCAGCAGGGTGAATAGGGAGATCTGATTTAGATGGGTGGGAGGAGTAGTCCCTGGGTTTGAATAGGGCTGCCCCTGCCAGCACAATGTTGGCTCCACCCCCTGCTGGCCAGGCTGAGGACTCTGCCTCTGCTGGCACAAAGAAGGCTCCACCTCCTGCTGAGCGTCTAACGACCCTGCCCCTCACTCTGAAAGGAACCAGGTGCTCCAGAGCAGAGCACACCCAGGAACCGGTTTGAGCAGGGGAATCCCCCCACTGAAACACAGAGAGACAAAAACTTGGAGGGGTATAAGAAGAGGACCCCAGACACCTAAACTTTAGATCACTTTGGAACTAAGAAGAAACCTCTGCCGAGGAGAAAGCTGAAAAGAACTGAAGAGGAGAAGACTGCCTGCTTGCTGTTTTGCTTTGCTGCCAAGGAGAGGGGAAGGACTTTGCTGTGTCCCCTTCTTTTGATTCTGATCTCCAAGGGCCTGAGAAGAGCTGGCTCCCTGTTAAGAGTCCCAGGAACAAAAGGACTTCACCACCAGCTCCCCTGGAACTCTGCTGAAGGAGTTCTGACCTGCCTTGGAGTGCTTGCCCAGTCTTGGGGCCTCAGGAGGTCGTTTTGCTGTGTTTGGGAGCTGGGAAGCAGAAGCGTGAAAAAGAGTAACTGATACCCAACGCATCATCCGATTGCGTGTCGCAAGAACGAGAGTGCGAGGAGAATTTCATCGCGGCGTCATCGCAGCACCCGGAGTCCCCGCATCGCCGAGTGCGTCGAGCATCGTCCCGGTGCGAGAAGATTCCTGACGCTGCGAGGGTCGTCGCAGAACCAGTTTGCGGGCCGCACCGCTGCTGGTGCGTGAAAGTATCCAGTCGCTGCGTGTGTCGACGCAGAGTCCCGTCCCGTGACGCATCGATGGTTGCGGTGCCCGAACTCAACACTGCGCCGCGCACCACGACGCATCGAGGGTTGCGGCGCCAGAAGTCAACGACGCGCCGCGCATCGCGCCGCACCAAAGATCGTCGCATTGTACCTGTGCGTGAAGCTTCCCCCTAAGAAACCTATGCAACGAAAGCCAAAGTCATCGCATCCTCCCCCTACAGATCGGAGCCGGCGTGAAGTACTGGGTATTTTAGACCCAGCGGTGCAGGGGCACACACCCTATGACTTCTGGGTTTCACCCTGTTCCGGACCTACAGAAACACAGAGTCTTCTGGGTGAAGTCAAAGAATCGTTTATTGGCTGCAGACCAATGACAGGTATCCTAGAAGTACAACAGCGTGTATGTTCTCAGGAGACTGCTGAAAATCATAGGAACGGACTTCATCTTAAATACGCTTTTCCTTGCCTCAAGCATACATTCCTAGGTTTTATGATACGGCAATATACAGGTATACATTACAAACGAAAAAGCAGAGTCATGATGACCATCCCACATTCCAATTCGGCCAGCCCACAATGATTTACACAGTAAGGTTCAGATCCCACGTTTGATGTAAAGAGACCCCCCAATAAACATGAGCATCTCCTGTTTTGGGAAACAAGTCATAAAGCAGGAACAAGCAGGTGTGGAAGAGATTAGCCGGGGGATTGTGTAGAATGAAAGGGCTTTATGACGGGTCAAACCCTGATGCTAATCACAGGTGGACGGAGGAAGGGGAGCTCGTGAGACCGGTTTGACCCAGGGCAGCAGAGCCAGCTGCCCAGGTCACAGAGAAGTCAGAGGGGAAGCCCATGTACTGTGAGGCCCGTATTTACTCCATTATAGCCTATGTGAGGGCAATGACAAGATGGCCACTGTTTCCAAAATGGAACCCGCGTAGTGGAGCAGAAGAACGTGTACACAGTGCATTCATAGCTAGAACGATATATAAAGCACTCGTACATGCCGCATTTACCATTTGCGGTTCGCTAATACCAAGATAGACAGGGGTAAGGCCCTGTCCCCTACGCGGTCCCGAATATTAAAGTACGACAGACCCTCCTTTTGCCCTTACATAGGCAATCACTATACTCATCTTAATCCGAGTCTAGGTCAATGTTCACGAAGTCATGGAGATGTTGCTGTAGCATCATCCTATTACTTAGCTCGTCCCTTGATACAGGTTTCCTTACACATAAGGTAGTACAGAGGCCACATATCGCAGGAGCACACTGTATGCACAGACAGAACAGGAAAAGAATGGCTAAGATCATTCCAACGACCATCAGAACTTTCCAACCCCAGGCAGATATCAATTCCCAGAACCACCCCACCAGTGACCACTCTCCCTTATCCACGTGTATGGCTTCAGATATTTTATGGAGTTTGGAGATGGCTTGATACACTGTTGGAGCATTATCTGGTATGAAAATGCAGCAACTGGATTGGATGACCTTGCATACCCCACCGCGGTCTGCAAGAATAACGTCTAGAACCATGCGGTTCTGCAGAGTCATAAGGCGATCCGCTTGGAGCTCAGCTGTCAGATTACTAAGGGCACCAGCCGTTACATTGACAGTGGATTCAACCACACGTGTCAGCTGTCTCAGGTTCCTACTATTGACCATAGGTCCCCAAAACGGCAGGAAACCCAAGAAGAAGTCTCCCGCTTCCTGACCGGCAGTATCCTCCTTACTAATCACACCTCTCACAACTCTGGTCTTGTGATAGTCAGAGGCGGCAGTAAATGTCGGCGGTAGCAAGTTCGCAATATAACATGTGCCCGAGAAATCAGGGGGCAGCCATGTATATGCTCGGTCATTACAGATGAAATATGTGCCCTTGGCAGCTAGAAACGCAGGGGAAAACTGTGACGGGAAGGTGTACGTTTCAGTACAGTCACTTCTTCCCAGTTGAGCTCTAGGATTCTGACCATTACCCTGTAAGCAGAACCGACCCATGTGGGGTACGACCCAGATTGGAGATGAGATTTTTCGCTGTCTTTCACCCAGACTAATACTATACCCCGTCGCGTTCCATCCTACATAAGGTCTCAGCTCTTCTTTGGGAATGGATGAGTATGCATCAATATCTCTACTCATATCGGCAACTCCTTTCATTAAAGCCTTATTATTGGTTATAGGTCTGATGGAACGCGGTTGGCGAGGGGAGTATGTATCTAGGGCATAGAGAAACATGGTTTGGAATGCCCATGACGATCCATTGTAACTGTACGGTAGCACCAGGTAGGGAATACCTTTGTTAATGGTATGTGGCATTAACCCACACACCCAGCAATTGGTCGTATTCATTACTAGTTGGTGCTGGTGCAAGAGTTGGATAAACGAGTTATTTACAAACTCTGATCGTCTGGTCTGTTCGTGCTCAGGCAAAGGGTGAAAAGAGTGAGAGGAGGCAGTAGAAAGAGATATAGGCTGTTGAGTGGGTTCAATGGGCTTTTGAGCGGAGAAGAACACAAATCCTACAATAAACATTATGATACTACATAGTGTAAAAAGGCACAAAAAGACAAAACATTTACTTTTCACAATTCTACACATTCTTGCATTAGAGTTCATTTCCTCAATCGGTCTCTCCATCTTAAAAAACTCCATCCTCTACTCGGGCCGCTCGCGGTGGATGAGTTTCTTCTGCTAAGGAGTACGCCTGTCAGTCCAGGGAAACGCCCTAGACTAACCAGAACCGTTGACCTAGCGTCTTCGGCCTGTACCCCAAAGTCTTGGCACCGCGACCCTGCGGCAGAACCCGGATGGTGGTTCGAAAAACAAAAATCAAGAAAGTCCTTCAGATGGGAGAGCAAAAAATGTCAAAAGGGAAATAGTGAGGAAAATCTTTATTTGTCCATGGGCCTTGGTCTCAAATTATAGCGAAGGCGGCCAGGTGCTGTTTGGTCTTGAAACAAAAGTTCAGGCTCAGTGGTGTCCAGTCGATTTGATGGTGGCACAGTTTCTTGCAGAATATTGTCACTCTCTTGGTCTGAAACTGTGTCTCTTAAGCGTGCGTCACTGAATGGAACAAAACGAGGTACAGTGTCTGTCTCTGAGTCGGCGATACCCTCCTTGACCCACTGGTCATATGGCAGAGGCAAGGGGACTATTTTGCAGTGGGTACCATGGATCCAGTGCTTCTTCCCTTTCACTCGCACTGCTGATCTCGTCGACAGAAGAACAAGATGAGGGCCGATCCAGCGAGGCTCGTCGTTGCCCTTACGCTGGAAATTCCGGACCAGGACCCACGAGCCAGGGTTGATAGGGTGTCCAGGAGGTTCAGAGGCTTGGGGAAGAGTATCATGTACCTGTTGGTGCAAAACACGCAGTTTAACAGTCAAATCATACAGGTAATCGAGTAGTACTGGATGCTCTATCTCACTGAACTTCGTAGGCCTCGGTACACCCCATACGTTGGCGGGACGGCCAAAAACGACCTCGTAAGGACTAAGTCCCACTCGTGAGTGTATGGTCATTCTAGTGGACAGGAGTGCTAAGGGCAGAGCGTCAGGCCATTTAAGACCGGTGCTCGCCTGAATTTTGGCCAGCTTGAGCTTTAAGGCTCCATTGTAGCGTTCTACTAGTCCAGCTGATTGGGGGTGATTTGCAGCGTGGAACTTCTGCTTTATCCCTAGCCCTTCACATACATTCTTCATCACTTTACCCACAAACTCACTTCCGTTATCACACCACACCATTCTTGGCATCCCAAACCTAGGGAAAAATTCCTTTACAAGGGCTTTGGCTGTGGATAGGGCAGTATTATCTTTCAGAGGATAAGCCTCTATCCATTTTGAGAAAGCACAAACAACCACCAGTACATATTTCAGGTTGTTGCATCTTTCCATGTGAATAAAGTCCAGCTGCAAAACTTCGAATGGACATGATGGGGGTGCAAAGTGACCAGCCGGAGTTGGGGTTCCCCTACCAGGGTTGTACTTCAAGCATACTATGCAATTCTTGACCACATTCTCTGCACACTTGGGAATCCCAGCATTCTGCCATACTGGAGCCAACAACTTGCATATACCTTTCGTACTGATATGTGCCATTCCATGTGCCATAGTAACCACTGGAAGCACATATGCATCAGGCAACAACCATCGCCTATGTTCTGTCAGATCAGTCCAACAACCATTCTCATCCAACTTACCCATACTTTCTCTCCACTTGCTTAACTCTTCCTCTGTGGCTTCAGCCTGAAGCGACTTAACACTCTCTATTGTGTTCTCACACATCCCAACATCATTAACCCATCTTGCGGGGCCTGCAACATACATTCTAGTCTTCACATTCTGTGCCGTTTCTTTCGCGATCTCATCAGCAAACGCATTCCCACGTCCAACATCATCTGTGACTTTCCTGTGCGCACTGCATTTCATGATCGCAACTTGCAACGGTAGGGTCAGTGACTCAAGGAGATCATTCACCAACTTGCCATTCTGAATTTTAGCTCCATGCGACGTCAGGAACCCACGCTCTTTCCACAAACGCCCAAAATTATGAGCCACGCCAAAGGCGTACTGGCTATCTGTGTATATGTTCACTCTCATTCCTTCAGACAACACACATGCTCTCGTGAGGGCGATTAATTCTGCTGCTTGGGCCGAATTATGTGGCACTCGTGCAGTTTCCACGACCGTGTGCAAAGTCGTGATAGCATATGCAGCAGTCGTGTCACCATTAGGGAGCTTGAAGCATGAACCATCTACCCATAAAGTGCCATCACACTCAGTCAGGGGAGTATCTTTTAGATCTACTCTCCCTTTCGTCTCTTCTTCTGTTCTGAACAGACAATCATGTTGCTCAATCTCATCTGAGTCTGCTGGAATTGGCAACAATGTAGCTGGATTCAGCGTATTACATCTTTTTATGTGTATGTGATTCGCTAACAGTGTAAGTTCATAACCTGATAATCGCGCACTAGTCAAGTGTTGTGTCTTGGTCCTATTTAATAATGTGTCTACAGCATGTGGAACCATAACAATCAATGTATTGTCCATTACCAAACCAGCAGATTGTCGGATAGACATCGCTGCAGCAGCTGTCGCTCTCAGACAGCTTGGCAATGCCCTCGCTACAGGGTCCAAGGTTGATGAAAAATATGCGCATGGGCGCGGTCTGTCGCCAAAAGGCTGTGTTAACACTGATAATGCGCATCCATCTTTCTCATGAACATACAATGTAAAAGGCTTGCTGTAGTCAGGAGTGCCCAACACAGGAGCTGAACATAACGCATTACGCAATTCCACAAAACTTTTCTGGCACTCTTCAGACCATGGGATAGGATTCGGCGTGTCTTTGCATGTTAAGGCTAATAAATGCTTTGCCAACAAAGAAAAACTAGGGATCCAATGCCTACAGTATGAAGTGATGCCCAAGAAAGCACGCACTTCTCTCTGTGTCTTTGGCACACTCAACTGTGCAATGGCTTGAATTCTTTCTGGGGTCAGTTTCCTTCCCTCCTTCGATAAGAGATGACCTAAGTAGGTCACTTCTTGTCGACAATATTGCAGCTTAGAGAGAGATACTTTGTGATGGAAAGCGGATAAATGGCGCAACAGTGACAATGTGGCTTCTTTACAGATCTTCTCAGTATCCGCAGCGATTAGTAAATCGTCCACGTACTGAATCAGGATAGCGCCACTAGGTAGAATAAGTGCATCAAGCTGCGCTTTCAAAGCTTGACTGTATATGGATGGACTCTCACAGTAGCCCTGGGGAGCGCGTTTGAAGCGGAAGCTTCGGCCTCCCAGACTAAAACCAAAAATGTCTCTGCTCTTTTCTGCAATTGGGATGCTAAAGAAAGCATTCTTTAAATCGATCACTGAAAACCATACAGCAGAGGCTGGAATCATCGTTAACAAGGCAGTTATATCAGGGACAACTGGAAACTGTGGCACAACAATCTTATTAACCTCTCTAAGATCAATCACAAATCTGTAAACAGGTGGCTGTGAAGGATCCGTCCGTTTTAAGACAGGTAAAATCGGACTATTGCAAACGTTGCCTCTTGTCTCTTCAATCACACCTTTATTAATCAGGTCGCTGACAATGTCTAACAATGCTTTCTGGCCTTCATTAGAGATTTTGTACTGGGGAATACGTGGCAGTCTGACATTAGCCTTTAAAGTTACCACGTATGGCGGTATCTCCAAGAGGCCCACATCATTGGGACCAGTAGCCCAAAGGGCATCCGGAAGGGATGACAATTCAGGCGGCATTGTATTTTTAGACAAGTACATCGGGGAAATCACTTTCTTGCCTAATGTAAGTTGTACTCCTGAAGGAGAACAATACAGTGTAGCGTGCAATCTTTTCAACAAATCTAATCCCAGCAAATTCTCACCACAACCCGTTGTTAGGATCAGGGGTGCTTTCAGCTCACAAGGTCCAACAGAAAGTGACATGGGACTAGAAATCGGGTTCCTTACTGGGGCGCCAGAAAAACCTACTGAAACATTTATCCCGCCAGACAAAGGTGCGCCAGGAAGTTTTGAATGCATGATTGAACTCTTTGCAGCACCAGTATCTAGCAGAAAAGGCTCCGTTACATTTGCTGTAGTCACCTCAACATACGGTCCACTCTGATCCACTGGCACTGAAACAACTCCCTCTCTTTGTCTATGGCTGTCCTAGTAATCATTATTCTCTGCATCACCGTCCTCTGCATAATAATCATTATTATAATACTGGGCCGTATTACTAGTCGCGTTAGCTTGCTGATCAAAACTATTGATGGTATTTTGAGGCGGCAGAGGACGCGCGTTCTGGGGAGCATTTCCACGCCCTCTGCCTCTAGGAGCTTGCTGACCACCCCTACCTCTTGCGCCATACGCATTACCGTTCCGCTGCATTAATTTAGGGCAACTATATTTATAATGACCTTCCTCTTTGCAGTATGAACATTGGTTGGGACCTACAGGGACACGTGGTTGATAATACCCATTCATTTGCTGGTTTGTCTGAAACTGTTGGGGTTGGTGATAGACACCTTGGGGTTGCCTATAATTATTACCACCTCCACGTGGCGGGTAGGCCTGCTGTAAAAGGACCTTTGTCTTCAGTTCCTTCGTTTTCTTTTCTGTTCTATCTTTCTCGTCCTTATCTCTATTTTCATAATACTGTGCAGTAGCCAGTATTTGCGCTGAAGAAGAAACAGCCCAGGAACTCTCTGAATCTTTTAACTTTTTACACAGGTCAGGAAGTAGATTCTGCACAAACTTATCCACAAATAACCGTTGGCCACCCTCAGTACTCATATCCTGCCCACTGTGGTCAATAAACGTTTCTTCAAACCTAGGAAAGAAGTCTGACACTGTCTCATCTTTCTTCTGCTTGCATGCAGATAACTTGTCCCAATTTACGCGCATCGCAGGCATTATTGTCTTCATATACGTGATGATTCTACCAGGCAATTCAGCTACTAAAGGTTCTGGTTTCGCACCACCAGTTTGTCTAGCATCAGCAGGAACAATGTTGGCCCATGTATCCCCTAGTTCTGCATTGTGATCTACATTACGAATTGATCCCCATAGAGGCTGTGGAACAACATTGCCAAACAACATGTCTATATCGGCCAGATTCATAATGCATGACCCTGCCGTCTGTGACAACTCTTTATAATAACCTGCTGGGTTCTTACGGGGATCAGGTAAGGACTGCTTAAGCGCTAACACTTCAGAGCGCTTCCATGGAACATGCACCCAAACACGCTGGAAATGCGCTGCCACAGCGGGGTTACCACCGACAGCTGCAACCGCTTCCTTCCATACCGGGGGAACTTCTCTCATAGGGTATTGTCGCGCTTTTGCCTTTTTCCCCACAAGGACCTCTTGTTCAAACAATGACTGTTGGCAATCGTCATTCCTAAGTGACAATACAACCGCAACTGCTTTATCTACTTCGCGGTCCACAATTATACCAGTTCCAAAATCGAACCTCACTCTACACAACTCCTGCGGGTTCGGATTTTTACCACTATCCTCCAATTCTTCACAGAGAATTTCACACATTTTCTCAAACACATATCTCTGTTTAGGGGCATCCCATTGATGGAAAGTGTTGACAACTGATTCCACATCATAAAGTGAAGGAAAAACGATCCATCTACGCGCCATGTGATCTATTACCTTTTTCTCATCGGGGTTAGGCAATTGGCTGCGCAACTGCTTACGCTGTACACCAGGAGTTGCACCAGATGACCCAAAGAGAGGAGACATTAATGTAGTAACCACATTAGCTAAGCGCTGTCGCGCTGAAGGAGAAGCTGAGGCGAGAACAGGGGGAAAAACAGAGGGAAGAAAAGAGGATGTAGAGACAGGTACTGGAGTGGTGGAAGGAAGAGTGTTAGGGGAGGCAGTTACTGGATTAGGCAAAGTCGCAGGAAGTGCGGGGGCAGTTGGAAGCACAACTGGCGGCGCTTGAGAGGGCTGCGCTACAGGAATAGGAACTGGCTGCAAAGCAACTGGCGGTTGCGGCAAGGCTTGCAGTATATGCACTGGAGGCGGCATATTTACAAGCTGGGGAGGCGCCGTGGCAGTTTGAGCATACGGGGGTGGCGAACTCAACAAATGTGACATCAAGGGATCTTTCTCCTTTTCTTCTGACTCATCCTGCTTAGAATGTGGCAAAGCTGGGTAACATTTGTCAATCCCTAACTTACGCTGCCTGTGCAATTGCTCATTCATTTGCTCCTCCTCATTGTCTTTAAATTGTACAGCTGCTTGCATTACTGACATACCTCTCTCTCTCTTATTCTTTTTCGCTAACTTAATTTCCTTCTGTTTGGCTTCCTTTCGCCATAAGCGGAAAGAGTCAAACATCGCCGGCCGGGCTTTCTTCTTAAACAATTTAATTTCCAGATTATCTAAAATATCAGTATCGAAACTACCATTTTGGGGCCATTTTAAAACACCATCTTTCCTGGTGTAGTGGATCCACACTTCGTTATATGCAATGGGGCCTACGCCATGTTTCACATAGAGCTCATAAGTTGGAGTTCCAACCGGAGGAACCGGACATGATTCCTCTAGCTGGAAATCTTTTCCACAACCCAAACAGAATAATCTACCAAATAGTCCAGAACCAGGCATCTTCGCTCACTAGTCTAGATCCAAACGTCAAAGGATTATCGATTACGATAGCCTCGTGAATACACGAGTCCTCTGGTTTTGGCGTTTGCAAACTCCAAAGTACCAATTCAAATGATCCCGAAGGATACCAAAACAAATGGGAGACGCTCCACTTATACTTAACTGAATATTGCTGATCGATGGCGTCACCAGAAGACTCTCTCGATTGTTTCGCTCTCTCAAACTCGTCAAGGGTCCAAAACAGGTCGATTAATCAGGGCAGCAGTCCTTCGTAGCCGTCGGGACGCGGAGAACCTCGCAGAAAAGACTTTCGGACCACGTCGACATGCAGGGGTCGATGAAGTGGCGGCCTTCCTCCGGAATTTCCACACGAAGCTCCTCACGAACCTCTGGCTTGGACTGGTACCGCTGAAATCGTCCCGAGTTGGGCGCCAAACTGAAGTACTGGGTATTTTAGACCCAGCGGTGCAGGGGCACACACCCTATGACTTCTGGGTTTCACCCTGTTCCGGACCTACAGAAACACAGAGTCTTCTGGGTGAAGTCAAAGAATCGTTTATTGGCTGCAGACCAATGACAGGTATCCTAGAAGTACAACAGCGTGTATGTTCTCAGGAGACTGCTGAAAATCATAGGAACGGACTTCATCTTAAATACGCTTTTCCTTGCCTCAAGCATACATTCCTAGGTTTTATGATACGGCAATATACAGGTATACATTACAAACGAAAAAGCAGAGTCATGATGACCATCCCACATTCCAATTCGGCCAGCCCACAATGATTTACACAGTAAGGTTCAGATCCCACGTTTGATGTAAAGAGACCCCCCAATAAACATGAGCATCTCCTGTTTTGGGAAACAAGTCATAAAGCAGGAACAAGCAGGTGTGGAAGAGATTAGCCGGGGGATTGTGTAGAATGAAAGGGCTTTATGACGGGTCAAACCCTGATGCTAATCACAGGTGGACGGAGGAAGGGGAGCTCGTGAGACCGGTTTGACCCAGGGCAGCAGAGCCAGCTGCCCAGGTCACAGAGAAGTCAGAGGGGAAGCCCATGTACTGTGAGGCCCGTATTTACTCCATTATAGCCTATGTGAGGGCAATGACAAGATGGCCACTGTTTCCAAAATGGAACCCGCGTAGTGGAGCAGAAGAACGTGTACACAGTGCATTCATAGCTAGAACGATATATAAAGCACTCGTACATGCCGCATTTACCATTTGCGGTTCGCTAATACCAAGATAGACAGGGGTAAGGCCCTGTCCCCTACGCGGTCCCGAATATTAAAGTACGAAAGGCGCATCCACCTCTGCTGCGTGAAGCAGGGCTGCTGCAAAGCCTCCCCAGGATCTCAGGAGTATCGCATCGCCTTTGCCATCTTCCTTGTTATAGCTTTTGGGAACCCTATCGCAACTACAGGTACTGTTGGGCACGAGAGGGTCGCATTTTGTGCATTGAGAGTCGCATTGTGCAGGACACTGACCTTTACATCCTGGAGTACTTTCTGCAAACTCTTGAACTATCTTTGAAGTAATCTTTTTAATTGTATGTTGGTTTTTCTGTAGTATTTGGTCTTGTGAAGTTTTTAGTAAAGATACCTTATTTTTCTAAAACTGGTGTGGAGTAAATCTGTGGTGTTTTCACTGTGTTACTGTGAGTGTTGGTACAAATACTTTACACATTGCCTTTGATAGCCTAGACTGCTCAGGCCAAGCTACCTAGAGGGTGAGCAGGGGTTATCTTAACAGTGTATCCCCCTTTCCCTGACTAGAAGCAAGGGTCCCTACTTGGACATTGGTACCTACCCTGCCAACTAGAGACCCCCAGATCTAACACCCCGCGTTCCCCAAAATCTTCAGAGAAAAATGGTACCTCACTTGCGTGGGTAGGCGTAGTGCCCACGACATGAAATGGCGCAAAATGCAACGTGGACACACCACAATTTCACAGTGAAAAATGACCCTTTTTTGGCAAAGTGCCTAGCTGTGGTTTTTTAACCCTAGCTCTACTGGCACCTAGTGAAACCTATCAAACCTATGCATTTTTAAACAATAGACACCCAGGGGAATCCAGGATGGGGTTACTTGACTGTCTCCCTGCAGGTTCTGTTGCCCAGAATCCCTTGCAAACCTAAAAAAGTGTCAAAAGAAACACATTTTCCTCACATTTCTGTGGTGGAAAGTTCTGGACTCTGCGTGGATCAACAAATTTCCACCCACCCTGCATTCCCCAAAGGCTTCTGAGAAAAATGGTACCTCACTTGCATGGGTAGGCCTATTTCCCACGACATGAAACGGCGCAAAACACAACGTGGTAACACCACAATTTCACAGTGAAAAATGACCCTTTTTTGGCAAAGTGCCTAGCTGTAGTTTTTGAGCCCTAGCTCTGCTGGCACCTCGGGAAACCTAGCAAACCTATACATTTTTGAAAACTAGACACCCAATGGAATCCAGGATGGGGTGATTCGACTGCCTCCCTGCAGGTTCTGTTACCCTGAATCCCTTGCAAACCTAAAAAAGTATCAAAAGAAACACATTTTCCTCACATTTCAGTGATGGAAAGTTCTGGAATCTGTGTGGATCAACACATTTCCATCCATCCTGCGTTCCCCAAAGTCTTCCGAGAAAAATGGTACCTCACTTGCATGGATAGGCCTATTTCCCGCGACATGAAATGACGCAAAACGCAACATGGACACACCACAATTTCACAGTGAAAAATGAACCTTTTTTTGCAAAGTGCCTAGCTGTAGTTTTTGAGCCCTAGCTCTGCTGGCACCTAGGGAAACCTAGCAAACCTATACATTTTTGAAAACTAGACACCCAATGGAATCCAGGATGGGGTGACTCGACTGCCTCTCTGCAGGTTCTGTTACCCAGATTCCCTTGCAAACCTAAAAGAGTGTCAAAGGAACACATTTTCCTCATATTTCTGTGGTGGAAAGTTCTGGACTCTGCGTGGATCAGCAAATTTCCACCCACCCTGCATTCCCCAAAGGCTTCTGAGAAAAATGGTACCTATCTTGCATGGGTAGGCCTATTTCCCGCGACATGAAACGGCGCAAAACACAACGTGGAAACACCACAATTTCACAGTGAAAAATGACCCTTTTTTGGCAAAGTGCCTAGCTGTAGTTTTTGAGCCCTAGCTCTGCTGGCACCTGGGGAAACCTAGCAAACCTATACATTTTTGAAAACTAGACACCCAATGGAATCCAGGATGGGGTGATTCGACTGCCTCCCTGCAGGTTCTGTTACCCTCAATCCCTTGCAAACCTAAAAAAGTATCAAAAGAAACACATTTTCCTCACATTTCAGTGGTGGAAAGTTCTGGAATCTGTGTGGATCAACAAATTTCCATCCATCCTGCGTTCCCCAAATTCTTCAGAGAAAAATGGTATCTCACTTGCATGGGTAGGCCTATTTCCCGCGACATGAAATGACGCAAAACGCAACATGGACACACCACAATTTCACAGTGAAAAATGAACCTTTTTCTGCAAAGTGCCTAGCTGTAGTTTTTGAGCCCTAGCTCTGCTGGCACCTAGGGAAACATAGCAAACCTATACATTTTTGAAAACTAGACACCCAATGGAATCCATGATGGGGTGACTCGACTGCCTCCCTGTAGGTTCTGTTACCCAGATTCCCTTGCAAACCTAAAAAAGTGTCAAAAGGAACACATTTTCCTCATATTTCTGTGGTGGAAAGTTCTGGATTCTGTGTGGATGAACAGATTTCCACCCACCCTGCATTCCCCAAAGGCTTCTGAGAAAAATGGTACCTCACTTGCATGGGTAGGCCTATTTTCCGCGACATGAAACGGCGCAAAACACAACGTGGAAACACCACAATTTCACAGTGAAAAATGACCCTTTTTTGGCAAAGTGCCTAGCTGTAGTTTTTGAGCCCTAGCTCTGCTGGCACCTGGGGAAACCTAGCAACCCTATAAATTTTAGAAAACTAGACACCCAATGGAATCCAGGATGGGGTGATTCGACTGCCTCCCTGCAGGTTCTGTAACCCTGAACCCCTTGCAAACCTAAAAGAGTGTCAAAAGGAACACATTTTCCTCATATTTCTGTGGTGGAAAGTTCTGGACTCTGCGTGGATCAGCAAATTTCCACCCACCCTGCATTCCCCAAAGGCTTCTGAGAAAAATGGTACCTATCTTGCATGGGTAGGCCTATTTCCCGCGTCATGAAACGGCGCAAAACACAACGTGGAAACACCACAATTTCACAGTGAAAAATGAACCTTTTTTTGCAAAGTGCCTAGCTGTAGTTTTTGAGCCCTAGCTCTGCTGGCACCTAGGGAAACCTAGCAAACCTATACATTTTTGAAAACTAGACAACCAATGGAATCCAGGATGGGGTGACTCGACTGCCTCTCTGCAGGTTCTGTTACCCAGATTCCCTTGCAAACCTAAAAGAGTGTCAAAAGGAACACATTTTCCTCATATTTCTGTGGTGGAAAGTTCTGGACTCTGCGTGGATCAGCAAATTTCCACCCACCCTGCATTCCCCAAAGGCTTCTGAGAAAAATGGTACCTATCTTGCATGGGTAGGCCTATTTCCCGCGACATGAAACGGCGCAAAACACAACGTGGAAACACCACAATTTCACAGTGAAAAATGACCCTTTTTTGGCAAAGTGCCTAGCTGTAGTTTTTGAGCCCTAGCTCTGCTGGCACCTGGGGAAACCTAGCAAACCTATACATTTTTGAAAACTAGACACCCAATGGAATCCAGGATGGGGTAATTCGACTGCCTCCCTGCAGGTTCTGTTACCCTCAATCCCTTGCAAACCTAAAAAAGTATCAAAAGAAACACATTTTCCTCACATTTCAGTGGTGGAAAGTTCTGGAATCTGTGTGGATCAACAAATTTCCATCCATCCTGCGTTCCCCAAAGTCTTCAGAGAAAAATGGTACATCACTTGCATGGGTAGGCCTATTTCCCGCGACATGAAATGACGCAAAACGCAACATGGACACACCACAATTTCACAGTGAAAAATGAACCTTTTTCTGCAAAGTGCCTAGCTGTAGTTTTTGAGCCCTAGCTCTGCTGGCACCTAGGGAAACCTAGCAAACCTATACATTTTTGAAAACTAGACACCCAATGGAATCCAGGATGGTGTGACTCGACTGCCTCTCTGCAGGTTCTGTTACCCAGATTCCCTTGCAAACCTAAAAAAGTGTCAAAAGGAACACATTTTCTTCATATTTCTGTGGTGGAAAGTTCTGGACTCTGCGTGGATCAACAAATTTCCACCCACCCTGCATTCCCCAAAGGCTTCTGAGAAAAATGGTACCTCACTTGCATGGGTAGGCCTATTTCCCGCGACATGAAACGTGGCAAAACACAACGTGGAAACACCACAATTTCACAGTGAAAAATGACCCTTTTTTTTGGCAAAGTGCCTAGCTGTGGTTTTTTAACCCTAGCTCTACTGGCACCTAGTGAAACCTATCAAATCTATGCATTTCTAAACAATAGACAGCCAGGGGAATCCAGGATGGGGTTACTTGACTGTCTCCCTGTAGGTTCTGTTGCCCAGAATCCCTTGCAAACCTAAAAAAGTGTCAAAAGAAACACATTTTCCACACATTTCTGTGGTGGAAAGTTCTGGACTCTGCGTGGATCAACAAATTTCCACCCACCCTGCATTCCCCAAAGGCTTCTGAGAAAAATGGTACCTATCTTGCATGGGTAGGCCTATTTCCCGCGACATGAAACGGCGCAAAACACAACGTGGAAACACCACAATTTCACAGTGAAAAATGACCCTTTTTTGGCAAAGTGCCTAGCTGTAGTTTTTGAGCCCTAGCTCTGCTGGCACCTCGGGAAACCTAGCAAACCTATACATTTTTGAATACTAGACACCCAATGGAATCCAGGATGGGGTGATTCGACTGCCTCCCTGCAGGTTCTGTTACCCTGAATCCCTTGCAAACCTAAAAAAGTATCAAAAGAAACACATTTTCCTCACATTTCAGTGGTGGAAAGTTCTGGAATCTGTGTGGATCAACAAATTTCCATCCATCCTGCATTCCCCAAAGTCTTCCGAGAAAAATGGTACCTCACTTGCATGGGTAGGCCTATTTCCCGCGACATGAAATGACGCAAAACGCAACATGGACACACCACAATTTCACAGTGAAAAATGAATCTTTTTTTGCAAAGTGCCTAGCTGTAGTTTTTGAGCCCTAGCTCTGCTGGCACCTAGGGAAACCTAGCAAACCTATAAATTTTTGAAAACTAGACACCCAATGGAATCCAGGATGGGGTGACTCGACTGCCTCTCTGCAGGTTCTGTTACCCAGATTCCCTTGCAAACCTAAAAGAGTGTCAAAAGGAACACATTTTCCTCATATTTCTGTGGTGGAAAGTTCTGGACTCTGCGTGGATCAGCAAATTTCCACCCACCCTGCATTCCCCAAAGGCTTCTGAGAAAAATGGTACCTATCTTGCATGGGTAGGCCTATTTCCCGCGACATGAAACGTCGCAAAACACAACGTGGAAACACCACAATTTCACAGTGAAAAATGACCCTTTTTTGGCAAAGTGCCTAGCTGTAGTTTTTGAGCCCTAGCTCTGCTGGTACCTGGGGAAACCTAGCAAACCTATACATTTTTGAAAACTAGACACCCAATGGAATCCAGGATGGGGTAATTCGACTGCCTCCCTGCAGGTTCTGTTACCCTCAATCCCTTGCAAACCTAAAAAAGTATCAAAAGAAACACATTTTCCTCACATTTCAGTGGTGGAAAGTTCTGGAATCTGTGTGGATCAACAAATTACCATCCATCCTGCGTTCCCCAAAGTCTTCAGAGAAAAATGGTACCTCACTTGCATGGGTAGGCCTATTTCCCGCGACATGAAATGACGCAAAACGCAACATGGACACACCACAATTTCACAGTGGAAAATGAACCTTTTTCTGCAAAGTGCCTAGCTGTAGTTTTTGAGCCCTAGCTCTGCTGGCACCTAGGGAAACATAGCAAACCTATACATTTTTGAAAACTAGACACCCAATGGAATCCATGATGGGGTGACTCGACTGCCTCCCTGTAGGTTCTGTTACCCAGATTGCCTTGCAAACCTAAAAAAGTGTCAAAAGGAACACATTTTCCTCATATTTCTGTGGTGGAAAGTTCTGGATTCTGTGTGGATAAACAGATTTCCACCCACCCTGCATTCCCCAAAGGCTTCTGAGAAAAATGGTACCTCACTTGCATGGGTAGGCCTATTTCCCGCGACATGAAACGGCGCAAAACACAACGTGGAAACACCACAATTTCACAGTGAAAAATGACCCTTTTTTGGCAAAGTGCCTAGCTGTAGTTTTTGAGCCCTAGCTCTGCTGGCACCTGGGGAAACCTAGCAACCCTATAAATTTTAGAAAACTAGACACCCAATGGAATCCAGGATGGGGTGATTCGACTGCCTCCCTGCAGGTTCTGTAACCCTGAACCCCTTGCAAACCTAACAAAGTATCAAAAGAAACACATTTTCCTCACATTTCAGTGGTGGAAAGTTCTGGAATCTGTGTGGATCAACAAATTTCCATCCATCCTGCGTCCCCCAAAGTCTTCCGAGAAAAATGGTACCTCACTTGCATGGGTAGGCCTATTTCCCGCGACATGAAATGACGCAAATCGCAACATGGACACACCACAATTTCACAGTGAAAAATGAACCTTTTTTTGCAAAGTGCCTAGCTGTAGTTTTTGAGCCCTAGCTCTGCTGGCACCAGGGAAACCTAGCAAACCTATACATTTTTGAAAACTAGACACCCAATGGAATCCAGGATGGGGTGACTCGACTGCCTCCCTGCAGGTTCTGTTACCCAGATTCCCTTGCAAACCTAAAAAAGTGTCAAAAGAAACACATTTTCCTCACATTTCTGTGGTGGAAAGTTCTGGAATCTGCGTGGATCCACAAATTTCCACTCACCCCGAGTTCCCCAAAATCTTCAGAGAAAAATGGTACCTCACTTGTGTGGGTAGGCATAGTGCCCGCGACATGAAATGGCGCAAAATGCAACGTGGACACACCACAATTTCACAGGGAAAAATGACCCTTTTTTGGCAAAGTGCCTAGCTGTGGTTTTTTAACCCTAGCTCTACTGGCACCTAGTGAAACCTATCAAACCTATGCATTTCTAAACAATAGACACCCAGGGGAATCTAGGATGGGGTTACTTGACTGTCTCCCTGTAGGTTCTGTTGCCCAGAATCCCTTGCAAACCTAAAAAAGTGTCAAAAGAAACACATTTTCCACACATTTCTGTGGTGGAAAGTTCTGGACTCTGCGTGGATCAACAAATTTCCACCCACCCTGCATTCCCCAAAGGCTTCTGAGAAAAATGGTACCTATCTTGCATGGGTAGGCCTATTTCCCGCGACATGAAACGGCGCAAAACACAACGTGGAAACACCACAATTTCACAGTGAAAAATGACCCTTTTTTGGCAAAGTGCCTAGCTGTAGTTTTTGAGCCTTAGCTCTGCTGGCACCTCGGGAAACCTAGCAAACCTATACATTTTTGAAAACTAGACACCCAATGGAATCCAGGATGGGGTGATTCGACTGCCTCCCTGCAGGTTCTGTTACCCTGAATCCCTTGCAAACCTAAAAAAGTATCAAAAGAAACACATTTTCCTCACATTTCAGTGGTGGAAAGTTCTGGAATCTGTGTGGATCAACAAATTTCCATCCATCCTGCATTCCCCAAAGTCTTCCGAGAAAAATGGTACCTCACTTGCATGGGTAGGCCTATTTCCCGCGACATGAAATGACGCAAAACGCAACATGGACACACCACAATTTCACAGTGAAAAATGAACCTTTTTTTGCAAAGTGCCTAGCTGTAGTTTTTGAGCCCTAGCTCTGCTGGCACCTAGGGAAACCTAGCAAACCTATACATTTTTGAAAACTAGACACCCAATGGAATCCAGGATGGGGTGACTCGACTGCCTCTCTGCAGGTTCTGTTACCCAGATTCCCTTGCAAACCTAAAAAAGTGTCAAAAGGAACACATTTTCTTCATATTTCTGTGGTGGAAAGTTCTGGACTCTGCGTGGATCAACAAATTTCCACCCACCCTGCATTCCCCAAAGGCTTCTGAGAAAAATGGTACCTCACTTGCATGGGTAGGCCTATTTCCCGCGACATGAAACGTGGCAAAACACAACGTGGAAACACCACAATTTCACAGTGAAAAATGACCCTTTTTTTTGGCAAAGTGCCTAGCTGTGGTTTTTTAACCCTAGCTCTACTGGCACCTAGTGAAACCTATCAAACCTATGCATTTCTAAACAATAGACACCCAGGGGAATCCAGGATGGGGTTACTTGACTGTCTCCCTGTAGGTTCTGTTGCCCAGAATCCCTTGCAAACCTAAAAAAGTGTCAAAAGAAACACATTTTCCACACATTTCTGTGGTGGAAAGTTCTGGACTCTGCGTGGATCAACAAATTTCCACCCACCCTGCATTCCCCAAAGGCTTCTGAGAAAAATGGTACCTATCTTGCATGGGTAGGCCTATTTCCCGCGACATGAAACGGCGCAAAACACAACGTGGAAACACCACAATTTCACAGTGAAAAATGACCCTTTTTTGGCAAAGTGCCTAGCTGTAGTTTTTGAGCCCTAGCTCTGCTGTCACCTAGGGAAACCTAGCAAACCTATACATTTTTGAAAACTAGACACCCAATGGAATCCAGGATGGGGTGACTCGACTGCCTCTCTGCAGGTTCTGTTACCCAGATTCCCTTGCAAACCTAAAAAAGTGTCAAAAGGAACACATTTTCTTCATATTTCTGTGGTGGAAAGTTCTGGACTCTGCGTGGATCAACAAATTTCCACCCACCCTGCATTCCCCAAAGGCTTCTGAGAAAAATGGCACCTCACTTGCATGGGTAGGCCTGTTTCCCGCGACATGAAACGTGGCAAAACACAACGTGGAAACACCACAATTTCACAGTGAAAAATGACCCTTTTTTTTGGCAAAGTGCCTAGCTGCAGGCGCGGTGCGTCCATTGGGGCGTGGGGGCGTATCCCCCGCGCCCGCGCCCGCAGCTCCCTCCTAGCTCCCTCCTCTGTGAATGGCAGTCAGCATGACGTCGGACCGTGGGCGGTCCGGCGTCATGTTGACTGACATCATTGTCAGACGCCTTTGGGAAAGGCAGCACAAGTGCGCATGAGTGGGCATGGAGCTTAATTTTTACTCCGTGCCCAGTCATGCGTACTTGTGTTTTTGCTGCCTTGCGCATGCCCATTAGGAGCCCCTCGGTCTCCTAATGGGCAGGCGGCGGGCGAGGAGTAGGCGGTGCCGTCAGCCAATACTGGCGCTGCTGCAGCGCCAGGATTGGCTGAGGGCTGGGTTGCAGTCACTTGCGTCACGTGGACGTGGTGTTCCGGACCGTTTGAAGGGGCAGAGAGGCGCCAACACGGACTAGGAGAAGAGGCGGTCAGGTAAGTGTTTTTTAATTTTTAATAATACATGAAGTGCAACTTTTACTCTTTTTTCTGCTCGAATCCTTTTTCAATATTAGTGAATATTTTTCTCTGACCATGAGATGCCGGGTGGCCTCTGGGTATAGTTTATTTTCTTGAAAATGTTTGTTCAGTGTGTTTAATCAATCGGCTGGCCTCAGAGTTACCTCAAAATACAATATATCTATCTCCCTCTGCCGAGCTCTGCACCCTGCATAGATTGTTCTCTGTGCTTGCAGTAAATCATTGATTTCGGCCCTTGCTGTTTAATTCTGCCTGTGCCTGGGAATAATACTTAATTTGAGTTTTCCACAATGGACAAGAGTGGCATAAAAGCGTCGTAAGGTTTATGCGTTAATGTTGGAAATGATAAAATAGGTCTGACGGGGAGGAGGCATCGAGAACCCCTAAGCTGCGAGATAAACACATTAAACAACAAAACCATACAGAGTTTTAATATTTCTTTATCAGGTTATATTTTCTTGTTTGTACATGGCGGATAAGACGGTTTCCCCAGCTGCCTACGGGTCTTACTAATCAGCGAGAATGCCGGAAAGCATCTTGGGGTGAAATGAATTTTTTGCTAATCAGTTTTGTTAAGTAATTATGCCATCTTCATCGGGCGCCGTGAGTGACAGAGTCAATCCCGTGCCCTTTGTACCTGCTTGTCAGGAAGCTGCACCCAGCCACGCGGGGCTGGAAGGGAGCGCTCCCAGGCATTGTTCCCGTGTTTTGGTCCTAGTTTGAGAGTGCGTTTTGACGCGACTTTGTTACGGGGCACTTTTACGACCCGCCATTTTCAAATGTCACCAGCCGCCCCTGCCTAGCTGTAGTTTTTGAGCCCTAGCTCCGCTGGCACCTGGGGAATCCTAGCAAACCTATACATTTTTGAAAACTAGACACCCAATGGAATCCAGGATGGGGTGATTCGACTGCCTCCCTGCAGGTTCTGTAACCCTGAATCCCTTGCAAACCTAAAAAAGTATCAAAAGAAACACATTTTCTTCACATTTCAGTGGTGGAAAGTTCTGGAATCTGTGTGGATCAACAAATTTCCATCCATCCTGCGTTCCCCAAAGTCTTCCGAGAAAAATGCTACCTCACTTGCATGGGTAGGCCTATTTCCCACAACATGAAATGACGCAAAACGCAACATGGACATGTGAGAAAGTGCCCTCTTTCTTGCATGGTTTCTCCCCACTTTTTGCTAAATTGCTGAATGTACTTTGACTGAGTGTACCCTGGACTCCTGCCAATCAGGTGCCCAGGGCCTATGTTCCTTCCTTAAAACACACAAACTCCAAATTTGCAAACCCTGGCCACATGTCAGCCCCTAGTAAATGGTACCCAGGGCCTTGTGACCAGGGAAGACCCCTAAGGGCTGCAGCACTCATTGTGCCACCCTTAGGGGCCCTGTACCTTTACACACACACACTGCCTTTGCAGGCTGAGTGTCTGGGTGCAGGACAAAATGAAGAGTCGACATGGCACACATCTCTGTGTGCCATGCCCAACACCCACACTGCCAAGGCATATGTCAGTCACCCCTCTGGCTGAGTGCCTTATGCCCATGGTGTGGGCACAGGAGCAGGAGCCCTGTGCCCCTACAGTACCCAGGTCCATTCCCGGGCACTGTAAGTGCAGTGCTGCCATTTAAGAGTACATGGTGCTGAGAGCTCGTCAAACACGAGCTCCACAGCACCATAATGGCAACATTAAAGACTGGGAAGTTTGGTATCAAACTTCTCAGCACATTAAACCCACACTGATGCCAGTGTGAGATTTAATGAACCAAGCACCCCAGAGGGCATCTTAGAGATGCCCTCATACAACTAACCTACAATCCACGTCTGCTCTGAGGCTGCCCAGGCTGCCACACAGCAGACACGTTGCTGGACCCCTGGGTGGGAGAGCCCCTGCTCTCCCGGGCCTGCAACAATGCACATCCTGGGTGAGGTGATAGATCTCCTCCCCCAGGATGAGCAAAGGGAAGCTTCAAAGGCCTGCCACCTCTAGGAGTTTCCCCAGGCCACTGCAACCCCCCACTCTGGCGGGAAGCTTGGCCGGAAACCCCATACAAGGACAGGGGATGTGCCAGCCTGCCCACCCCACCCCTCAGGTGGGGGAGGCGAGGTGAAGCACATCTCCGGGCTCTCGTCATCTTGAAGATGGGAGGCCCTACCCTATCAGGATTAGGCTACTGCCCCCCTCCCACAGGAGAGGGGCAGGATAGGGGGTGTACCCACCCCAGGACAAGGACCCATTGGTCCCTGGCCTTCACCTACCTGTAACGCCCCTAAATCTAGTATTTAGGGGCACCCTGAACCTTCCTTCCCCAGAATCCAGATTCCGAAACTACAAGAAGAGCGAGAAGAAAAGAAGACCTGCCCTGCAGCTGCAAAGGAGAGGGAGACACCAACTGCTTTGGCCCCAGCCCTACCGGCCTGTCGACCTCGGACTTGCTCCTGCTCTAAACCCGGCATCTCTTGTGGCCAGCAACCTCAGAAACCCTAGAGGACCTGGCTACCTTTGAACTCTGATCACCTGGGACTCCCATGAGTAGAGGCTCTACTCAGAACAGACCTTTCACCCCTGGCAGCAGCCCGGAACCGCGATCCCAGCCCACTCTGCACCCGCCAAGCCTGGCCGGTGCCGGAGTGAACTAAACCCACGAGGATGACCCCACGGCGACTGTGACCCCGAGTCCGGCACCCAAGGACCCCCCTCGACTATCCTGAAGAAGCTTGCAGCCTCGGAACAGAGTGCCACCCCAACCGCGATCAACAAGAGGGTAAGATTTCCGACGTCAAAAGGCACCCCTGCACCCGGCGCCCCACGGCCCTCTGTGCCCAATCCCGGGGTACCTACCTATCCTTAAACTACCCAACTTACCCCTCGAAGTAGTGGTGGCACCTGAAGAGTCCTCGTCCCCGAGCCTGCAGCCTTTTTCCAAACCGGAGATTTCCCATAGAAACCAATTGAGTGCCCGACGGCTCAAAAGCACCCTGCACCCAGCCGCCCGAGTGGACCTGGCAGTGAAAACTCTACTCTAACCTACTTCCCCACTTGCCCTGAGTAAGTGACCAGGAGCCCAGCTCCCACAGCCGCTTGGCTTGCCCGACAGCAGCCACCAACCCAGGCCCCCCTATCCCTCATAGGAAAACATTGGGCCTAACTCTCTCTGCACCCGGCCGTCCTGAAACCGCTGAGGGTAAACTGACTGTACCTACCTGACACTGGGGGACCCCTGAGTCTATGCCCAGAACTTCAACTCTGCCAGTCGAGTACTTAACCTTAAACCGCTAACTTCATTTTCCTCATAGGGTAACATTGACTGGCTTTTTCTTGGAAATTCTTCTAAGTGTGAACTTTTCAAAACTCAAAATATTCACCAAAAATCAGCTGAGTACCAAAAACGAATTTACTCACCTGCTCTTAGGTGAACTCCCAGTGCTGGATCTTGGTGCCCAGCACTGACTCTGAAAAGTACCCACAACTATATTTACCTTTAACTCCTTTTTCTTCCATAGGAAACCATTGACTGCCTTTCTGTGAAATTTCTTCTAAGTGTTGATTTCTGCAATTTCTAAATATTCCTCAAAAATCGTATAACATCTGAAAACGTAATTACTTACCTGTTTTGGATAAATGTCCCAGTACTGAGTCTAGACACCCAGTACTGGATTACAAAAGTAACGATAACCTACTGTACCTGTAACCTACATTTCCTTCCATAGGGAACCATTGATTGTTTGCTCTGAAATATTTTCTAAGTGTCAACTTTTGAAATAACTAAATATTAGTTAAAAATCATTACAGTACCAAAGTCGACTTTCAACAGCTGATTCTGAGAACTGACCCAGGACTGGATCTAGGATCCAAGCCTGGAATTACAAAAGTAATCTACAAAGTAATTTGTTGCATATAATTTGAAATTATCATTGAGCTCAATGTATTGTGTTTAGAAATAGAGTTGCCTACTGCAACTATTTGTAACTGTTTACTAAAAAGTCAATTGCATATACAAAAGTATTTTTATGAAACATCTCCTGTCGAGAAAGTATATTTTAATTCCAAGTGTTGGTTCTAAAATAAAACAAGCATATATTTTTTATATACAAACCATTGGCCTAGAGTTCAGCTATTGAGTGTGTGGAACTATTTGCTGACTGAGTGTGTACAACAAATGCTTTACACGTCCTCTAATACTGCCTTACTGCTCGGCCAGGCTACCACTTTGGAGAGTAAGGTTATATCTAACTTTAACCTCTGTTAAACCCTTGGGGTCTGTGGACTCTGTACACCCTGTACCTATTAAGGGACAGTATATACAGAGCCACTTTCTCACAGGACACACCACAATTTCACAGTGAAAAATTAACCTTTTTTTGCAAAGTGTCTAGCTGTAGCTCTGCTGGCACCTAGGGAAACCTAGCAAACCTATACATTTTTGAAAACTAGACACCCAATGGAATCCAGGATGGGGTGACTCGACTGCCTCCCTGCAGGTTATGTTACCCAGATTCCCTTGCAAAACTAAAAAAGTGTCAAAAGAAACACATTTTCCTCACATTTCTGTGGTCGAAAGTTCTGGAATCTGCGTGGATCCCCAAATTTCCACTCACCCCGCGTTCCCCAAAATCTTCAGAGAAAATTGGTACCTCACTTGCGTGGGTAGGCGTAGTGCCCGCGACATGAAATGGCGCAAAATGCAACGTGGACATACCACAATTTCACAGTGAAAAATGACCCTTTTTTGGCAAAGTGCCTAGCTGTGGTTTTTTAACCCTAGCTCTACTGGCACCTAGTGAAACCGATCAAACCTATGCATTTTTAAACAATAGACACCCAGGGGAATCCAGGATGGGGTTACTTGACTGTCTCCCTGCAGGTTCTGTTGCCCAGAATCCCTTGCAAACTTAAAAAAGTGTCAAAAGAAACACATTTTCCTCACATTTCTGTGGTGGAAAGTTCTGGAATCTGTGTGGATCCACAAATTTTCACCCACCCTGCATTCCCCAACGTCTTCCGAGAAAAATGGTACCTCACTTCCTTGGGTAGGCCTATTTCCCACAAAAAGAAACAGCGCAAAACGCAACGTGGACACACCACAATTTCACAGTGAAAAATGACCCTTTTTTGGCAAACTGCCTATCTTTAGTTTTTGAACCCTAGCTCTGCTGGCACCTATGGAAACCTAGCAAACCTATACATTTTTTAAAACTAGACACCAGGGGAATCCAGGATAGGGTGACTCGACTGCCTTACTCCAGGTTCTGTTACTCAAAATCCCTTGCAAACCTAAAAAATTGTCAAAAGAAACACATTTTCCTCACATTTCTGTGGTGGAAAGTTTTGGAATCTGCGTGGATCCACAAATTTCCACTCACCCCGCGTTTCCCAAAGTCTTCCGAGAAAAATGGTATCTCACTTGCATGGGTAGGCCTAGTGCCAGCGACATGAAATGGCACAAAATGCAACGTGGACACACCACAATTTCACAGTGAAAAATGACCCTTTTTTGGCAAAGTGCCTAGCTGTGGTTTTTTAACCCTAGCTCTGCTGGCACCTAGGGAAACCTATCAAACCTATACATTTTTAAACAATAGACACCCAGGGTAATCCAGGATGGGGTGACTTGACTGCCTCCCACCAGGTTCTGTTACCCAGAATCCCTTGCAAACCTAAAAAAGTGTCAAAAGAAACCCATTTTTCTCACATTTCAGTGGTGGAAAGTTCTGGAATCTGCGTGGATCAACAGATTTCCACCCACCCTGCGTTTCCCAAAGTCTTCCAAGAAAAATGGTACTTCACTTGCATGGGTAGGCCTATTTCCCGCAACATGAAACGGCGCAAAACGCAACGTGGAAACACCACAATTTCACAGTGAAAAATTACCCTTTTTTGGCAAAGTGCCTAGCTGTAGTTTTTTAACCCTAACTCTGCTGGCACCTAGGGATATCTAGCAAACCTATACATTTTTTAAAGATAGACACCCAGGGGAATCCAGGATGGGGTGACTTGACTGCCTCCCACCAGGTTCTGTTACCCAGAATCCCTTGCAAACCTAAGAAATTGACTCAAAAAACACATTTTCCTCAAATTTCAGTGGTGGAAAGTTCTGGAATCTGTGTGGATCCACAAATTTCCACTCACCCCGTGTTCACCTAAGTCTTCCGAGTAAAATGATACCTCACTTGCATGGGTAGGCCTAGTGCCCGCGACATGAAACGGCGCAAAATGCAATGTGGAAACACCACAATTTCACAGTGAAAAATTACCCTTTTTTGGCAAAGTGCCTAGCTGTAGTTTTTAACCCTAACTATGCTGGCACCTAGCGATATCTATCAAACCTATACATTTTTGAAAAATAGACACCCAGGGGAATCTAGGATGGCGTGACTTGACTGCCTCCTACCAGGTTCTGTTCCCCAAAATCCCTTGCAAACCTAAGAAATTGACTCAAAAAACACATTTTCCTCAAATTTCAGTGGTGGAAAGTTCTGGAATCTGAGTGGATCCACAAATTTTCACCCACCCTGCGTTCCCCAATGTCATCCGAGAAAAATGGTATCTCACTTGCTTGGGTAGGCCTAGTTCCCGCAAAAAGAAACAGCGCAAAACGCAACGTGGACACACCACAATTTCACAGTGAAAAATTACCCTTTTTTGGCAAAGTGCCTAGCTGTAGTTTTTGAACCCTAGCTCTGCTGGCACCTGGGGAAACCTAGCAAACCTATATATTTTTGAAAACTAGACACCCAATGGAATCCAGGATGGGCTGATTTGACTGCCTCCCTGCAGGTTCTGTTACCCTGAATCCCTTGCAAACCTAAAAAAGTGTCAAAAGAAACCCATTTTTCTCACATTTCAGTGGTGGAAAGTTCTGGAATCTGCGTGGATCAACAGATTTCCACCCACCCTGCGTTCCCCAAAGTCTTCCAAGAAAAATGGTACTTCACTTGCATGGGTAGGCCTATTTCCCGCAACATGAAACGGCGTAAAACGCAACGTGGAAACACCACAATTTCACAGTGAAAAATTACCCTTTTTTGGCAAAGTGCCTAGCTGTAGTTTTTTAACCCTAACTCTGCTGGCACCTAGGGATATCTAGCAAACCTATACATTTTTTAAAGATAGACACCCAGGGGAATCCAGGATGGGGTGACTTGACTGCCTCCCACCAGGTTCTGTTACCCAGAATCCCTTGCAAACCTAAGAAATTGACTCAAAAACACATTTTCCTCAAATTTCAGTGGTGGAAAGTTCTGGAATCTGTGTGGATCCACAAATTTCCACTCACCCCGTGTTCACCTAAGTCTTCCGAGTAAAATGATACCTCACTTGCATGGGTAGGCCTAGTGCCCGCGACATGAAACGGCGCAAAATGCAATGTGGAAACACCACAATTTCACAGTGAAAAATTACCCTTTTTTGGCAAAGTGCCTAGCTGTAGTTTTTAACCCTAACTATGCTGGCACCTAGCGATATCTATCAAACCTATACATTTTTGAAAAATAGACACCCAGGGGAATCTAGGATGGCGTGACTTGACTGCCTCCTACCAGGTTCTGTTCCCCAAAATCCCTTGCAAACCTAAGAAATTGACTCAAAAAACACATTTTCCTCAAATTTCAGTGGTGGAAAGTTCTGGAATCTGAGTGGATCCACAAATTTTCACCCACCCTGCGTTCCCCAATGTCGTCCGAGAAAAATGGTATCTCACTTGCTTGGGTAGGCCTAGTTCCCGCAAAAAGAAACAGCGCAAAACGCAACGTGGACACACCACAATTTCACAGTGAAAAATTACCCTTTTTTGGCAAAGTGCCTAGCTGTAGTTTTTGAACCCTAGCTCTGCTGGCACCTGGGGAAACCTAGCAAACCTATACATTTTTGAAAACTAGACACCCAATGGAATCCAGGATGGGCTGATTTGACTGCCTCCCTGCAGGTTCTGTTACCATGAATCCCTTGCAAACCTAAAAAAGTATCAAAAGGAACATATTTTCCTCACATTTCAGTGGTGGAAAGTTCTGGAATCTGTGTGGATCAACAAATTTCCATCCATCCTGCGTTCCCCAAAGTCTTCCGAGTAAAATGGTACCTCACTTGCATGGGTAGGCCTATTTCCCGCGACATGAAATGACGCAAAACGCAACATGGACACACCACAATTTCACAGTGAAAAATGAACCTTTTTTTGCAAAGTGCCTAACTGTAGTTTTTGAGCCCTAGCTCTGCTGGCACCTAGGGAAACCTAGCAAACCTATACATTTTTGAAAACTAGACACCCAATGAAATCCAAGATGGGGTGACTCGACTGCCTCCCTGCAGGTTCTGTTACCCAGATTCCCTTGCAAACCTAAAAAAGTGTCAAAAGAAACACATTTTCATCACATTTCTGTGGTGGCAAGTTCTGGAATCTGCGTGGATCCACAAATTTCCACTCACCCCGCGTTCCCCAAAATCTTCAGAGAAAATGGTACCTCACTTGCGTGGGTAGGCGTAGTGCCCGCGACATGAAATGGCGCAAAATGCAACGTGGACACACCACAATTTCACAGTGAAAAATGACCCTCTTTTGGCAAAGTGCCTAGCTGTAGTTTTTGAACCCTAGCTCTACTGGCACCTAGGGAAACCTAGCAAACCTATACATTTTTGAAACTAGACACACAATAGAATCCAGGATGGGGTGCTTCGACTGCCTCCCTGCAGGTTCTGTTACCCAGAATCCCTTGCAAACCTAAAAAAGTGTCAAAAGAAACACATTTTCCTCATATTTCAGTGCTGGAAAGGTCTGGAATCTGTGTGGATCAACACATTTTCACCCACCCTGTGTTCCCCAAAGTCTTCCGAGAAAAATGGCACCTCACTTGCGTGGGTAGGCCTATTTCCCGCGACATGAAATAGCGCAAAACGCAACGTGGACACACCACAATTTCACAGTGAAAAATTACCCTTTTTTGGCAAAGTGCCTAGCTGTGGTTTTTTAACCCTAGCTCTACTGGCACCTAGTGACATGTTAGAACTGGGATTTCTGGTTGGCTAAGGCTTGCGCCAAAGTCAGGCAGAAACCACCACTCTAGTCAGGGCAAGGAAGTTACACGCCAAAGACAACCCCTGCTCACCCCCTTGGTAGCTTGGCACGAGCAGTCAGGCTTATCTCTGAGGCGATGTGTAAAGCGCTTGCGCGCGCACCCAGCAACAACACCCAAGGCCCACCACAAAGGAAACTCCACACAAGGTATTCTATAAAAATAGCCTTTTTATTATAGTAAAACACATAAGATAAAAACACACACTTTACAATGTGCCAACAGGCACGGGCAGAATTTACGAGGGATTATATGTACAGGGGACAGGGCCACATGGACCACTGTCAGGAATCAGCACTTTTAGAATATAAAATTACTGTAGCACAAAATACACATATAACACACAACCAGTAACTACTGGTAACCAGAAAGTACCACCTACGCAACCCAAACCACCTAAGGAGAATGTCACGCAGGGAACTAGGACCTCACTAGCACCACCTGTACTAGGAGAAAACAAACAACCACCTAAGTATCACAATACCTGTAGGGGTAAACGCATATTACACATGATGCATAAAACATTCAGAGGTGTAGGACATGGAAAACACATGATGCATAAAATACATTCAGCGGTGTAAAGCAAGGCACATGACGCATCAAAAATACATTCAGAGGTGTAGGTAAGGAAACTCACATAAGCCACCACCTTGTGGCTGTCCCTAGGCCAACTGGCCTTGTCGGGGCTAGGACGCTCTGTCCCAGTCAAACTGCGCCAGCTGCGCAAGCCAAAAGCGTAAAGATCCCCCAACCTAAACGTTGCAGCTGCCCACTAAGTGCTGGGCAGCTGTAGGAATGCTGGGCACCACTAATATGCCCTGGGACACGAATCCGCCTCTCTCGTGGAGCCTTCGTGGGCTCTGCTAACAATATGTCCCCAAGAGCCTTTGTGGCTCAAGACCAATGTGCCCCGGAGTCCCTCTGGACTCTAACAAAATCTCGCCCCCAACGTTGGAGCGTCAGCGCTCTAAAATACACAGTGGGGGCCAACGTTAGAGAGGCCCGCTGCCTTCCGGGGCCGCTCTGAGTGCCAAAGAAATGCCTCGTTTCACCTGGCAGCCTCACGGGGCTCGAGACCCCAATACTTCGCCCCTTCGTCGGAGCCACGGGGCTCAGAAACCAATGCGCCCCGTTTGGAGCCTCACAGGCTCTAACACTACTGCCCCCTTCGTTGGAGAGCGGAGCGAGGCTCTCGGTAGCAACAGGCCCGCGCCGGAGACGGGGGCCGCCTACAAGCTCAGCCGGTCTGGGACCGGCACCCACGGTACTCGTGCGGAGTCCCCAAGCCCTTCCCTACTCACCGGGCTGTCCTCGGGGGACTCCGCTCCTCTTGTCCGCACTTCCTGGTCGCCGGAGCACGGGGTGGCCTCCCGCCTGCTCCCTTACCCAGAGCGACGTCTCTCGGGGCCTGTGAACACGTGGGCCACACCTCTTCCCGCTGAACCAATCACAGCGCGGCAAGAGGATGACGCGGCCGGAACTCCGGGCTGCGGCGGTGAACTTCGTTCTCTCTACCGCGGCGATGCGGGGGGGGGGGCTCCCTCGGAGGTCACGCCAACAAGCGGGGTGGGCACCCGCCAACGAGCACAGCAACGTCCCTGGCAGGGTGGGCACCTGCCAGGGGTCCTCAGGATCAGCAAAGACGGGGCAAACGCCGGGTGGGCACCGGCTTCCTGAAATAAAGCGCTCACCGCGCTATAAAAGCCCAAAAAGCGCGCCCAGCGCTATAAAGTCCAAAGAGCACTCCCAGGCGCTACAAAGCCAAAAATGTCCAGCCATGAAGTCTTTCAAGAGAAGGGGGGCAAAGACTGGGCCCAGAGCCAGCTCACAGGGCCCTCCAGCAGGGAGGCAGTCCCCAGTGGCGGTCTCTCCTGGTGCCCAGCAGCAGCAGACCCCCCTCAAGTGGATCCTGCAAGAGAACAAATTGTAAGGGGACACAGCCCCTTTTTATACAGTTAAAGTCTTTGTCTGAAGGTGTAGGGAAGGGGCGAACCAGTTACAACAGGTTCCTGAGCACTTTGTTTTGCTCAGCCCCCCTCCCTATTCACTGGCAGGGCTAGGGTCATCAGACGCACCACAGGGGCCGGAGCCAGCATTGTGTGGGGAAAGCCCTGTCCTATTCAGGAGCCAGGTCTACTCCTCCCCAGCCATCAGTATGCTAAACTCCCCATTCACCACTGGGTGACTCCTCCTGACTCTGGGGAATCCGTAGCCCGTCACATGACCTCCACCAGCCAATCGCCAGACAAGCCACACATTTCATACTGCACACCGAAGTGCCCACTTCTAGAAGTGGCACTTCCACACTAGGTACATGCACGCCGCACACATCATCGCGCAGCATTCAATCACACGAGTCCGCACATACCAAACTCGGGCCTGCACACCCCGCGCATCAGGAACTACCAGGACACATACATTCCCCCATGCATTCCTATGGGAGGGCAGGCCAACCTCAAAACACGCACGCACTTTACCCTGGGACACAGCGGTAAAGTACGCAGGAACCAAAAATCACTACACCAAGTCACCAATAAAAAGCAAAAAGTTTCGGGGTGAACCTGCCAGAAGGGCCGGGTCCAACACAACCCCCTTCCAGCCAAAACGCAGGGTAGACCAATCACCACCGTGAAGGTCTTCCCTGCTTTGGGCGATAAAACACGGACGCAGGCCCGCAACGGCAGGGACACTCTCCAGTTTTACGCCACTCTGAACCCACGTGGTTCCCTCTGGAAAAACCCGGCGGACCAACTGGGCTACCCCACTGGTACTCCTCAGCTGTCCGCGGCCAGGACCAGGCCCTAGGCCATCTAGGCGCCACTGTTCCTTGCCTAACCACAGAGTGGGGGGTAGTAACCCCTGGCACATAGCAGCCATTCTCCACTCTACCCCTCATCAGGGCGGTTCTAAACATCCACTGATCTTACAGCCCAGGGTCCGTACCCTCAAGCTGACCAACAGTCACGGGTGAGGCTCTCCTCCCCCTACCTCTTCTTCTAGGGTTCCGTCCTCTCCTCCTCTGAGAGGCGACCCCGTAACATAACTCACCAACCAGCTCAGGACCCCTCCCTGAGAACGGGTCTCCCAACCTAGGGTTTAACCCCTCAGGTTACACCGGGGTCAGAGGTGGGCTCTCCCACCCTCTGCACCCCCTTCCAGAGTCCTGCTCCCTACCAACTGGGGCGGTACCTCTGGAAGAAGAACCGGTCAGGACACTTGTTACAGTAGTCCTACCCTTCAGGTCAGGCTGCTCCTGAACCTGGCCTCCCAACCTCTGGTCTAAAACCTTCGGTGGAATAATTGCCTGGCACTCCAGGACTTCTGGGGACTTACACACCATCCTCCTGAGGCTGACACATGACCCATGTGTCGTGTGACTGTCTGTCTGGCGCAGATCTCCCGTCCCCTGTCCACCTGACAGTGCGTGAAGATCCCCCAGAACAGAAGTGGCGTCACCCGGGTCCCCCCAAGAAGATCTAGCCCAACTGGCTAGTCCCTGGTCCACTGGTGCATCCACTGGGAAACTCATCCCCCAACCACTCCTCACGCTGAACTCCTGTACCCTCCCTACCGGAGCGGTACTGCCAGACTCTAGAACCACAGGAGCCCTGTTTACAGGCGCTCCCGGTCCTATACTCACTAGGTGATCCTCTTCAAATGGGCTAACAGGACAGCCTAGGTCCCCAACTTGGTGTTCCCTCATGAAACCATCCAAGTCCTGAGGCAGGGTTTCGTACGTCTGGGGACCCTCGGTCACCCACTTACTCCCGCTCCACTGAGCCAGGCCGTAAGGCCCTACACCCTCCTCGCTATCCTGGGACCCAGCTGGGCTACACGGAGCCTCTGCCACCACGCTGGACTGGAAGCTACTTGAGTCACTATTGTTGGAAGAACTATCCCATTCCTCATCATAACTTGGGGCCCCTTCCCATCGGTCTGCTTCCTTTGCAAGTTTCCATGGATCAGTGCACCCCCATGCTAACAGGTGTTGGCGCAACTCGGGATAAAAACTACTGGATAGCTGCTCTTTGATGACCAGGTCATACAGTTCGTCAAAATCCTCTTTCGTGTTAACCCTTACCCAATCAAACAGTGCCTCATCACATTCCTCCACAAACTTCTCCCAAGACTGGTGCGGCAGCTTCTTACTGCTTCTGAATTTCAACCTACATTCCTCCTCTCGGGAACTAGGTACCATACTCGGGGAATCGGGGATGGGACTCTCTGCACTGCACTCTCTATCGCTGCCACCACTGGACTCAACCCTCCCTGGGGAGCCCAGAAAACTAAGACTGCGCGCAGGGGATAGTCTACTCTCCAGCATTGATTTCTCCCTGGTGAAGGCCCTCTCAGACTCCTCTATCCTCTCCTGCGCTAAGACCCTCTCGGTCTCCAGCTTTTTCTCCTCTATATTCAGCTGCGCCATCCCCCGGGCATGCTCTAACCTGAGCTTCTCCATGGCCAGCTGATGCTCCTTCTCTTCCCTCCTATCTACCCACTCCTCTGGGGACAGGGAAAGGGATGGGGTGCTGCTCTTGACACTGGACCCAGCAAGGGACTCCCTATCTATGGGGTCTTCTCTCTCTACTGGCGTCCCTGTCAGGTAATCCTCCTCCTCTTCAGATTCCTCAGGGCTCCCCTCAGACCCACCACCCTCTCGGCGTGTGGCCCGGGCCCTATCTTCCTCGCTGCGCTCTCGCTCCCACTCATCCTTTTGCCATAGGATCAGGTTGTCCCTCAGTTTGGACTGGGTATCTGACTCACCCACCTCTATGTCCCTCTCTTCACAGAACCTTACCAACTCCAACCTACTGTATCTAAAAAGACCACAAAAATTAAAAGCAGGCTCCATTTTGGCGGACGTTCTTGAGAAGAGTTTAACACAAGGAACCTGAGTGTCTGAGCTAACACAGGAGTACATAATTCACAAAGGACACCTTTAGGAGAACAAATAATGGAACTCAAAAACAATAATCCCTAAAATGTGATTATCTAATGCAGACTTTTGTAGTGCAGCCAGTTGCTGCTGCGGTACAGCGCAAACGCAAGTCCAAATCCCACCGCTGATCACCAATGTTAGAACTGGGATTTCTGGTTGGCTAAGGCTTGCGCCAAAGTCAGGCAGAAACCACCACTCTAGTCAGGGCAAGGAAGTGACACGCCAAAGACAACCCCTGCTCACCCCCTTGGTAGCTTGGCACGAGCAGTCAGGCTTATCTCTGAGGCGATGTGTAAAGCGTTTGCGCGCGCACCCAGCAACAACACCCAAGGCCCACCACAAAGGAAACTCCACACAAGGTATTCTATAAAAATAGCCTTTGTATTATAGTAAAACACATTAGATAAAAACACACACTTTACAATGTGCCAACAGGCACGGGTAGAATTTACAAGGGATTATATGTACAGGGGACAGGGCCACATGGACCACTGTCAGGAATCAGCACTTTTAGAATATAAAATTACTGTAGCACAAAATACACATATAACACACAACCAGTAACTACTGGTAACCAGAAAGTACCACCTACGCAACCCTAACCACCTTAGGAGAATGTCACGCAGGGAACTAGGACCTCGCAAGCACCACCTGTACTAGGAGAAAACAAACAACCACCTAAGTATCACAATACCTGTAGGAGTAAACGCACATTACACATGATGCATAAAACATTCAGAGGTGTAGGACATGGAAAACACATGATGCATAAAATACATTCAGCGGTGTAAAGCAAGGCACATGACGCATCAAAAATACATTCAGAGGTGTAGGTAAGGAAACTCTCATAAGCCACCACCTTGTGGCCGTCCCTAGGCCAACTGGCCTTGTCGGGGCTAGGACGCTCTGTCCCAGTCAAACTGCGCCAGCTGCGCAAGCCAAAAGCGTAAAGATCCCCCAACCTAAACGTTGCAGCTGCCCACTAAGTGCTGGGCAGCTGTAGGAATGCTGGGCACCACTAATATGCCCTGGGACACGAATCCGCCTCTCTCGTGGAGCCTTCGTGGGCTCTGCTAACAATATGTCCCCAAGAGCCTTCCTGGCTCAAGACCAATGTGCCCCGGAGTCCCTCTGGACTCTAACAAAATCTCGCCCCCAACGTTGGAGCGTCAGCGCTCTAAAATACACAGTGGGGGCCAACGTTGGAGCGGCCCGCTGCCTTCCGGGGCCGTTCTGAGTTCCAAAGAAATGCCTCGTTTCACCTGGCAGCCTCACGGGGCTCGAGACCCCAATACTTCGCCCCTTCGTCGGAGCCACGGGGCTCAGAAACCAATGCCCCCGTTTGGAGCCTCACAGGCTCTAACACTACTGCCCCCTTCGTTGGAGAGCGGAGCGAGGCTCTCGGTAGCAACGGGCCCGCGCCGGAGACGGGGGCCGCCTACAAGCTCAGCCGGTCTGGGACCGGCACCCACGGTACTCGTGCGGAGTCCCCAAGCCCTTCCCTACTCACCGGGCTGTCCTCGGGGGACTCCGCTCCTCTTGTCCGCACTTCCTGGTCGCCGGAGTGCGGGGTGGCCTCCCGCCTGCTCCCTTCCCCAGCGCGACGTCTCTCGGGGCCTGTGAACACGTGGGCCACACCTCCTCCCGCTGAACCAATCACAGCGCGGCAGGGGGATGACGCGGCCGGAACTCCGGGCTGCGGCGGTGAACTTCGTTCTCTCTACCGCGGCGATGCGGGGGGGCTCCCTCGGAGGTCACACCAACAAGCGGGGTGGGCACCCGCCAACGAGCACAGCAACGTCCCTGGCAGGGTGGGCACCTGCCAGGGGTCCTCAGGATCAGCAAAGACGGGGCAAATGCCGGGTGGGCACCGGCTTCCTGAAATAAAGCGCTCACCGCGCTATAAAAGCCCAAACAGCGCGCCCAGCGCTATAAAGTCCAAAGAGCGCTCCCAGGCGCTACAAAGCCAAAAATGTCCAGCCATTAAGTCTTTCAAGAGCAGGGGGGCAAAGACTGGGCCCAGAGCCAGCTCACAGGGCCCTCCAGCAGGGAGGCAGTCCCCAGTGGCGGTCTCTCCTGGCGCCCAGCAGCAGCAGGCCCCCCCTCAAGTGGATCCTGCAAGAGAACAAATTGTAAGGGGACACAGCCCCTTTTTATACAGTAAAAGTCTTTGTCTGAAGGTGTGGGGAAGGGGCGAACCAGTTACAACAGGTTTCTGAGCACTTTGTTTTGCTCAGCCCCTCTCCCTATTCACTGGCAGGGCTAGGGTCATCAGACGCACCACAGGGGCCGGAGCCAGCATTGTGTGGGGAAAGCCCTGTCCTATTCAGGAGTCAGGTGTACTCCTCCCCAGCCATCAGTATGCTAAACTCCCCATTCACCACTGGGTGACTCCTCATGACTCTGGGGAATCCCTAGCCTGTCACATGACCTCCACCAGCCAATCGCCAGACAAGCCACACATTTCATACTGCACACCGAAGTGCCCACTTCTAGAAGTGGCACTTTCACACTAGGTACATGCACGCCGCACACATCATCGCGCAGCATTCAATCACACGAGTCCGCACATACCAAACTCGGGCCTGCACACCCCACGCATCAGGAACTACCAGGACACATACATTCCCCCATGCATTCCTATGGGAGGGCAGGCCAACCTCACAACACGCACGCACTTTACCCTGGGACACAGCGGTAAAGTGCGCAGGAACCAAAAATCACTACACCAAGTCACCAATAAAAAGCAAAAAGTTTCGGGGTGAACCTGCCAGAAGGGCCGGGTCCAACATGACACCTATGAAACCTATGCATTTTTAAACAATAGACACCCAGGAGAATCCATGATGGGGTGACTTGGCTGCCTCCCACCAGGTTATGTTACCCAGAATCCCTTGCAAACCTAAAAAAGTGTCAAAAGAAACACATTTTCCTCACATTTCAGTGGTGGAAAGTTCTGGATTCTGCGTGGATCAACAAATTTCCACCCACTCTGTGTTCCCCAAATTCTTCCGAGAAAAATGGTATCTCACTTGCGTGGGTAGGCCTGTTTCCCACAACATGAAACGGCGCAAAACGCAACGTGGACACACCACAATTTCACAGTGAAAAATGACCCTTTTTTGGCAAAGTGCATAGCTGTAGTTATTGAGCCCTAGCTCTGCTGGCACCAAGGGAAACCTAGCAAACCTATACATTTCTGAAAACTAGACACCCAATGGAATCCAGGATAGGGTGACTCGACTGCCTCCCTGCAGGTTCTGTTACCCAGAATCCGTTGCAAACCTAAAAAAGTGTCAAAAGAAACACATTTTCCTCACATTTCAGTGGTGGAAAGATCTGGAATCTGCGTGGATCAACAAATTTTCACCCACCCTGCGTTCCCCAAAGTCTTCCGAGAAAAATGGTACCTCACTTGCATGGGTAGGCCTAGCTCCCACAACATGAAACGGCGCAAAATACAACTTGGACACACCACAATTTCACAGTGAAAAATGAACGTTTTTTGGCAAAGGGCCTAGATGTAGTTTTTGAACCCTTGCTCTGCTGGCACCTAGAGAAACCTGTAAAACCTATAAAGTTTTGAAAAATAGACAACCAAGGGGAATCCAGGATGGGGTGACTTGACTGCCTCCCACCAGGTTATGTTACCGAGAATCCCTTGCAAACCTAAAAAACTTTACGAAAAAAACACATTTTCCAAACATTTCAGTGGTGGAAAGCTCTGGAATCTGCGTGGATCAACAAATGTCCACTCACCCTGCGTTCCCCAAAGTCTCCTGAGAAAAATGATACCTCACTTGCTTGGGTAGGCCTAGTGCCCGCGACATGAAACGGCGCAAAATGCATTGTGGACACACCACAATTTCACAGTGAAAAATGACCCTTTTTTGGCAAAGTGCCTAGCTGTAGTTTTTGAGCCCTAGCTCTGCTGGCACCTAGGGAAACCTAGCAAACCTATACATTTTTTAAAAATAGACACCCAATGGAATCCAGGATGGGGTGATTCGACTGCCTCCCTGCAGGATCTGTTACCCAGAATCCCTTGCAAACCTAAAAAAGTGTCAAAAGAAACACATTTTCCTTACATTACTGTGGTGGAAAGTTCTGGAATCTGCGTGGATCCACAAATTTCCACGCACCCCGCGTTCCCCAAAGTCTTCCAAGAAAAATGATACCTCACTTGCTTGGGTAGGCCTAGTGCCCGCAACATGAAACGGCGCAAAATGCAATGTGGACACACCACAATTTCACATTGAAAAATGACCCTTTTTTGGCAAAGTGCCTAGCTGTAGTTTTTGAGCCCTAGCTCTGCTGGCACCTAGGGAAACCTAGCAAACCTATACATTTTTTAAAACTAGACACGCAATGGAATCCAGGATGGGGTGATTCAACTGCCTCCCTGCAGGTTCTGTTACCCAGAATCCCTTGAAAACCTAAAAAAGTGTCGAAAGAAACTCACTTTCCTCACATTTCTGTGGTGGAAAGTTCTGGAATCTGCGTGGATCCACAAATTTCCACTCACCCCGCGTTCCCCAAAATCTTCCGAGAAAAATGGTGCCTCACTTGCGTGGGTAGGCCTAGAGCCCGCGAAATGAAATGGTGCAAAATGCAACGTGGACACACAACAATTTCACATTGAAAAATGACCCTTTTTTGTAAAAAAGTGCCTAGCTGTGGTTTTTGAGCCCTAGCTCTGCTGGCACCTATGGAAACCTAGCAAACATATACATTTTTTAAAACTAGACACCCAATGGAATCCAGGATGGGTTGATTCGACTGCCTCCCTGCAGGTTCTGTTACCCAGAATCCCTTGCAAACCTAAAAGAGTGTCAAAAGAAACATATTTTCCTCACATTACTGTGGTGGAAAGTTCTGGAATCTGCGTGGATCCACAAATTTCCACTCACCCCGCATTCCCCAAAGTTTTCCGAGAAAAATGATACCTCACTTGCGTGGGTAGGCCTCGTTCCCACGACATGAAACGGCGCAAAATACAACTTGGACACCCCACAATTTCACAGTGAAAAATGAATCTTTTTTCGCAAAGGGCCCAAATGTAGTTTTTGAACCCTTGCTCTGCTGGCACCTAGAGAAACCTATAAAACCTATATATTTTTGAAAGATAGACACCCAGGGGAATCCAGGATGGGGTGACTTGACTGCCTTCCACCAGGTTATGTCACCGAGAATCCCTTGCAAACCTAAAAAACTTTACGGAAAAAACACATTTTCCAAACATTTCAGTGGCAGAAAGTTCTGGAATCTGCGTGGATCAACAAATGTCCACCCACCCTGCGTTCCCCAAAGTCTTCCGAGAAAAATGGTACCTCACTTGCGTGGGTAGGCCTATTTCCCGTGACATGAAACGGCGCAAAACGCAACGTGGACACACCACAATTTCACAGTGAAAAATGACCCTTTTTTGGCAAAGTGCCTAGCTGTAGTTTTTGAGCCCTAGCTCTGCTGGCACCTAGGGAAACCTAGCAAACCTATACATTTTTGAAAACTAGACACCCAAGGGAATCCAGGATGGGGTGATTCAACTGCCTCCCTGCAGGTTCTGTTACCCAGAATCCCTTGAAAACCTAAAACAAGTGTCAAAAGAAACTCATTTTCCTCACATTTCTGTGGTGGAAAGTTCTGGAATCTGCGTGGATCCACAAATTTCCACTCACCCCACGTTCCCCAAAATGTTCCGAGAAAAATGATACCTCACTTGCATGGGTAGGCCTAGTGCCCGCGACATGAAATGGTGCAAAATGCAACGTGGACACACAACAATTTCACAGTGAAAAATGACCCTTTTTTGTAAAAAAGTGCCTAGCTGTGGTTTTTGAGCCCTAGCTCTGCTGGAACCTATGGAAACCTAGCAATAATATACATTTTTTAAAACTAGACACCCAATGGAATCCAGGATGTGGTGAGTCGACTGCCTCCCTGCAGGTTCTGTTACCCAGAATCCCTTGCAAACTTAAAAAAGTGTCAAAAGAAACATTTTCCTCACATTTCAGTGGTGGAAAGTTCTGGAATCTGCGTGGATCCACAAATTTCCACTCACCCCGCGTCCCCCAAAGTCTTCCGAGAAAAATGATACCTCACTTGCATGGGTAGGCCTAGTTCCCACGACATGAAACGGCGCAAAACACAACGTGGACACACCATAATTTCACAGTGAAAAATTACCCTTTTTTGGCAAAGTGCCTAGCTGTAGTTTTTGAACCCTAGCTCTGCTGGCACCTAGAGAAACCTATCTAACCTATACATTTTTGAAAAATAGACACCCAGGGGAATCCAGGATGGGGTGACTTGACTGCCTCCCACTTGACAAAAAAAACACATTTTCCTCACATTACTGTGGTGGAAAGTTCTGGAATCTGCGTGGATCCACAAATTTCCACTCACCCCGCGTTCCCCAAAGTCTTACGAGAAAAATTATATCTCACTTGCGTGGGTAGGCCTAGTTATACGACATGAAATGGCGCAAAACACAATGTGGACACACCACAATTTCACAGTGAAAAATGACCCTTCTTTGGCAAAGTGCCTAGCCAGCTCTGCTGGCACCTAGGGAAACCTATCAAACTTATACATTTTTGAAAAATAGACACCCAGGGGAATCCAGTATGGGGTGACATGACTGCCTCCCACCAGGTTCTGTTACCCAGAATCCCTTGCAAACCTAAAAAAGTGACACATTTTTTTTGACTTTTTCTCACATTTCTGTGGTGGAAAGTTCTGGAATCTGCGTGGATCCACAAATTTCCACACACCCCGCGTTCCCCAAAGTCTTCCGAGAAAAATGGTACCTCACTTGCGTGGGTAGGCCTAGTGCCCGCGACATGAAATGGCGCAAAATGCAACGTGGACACACCACAATTTCAAAGTGAAAAAGGACCCTTTTTTGGCAAAGTGCCTAGCTGTGGTTTTTTAACCCTAGCTCTGCTGGTATCTAGGGAAATGTTAGAATACGGGTTCTCTGTTTGGCACAGGTAGGTACTTGTGACAAGCAGGGAACCTTTCCTCTAGTCAGGGTAAGGGGGTACACTGCTAAAGTAACCCCTGCTCACCCTCTAGGTAGCTTGGCGCGAGCAGACAAGGCTTATCTCAGAGCGTTATAGGTTAAGCATTTGTGAACACATACAGTAACTCAGTGACAACATTACAAATGGACACCACACAGGTTTTATATTAAAAATAAGGATTCTTTATATAGAGTTACCACAAGACCATTAAACGACAAAAATACACAATACTGTTACTTTAGAAGGTAGAATTTTGCTTAGTTCGCTTAAGTTCTTAAATGCGACACCTTAAGTCAATGTACCTTTTAGATGCGACACGCAGGGCAACGAAAGTGTTGCAACGATGTTGATGTGATGACGTTTTTGGTGCAAAGAAATAAAGACGTGAAGATCTTCCAGATGGAATACGCTTCTCCGATGTTGCGAGAAGACTCGACTCGATGCGTCAGCTGCAGCGGCGTCACCCTTTACCCGATGCGACGACAGTGGCTTTGGCAGCGGCACTCTTCTCCGACGTTTGCGAGACGCTTCCGCTCGATGCGATGTTGCAGCGGCGACCCCCCTTTACGCGATGCGACGACAGCAGCTCCGACGGCGGCACGCTTCTCCGTAGATGCAAGGCGCTTTTCTTGATGCGGTGCAATGCAACAGCTACAATGGCTACGATGGCGACACGCTTTTTCCTCGATGCGAGACTCTTCTCTTGATGCGGTGCGATGCGTCAGCTACGATGGCTGCGATGGCGACACGCTTCTTCGGCATTGCGAGATACTTCCTGGAGGATGCGAGACGCTTCCGCTCGATGCGATGCTGCAGCGGCGACACACTTTACGAAATGCGACGACAACAGCTCCGACGGCGGCACGCTTCTCCTCCTTGAGTCGCACTTCCAGCTCCTTGCCATACGCAGTCCCTCTGAAGGCCCAACAACAGCAGCAGGCACTTCCAAAGAACTCTAGGGAGCTGGGGGGTGAAGTCTGTTGTTCCTGAGACTTCAGCAGGAGGCAAGCTCTATTCCAAGCCCTTGGAGATCTTTTTAAGCACAAGTTGAAATAAAGTCTTTTCTAGTCTTTCTCCTCTCCTTCAGTAGCAAGGCAACCACTGCAGGCCAATCCCCCAGGTCAGGGACAGTACTCCTCGTTACAGCTTTCCCTGTTCCTTCTCCTCAGGCAGAGGTTCTTCTTGACAAGCAGGATCTAATTTCTTGGGAGCAGGGTCCCAATACTTATACCCCTAATTCCTTTGTTCCATCTGGGGTAGAGGGGCCTTTGCCCAGTCCAAACCAGTTCCTGAGCACTTTGTTGACTTGCCTCTGACTTTCTATTCAGGGTGCAGGGCAGAGACATCAGCCGCTCCACAGGAGGTGGAGCCAGCATTGTGGTGGCAGAGCACAGCCCTATTCAGAGTCCAGGTGCACTTCTCCCACCCATCTGGATGTCAATCTCTCTATCACCACCAGGCTACCTAGCCCTGCCCCTCTGGGTTTCCCCAGCCCTGTCACTCACACAAACCAGACAGGCAGATACACATCATAGCATAGGCGGGCTAAAATGGTTAGGCAAGCAAATACCAACTTTCTAAAAGTGGTATTTGCAAACACAGAATATTAAAATAAACTTTACTAAAAGATGTATTTTATCATTCTGAGTTCAGGCATACTAAACTCGATTTTCTACCATGTTCCCTGGGCCTGTTAGGATCATAGGATGTAACAATTCCAACAGCCCATTCTGGCCTATGGGAACAGGTAGCCTTGCAATAGTGAAAAACGAAAAGGGCTGTAATTCACTATTAGGACATGCCACACACATCGGGGCTTGTCCTACCTTATGCTTACAATGCACTCTGCCCTTGGGCCTACCATAGGGGTGACTAATATGCAGTTAAGGGAAGGTTTAGGGACTGGGAAGTGGGTGCACTTGCCCAGTCAGCATGACAGTACCAGACTGCACGCAGGTTCTGCAATGGCAGACCTTAGACACATTTTACTAGGCTGCTTCTGTGGGTGGCACAACCAGTGCTGCAAGCCCACCAGCAGCATTTGTATTTACAAGCCCTGGGCACTCCTGGTGCACTTTACTGGGGTCTGACAGTAAACCAAATAAGCCAATCATGGAATCCAACCAACATATACATTTTAAATAGGGAGCACTTGCACTGTGGCACTGGTTGGCAATGGCACAGTGCTCTGAGCAGCTAACACCAGCAAAACACTTGAGGCACAGGGACAAAAAGTGGAAGGGAGACTCACGCCAAGGTGCCAGGTCTAACACGTGTCCCCTCCAGCTGAAATGTGGGGAGAACTACCCTACCCCAGGGAGTTCCTCATCACTAAGGCGGAAAAATCTGTACAGACCGTCAGCATTGGCGTGAACTGTACCAGGGCTATGTTCCACCGTGAAATCCATACCCTGTAGGGAAATGGACCACCTCAACAGCTTTGGGTTCTCACCCCTCATATGCATCAACCATCTGAGGGGCCTGTGGTCTGTCTGAACCCGGAAGTGAGACCCAAACAGGTAAGGTCTTAGCTTCTTCAGTGCCCAGACCACAGCAAATGCCTCACGCTCAATAGCACTCCATCTCTGTTCCCGTGGAAGTAACCTCCTGCTAAGGAAGGCTACAGGTTGATCTAGGCCCTCCTCATTAACCTGTGAAAGAACAGCCCCCACACCATGCTCTGAAGCGTCTGTCTGAACAATAAACTCTTTGGAGAAGTTGGGAGCCAAGAGCACGTGCACCGTGCACATAGCAGCTTTTAGGGCCTCAAAAGCTTTCTGACAGGTGTCAGTCCAAATCACTTTCCGGGGCTGCTTCCTAGAAGTCAGCGCTGTCAAGGGGGCAACAATGTTGCCATACCCCTTGACAAACCTCCTGTAGTACCCGTGAGACCAAGGAAGGCTCTCACCTCTGTCTGGGTTTTGGGCGACTCCCAATTCAAGATGGTTTCTATCTTGGGTTGAAGGGGCGCCACCTGGCTGCTCCCAACCTAGTGCCCCAAGTACACCACGGAACCCTGCCCGATCTGGCACTTACTCGCCTTGATCGTGAGGCCTGCCCTCCGCAGCGCCATTAACACTTCCCAGAGGTGGCGCAGGTGTTCTTCCCAAGTGGAGCTGAACACTGCGATGTCATCCACGTATGCTGCACTGAACGAGTCCAGTCCAACCAACACCCGGTTGACCAACCTCTGGAAGGTGGCAGGGGCATTCTTCATCCCAAAAGGCATAACCCGGAACTGGTAGTGCCCATCTGGGGTGGAAAATGCTGACCTCTCTTTGGCCCCCTCGGTCAAGGCGATCTGCCAGTACCCAGACGTTAAATCAAACGTGCTGAGGTAGTTGGAAGCCCCTAGCCGATCTATGAGCTCATCAGCTATGGGGATGGGGTGTGCGTCAGTCCTGGTGACTGAATTGAGTCCGCTGTAGTCCACACAGAACCGGAGTTCGGGTGTGGCTCCCGGCACTGCAGCCTTTGGGACCAAGACCACTGAGCTGGCCCAAGGACTGCTGGAGGACTCAATTACCCCGAGTGCAAACATCTTGGAGACCTCCTCCTTGATGCAGGCCCTCACCCTGTCAGTCACCCTGTAGGCCTTGTGCCTCACAGGTGTACTATCCCCAGTGTCCACATCATGGACACACCAATCAGTGAACCAGGGAAAACAGATCAGAAAATTGTCCCAGCAGCTGGCGACAATCATTCTGTTGCTCAGGGGTCAGGGCGGAAGAGAGGATGACACCATCCACTGACCCATCTTGCTCCTGGGCTGACAGGAGGTCAGGAAGAGGCTCGGTCTCCTCTTCCATCCCAGCATCTGTTGCCAAGAGCATGCCCACTTGGGACCTCTCCAAGTGGGGCTTGAGGCGGTTGACATGAAGGACCCTTAAGGGGTTTCTTGGAGACCGCAAGTCCACCAAATAGGTAACTGGACTCTTGCGCTCCACAACCTCAAACGGACCAGTCCACTTATCCTGGAGCGCACAAGGCTCCACGGGGGCCACGAACCACACCTTTTGTCCAGGCTGAAGCTCTACCAGAGTGGCATTCTGGTCGTACCACCGCTTCATCTCCTCCTGGCTGGCTTCCAGATTTGCCTCAGCAAGTTGCCTGAATCGCCTAGTCTGATTCCTGAAGGCCAGCATGTAGCTATATACATTCTGGGGAGGTTTCCTGGGAGATTGCTCCCAGCCTTCCTTGACCAGACTAAGAGGTCCTCTCACTGGGTGGCCATACAGGAGCTCAAAGGGGCTGAACCCCAGAGACTTCTGTGGCACCTCACGGTACGCAAAGAGAAGGCATGGCAAGAGGACGTCCCACTTACGCCTCATGGGTTCTTCCAGACCCATTATCATGCCCTTGAGGGTACGGTTGGATCTCTCAACCAACCCGTTTCCTTGGGGTGGTAAGGTGTGGTGAACTTGTAGGTTACACCACACTCTTGCCAAAGGGATTTCATATATTTGGATATGAAATTGAAACCCTGGTCAGACACCACCTCTAGATGGAATCCCACTCTGGAGAAAATTCCCATCAGTGCACGTCACACCACGGGAGCCGTCACTGTCCTCAGAGGGATGGCTTCCGGGTACCGGGTGGCATGGTCCACCAGGACCAGGATAAACCTGTTGCCCATGGCTGGTCTGGGGTCCAGTGGCCCCACAATGTCAATCCCCACTCGCTGGAATGGGGTACCGACCACAGGGAATTTCTGCTTCCTCCCACTCTTTCCACTTGCCTGGCAAGTCTGACAGGTCCTGCAGTGAGTGTCTGAACTTCTGCGCATTTGAGGCCAATAAAAGTGGGTGACAAGCCTTTCAAAGGTCTTGTCCTCCCCCAAATGTCCTGCCAATGGCACATCATGAGCCAGCCCCA